>NC_060144.1:214719258-215969258 GCF_021461385.2 Schistocerca piceifrons | reverse complement strand
CGCCAATGGTGTGTACATGCATGAAGTTACACTGACATCGGACAAGTCTTCTTTGTGCTACACTTTTACCACAAGGCAATTTATAATATGTAATATTAATGTAAAAACCAGTCCATTTTTTTTTTTTCAAAGAACTATTTCTATTCAAAGAGTTATACATATTCTGAATTACAGATAAAAATACTCTTACAGTGCCCTATCACTTAATCTCTGAACCTTGGCAAAAAATGTTTATTGAAAGACGGAAGATTAAACCAATGTACACACACATCATTACAGATTGCCGTGCACTTACTAAAGCCACGGCTCTTATGCTGCACAATGCCAGAGTAACATTTGTTTACTTAATTATCTAATTCTCAGTATAATACAAGAAAAATAGCAAGGAAAAGCATATATTAAACAGGAAGAAACTTAACAGATTAAAGAGTGTTGCATATATCTTTAAAAAATGAATACAGTGTTTAAAGGACCACAAATGATGAGGTCATTAGAGATCAAACATGACCGAGTTGACAAGGAGAGGGTACTGCATAAGCTGGGTCCTTTTCAAAGGAAACTTCCCCACAGTTTGCCTTGAGAGTTGCGGCATCACAGCAAACTTAAATATGAGTGGCAGAACTACAATTTAAACAATACTCCTGAATGCAATTTCAGTGTTAACCACGATTCCACCTCAATCAATGATAAACTGTTCTAAGCCAGTGTGACATCTTTCCTGGCTGCAGTATAAAATGATCCATATAGTTTGAAAGTCTACAAGAACAGTATATTTTCATCTTCATGTATATTTCTACTGGGTTAGCTAGTAGGCTGGAAAGATGTCCAAAGCCACTATAATCAATGTAATACATACGATAAGAAAACCTTTCTCACTTGCCTACGTTATTTCTTGAATATGTATACTATAATATAAAGAAAAGACATTGTTAAACATTGTCGTGAAAAATGTCAATAAGTTGTGGATCAATTTTCTTCAAAATTTTATCCTATACTCTAATGAACATTCAGACAGACATGAGCTACATACTTTGACAATTTGCATGTTTTCTGTAAAAACCAACTGCAGGAAAGAAACTTCTGTGCTTTGTTGGACAAATGTGTTTAGTTTTCTTTCCCGCAGTCAGTTTTAACTACGATAGCAGGGCATTTAAACTATTAGACAGAGGTACGCACTAAACCTGCATGGTCTGCCTGGGACCATTGCCTCGACTGCCCGACAACCCTCGACCCGCACTACCCAGTCAGCCAGTCGAGCCGCGCTGGCGCCCACTGGGCTGTGCAGTGTCCCGTTAGAAAATCCAAGTATACCAAGGCACCTGTGTGGCCTGGCTGCTCGTCAAGTGGCATGCCTTCCAGGCATCGCACAGTTGCAGGCGCGAAACTAAATCTCTGTGGCTCATTTGCAAGCAGCTTTTTACTTTGCACAGTATTTACCAACACAGTACTTTACATCCAATCTTATATTACAATAACAGATGGCCGTAACATGAACAACAACATGGTTATTCAAATCTCCACCACTGCTTGCAATTATTAAATCAACTTCTTGTTAGGTGCATGTGAAAAACCTCTGTAGCTTACAATGCAGTGAAAATAGTTAAGTGGTCATCCTACCACCCTATTAATTAGTGATTTTTTGTAACACTAAGTATTTAAAAGTTTTTATTGATTAATACAGATGTAAGATGGTTGTATCACCACAGAAATTTTCTGATACTGTATGGCTTATCTTTTCTCACCAGGTACATTTTCCCCTAGACAAAGTCTGGCTTCCGACTGTAATGTATTTCACAGAAATTTTGTTAAAAAAAAAAATCAACATTTGAAATTTAGTACTTCAAGGATGATACAAAAACCTGTTTAATGTGTAAGACTGTATGAACTGTTCATCAACTGTGATCCAGCGGCAAACCCGTGAAGACTATTTACAACACATCCGATGGGAAAGCTTGAAGAGTCGCACCTACAGTATGGTTTATGAAGGTGTAATGCAACCATCCAACAGCCCCCGGTCCTCACCATTACATTTGGTCCCGAAAAACGATGGTGCTTGGCGACCCTGTTGTGACTACAGAGCCGTGAATGCCAGAACAATACCGAACAGATACCCAATGCTGTTTTTACGTGACTACAACACTGCATTGAGTGGGGCAGTTTTTAGCGACTTGGACGGTGCAAAAGCGTACACACAGATCCCTGTAGCTGAATGAGACATTCCCAAGACTGACTGTCACTACTTTTGGCCTGTTTGAGAACAAATTTATGACTTTTGGAATCAGGAGCTCTGCTCGAACATGGCAACACTTAATTGACTCTGTGCTACAGGACCTCACTTTTGCTTTTCCTCTCCTGGATGACAAGTAGTCTTTTCATCATCAGCAGAGCAACATTGGCAGCATTTAATGGAAGTTTTTAATTGGCTGGAACACTACAGTGTCGTCCTGAACACTGCCAAATGTGGCTTTGGCCATCCCATGTGAAATTCCTAGGGCATATGATTATAGCAGCAGGATCACTACCACTGCCAGAGAAGGTAGAAGCCGTCTTATGGATTTCACGCCCAAATAAGGCAAAGGAATTGCGCCGATTGCTTGGTATATTAAATTTTTATCGCCATCACTCGCCACACTCTGCTGTTACAAAAACCAGTAATTGCAGTACTCACAGGTTCAAAGACAAATGGTAACTCTGCTATAACATGGACTGATAGCATGTGTGTGGCATTTGAAGAGCACTGTAGATGCCCCACTACTCGTGCACCCTTAGCCTACTGCACCTTGTGGAGCACTTATGGCAGAGAACTTTCGGCTGTTTAAATACTTCAGGTCTCAACCAGAAGCTAGAGACTTCGTTACCTGCACCAATCACAAATCACTAACTTACGCCTTTCACCAGAACAACACAAACTATTCACCTAGGCAACACAATCAGCTAATGTTCATCTCACAGTTCAGTATGGACGTCTGGCACATCTCTGGCATCGACAATGTGGCAGTCGATTGTCTGTCTCAGGTCAGAAGCATTACTAGCATGATTGATTACACCAAACTTGCCACTGCTCAACAATCAGATCAAGAACTACAAGGAATGTTATCAGCAGGAACATCACCATTGGATCTGCAACTTACCAAAATTCCAGGGAGTAATGTCAGGCTGTATTGTGACTTTAACACATCAAAACCATGGCCATTCCTACCAATTGCCTTCAGAATGAACGGCTTCAATATGCTTCATGACTTGTTCCACCCAGGTATTCGACTGACAACCCGCCTAGTGACGAATAGTTACGTGTGGCCGGGTATGCAGAAAGACTGCTTTAAATGGGCGAGGTGTTGTCTTAAATGCCAAAGACGCAAGATACACCACTACATGCAAGCACTGATAGGGAAATTTCCAATCACAACCGCCCTTTTCAGTCATGTCCACATCAACGTTGTTGGTCCATTGCCACCACCTGACAGCCGATGTTACATACTTATAACGATAGACTGTTATGGCAGAAACTCTGGCTGTCACTTTTGTGTCATATTGGGTGTCATGCTTTGGCTATCCATAGCTGTCATGACAGATAGGGGATGGCGATTTGAATCCAAGCTGCTCAGACAAGATGTGAAATTTTGCAGCACAACTCACCACAAAATGACGCGTTATCACCCAGCCAGTAATGGGATGATTGAGAGATGGCATCGCCAACTTAAGGCAACTAAGCCAACTGCGATATCATGTGGCCCAAATTCGCCCACACCAGCCTCACAGACACAGTACAGCTACCACTTTCATGAATCAAGACTTTAAAACATGTTCACGCGTCATGCTATGCATGAAAGGCATCAAACCGTCATTGCAGCCACCAAACTCAGGACCCTACCTAGTAGTTGCAAGGGGAGAGAAGACAACTGACATTTCAATCAACAGAAAGGCGACCACTGTGTCTATTGCCAGGGTTAAACTGGCTAATGTCTTCCAAAAAGCAGCAATGCCAGAACTTCCAAGACTACGGCTTCACCCAACAGCTGCCTCATCACCGCCTTCGTAGCTGCCAGCACAGATTACAACAGCAGTGGACCTACCAACATATACCTGAAGATCCAATCGCCGCATCCACTTTCCAGCTCACTACTTGGTATAATGCTCCACTTCCAAAATGGGAGCGGATGTGGCGACATCGCGCAGTTACATAGTGTTTATCGTGTGTGTCCTCTGTGGATGTTTAGAAGCAATTGTGCCGTCAATCATTTCACAGAAGCCACCAGAGGATGTGTTTTATGTGTGTTTGTTGTTTTTGTTGTCCTCTGATTGTGCTTTTTTTATTATTTTGTATCTTCCATGCTGGTAGTTAGTTCACGTATAGTTACGAGATAACACTGATGTTTTTGTTCCCTGCATGTTGAGTTATTTTCAACTGCAAGCTTGGAATTATCGAGCAAGCCATGTATTCTTTGCAGTCTCCTGTGGCTGTGATCAATAAAGCTATATTAGTATTGTTCAAAGGCGTGTATGTGTAGTGCGGTTCCATTGGTTAAGTACACACAGTTCTAACTGTTGAATGACAGTCTGCCCAGCTTGTACTCGTTTCTGTGGGAGGAGGGTGGGGTGATGGTGGCTGGAGCTACTACAAATCTCCGTAAATAGCAGCCTAAGGTGTTGGAGGTAGCAGTAGGGATACAATGATAGCATCTGCTACAGTAAAACTGGAAATTGGGGAATGGACCTTTGTCCCAGAGAGCCAACATAGATTGCCCCCACTCAGTGGTGGAGGGAGTGAAACTGTTAAAAGAACTCTTAAATGAAATCCAGCTAGCTTTTTGTTAACCCAAAGAACGCGACAGCACTGCGCATGCAACAGTTTATAACGAATTCAGTTTACCGCTGTATTACGATTGTCAAAAACATGGAGAGCACACCTCCATGTGTGAATCATGTCACGGCATGCCTCAGTCCACCAGGCGATTAGGACACAAAGCGGTAACAATGAAGTGCCAGGTATGGAATGTTCTGCAGAAGTAAGGATGATGTTCATAAGGCACTCAACCTGGTCATCACAACTTGGAAAATAATGTTCATCTAAGGTCGGCAGGGAGGAGTAAAGTGTGCAGTTGGCCTTAGAAACTGGCCAGTTAGTTTTACACACGGGTGGGGTAAGAGTCAAAACAGATAGTGTACAGAAAATGGTCACCTGAGTATGTGTCAAAGACAACTGTCCACTTGAGATAACAAGCAAGCTGTGCTGTGCAGAACAATAGATCCAAATGGGAATAGGTGTGCATGGAGTCTGTAAGGAATGTGGGTGCACCAATGTTAAGAAAGACGAGGTTGAGTTTATTGAGAAGGTCAGACAAAAGAGCACCTCTTAGACAGGTTCTTTAAGAGCTCCAAATGGGATGGTGCACATTACAGTCACCGAACAGCAAAAAGGGGGTGAAGGAGGTTACCAATAAGCTAGAGTAAGTCCACCCTATTGACAGCAAATGTTGGAGGGATGCAGACGTTACAAAGGGAAAAGATGGTGCGAGGAAGAAAAATGCAGATTGCGATAGCTTCCAACCAACTGTTCAGCAAGACAGTTTGGCTGCAGAATGAGTAGCAGGCCTACCCCATGAGGTAGAATGTCATCCTCGGCATGGAGGTCAAAATGTACAGGAAGGAAACGTGAGAGATCAAAGTGTCACAAGCACCCAATTTTGTTTGTTGGAGGTATAAAATAACCAGATACTGATTCCAAAAGCAGCTGTAATTCCTCCTTGTTGGATCCAATGGCATGAATGTTCTTGTGGAGAAGAGTAATAATGGGGACTGGGCTGGAGGGAACAAATACAGAGTAGTCACCTCGCTGGCTGCCAGGCGCCAGCCTTCGAAGATTCGCTGCTACAGGACACAGAAGCTGCAGGATTCTGTTCCATGAAATCTACAGTGGTCTCAGCAATCTCTCTAGGTTAACCTAGAGATTCCAGGGTAGAACAATGACAGGCAGTTAGCACCAGTGAAACTGGCATCAGCCAGGAGGGGGTATCACGATGACACCATAGAGTATCTCCAAGTCGGAGAAGGAGAATACCGTGTGCCTTTATTCAACTTCTTAGGCCTTTTTGGTTGGCACAAGAAGACACAGACAGTTGTTGGTTGGAGGGACATAGAAAGTCTTAACAGGAGTATTCCTTTTATTCTTTCTGGCTTGCCAGTTTTGCAGCAGGTAATTTTGCTCCTGGGGGCGAATATCTGGTGGCTTGTCGTGCATAGGAGGAGGAGGAGGAGGAGGCTATCATGATACTAGGCGATTTTACAATTGGAGTGCTGACGTTCTTCACAGAGTGAGGCATAGCAAGACCAGTACCGTAAGTCACATGGTGCAATGCAGGGCTTTCGATTAGCCAACAACTTGCGAGCAAGAAGGTAAGGACCTATTCCTTCACCCGGATCTCTTGAATGGGCCCACTCATTGAGAAACATGGGTCATTCATGGGATGAGGTGGCATGGTCACCATTACAATTGATACAGTAGGGAGGAGGAGACTGGCAACTGCCATTGTGTGCACCCCTATGACAAGTAACACATTTGCCCATGTTTTGACAGGATATGCGAGTGTGGCTGAAATGCTGACACTTGTAGAAACACATCATGTTTGAAATGTACAGACCATGACGACTTCATAGCCTGATTTGATATTGGATGGAAGCACTACTCGATCAAACGTGAGAAAAAGGGTGTTTGTAGGCACTAAGGTTACGTCAATCTTTTTCATTACTTGACGGACTGCAGTGATGCGATGATCTGGGAGTTAAATTTGGATTTCTCCCTTGGTCAGACCATCAAGTAGCCAAGCGTAAACAGCACCACCAAAGAATTCAGTGTTTGATAGGCCTCAACACGAACGGGATAGCCGTGGAGGAGTGAAGGTGTAAGTAGTTGTTGGGCTTAAAAATAAAATTGGTCTCCAGAAGCAAACATTACCTAAGTGAGAGCAGGATTTCACAGGGCATGTAATTGCCTTACAACCTTTTTGAATAACAAATGGATTAACTGTAGCAATGTACTAACCTGCTTCGGTGTGTGACACCGAGAGGAACTGAGGTGCAGCTGGGACAGTCTTTTGAATCTTTAGCCCATTCCATTTACGTTAGGTTGATGTTGACCAAGATGGCGATTGGGTCATTGTGGGGGGGAAGAACCACGATTGCCAGTGTCTTTGATAGTGCCCACTTTAGGTGCTGTTCACACCTCCCAAACTCTTGACAGAGAGACAAATTGGCAATTTGGAAGGTAACAGCTCAACCAATCACCTGTCCCTGTGCCTGGCCTGTACCAGAGAGTACGTGGAAACTCCAACTGTCAATCCAAGGCTAGGAATTTCATGTTACCAAGCCACCTCTTACATGTCAAACATGTGGGCCGGCCTTCAGGAGCAAGAAGAAACAATGAGAAACCTTAAACACTCAAGCAGAGGAGGATAGACATGCAGCACAGAAAGGAAAGAGGTGCTGCCCTAGCAATGTACACCCAAAGGGTGTTCATTGCTAGTAATGTAATGTTCCACTTGATAGATTGGTCTATTTCATTGATAGCTGCTGTTTTATTTCCCACTCCAAAATACTTCTACATTGCTTGCACTCCAAAAACTGCTATATTGCTTCCTTTGTTGACATATTTGCAAATACAATTGACAGATTTCACAGAATCCCAATACTTGACATTTGTGTGTGTTTTGTACATTTGAGAGTAATGGGGAATATGGTATAACAAAACGATTAGCAGTTTCACCATCACTGTTTTGTACTTTTAAAAGTAATATATTTGTTGCCATCTTCAGTTCATTGCCAACAGTAGACTTTGAAAGATAGTCTCTTGGGTACTGTTAGTGCATTTCTCATCCTGGTGACAACTTCAAATAAGTCTGTATCAATGTCAACACCTAGTATTCCTGCTGTAAGGACTACTAATCAACCAAATCAAAATGCCTACATGTCGCTGTAAGGACTATTAATCAACCAAATCAAAATGCCTACATGTGACAATCCTCTCTTTTGGCATTCAGTGAACTAAATTAGCAGTCTCTCTCTCCAAAAACATGATGCTTGACAATGAAATCCATTAAAGATTTCAATTTTTGTTTGAACATATGCACACACAAATATCATGACAAGCTGACGATGATTAGCCAGTTAACAAACTTACTTTTATTTCCTCCCAAGCAGGAGTGCGTGGGAATACAACAACAACTTGTTGTCAGTCACATTCCCTTGAATGTCACTGAATATTGTGTGTATTCGTGCTATGGACACCCTGTAAATGTAGCTTGTAGTATGACTATTTTTTTTCCAATTCATTGGAACCCATCTACCATCGTTAACAACTGCATTACATAAATGAATGTACTCTTCAAAACGCAACTTGGTTTGATTTCATTGAATGTAGTGGAGCTGTTCAGTTTAGATTTCTGCGTCAATATCAATGGCGTATTAATGGAACAATTGTTGACATTTCAAGATACAATTTTCAGCATTTTCATGAATCTTTAATCGATGTAACACTACCTTTCTTATTTATTTCATCATCTGTTTGTCGATTTCTCAATCTGATGCTGAAATGATAGCCATCTTCTCCTTGCCAAAATAAAACTGACATTGCAATCCATCACGTAAGCGATGAGTTTTGGAGACTCACTCAACATCATTTCTGGATTGAAGAATTATATCACCTGAGTTAAGCTCCTCACCAACTAGAACTATTGCTACTTCATGAATTGTTGGTGCACTGTACCATCTTTTGTGCTGGTTGACAGATGTTTCGTCTGCTCCAATTACAACTTTGTAACATCAGTGCCAACTGTTCAAGTGCAGTTGTGAACAATTAAATTAATTCAATGTGTCGATTGAATGACATCTGTAATGCAGTGACAATTTCTTGTTTAGTGCCCGTATTGAATCGACAGTTTTGACTGATTTGTTCATCAATGTTTCCCATGAAATAAATCTGGAGAAATTTGTGGCTTGCATCCAGCAGTGGTAGGTAGTAGTGATCCTGCACAATGATTAATTTGCCTTTGCACTTTCAATGTTGTCACACAATTTTTGCATGAGTTGTACTTGCACAATGTCATTTAAAAATGAGTTGTACTTCCACAAAAATGCAATTCTGTTGGTGACTGTAGTTCTGCTAGTTCCACTTTTCAACCCACACACATTTAATTCTTAAATCTGAAGGCACTAAAATACTCACATAATGTGTGAATTACGACTGGAAGCTTTAATTGTGAGAGTCTTTTTGTAGGGACTATCTGCGACTCAGCATCTCCGCTATATGGTGAGTAGCAACTTTCCTTTTCAATACTGTTGCATGTCTTCCTGGATTTTCCATTGTTTGAATTTTGCCTGACAGCTTTTCTTCAATCCTAACCCAGTGCTGTTTTCCTTTGTCACTAATTTCTTTTGCCTCACAATACTCAATGTCCGTCCCTCTTACTCTTCTTTCCTGTGTTTCTCTAGTCACCTTACAAACTGCACTGCATGCTCTACTTACGAGCCACATTGTATCAACTGTCTCGGCTGCACAAAACAGACGGCTACAAAACCACGGGGATTGTTGGTGCAGCATCTTGTGTCCCACATTACTCCTGCCGATATAATTAATCCTACACTTTCAAATTGATCACTCTCCCTGCGTCATTTCCTGCATTTTTGCACATTAACTCCCGCACCTTTCCGGAGCCACACGATCTTGTATCTCATCCTATGAACTCCTCCTCCCCCCCCCCCCCCAACTCTTTCTCCTTTCTATCCCAGTTTGCACCCACTAATTCCACCTCATTCAGTCACATCTGCTGTCCCCCTCCTTCACAATTATCCACCCTCAGACCTGCTACCCACGGTAAAATATATATTTTTTTTTACTTTGATCCTTGCGACTTTTCACCAATTTTAGTGAGATTAGACATTTTGCTATTGTCGACTCCCTCAGATTTCATCTTGTTTCGCCCTTTTGCATCCAATTTATCCTTTTCGTGAATTTTCAAGTGTATTTGGGTATATTTTTGTGAAACTTTTTGGACATAATTCTACATTATTTATGTAATGTTTCACATTTTTCCACCATGATGGTTCCTTGCTCCTTCCATCTGCACCAATACAGAAAAGTTTTCTTACCCCTAGCCAGATCCCAGTCCCACATACTGTTCCTGCGTTTTTGCCTGACTCATAAAATCCCCCCTAATGGCCTTACCATCAAATTACCCATCTCTGGCTGCCACCCCTCCTTCCACAATGACCTCCATCTGTTCATATTCCACCAATCCTTAGCCCTCACCAACATAATCCTGCAAAACCCTACCAACCAAGCCCAAACCTCCTTGCAGTACCTTCTCTCCATCCGCAAAATTCTCCTGCTATGCAATCCCAAATTACTGGAACCCATAACACACATTGAAACTCTTGCCCCGCAAGAACTTGAGCAACATGCACAACGCCATCTAAAAAAGCTCTCCGCCTGCTCACTTCCTACTCCTGCCTTGGAGTACCACTGCCTCCCACCTCCCCTCATAGCTGACAAACCCTGTCTCTCAGACCTACAGCACTTACCCCACCCTCCAAAACTCCCTCTCACCACCACACAGACTCCAGAACCTAAACACACCCACAACACAGCCATGAACTTTCCCTCCAGATACCTTGGCTCCACATAAATATCAGTCCTTTCCAAAGGCCTCACCTTTTGTTCCACCCTGAAATTCAATCATGCAGGACTTCTCCCAGTCCCTACAGTGGAAACACTTTTTCGCCACCAAACCCTACCAGTCAGACTCAAAGATCAATATTGAACCTTGCCTAACTCAGTTCACTCCTCCATCCAACCGTGATTCACCCACACTGCCCCCCAAATCACCCCCTGTTAAGTTTCCAGAATTTCTTAATCTCAAACCTTGCCTCACCATCATTCCCCAAATTCCTCAACATGCAAAGTAACCTTACATCCGCAGAAAGAACCACAGTCCATCATCTAAAAAGAGATCCCGACCTTATAATCCCACCTGCAGACAAAGGCTCCGTAACTGTTGTTTTGAACCGCAAGGATTACCTGGCAAAAGGACTTCACCAGTTGTCAGATACTTCCACATCTACATCGTTACTCTGAAATTCACACTGAAGTGCTTGGCAGAGGGTTCATTGAACCATTTTCATACTACTTCTCTACCATTCCACTCTCGAATGGCATGTGGGTAAAAGGAACACCTACAAACCTTGCCACAGTGCCCCCATTCCAGAAATCCAGCAGGATCTCCAGTCACTACCCAAATCCTAAGGCCCACCCAGAACCTCTCACCGGAATTCATCTCTCTACTCACCCCTGTCACTCCCTGCACTTCTACTTTCTACATGCTTCCTAAAGTCCATAAACCTAACCAACGAGGATGCCCCATTGTGGCCGGTTACGGCACCCCCACAGAGAGAACCTCTGCTCTCTTAGACAAACACCTTCAACCTATTACTCAGAACCTACCCTCCTGTATAAAAGATACCAACCATTTCCTCCACCGACTCTCCACAGTTCCTGTCTCTTTACCCGATGGTGCCCTGCTCATCACTACTGATGGTCACCTCCCTGTGCACTACCATTCCTAATGCCCATGGTCTTACCACTATTGAACACTAACTTTCCCAATGACCCACGGATTCGAAACCAACAACCTCCTTCCCAATCGCCATGACCAGCTATATCACCACCCACAATTACTTCTCCTTTGAAGGCATTACCTACAAACAAACCTGGGGTACGGCTATGGGCACTCACATGGCACCATTCTATGCCAACCTATTCATGGGCCACCTAGAGGAATCCTCCTTAAAAACCTAGAATCCTAAACCCCTTCACCCACTTCAGATTCATTGATGACATCTTTGCTATCTGGATCGAAGGCGAGGACACCCTATCCACATTCTTCCAGAATCTCAACAACTTGTCACCCATTGGCTTCAACTGGCCCTACTCAACCCTACAAGCCACCTCAAAGATGGCTACATCAGTACCTCTGTCCATATCAAATCTACTAACCACCAGCAATACCCTTCACTTCGACAGCTGTCACCCATTCCATACCAAGAAGACCCTTCCGTGCAGCCTAGCCACCCGTGCTCGTCGCATCTGTTGTGATGAGTAGTCCCTCCCGAAATATACTGAGTGGCTCACTGAAGCCTTCACTGACCGTAATTATCCTCCCAACCTTGTACAAAAAGAAATCTCCCATGCCTTATCTTTCCCATCTCCCACCACCTCCCGAAGTCCCTCCGTCCAGCCACAGAGGTACATTTCCCTCAAAACTCGGTACCACCCAGGACTGGAGAAACTGAATTACATTCTCTAACAGGGTTTCGATTACCTCTCATCATCCCCTGAAATGAGAAATGTCCTGCCCACTATCCACCCCACCCCCTCCCACAGTGGTATTCCGCCATCTACTCAATCTACACAATATACTCTTCCATCGTTACACAACCCCTGCTCCCAATCCCTTACCTCTTGGCTCATACCCCTGTAACAGACCTAGAAGCAAGACCTGTCCCATACATCCTCCCACCACCAACGACTCCAGTCCAGTCCAGTCACTAACATCACCTATCCCATCAAAGGCAAGGCTACCTGTGAAACCAGTTATGTTATCTACAAGCTAAGCTGCATTCACTATGCTGCATTTTATGTAGACGTGACAACCAACAAGCTGTCTCTCTGCATGAATGGCCACCGACAAACTGTGGCCAAGAAATAAGTGGACCACCCTGTTGCTGAACACGCTGCTGAACATGATATCCTTCATTTTAATGACTGCTTCATAGCCTGTGCCATATGGATCCTTCCCACCAACAACTGCTTTTCTGAATTGCACAGGTGGGAACTTTCCCTGCAATACGTCCTACGTTTACACAGCCATCATTCCACCATCACACCCAGTCGTTTTATTTTTCCTCTTTTCCGCTACCCCCCCCCCCCCCCAAACCTCTCCCCCGCCCTCCATCTAACCTGCAGCACTTCACTGTCCATCACTCCCCTCCCCACCCTCCTCCTTACCCCCACCCAGCCACCGCGCATTGGTGCTGTTGCTCGCAGTGTGGTTTCAGTTGCCTGAGACTACAGTCAGGTGTGTGTGTGTGTGTGTGTGTGTGTGTGTGTGTGTGTTTTGATGAAAGCCTTAATGGCCGAAAGCTTTAATTGTGAGAGTTTTTGTTGTGCCTATCTGTGACTCAGCATCTCCTGTATATTCTGAATAGCAACTTTTCTTTTCATAATACTGATACATTATTTATCCATTTTTCCAGTCACCACACTTGGATGAAGACTGTAATCATAATTAGCTTTGTGAGGGGGTGCATCAAAATGTAGATCAGCATGCAGTGTTTGTATGGATCAAGAAGTGTGTACTCTAACAGTATCCAGTCTTGCTTTTGGTTGTTCAAATGTTTCAGATGAACAGGATTAAGCATCGTGTACTCTTGTGACTCTTGCTTCTCACTGCTTTTCTGTTTCTGAAGCTCATGATGCTTTTTTCTTTCGTGCTTGAGGAGTGGATTGACCTGTCAGTTGTCACTTGGGTGGCATAACTGATTTGACAGCAAAAGCAATGCTTTTTGATGACAAAAATGCAAGTGGTATCTATTACCAAATGTAAACTGGCAATCCAGAATTCACTAACACCACCACTTTTTAATTCCCATGTGGAACTAAATGTCATCACTTTTATTCAATTCAGTTCAGTTATGTCCTCCATGTGCACTCACAAACATTGAGAAAACAAACTGCCCATAAAAGTACATGAAATACATTTATTGAAACCACTACAGTAGTTTGTAAAATTGATTTGCTAATTCAGAAACCCCACAGACATGTGTACAACAACTCGGCAAAGTTTCGTCACTATCAGATGTATGGGAATAGGAATGCATATGGCACGAAAACAATCACTCATTTGTATATATACATATCAAATTGCAGTAAGGTAGGAAGTAGGCATAGTTATGGTCTCTGATGCACATAATACAAGGTCTACCTCCAAATTGGGGTGAGTAAAGTCATGAAAAACAATGCATTAAAACAAGTAGCTGGGGCTTAAGTTACAAAGCAAAGGATATCATTAACCATCATAATAAACTAAGGAGTGGACAAACAGTGTACATGATAGATGGAAAATACAAAAAAAGATATTTCATGTATCAAGTAACAGAAAAATCTGTCTGAAAGGATTCTTGGTTTTTTACTTAAGAATGAAATGAGAGTGGTCTATCTTACTGACAGTCAACTTCGACATAACAGATGGCATGAAGAAAGATAAGTTCATGATCAAAATTCCACGTCAAGTGTGGATAAGGTAACATATGATAACCATGTTTTACGTATGTCAAATGAGCAGATTTTTTGATGTGTGCTTTAGAGAACTGTTTAGTGTACACTTGTGACCACAACCACCAATTGCGACTGTTGACAACTGTGTCTACCCTGCTTCCACTCTCTGTCAGACTTACATATGCCAGCAGTTACGCCATTTTTTTTTTGTTTTTTTTTTTTGTTTTGTTTACCACTTTTCGCTTTGATAAGTCTCTCTCTTACAATCAGTTTTATTTTGTGAGTATGTTTAATGTTAGATTTTTCTAAAGAGTTAGTTCTCTATACTACTACAAAGCTAACTGCAGCTTCAGTTTCAACGATCAAGAGGGCAGATACATTGGTCAGCCTGAACATTATGACCAACACCAACAGCAAGACTGAATTACCACACGGTGGCATTACAGCCACATGATGCATTAAGGAAAGCATGTAAGTGGACAAGAGACAAATGATACTCTTTCAGCAATGATACGGACAACAAATGGGGAAACCCACTGACGTAGGTGGCTCTGACAAAGGGCAGCTTGTTATGGCCTGGCACTATGGAACAAGCATCTCTGAAACATTGAAGCTAGTTAGCTATTTGTTTAATACTGTCTTGAGGGTATACGGGAAGTACTTAATGGATAGTGCAACCACGAGTAGGCAACAAGTTCAATATCAGCACTGTTGGATGCTTCTAGCTCTGCACAACAGGATAGGCAGCAATCTGCAGGTGTGACAGTAAAAAGCTTGTGCAGACAGAAGTGCTCTGGAACGCACCACTCAGTGCACAGTTTTTTAACCTGTGGCTGTGGAGCACATGAAACCAGTATGATCCCACACTGGCCTAACAAAATCATCTATTACGATTGCAGCAGACACTACGTCTTCTCTGATGGACCATGGATAAATGAAACATGTCAGCTGGTCAGTGGGGTCAGTATTATGTTATGGGGGACATTCACCTGGACTTCCATAGAACCTGTGGTAGTAATCAAAGGCACAATGACAATTATGGGCTATGTGAACATTGTGCACACTTGCATCCCTTTGTAACTGACGATTTCCCGAACTGGAATGGTGAATGGGACATTGGTTTTGGGGTATTTCTACAAGAGGCACTGAAATTTTAACTTCACTGCTACCTCAATCAAGAAAATATGGAAGAAGGATTACGTACATTAATTTTTTGTTGTAAATCGGGGAACACATTTGCAGTACAGCACAATAAAAAATGCTGAACACATTAAGATTTCATTACACATATGATGTATTTAAATAAATTTGAAGTATTACAGGCATTTTATTCACTTACCACACAGTTCCTGCCCTGATTCCTTGAAGCAGGTAATTTGCTTTATCAATGTCTTTCGTGAAAATGGCAGCAGCCAAACCATAGTCAGTCTTATTTGCTCTCTCAATCAGCTCATCTAATTTCTTGAACCTAATTAGTTGCTGAACTGGGCCAAAAATCTGTAGAAGTAAATTTAGTAATTCGACAATATCATTTCCATTTCTGTTTGTAAAATATCCTTCCTTTAATATTACACAACCAACTTTACCTCTTCCTTTGCAATAGTCATGTTGTCTTTAACATCAGCAAATACTGTAGGCTGCACAAAGTACCCTTTGTCTCCCAGACGTCCACCTCCGGCTAACATTTTTGCTCCCTCACTCTGACCTTTCTTTATAAGGCCAAGAACTTTATTGAACTGGTCACTGTCAATCTAAGGAAAAAAATACGTAATTTTATAATTTGTAACCAATGAACTTAATTTTGTGTAAATACTCCATTACAGTTCAAGAGATTTATCATAATAATACTTAAAAGAAATTATTCTTAGTTACGAAAATTGTATACCAGTGGTCCTGATTCAACAGACATATCAAATGGATTTCCTGTGGCACGCTTCTTTGCCCTCTCTGCACTCATCTCCACAAACTTGTCATATATGGAATCTTCAATGAAAGTTCTGGAACCAGCACAGCAACATTGTCCCTGTTGCAAAACAGATTACACTTAACATTATTAATGGCAAGCTTCACGTGTTCAGAATTTTTGATTTATTGCGTATTCAGTTATATACATTAGAGATTTTGTCTGGAAGTGGGTTACAATAGTAAGAATAACATTTGTGAGCGCATGTTAATCTGCATATCTTCGAACATCAAACACGAAAAGAAGTCCATACGACCACTTCAGGAATAAAACTAGCAAGGTGGCTAAGTTATTTACTGTCTTATTCCAAGTAGTACCCTGTGTTTTTGGCGAATCTGACAACTTACAATGTTATTTTTACAGCAGTAACAAACAGCATACACTCAGGTATACAATGCTTTGCTGTTCTGTTTGTTCATTGTCAGCTTAGCAAAAGAATAGGTTGTGATTAAATCCATAGGTGACTCGCCGCCTTTCTTTTCTGCTGTGTCTGGCAAAGTTTGATTTACGTGAAAAATTACAAATGTGATTATAGTTTCGTCTTCACACTAAACTGTGAATGAGTCCAAAAGAGGTCGGGTGAGCTATTTCACACATCAGAAGGAAGACAAGGGTGTATTAACCACATGCTGAATTTAAATGTGAAATACATGGAATCATCAATAATTAGAAGTCTCACTTCCGTGGTATCCACAAATAGTTTGGAGAGTTATTTTACACAACTAATTGAATGAAACTGTTACTTTCTTTCAAATCAAAACAACTAACCATTACACTATAATGTTTGAAATGAGTGACAGGCACAAAGCATGAATATTTTTAATGGGACTCCCATCCCATTATATAGTCACAAAAACAGTTTTGTTGTTAAGGGAGACAACAACAACTTCCAACAATATTACACTGAATGTCTCGGCCCTTACCTCACAACATCAGTTGCCTGCACCATAAACATACAGCTCATTTTTTTCATTGTGCCTTACACTAGCTGAGTGCTCGTGTAAAATTACAATTTTCTCATGCACACCAGTTTCCTTTTTTTAGTTTCCAGAAATCACTCTCAAATGTTTTCCTGTCTTCTTACCTTCTCTGTATCAACACAAAATTATCCATTATGTGTTTCCACATATTGTTCATAATGAAACTGGCATTATTTCTTTAAAGGAAATAAATATGGATCTGAAATATGACTGTTAATGACAAAAGACTACTTGTGCACGCATTCGTGCCCATGCACACGTGCGGGAGGTGGGGGGAGGGGGGGAGGGGGGGGGGGGCAATCTGTGGCTAGCGATGGTATGGTAGTAGCGAATTTGGTGGGGAGCAGGAGGGATAGAAGGGTGGGTTGGGAAAATGTGCAGTGCTGTTCATGGGAGCTTGCAGCAGGGATGTGGTTGCTGTGGTTGGGACAGAGCAGGACTGCTAAGTGCAGCACAAAGGTTCGATTTATTTAGGGGGAGGGGGGGGGGGAGGGAGGGAGGTAAAGAAGAGAAGTACCAAAGGGGAAAGAAACTTGCGGGTTATGTCGGTGGAATAGAAGACTGCTGTGCTGCAGTGGGACAGGGAAGGGGAAACGTGGGTGAAGGGCAGGGACAAATGAAAGTTGAGACCAGGGGGACATGTTTATGGGAACATAGGATATATTGCAGATAAAGTTCCTACCTATGCAATTCAGAAAAGCTTGTGCTCATGGGAAGGATCCAGATGGTGCAGGCTGTGAAGCAATCATTGAAGTGAAGAACATTGTTTAGGCATTATCTTCAGCATGCTCAGCAACTGGGTGGTCCACCTGTCTTTTGGCCGTAGTTTGTTGGTGACTATTCCTACAGACAGCTTGATGGTTGTCTTGTCCACATAGAAAGCAGTACAGAGGTTGCAGCTTAGTTTGTAGATCACATGACTGCTTTCATAGGTAGTCCTGCCTTTGATGGTATGGTGATGCCTGTGACTGGATTGGAGTAGGTGGTGGTGGTGGTGGTGGTGGTGGTGGTGGCGGCACAGTATATGGGACAGGTCTTTCATCTAGATCTGTTGCAGGGATATGAGCCAGGAGGTAAGAGTTAGGAGCAGGGATGGAGAAGGGACAGACTGAGATATTGCATAGGTTCTGTGGGTGGTTGAGTAACGTTGTGGAACGGGTAGAAAGGGTAGTGGGCAGGATATTCCTCAGTTTAGAGTACAGCAAGAGGTAGTCAGAACCCGGGAGGAGAACGCGATTCAGCTGCTGCCGTCCTGGGTGGTACTCAGTCACTGGGGAATGACCTTTTGGCTGGATGGTGGGATTCTGGTAGCTGACTGGAGAGTGAAGGCACAGGAGATCCATTTCTGTATAAGGGTGGGAGGGTAATTTCGGTCTGTTAGGCCTCGGTGAGACTCTTGGTATATATGGTGAGGGATTGCTCTTAACTACACGTGACAGCCACAGGTGGCTAGGTGATATGGAAGGAACTTTTTGGTATGGAATGGATGACACAGTAAGCAGCTACAATGGGGCGTACTGGCTGGTAGAGTTTTAGACTTTAAGAAGCTTGTAGAAGGTAGGGCGCCAGGATTGGTAGAGGCGAGAAGAAAGAAATTTAGGGGAGTGGTTCTGGTATGGCACTGAGGATTTGGGGAAAGACTGGAGATTCTGTTGAATTTCTGTAATGGGCAACACTGTGGCAGAATTTGTAGGTGGACGAATCTGACGTGCTTTTTGGTGATGAACTGCAGTTCTTTCTATGGATGAACATTAGTTTCCATGTTGAGTGATCTGGGAAATGATTGTGCGGCCAGGTTTGAGGATGAGAAATTCTATAATACACTACTGGCCATTAAAATTGCTACACCACGAAGATGACACGCTACAGACGCGAAATTTAACTGACAGGAAGAAGATGCTGTGATATGCAAATGATTAGCTTTTAGAGCATTCACACGAGGTTGGCGCCGGTGGCGACACCTACAATGTGATGACATGAGGAAAGTTTCCAACCGATGTCTCATACGCGAACAGCAGCTGACCGGCATTGCCCAGTGAAACATTGTTGTGATGCCTCGTGTAAGGAGGAGAAATGCGTACTATCACGTTTCTGACTTTGATAAAGGTCAGATTGTAGCCTATCGTGATTGCGGATTATCGTATCGCGACATTGCTGCTCGCATTGGACGAGATCCAATGACTGCTAGCAGAATATGGAATCAGTGGGTTCAGGAGGGTAATACGGAATGCCGTGCTGGATCCCAACGGCCTCGTATCACTACCAGTCGAGATGACAGGCATCTTATCCGCATGGCTGTAATGGATCGTGCAGCCATGTCTCGATCCCTGAGTCAACAGATGGGGACATTTGCAAGACAACAACCATCTACATGAACAGCTCGACGACGTTTGCAGCAGCATGGACTATCAGCTCGGAGACCATGTCTGTGGTTACCGTTGACGCCTGCGATGGTGTACTCAATGACGAACCTGGGTGCGCGAATGGCAAAACATCATTTTTTCGGATGAATCCAGGTTCTGTTTACAGCATCGTAATGGTCGCATCCGTGTTTGGTGATATCGGGGTGAATGCACATTGGAAGCGTGTATTCATCATCGCCAAACTGGCGTATCACCGGGCATGATAGTTTGAGGTGCCATTGGTTACACGTCTCCGTCACCTCTTGTTCACATTGACGGCACTTTTGAACAGTGGACATTACATTTCAGATGTGTTACGACCCGTGGCTCTACCCCTGCGAAACCCTACATTTCAGCAGGATAATGCACGATCCCATGTTGCAGGTCCTGTACAGGACTTCCTGGATACAGAAAATGTTCGACTGCTGCCCTGGCCAACACATTCTCCAGATCTCTCACCAATTAAAAATGCCTAGTCAATGTTGGCTGAGCAACTGGCTCGTCACAATACGCCAGTCACTACTCTTGATTAACTGTGGTATCGTGTTGAAGCTGCATGGGCAGCGGTACCTGTACACGCCATCCAAGCTCTGTTTGACTCAATGTCCAGGCGTATCAAGGCCGTTATTACGGCCAGAGGTGGTTGTTCTGGGTACTGATTTCTCATGATCTATGCACCCAAATTGCGTGAAAATGTAATCACATGTCAGTTCTAGTATAATATATTTGTCCAATAAATACCCGTTTATCATCTGCATTTCTTCTTGGTGTAGCAATTTTAATGGCCAGTAGTGTATTAACAGGTGGTTAGTCACAGTTTGATGGAAGAGTGAACTGAGTCAGGTAGGGTTCAACATTGGCTTTGGGTTGTGTCTGATTGATAGGATTAGTGGTGAAAAAGTGTTTCCACTGTAGGGACCAGGAGGAGGAGTAGAGGTCTTAAAAAAAGTCCAGCATCACTTAAGTTGAGGGTGGGACAAGTTGGAAACTGACACCGGGCTTTTGGAGGGTGATGGGAGGAGTTTCTGAGGATGGGGTGAATGTAGTATGTCTGTGAGGCAGGGTTTGCTGGTTATGAGGCAATGTGGGGAAGGTTTTGGACACTGTTTCAGGGCTGGTGGATAGTGGTAGTCCAAGACGGGAGTTGGAGGTTAACCAGTTGGAGAACTTTTCAAGGTGGCATGGCGCATGCTGCTTTAGTTTCCGGAGGGCAAGAGTTTCAATGCAAGAGATGGGATGCTGGAATTTAGGATTGCAAAGCAGTAGGTATTTACAGATGAGGAGATACTGCAAGGAGGCTTGGGCCCAATTTACACAGTTTTGCAGGGCTAGGTTAGAGAAGGCTATGGAGTGGTGGAATTTGAACAGACAGAGGTCATAGTGGAAGGAGGGGTTGCAGGTATAGATAAGTAATTTGATGGCGAGGCCATTTAGGAGGATCGGGGGATTCCATGAGCTAGGCAGCAGTGCAGGAACAACTTGTGGGATTTGGTTCTGGATACAAATAAGGAACTTTTCTGTATTGGCACATAAGCAAGAAGCAAGGATCCATGACGAAGGATACAAAATGCTGAAAAATACGAAAACTACATAAAGCTATATGCAAGAAAACTTAAATATCTAAAAATGTGCATGGACAAAAATCTCAAGAAGGATGAATTGAATGACGTATGGGAAAAAAGGTGAAACCTGAGGAAGTAGGGCTGATAATGAAAGGTGCAAATGAACTAAAATCAACGTGGAAACAGTATGAGATTGAAGAAGCCTGCTCATCCTCACTATGACCAACTATATCTTCATCCACAATTACTTTTCGTTTGAAGATATCACTTACAAACGAACCCAGGGTACAGCAATGGGCACCCACATGACAATGCCCTATGCCAACCTATTCAAGGGCCATCTACGTGATTGTGGGTGGTTAGGAAGGATTCCTAAACACCTTACATGGCTTAGGGTCACTGAGGACATCTTTATGATCTGGAGAGAGGGTGAGGAAACTATCCACATTCCTCTAGAACCTAAATATCTCCTCCCCCATTTACTTCACCTCATTCTCCTACACCCAACAAACCACTTTCCTTAATGTTGACCATCTGACGGACGGCTACACCAGTACTTCCATCCATATCAAACCCACCAGCCACCAGGAAATACCTCAATTTTGCCAGCTGCCACTCTTTCCATACAGCCTAGCCATCCACCTGTGACCGTCCCATCTGTTGTGATGAACACACCTCCTCCCAATACAGCAAGTATCACACCGGGCCCCTTACAGGCCAGAATTATCCTTCTTACACTGTACAGAAACTGATCTGTGCCCTGTCTCTGTAGTCCCCTACTACCTCCCATGTTCCCAATGTCCCGCTACAATGGAGCACTCCTAATGTGACTCAGTATCACCGATGACTAGAGTGATCTAATCACATTCTCTACCACAGTTTTGACTACTGCTCATTATGCTCCAAAATGATAAATAGCGAACACAATATCCTTCCCATCCCTTCCCCAATGGTATTCTGCCACCCACCCAACATACGCAACAGTCCGTCCCTACTCCATCCCTGCTTCCAACCTCTTGACTCAAGATTATTCTCAGCGCAATAGACCTAGATGCAAGACCTGTGCCATATAGCCTCCTACCACAACTTACTCCAGTCCATTCACAGGCATCATCTACCCCATAGAAGGCAGGATTACATGTGAAAGCAGTCACGTGAGCTGCAACTCGGCTGTAACCTCTGTGCTGCTTTCTAGGTCCAGTCATGACAATTAACAAGTTGTCTGTCCACAGAAATGGTCACTGACAAAGTGTGGTCAAGCTGGAGTATCGGGCTGCTGCTCTACACAACATGCTTCTCTTCAATGACTGCTTCACAGTCTGTATCATTTGGATCCTTCTATCAACACTAGCTTTTCTGAGCTGCATTGGTAGGAACTCTCCCTCAAACTTTGCCTGTACCTGTCCTTCACCCACCTCTCCTTCCCTGCTCCCACTCTAGCGCAACACTGCCTGCTATTCCACCAATGCACTTATTAGTTTAATCCTTCTATACTTCTCCTCCTCCCCCCCCCCCCCCCCCCAACCATCCAACTGCACACTGCAGCACTACCCTGCCCCACCATGTTCCTGCATGCTCCCATGAGCAGCATTACATCTCCCCACACCCCTATCCTTCCCGCTCGCTGCCCAAGCTTCCTTCTTACCCCTATACCCTTACCAACCATCAACTGCCTTTCCCATCAGCACAGCTGCTGCATCTAGTCTAGACTGAGCAGCCAGTTAGTGATCATGTGTGATTGAGTTGTGCTTGTGTAAATGTGTACATGCACATGTGTTTTCTACCTTAGAAGAAGGCCTTTTGGCCAAAAGCTCGTAAGTTTAGCTGTCTGTCAATTACTCGACATCCCTTTTACAATTCTGTCATTATTTCAATCTGGATTTTCCACTAGTTTTTCCCTACTGTGTTAATTATGTAGTTTTATGTGGCATCCACTGGGTGTGGTACTCTCTGAATGCACTTACTGATGTACTTCAGTTGACAGTTTGAAGGACACTGCTTGTCACCTAAATTAACAGCTACGAACTTTGAAGCAAATTTTACGGAGTTTATTTTTCTTCTGCACACAACATTAAAGGCACTTATGAGCAGGAAGCAACGCGGGTAGCAAGTGTTTTGTTGCATTACGTACAAAAGAAACTAAAAAATAAGCTGCATCCTAAGCACCCAATTACTCATAAATACTTCACAATACTTATTACAGATCACAGTTTTGCAATGTACAATGTACTGAAGAATATATATTACAGTAATGCCATCTCAGTCATACATAAGAACTACCACATTCAATGATCAACTTTTCATTTCAGAGTTATCTTACATCAACACCTCTCCACCTCACACTCAACTGCCAACACCATTTAGGTTTTAGTTGGTCTTTCTTAATCTAGAGAAACGATTACATCAAACTGATGAAAATGAAACAAAGTGAAAGACTAAGGTACAATATGAAATATCATATGAACATATAAGGGCATTTCAATGCACAAATCACTCACCATATTGAAAAACAGTCCAAAATGTGCTTGCTCAACAGCGTATTCCAAATCTGCATCACCAAAAATAATATTTGGTGACTTTCCACCTAGTTCAAGTGTTACTCGCTTAAGGTTTGTACGACCAGCAGCTTGCTTTATTAACTTTCCAACCTAAAGGGAACACACATAAAAGAGAATATAAGTAATACATAATTCAGAGGGTTTTGTGCTCAGATTAATGTCATGTCTTAGAGATGGCTATTTCAACAACAACGTTCTATATTTTTTATTTATTTTCCACAAAAAATGCACATTAGGTACACTTAAAGCAAATTCTAAACAAGAGGTACACATATCTTGATGCCCCTATGTTATGCAGAATTGACCATTAAATGTCATGAGTGGCAGAAGTGTGAGTATAAAAGAAGACAGGGAGTTTTGTTGGAAGGGGGGTGGGGGAGAAAAGGAGCAGACCGCAGGGAAGGAGAGGGTTGAAGAAGGGATGGGCTATACTGCTACTTTCCGATATCAGTGATTTCTGTGAATGCTACTTTTCGATAACTGATGTTTAGTTGTGATATGTTGTAGTTTAAAATCACAGTTAAATTTAACACTTGTACCCCCTTCTGCACTCTAGCAATGCAACTCCTGCGACTTATATGATTTCTGTGGCTTATGCTATTTCTGTGATTTATCAGTGTAGATTAGTTGCATGTAAGATCTAAGAAGCACTGCGACGTAGAGTATATCTGATATCTGCTAATTGGTGTTTCTGGCCAGTTGAAAATGTCTCAACATAACCAACCAAATTACTTGTTTTCATCTGTTAAGGCAAGTAACTCCCTGTCAAGACCTAAGGTTAGCATTTTCAGTACTTCAACTGGCAGAAAAGTTACATCAGATTGTGTTGTTGATATTTGCAACACCTCAGTTGTTACCAGATATACGAAAGTTGTGCTTATGCACAGAGAAAATTTGATCTCAACAAAACAGTCAGTAGTAAGTACAGTGTACACTATTTCTTCCTTTGGCTTTAATTAAGTGTTAATAGAAAAAGTCTGAAAATATAAATAGTGTGATGCTGAGAATCATAAGTTGCCACACAACACAGTATGTGTTTCGAATATGAATTCTAACTGATTTGATATGTTCACAGGAATCGGAACGGTGTTTTTAGTCATTTGCTATAGCAATAATCCAGAATTTCATTGACAGCAGAACTGGAGAAAGAAAGGTTAGTCTCTAAGTTTGTAAATGAACATACGTGAGATCATTTGTTGCCAAGTTTAAAACTTCGCCCACTCACCTGCTTTCATTACTGGAAATGTTGGCAGATGTACACTGAATTACATTACTAGTAATAGTCTTGATTTTCTGGACACAGTTTGCATTCTGATTAATGGCTGCTGTATGTCCCATTGATATCTAGGGGAGATAATCGTGAAGATTCAAGACAGCTTTTGAACACCCAGCTTACAACAGCCACAACTTATTACATAAGAGTGCAAAATGAATAACTGAACGGTGTGCCACAGAAGTTGTTATGCAATTTGAAAGAGATGGTAAATGTATGTGACATGCACTGTGAGTGATTAATGAAAATTCCATTCTCCTCTTGTTTAAAGAGATAAGTGGGATTCTTAGCCACATGTGTAGTAGCTCTCTGAAGCAGGGTGTTTTCCAAGATAGACTGAAGTATGCCATTGTTAAACCACTGCATAAAAAAAGGGGATACGTCTGATGTCAACAACTACTGCCCAATCTCTCTTCTGACTGCCTTATCCAAAATTCTTGAAAAATAATTTTATTGTAGAGCAGCTTCAAACCTTTGTAAAAATAAAGTTTTAACAAAATGTCAGTTTGGTTTCAAGAAAGGTTTTTCCAACGGAAAATGCTATATATACTTTCAATAATGAAATATTAAATGCTCTGAGTAACCGGAAGTCACCTGTTGGGATTTTTTGTGATTTCTGAAAGGCTTTTGATTGCGTAAATCATGGAATACTTCTAGATAAGCTCAAGTACTGTGGTATGAATGGGACAGCGCTCAAATGGTTTAAATCATACCTAACTGGAAGAGTGCAGAAAGTTGAAATAAGCAGTTCACATAATATGCAAAAAACTGGCGATTTCTCAAACTGGGAAACAATCAAAGAACGGGGTGCCACAAGGTTCGGCCTTGGGTCCTCTGCTGTTCTTAATATATATTAATGACTTGCCGTTCTATATTCACGAAGATGCAAAGCTGGTACTTTTTGCCAATGAAGTATAGCTATTACACCCAACAGACAAGAATTAACTGGTGAAATTGTAAATGAGATTTTTCAGAAAATCATTAAATGGTTATCTGAAAATGGGCTCTCATTAAACTTTGACAAAACACAGTACATACAGTTCCACACAGTAAACAGAATTACACCATTAATAAATATAAACTTCGGTCAGAAATCGGTAGCTAAGGTAGAATATTCAAAATTTCTAGGTGTATGCACTGATGAGGGATTGAACTGGAAAAAACACACTGAAGATCTGCTGAAACGTTTTGAGTTCAGCTACTTATGCCATTAGGGTCATTGCAAATTTTGGCAATATACATCTCAGTAAATTAGCTTAATACACCTATTTTCATTCTCTGCTTTCGTATGGCATCATATTCTGGGGTAATTCATCATTGAATGAAAGAGTGTTCATTGCACAAAAGCATGTAACCAGAATAATTGCTAGAGCTCATCCAAGGTCATCCTACAGACACTTATTTAAAGACCTAGAGATCCTCATTGTAGTCTCACTATATATATATATATAGTTATTAACAATCCAAACGAATTCAAAAGTAATAGCAGTGTACATGG
Organism: Schistocerca piceifrons; assembly: GCF_021461385.2. Taxonomy (NCBI): domain Eukaryota; kingdom Metazoa; phylum Arthropoda; class Insecta; order Orthoptera; family Acrididae; genus Schistocerca; species Schistocerca piceifrons. Next base: position 215,942,699 of record NC_060144.1, on the reverse strand, counting down.
CTACAACACTAGGAGAAAGCATGATCTTCACTACTCAAGGTTAAATCTAACTTTAGCTCAGAAGGGGGTAAATTATGCTACCACGAAAGTCTTTCGTCACTTACCTAATACCATCAGAAGTCTGACAAATAGCCATATAGCATTTAAAAGGAAATTAAAAGAATTTCTTAATGGCAACTCCTACTCATAAGATGAATTTTTGGATATAGTAAGTGCCTAATTTCCCCAATCCCCACAAAAATAAATAAATAAATAAATATATTAAGTGTCATGTAATATTTTGTGTAATGCAGTATCTTGTACAGACACCTTTTATTAATCTGATGCGTCCCACATCATTATGAAGTGTCATATTCATGATCTATGGATCAAGTAATAATCTAATCTAAACTGTGCCATACCCCAAAATTTTCTTCCATGTATGAATATTGACTAGACTGCAATAGATTATATCTTTGTTCAGAATGACCTGTAGTGCAGCACAAGGTCTAGGTTGGGTTGGGGGGTTGCATGTTTTAAGGTTCAAGGTGATAAATGGGGACAGTATGGATCTTCCAGTTAAAAGCTGACATAAGGAATAGTTTAAGTGCAATAAATGAAAATACACATAAAAATTTACCTGTCTGTTGTAGTAATGAAAAAAAAATCAGTTTTGTGAATAAACAGTTGTTAAAAGTTACATAGTGGATCCCTCCTTTTTACTCACAATGAGGCCTGGTGGGTAACGGGAAGAGAGGATATATTGAAGAGCAAGTTCCCATCTCCGGAGTTCGGATAGGTTGGTGTTGGTGGGAAGTATCCAGATAACCCGGACGGTGTAACACTGTGCAAAGATGTGCTGGCCATGCACCAAGGCATGTTTAGCCACAGGGTGATCCTCATTACCAACAAACACTGTCTGCCTGTGTCCATTCATGCGAATGGACAGTTTGTTGCTGGTCATTCCCACATAGAATGCATCACAGTGTAGGCAGGTCGGTTGGTAAATCACGTGGGTGCTTTCACACGTGGCTCTGCCTTTGATCGTGTACACCTTCCGGGTTACAGGACTGGAGTAGGTGGTGGTGGGAGGGTGCATGGGACAGGTTTTACACCGGGGGCAGTTACAAGGATAGGAGCCAGAGGGTAGGGAAGGAGGTATGGGGATTTCATAGGGATGAACTAACAGGTTACGAAGGTTAGGTGGACGGCGGAAAGACACTCTTGGTGGAGTGGGGAGGATTTCATGAAGGATGGATCTCATTTCAGGGCAGGATTTGAGGAAGTCATATCCCTGCTGGAGAGCCACATTCAGAGTCTGGTCCAGTCCCGGAAAGTATCCTGTCACAAGTGGGGCACTTTTGTGGTTCTTCTGTGGGAGGTTCTGGGTTTGAGGGGATGAGGAAGTGGCTCTGGTTATTTGCTTCTGTACCAGGTCGCGAGGGTAGTTATGGGATGCGAAAGCTGTTGTCAGGTTGTTGGTGTAATGGTTCAGGGATTCCGGACTGGAGCAGATTCGTTTGCCACAAAGACCTAGGCTGTAGGGAAGGGACCATTTGATGTGGAATGGGTGGCAGCTGTCATAATGCAGGTACTGTTGCTTGTTGTTGGGTTTGATGTGGACGGACGTGTGAAGCTGGCCATTGGACAGATGGAGGTCAACGTCAAGGAAAGTGGCGTGGGATTTGGAATAGGACCAGGTGAATCTGATGGAGCCAATGGAGTTGAGGTTGGAGAGGAAATTCTGGAGTTGTTCTTCACTGTGAGTGCAGATCATGAAGATGTCATCAATAAATCTGTACCAAACTTTGGGTTGGCAGGCCTGGGTAACCAAGAAGGCTTCCTCTAGGCGACCCATGAATAGATTGGCGTACGAGGGGGCCATCCTGGTACCCATGGCTGTTCCCTTTAATTGTTGGTATGTCTGGCCTTCAAAAGTGAAGTAGTTGTGGGTCAGGATGAAGCTGGCTAAGGTAATGAGGAAAGAGGTTTTAGGTAGGGTGGCAGGTGATGGGCGTGAAAGGAAACACTCCATTGCAGCGAGGCCCTGGACGTGCGGAATATTTGTGTATAAGGAAGTGGCATCGATGGTTACAAGGATGGTTTCCGGGGGTAACAGGTTGGGTGAGGATTCCAGGCGTTCGAGAAAGTGGTTGGTGTCTTTGATGAAGGTTTTTTAAGAAGGATTGAGATGCAAGGATGGAAGTCAGAAATTCCTGGAAGGTTCGGAGAGGGTGATTTTGAGGAAGAGGAGGTGGGTCCCGTTGCGACGGAGGACGGAACTGTTCCAGGCAGGGTTAAATTTGGATAGTGTCCTGGGGAGTTGGATCATTGGGAGTATTTCCAGCAGAGAGTACTGTCCTACTGTCGTACTCATACTCTCTGCTCGAAATATCACTTTGCCACGAAGAAAAATGATGCTAATCCTACTCCCAATGATCCAGCTCCCCAGGACACTATCCAAATTTAACCCTGCCTGGAACAGTTCCGTCCTCCGTCACAGCGGGACCCACCTCCTCTTCCTCACAATCACCCTCTCCAAACCTTCCAGGAATTTCTGACTTCCAGCCTTGCATCTTAATCCTTCTTGTTGTTGTTGTTGTTGTTGTGGTCTTCAGTCCTGAGACTGGTTTGATGCAGGTCTCCATGCTACTCTATCCTGTGCAAGCTTCTTCATCTCCCAGTACCTACTGCAACATACATCCTTCTGAATCTGCTTAGTGTATTCATCTCTTGGTCTCCCTCTATGATTTTTACCCTCCACGGTGCCCTCCAATGCTAAATTTGTGATCCCTCGATGCCTCAAAACATGTCCTACCAACCGATCCCTTCTTCTAGTCAAGTTGTGCCACAAACTCCTCTTCTCCCCAATCCTACTCAATACCTCCTCATTAGTTACGTGATCTACCCACCTTATCTTCAGCATTCTTCTGTAGCACCACATTTCGAAAGCTTCTATTCTCTTCTTGTCCAAACTAGTTATCGTCCTTGTTTCACTTCCATACATGGCTACACTCCATACAAATACTTTCAGAAACGATTTCCTGACACTTAAATCTATATTCGATGTTAACAAATTTCTCTTCTTGAAAAACGCTTTCCTTGCCATTGCCAGTCTACATTTTATATCCTCTCTACTTCGACCATCATCAGTTATTTTGCTCCCCAAATAGCAAAACTCCTTTACTAGTTTAAGTGTCTAATTTCCTATTCTAATTCCCTCAGCATCACCCGAATTAATTTGACTACATTCCATTATCCTCGTTTTGCTTTTGTTGATGTTCATCTTATATCCTCCTTTCAAGACACTGTCCATTCCGTTCAACTGCTCTTCCAAGTCCTTTGCTGTCTCTGACAGAATTATAATGTCATCGGTGAACCTCAAAGTTTTTACTTCTTGTCCATGAATTTTAATACCTACTCCGAATTTTTCTTTTGTTTCCTATACTGCTTGCTCAATATACAGATTCAATAACATCGGGGAAAGGCTACAACCCTGTCTCACTCCTTTCCCAACCACTGCTTCCCTTTCATGCCCCTCGACTCTTATAACTGCCATCTGGTTTCTGTACAAGTTGTAAATAGCCTTTCGCTCCCTGTATTTTACCCCTGCCACCTTTAGAATTTGAAAGAGTATTCCAGTTAACATTGTCAACAGCTTTCTCTAAGTCTACAAATGCTAGGAACGTAGGTTTGCCTTTTCTTAATCTTTCTTCTAAGATAAGTCGTAAGGTCAGTACTGCCTCACGTGTTCCAACAAAGTTTGCCAAAGTAATCCCATTCCCGATGTCCAGGCAGAGCTTCAAGGAATCCTCAGAACTTTAGGCCCCCTGCAAAACCTTTCGCCTGACTCCATCAACCTCCTGACCCCAATGACACCCCGCACCCCTACCTTCTACCTTCTACCTAAAATTCACAAACCCAATCATCCCGGCCGCCCCATTGTAGCTGGTTACCAAGCCCCCGCAGAACGTATCTCTGCCTACGTAGATCAACACCTTCAACCCATTACGTGCAGTCTCCCATCCTTCATCAAAGACACCAACCACTTTCTCGAACGCCTGCAATCCTTACCCAATCTGTTACCCCCGGAAACCATCCTTGTAACCATCGATGCCACTTCCTTATACACAAATATTCCGCACGTCCAGGGCCTCGCTGCAATGGAGCGTTTCCTTTCACGCCCATCACCTGCCACCCTACCTAAAACCTCTTTCCTCATTACCTTAGCAAGCTTCATCCTGACCCACAACTACTTCACTTTTGAAGGCCAGACATACCAGCAATTAAAGGGAACAGCCATGGGTACCAGGATGGCCCCCTCGTACACTAACTTATTCATGGGTCGCCTAGAGGAAGCCTTCTTGGTTACCCAGGCCTGCCAACCCAAAGTTTGGTACAGATTTATTGATGACATCTTCATGATCTGGACTCACAGTGAAGAACAACTCCAGAATTTCTTCTCCAACCTCAACTCCATTGGCTCCATCAGATTCACCTGGTCCTACTCCAAATCCCATGCCACTTTCCTTGACATTGACCTCCATCTGTCCAATGGCCAGCTTCACACGCCCGTCCACATCAAACCCAACAACAAGCAACAGTACCTGCATTATGACAGCTGCCACCCGTTCCACATCAAACGGTCCCTTCCCTACAGCCTAGGTCTTCGTGGCAAACGAATCTGCTCCAGTCCGGAATCCCTGAACCATTACACCAACAACCTGACAACAGCTTTCGCATCCCGTAACTACCCTCGCGACCTGGTACAGAAGCAAATAACCAGAGCCACTTCCTCATCCCCTCAAACCCAGAACCTCCCACAGAAGAACCACAAAAGTGCCCCACTTGTGACAGGATACTTTCCGGGACTGGACCAGACTCTGAATGTGGCTCTCCAGCAGGGATACGACTTCCTCAAATCCTGCCCTGAAATGAGATCCATCCTTCATGAAATCCTCCCCACTCCACCAAGAGTGTCTTTCCGCCGTCCACCTAACCTTCGTAACCTGTTAGTTCATCCCTATGAAATCCCCAAACCTCCTTCCCTACCCTCTGGCTCCTATCCTTGTAACTGCCCCCGGTGTAAAACCTGTCCCATGCACCCTCCCACCACCACCTACTCCAGTCCTGTAACCCGGAAGGTGTACACGATCAAAGGCAGAGCCACGTGTGAAAGCACCCACGTGATTTACCAACCAACCTGCCTACACTGTGATGCATTCTATGTGGGAATGACCAGCAACAAACTGTCCATTCGCATGAATGGACACAGGCAGACAGTGTTTGTTGGTAATGAGGATCACCCTGTGGCTAAACATGCCTTGGTGCACGGCCAGCACATCTTGGCACAGTGTTACACCGTTCGGGTTATCTGGATACTTCCCACCAACAGCAACCTATCCGAACTCCGGAGATGGGAACTTGCTCTTCAACATATCCTCTCTTCTCGTTACCCACCAGGCCTCAATCTCCGCTAATTTCAAGTTGCCGCCACTCATACCTCACCTGTCATTCAACAACATCTTTGCCTCTGCACTTCCGCCTCGACTGACATCTCTGCCCAAACTCTTTGTCTTTAAATATGTCTGCTTGTGTCTGTATATGTGTGGATGGATTGTGTGTGTGTGTGTGTGTGTGTGTGTGTGTGTGTGTGTGGGCGCGCGCGCGAGCGAGCGAGAGTGTATACCCGTCCTTTTTTCCCCCCCTAAGGTAAGTCTTTCCGCTCCCGGGATTGGAATGACTCCTTACCCTCTCCCTTAAAACCCACATCCTTTCGTCTTTCCCTCTCCTTCCCTCTTTCCTGATGAGGCAACAGTTTGTTGCTAAAGCTTGAATTTTGTGTGTATGTTTGTGTGTCTGTCGACCTGCCAGCACTTTCATTTGGTAAGTCACATCATCTTTGTTTTTTTTATATATATATATATATATATATATATATATATATATATATATATATATATATATATATATATATATATATATACATACACACACACACACAGTTGAAAATGTTGAAATTTGTATGTGCATTATTTCAAGATCCAATAAAATCTGCAATTTTTTTTTTTAAATAGTATGCTGTGGATTATTGTGTCAAATGTTAAATTATGTGTTTGTATTGGTAGCACTGTCAAAAACAGTATCCTATCATTTCATAGTATGAACATGCGTTGTACGTTAAAGTGCTAATGTTATTCCCAGGAAAAGTGACAAATAGATTGCTAGCTCTCTCAAAAAGTAAAGTATGATGCCAAAACTAAATGTTTTTAAGGAACGTGGGTTTCGTGGTAATAGATTTTTGAATGAAGATAAACATTGTGTTCCACATGTGGCGTGTGAAGTTACAGACAATGAAAGACAGGCAAACTTGTAAGTACCTAGGGAAACTCCCATTAGTGCTTCAAAGATTAAAATAAAATGTTGTGACACGTTTCCTCGGAAAAAAAAAAAAAAGTGATGTAAATGTAGGTTAGGTTATATTCTCATAGATTTACACATCCTAACAAGGGTGTTAGATGAATGTGTGTGTTGTAAAATATGTGGAGGGCCAGTTAGTTTACATGAAGACAGTGTGGTATCAAATGGCCTAGCCAGGAAACTTATTAATTGTGCCAGTTGCAAATATACTCATTCATTTTGGAAGTCTGGTAAGTGTAAAGGTAATTATTTTGAAGTAAATGTTAGGTGGTTTTATGGATTGAGAGCTATTGGCAAAGGACACACTGAAGCAGAAACAATGTGTGGCGTGATGAATATGCCACACCCACCTTGTAAAATCGACTAGGATGCAGGATTTATTGGAGCTGCTATGGAATCTGTTGCATGTGAGTCAATGAGTGTGCTGCTAACAAAACTATTGAAATAAAAGACGGCATTGGCAGAAGAATTCTGCTACTACAGTGACCACTGTGAGTACTGGAAAGGTAATAGATTTCCAGATTTTAACCAAACATTGTTATAAGTGTAAATCAGGGGATGAAGAAGGATCATATCTGTGACAAAAATTATGAAGGAACAAGTGGTGGTATGGAGGCCTCTGCAGCTTTTGAAATTTTTAGTCGATCTGTGAATGAAAGGAGAGTGTGATACACTAAGTTCTTAGGTGATGGAGACTCAAAAGCATATAACAGTAGTATCCACTCAGCCTTATGGTGAGAAGATTATCACAAAACTGGAATGTGATGGTCATGTCCAGAAGAAGATGGGCACTAGGTTGAGGAAGTTGAAATGAAGTTTGAGAAACAAGAAACTTTCTGATGGTGAAACCATAAGAGGCAGGCTGACAAACAAGATAATTGATGAACTACATCTGTATTATGGGATGGCGATTAGAAATAATACTGAGGATTTGTTGAAAATAAAGCAGGCAGTATGGGCTACCTTCTTCCACAGACTGTCAACTGATGAAAAACCAGTACGCCACCTTTGCCCTCCTGGACCTAATTCATGGTGCAATTACCGCAATGCCCAGTACTCAAACAGTTCATACAGCCATAAACATTCCATCCCAGCCGCTGTCATGGATATCATAAAACCTATTTACAGAGACCTGGCAAATCCTGAATTACTGAAGACATGTCTGCATGGTCAGATTCAAAATCCCAATGAGTCATTCAACAATTTTATACACTCTTACCAAAAAATGTTTTTGTTGGAATGAAGACACTAAAATGGGAGGAGGAGGAGGGGGGGGGGGGGTGTCAGTGATGCCGTCATTGCTTTTAATGATGGCAACGCTGGTAGGGTGAAAGTGCTACAGCATATGGGAATTAACCCTAGAGCAAACTGCATCAGAGAACTTGAATGGATGGACAAGATTCACATTGATAAAGCGGAGTATGCAGCACAGTTGCCCACTAAGGATTTCAGAAAGAAGAAAAGAATTTGAAAAAGATCATGAGGATGATACACAGCATGGTGCAGGGTGCTTCTGAGTGACTAAAAATAAAAAATTGAGCGAGTACAGTCTTTTGAAACTTTAGAAGCCGTTCCTGAAAATTTACATTTTCTGTTGCATTTTTCCCTAAATCTCAGAAACCACTTTGAGTAGAGTATTCAAATTTTCAGGGAGTAATAACATACATATTCTGAGTCTATTGAACTAAAAGAAGAACATAGTGTTATGTATAATTAAAATTATCTAGGATAACATTACAAAAAAAGGCACACAAAATTTTAACTGTGTAATTAAAAAAGTGTATTTCTGAAAGCAGTGGCTGAAATGCAATTACTGTTCAGTAGACTCAGAACATACAGTTTTATGTCCCGCATAAGTTTCATGTCAATGGCTACAGTGGTTCCCGAAATACAGGGAAGCCAAGTCACTAAATTTAACATTGTCGGGATAGGGCATACCAACTACCCTTAATAGTTTATGTATAAAATGCGTGAGTAACACTCATCACAATACTCCGAGTCTTCTCCATTTGATGTTTTCTGAAATTACCTTGCAGTTTTAGTTTTTATGACAAAATATGTCTTACGTGTGTGTAAATGTGGCATGAATACACACATCAGGCTCTGCTATAGGCCTGCCTATTAGCACAACCTTTATTTATCATTCACATTCACCAAACATATCAGAGCTGCTGCCAAGTGAAACAACAAGCATAAAATTTTTGTCAGAGTGAATTAGTATCTTTGTTTATTTTTTCTATCATAAGTAGGTTACACATCCATAGGGTAAAACCCAAGTTTCCCCAGGATGAAGTGCAAACACAAGTCAACAGATGGCACATGACACTGAATGTCAAATGCTACCGCCAGTTGCTAATTGACATAGTTACAGCTGAAATTTTAGATGGATTCTGTGAAGTTGTTATTGTGAAAACTGTGACTTCTCAAAAACTGATCTGTTACAGAAACGTGCTTTCTTGTCTGCCCTTACTGGGAAGGGAGCCCAGTCTAGTAGTGAGATGGAAAAGGAGTGGATGGGAACGAAGAAGACTAGCCATTAATTGAAGTCATATTTAATGGTTCCCCAAACCTTGACGCTCCCTGGTATGCCTCTCCAAAACATTGTAACAATGGGACATCTTCCCAGATCACTGCCATGCTTGCCATACATTGCTTAACCTAACGTGATGCCATTCAGCAATCCATGCTTCCCAGTCAAGGCACCACTCCAAATACATCCATCTGTGCTGTGGTGTTAATAGCAGCATATGCAGCAGACAGTAATTCTGTAGTCCAGCTGCAGCTAGTTTCTCATCAGTAGTGCAAGACAATCCAGAACGTTGCGGAGTGTCTTACTTTTTCTCAGATGGCAGGTGCAGATGTGAAGGCGGCATTATGTTCTTGGTGCACCATGTCAATCATCCTTTGAGATGGTCAGTCTTGGTTGACTGGAAACTTTCCACTTAGTGTGCCTACCCTTGTGTTCCCACGTAGTCTCACACTCAGTTACTGAGACATCAGAATGCTTGACAAATCTGGATGTTTCACAATTCGAACACCTGGTCGAATGGAGTCTCACACTGAAACCACATCAAAATGCTGTCATGTGCTGATAATGTTGTCTCACATGAGTATGCACCATATTTGTGTCCTTCACAGTGATTACTTAACATCTAACATTGTTAACACCCCTTATATACTCCACACACTTAGTAACAATACTATACAGGAACACCACCAATGCATTCTAGTAGCCGTACTACTTGCCATAGAGAATTGCAACTCTGATCACTTGAATCAGTGCATACATGTACAAAGTTACATTGTTGATCAGGCACGTCTTCTGGATGACTCAAACTTTTTGTCAGACAGTGTATTCTGCTCTTAATTGTGCATGTATTAAACATCTTTAATGAGGGACATGCATTAGTGCTGCTACCTTAATGAGCACTTTGTCAATGTGTGCAGAATAATTTGAAGCAAATGAAAGTTATATATAACAGTAAATGCAAGGAAGGAATGACAGGTTAAATGCAGAATGAGGAAATGTTAAAAGTCACAAACACTAATAAAATGCTAAAGCATCAACTTTTGTGGCAACAGTAATTACTGCAACCAATTCTACAGGTTTTCTTCAGAAACAAAGTCAAGGCCAATCCTCTTTAAAGCGTGCTTATCTTTGTGTGTGTGTGTGTGTGTGTGTGTGTGTGTGTGTGAGAGAGAGAGAGAGAGAGAGAGAGAGAGAGAGAGAGAGAGAGAGAGAGAGAGAGAGAGAGAGATTATATATATATATTTTGAACTTTATTCTTTGAACTATTTATTTTCACTGCATTATGATGTATCATTTGAAGATTAATGCTGGGTGAATAAACAAACAAAATTACCTCAGTAGAACCCGTGAAGGCCACTTTGTCCACATCCATGTGTTCTGCAATGAATGAGCCAGTTTTTCCATCACCAGGTACAACATTGACAACACCTGGTGGAAAACCTGCTTCCTTTACTAGCTGTGCTACATATAGTGCAGTTAGAGGTGTCTGTTCAGCTGGTTTCAGCACCAAAGTGTTACCTGAAAATTAAGTCCACACCAAAAACATTTTGTTAGTACAATACCACAAATGAAGAAAAATTAACATTTTCCCACCATCATTTGATAGTTTTAACTAGTGGGAAATTGAATGATGAAAGTATGAGATAACATTCATTCACTGTGTTAAGAAACTTTTACTGAAACTGGTCTCAATATGGTTCATATGTAGTAATTATAAAGCAGCCAAATATTTAATAGTTACTGTACCATGTTGTGAATACTTCAACAACTTCCTAACTTTACACTGTTACTTGTAGCATCTCACAATTTCGAAGCCATTTGCTGTTTTTTGTCGTTTTTGTTTTGTCTTCAGACTGAAGATTTGTTTCCTGCAGCTCATCATGCTAGTCTACCAGTACAGTGGACAGTGATTATAGGAAGAAACTGCAAAGAGATCGTAGGGGTGAATGTGGGTCACTTGGGAATGGGCGTATGTATGTAGTTAATTTTTTATTAAGTGGCCTCCATATGAGGTTTGCAAATACATCTCAAACTCTGTGAAGCTGTTCAAAATATGAAGTTTAACCAAATTTGCTTAGCAAATTATATTGTACCAAAATAAATTAATGTACAAGTCAAAAAACAGTCCCACCAGTGCACAAAAAACTAAAATAGGTCAGAAAATTTCACTATACAATGAAACCTGTCTCCATGCCAAAAAGCAAGCCCTAGATGGGGAGACATGCAAAGCACATCTTAATCTTATGACAGTTCTGAACAATACTTTGTTTTCTCCTAACCTGTTAGCGAGGTTGAAAATCTTACATATTCAGTGACAGAAGAAGGAAAAAAACCACTGAAGATTTAAAGATTTCAAATTTACAAGCTAAATAAAACCTAATACGGGCACAAATTACATCCAGTCTAACAAAAAACCACTTCCATCTAAGACTGGTAAACCTCGCCAACATTTTGTTTCATACGAAATAAATAAACTGCTTGGAAAGTTCTGAAACACAACATCACTACACAAACAAACAAAAAGTAAATAGAAAATCATAGTTGAAGCAAAAATGCATTCTCATAAAAGCAAACAAATGAAACAAGTGAGACAAATATTGGTCTAAAAACAACATGATGAAAGGAAACTCAAGAAAATAAAACAATACAATATAACGCAATACCACATACCCCCTTGTAACATACATGTTTAAAATCTTATCGGGTAACTACAAATTATAGGAGGACAGAGCTATAAGAAACACCACACAAGTTCGAGACACAGTCACCCTCCAGTCATTTGATGTAGACAACATCTATCCAAACACACCAAAACAGTGAACTTCACAGACCAAGATCTTAAGACACACAGTACACTTCCACATGAATACGTCAAAGAAACAATTGAGCCGCTAGAGATAATAAACAGAATAGACCTAGTTCCATTTCAATAATGAATTTTATGTACAAAGTGAAGGATTACAATGGGATCCCAGTATCTGAAACCATAGCAATGATGTTTATGAACCATGTAGAACAGGTCATCTTTAACACAATGGTGCCAAATATGTAAAACATCTTGTACTGGAGTAGATACATGGATGGGATCCTGTGCCAGTAGATGGATCAAGCAGCAAAATTCACCAGTTCTATAGTGACAAATTCTGTTCATGAGAAGATACATTTTACATCAGAAAAAGAGTATAATAGGCAGTTAAATTTCTTACACATTACCATGAAGATTCAGAACAAACAACCGCATCTGACTTAAACAAAAAACTAACAACAAGAGGCATTTTACACCAGACATCACAGCATCCAAACTTTCAAAGCAGGCAGCACTTAAATAGATGCTCCACTGACTAAACATGGTGCCATAAGACACAGTACAAATAACAAACAAAGGATACATAGGAAACATAGTAACAGAGCTGAACACAATAACATCAAGAACAGAATAGAGGTACACGAACACAAGGGCAAAATCACACACACACACACACACACACACACACACACACACACACCCCTGGAAATACAATATAAATTTTGATCGGGTGATGGCATGTGCTGCCTATGGGATAGTAAATTTACTGATATGACTTCCACATTGTCTGCTAACAGATAGTGTAGTGGCACAGCTACCACAGAGCCATCTGTGTCTACCCTGTAACAGGGAATGCTCACAGCCAAAAGGCTCCGTGTGGTGCAAATATGCAAAGCAAGCGGCAAACATGCCACTAACATACACTCTTGCTTCTTACAGCCACATGAGCACATTTGAAAGGAGTCAAATTGTGGCCTTCCAAGCAGCGGGCTGGTCTGTATGGAGAATTACCACACAAGTCGGATGTGCTGCATCAGTTGTTCAACAATGCTTATATCAGTGATCATGTGAACATTCTCACACCTGTGTATAAAGTTCTGGACATCCATGCAGCACAGATTCCTGACACAATCGCCTTACTGTAAGGGCAGCGGCAGCAGCAACCGATCATACAGGTACCATGGCACAGATAAGAGGACTTGTGAGACCAGATGTGTCAACATGAACTGTTGTGAAACAGTTCCAGTAGTGGGACTTTGGGCACCAACAACTCTAGCCCATCTCCCACACATGCAACAGCATCGATATGCACGGCTCGACTGGTACCATCGCAGGATCACTTTGAGGATGGCACGGCACACCATGGTCTTCAGCGATGAAAGCAGATTCTGCTAGCACACAAGTGATGGTTGTTTTTTTCACGTTCGACATATACTTGCTGAGCACTGTCTCTCAAAGTGCATTCATCCGAAACGCACTAGCCCCATCCCAGGCCTTCTGGTGTGGGGTGTGGTAAGCTACAACTCTGTTTCACCTTTGATGGTTCTGGAGAAGACACTAACCAGCACTCTGTACAAGCAGAATGATGTTAGACCTGTTATTTTGCCATTCTTCCAAAAGGAAAATGATGTTTTGTTCCAACAGGATAATCCTCATTCACACACTGCTCATGAAACTCAATATGCTCTGAGAGACATGGCAAATTCTGTGGCCAGCAAGATCTCCAGACATGTCTCAAATTGAGCATGTGTGGGATACAATGGGACAAGAAGTGACTTGTGCAACTTGTCAACCAACAACACTTACAGAACTATGTGAACAGGTCGAGCAGGTGTAGACTAACAAGTCTCAGGGCAGTATTCGCTATCTGTACAACTGACTGGATGAGAGTCCGCATTCGTATTGCCACCCGTGGACACTACAGTATGTACTAAAATAGGTATTTGAGTATGGGTCCGTACCTGGTACTTTAAAACCGCTTGTGCTATTGATATGTAAATGTAATCATTTCATGTACTCCATACATACTATTGCAACAATAAATCTTGAGTGAACTGGAAACCTCTAAAACAGTATATTAATTTTTTCTGGCAGTGTACAATGAACATATAAATATAGGACAAATCATTTAACTTTCGCAAAACACTTACACCAATACAAATCTAAAATTACCACTAGAAACACAGATGTGGAAATAAAAAAAAAAGCCTCACCTTTGAGGGAAATTACCACATTCAGGAAACCATGACAAAAGAAACAACTTATAAATGATCAGACCAACCACACACTCAACTAATTGAGCACTTAATATACAAATACATATGACCAACACCTAGTGAGGGCCCATACACTGCCGTCTCCTCCCAGTCTCTTTCCTATGACTAATATCCTCCCAAAATTTAAACCACAACTGTCATCCCTCTTTTCTCCACCCCCCTCTCCCCCTTTCCACTCACATCCATGGTGGGACATAACAAACCAACACACACACACACACACACACACACACACACACACACACACACACACACACACACACACACACACAAATTATTATACATTATTAATAAAGTCACAGGTTGACAACACCCACAATTTTCACGAAAAACAAGTGAACAAACATAAACACTAATACTGTGATTAGTGTTGATACATGTAACTGCAGTTCTGTTTCCAAAAGTGAGGTGAAGTGCAAGGAACACCAGTGCAGTTTCAGAGAATGTGCAAAAAGCCAAAAACATGCTAAGTGTTTATGTACAATGAAATTTCTTTCTACCTCTGTCTCCACTAACAAAGAAGGAAAATACAGTGATCTGCTAAATATGTCAAGAAGAGACAGAAACATGATAAGTAAATTACATGCTAATGAATACTGCTTGAATCTATAACAACCAAAATGTACGAACATATGTACCCATATTTACACAATAACCACAGAAAATGCTTTGTAAATGAAAACAAAATGTGTCTGGTGTAAAATTCTCTTTAATTAATTTTAGTAAGCTTAAGAAAGAGAAACCAATGATAATTAGATTTAACAGCTGCTGCAGAGGATGAACATGCAAACAAACATATTAATCCTTACTTTGATTACACTATCCCAAAAAACTGTTTGAGCAATAAACAGTAAGGGGGCTGTATTTAAATTTGAACCTGTAACCATTTCCAAAATATATTAAGCCTTACCAGACTTTTTGGGGTACTGTATGGCCTGACATGTCCTTTACTGCATTTTTTCACATTGCATACTATTTGTCTGATGTAATATTGCCCACACTAACAGGGTATTTTAAGAACACCAAGCAAGCATTCTCAGAGCTGCCACACCTTGTACTGTTAATAATAGTCAGATTTTCAATGAAGACCTGAAGATGAATATATTTGTGTGTTTTGTCAGAGGACAGCATGGAGTCACAGGACAGCAGACACGTTAACTTTGTTCTCTGCTCTTCGCTGTGTTCTTACTGGGTTTACTAGCCGAGATCACTTAATTCCTTTGATTATCATTATAGCTGTGGTTCTGAAGCCTATGGACAACCAGTCAGATATGGTTCTTTCACAGGTATGTAAGTTTCTATCACAGTGGGTTTCTGTGTCAACTGATGAGAGTTGAGGGTCTAGAAGTACAGAGCACAATTTGCTGGCATTCTGCACATGCTGTGGTAAACACATCCATTGTGTCTGTGCTGTATGAGGATGCTGATCAATTTAAGTCATCATTCTCAGGACCTGAGGAAGACAGACAGCTGCCTGCCTGCCTGCCTGCCCGCCCATGAAAATGTAATTCACCTAATTGCACACCTAGAAATAAAACCAGTCACAATGTGTAGTCTGATTCCTCATTTTGTGGTATGTTTCAAACAGTTGGGAAAATATAACATGGAGACTTACAGTTTAATGTGGAATCCCAAATACTGTAAAATTTCATTTATGTGGAGGACTGCCAGAGTTAAAAGACGTGACGTTAAAAAATCCTGGAACTGATTAGAGTTTGAACCTAAGCATGCAAGGCACCTTCATAAATGACAGTTGTATTAAGAACAAATTCACACTTACTCTGGGAACACTGAATAGTGTCATTAGCTAGATAATTCTTCCACCACTGGGGAAACATCTGAGAAAGATGACAAACAAATACAATTGGTCCTTTTAAAAACCAATAATTTTGATGACTTCGTGAAATATAGGACAACTGTTCAAAAGAGATTGTTTTTACTATCAGACATGTGCAAACAACATTTATGGGACATTTTAGCCTTACGAGAAACACACAGAATGGTAAACTGAAGACCAAAAATTGAAGGGATGAAGATGGTGTTAGAACAGTTTAATGAACAATATGGGAGTGCTATCTTTGTAAGGTCAGGGATTGGCATAAAATTAATTGTATCCTTGCATCACTTCCTTATTAAACTGAAAACTTTTTAAAAACCTCAGTGCAGCTAATATATGTTTCCCAGTTATACTGCGATCACTGGAAGAGATTTTAATCATCCCATTATGAATAGGGATAGTTATAGTTTTGTTAAAGTCATGAAGAGAGATCCTTTGAAACATTATTAAATGCCTTCTCTGAAAACTACCCAGAACACATGGTTTGGAATCCATCTCATGTTGGATAAATATTAGATCTAATGGCAACAAATAGACCTTACCTCTTTGAGGACATCCACATTGAAACTTATCAGTGACTATGAGGCAGTTGTAGCAGTGATGATTACCAAAGTATCTCTAGAACTAGATCAAAACTCCAAAACCACCTCATGGAGTGGCAGATGGTACCTCTGGTACCACTAACTAATCCCCCATTCCCTGTTACATATGCGAACAGCGTGTGGGAAGAACAATTGTTGGCATGCTTCGTATTAGCGCTCATTTCTGGAATTTTTTCATTGAGGTCATTTCACGAGACATTTGTAAGGAAATAAATTAATTTCTGTCAGACTCTTCCCAGAAAGTACTCTGTCAATATCTCAATAGTAAACCTCTGGACAATGCACAATGCCTCCCGTGAAGCATCTGCCACTGGAGTTTGTTGAGCATCTCTTAGCATTCCCACATGGACTGGATAATCCCATGACAAAGCACACTATTGTCTGATCTTCTCTCTTCATGCTTCCTATCTTCCTTAACTTTCCTTGTCCTACCCACAGTCACAGATACTATCACAGCCTTATGATCACTGACACCCTCCTTGACATTAACTAACACGAGACGTTCAGGTCTGTTGAAATAATGATCAGCCTTTTTAATAAAAAAAAAAAAAAATTATGATCAATACTGATTATTATTTCAAATTATCTAATCAGATCACTGTTTTTTTTTCTAATTATGTTTTCAAAGTTTATCAGGTTTGTTTGTTTCTAGGACGTCTATGATGTTACCTTCACAAGTTCATGCTCTAACTACCAGCTGTGAGTAATTTTTGGACTGGATATTCAGAATAAAGTCATGCAAATCCCTGTCTCTAGCACCATGTTTGATGGAACGATTCTTCTAATCCATACCTGGTAAGTTGAAGTCACACCCTATTACAACAGCATGATCAGGAAAATTACTGACATTGTAAAAGTTCTCTCTGAAGTACTCTATCACTGACCTTTGATGCTTAACTTCGTCGAGATTAATTCACATTCAGAAACCATGATAACCTCATTAGATATTATATTAAAAAACAAAGATGCTGTGACTTACCAAACGAGAAAGCGCTGGTAGATAGACACAATAAAAAACACACACACACAAGTTTCAAGCTATCGCAACCCATGGTTGCTTCATCAGGAAAGAGGGAAGGAGAGGGATAGACGAAAGGATGTGGGTTTTAAGGGAGAGGGTAAAGAGTCATTCCAATCCCGGGAGTGGAAAGACTTACCTTAGCGGGAAAAAGGGACATGTATACACTCGCACTCACACACACATATCCATCCGCACATATACAGACACTAGCAGACATATGTCTGATGGAATGCCTGCTTGTGTCTGTGCGCGCGCGAGTGTGAGAGAGCGAGTGTATACATGTCCCTTTTTCCCGCTAAGGTGAGTCTTTCTGCTCCCGGGATTGGAATGACTCCTTACCCTCTCCCTTAAAAGCCACATCCTTTCATCTTTCCCTCTCCTTCCCTCTTTCCTGATGAAGCAACCATGGGTTGCGAAAGCTTGAAACTTGTGTGTGTGTTTTTTATTGTGTCTATCTACCAACACTTTCTCGTTTGGCAAGTCAGCATCTTTGTTTTTTTAACATATATTTCCCATGTGGAATGTTTCTTTCTATTATATTCATTAGATATTATCCAATTCTTTGGTGCAATAAATATGCTGCCCATTGGTAATTAACCCATCCTTCCAATAAATTCCAATCGGAATTTGGGACTCCATTGCTGTTCACTTCTGGTTTCAACCAACAATCTAAGGAGCCAGTTCTCACTTTCACCTTCTGCCCAGACACACGCAAACCCACCATTGTCTGCCACTTGGTCTTGAGTGAAAAGGAGACCAATTGAATGCTGCGTATCTGGAGTCACAGCAACACATGTGTCACCATGGGATTCCAACAGCACCAAAGATGTCTTAGGTATCATTTCTGGTGCCCCTATTTTGCCATAGCTTTGAGCAGTAGCCAAAAGTCTGTCGACTACGCCAACACAACTTCCATCTGTTTACGGACAGTGGTCAATTTCCATTGTGTCAAAAGACAAGAACAGTCCTTATCTACACCATACTGTGTAAAACCTGTATAGAATCCCAAAAATATGGAAACAAAGCAGTCTGCATTAACTGAGAAATAACAAGCTCAGCCCCACAAAACAGAAAATTACCTTACTGTGGCATTACTGAAGTTGAAATGTAAAAAGAGAAAAAAAGAGAAAAAAAATCTACTCTGTGTAATTCTCACTATTGTCTAAGATCAAGAACGACAATCTCTTAAAACAGAATTAATTTTTTCTGCTGACAACAGATGTATCAACAGTTACTTGTCATCAGAGACTCCGATTTCACAGAAGTTACGGCAACAAATAAACATGGAAACTCAACTAAAAGACGCACAAAGAACTATATGTTCAACAAACTACATAAAACAGTTGTGTAACATCTCAATGAGGAACCTGAAACCTTTAGCTCAGAACAGGAGCATGTATAGTAACTATGACTGAAGCCAAAAAGAATAGTTTACCACGCACTGGACACGTATGTACATGGTAGAGCAGTTCACAATAGGAGGAACCTTTTGTCATAGTCACCATAAAGAAACTTCTTAAGAAACAGAGACTAATTTATAATATGTGTAAAACAAAGCATACGACTATAGATAGGGAGATACTAAATGAAACACCTTTAGCTGCCAAGTGAGCAATGAAGCCATATATGACTATCTGAGTACAATACTGTCTACAGACCTTTTATCCAAAAAAATTCTTGTTATATGTAAAGTTAGTGTCTAAACATTCTTAGGCAAGACAAAGCTGAAATTCTGAGTAGCAAGCATTTTCAAATGTTCTTTTACAAACAAAAAACACGAGAATTGCCCCAGCTTCATTCCCGTACCATTGAAAAGATGAGTAGGATAAGATTACCGTCAGTGGAATTGAGGAAGAACTGGAGTAGTTAAAAATGAACAATGCTCCAGGACCCACTGGAATTCCTATCAGGTTCCATAATGAAGTGGCTGAGCTAGCACCTCTGAACTGTAATCTACTATAGATCGTTCAAACAAAAAACTTGCCGAATAGGTGGAAGAAAGCACAAATCACACCTGTTTACAATAAGGAAGTGATTCACTTAGCTTTCTTCCAAAATCCTTCACATCCATATGTTGTAGAATTTGGAACACATAATCTGAGCTCAAACATAATGACTTTCATGCCACGCAGTATGGATTCTGAAAACATCGATTATGTGAAACCCAACTCGCACTTTTCTTATGTGACATACTGAAAGCCTGGTATGATTCAGTCCGATAGATAAAATATATCTGAATTTCCGGAAAGAATTTAACTCAGTACTCCATTTATGCTTATTATCTGAGGTATGAATTTATGGCGTATCAAGCACAATCTGAGTGGACTGAGGATTTTTTTGGCAGGGATGATTCAGCAAGTTACACTGGATGCAAAGAGATCAACAGATCTAGAAGTAACTTTGGATGTGCCCCAGGGAAGGGTGCAGAGGATATTAACAGTAACCTCATACTTTTTGCAGATGATGCAGTTATGTTCAATGCAGTAACACCTGAAAAAAAAAGCTGTACAAATATAAAGCCAGATCTTTGCAAGATTTCTAGCTAGTGTAGACAATGGAAATTTCTTTAAACATTCAGAATGTAAAACTGTGCACTTGAAAAATAATAAAAATGTAGTATCCTATTGACTACAATATCACTGAATCTGTCAATTCATACAAATACCTGGGTGTAACAATCTGTAGGGATATGAAATAGAACAAATATATAAAGGCTGAGTAATAGGTAATGCAGGAGGCAGACATTGATTCATTGGTTGAATACTGGGAGATTGCTTACAAATCACTCATGCAAACCATCCTACAATATTGCTCAAGTTTGTGAGAACCCATACCAAACAGCTCTTACTCACCTGATTAATTGCAGCATTAGAGAAAACATGTATCCAATGGTTCTAAAAATGAATGTAGTGAAACCAGTGTATAAAAAGGGAAGTAAGGAAGAAGTCTCCAACTATAGACCAATATCATTAATTCCCACTTTTAGTAAGATATTCGAAAGCATTATCGTTTCTCAGCTAAGTGCCTTTTTCACAAAACATAAACTGCTTGTAGATTCGCAGCATGGCTTCAGGAAAGAGCTAAGTGCAACCACAGCAGTTACACAGTTCACCCATGAAGTTTACTGTCTGTTTGACCAGAAGATGCAGACTGCAGGTATATTTTTGGACCTGACAAGAGCATTTGATATGGTAAACCATAGGGTACTTCTTAAAAAGCTAAAATATTTTAGTATTGGGGATCAAGCCATGAATCAATCTTCTACCCATGTACCTGTTGAATCTTAAGCAAAGCACTAAATTGTCATACAAACTAGATAATAAAATCATGAACGCCCAGTCCACCAGTGAACCTGTATTACAAGGTGTACCACAGGGCTCAATCCTTGGACCATCTCTCTTCCTTATATATATATATATATATATATTTTACAGACATTGCACAACCCATTAACTCTCATATTGTAAGCTATGCAGATGACACGTCAATCTTATTCTATGGGAGCGAATCTAAAGTGCTAGAATCTCTTGCTACTAGTGGTGTAACAGAAGTAACAAAATACTTCAATGATCAGGGACTCAAGGTGAATGCCACCAAACCTCAACTACTGACATTTAAAACAGGCAGTTCTCATCACAACAATACAAATAGTGTGCATAATCTCTCTGCAACAGAAAATGATAACTGTAAATTCCTGGGTGTGTATGTTGTTGAAAATTTGTGCTGGACATACCACATTAATTTCGTATGCGGAAAAGTCAGTAGTGCCATATATCTCCTCAGCCAGCTCGCAAAGATAGTTCCTAGCCAAGCACTGAAATTAGTATATTATGGAACACTTTACCCCTTTCTCAATTACGGAATTGAACTATGGGGCTGTGCAGCTGATGTACATTTAAAAAGAATACTACTACTACTACTACTACTACTACTACTACAGAAAAGAGCAATAAGACTTATACATGGGACGGGACATAGAGATTCATGCCGTGAAGTGTTTGTGCAGCACGAATATCTGACAATATATTCTCTGTACATCTTCAAAATAGTTGTATTTTTTATAAGTCAACCAACAAAAGCTATTAAGGGCAGTGATGTACACGATCACAACACTAGAACAAAGTGTAACTATTTCCGTAACAGAACAATGTCAAAAATGACTGATAGAAGTCCATATATCAGTGGTTTGATTTGGTATAACAAGCTACCAAACTCTCTAAGAATGTACACAGGAAATGTTTTTAAAACAAAATTAAAATCTTCGCTAATAGAAAAATGTTTATATTCCTTCAATGAATTTAAGGTAGTGACTGTAACATGAGGCTTTAGCATATCAGTTGTAATGTGATAAATGTAAAAAATAGACATAAGAAGCAACAGCTACAGAATATAGTGTATTTTATAAGTATAAATATAACCATAGTATTAAGTCTGACGTTTGCAAAAGCCATCATTACGATGGCTCCACGCAAAGAAAATGTAAATAAATAAATAAAGAACTAACAGGGAATACTGAATGCATACAAAGAAAGGCAGCATGAATTGCCTCAAGTTTGTTTGACCCACTGGAGAGTGTGTCTCTTTAAGATGGATGAAAACTATCCCACCACAACCCATTTAGAAAGTTTTTAGAACCCACTTAAATGTTGAATCTAGGAATATGTTACAACCCCCTACATATCACTCTCATAGGAATAGTGAAAACAAGATTATTTACAGTGTGCACAGAGACTTTTGAGCACAATTGTCCCCCACCATCCCCACACTTAATATCTGCATGGAACATGAAAAAGCCCTAATACAGTGAAACTTCGATTTTACATTCTCCGATTTATTTTTCGTGATTTTATGCCATAAATTCATAGACCCTGTGAAAAACCCGTAAGATCAATGCTAAAAATTCTCCACTTTTTCCATTTCTTCCTGTTAAGGCTTACTTCTATTCTAAGTTCTTACTCGACGTCTCACATGACTTCGTCCCATTTTCTTCCTGTTGATATTTGATGTGACTGAACAAGTTAAGTGGCTCAGAAGACAGATGGTTCACAAACAGGTGGTGATGGAATTAAGGGAATATTTTAGGCCACTGAGGAGTGGGGAGATATGAGAGAGGAAATGCTGGTGTAATCTGCAATTTCTGCAATTTAGCTTCAACCCCACAATTATGACACTACTGATATTTCGCAGCCGTAATGGAGAAACATGACAGTCTATGTGAAGTGTTCCGGACTGAGCAAATATGTGATGAAGGGGCCCAGCCACCACCTTTTCTTGTGCCACTTATAACTCAGTCTCATCATTTTGCATGTATTTCTGATGTACTGTATTCAGCAACAATACCAACCACCTACCTTTTAAATTCATACACTGAGTCTCGAAGAATATGCTTGGACATAATCAAGGAAACATCGCCCATTTCTGGCTAATGAACTCTTATTGGCTGGCGATTTGTTATGTCACTCAATAGCCAGTGCAGCCACCACACCAGACTAACACACAAAATGAGCTCACCTACAGGACGTGTTGAGAGGGGAGACTCCGTTCAGCGACGGAAATGCTGGTAGGAGGTGAAAGCATTTTGTGAAGTGCTGAAAATATACTTTTCGTGCAGATGATATGCTATGACAGAGATGACACACGGAAATAGAATGAGGGTTTTGCAATAGCACATTTTACAGACTACTGTGTTTAAATCTGACATGATGCAGTTGCAAAAACTACAGATGCTACTAGTGTATTTACTTTGCACCACACACTGTAGATTGTAAAGATTGGCAGCAGTGATAGAGGGCATGAAGCAAAACTGCAGCACCTGAGCTTTCTTTCAAATTTACATCTTACACAGAAATTCACTGAGCTGACATCTACGAAGATTGTTAACATCAACTGGGAAAGTAAACTCATTTTTTCCATGTCCGTTTCTCTCACCAAGCCTAAAATAACACTAACGATGTTGAGCATATAAAGTGCCACTCATAAGAAAAGCATTAAACAATAACAGCAATGGGGACAAAGTATGTAATTAAGCAGATGTTCACATTTATGCTTATGGTTTAATCACTTAGCTGCTGTGATGTTTTTGGTTTAATTCAACATGTTCATCAATTTTTGCTCTTTTCTGGGTGAAAACAAAGGATGATGTCTCAAAAATGTGTGTTTAGAACATATAATTTGTGGTCGTGGCATGTCAGAAAACAGCTATATTACCCTGTACCCAAATACTAATTTCAATTCTTTTGAGTAGTTTTTACTTTCTGTTAAACATCTGTAATTTTTTAAGAACTAATGAAATTCATTACTACAAATTATTATATTGTATTGTACATTTAAATTCCTTGACTTAGATTTTATACAAGTTATTTTTCATTCTGTATGCCAATTACATGCGTTTTTGCTCATATTTTGGGGGGGTTTTAACATTTTCCTCAATTTTTTCGCTTTTTAAGTCTGGACTGAATGAAAACATAAAATAGGAGTTTCACTGTAACGGGTACAATAGGGCACTTCATGCACTTCTCAGTAAAAGTGTGAAGTCTATATGTAGCTTGTAGATTAGAAATTAAGTCAACACATATCACACACACAAATGACATTGAAATTTTAACAACTGAGCTACAGTCATGTACTATTACATCAGTGTACAAGCCACTTTAACGTTGATTTTATCTTCCACAAGCCAAATAATGTTCATAACCAAAACATCAAGACTGTACTGGGAAATTTTAACTGATGTAGAATCAACTGGGATATAACTCAACTGATTAAAATAGAGGACTAGAAAGTTGGATATAAAGAGACGGGCTTGATTCTGTTTTGTCCCTAAACTAACAGCACTGTTTAATGTGGCAGATGGCACGGTGGATATTACTGAGAACATTCCTCACCATGTAGAAGAACCCATCCCCAGCATACAACAGTGCCTTTTATCTTGTTTGGCTTCTAGAGTTGTCCTAGTACAAACTGAACCCTTCAAACATTTAAGTTGAAGTAAGCAAAGCCAAGGTTTTTGGAAACTGGATCTCTAAGTGGAATACACAGAGGCAGACCCAAAAACTTACAAGAATCTGTCATACTTGCAAAGGAAATGTCAAGGAGGCATATTCCACATGGATAGAGGCCCCAAACCATGCCTGGCCTTGACTTAAGTTCACAAGATCTCTTGAACGAACACTGTATCAAGTACAAAACACATCCTTATTCAACAGATACAACTGAACTTGGAAAAGATCTACTTTTAAACATACATGAACAATGATGGGAAAGATGAGCTAAATTACTATATAACCTGGACATGGAACAGAACAGTCTAAGGGCATAGCAATAATCCAACGAGTCTGCTGCTGAGCACAAATGTTACTGCGAACCAGACTGCTCACTAACTACTACCGAATTTCAGCAAGACAAGACAGGAGGCAACTAGAGTGAGTCTTAGGTGAAACATGGAAGGAGAGAGAGAGTCATTACAAGTTCCATTCTCACCTGAGTAACTGGGAAGAGCAGTGCAAGAATTCCAAGAAAATAAATCATCAGGATCTCATAACATACGAACTGAACAAATAAAGCAGTTTGGTTCAAAAAAGTAATGAATGGAAAGTGAATGTGATGAACAGATGTTTTGAAACATTTCAAGTTCCCAAACTGTGGAAGAGAGCACAAATACTAGCATTACTAAAGCTATGCAAAGAGCCAACTGAGCCAAACAATTTCCTCCTTGTTTCCTTAACCAACCACGTATAGGAATTACCTGAAAGAAAGATCTGTCACTAACAGCACACAAAATCAGCACAAAACTGACTCCTGAGGAAGCTGGTTTCAGACCAGGGAATATGAAGTCAAGTACAAAACCTCACTCCACATACTGAAGACAGTGTGGAAGGTAATTAATGGTGTCTTTGTTGACCTTTCTGCGTCTACAATACAGTGAACAACCAACAACTCCTCCTGAAAGTATTTGAAATAAAGGACATTTGACTGACTTACATGTTAAGAAGCATGCTACAGAATCAAAGATTCCACATGATCCTCCAAGGAAAGAAAAGTACATGGAGAGGCCAAAAGAATGGATTACCACAAGGAAGAGTCTTTCCCCTACTATCTACAATATGTACACAAATGACCAGCCACACCAGTTACAAATAGGAAGATTTATATATGCAGGCAACATTCCAACTGCTGCTCAAGGAAGAACATTTGAAGAGGTCGAAAGAAAACCAACAAAGGCTCTGGAAACCTTGGGGAACTACTACGAGGAGAATCACCTTTGACCTAACCCAGGTATGTGCATTCCATCTGTGTCTTAGAGAAGCCGTAAGCCAGTTGACAACAGGATAGGGAGGGGTCGTCAGGCTAGACCACTGCACCAACTCCCAATATTTGGGAGTCAGCCTAGACCATACACTATATATTAAAGAGACTGTACTGAGCTTAAAGGAAAAATATGTGCAAATATTGTGTGACTACTGACTGAATCAACATGGGAAGTGCAGCCTGCAGTTGTTCGATCTTCAGCAATGGGACTATTTTCGTAGCTGGAGAATATGTGGCACCAGTACATGGGAGCAGTCTTACCACTGCAAACAAATTGATGCCACTGTAAATGAGACTGTTGGGATTGTTGTTATTTCTATGGCCTACACCTCTCCACAAAATTTATCCTTTTATAGCCTCAGCATCACCAGATATCAGAGGCAAAGTAGCTGGTGAAATAGAGAGGAGAAAACAGCAAACCTACTCATGGCACTTAATGCATAACCATCAATGTCTGGTGAGTAATCACAGCAACCATTTAACTCAGGCAAATGAAGTGACTTTTTGTTTGTAATTTGTGATGCTTATGTAGCTGTCTATTCTGACATTTGCTAATTTGATATTGCAGAATGCTTTCATAAGCTTGGTGTTACATTTCTGGCATCCATGAACAGTTTCATTTAAGGATCTTATTTTCTCTAATGTTTTATTAAAAATGAAATTATTGAGAAGCATGGCAAGAATATAGCTCAGCCACTAAAGTTAGTCACAGTTTGTTATAGATAACTGATAATGTACATGATTTACCTGCAGCAAGTGCTGGACCAAGTTTCCATGCCACCATAAGAAGAGGAAAATTCCACGGAATTATCTGACCGCATACACCCACAGGTTCATGTCGAGTATACGTAAAATAATCTCCATCATAAGGTACAGTTTTGCCATGAATTTTGTCTGCCCAACCAGCATAGTACCGCAGAGTTTTTACACTCAGATCTAAGTCTGCAGCATATGATGCTGTGTATGGCTTCCCATTATCCAACGTCTCTAAGCTCTGGAACCAATTTTTAAAAATAAAAGAAATTCACAAATAAAGTGTAATCAGTAGAAACAACAGGGAACTTTTACGGAGATCAAGATATCTAAATACTATCCGAGATCCCCTGCATACATGTCAATGATTTATTTCAATGTTTCCAATCCACCATTGATTCAAATGCGTTATTGAAGTAGTAGTTCCCTCCTTACAATAAATATGTCACAGCTAATATGACTCATGGTAAATTACTTCAAGAAGTAAAAACCATGCAGTGCAGTTCAGGAAGGAGATAAGATTAATGTTCAACTTAAATTTCACAATGAAAACATAAGCCAAAAGTTCAAGCTCTGATAGAACAAGTATAAGGAAGAAAAATTACCTGTCATGTCCTTTTTAAAATAGTCATCCTGGCATATATCTTAAATGACTGAAGGAAACCATGAAAAACAAAGCTGGATGACTGTATAGCGGAAACATGTTCTAGATGTATGTCCAGTACCTAACAATTACGTCACCTTCCTCAGGACATTTCTGCAGTACGTACAATTACAATATCGTCAAATTAAAGTTGTATTTACACTGCATCATTGGTTCTGCATAAGCAGAAGTGCCCAAACTTGGAGATTTGAGAGAAGAAGGAGGAAGAATGAAAATCTTCATTGTTAAAGCACCACCAGCATTGTCTGACTGCAAACAAGAGCAAGCAGGCAAGTACCCACACTCTATACACAATTATGTCACAAAGAGTAACTTCAAACTATTTAACAATGATTTATCAATCCTTCCATAAGGCATCTATTAAATCAGTGGCACACAAGTGCACAGCTATGCACTGGGTTTGTTTATTTTTTTTTTTACTAAATCCATTAACACTATGTTGAATACAAAAAATTAGTAACTATTATGACTAACACAAGACACACATGGAACAGAATCTAAATAACTCAATGGATGCTGCAGTGTTAGGCACAAAACAGTTTCTTACTCTCCTGTAGGGGAGCTGTGGTGTTCTTCCAGGAAAGACCATTCCCCCACCTTGAATGCTAAATGCTCTTAAGTTTATAGACTATGGTACTAGTAATAGTACACAAATAGTGTGATCCAATACATACAAGACCTTGATACCCGTATATAACTTATTTGTGTTATTTTACACTGGAGAACTGTGTTTAAATGTTGGCATGTGGTAGTTTTGTAATCTTTGTAAACATATATTGCCATACAATAAATAAAATATATAATAATAGCAGCAGTGGCAGCAGCCGTGGCGGTGGTAGTGGTGGTGGTGGTGGTGGTAGTCTTCACAGTAGTCTATCTTGTCACATTCCCTTCATCTCTGGGTAACTACTACACCCACAAATTTGAATCTGCCAACTGTTTTCAAGTCTTGATCCCTGCCAATGACCTAACTGCCTCTCTTATTTCCCTCCATTTCCAAACTAACTTTTTGTTATTGACTCAGGATGTGTCCCTTTAACTCACCCCATCTTTTTGAAAAGCTGTGCCATAAAACTCTTCTTCTCATTTCAATTAAGTATCTCTTCATTAGTTAGACAATCTATCAATCAAATCTTTGGCATTATCTGAAGCACCATATTTCAAAAGCTTGTATTTCTGTCTTTTGTGTACTGCTTATTGTCCACATTTCATTCCCATATGAGGTCATGGTCTGGTGGTATGATTACTTGCAAGTGTGACACACAAATGAATTGAACAAAATAATATAAACACTCAAACTATTCCTGCAAAAATGTCACTTGTCCAATGTGTTATTAGAGAAGGAAATTGAATGCACAACTTTTCCTCCAAAATACCCCACACAGGTTCATTTATATTCAGATCAAGGAACTTAAAATGTGACACCAAGTGTTTTACTTGATTGGTGTACTGATTAAATCAATCTCCAACAATTTCAAAAGGTGGATGGGAGCATTACTGTCTTGGTAGACACGTCATTCTCCAAGGATCACAGTTTGCAATACTGAATGAAAGTGGTCACTTAGAATATTAGCATAATGCTGCCCTGAAACACACTCTTGCAGGCCAACAACTAGGCAAAAATTGTACTGTGATATCACACCAGACACGCTTCATTCAACACCTTCCATGATTCAGTCACACAGAGACAGTCAACATGATAGATTTCCACTGGTGTTCTCCAAATATTAACACATTCACTGACCAGGAATAATGTCATTGATGATTCACCTGCAAAACGAAATTCTCTCATCTGCTGAAGTCATGTGACACCTGTCATTAACAGTCAGTCTCGAATTTCGATGATTATTGTGCTTGGCAGGCAATGTTTTGTTTTTCTTTCTGATGTAGCCTGTCATTACAGTCTGCACAGTACTTCTCATGACACTGATCAACATGGATTTGTTAATTAGTGAGGCTTCAGCAAGACAAGCCCAAAAAAAAAAACTAACCCCTGTCAATAACTATCACGAGTTAACCTATGTTTATGGGGAACGCTGTATGAGCATTCAACTGCTCAGCCTCATACAGCTCAAATTACCTGAGGGGGGCTGGGGACATTTGAATGGTGAGTGTTCCCGCATGCTCCATATTCACCCCAAGTGATTTCCGGTGTTCCCTCAACTCAAAAGGCCATTTTGGAGGTAAGCACTACAACACCAATAATGAAGTCACATCAACAGTGAACAGTTGGCTACGATCACAGTCATGTCATGTTACCAAAACTGCTTAAAAAGCTATGGTGACTTTGCAGAAAAATAACACCAGCCATGTATAATACCAATAAAATTATTTCAATGTGATAAATTGTTTGTAATAAAATAGGAAACCTTACTTATTCACTGCCCCTGTATTTTGTATTTGGCCACTGCATACACTGATGTTAGGACAGTCTTGCCCGTTAGATTGCTCTCTTCAATAGTAGAGGGCAGGAGTATGGCAGGTTTCCTTTAAGCACTGTTATTACACAGGTGTTTATATTCTTTTATACAACTCTGGTAATAATTTTTACAAATGCAAGATAAACATTACCGGTTTCAGTCATTGCTGGTAAATAAAATGTTACTGAAATGATAAAAAAGGTAGCTTTACATGGGAGAACATCCTGAACATTAGCTATACAAAACATTTAGCGAATGCATTTCAGTATTTACTATTTGCTTTCATTGCCATAGAGTACTTGGTGATATTCTAAGTGGTCCAGTAACTTACAGCCAGGTATTGCCTGTCTCTTTCAATGAGATCAGCTAGCCGGTTGAGCAGTAAGCCTCTTTCACTTGCATTAATGGTTCGCCAAGCACTTCCAAATCTAAAGGCATCCTGAGCTGCTTTCACTGCCTTGTCAACATCAGCCTGCAAAACAGCAAAATAAAAGACTTATCAAATATTAATATTTATGGGAAATTATAAATGATTTTTTCCCCATCATTATAACAACTAGACACAAAGTTTTAAGTGCCTGAAGTTATTAGGCTTACCTTATCACCTTCTTGTATCTCTGCAATCACTTCTTCTGTGGCTGGATTAATTGTCTTGAAAGTTTTGGATGAAGAGGACTTGTGCCATTCATTGTTTATGAAAATCTGTAACAATAAATGAAATTCTATACATAAAAATACTAAACTTAGTAAAACACTAAAATTTGGTGCCTGTATGCTACACAGTTTTGAAAGTTTTGTTGACCAATTACTTGTGTTGTATTACTTTTTGTAGTGATGTTATGTTGGTAAAAGCATTGGTCCTGATATCAGAAAGCTAACATCAAATTTAATTGCAAAGAACAATCTATACACACATTATAAAAACCACATCTCCTCCTAAACCACTGGACTGATTTCAACCCAATTTTGTACGCATACCCCGTACTGTCAGGCAACAACTGCTGTGGGAGTAAGAACAAGCAACCTATTGTAACACAGGAGATATAACATCATAAAAACTGAGATGCATGAAAAAATGCTGCATCATGCATGAAGTTTTAACTCATTTATTCATTACTATTAAGACACTCCTATAATGAAGTCAACTTAAGGACATCCATGACACCTGACAGTGCTTTTGAAAGCTTTCAACCTCTAAGCACAAATGACTGCAAGTAAAGACAATAGCCATCTATTGGGCTATGAAGAGGTGCTGCCATAGAGACATTTATGGCATCGCATCACAGACATACAATGCAGCTGCAACCAGCTGCCTGGACACATTAACTAGACATAATGCTTGTAATCAAGTTTTAATTTAAATAAACATTACAGAGAATTTGTATTTTGCATACTATGTTTCTTAATTTGGAAACTGTACTTTCACATTTGTATATTATGCATATATCTTGTATAACTGTTTCACAATTTCACAGGTGTTTTCACAAATACATGGAAATGAAATTTTACACTACAAATACAGTTCTCTTTTTTTCCATTTCTAACAGAAAATTGTTAAAATGAATATACAACAATGCTGAGAAGTCAGTAATTCCATTATTTTCTCAAAATTGCTTAAGTTATCACTGCCACCTATTTGAAATTAGGCTCTCCCAGAACAGCTCTTTGCCTGGTCAAGTAACATGTTGTAACACATTAATAAAATTTTGTCAGATGTGACAGAGGCACAGGTAGTCTGACAGGGAGAGGAGAGAGGAGCAGATGGTTGGTTGGTTGGTTGGTTGGTTGGTTGATAGATTAGGGGTTGGGGGGGGGGGGTGGCAAACAGTAAGATAATCA
Source organism: Schistocerca piceifrons (assembly GCF_021461385.2). NCBI lineage: Eukaryota > Metazoa > Arthropoda > Insecta > Orthoptera > Acrididae > Schistocerca > Schistocerca piceifrons. Next base: position 215,911,245 of record NC_060144.1, on the reverse strand, counting down.
GTCCTTTGATCCAAGGTGGCAGAAACTAAGGAAGGAACAACACCAACAGTACAGTCCAGTTGATGGGAAAGGAAAATGTGCAAACAAAGAGGCATAAGGACCATAGGGGTGGGAGGAAGAATAAAAAACAGGGGGAAGTGGGGATGCACTAGAACAGGGAGCGCCCCAGAGCCATGATGCACAAAGGGGCACTGGAACTGCCACCAAATTGACCCATCCTGATTCCCACACCATACCATGATTGCGCACAACAGTGACAACACCAAGGGGAAAAATGTCACAAGGAAAGGGGGAAACAAAATGCATGAAAGGCTATACAAAATGTAGGAAAAATGGGGGAAGGTAATCCTGGATGGTGTAAAGGCAAGGCCAAAGGTTCCCAAAACCAGGTCAATGCTAACCAAGGGACTCCAATTCAGGAACGAAATTCAGGTGCTTAACCACGAAGAAACCGAAAACATACGTATACATGCTAGGGTCATCTTCTAACACCTAAGGAGGGTTGGAGCACAAAATTTAAACTGCCCTTCCATGTACGAGGGTAATCCCAAAAGTAAGGTCTATTTTTTTTTTCATAAGTGCATAGACCTGTTTATTTCTACAATGGTTTACATAAGTTTACAGCTTGAACATGTAGCTATTTTTTGATATAATCACCTTTTCTGTCTATGCATTTTTGTGGACATAGTGGCAGTTTTTGTATGCCCATGTCATATCAGCTCACCACCATGCTGTTCATAAAGTTATGAACCTCTTCCTTCATCTCATCATAGGAGCTGAATCGCTTTCCGGTCAAATGTTATTTTAACTTAAGGAACAGGTGACAGTCACTGGGAGCCAAGTAAGGACTGTAGGGTGGCTGGGTGATTATGTTCCACTGAAACTGTTGCAGCAGAGCAATGGTCTGCCGAGTGATGGGTGGGAGAGCGTTGTCATGGAGAACGTGTACGCTCTTGCTCATCATTCCTCTTTTCCGGTTCTGAATTGCCAGTATGAGTTTTTTCAGAGTCTCACAGTACCTGTCAGCATTAATTGTGGTCCCAGCGATTCAGCTCAGACAACGAGGTGAAAGAAGAGGTTCATAACTTTCTGAACAGCATGGCAGCATACAGAAACTGCCGATGTCTACAAAATTGCATCGACAGAAATGGTGATTATGTCAAAAAAATAGCTACATGTTCAAGCTGTAAACTGATGTAAACCATTGTAGAAATAAACAGGTCTATGTACTTATAAAAAAATATAGGAGACCTTACTTTTGGGATTACCCTCGTATCTAAAGATCATTTGTGTAGTTCATGCTATAGGTTCTCTCCTCACAATGCAGCCAAGAAACCACCATTTGGAGCAAGATGCTCACATAGATTGGAAGTGTTTAGTAGGGGCTACAAAAGACTGCATCAAGATGGAAGAAATACCCATTTAGTTGAATATGATCTGGAAGCTGTCTGCTGCTGTCCAAAGACAACTGCTAAAGCATTGTTTTATTGATGAAAACTTGCTGTGTACGACCTAACTGTATACAATACATTTCAATCTATACTCTGCAAGTGTGTGGTGCAGGGTACTCCATATATCACTGTCACTCCTCCTCCTCCTCCATATCTTCTCTATTCCTTGAATCAGTCCTATCTGGTATAGATCCCATGCTGATGAGTAATATCCCAGTATTGGTCTAACAAACATTCTGCATGCTACTTCCTTTGCTAATGGACTACAGTGCCTGAGGATTCTTCCAGTGACTCACTCTGGCATCTGCTTTACTAGCACTTAACTTTTGTGGTCATTTCATTTCAAATCGCTCCATACACATCCTTTCTAGTATTAAATGGAGGTACTGCTTGGGCAATTGTGTAACCATACAACAGAGTATTTCTGCATATGCATTCATAATATGTTACATTTGTTTATGTTTATTGTCAATTGACATCCATTGCACCATGCATCGATCCTCTGAAGGTCTTCCTGCATCTCGTTACAATTTTTTTGCATCGCTACTTCTCTGTCTACAACACAACAGCTTCATTCACAAAAAGCCTGATATAACTTCTAACATTATCTATTAGATCATTCATATATATAGTGAAAAGTAATGATCCTATAAACATTCCCCTGGGGCACACAGTTACTTTTACCTCTCAAGACTTCTCTTTGTTCAGATTGACATGCTGTGTTCTCTTTGTCAGAAACTCTTCAGTCCGATTGCATAGTTGGTCCGGTATTCCATAAGGTCTTATTTTGTTCATTAGGCAGCAGTGCAGAACTATAATGCCAGAAGTCAAGGAACACGGCACATACCTTGATGCCTTTTCTTGATCTTTTGAGTGAACAGAAAGCATTGGGTTTCACATGATTTTTGTTTTCGGAATCCATGTTTGTTCCTACAGAGGAGATTTTTGGTCTCCAGAAATGTCACAATATGCGAACATAAAATGAAAATGGGAATGACCCGAGCTTTTTTCCAGGTTGTCAGTAACCTTTTTCTCCTTCAAAGATCTATGGTACACTGCTCCTAGAGGATGGCAAGTTCTTTCACATGCTCTATATAAAGTCATACTGGCATCCTGTCAGGTCCAGTGGCCTTCCCTCTGCTAAGGAAATCAGATGCTTTTCTCTACTACATTACTTATTTCAACATCAGCCATTTTCTCGTTTGTACTATGATTTAAAAGAGGCACTACAGTGCTGTCTTCCTCTGTGAAACAGTTTTGAAAAAAGACATGAGTATTTCAGCTCTTTCTGTGTCATCATCCATTTCACTGCCATGACGGTCACTGACTGACTGGGCAGATGCCTTCTATTCATTTACAGATTTAATCTTAGGATTTTCTGTCAAGTTGAGCGACATGATTTTCTTTTCTAATTCATTGAATGATTTACTCATGGGTCTCCTTAAACAAATTTTGACTTTAACTTTTGTCTGTCCCTGAGACTTTGGCTACATTTAAATTTTTAGTAAAGCCCTCTCGCCGTAACAGGTTTCTAATATGGCTATTGAACCATGATGGGTCTCTTCCATCCCTCGCAACTTTGCCTGCTGCATACCAATATAAAGCATATTGCAAAATTTTCTTTAACTTTGTCCATTGATACTCAACACTGTTAATGCTGGAGCTAAACTTTTTTGTGCTGACCACTCATAATTTGAAACTGTTTCTTGTTGCTCTTGCTAGGCAGAAAGATCTCTCAACTTTCTTTGCAATCCTACATACAGCCATATTCAATTATGCTATAATGCCTTGTAATTACAGGTTCAATAGTCGCCGCATGCTAGATGCGGAGTGAAGGGACCATCAAATGTGAATCTGCAGATATATCTTCAAGCTTATTTAATTTTCTGAAAAAAATGTCAACGGTAAACACTGAAATTTCTTTATAGATATACGTGAAGGGCAAAAGAGAAATGCCAACATGTCTGCTATGTTCTTGTATGCTGCTGATCATCTCGATATTCCCGTAATAAATCACACATTCTTTGAGGTGACTCAAATGGAGTGCAACTCTGTTTATGCCTCGACAGAGAAGACAAGACCGCTTGCTATATTTCATCCATCAGGGTGGTACGCTGTTGTCAGAATGATTGTCACTAAAGTTCAACAGAAAGATGTACTAAATTTCCCACAACTGAGATGTTACAAAGCAAAGCACAGAAAAGTTGACAGTGCTGGAAATAATGTCAGCTGGCTCAAGATGATATGGCTTAACTACAAGAAATAAAACTCGTAATGTTTATTTTTAATGTATACTATATATCTGGAGAATTTGAAAGAATGGCAATCTCCCACAAAGCTAAATGAGGCTGCAAGAATATTTCACATCTCAGCCTTTGTATTATTCACCAATTCCTACAGAGAAAGATAAGGTGCTGAAGGATCTTTTAGATCTTTGTAACATGGGAATTACACCTCAGCAGTATCATCATTTTGGCAAGTAATTTATAGGAGACACACATTAATTTTTTGATGATCAAAGTTTTCTGTCTGTTTTGTGATGTTCTCATGGTGATCATCCTTTTCAGTGTTTAAATCCAAACGCTAATATGAGTGCATTCTTCATTATCACTACTATCTCAGATGTAACTACTCAAACCACCAGGAGGATTGAAGTTAAAACACCACATCTACTACAACAGTGTTTATTTTTGACATTTAATACTTAAGTGAATGAATGTAAACATATTCTAAGAACAATGAGGTATCACTACTATCAGCAATGTGAACTTTGGTGGTAACAGAGATAAACAAACTACCAATATGATGATCCAGAAGGAACACTGCAATGGTGGTAGCCTTGCTGGTCTCATTGCAGTAAACTGCGAAGCTGGCAATATATTTTTGGAATCACAGGTGTGCCAACTCTGAACACCTATGACTGCAGGACATACACTTGTCCTTTACATAAATGGTAAATGCATGATATCTAGTTACTATAATTCATGGTATATGCAATCAGGCAGCTTAGCATAAAGGAAAGTTGTTTAAAAAACTTTTGTACAGGCCTAGATCTTCAAATGGCTTCGCTGCTGTTAGGAAATATTAACTCACTCATCTGTGTGTACTATTCAACAGAAGGTAACTCTGAAAACTTTGTTGCACAAATGAAGAACTGTTTATCTTATCTTGCTGTCTTAAATCTGAGATTGCATTGTGTGGTGACTTCAACATGCTTATAGGTGATGGAAGTTCTAAAGAGGGAACCTTCATGAACTTAAACAGCTATCGGCTGTTTGTTACAAACATATTCTCAACAAGGGGTGATGCCCTGCCTAGCCACAGTTATCACCAACTTCCCAACCTCAATATTTGGGATTACAATATCAGTGTAGTTGGACCAATTATTGCAGACTACAGTGCATTAGTAAAGGAAATCAGCATGGAGAGTAAGAGTAAATTGCTACCAAGCACATGGCACTAACTACAAATTCAGTAGAAGTGTTATTAAAGGGGCAAGATTATTTAATTTTAAAGCAGCACTGCCTGAATTTGTGGCAGAAAATTGCAGAGATGGGGGCCAGTGCCTCATTTGAATGTCAGTTCCAAACTTTGGAAAACAGAAGTTGATAACATGTTCCCAATAATGCTCCAGAAGTATCCTGCAGGCAAATGACAATGAGTGGAAAAATCTTTTAAAGGGAAGATGTGGTATATGTCAGAGCTTGATAAATTAAAAGGCTTTTATTAATGTTCTGGGACTGCATGAAGACAGCTTTAGATCTTTCAAATGAAGAAATGCTTCACTGTAACTCCTTGAGAGCCAAGAGGATTTACAAAAAGGGAGTGGAGGATGCAAAGAAGAAATACAATGGCAAATTCATTAAAGAGGCTCATAATCCACGTAAAGCAGGTTGGAATCTGGTACATGAGCTTAGGAAGAAGTCCTGATGCCTTCAATCAGTACTTTTTAAGGATAGTAAGAAACACCGTAAATTAAATTCTGGACTCAGGCTTAGATCCCGCAGTTCATTAAGTCATTGCATTATTAAAATCTGTTAGGGAGTGTACCACTAAGGACATTGCAAAAGAAGTAAATACATATACACAGTCAGAGAGCGCCAATATCTACGGCATGTCCTGTACAGTCCTGAAGACGATTATTCCAGAGCTTACTCAACCACTAGCCATAGCAAATTTTTATCCTTTGGTGTCTTCCCAGAATTCCTGAAACTGGCATGGGCAGTACCAGTCTACAAAGAAGGTGACCCATGTGAAGTGTCCAGTTCTAGACCAATATATATTCCCCCTCGTAGATGAAGTTAGGGAGTCTAATGAAACACCAGCTACAAAATTACTTCAAAGACAGTAAACTCTTTCAGGACACACAGCTTGGTTCATGCAAGGGGAAGTCCACAGTTACAGCAACAACAGACTTAATTAGGAAGATAAGGCAAGGGTCTGAAGACAGGGAAAAATGTGGCACTGCGTTCTCAGCAAGGCATCTGACTGTATCTCACACAAAATACTGCTTAGTAAATTAAAGTGTTGTGGTACTGCAGTAGTTGTGCTGGCCACTCTTCAATCTTATCTTGAGAACCCAAAGCCGGCAGTATCTCCTAAGAACAAAATCTGGAGAAGGGCATATTCCATGGGTCCGTCATAAGACATCTCCTGTTACTTATTTACATCAACGATCTGGGTTGTAACAACCCCATATACAATTTGCCAATGACACTATTCTTTTTGCGAAAGGAAAAGCTGCTGCACAAACTCTATAAGCAACAAATGTGCTCTCTGAAAACATCAAATAATGGTTCATTGACACTAAAATGAAAATGAATGAAAAAAATCTGATATGCAGCTTTAGTAATGTTGGATGCAAAAATAAGAATGCAGTCAAACTGCTGGCATTCATGACTGACAGCAAACCATCAATGAATGAGCACAAAGTGTGTGTGTGTGTGCTTCAAGCTCTCCCATGTAATGTACCTTCTGAGAAGATTAAAAGGTGTATTAAGTTTGGTTGGTTGGGGTTGAAGGGACCAAACAGCAAGGTCATCAGCCCCTTGTTTCAAATGTGGTCCATTCCGATAGTGTGACATCTCAGAAAAGTCAGAACGATAAAAGGGAAAAGGCTAAAAAATGGAAAAGGGCAGCCATGTTGTCAATGGTAAAAACAAAATGAGGTAAGTCAGCAAGAGAGCAAACCCAACACTACGCTAGAGGCAGGAAATATCCCACCTCTGAAGCAGCAGAGGCAAGACCACCTGCGACTTAAAAGGTGCAACCGCTAGAATGTAGAAGGGCGTATGGGAAAAGGAGACTAACCAACCCTAAAAAAATGATAAAAACAGAGTAAAAGGGGAAGAAAAGAGAATCTCAGCCAGGGAGGGTAGTCTGGAATCTCCAACCACTGCTTACAGTGGGAAACACCCCAACACTCACTGCCCTGCCCCAACACCAGAGAGAGATTAAAAACCTTGAAACTGAGAATAAAAACCACTTTCCTGGAGGAAACCGAGAACCAAATCAACAATCCGGGAATCGTCAGCCAGCATCAAAGGTAAAGTGCGGGGGAGTCTGTACTTACCACCCAGAGCCAAAAGGAGGGGACAATCAACCAAAATGCGAGCTACTGCCTGGAAGGCTCCACAACCATGAAGTGGGGGTGGCGCATCAAGCAAAAGAAAACCATGGGTCAGCCTGGTATGGCCAATGCGGAGACGACACAGAGTGGTCGAGTTCCTTCGGGAGAGGCGAAAGGAAGAACGCCACGGGCCTGATGTCACCTTAATCGCACAAAGTTTATTAGACAGGGAAGTAGCCTCCCAAGAGTTGGCCCATGATTATGCGAAGTGGGATTTGATATGAAGCCATAAATCCACTGCAGGAGGGGTTACAGAAAACGCGGGGTAAGTGACTGCTCCCCCAGCCAAACGATCAGCGAGCTCATTACCCGGGATACCCACATGGCCAGGGACCCAAAGGAAGTCAATGGAACAAGCAGCACAGTGAATATCAGCGAGATGGTCATGGGTGGCAGAGACCAAGGGATGGCGCGACAAACACCGGTCAATAGCCAGAAGGCCACTCATTGAGTCCGTACATAACAAAATGCGGTTGTGTTGAGACTGTTTAATAAAGGTAAGGGCCTGGGAAATTGTCATCAATTCCGCAGTAAACACCCCACATGTAGGTGGCAGCAGATGATTTTCCATTCCAACAGAGGACGTGAAGGCATATCCCACATGATCAGCAGATTTAGAGCCATCAGTGTAAAAAACAACGGAATCCCGAAACTCCCATAAAATGCGGCGGAAAAAGGAATGGAACACCGTCAGGGGGATGGAATCTTTCGGATCTTGGCAGAGATCCATCCGAATTCAAGGCCGAGAAACTAACCAAGGGGGCAGGGAGGGGCAGGAGTGAGGAAGACAGGACAAAGAAGGAAGCTGAAAATCATGGCAAAGAGATGCAAGGCGGAGCCCAACCGGTAAACATGCCCGAGGGTGGGAATCAGGTGTGAGACTTCCATGGTCTTGGAACAGGATAGAATAGGAAGGATGAGTGGGAGAGGAACAGACAACGAGTGCATAAGACACCAGAAGCTGGGACCGCTGAACAGAAAGGGGGGGGGGGGGGGGAGGGGAGATCCCAGCTTCAACCAGGAGACTATCAACAGGGCTAGTAGGGAAGGCACTGGTGTCCAAACGGATACCACGATGGTGGACTGGATCCAGCATGTGCAGTATGGAAGGAGCAGTCAAACTATAAACTTGACAACCATAGTCCAAGCGAGACAGAACTAAAGAATGATAAAGACTGAGAAGGATGGAGCGGTCCGCACTCCAAGAGGAGTGGGCACGGAAACGAAGGACACTGAGTTTACAGAAACATCCTACCTTCAGAAGTCTGATATGGGGGCAGCCAAGTGAGCTTGTTGTCGAAAAGGAGACGCAGGAAACGAAACTGTGAGACCACAGGCAATCGTTGTGCATCGAGATAGAGCTCTGGATCAGGGTGGATCATAGTACGGCGACCGAAGTGGACCACCCGCGATTTTAAAGGAGAAAATTGAAACCCGTGTGAGAGGGTCCATGCAGAGGCACACCGTATAGTTCCCTGGAGCTGCCGCTCTGCAGAGGCCATCGAAGAGGAACTAACCCAAATGCATAAATCATCCACATACAGGGCAGGGGCAACCAAAGGACCCACAGAGGCCACAAGTCCATCGATAGAAATGAGGAAAAGAAGTACACTCAGGACAGAACCCTGTGGGATGCCCGTCTCCTGGGTCCATGGAGAACTAAAAACAATACCAACCCGAACCCTGAATGACCGATGGAACATGAACTGGCGCATAAAAATCGGGAGTGGTCCCCGAAGTCTCCACTGATGAAGTGGAAGTAAGATGTGATGGTGCCAGGCCATGTCATAGGCCTTGCGAAGGTCAAAAAATACTGCAACCAAATGGCGGCGCTGGGAAAAAGCCTGCCAAACTGCGGATTCCGCCCCTCTCGGAAGCCACACTGGTAAGGGGACAATAGGTCCCGAGATTCGAGGACCCAATTGAGCCGACTGACTACCATCCGTTCAAGTAACTTGCAAACAACATTGGTCAGACTAATTGGCCGATAGCTGTCAGCAAATAGGGGGTTCTTACCAGGCTTAAGGACAGGAACCATGATGCTATCCCTCCACTGAGAAGAGAAGTCACCCTGGAGCCAGATACAGTTAAACACCCGGAGAAGATGTTGCACTGAGATGTTGAAGCAGTTGGTTATGAATTGAGTCTGGGCCAGGGGCCGTAACATGAGAAGAAGAAAGTGTGGAAAGAAATTCCCATTCAGTAAAAGGTTCGTTGTAAGATTCTGACTGACAAGGGGTAAAACACAAGGTGAAAGCTTCGGCCCACTGTTTCCGGTGAAGGAAAGCAGCTGGATAGGAGGCTGATGCTGATGCCATTGCAAAATGGGTCGCAAGATGTTCCGCAAGAATCAACGGATCCGCACAAAGGCCATCTGGGAGGCGAAGGCCTGGGGGGCAGGGGGGGGGGGGGGGGAGATGGACTGCCAATGGCAACCTTGGAGAGAGCAAAGTGTAGCCCATACCCGTGACATAGGGACAGTAGAACCGAGGGAAGGAACAAATGTTTCCCAACACACCCATTTGCTCTGTTTGATTATATAACGGGCTTTAGCACGAAGGCGTTTAAAGGTAATAAGGCCAGCAGTGGATGGGTGCCTCTTAAGGTGTTGCAAAGCTCGACGGCGATCATGGATGACAATAGCAATGGCCATACTCTACAATGGGACTTGCCGGCGATGAAATGATCCAGATGAGTGCGGTACAGCAAGGCTAGCAGTGCGAACAATCTCATCAGACACGTCACGTAGGACGTCATCAATACAACCCGACAAAGAGGGAGAAAACACAACCTGTGCAGTGTATAGAGGCCAATCGGCGCGTTGGAAAGACCAACGAGGTAACCTGTCCGTCGGGGAGCGGGAAGGGAGAGAGAGAATCAACGGGAAATGGTCACTATCACAAAGGTCGCCGTGTGGTGACCAGTGTAATGAAGGAAGGAGAGAGGGAGAAGAAAGAGAAAGATCAATGGCAGAAAAGGTACCATGACCAGCATTGAAATGAGTAGGGGAGCCATTGTTAAGAAGGCACAAGTCGTGGTCTGTAATAAGTTGATCTAAGAGAAGACCTCGTCTAGATGGAAATGCACTGCCCCACAAGGGATGATGAGCATTAAAATCCCCGAGAAGGAGGAAGGGAGGAGGAAGTTGTTGAAGAAGGGCAGTTAAGCCAGCAAGTGTAAGAGTCCTCTCAGGAGGGAGATAAAGATTGCAAACTGTGACCTCAGAGTCCAGGTGGACCCTAACAGCAACCGCTTCCAATGTAGTTTGAAGAGGAATCCACATGCTAGCAATATCTGTACGGACCAACGTACAAATGCACCAGAAGCCCGCAGGGGTCCGACCCGATTTCAACACAAAACATGGAACCCACAGAGGGTCGGTGAGTGATCATCAGTAAAATGAGATTCCTGTAGAACCACGCAAGCTGCAGAGTAAGACGAAATAAGGGATTTCAATTCCGGAAGGTGACGGTAGTATCCATTACAATTCCATTGGATAATCACAGAACTTTGATTTAAATGGGGGTCTAACAGGCTAAAGCCAGTCATACTGCCGGGTCACCACCCGTCACCGACAAGGAGGGGGTGACATCCATGAACGACAGGTCATAATCTGGTTGTGAAGCCGGGGATGGGACCTCTGGTAACACCAGAGGCTCTTTGTCCCGGGACTTATGTTTCTTCTTCTTTTCTGTTCGAGATCGAGGAGAGCTGTGTGGCATAAAGGAGCCAGCTGCAGCAAGATCGGGAACAGAAAGAGATCGGGCGACCTGGAGGCCGACAGACCGCGGTTCTCGTGGTCGTCGCGTGGCAGCAGACCTTTGGCGTGGAAGGTGCCAGGAAGGGGCATCCCGGGAGGGGCGCCCTTGACCGGCAGACGCCAAGGAGTGGGACACTTCTCTGGCTGGGGAGGGGGAGCAGCAGCCAGAGGAGAGGGGTCCAGGACTGGGGTAAGGAAGGGGTGAAGATGTAACTAAAGAATAACTAGATGTCATGGACACAGGGTGAAGACGTGTATACTTCTTACAAGTCTCTGTGTATGTTAAATGATCAAGGGACTTATACTCATGTATCTTCTTTTCCTTCTTATATACTGGGCAATCTGGTGAATGTGGAGAATGATTGCCATGACAATTAACACACACACACACACACACACACACACACACACACACACACACACACACACACACACACACACACAGGAGGGGGAACACAGGGTCTCTCCTCATGGAGTGGACGTCCACAGTCACCACAGAGAGGGGCCTGATAACAGCGGGAAGACATATGTCCAAAACGCAAGCACTTAAAACACCTCATAGGAGGTGGGATGTACGGCTTCACATCACATTGATAAACCATAATCTTTACTTTCTGAGGGAGGGTATCCCCTTCTAAGGCCAGGATAAAGGCACCAGTATCAATGCGTCCTTAGGACCCTTCTGAATATGCCGAACAACGTGAACACCCCGCCGTCCGAGATTGTCAGGGAGTTCCTCATCAGTTTGAAGGATGAGGTCCATGTGAAAAATCACACCTTGAACCATATTTAGAGACTGGTGGGGGGTAATGGACACAGGAATTGTGCCAAGATGGGTACAGGCACGAAGGGCCACAGACTGGGCAGTTGAAGCAGTTTTGATCAGCAACGAACCCAACCGCATCTTGCTCAGGGAGTTCACTTCGCCAAACTTGTCTTGAATGTGTTCTACAAAGAATAAAGGTTTGGTATTGGTGAAAGTATCCCCATCAGTCCTGGTGCAAACCAGATAGTGGGGGAAAGGCTTTGCCCCTAGCCGACGGGCCTGACCCTTTTCCCAGGGGGTAGGCATGGAAAGGAAGGCCGAAGGGGCAGGAGAAGCAGCACTAGAAGAATCAGTTCCATGCAGAGAGACGGCCACAGAAGAACGGCCAGAGTTCTGGACCCATATGCGTTTCATTTGCATAGCATCCGCCCTGATACCACCCACTCCGATCAGGGGCTCTCCTCACGGACGCCACCCAGCCACAGCAAGAGCGTCTGGCACGGCGGCCATTGCTGGGAGTTCCGATGCTCCAGGATGACGAGCAACCACTCCAAGGTTTGCATGAGAATGTCACAGCTCAGGTATCAGAAGTGTGATCCCTGTGTGTTCAGGGGGCTCAACCAAAAGGGTACATAGGGACCCCACCACACGGGCTGGCTACCGTGCTGGCTATGCACCCTAGCATCAGACAACGACGTGAAAGAAAAGGTGGAATGAACTAGGAGGGCACACGTCTGAGACACTAGGTAAGGTGCTCTTCCCCAAATGGTTCACACTACGGAAGAGAAATTTAGTAATGGAGGTCAAACCCCAGAGGGGGACCAGGGAATGCCAAAAGGAGGAGGTGATTACGCAACAAAGCTAAATTGCAAAACCAACATTACCAGGAGGATAGTGGGGAGCCAACATAAGCAAGGACACCAAGAGAGGGAGAGAAGAGGGCGAGGGGGAAGGAGCAAGGAGAAGAAAGGAGGGGAAGGGGAAGGAAACGCACCCATGGAAAAAAAGGAAGGCTGCAATAGCTCGGGGCCCCGTGCTCGCCACGCATGTATCAACAAAAGAGTTGTGGACCCCCTGGGGGGAAAGGTGTATTAACTGATACATATTACGCACAGCTTCAGAACCATCCGAATTATGGTCTACTGTTATGAGGACACACAGCAGGTTGCAAAGATGTATTAATGCTACAAAAGAAAGCAGTCAGAATCATTGCACCAAGCAGAAGACAGGAGCAATGCAAGCCTGCACTCACATGGTTAAGAATAATAATAGACAATCTTCAGCAAGTTTTACCAAATCATTTTCTTTAAGTATGATTATCAACAATGCTGTACAGTCTACGGCAAACTATATAATGCGAGGCATAACCTAATTCTATGGATTTTGAGGAACACGTGACAAAGCCCAAGTGATATTAAATTCACGATATCCAAGATAATAGTGCCAATAATTAAACACTGTTTCAAAATTCATCACCTAAACAAGCTGTTTTAGTAATTAAAGTATACAACACAAATAAATATAATTTACACTACTGCTTAACATAATTCCATTCCGTGTTGGCACAAAATAACAACACCCTGAGTGTTACAGATAAAGAGTAATGCACTTTGAAAGCACACGATGAAAAAAAGCTATCTGTTCTTCTCAAGCAGGTCCCCTTAAAGGAGAGCATCACCAGCCGAGTGTAGTGAATTTCTGCAGCACCGTGCAGTTTCATATGAGAATAAAAGCAAGGCTGACCTTCAATGGGAGCTGAATGTGGAATGGCTTACAAAAGAGTTCCTGTTACATCACCTTGAAGTGGCTTCATATGTCAGAAGTCAGTTGCACAAACAATTCTTGTTTAAGTCACCTGTGCAGGTGATAGTGAAGATGGCCAACAATCACTCACTCACTCAAAAGTGATTTATAATTTCTCAATTCTCTCACCTTGTTGGTAAAAACATGAAAAGCCTATTACATATAATAATGGGCTTTAAATATGGAATAGCATGCACTTCTTCACACAGGAAGGAAAAACCATCTGTTGCATTGAGCACAGATGATCAACCTATAGCTTGTTTAACACAGCTTTTACAGATGAACATCTACACTCAATTAACATGGAATGAACATACAAAAATAAGAGCAAGAAGAATTCCATCCCCATGTTATGCTCTTGGGTTCTAGCATTGGTTTGTAACAGCTAATGTCTTTTGGAGACATACTACTCCTACATACACTCCATTCTTAGATACGGAAATCTTTCCTAGACACCAGACACAGAAACATGGACAAAGTTTACGAACTGCAGGAAGGGACCATAAGTATAATAATTAAAAATAGTAATCAAGCTCATACAGCAGGGTATCCTACCAATCTTTTGTGCATGTCAGGGAAAACATGACTACGAGTACTTATGGTGCTACAGATAATTGCGGAACAAGAGCCAGTTGGTTGGTTGGTTGGTTGGTTTGGAGAGTAAGGAACCAAACTACACAGTCTTCAGACGAGTAAAACCATTCCCCACAAGAGTTTGGGAAGTAAAAAATCCAGAAAACTAACCAGGAAAGACACTAAAAGAAAGAAAGAAAGAAAAAAAGAAAGAAAAAGAAAGGCAAAACAAAAGGGAGAACATGCACTAAAAGGAAAAAGGCGGTAGAAGGTAGTAAAGCAATACAGCAGATGGCCTGAGCTTACTGACCATGAGAAGAAAAAAGGTTCAGCCAGCCACTCTGCAACACACTAAAATCTCAAGCCTAAAAGACACGGCTAAAGGAATACAGATATGGAAAAGACAAACACCAAAGTGAACAACCAGCAAATAAAGAGCGAGGAAGAGTTAAAATGGAGGGAGGGTGAATGCCTGCGAGAGAAGGCCAGATGTCCACCCTTAGATAGTGTGATAAAAACCCCACTCACAAATAAAATGGAAAACTACAGGGTGATTATTATTAAACTTTCAAACCACTGCAGAAATAACACCACTGGTCACAATGACGTCAAATTGCAACAGAATATTATCGGAGAATGGGAAAATGTATGGTGGGGGGGGGGGGGGGGGGGGAGAAAGAGGTTACAAAATGTAGCAATAGATGCGACTGTAAGCATCATAATTTAACAGTGGTCAACTACAAATGACAAATGAATTATACAACAATGCCTAAGGTGTACATCTGACATTAAACAAACTGTATTACTCACTGTGCGTGAGTGTAAGCCCATCCATCACAGCAAGGTCATTTCACATCGGATGGGAAAAATCGGTTTTCAATTGTCCTGAGGCCAAAAACCGCATAAAAAGCGTCAATCAAAATCAAACTGGATTATTAATTTCTGTGTGACTGGCACACAACGTGTACGATATGCTGTCCACTATTTTCTGCAACAAGTTGAAATTGAGAAACAGCAAGTTCCACAACTGATCAAAGTACTTCTGGGGTCATGTTCAGAATGTGTTGTGCAATGCACGCCTTCAATGCAGCTAGGTTTTCAATCGGAAAACTGAACACAGCATCTTTCAGATAGCCCCACAGCCAGAAATCATACTGATTAAGATCAGGTGCTCAGGACAGCCAGGCTGCAGGGAAAAGGCAGCTGATAATTATAGCATTTCCGAAATGGGACTTCAGCAGGTGCTTAACTGGATTTTCAGTATGCAGAGGTGCACCATCTTGCATAAAAATGATCCCATCCACACATCCAGGCTGTTGGAGAGCAGGAATGACATGGTTGCGCAAAAGACATTCATAGCGCTTACCAGTGACTGTACAGGTAACAGGACCGGATGCACCCGTCTGTTCAAAAACATATGGCCCTATGTTAAATGATACCGGAAACCCACACCACACAGTGACCTTTTCAGGACGGCACCACACAGTGACCTTTTCAGGATGAAGTGGTACTGGTCGTTTTGCGTGTGGCTTTTCCGTTGCCCATATTCGACAATTCTGTCTGTTGACGTATCCTGTCAGATGGAAGTGGGCTTCGTCTGTCCACAAAATCTTCCACAGTCAATCACTGTCCACTTCCATGCGAGCAAGAAATTCTAAAGCAAAGGTCTCTTGCTAGCAGGTCAGCAGGAAGCAACTCGTGCATACGGGTAATTTTGAATGGATAGCAAAGAAGGATGTTTCGTAGGATTTTACGCACCGTGCTCATGGGTATGTCCAATGTTTGGGCAATTCTCCATGCACTAAAAGTTTGCACACCACCATTTGTCTCTTCCTCCATTGCTGTGGCCACTGATGTCGATTGAATTCGTTTCCTCCTTCTACCAGGTTGAACACCAAAAGAACCGGTCTTTTCGAATTTCCGAATCATTTTCTACAGACCCACGGCAGTCAGATCAACAACTTTTTTCAAACCCTTCAGTGTCCAGAACTTCTGCAGAGCAATGTGTGCAGTCATGATTTTTGTAATATAGCTTTAGAAGCAGAGTGTGATCCTGCATCGAGACTCTCATGGCGAATGTCACGGACGCGAAAGGAGGAAAGGTCGTGTACCCAGCTTGCTTATACTAACTTTAATGGGTCGTGCGCATGACAGGTGTTTACATTTACGTATTCTAACACATACAGCACCATCTATTGACCAATTTTCACACTATTTTTATCTTCTACCATACTTTCCTCCCCTCCCCTCCCCCCCCCCCCCCCCCCCCCTCCTCCGATAATATTCCATTGCAATTTGACGTCACTCTGACCAGTGGTGTTATTTCTACAGTGTTTTGAAAGTTTAATTATAATCACCTTGCATATCAGCCATTGAGGCATTGACTCCCAACACTGTTGGCAGTGTGGCGGGAAGATTTAAAGTCCACTGCAGAGCAGCTAAAACTGGGCAGTCGAACAAGATGTGGACAACAGTCAAGTGGGAGCCACAGCGACACTGACCTTAGTCCTCGCAATTGAGGAGGTGACCACGAATCAGCCAAGTATGGCCGATGTGGAGCCGGCAGAGGACAACAGACCCCTGTAAGTGGCTCGCAAGGACGACAGCCATATATTCATTGTCTCCTTTATAACATTTATTTACCAAAGAAAACAAACTCAAAACAGGATTTTCTATCAATGGACAAAATAGTATAAATAATTGACCAAGACATGAAAAAGATTACTAAAATACATCTATTTAAAAAGGCAGCTAGAACGTACTTCATAAGCAATGCACAGTACACAATTAAAAATTACTTAGAGGATTAATAACGAAATGAGGCAACCGTAATGGTAATGTTACAATACATAATACAATGTAATTCTCTTACAAGCAAATGCACTAGTTTGTGAGAATGGACCTTTCACTGAAATCTTGGTGGTTGTGACAGGCGGAGCTGTAGCTTGTGGTAACATACCAATCTGTTACGTAGCCTAATATTTTATGGTTGCATTCTATTTAATGCAATTTGCCCTGTTTAACACATCTTTCATCATAAAAATAAACTGTGAGGTAAATTCAGAAACCTTACATTAGAAACTGGACAAGTCTCCAACAAGGAGAGCAGCATGTAGAGGAACTCTGGCTCAAGTTTAAAAGAATAGTTGACAATGCACAGGACAGACATGTACCCAGTAGAAGAGTTGATAACAGGAGGAAACCTCCATTGTATACAGTCACTATAAAGAAACAGACATCACACATAGTTGATGTAAAACAAAGTGTAGGGATGTACATAGAGACATGCTGAATGAAACATGACTGGCTGTCAAGAGAGCAATGCGTGACACCTTCAATGACTGGAGACTAGCAGAGTATTGTCAAGTGATCTTTCATAGAACCCAAAAAAATTCTGGTCATATGTAATGGCTGTTAATGGCACCAAAGTTAGTGTCCAGTCCCTAGTGAATAAGACAAGAATGGAAATTGAGGGTAGCAAAGCAAAAGCTGAAAGGTTCAAGTCTGTTTTCAAGCATTCCTTTACAAAGAAAAACCTAGGAGAATTGCCCAAGTTTAGTCCTTGTACCACTGAAAAGAGGAATTGAATAAGTATTAGTGTCAGTGGTGTTGAGAAACAGCTGAAATAGTTAAAACTGAACCAAGCTCCAGGCCCCAATAGAGTCCCCATCAGATTCTGTACTGAATTTGCAGCTGAGTTAGTCCCTCTTCTAACTATAATCTATCATAGATCCCTGAAACAAAAAACCGTGCCAAGTTCTTGGAAAACGGCAAAGGTCACCCCCTTCTACAAGAAGGGTAGGGCACATATTTCGAAAACATCGATCATGTGAAACCCGACTCACACTTTTCTCACACGACACACTGAAAGATTTGGATCAAGGCAGCCAAGGAGATGCAATATTTCTTGATTTCCAAAAACCATTTTACTCAGTACTGCAAATATACCCTTATTGTAGAAAGTACCATCATACGGGGTATCAAGTGAAATTTGTGAATGGACTGAGGACTTTATGGTAGGCAGGATGCAGCATGTGATCTTGGATGGAGAGTCATCATCAGATGTAGAAGTAACTTCAGGTATGCCCCAGGGAAGTGTGTTGGGACTCTTCCTGTTCATATTGTATATTAATGACCTTGCAGACAACATTAACAGTAAAATCAGTCTTTTTGCAGATGGTGCAGTTATCTATAGTGAAATACTATCTGAAAGAAGCTGCAAAAATATTCAGTCAGATGTTGATAAGATTTCAAAGTGGTGCAGACATTGGGAATTGCTTTAAATGTTAGGAAATGCAAAATTTTGCACTTCACAAAAAAACATAGTATCCTACAACCATAATGTCAACAAGTCACTGTTGGAATTGGCCAACTCATACAAATACCTAGGTGTAATACTTCGTAGGGATATGAAATGTAATGATCACAGATTCTGTTGTGGGTAAAGATGGTGGGCTCTGGTTTATTGGTAGAATACTGGGGAAGTGCAACCAGTCCACAAAGGCGATTGTTTACAAACCACTTGAGCTATATTCTAGAACTGATTGCACAAGTGTGTGGGACACGTACCAGATATTGAATGTATACAGAGAAGGGCAGCGCGAATGGTCACAGGTTTGTTTAATCCTTGGCAGAGTGTCACAGAGATACTGAAGGAACTGAACTGGAAAACTCTTTAAGATAGACGTAAACTATGTCAAGAAAGTCTGTTAACAACGTTTCAAGAACCAGCTTTACATGATTACTATACAAATATACTACAATCCTCTACATATCACTCACATAGGGATCATGAGGGTAATATTAGAACAATTACTGCATGCATGGAGACATTCAAACAAACATTCTTCCTGCACTCCATAAGTGAAGGGAACAGTACGGTAAGCAACTCTAATAAGTGGTATAATGGGATGTACCACCTGCCATGAACCTCATGTTGGTCTGCAGAGTATAGATGAAGATGTATGTATATCATGCATAAACTATGAAAAAAATGGGGGGGGGGGCCACTACTTAACTTTTACCAGGAAGTGTTCCATCTATAGTTCATGATAGTAATGTCTTGTCATTCTAATCTCAACATCTCACTCATCAGGGATGATGCTGACTCAGTGTTCCAGATAGAATGATGGGTGGACTTGGAGACAAGCAGGTATCTGAACGAGTCACAACCAGGTGCCTGCAGTGTGCGGTGTGCGCGTGTGCGCGCGCGTGCCTGCGCGTGCGCGTGGGGGAGGGCGGGGGGGCGTTATTCATGTAAATTGCATATAACGTAACTAACATTGCACAATATGGGCCAACAAATGAGGCACTGCAGTTCTTATGACACTTACAATCATCTCAGGCAGATTCCAAAATGGGTATTTCAGAAAGGACTCCATCTGTTCTGTCCTCAGAAAACATACTTGTGTATATTAGATATAGGATAAAGTGAGGTTAACTGCCCACTGAAGTTACCTGAACCATTATTAAAAATGGGCAACTGGGTCAAGATTGGTTGCTTGAACACCTCAGAAAATTTTATATTTGCTGGGTGAATTCCCCAATGTTTAGTAGTCGCAAAAATATTCTTAAAGAAATTTATTGTTTATTATTTTGAAATGGCAGCCATATTTGTTCCAGGCTGCATGTGTTCTTTTGTATTTGCAAGCATCTACATCTTTTACAATTATTCAGCAGTGGATTGTCCTAAGCCGTTAAGATAAAATACATTTAGTTCAACACACTCTGGGCTACAAATTAACATCATTATCACTTAGCTGAATGTATTCTTTAATGTATTTTAAATAGTTCAAAGTTACCTGCCACAAATTTAAAAAAAAAAAAAAAAAAAAAAAAAAACTATTTTGAACAGTAGTTTTACAAAGAAAGATTAATTTCCCAGCTTTAATATTTTTTCTACGACTACACTGTATAGCATAATTACTTTTTATGGAGTGTCAATGATGAGCAGCTTACACTTAAAAAATACACTATTTTAAAAAATTGATTTTTTTTAATTTTTCCACGTTGTGGCCTGCAATATCTTTGTTGGGGGGGATCAGATAAAAATCTGAAAGTTTCA
Organism: Schistocerca piceifrons; assembly: GCF_021461385.2. Classification (NCBI taxonomy): domain Eukaryota; kingdom Metazoa; phylum Arthropoda; class Insecta; order Orthoptera; family Acrididae; genus Schistocerca; species Schistocerca piceifrons. The sequence goes on along the minus strand of NC_060144.1, from coordinate 215,891,199 downwards.
CAGTTAATAGACCTTCCTGATTTCAAACTTCAGTATAAATTTCAACTTTGAGATTCAATTGGAAGTTATGGAAAAAAATTACAAACACTAGTCAAAAATACGTTTTTTAACATCTGCAATAGCTAGGCTTATGGAATAAAATTTATCAGTTACAGTATATAATTTAATCATACCTATGATTACTTACTGTTTTATTGAAAATAAGCCTACTAATTCCATTATATTGTTCTCTTGTTACTTGTTTCTAGTACATCGATCATTGAACATTTGAGAAATTTGTTCACTCAGTTTGGGTCTTAGATTATAAGTTCACCCAGTCACAGTTGTAAATTCTATGGAAGACAGCTTCCTTAGTACATTTTTTAAGTGGCATCCGAACTTGATCCTTCTCAATTTTTTTAAAAAATGTCCTTGGTCCTGGAGGGTGATAAAATACAACATGTACATCTTGGTTTTGACAGTCAATATTATCAACTTCGCCAATCCGCCACTGTTCATTGTAAACACAAGCCACTATGTCTTTATTTTGAATAAAGATGGAGTTGATGTGATCTTACACTTCAGTAAGTTGTGTGAATGGGGTACAAAAGAATGAAAAGATCAAGTGCCTTTAATCTTCTGACAAGTGTTGTACCTCAAGACACTGTCCTAGACTTCTTTTATTTACTCACATTGCACAAAAACATAGGTAATTCCTTTGATATGGATATTTTTTTTTTTTTATTACAGAATTCAAACATTTCTTGAGATGTTATGATATGATCTGTCATCTGTCCGCAGCAGACTTGCTTTTGTGACAGCTCACTTTGTTGTACCCCCAACACCATCACAAGCATTCTTCCCATGGCATGAAGCAAAAAGTGCCATTCTACTCTCAAACCCAAAATTTTCCTTTATGAAAGGAGATGTTTATATATAGACTTTCTGCCTAATCTGAAAAGTAAATCAGGTTTTCTTTATGAAAGGGTGCTGCTGTTTAATGTAGTTTGTTAATTTTAGTTGAGAAATGTGCACTGCTGCAGTGTTGTGTTGAAGATAGTCACTTATGACACAAAAGCTGTGGTTCATTAGTTTATCTTCATCATTATAATAGAATACAAATGGATGAACTGTGGCCTGTTTGTTTACCCAGTAGTGCCCTTGTACTTCATCTTTAACTACAAAGGAATAATTTTCAGAAAAGTCAGCAAAAACTAAGCATTCATCAGCTGCCAAGGTTTCCTTTTTGTCTTTCAAAAATTTACTTTGAGCTTTTGCAATAAAATGCTGCATTTTCAGATTTTCACGGTTAGCCACCAACAATTCAAAAACTCTTCTCATGATTTTATGACTGTCAACATTTCAGTTCTGTCTTGGTGTCGCCCACTACTTGTATTTTATATTGTCAGGCATCAAATCGTCTTCTTCGGATTCTTCAGACATGTCAAGTAAGGCTTATTTGCCTAGACAATCTTCACATTTTTCCTTGATCATACAATCTTAACTGTCAATATTGCATACCGTAATTTCCAAAAGGTCTTTATAGTCAACTCTAAGATTGGCCCCATCTATCAACAACTTTACGTTCTGACGATACAAACAAACAAACACAAACATTATGGGTTCCAGATGATAACCTTTTTTGTCTCTGAATCTTCGAACCATTTTCTTTCACAGACACAGTATTTTTTGCTAGACACCAAATGGCTGTTATTGTCATCGTGATAATACTTAATAACTTTATTGATTGTTTTTTCATCTACCAAATTAGATGCACTTTTCTTTTGTAATACTGTAAAAATTCCCTGTTCTTTTACTAATAGCCTTGTTAACTTGACGAGACACTGACGCATTAATTCATCAATAATGCTCAACTCCAAAAATTAGGAAGTAAACTGATAATTTTATCCTCTTTGTTTGAAGTACTGCATTTAGTTTTTAGTTTTTCTATCTAATCATCATATTCAGTTGGTGAAGTTTTAGAACTTCCATCTGTTTTAGTACAAATTGTATTTTAAAATGAAACTTCCAAATTCTTTTTGACTGTAGCAGCCACTTTCTCAATTTTTGTATTCAAGGCACTTTGTTTTTTATCTTGACTTAGTTTTCTAATTTCACTGTATCTAGGATTTCACAATCTGTATCTACTTTTTTGATGGTTGCTGATAAGTCACAAAATTCTGTATCTGTTTCACTATCACTTGTGAATTACAAATATCTTAGAATAACATGTTGGACACAATGATTTTCCTGTTATGAGATTGACAAGGGGACTTTTATTTTTAGAATAATGATCAAATGTTATTTCTCACAGACCTTTTGTTATAGGTTTCTTACATTCCTCAAAAGGGTCCATGCAAGACTGACTGAAAAGGTGATGAAATTTTTTTAAGTATTTCATTTCATGGTACTTGCATGTTGATCTGACATCTGGGCCGACTCTTAAGTAAAACAACACTTTTTCCTTCTTCACTGTAATCTTTGATTAAAGTAATGTCTTTACGATACACTCCATACACACTTTATGACATGCTTCATTAATAATAACACCAACAGAACACTGAGACACCATTTTTCAACTGCATACTTTAAGAACTTGTAGCTAAATAAGTGTGAATAGACAACTGTTAGTGAAAGGGGGAATACAACAATCAGACTTGTACAGGCTTGCAGATGCTATTGTTAGCTTGCTGAAACAATTACCACAGCACTGTTTCGACAAATAATCATTAGCTAGTGTAATTTGGTGTGCTACATTATGCAATTGGTGTACTTTATTTGACTAGCCTACTAGATATAGCAGATGTTAAAAAACATTTTTGATTCGTGTTTGTAATCTTTTTTCCATAACTTCCAACTGAATCTCGAAGTTGAAATTTATACTGAAGTTTGATATCATAAAGGTCTATTAACTGAAATTTTCAGATTTTTATTTGGTCCCCCAACAAAGATGTCGCAGGCCACAAAATAGAAAAATTTACAAAATCCATTTTTTAAAATGTGTATTTTTTCAGTGTAAGCTGTAAGTGAAAATTACCGAACTATGAGTTTAATAAGTCACAGCTGCAAAATACTATCGTGAATTCTTTACAGATGAATGGAAAAACTTGTAGAAGCTGACCTCAGGGAAGATCAGTTTGGATTCCGTAGAAATGTTGGAACACATGAGGCAATACTGACCCTACGACTTACCTTAGAAGAAAGATTAAGGAAAGGCAAATCTACGTTTCTAGCATTTGTAGACTTAGAGAAAGCTTTTGACAATGTTGACTGGAATACTCTCTCTCAAATTCTGAAGGTGGCAGGGGTAAAATACAGGGAGCAAAAGGCTATTTACAATTTGTACAGAAACCAGATGGCAGTTGTAGGAGTCGAGGGGCATGAAAGGGAAGCAGTGGTTGGGAAGGGAGTGAGACAGGGTTGTAGCCCTCCCCGATGTTATTCAATCTGTATATTGAGCAAGCAGTAAAGGAAACAAAAGAAAAATTTGGAGTAGGTATTAAAATCCAGGGAGAATAAGTAAAAACTTTGAGGTTCGCCGATGACATTGTAATTCTGTCAGAGACGGCAAAGGACTTGGAAGAGCAGTTGAACGGAATGGACAGTGTCTTGAAAGGAGGATATAGGATGAACATCAACAAAAGCAAAATGAGGATAATGGAATGTAGTCGAATCAAGTCGGGTGATGCTGAGGGAATTAGATTAGGAAATTAGACACTTAAACTAGTAAAGAAATTTTGCTATTTGGGGAGCAAAATAACTGATGATGGTCAAAGTAGAGAGGATATAAAATGTAGATTGGCAATGGCAAGGAAAGCGTTTCTGAAGGAGAGAAATTTGTTAACATCGAATATAGATTTTAGTGTCAGGAAGACGTTTCTGAAAGTATTCGTATGGAGTGTAGCCATGTATGGAAGTGAAACATGGACGATAACTAGTTTGGACAAGAAGAGAATAGAAGCTTTTGAAATGTGGTGCTACAGAAGAATGTTGAAGATTAGATGGGTACATCATGTAACTAATGAGGAGGTATTGAATAGGTTTTGGGAGAAGAGAAGTTTGTGGCATAACTTGACTAGAAGAAGGGACCAAGAGATGGATACACTAAGCAGATTCAGAAGGATGTAGGCTGCAGTAGGTACTGGGAGATGAAGGAGCTTGCACAGGATAGAGTAGCATGGAGAGCTGCATCAAACCAGTCTGAGGACTGCAGACCACAACAACAACAACAACAACAACAACAACAACAAAAACAACAACAAGCTGCTCACCATTGATACTCTATAAAAAGTAATTGTACTATACAGTTTAATACCAGAAAAATTATTAAAGCTGAGAAATTAAGACTTCTTTGGAAAACTACTCATCATCATCATCATCATCATCATCATTTAAGACTGATTATGCCTTTCAGCGTTCAGTCTGGAGCATAGCCCCCCTTATAAAATTCCTCCATGATCCCCTATTCAGTGCTAACATTGGTGCCTCTTCTGATGTTAAGCCTATTACTTCAAAATCATTCTTAAACGAATCCAGGTACCTTCTCCTTGGTCTGCCCTGACTCCTCCTACCCTCTACTGCTGAACCCATGAGTCTCTTGGGTAACCTTGCTTCTCCCATGCGTGTAACATGACCCCACCATCTAAGCCTGTTCACCCTGACTGCTACATCTATAGAGTTCATTCCCAGTTTTTCTTTGATTTCCTCATTGTGGACACCCTCCTGCCATTGTTCCCATCTACTAGTACCTGCAATCATCCTAGCTACTTTCATATCCATAACCTCAACCTTATTGATAAGGTAACCTGAATCCACCCAGCTTTCGCTCCCATACAACAAAGTTGGTCGAAAGATTGAACGGTGCACAGATAACTTAGTCTTGGTACTGACTTCCTTCTTGCAGAAGAGAGTAGATCGTAGCTGAGCGCTCACTGCATTAGCCTTGCTACACCTCGCTTCCAGTTCTTTCACTATGTTGCCATCCTGTGAGAATATGCATCCTAAGTACTTGAAACCGTCCACCTGTTCTAACTTCGTTCCTCCTATTTGGCACTCAATCCGTTTATATTTCTTTCCCACTGACATTACTTTCGTTTTGGAGATGCTAATCTTCATACCATAGTCCTTAAATTTCTGATCTAGCTCTGAAATATTACTCTGCAAACTTTCAATCGAATCTGCCATCACAACTAAGTCAACCGCATATGCAAGACTGCTTATTTTGTGTTCACATATCTTAATCTCACCCAGCCAGTCTATTGTTTTCAACATATGATCCATAAATAATACGAACAACAGTGGAGACAGGTTGCAGCCTTGTCTTACCCCTGAAACTACTCTGAACCATGAACTCAGTTTACCGTCAACTCTAACTGCTGCCTGACTATCCATGTAAAGACCTTTAATTGCTTGCAAAAGTTTGCCTCCTATTCCATAATCTCGTAGAACAGACAATAACTTCCTCCTAGGAACCCGGTCATATGCCTTTTCTAGATCTATAAAGCCTAAATACAATTCCCTGTTCCACTCATAACACTTCTCCATTATTTGTCGTAAGCTAAAGATCTGGTCCTGACAACCTCTAAGAGGCCTAAACCCACACTGATTTTCATCCAATTGCTCCTCAACTAATACTCGCACTTTCCTTTCAACAATACCTGAGAAGATTTTACCCACAACGCTGATTAAAGAGATACCTCTGTAGTTGTTACAATCTTTTCTGTTTCCATGTTTAAAGATTGGTGTGATTACTGCTTTTGTCCAGTCTGATGGAACCTGTCCAGACTCCCAGGCCATTTCAATTATCCTGTGTAGCCATTTAAGACCTGACATTCCACTGTACTTGAGTTCCGACTTAATTTCATCCACCCCAGCTGCTTTATTGCACTGCAATCTATTGACCATTTTCTCCACTTCCTCAAACGTGATCCTATTTCCATCATCATTCCTATCCCATTTTACCTCGAAATCTGAAACATTACTGATCGTATTTTCACCTACATTGAGCAACTCTTCAAAATATTCCCTCCATCTGTCCAAGGCATCCACAGGATTCACCACCAGTTTTCCTGACCTGTCCAAAATACTTGTCATTTCCTTCTTACCTCCCTTTCGAAGACTGCTAATTACACTCCAGAATGGTTTTCCAGCAGCTTGACCCAATGTCTCCAACCTGTTTCCAAAGTCTTCCCAATATTTCTTCTTGGATGCTGCAATTATCTGTTTGGCTTTGTTTCTTTCTTCAACGTAACTTTCTCTGTCTACCTGAGTTCTAGTATGTAGCCATTTTTTATATGCCTTCTTTTTCCTTTTACAGGCTGCCTTGACTGTGTCATTCCACCAAGCTGTTTGTTTCCTCCTACTTTTACACACTACTGTTCCAAGACATTCTTTAGCCACTTCTAGTACTGTGTCCCTGTACCTTGTCCATTCCTTTTCCCATGACTGTAATTGACTACATTCAACTAACTGGTACCTTTCTGAGATCGCTGTTGTGTACTTGTGCCTGATTTCCTTATCCTGAAGTTTCTCCACTCTTATCCTCCTACATATGGACCTGACCTCCTGCACTTTCGGCCTCGCAATCCCAACTATTCAACAATTTTTTTTTTTTTTTTTTTTAATTTGTGGCTGATAACTTTGAACTATTAAAAATATTTCAAAGAGTACATTCAGTTAAGTGATAATGATGTCAATTTGTAGCACATAGTGCGTTGAACTAAATGCATTTTATCTGAAAGGCTTAGGACAATCCACTACTGAATAATTGTAAAAATGTAGATGCTTGAAAATATGAAACAACACATGCAGCCTCTAACAAATATGGCCACCATTTCAAAATAATAGATAATAATTTAAAAAAAAATTGTGACTACTAAACATTGGGAAATTCACCCAGCAAATATAAAATTTTTCTCAGATGGTCAAGCACCCAGTGCTGGACCACTCGGTACGGACTGACCTAACTAGAAAAATTGTAGTCTTTAGTTGTCTTAAGTTCATAACCCACCACATTTGATGTTTTGTCAAATAAAATAGGCAACTGCCATGATATTAACAATTTCCAAGTTAACATTTGAAGTACCATTTTTTTTAAATTTTTTGTTTTTATTTAATCTTTAATCATTGAATATCAATTATGTTTGTGACGGTTCCATTAACAATATTATTTTGAAAGTTTCTTTATGTACCTCATTTTCAGATGTTCTTTTGGTTTAGGTTACGCTGATGCAAAATGTATTTCCCTAGCTCGTATGGGGTTAAAGCTAACCACATATTTTAGCATTACCACACCAGTGGTTCAACTAACCCCACTAAAAACAGAGCTTATAGCTACGATTATGCTCACTGTTATATTCCAATAGAAGTGTTATCAAGCGTAACAACTAGGCATACTGTGAAATGATTTAGTTCATAATGCTAAGAATATGACAGAATCATCAGTCATTGAGGTTATCTACCTCACTGCTAAAAGATAGTCAACATATCCATGAAACAGTTTTTTTTTTTTTTTTTTTTTTTTGCATAAATTAGAAACAAGCATGGGTATTCCTAAATTAACCCTTAAATGGCACACAGAAAAGGCTTTTCTTCTAGGAATTGGCGAAATCAATCTTAGGCCATCAAACGACAATTAAAAATGTTCACAAAAAGTGGTAGAGAAACAGTTTCTGGTGTTATTCTTTCTGTACGCAAAATTAATTATGGCGTAAGCACAAAAACTGCAAGAATTCTGGCACACGAATTTGATAAGGGGACTGGAAAACCTATACTAAATAATTGGGAAGGCAAAACACAGCAGGAATGGAGCAGCTCAGGTCATCCACTAAATAAAAGAGACTTTCACAATGTATATAAGAACATAAATATTATCAATGGCTACAGGTAAATGTGGTTTTCCTTAAAGAAAAATACAAGCTTGACTTGCAAGACATGCACAATGCGGAAGAGGAAGCAGCTACCACTGTGATCAAACCACCGGAAGTATTGTCTCACACCGACTGCACAGCAGTAGGACACGCTATATCTGGTGAAAAAGCTTCACTTGCGACAGTCTTTGCAATTTTGAATGCTATGCACACACTGCAGTTTCCTAACATGAGCTTTCAAGATTAACATGTTGAACAATGTCCCATCTGGCTCTAGGAATGGAATCATAATCTGAGTTTGGATGAAATGTGAGTTATTTTCACCAGTTCTACAGCACTTTTCCAACATGAAAGGCAGTTTCATATGCAAAAGGAAATGGTACTATTTTGCTTACTCTGACACCTCACAGAAGCCATAAGCTACATCCTCTTGATTTGGGAGGTGAGTTTCTTTCGAAAAATTCCACAAAGCAGCACATTTGTTTTTGGCAGCACTGCAGCCAGGCGACTAGCGCGGGTTTTGCTGCTGTCGTAAAGATAAGTCATTTTAGATTATAACAACATTTGATTTAGTACTGATTATGTGGTAAATAGGTCTTTTAGTATGCTTTTTAAGCGTACCATTAAAGGTTTCATTTTTATTTATGTAATATAGCAGAAAACACGAAAAGATCATACAGTCGGGTTATAGTCATATTTTCTGTTTACGTTTTGGCACAGTAAATCTATAGAATTTTGTTTAATCGTTCTTTGCTCTGTCCAGCAATTTAACTGTAGCATACTTCTTCATTATTTAACTCACATTTCCAGCAAGTAGTGTAAAGTTCAAGTTGTTGTTTCAGAAACTTTACACCGTTGTTTTTGTTTTCATACAGTTGCATACAGTCCAAATTTGTGGAATCATATTTTTGTGTTTGTAGTTTAACTGACTTACTCATAATAAACTATCACATTTATCATGAATGAAAAGTGATTAACCTGCCGTAGAATTGTTAGGTCGGGGCTTTGGTGTGACAGGTACTGCAGTTTTTTCCAAGTGGGTGACTGTAGTGGCGTGGGGGTAGTGGAAGTAAATGTGACTCATCGGATCAACCAAAGTGTCCGAATCCACCCGTAGGCTTTGACCCGTGACTTAAGGCGGCTGTTGTGTGTGATGCCTAGACGGCGCGGAATTTAGTCTGTGAGAGTGGAGTGTTTGTAGGTGGTGTTTGGACGTGCTGGTGGTGCTCTCTGGTGGTGTGTGTATGTGTTAGGTGATGTTTTCAGTTTAGTTTGCATGTTTTATGTGTGGCATATTGTTGTGGTCGGTAGTTCTCTCTGGTGGAGTGTTTATGGGTAGTGTGTTATGTGGCGTATGGGGTTCATTTGCATGCTAGCATTGCACATGTGTGGTATTGGTGGTGATTGTGCTTTCAGCGGAATATTTTTCAGTGATTTAATGATTTTGATTTTGTTATGTCAACGTTATTTTAGTTTTTTCTGTTCGTCGTGAGTAAATTTTGGTAAATTGCTTTCTCTTTGGTGTAGGTATGGATATGACTCACAATGTCAACAGTTTCCAGTTGTCGGCAATGATGGGGGACAGTGCGTTGTCTCTAATAAAATTTCTTCAGCTATTCGGCCTGTTGGCTGAAGTCGTGAAGTGTTCAGTGTGTCATGAAGAAATGAGCCTTACTAAAGTTCCGGCGTCTCAGACCAAGGACGGTTACATGTGGAGATGATGTAAGGGTAACAGGTCAAGGGAAGTGTTCGATTCCAATTTTGTTGGTCTGTTGTGCTTTTTGAGGTAGCGATGATTGTGGACGTGGTTTTAGGTTTGGGTTTCATGATTTGGTATCTGTATCTTCTATTGACCTATGTAGGTCAAGGGAAGTGTTCGATTCCTGTGGATATTGTTTTCAGTTGATTTTTGGGAAGGTTGTGGTCATTTTATTTTATCGCTTTTGTTGTTTGGTTTAGTGGCGTGTGTTTATTTTTAGTTTGTCCACACCCAAAAACCCCCAATTTCCCCCGTTGTCCCTTTAGTTTCATTATATTTTTGGACGAATGTGTATTTGATGGTTTTTCGATATATTTTTGCGTTTGTTGTCATGTTTATGTAATGATGTCATAGTCGCGACATGGTAGTAGTTATGAATGGACGTTTCCACCATATTGGTGATGTCATTGGTCAAAGCTGACGGGTGGAATCGGACTTTTCCGTTAACCCGACTCATCAGTGGTTTTGTAGGATATGTAGTAGATATAGGAAGATACTAGAACAGGAGGGGAAAATTGTAGGGTAAGCAGTAGAGATAGGAAGATACTAGAACTGGAGGGGAAAATTGCCACCCTTCAGGCTGAGTTAGATAAGGTCAGGGGAGATCTTGACAGGAGGGAGAAAGGTAAAGGGAGGTGGGAAGTGGCAACAGGCAACAGGACGAATAGGCCTAGAACTTTGTCTGACAGCTTCATGGTGAATGTGGGAAACAGATTTGACCTGCTGCTTCAGTTAGAAGCTGGTGAACCTCAAGCAGTTGCAGGTGTAGACAGGGAACAACAAACTTTCAGTAGCAAATCGAAAAGTAAGAATGTAGGGAAATTAGTAAAGAGAAAGAAAGTGTTGTTGTTAGGTAGTTCCCATGGAAGAGGTGTTGGCCAATTTTTGCAGGATGAACTAGGAACAGAATACCAGGTCACCAATCTTTTTAAAACTAGTGCTGGTCTCGAGCACGTGACTGATGATTTAGGATCACTTTGTAAAGATTCACTAAGGCAGACACCATGGTTACAGTGAGTGGGACAGGTAATAGTACTGACAGAGATCCTGGGTACAGTATAGATTGGGATCTTGCAAACATTGCATCAGCATAGAAGCATACTAGTGTTGAGTTTGTATCTGTTCTTGGGTGCCATGACCAACCTCATTTGAGCTCTTCTGTCAGGAGAGTTAATTTGGAGTTGGAAAGGCTGTTTATGTCGGGTGCGGGGTCACACATTGGTTTTGTTCCTGTTGATTCTCTCAATAGGTGCGATTATACTAGGCATGGCCTTCACCTCAACAGGAAAGGGTACACTGGCTGTGAAAATAGCACGGAAGTTAAAGGGGGAACGCACTGTCACAAGCGATACAATACCAGTGGTTATAAGGTTCAGAAAAGACGCTTTTTTTAGGGTAGGGAGGACAGAAGGAAACAACGTTTTAAGAGAGGCTAGGATTGAGAAAAACCTTCAGTTTGAGAAAGGAACCAAAAAACATTATTCTAGCTTATTACATCAGCATAAACAGCTGTTGGTTAAGAATTTTCAACAACCAACAAAATTTCAACTTCACCCAATTTTAACTCAATCGATGTGAAATGTCAGCTATCTTTATTTCATCAAAATATTCGAGGGCCCGAGCACCTGCAGGTAACAAATCTGTTCATAAACCACCTTTAAGCTGTACTGGCCCATTTAACAATCAAAAACAAAGAATTAGTGGTTGCCGATGACTTCAATGTAGATTTCCTTAAAGACTCTCCCAATGAGATATCTGGGTTAATTTAGTAACACTATCACTCAACTTAATTCCCACTGTAAAGTTCCCCACCAGGGTAGCCAATTGCTCACAAACAGCCACTGATAACATCAAAAGTCCAATGAACAAAATTATATTACAAAACCAATAGTCAATGGCCTCTAACCATGACATGCAGTTCCTTCAGTTAAATGTTAATACTGAACAGGATATAAAATCTGTTAAATCTGAATTCAAGAGGGTAATCAATAATCCAAAAATTATTTATTTTAGGAAACTCCTCAGAGACATGCACTGGAATGATGTTTTCAGTGTTCATGGCATGAACGAAAAATATAACACTTTTGCTAATAAAGTGCTTACCTGATTGGAACACAGTTTTCCCCCAAAACTAACCAAGGTCAGAGCAAAGTCTAAAAAGAAGCCATGGATTACTCAAGGAATAAAGATATCTTGTAAAACAAAAAGAAACCTGTATCCGTCAATCCAAAACAGTTCTGATGTTGATGCTATTGCACATTACAAGAAATAATGCAAAATATTAAAGACTGTAATATTGACATATTACAAGGAAAGACAGTCATATCAGGTAACAAAATAAAGACAATATGGGATATAGTGAAGGAGAAGACCAGTAGAACCGGACATGAAGAGGGGCAAATAGCATTAAGAGTAAGTGATACATTGGTGACATGTGTATAGTGTTGCAGAACGTTTTAACAAACATTTTATAACTGTTACTGGAAATATGGGTTTGTCAGGTTCTGTAGATGCTGCCACGGGATACTTCAGACCAGACATTTCAAGTAACTTCCATAATATGATTTTGATCCTTACTACCCCCGGAGAAGTAATGTCCATCATAAAATCTTTAAAATCAGGAACATCAAGTGGGTATGATGAAATATCAACAAAGTTAATTAAAGAAGAATGTGATTCTGAGTTAAGTAAGCTATCTGTGTAACCAGTCGTTTATCCGTGGAATATTTCCTGAATGGTTGAAATATGCTGAAGTTAAGCTACTATTTAATAAGGGAGATAAAGAAATAGCATCAAATTTCCATCCAATTTCACTTTTGCCAGCATTCTCAAAAATTTTAGAAAAGATAATGTACAATCATCTTTATAACCATCTTATCACAAATAACATACTGTCATAGTCGCAGTTCGGATTTCTAACGGGTTCTGATATTGAGAAGGCTATCTACACTTACAGGGAAAACCTACTTAATTCATTAGACAAAAAGTTTCAGGCAACTGGTATATTTTGTGATCTGTCAAAGGCATTTGACTGTGTAAATCACAATATCCTTTTAAGTAAATTAGAATATTATGGTGTAACAGGAAACGCTGCAAAATGGTTCAAATCTTATATCTCTGGCAGGCAACAAAAAGGTTACTAGGAAAGAGACGTGTATTAAGCTATCAGGAATCATCCAACTGGAAACTAATTACATGTGAGGCCCCCACAAGGTACCATCTTAGGACCATTACTTTTTCTTCTGTATACCAATGACCTTTCATCAGTAACATTACCAAATGCCAAGTTTATTTTGTTTGCCAGTGATACAAACATTGCAATAAATAGCAAATCAAGTGTAGCCTTACAAAGATTGGCTAATAAAATATTTGTGGACATTAATCACTGGTTCCTATCCAATTCTTTGTCACTTAACTTTGAAAAAACACACTACATGCAGTTCAGAACTTTTAACATTATGATGACAAGCAAATAAAGAAGTGGACAGTGTTAAATTGTTGGGATTACAGCTTGATAATAAATTCAACTGGGAGGAGCACACCACAGAACTGCTGAAGCATCAAAACAAATCTCTATTTGCAATGCAAATTCTGTCAGACATGGGGACATAAATATGAAAAAGCTGGTATACTATGCTTACTTTCATCCATAATGTCATATGGGATTATTTTTTGGGGTAACTCAAGCCAAGCTAAAGTTTTCCAGGCACAAAAATGTCCAATAAGAGAAATTTGTCTTTAAAAATATATCACTTTCTCAGACCAGCAGCTCAGTTCATGGAATCACTACTAGAAATAAGAATAATCTCAACAAGGATTTGAAGTCACTTACTCTTGAACAAAAATGTGTGCATTATTCAAGAACACACATTTTCAATAACCTGCCAGCAGCCATAAAAAGCTTAACAACCAATGAAATTCAGTTTAAGAGAAGCCTAAAGGATTTACTGGTGCACCAACTGATTTTTCCGTGCGAGAGTGTGTGCCACAAGTACAATCAAACTTCTGCACCATTTCGTACAATAATGTGTTCATTGCAAATAAGTACTGTAGTAGTCCTATTATATGTTTATTGCCTTATATATTTTTAAAAAAATTAATTTTAAAGTCAGTGCATTAATGCAATTTTAGTAAATGAGTGTTGTGAAATCCACATGGGACCTGTGGAAGGTACATTAGCTGATTTGTTTTAGTTGCAAATATTTATCATGTATTATTGTTTTTCTGACACGTTCTACATCCTGGAGGATCTTCTCACAATGTATCAACTGCAATGAAAGTTACTCTAATCGCGATCTCACATAAAGCACAGAGGTTTTAATTAAACACATGACGGTGGTGGACTAGTTGGCAGAACATTCCTCTTGCCATCATTCACTGAAGTACATACAGCATCTTAAGGCCTGTTGTATTGACTCACTGAGCACATACTTTTCCAACCTGAAAGCTCTCCGCCAGCTTATCTAACTATCTTTTGCTGAATCTCCCCAAAGAACTAATCTCCTGTATACTTCCAATGTTTTTTTTAAAAAAAGAAAAGGTGTATGGCTTGAAAGAATCCAGAAAGTCTTAAGGGCATGTTACCTATGACGACTCATCTTCGGCAGAGCCCTTCCGTATATGATGAAGGCATTGTGTCTTCTTCAGGAACTTTCTTAAGTGTGAAAGTCAATGGCAAAAGTTCTACAACATTCACACATTACATTGCTAATATTTTTCAAGTTCTAAAATATTAAGCCAAAGTGTCATTTTACTCATTTACATGACTGAAACAACGAAATTATACAAACAGATGAAAGAATTTTATACTGCAGAGAAGCTTCTGCTGAAATTATCTCATGCATTTCAATGAAGACTTACACCACATCGTACACTACTGTTGACTACATTTTTACTTATTCGAACTTGCACATGAGGATTCGAAACGTAAAGTTCCTTGAAAACAAACTAATACGTTAAAAGTATTGAAACGTCAGTAATACAAACCACCACACACAAAAAAAAAGCTGCACGTACCAACAAAATACACCTGTTATTATTACACTTGATAATCACTGAATAACATTTTGCTAGGGTCATTAAGATTACGTAAGTAATATGTATGTTCCTAAGAAAACAAAATTTCACGTACTCCAGTGTAGAGAACTTCGGGGTTTGTATTTGGTGCTGGAATGGCTGCTGCTGTTGCCATGCACGTTTTCTGAATCTGGCTAACGCCAGCCTTAACAAATGAGCGCAACATATTGTTTAGGGCTACCTCCACCCACTCGATAAAAACTACAACTGAGTGACTTACTCACTAACCCGTCAATCTTATACCGGCTACTACTGTGTTGTGTTTGCTTATCAGCAAGTGCGCAAGGCTAACGGCGCTGCCAACCTCAAACACAAATCTGTGGCGGTAGGCATAAAGTACGGCGACGTAGTGCATTTCATTGCAACTATTTATCCGAAATACACATGCAAAAAATACATGTAAAACACAACATAAAAATTTTTGTGCTCGATTCTTTTACATTACATACAAAATTATATTATAGTAATAATTACAAAAACAGCACAAGCAGTACAGTCTTACCAAATAGTTAGCAACTGAAACACAAATTATGAAGAAAATATACTTTCCTTCATGACATTAAATGCAGTACAGGAAGGGAGGTTATAAATGCCTATGAAATTAAACACGGAGTTGTAAATACGTATTTCCTTTGTTTAGCTGCTTTTACAGTCACACCATCAATCTGTGCCACCTTTAATTTATTTAGATCAAGTTATAAAGTGTACAATGATTAACGTTACTTCGTTAGATGTTAAAGACAAAATCGTGTGTAAGCAAAAAGAGAAAACTATGAATAAGAGTACAGATATGCGAAAAACTGGTCTGATTCAAGACTATATATCGGAGAAAAACGATCTGGATGCTCAAAGAGAAACTGAAATACGAGGCAAAGTGCAGTGGTTAGTCCAGAAACTCCATTTGATAGAAGAAGCTGTACAGACAAAATTCAGTCGTATAGAAATTTCTGATCAATCGCTGATACAAAAGCAAGATTTTATCGAAATATGGATAAAATGCAAAGAAGTTAGATATGATGCCGGTATTTGTGTTGAAACTTTCTTCGAAGACTGTTACTCGTGTGAAAAAAAATATTCTGTGAAAGCAGAAAAATTAATAAAGCATCATTATGAAACAATGCGGAGAGTGATTAACAATTTTCCTAAGGACATGTTTGAGCAAGACATACTGAATATGAACGCCCAATTTTTGAATAATATTCGAGAATATGCCAATTTCTCGCGTCACGTAGTGCTGTATCAACTATCGAAACTTATAAAAATGAAACTTAGTTTAGCATCTAAGCTTGAAGCTTGGATCTCAGTGAAGGCGCAAGAGGCGGAATACCTTAAAGATGCTGTTCCTAAAATTGCGCCAGTAGAGGATAAAGATAGTCTACAACCCTGCAGTGATCAAATAAGTCAAAGCTACATACAAAAACTAAAACAAAAATTGTTTCTTAATTTCCTTTGCAATGAGGAAGGAAGTAAGTTCATGTGGGATTATTTTCTTGACGACACAACTGAAGACTGGCCAGATCAGCTGCAAAGCAATCAGTGCGATTTTGTTTTGGAATTGCTGATAAAAACATATTCAATAGCAAAGGAAAAATCGAGTGGAGCACTACGGTTGCTCATAGATAGCTTCGATACAATTTACTCTGAAATATCTCAGATGGAGCGTATGACAACAAGTAACGGCTCTGGCGAGAAAGAACAACCACTGAAGCAATTATGGGAAATATCAGTTAATGAAGAAGAAGAAAACCCTTTAGATAATATTCACTATAAAATAATAACATGGCACAATGCTACTTGCAGAATGCAAAAAAAAATTGGGAGGTGCTTTCGTTTTCTTGCTGACTTTGCTAGAATATGGACCGAACATCTACAGAGACTGAAGGACACAAAAGCTCTAATAGCAGTCGTTCTTGGCAAAGATGTTGAAACACAGCTAGAGAGACGTAGGTCAAACCAGGCTGGTATTTTAATGGCCATAGCTAATATAAGGATGGAATACAGTGAAAACTCTATGAATCAACATCTGCAGAAAATTTCAAAACTAATACAAGACACAGAACAATGTTGTAAAGATGAATTAAATGAAGAAATAAACATTCTTGAAAAGTTTAGAGAGTTCGCTAAAATTGAAGGACGGCTACTTGGTGCTGAATTCTGTATGTTGCAAGAAAAATATAATTTCGAAAAACAAATCACTTATTTTTTAGATCAGAATGGTTCTGCTGAATTTGAATATGTGGCACATTTACCAAAACATCTTCAACTTTGTGATTTTCATACAAATGCAATGGAAAACTGGAATTGTGCTCTAATGCAAGAGATTTACAAATACCATCAGATTTGTGAAAGAGATGTTTCCCTCAGGATGGAAAGCTGGATGATTGATGAGAGTTATGGATTAGTTGATAAACTTGATGGCTACATTCACATGGAAAGCAAACAATATAACAGAATAGTGGAACAAGTGTATAATGTAAGGTTAATTGAATTGAGAAATCATCAAATGTTACTAGAACTTCATAAAAATGCAGTTGAATCATATTTGTCTCAGATTTTTCAAGATTTAGAACATTTTGTTTCAATTTTTAGTAACACTATAGAGATTTCTAAAGCTTATTTTGCTGAAGTGGAAATGATAGCTGCTGGATCTGAAAACTCAAGTTTAGTTGACAATCTGGTAACCAAAATAAATAATAAACAAATTAAAGAGGAAAATATTTTTGAAAATGCAGTACTTCATTTTAAAGAGCAATGCAATTGGAAATTTCGATACCTCCAAGACTGCCAATTAAATTTTATAAGATCATTGAGAATGTTCAGTGAAGGAGGAACATATAGCTCCGAAGAAGTGCAGCTATTTTTGTCTGAACTTGCTAATGTTGATAAACTTATTATTACAAAACAAACTGCCATTGATAATGAATTAAATAGCTGCTGTGCTGTAGTCACGCAAGACATGAATGAATGCTATTCAGATATTGGTGAATATTTAATTAATGTATTAAATGAGCTTAAGTTTGCTGAGGAAACCACTTTGATCTTATCTGAAGCAGAAAAATCATTAAAAAATACGTTTTGTAACTTACAAAAAGATGGAAATAGAGTCACAGATGAATTCAAAACTATTATCCTGATATTGTTGAATGAACTGCAGGCATCCCCGTCGTCTCATCTACTTGAAACTTTCGAAAATTTCATGAGAAACAGCAGAAAAAGAGCTTTAGCACTTCTCTATCCATGCAACAGAAAATCTTTATCTACGATAGACCATAAACGGAAAAGTCATTCATTCATGAAGAAAGGAAAAGCAGTGCGGAGTGCTCATAAAGTTGCAGTAGGAAAAACGAAGCTTACTGACTACAGAAAACTGTTTCCAGAATACACTGAACCATTTTTAGAAGAAATACCATTTGCCTCAATTGTCTATAAAGAGATAGGAAATGCTGTGTCCTCCCTTCAAGAAAAGGCATGTTTATTTTACGCATCCAGAAACACACAGTCACCTCTAGCGAACAGTGTGCTCCCAACAACATATGACAATTTCATGAAAAAATGCACTGAAATGTTTCAAAATTATTCTAAGCAATGTCTAGAGTCTTGCTGTGAAGAAACATTAATATTGTTTCAGTGGTTATCTAGACTGAGACATGCTGCTGATTTGTATGTAGCCAAGAGACTGATTGAATATCATGGAACAAAAATTCAAAAACTTATGAAAGTTTATAGTCAGTTTCAATCAGAGAAAGTTGACCTACTTGAAGAAGATAAATGTATTCGTGGAAACTGTAAACGCAAACTCCTAGTGGTGCATGGCTACCCAAGCAACAAAACGTTACTGGAAGATCTAGAACAGGAAATTGAGAGAACTTGCTCTGATCTTGAGGACAAAATTTCACTATTTATTACAAAAGGAAGAAAATACCTGGGCAACATTAAGAACAAATACTTAGATCGTGTTATAACTATCTGCAAGACATTACAGAGTTTCCAAGACAAAATTTCTGAAGCAGACATATTCTGTTCTTTGCCACAACAGCTGAAAGAAACTATCAGAGAAATGAACCCATCCGTGCTGGGTAGTGATGCGTTTGCTTCAGAGTCTTTGAAAATAGAGTCTAATCTTCAGTATCTATTAAATGAAGGAATCAAGGAAGGAAATATTGCTTTTATCAAAGACTGTTTAAAGAGTAGACGAAAAGCATTATTGCAAGAAATGGAATGTGAAGCTGTTGATAGTCTCACTAATATAAAAGACTGGAAACAATCACAACCCACGAAATTGGTTTTCCCTGAACTTCTGAAAATTCACGAGGTGCTCAATTTTATGAAAAGACACTACTTAAGTGAATTTGAACAATATTATCAAAAAATGGATTTTTTGCAAAACTATAAGAGTTTATCTTCTGAGTGGATGCAAGAATGGAAGTCAAGTGTTAGATCAGCTCAAATACCTTATTGTGTGTGATAACTACTGATTCATGTTTATGGCATTACTAATTCGAAAATAGCATCATTTTTAACAGAGCTCATTAACCTTTCTGACAACTGTGACATATACTTGACCACTAAAAACTAAGACACATTATGTACCTATTTGAAAATTGGTTAGCTAGTTTTCAAAATAATTTTCAAATAGATCACATGCTATGTTGCTGTGATAAGTTTGTCAGATGTATGAGAAAGAAAGGATTCTTGCAGATATAATGAAAACAATTCATTTTTGTTAACAATGCAATTTAATGGCAAAAATAAAGTGTTTGCTAATAGAACACAGTTGAATTAACTATTGTTACTTTTAATTTTAAACAATTAGTTTCTGGTATTGGCCTATAGTTCTGTCTTTTATGTTTCTCAGATCAAAGCAGTCATTATGTTATAAGCAAACCAATTAAACACTCACATAGTGCAATGCAAGAAACCACACCAAGACTATCAAAATTGGGATAGTTGGACTTTGAAGGTGTGATCTTTAGAATATTAATCTAGCATTTAGCTGCTAGATCACTTACTATTCCCATCAATGTAATATGAGAAAAAATGTAGTTTTTACAAGTGAAGCATTCAAAAGTCTAAATTGTAAGAAGTAACACACAGACACCTGATTAACAAGTTAAAACAAGATTTCTAAAACACTACAAAAATTATATTTTGCATGAAATGTGTCGAAATATGAATGTACTTTTGATGGCAATGTACAGTATATTGCAATTAAAAGAGATATCAAGAATAAGACTAGCTAGTAGAATTATTTGAATATTTAAGTAAAATATTTAAGGCTATTAATATAAGTAATGTATTTCCCTGCACACTGTAAATTATATGACTTGTGTTTGAGTGCTTTTACTGAGAAGTTTCATAGTGAGATTTTATATCTTTAATATTGCTATACAATAATTAACTGTTTAACATTATGATACTTACATCCATTACTTCACAACAGTAATACTTAAAGAACTAAATCAGTATATTTTAAACCTTTGTTAAGTATATTTAAATTATGTGTTGATTATATGAGTACCCCAAGGCAATGTAGCAATAACTGTCACAATAATTAACACCAGTATTCTTGATATCATGGCATAAGTATGCATAATGACCATTTGTTGGGGGTATATGAACAATATATTTCGTATGTGTATGTGTCTGTGGCAAAGTGTACTCCACAGAGTGCAATAGATCTCTATGACTGTGTTTTGTATACTCTTTGGGGCTACCTTACTGACTAGTGTAATGCACTGTTACATGTAATTGTGGATTTTAAAATACAGCTTAAATTCTTCCCACAATTTTCTATTCAGAATTATTTTTTTAGCTGATATAGCTCCAAGAGATTATGGGCCCAGGCACAAGTGAATGTGTTCACAATAAGTATTCTGATATATTCAAAGAAAAAAATTGGATTATTTCTGAAAGTGTGTAGTAAAAGCTATCAGGACAAACGGGCTGCACAGGAATTTGCATAATTTAACACTGAATTTGCTAACAGTAAAGGTAACTGTGAAAAATTAGTGTGGTGCAGGTACCACAAATAGAGTGACGTGTAGGTCATGAGAACTACTCTACATAGAAATCTTCTGTGGAAGCATACATATGCTTGGACGATTTTGGGATATACTGAATGGTACACTGAAGTCCACTGAGCAAAATTTCGCAAATAAGGACTAGAAGGAAAGGTCAAAGCTGATATTATTGATTGATCCAGTCAACTATGTACACATAGAGAAGGACCAGAAGGCAAGATCAAAGCTGATATTATTGATTGATCCAGTGAACCACATACATATAGAGAAAGCTGTGATGACGTAAGAAGATTGAGACAAGTTATAGAGCACATGGAGTGCATTTGAAAACTGTAACCTCTGTGAACTTCTAACCACTTGATGGATACATGCCAGAGTGGGGCTGAGTATGTCAACATAATATCTACACCAAATCGACTAAGGAACGTTGGATTCGGAATTTCTGATGAATGAATAGACTCATTACCGCTAGCAGAACTGCTGAAAAAATATGCACCAATGATTATGGGATTATGAACCTCAGGATTACAAATTACTGGAGACAGCATAAAAGTTAAGATCCTGCAGGAAGTCAAAAGTATATCAGACCGCCATATTTCAGAGAAGAAAGAAGCTGCAGAACCTCATTCTAGGAAGAAAAAGAAGCAACCAGTCAAGTGCTACAACTTTTGGAAGATGGATTACATTTCATTCCAATGCTGCAGAAGGGTAAGTATAAAGGAAAAAAGGTATAATGCACATATTCAAGAGAGGAGAACTGTTAATGAAGGTAAGGCACTCTCTGTGTATTACTGTTTTGGTAAAAAAAGGTAACAGAGAATAAGAATGGATCTCAGATTCAGGAGCTTCATAACATATTATTAGAGACAAAAGAGCTCTTTATCATGTTACTAATAAAAGATGTATGGATATATCTACAGTGAATGGTTCCAAATTACAATGTCAGCTTGCTCAGAAAGTTGATCATAACATAACTGTAAATGGAGAACCAGAAAATATTACATGACATGATGTTTACTATGTAAAAGGTGTTGCAACTAATTTGCTGTATGTAATTGAAATAGTCATGAAGGACAACAGAATAACCTTTGATATAAATGGAAAAAAATAAGTTACAAATATAGAGAAATTCTAGCTATGGTGACAAATGAAATGGAAATTTTGAAGTTAGATACTGCTACAGATATCGATGAAAATGTCAACTTTATGTGTACCCTGCGAAAGGTTTGTTATGATATGGAAGACTTGAGCACCTAAACGAAAAGGCATGATGTGACAACAAGAATGGAAGGAACTCTGTGAAATATGTATTTAAGGGAATCATTAGATTACCCATTAAGCCTAGTAAAAGCAGATGTCTTGCAGTTAATATAAACGGATGTTTGTGTGCCAATGGAGTGTGAGTCTATACTGGGAAGCCAGTTTTTCTTAATATTATAGACGACTACTCAAGATGTAACTATATTCATTTTTTAAGTTCTAGAGATCAAGTGAATGAGACTTCTGAGAACTTTCGTCATATGGTAGAAGGTGAAACGTGAAAGAAGATTAAAGTTATCAGATGTGATAATGGGACAGAGCATACCAAAAAAAAATTTAAGAAACTTTTGCAGGAAGAAGCAATTAGACATCAAACCACCATCACATACAGTCCATCCCAGAATGGAGTTGCAGAGAGATCAAGTAGGACTACTATTGAAAAAGCAAGAAGTATATTAACTGATGCTGGGTTAGCTAAATGCTTTTGGGCAGAGGTGATGAAGACAGCTGTGTATTTGATCAGTCAATCGCTTAGCAAAGCAGTAAAAAATAGATCTCATTATGAAGTGTGGCCAGCAACAAGCCAAATCTAAGCAACTTAAAGCTTTTTGGATGTGGGGCTATGGTACAGATCCCAAAACAATTCTGGTAGAAAATGGGACCCAAAGGCTAACAAGTATATTTTTGTAGGCCAGTGTGAAGATCCAGTGGGTTACATACTCATAAATCCTACCTTGATACTGGCCAGCAGAAACGTTGTATGCTTTGAGAATAAGAGGAATTAAGTAAAAAAAAGAGTTATCAAGAGAGTATAACAGTAGTGGAGCTGCACAATTCCTGGGACAAAGATATCGCTGTTCTCCTTTGTAAACATAATAGCCAGTTGCCCTAGTTTCCCTTGTTGTGCTGTACGAAAATACAGTCACAGGCACAGTGGTGGGTTCTTTGGTTTGCTCCAAAAGGAGATGGATTGGAACAATAACATGTAAAATATTAGATAACTTTATTAAAATATGCACCGATGGAAAAAGTTGGTAGTCATGTTTCTATACCTGAAAGATGATGTCTATTGGAATTTGCCACCTGTCGCTTAAGACCAGAGTGACCCCACTATGAGGATGCAAATAAGATTTTTTCTAAATACCTTCGAGGTTGGATGTGGTAAGCTGATGTTAGTCAAGAACGTCTTTAAGGCGACAAAGACGCCATTATCAACACCAAACTGAGTTTAAATGAGGTCATGTAACAGGGTCATGAGAAGCTGGATGCAGCCCTGCGATTTTTGCAGAAAGAATTGGTAGGAATATAGCTGCTGCACATGACTGCTGGCGGCAGTGGTCACAAGAATGTATAGTCATAAGAAGACTGGGCTTCAGACAGCCATATGGCACTACCGACAGGGGAGACTGTCCTATGCAGTGTCTGGCTCTAGTGCATTGTACTTTATCTGCAGCAACAATTTGAGCAGTAGTTTGCACCACAGTGTCAGCAAACTGTTAAAAATCTCCAAGCATGCATTCCGTTGACCCCACAGCACCACTATTTGCGATTTCACTGGTGTTAAACAAGAGCTCACTGGTGGGCAGGGTGGAGATCTGTTGCGTGTTCTGATGAAAGCTGGTTCTGCCTTGGTACCGTTGCTGGTCGTGTGTCGGTCAGGAAGAGGTCATTTGAGGGCTTGCAACCATCCTATCTGCATGTTAGACACACTGAACCTACACCAGTAGTTATTGTGTGGTGTGCCATTTCGAATGACAGCAGGAGGATTCTCATGGTTTCCCACTCACCATGACTGTAAATTTGTACATCACAGTCTGGTGATTCGACCATGAGCAGCATTCCAAGGGCTGTTTTCCAATGGGATAATGCTCGCCCACAGACTGCTGTTGTAACCCAACATGCTCTACAGAGTGTTGACATATTGTCTTGGCCTCCTCAATCACCAGATCTGTCTCCAATCAAGCATATAGGGGACACCACTGGGTAATTGGGGTAATTTTTCCGATTTTTAAGACGACTCACATAACCATGCATTCCGCATCTATTTTACCGATTTTCCCCAACTTTGCAAGACTGTACACGTAAAAACGGATATGGAGGAATTTTTCCGATCTCTTAAGAAGATCCAGCAGATAAGGGCTTTGGGGTAATGTTACCGATTTTTCAAGAATACACTCGTAAAGACAGGACTGTGAATCTCTAAAAAGTTTCCCCAATGCATTATCTATCAACAAATAAACCCTGGCATGCACCTCCTGACAGTGGAGTAGCTACATAGTTCAGTAACCAGTGTGAGCCGAAGGGTACTACTGCATTGTGAGATGACACAGAAAGTCTGCTGGCTGCTTTGCTGGCAGCGCTCAGTTCTAGCAGTATGATATGCCACCAGAGACGCCAGAGGAACTCTCTCAGTCTGTGCTGAACAGAAGACCTAGTAGCTTCGTGTACAAGTTCAAAAGGGAATGCAGGAAAATGCATCCCTTCATTGCTGGTCGTGACATGGACAGATTATTTCACATGCTGTATAGCAATTTAAGAAATTACAGTGCTAAATTTTCCAGTTTCGTGAGAATGTCAGTATGTTCATTTGATGAGGTAATGCTCTCTCGAAATTAACCGTAGAAAAACGATGCTGTTTTAAGGAAAGTAATCTCACCAGAGGAAAAGGTTTTCATGACCTGTCTAATCGGTAGGTAATTATCTGTTGTCTGGAGTGATGTTTACCTTTTGAGCTCTAACTGTAAAGTATAAATGGAAGTGATTTTTCAGTTTTTATTTGAAGACTACGTTATTATAGACTGAAATTCAGTTCACAAATGCTGTAGACTAAAAGTACGAAACCTGCGTCATTTGTTTACATATCTTATTTCTTAAAATAATTCTGGCGTTTCTGATGTGTGAGACCCATTAACATCACTTTCTGCAGCATGACATGTAGCTGTGCTGTTTCTGTCTGGAAATAGGTTCTGAAGAAAACTTCTGTAGCCTAGATAGTAAAACGTGCTTTGTCTGTGGTGTAAAGTTCTTGTGAGTGGAGTGGAGTATCGGGAACAGGCTGTGAGGAAAAAGAGAATCGATAATTTCCGCGATTTCCGGCTGGCCAGAATCCAAAAGGTGCGTTGTTGTAAGTAGTTTGAACGTGATTGTAGCTTGGGGAAGTTTATCCTCTGAACTTTGCTTCATTTTCCAGTTCTCGTTTTGAGTAGTTCTGAGATGGAGTATCCTTGTTGCTGGTCTCATATGAATCTTGCAGATAAGAGATTCAGTGTCAAAACTATCCTTAGCGTTCACATTGGCGAAAATAATTAGGTACGGGCGAATGGCATGTAGCTCTCGGCAGTCTGCTGGCGTCCAGGTGCGGGAGTGGTCGCAAGCCGCCGTGTGTTTAGCTGGCAAGCCTGCTGGCAGAACTTGATGGCCGTTGCTCTGCCGGCAGAGCTGCCATGCTCAGGTAGATGCCAAGCGTGGCAGACCTAACTGCGTCCCATGCTTCTGTCTGGCGTCTCCGCCAGCAGAGCTGCCGTGGCATGTCAGTGCAGCAGGGCCCTTAGCACACCCCCTCCCCCTACTTCCCCCTAAAGCTCTCCCTACAGCCCCACCAACCCCACACAAACGTTTAATTACTTTTAGAAAGGCAAATTTTTTATACCAATGGTTCAGTAACCACAGTATAACGTTAACTATTTTGTTAATAGTGTTTATGAATGGAAACAAATAAGTAAAACATCTTTTTAGAAATAACACAGTTTGGTTGATTATTAATGAAAGAGTCCTGACAGTCTGTGCATCTTCATGTTTTCACAGCGTAAAGCCTGTTCCATAAAATTTCGGGCATGCAGCCACATAAATTCAGCTTCTCCTTCATGGGACTCAGAAGTGAAACAAGCAATTGAAATTCAGTTGGCGACGAATTTAATTAATAGAAATAACGGCTTCAGCTCGGACAAGTCATGGAATTTCTGTAATTAAATCATAAAGACGTCGCAACTGTGCAGCTCTCCGTGACACATCGATATCACCATGTGGAACGACTGCGCAGCCATAGATTTGATTTCCATGAATATGTTACATCTGTTTGCTGCCTATCAACGTCTCTGGCGTTTTGTGTATCTTTGGCCGCATACACAGTGTTTCGGCCTTCGGGTGTAAAGGGTCAGAGCAAGTGCTGGAGCGTTAGTCACCTTGGCTCACTCTGGAGATGGCTTGACGGTATTCAGCCGAAATGTTAGAAAAAGAAGCTGAATTTATGCAGCTGCACACCCGAAATTTTATGGAACAACTAAAGGTCTTCTTACTGATAGGTGATTTTAAAATTTAGCTTGGAATCTTTTCTTTCTAATCTTTTCTGCTGCAAATATTGACACTGAGTTATCAAAATCGATATCTCTAGGTATACTATTTTCGATTAACAATGATGCCAAAGTAGTGGCGTGCTTGCACACAACGGAGCTAAGATAGGTCCTAGCCAATTTGAGTTTTGAACAACTCTTCTGACATGACACTACCGAAATAGACAAAATCTCAACGCCAAAATGATGTGGGATGTAGATTAGGGAAATACATATGCAACCACATAGTGCAAGAACCTTAAAGATAGATGCAGATTAGGAAAATACATATACAACCACATAGTGCAAGAACCTTAAAGATAGATGCAGATTAGGGAAAAAAAATTGTGGTACGTTCTATGGGACCAAACTGCTCAGGTCATCGGTCCCTAGGCTTATGTACTACTTAATCTAATTAAACTAACTTACAGTAAGGACAACACACACACCCATGCCCAACAGAGGACTCGAACCCCGAATGGGGGGCCCGTGTGAACCATAGCAAGGGGCCTCAGACTGCACGGCTACCCCGCATGGCTGCAGCTTAAGGAAATACATGTGCAACCACATAGTGCAGGAACTTTAAAGATGTCCACCTTTGGCAACTTGCAGAAATTATCTTAGGTGTGGAATTTTTGCAAGGTTGCCATCTGTAGAAATCTCTTCATAGCTGTCAACTAAACATTTTACAATCGTAGGAGGTACCATTTCTGAGGTTTTAACAAGATTGCTGTGCTCTTAAATAGCGAAAGATCTGATACACGTTCCAAAGTTCTGCAACTTGTACAAAGATATCGCTGCAGAAAGATGCCGATGCCCTCTAGGACTGACATTCTCGGCTCCTGGTGCATTCAGTGTCTCTAAGGTAATTGACATAACTGTCTCAAGTAAAATGCGAATACTACATATTAACGCGCTACTTCGGTGGTAAAATGCATTTATGGATACAAAAGCGAGAGACCAATCTCTAGTTAATTAGATTAGATTAGATTAATACTTGTTCCATAGATCATGAATACAGGTAATTGACATAACTGTCTCAAGTAAAATGCGAATACTACATATTAACGCGCTACTTCAGCGGTAAAATGCGTTTATGGATACAAAAGCGAGAGACCAATCTCTAGTTAATTAGATTAGATTAGATTAGATTAATACTTGTTCCATAAATCATGAATACAACACTTCGTAATGATGCGGAATGTGTCAGGTTAATAAAAGATGTCTGTACAAGATATTACATTACACAAAATATTGCATGACACTAATGATTAAGTTGGTTTTCTCCCCTCCCTTAATTTATATCTAAAAATTCAGCCAATGAGTAGAAGGACTTGTCATCTAGAAATTCTTTTAATTTATTTTTAAATGTTGGTTGGCTATCTGTCAGGCTTTTGATGCTGTTTGGTAGGTGACCAAAGACTTTTGTGGCAGCATAATTTACCCCTTTCTGTGCCAAAGTCAGATTTAACCCTGCATAGTGAAGATCATCCTTTCTCCTGGTGTTATAGCTATGCACACTGCTATTACTTTGGAACTGGGTTGGATTATTAACAACAAATTTCATAAGTGAATATATATACTGTGAGGTTACTGTGAGGATCCCTAGATCCTTAAATAGATGTCTGCAGGATGACCATGGGTGGGCACCAGCAATTATTCTGATTACACGTTTTTGAGCAATGAATACTTTTCCACTCAACGATGAATTACCCCACAATATGATGCCATACGAAAGCAGTGAATGAAAGTAGGCATAGTAAGCTAATTCACTGAGATTCTTGTCAGTAAAATTTGCAATAACCCTAATAGCATACGTAGCTGAACTCAGACGTTTCAGCAGACCATCAATGTGTTGCTTCCAGTTTAACCTCTCTTCAATGGACACACCTAAAAATTTTGAAAATTCTACCTTAGCTACAGACTTCTGTTCAAAGTCTATATTTATTACTGGAGTTGTGCCATTTACTGTACAGAACTGTATATACTGAGTTTTATCAAAATTTAAAGAGAGTCCCTTTGCTGAGAACCACTTAATAATTTTGTGAAAAACATCATTTACAATTACATCACTTAGTTCTTGGTTTCTGGATGTTATTACTATACTTGTATCATCAGCAAAAAGAACTAACTTTGCATCTTCATCAATGTGGAATGGTAAGTCATTAATGTATATCAAGAACAGTAAAGGACCTAAGACCAAACCCTGTGGGACCCCGTACCTGATAGCCCCCCAGTTTGAGGAATGAGCTGTTGTTTCAACATTACATGAACCACTTATTTAAACTTTCTGCATTCTTCCAGTTAAGTATGAATTAAACCATTTGCGCACTGCCCCCCTCAAACCATAATGATTTAGCTTATCTAAAAGAATTCCGTGATTTACACAATCAAAGGCCTTTGAGAGATCACAAAAAATACCAATG
Organism: Schistocerca piceifrons; assembly: GCF_021461385.2. NCBI lineage: Eukaryota > Metazoa > Arthropoda > Insecta > Orthoptera > Acrididae > Schistocerca > Schistocerca piceifrons. Next base: position 215,862,483 of record NC_060144.1, on the reverse strand, counting down.
GGTGATGTCTGGTTATTCAGAGCATTTAATATTTGATCAGTGAAAGCGAATATAGCATTTTCTGTTGAAAAGCCTTTCTGAAAACCGAACTGACATTTTGTTAGTACTTTATTTTTACAAATATGGGAGGCTACTCTTGAATACATTACTTTCTCAAAAATTTTTGATAGAGCTGTCAGAAGAGAGATTGGGCAGTAGTTGTTGACATCCGACATATCCCCCTTTTTATGCAATGGTTTTACAATGGCATATTTCAGTCTATCGGGGAAAACACCCTGCTCCAAAGAGCTATTACATACGTGGCTGTGAATCCTACTTATCTGTGGGGAACAAGCTTTAAGTACCCTGCTGGAAATGCCATCAATTCTGTAAGAGCTTTTACTTTTCAGTGTGTTTATTATTTTACTGATTTCAGAGGGAGAGGTTGGTGGTAATACAGTTGTTTCAAACTGCACAGGTATGGCCTCTTCTGTTAGTAGCCTTGCCTCTTCTAGTGAAGATCTAGATCCTATTTTCTCCACAACATTTAAAAAATGATTATTGAAAATATTTTCAATTTCTGATTGTTTGTTAGTACACTTGTCATTCAGTTTTATGGCACTAAAGTCTTCCTGTGCTCTTGGTTGCCCTGTTTCCCTTTCAATAATATTCCAAATTGCTTTAATTTTACCATCAGAATTACTGATCTCAGACATGATACACATGCTTCTGGACTTTGTAATAACTTTTCTTAGTACCGCACAATAGTTTTTATAATATTGAACAATTTCGGGGTCAGTACTCCCTCTTGCTGTTAGATACAGTTCTCTTTTACGGTTGGAAGATATTCTTATTCCTTTAGTTAGCCAAGGTTTTTTATATGTTTTCTTGGAATTATGTTTAGCTATTTTCTTGGGAAAACAATTTTCAAATACCCTTAAAAATGTATTGTGAAATAAGTTATACTTCAAGTTTGCATCGGGTTCCTTATACACTTCATCCCAGTCTAGCTGCTGTAGGCTTTCCCTAAAGTTTGCAATATTTATATTGTTAATTAAACGCACTCCTTTGAAATTCTGATTTGATATGCTGCATGGAGCTATGTCATGTACTGTAACTAGCTGAGCACCATGATCTGAAAGACCATTCTCAACAGGATAAGCATTTATGTCCTTAAACTTATCTTGGTCTATAAAAAAGTTATCTATCAATGTCCTGCTGTTCTTTGTTATCCGAGTAGGAAAATCAATGACGGAGCTCAAATTGAAAGAACTAAGTAATACTACAAGGTCATTCCTCCAATTGCACCCTTTCAGGGAATCAACATTGAAATCCCCACAAATGATAATTTGCTTCCCCCTGTCTGACAGATAGCACAACAAAGCATCCAAGTTTTCTAGAAATAGCTGGAAATTCCCTGAGGGGGACCTATACACTGTTACAATTATGAAAGTGCCATCATTTAGTTTTAGTTCAGTGGCACATGCTTCCATATGTTGCGCTACACAAAATGTTTTAGTTTCTAAATTTTTTACACTGTGGAAGCTTTTGACATATATGGCAACTCCTCCTCTCATCATATTATCTCTACTTACATGTGCAGCTAATTTGTACCTATTGGTGCTAACCTTTTGCATATCAGTGACAATGTGATGCTCAGACAGGCATAGTACATCTATTACATTCTCAGTTTCTACATCTTCTAAACAAAGCAGAAGCTCATCAATTTTATTCTTCAGTCCCCCAATATTTTGATGAAATATACTAACATTATTTTTCACTTTACTTTTGTGAGTATCTTGAACTTTTTTAACATCTTTAGTACTTGCCTGTCTGAGTTTCCCACTGGACACTGATCTTACACCAAAAAAGAGTTTCCACCATGAGATGTAGTTCCTCGCCCCTTTAAATATGCTGCTATCAGCCCAGCCAGTTTACCCTTCCCTTTCTTGTTGAGGTGTAGGCCATGTCTAGTATAGTCCCACCCACAGAGTGAATCAACAGGAACCACACCAATGTGTGACCTGCACCAGATCCAAGTAGCCGTTCCAACTCCAAATTAACTCTCCTGACAGAAGAGCTGAAGTGAGGTTGGTCGTGGCGCTCCAGAACCGACACAAACCCAACACTGGTATGACTCGATGTTGATGCAATCTTCCCATAAGTGTCAGGAATGAGATGATGAAAAATAATGTTTTTCAACTCGTGCCACAGAAGATAACAGTTGTTGTCACCCCCATGAAGCTGGTAGCCAGTACAGACTGCACCTCCCTGCACCCACCATGCAACGTCTCTGCCTTCTGAAAGCTCACCACTGTTACATACAGATTTTTCAACTTTTTTCCTCCACAAACAGCTGCTTTCTTCAGAAAGGCACATGTAAAAAACATTGGTCAATCAATCAACGCAATGCGATAATTTAACAAATTACATGAATATTCAGCGTGAAACAATTTTTATTTGTAAACAAATATACTTCAGATCCATACAGGTACTGAACTTGAACAAACTTGCCCGTAAAAATAATAGTGGGAACGCTTCTATTGGAAATGGTATATGCATAGCTAATATACTCCACTTGTGCCACTACCACTAGGATAATAATAGGAGAGGCACAAACAAAAAGGCAGCCTCCATACACCGAACTGTGTTTTCACATCGCAGTGCAGATCATATTGTTTTATTGGGAGACACGTGTCTTTCCCACATCACTCGCTCCAGAGCATGGAGGTGAAACTCACATAGACCACGTTTACATGCGACACATCTTCGGAATTTTGGATATCGTTTTTCACTGTTGTGTTTACATGTTAAGGTGTGAAGCGATTTTGCTAGCCCCGTTAAATATGGTGTTCGGGAAACAGTTGATCCAGTTTCTGAGTAAGCCAACACAATCGTTATTTCTCTTCACTTAAATATTACAGGTAGAAAGCTTAATGCTGAGTCAAGAATTTCTGCTTCTAGTTCACCGCCCATTAAGTGCATATTAACCGAATATTTTGTAAACAATACGTAACTTGACAACTCAAGCACATTTCAAAAGTGGCTGCCTTTACATCAGAGAGAAAATCCATTGCGCAATTCGAAAATCAGCAACTAGATAATTTTTGGTTCTGATTACGTGAAAAGATTAGATTTATTTACTGTCAGATGAACTACACCACCAATCACCGATTCACACACACATCTTCTTGCAGTTTGCTATGGCGATCTTGTAGACAACTCAGTCACCTGTGAATATCCTACGTCTAAATAAATACCAGGTATGCCGTTGTACAGTGCATGCTGTAGGGTACGTTGCACCAGTACTATCGATTACTTCCATTCCACTTTCACGCAGTGACTGAAGAAAAAAACTGTCTATATGCACTCATACGTACCCTGATGTTCTGGAAAAGAATACGTCACCTTTCCCACAGCTTTTTCCGCATAGCATATGATTATATATATATATATATATATATATATATATATATATATATATATATGTGTGTGTGTGTGTGTGTGTGTGTGTGTGTGTGTGTGCAATATAAGAGATGAAAATAAAAAATTGATATTATTGGATCAGTTGTAGTATGTGTTTAAGAAATAACCAGTATCCAAAAGAGCAGTGGAATCAGATGTGTGTAACACAGATTTTCCATGTAGTTTCCAAATGTCTGTCAGTCCTGTTTAAGTACAGTTATGCTGTTATGTGTGTGATAGCCACTCCCACCATTAATAAATATTCTGTTAAAACTACAGTCACTGCAGCATCGGCATCCAATACTGATTTTGAAAAATAATTTTCGTATAACAGTCAACCATCCACTTATTCCCACCTTTACCAAACATCCCTTTAAAACTAGTCTTCTATGCATACACACCTCCAATTTCCAGCCCCATAATTTTGAAATTCAATTTTCTTAGAAAGAAACAATCAGTACTCTGACAGCCTGAAAGGAGCACTGAGTCTAGCAACTATATATATAACATTTTTTCATGAGTACAACTTTTAATATATGCTCACTTTTTTCCATTAAAACCATTAGCCATTTGACAACATTTATCCAATAATTCCTTTTTATATACATTAAATTCAGCATGTATGTAATCATGACTGTACAAAGCTACAGGATCATTCTACTCTTGAAACCACACACACACACACACACACACACAACACACAAAAATGTCACTGAACACATTTCTTGCAGCCGCGCGGGATTAGCCGAGCAGTCTAAGTCACTGCAGTCATGGACTGTGTGGCTGGTCCCGGAGGAGGTTCGAGTCCTCCTTCAGGCATGGGTGTGTGTGTTTGTCCTTAGGATAATTTAGGTTAAGTAGTGTGTAAGCTCAGGGACTGATGACCTTAGCAGTTAAGTCCCATAAGATTTCACACATTTTTGAACACATTTCTTGTATTCCACTTATCTGATATACTTGGCCAGTGGCAGAATATAATGCTTCAAATAATGCTTGGATGTTTATGACACTTTTTTTAACAATACACTGCACCTTGTCACGCAATCAATAGCTGAAGTGTTGTCCCACCAAACACACAGAATGCAAACCATCAGAGATCCATTCTTTACTTTGCTGTTTTGTGGTATGCTCATATTGATAACACCAGGGCTCATCACCGGTGATCATGTTTCTCCAGAAAAGAATTGTCCAGGTTTTCTGCTTCAGTCAAGTCACAGCAGGCATTCATGTATCATTGTTTTTGTACGTGAATCAAAGTGTGTGAGTCAGACTTCGTACACACTTTTTCTCTTCCTCAAAGCACTCTGGATTCAGAGACATTCAGTTCATATATGACATGACAATGGTAATGCACTATGGCTGCACGTCCTATACTTAAAACTGCCTAAGCACAACCTAACCTCCTTTGTCACAACTGATTGGTTGAGTGCACATCTGTCAGATGTTAGTTCAAACTGCCACCATAGTTACAGCTCTGACGTCACTTACATGGCAGGAATAAAACAGGTCTCGTACAGAGTGTGTACACTCTGTGATCAACATTAAGATCTGTGTTGGAGGGTTCTTCTGGCACCATTATCATTTCCTCTTCTACTTTTCCATTTGCGAATGGTGCATGGAGAGAACGGCTATAGGTAAGGTCTTGTATGAGCTCCAATTTCTCTGATTTTCCTGTCAACATAATTAATTAGATGCATGTGGAAGGAAGTAGCATGTAGCCAGACACTTCGTCAATAGTCCGCTCTCATATCTTTAACAGTAAAGCTCTCTGTGACGTAGAACATCTGTCTTGTACTTTCTGACACTGGAGTTTGTGGCGAGTCTTCGAAACACTCCCGCGCTTCCTACACTAGCCCACTACAATCGGGCCTCTGTTCTTTATATCTTCTCTACTTCGTCTATTAACCCTACCTGGAAAGTCCACAAACAAATGAAAAATGTGAGTTAATTTCCTTAGGATTCTTGCAATGAGTCTCAGCCTGGCATTTGATTTTGCTCGAACTAGTTTTTGTGGCCCTAATAATTAATGCCACTCGGAATACTTAATGGTCGATTTTCATGACTGATGATGTTTCCTACTATTTATGGCTAGTAGTGTAGTCGAACAGTAATGGGACTTTCCGTCTATTTAAGAGGATTACGGTACAGTTACTTACTTTGACATGCATCTACCAATCCTGGCAACATACGGTGATACTCTGTAGATCATCCTGCATATCGCTACAGTTTTCCGTCGTTGCAAGTTTCGTATATACAACAGCATCATCTTCAACCAGATTTACGGAGATTGTTACGTAGTCCATTAGATAATTTATATACAAACATCAAAAAATGGTTTGCATCAGCCCGGTTCCCAGAACTTCTGAAGATAAACGTTGATTGTGGGTATTGTATCACAGACACAGTCCCTTTGACTGTTCAGAGATGTCACTAAACCCACCCAAAGATGCAAACAACCATGCATGAGCAGCGACTATTGGACGGAGGGGGTCCGACAGCCGATCAGTTCCAGTCATTCCACCAGGAAGGAGATACACCGCTCGTGTTGTCTGTAATTCAACCATGCCTAGACAGTCAGTACCGCGGTTCGTTCGCGTCCGCATTGTTACTTTGCGCCAGGAAGGGCTCTCAACAAGAGAAGTGTCCAGGCGTCTCGGAGTGAACCAAAGCAATGTTGTTCGGACATGGAGGAGATACAGAGAGACAGAAACAAGGGCTACTGCTGCATTGGATGACCGCTACCTATACGGATTATGGCTTGGAGGAACTCCTACGGCAACGCCACCATGTTGAATAATGCTTTTCGTGCAGCCACAGGACGTCGTGTTACGACTCAAACTGTGCGCAATAGGCTGCATGATGCACAATTTCACTCCCGACGCCCACGGCGAGGTCTATCTTTGCAACCACAACCACGCAGAGCGGTACAGATGGGCCCAATAACATGCTGAATGGACCACTCAGGATTGGCATCACGTTCTATTCACCGATGAGTGTCGCATATGCCTTCAACCACACAATCGTCGGAGACGTGTTGGAGGCAACCTGGTCAGGCTGAACGCCTTAGACACATGTCCAGTAAGTGCAGCAAGGTGGAGGTTTCCTGTCGTTTTGGGGTGGCATTATGCGGGGCCGACTTACGCTGCTGGTGGTCTTGAAAGGCGCCATAACGGCTGTACGATACGTGAATGCCATCCTCCGACCGATAGGGCAACCATATCGGCAGCACATTGGCGAGGCTCTCGTCTTCATGGACGACAATTCGCGCCAACATTGTGCACATCTTGTGAATGACTTCCTGTCCCAGGAGAGCTCTAGTCGTCATAAAGACGAAGGGCGGACACGTTGCTAACGTCCAGTAAGAGGTGTTCGAATGCTTTTGACCAGACAGTGTGCGCGTCTAAAGTGCAATGTACAAAATTATTCAGTTTTACCCATCGATTCTCTGCATCTTCGTCCCAAGAGGTGAATATCTGATGTCGACTGCTCTGATAATCAGCAGCTTGTTTCCTGTCACGATTGCTAAGCCAAATAATGTTCCTACCTTTTTTTTAACATTATTAACTTTTAATCATTCATGATATGACAGCTTAATGGCCACCGATTCCGCCAGAGCCGGTTAGAAAAATTCTGATATGTTAGTGACTAGGAGATTAAAGACGTGTTACTCCCAAGTGGATTGTCTGCACTATGCGGATATTGTTACGCTCAGTGAATGAAACTAATTTTGAGATGTTATCGTAGACACCCTTGCAATTAACTAACACCAGATTTGAGATTACGATAGGTAATTCAACGATGAGCCCATGGAGGTATTTCTTTACTCATAAAAAAAATACCAAGTGCACACCATACACACTTTGCTACCCGAGTAGCTGCTCCCTGTGTACTGGGTGCGGCGCTTAAATGCGGAGAAGTTAAACTTTTTTTAAAAAAGCAAATTTATTAAAACAAAATACAAATGGAAACGAACATCCTTTTACATATAAGTAGTGGTATCTTTCAAAAGTAACAGTACTCGATGTAACCACCTTCAGCCCCAATGACCGATTCCAATCTTGTTCTGGAGCGATCACACGCACTCTTTAAAACAGCGCTGTCAATATTCGCAAATGCTGCTTCGATAGCGGTGCGTAGAAATGCGACATTAGGGCGCTCGTCTTATTGGTAACTCTTCCGACTACGCTCCAAATATAGTGAGAGGCTTCAAATCTGGGCTATTCGCGGAACAGAACTCCTTGGACCAGAACATGTCAACATTATCCAAGAGCCAGTTTTGGACTAAATGGCTCGTATGAGACGGTGCACGGTCCTGTTGAAAGACGTATTGTTTCCCCGAGACCACGGTTTCACGGCATATCTCAAAACTTACAGATAAACTTGTTTTGTGACAGTGTTTTTCAAAGAAATGTGACGGTATGATATCACTCTCACTAGACACAACACCTAAGAAGTATGCCCCAGACATCTCGGAAGCATTATAATTGGCTACAATATCGTAAACAGTTGATCTCGGGTACCCGAAGAATCGAATTATTTCAGTGGGCGCACGCCCAGCACGAAAACTTCCGATAATCGCAGCTCTTCGGTTGTATTTCGCACCTGTCGGTCATTTTGAGGTTCTGACTATTTACTAGATGCCAATGGCTTTCAACCTCCGGCGGAACTACCGTACGGTGGGAAACTGAAACTGTAATTTGTCCGGATTTAAGCGTCACACCCTGTATATTGCAAGCCTGATCTATTGAGGGGCGGTCCTGTAATTCTTCCTCCTACAGCGAAGGTAAAGCTATTCGCATCAGAAATATTCTTGGAATCGTCTCAGCCTCTTATTTAAGCATTTCACTATGCTCAAAACCAGAAAACTATGTTCGGCTTCGCCCCGCTACGAGGTTAGCCGCCTTCATCACTTTAACAAGCCATCTAAAGAGATGGAAGATGTACAAAATTATTCGGAATCAAGGGAGCAGAAGTTCTTCATACCAATATGAGATACGATTTTGAATAGACTGCCCTCCCCCCCCCCCCCCCCCCAATGCATTCAGTAGCCATCATATGAACTATTTCACATCTCACATGAGTCCCACGTAAAATATATAGAGTGCAAACTGTCATTCTTTCTCGGCTTGGCAGCTATTTCTGGGAGGGGCTCCATTACCCACATAAAGTTGGAGCTCCCAGTGTCCAACGTATCTCATCTGTAGGGCTTGTCCAGACTTAGCAGAACATTCGGTCACAGAACCCAAAAGACGAAGCATTCCGTGTTCTGGCTCAAATGTACTATCATCGCTGGCCAGCGCCTCATATCTGTACTAAGGCGTAAAGGCACAGATGTCTGGGGGGCAGTACCCTCACTTCCTTTGCATTCAGAGATGCGTGAGTTCACCACTGTCTGGTCAAATCAAATGCATTAGGAGGCCTGGTGATACAAACGTTTCTATGTGATTTCAGCGACAACAGAGTTGCCACAGCTTTCACCAGAGTTGTCTGTACGTCGCTGCTCTCCAGAGCAGCAGCCTGAAGACTGTCGACCAACTAGTTGTTTCTAGAGAGCGGGCAATTCCCCTTGTGTTGACACACAAAAAGCAAAGCTCCTTTTGATATCTTGCTAGGAACAACTCATGGAGGGGATAAAACTGAGATTATTTCAGCCGTCGAGTGAACTGATACATTACCTGACTGGTCATGGCTCTTATGCTATGCACCTGTATAAAATCAAAAGACAGGTTAATGGAAGTTGCGTCTGCGAGGGTGAGGGCACTCCAGAGCACGCACTATGGGACTGTGTAGCGGGTAATGATCGTCAGGCATTACCGATGTTGGATCCCAGACCAGCACTGAGGAACGAGTCAACCTGGAGCATCTTGGACAATACTGCAGCCGCAGTATCCAGGAAAGTCAGGGAAGATTTCACTCAATCGCACAGCAGTATCCTCCTACCTCGGCTAGACGAGATACTCTATAGAGGGAGAGAAGGCAACTGAGGTCGGTGTCAACTGAATGAAATCGTTTTTTCAAGAATCTGCACTGTGTTGGTGCAAGTTATCACTGAAGTGTGGATTTTAAGACGTTAAAGGGGATCTTCAAATCACTTGTAAAGTGACGTGCTGCCCTGTGCCCAATGAATCCAGCAGGTAATGGCTATTGACTGGGGAGATATGAGGACGGATCCAACAACGAAAAAAATATAAACAGTTTACACGTAGATGTATCCTAGTGAACGAACATAAACAGAACGGAATAGCACTTTTTGTAGACTTAGCATTTTTCGTGGATTTAGCATTTTTCTCGATATTTATAAGTACCAGAAACAAACAATTATTACATCCGTTCACCAGAGGAAAAATGCTCTCGCCGCAGCACAAAAAGGAGTGTATGTTCCTCTTTAAAAGGCTTTGACAGAGAAGTACAGAACCAGTTGCCTCAATTCTCATTCTGCCTTCCTCACCAAAAAATTTGGCAAGCGAACACATTCGCTCTTTTTTTAACAAAGAACATTCTAAATATTTTTACCCAGTCTCTCTTTGTAGTTAAGACTTCATCCTCAGCGCCTCTCACTCATTGCCACTATCTACGTATGTCTCTCTCCTTCTGTCTCCTTTCTCTCCTATCATCTCCACCCATCTCTCTTGCTTTTCCACTGTCGCTTTCTCTCTCGCACCATCACCGTCTCCTCTATCTTTCACCGCGACTGTCTCTTTGCTACTGTCTTTCAGTACAAAAAACGCAAATATGTTCGCATGCCAAAAGTTTTGTTGAGGAAGGCGGAATGGTAATAGATATAGCGTGCTCCCCGCTTTTCTATGAGAGGTTTTTAAAGAGGATTATATTAGGTTTTTTGGAGCTTCGACAGGAGCATTTTTCCGGTCGTTCCCTTCTTTTCTCTGCTACTACAGGGTGTGCTGCTTATATACAACGAATTCTCTAGGTCAGTAAAGTTTTGACAGTTTGTTTATATTTTTCGACACATTTATACATTTTGACACGTATAAATAAGTATGCATATTACAAGGTTAACACAAATATGTTTGCTTTACATTTTTCTGGATAGTTCGCTCATCGATAGCAACTGTTCGAAAACGCCTGGGTTATGATCTGTATCTTACAAGTTTAAAAACGTTATTTGAAATCTTGTAATGAGTTTGCGGTCTTTCCAGTTTCACATAATTTTTCGCAGTCTTTTAAAGTTCTTTTGAGGGATGTTAAGACCCTTTTTAAGCCATTTTTTGTCACTGCAGTACGGCTTTCGGCATATTTGTAAAGGTGTGAAGTGCCCATCGTACAGTGGCAATGCGTCATAAAGTTTTATTGGTGAATAAATGCTCACTAAAAACATAATTTAGTGACCTCAGAACACTTGCGATGAGCCTAGAACCGTGTATTCATTAAGTAGGTTAAAACTACATTAACGCCTCATTCCGGATTTTACGTGTGTAAGTACGGCATCTTTGAACCTCTGGATCTCGGTAAAGGATAATGATATCTAAAAACGTTTCAACGTTTCCAGAGAGGCTCGTCTTAAAAACGCATGGTAATAATTTCGACGATTTTCCATCAATAAAATTATAGAAGTGGCCATCCCCACAACTGGTACTTTTCGTATTGTAACATTACGAGTCAAGACAGCTGTGACGGAACTTGAATAGCGTAAAGTTATCGTTAAAAACGCACGCCGCGCGATTTGTTATGATTTGGTCGGTCATAATAGTAGTAACATGCTTTTGAATACAATTAAAATATAACGGCGATACCTGTTTAGCGTTATTGGAAATAATATGTAATAAATTAATGAGTAAGGTAGCCGATCCTATAAGAAGAGGTAAAATTGGGCATATTAAGGTGTTTTGCTTTACATCAACTAAGCCGATGATACGGCGTCTTTTTTTCCGTTTACTCTTAGAAGAAAAAAAAGAAAACCAGTAACGAAGTGCTAATTGTGCGTTGTGAAAAATATAGGGGCGAATTTTAAATAGCTACAGTGTATAATTAGACTAACAAATGGACATTCAGTTACGCGAAATAGCGGACAGTGAAGTGTGGTCATTAAATTGAGTACACCTACAGGGCGGTCAATTCCAGGATAAGTCTATTCGCGTCTCACGAGGCACGCGGAATTGAGACCGGTTTTTTTTATTATATCACGGAGAGCGGGCTTCAATTTATAAAAAGGAGAAAAGCTGTATCATTATCATTGACTGTTGGTGTTATGCAACCAAAACTGTTCATCAAAGGGTTTCGGTGAATGAGTGGTGAATGCGAAATGAAACTGTGAACGAAGTTATGTTAAATAAAGCAGAAGAGACAAGACAGTTTGGTCGTATCTGTTATTATTCCATAAACCGTAACATGTACTCTCGTTGTACGAAGCCTTTATAGACGATCGTATGACAATTTGCTTTGAAGGGATCTCGTTACGGGTTAAGTTTTGGGGACCTGGTCAACAGGGGCTAGTTCGTAGATCTTAACTACTGCAGCTATTCTGGAATCAGGTGCTACCGTGACCGTTGTGTGTTGTCTACGGCTTAAGGTCATCATATCTCATGCTCTAAGATCGACGCTCCTTTCCTCTTGGTATAACGGTGTCTCACGGTAACCACGACAACGCCGACGGCGAAGGAAGATACGGTAGAAGTGGCGCCACAACGTGCGGCTCGATCTAGGAGGATTGCTGCATCGAGTCGGGTGTCATCCGGATTCACGAACCCTAGAGTTGGAAAATATTGTAGCAGCCAGCGAGTCTGTCCAATGAAAGAGGTATTCTTCAATAATCGCTAAAAGTGAGCGATACTACCAGGTATGATTAAAATAACTGTATAGTTATAAAAAAAAAGGAAGTTGAGACTTGTGATTTCGGAAGATAAATATATATAAATACATAGTGAAAATAAGTGTATGTCTTGGTAGTGAATAATCATGTCAAAACGAACGAAAAGAATACATGATAATGTGCAGTTGAGTAGAGTAATGAGTGGAGAGAGTGAGAAAAGTGAGGAGGATAGGGATGATGCATCCCATGAGCTCAATGTGGGACAGGAGACATGTATAGATAATAATACAGTTATTGATTTAGAGCCGTTAGGAGATTGAAATACAATGATAAGTAAGGTAAGCAGCGTGGGAGAACATAAAGATCTTGAGGTTTCGGAAGTAGATCAGCAAGTTGATCCTCAAAATGGAAATATTAATCAAAAAATGTTTGATATGCTGGTATCAATAAATACTCAAATGGGTGTAATGAATGGAAGACTTGGTTCACTAGAAAAAGATAATAAGCAATTAAAAGAGGACAATCAAAAGTTAAATGAAAAATTTGAGGCCAAATTTGGTTCATTAGAAGTTAAAATGGATTCTTTGGAAAGCAAACTGAACACCTTTGATTATAAACTGGAAAATACTAAGAAAGAATTAAAGGCAGACTGGGGGACTCAATTAAATGCGAAATTTGGAGAATTAGATGTAGAGTTTTCTAACACCTTAGAAAGGCAATATAATAATTTAATGGGAAAACTTCATGAAGTAGAAAAGAAATATGAGGTAGTTTCGAAGAGTTATGATGGCTTGTCCAATAGGATGGTTAAGTGTGAAAGCAGCTGTTTCAATGCTAGCGCACAGATAGAAGAGCTTTCGAAACAAATAGTCGAGTTTGAGTCTGATGCTCGTAAGGGGATTGACAAGTATTTAGTAGATCAAACTAAAAGACTTGACGAAAATCTGTCTGAATGGATAGAAATAAAAGGAAATGAAATTGTAGACAAGGTTAAGACTACTATTGGATCCCAGCCAAATGAAAATATCAATGAGCACCTAAGTAGAAATGATGAATTAATTAAGCTCTTCACTAGCGAATTTCAGAAAATAAAAGACAAAATAGTTGATGACTTACCTAAATGGCAAAAGGAAACCAATCATAAACTGGCGGAGTTAGAACGAAAGTCATCACAAAATTTGTTGACAGAGGACGAACGTTCGGAGAATAGGTCGAAAAACAACCGAACATGTGATAATACGAAGTACAATTGTGGTGAAAATTTGCATTGGGAAGTTGATGATTCGGTTGGTAAAGATGATGATTCTTTTGGTCAGCGAGGATATTTGTCTTCTTTAAAGGTGGAGAACAGCCTTTTTAAAAGTAGACAATTCCCAACATTCTCCACTGAAAAGAACAACCTGCATCCGAAAATCGTTATCAATAATTTCAAAAGAATATTTCCGCGTAGCTGGTCAGAACACGACCGACTTCAATTTATAGTATCCAAAATTACCGGAGAACCCGCATTATGGGCCGCCGAAGTAAGTGAAAGTTGCCATACTTGCGCTGAGTTTGAACAACTTTTTTTGGCTAAATACTGGTCGTCGAGTGAACAAGAGAAATTAAGAAAAGAGGTTTACCAACCGGAGTATTTTAACAGTAAAAGGAGTACTTTAAGGCAATATTTTGAAAAGTACATAAATAAGACACGTTATTGGAGTGATCCAATTTCTCACAAGGAAGTGATCTGAATTTTGAAGGGAAGGTTGCCCATAAATATACGTGAAAAGTTAATAAATGTTCCTGACCACGACGTAGAACAATTCTTGTCGGTGATTGACTCAATAGATATGATTATGGAAGACGCAAGACAAATGAGTAGTAATCAAATGTCGACTCACACGCATAGTAATACGAATAATTATAATAATAATTTAACGTATGATAATAATAATACCGAAAACCAGGTCAAACCCGCATCACAGGAGTGTGGACAATCTTCATCCTATGGTTGCAATAAAAACAATGATTATAATAAATATAGAAGAGATACATACTGTGCTAGAGGTAAACCTCGATATGGTGACGCGAATGTGCATAGTAGTGATATTAATAAGAGTAGCAGGTACCCAAGTGATGAACCCAATTGCATTCGACCTTGGGAAGATAATTCGAAGCATAATGTTCATCGGCAGGATGGAACAAATGTCTCGAGTCCTCATCCAGCACAAGGAGTTATACCAATGGGCGAAGGAGCCTCCAATGTGCGACAGGGTGAATACCATAACTCGGATCATACTGTACGGATTGTGGAAGTTCATGAACCCCCACCGATGACTCAACGAGATAGATTAAACTAATACCAGTCACCAAATGCCTTCCTAGGATGACTGGAAAGGAGAAGGAAGGCAGGCATCAATTTGAACTGAGAATATTAAGGTACAATAATGATCAGGATATAAGGAATGAATTAATTGAAGAAAAACCTGAAGTTTCTAATAAATGTGGACAAATTTTACAGGCAATAATTCCAACAAGTATAAATAATGTTGATGTTGAAATATTAATTGATACTGGAGCAACTATTAGTGTCATGACGTTGGACTGTTTAAAACAGATAAGCCGAGGGGTAAAAGTGCCCACTTTTCCTATTACAGGATGTACCGTGTCTGGCGCGTTCAGCGCAAAAATGCAAAAAGTTGTGAAACAGGTACGTGTTGACGGTACAATACAGGGGGCTCAAATAGAAAGTACATTCCTGGTTGTTCCTAAAATGACAGTACCATGTATCTGGGGTTTGGATTTTTTATGTGAGACCGGTGCAATCATTAATTTAGAGAAAGGTGAATGTATATTTAATTCCAATGGTAATGTTTTGACAGCCACCCTGAGAAAGGGCCGAGTAATTCCAAATCAATTGTGTATGAATCTGATGGTAAAATATGTCAGTATTGATGATGAAAATGTGTATGATATATGCCTTATTGAATGTTCTGAAGAAATGATGGATAAAATGTCATTGCAGGAAAAGGTGTTAGAAACAGAATATTTATCTGTTATCCAAAGGGATGAACTGTAATACTTGTTGGAAGCATATCAGTCAATTTTTAGTAAACGTCCGGGTATAATAAATGACTTTGAATACCATATAAAGACGTATGCACATAAACCCTTTTGTTGTACTTCCTATTCTATCCCATGTACAAAGAAAGAAGTAGTCAGAAAGGAAATCAATAAAATGTTAGAATGGGGTATTATTGAGCCCTCATATTCTGAATATTGTAACCCTCTTGTGGCGGTAATTAAACCCAATGGTGACATCAGATTGGTGTTGGATGCCAGAGAGATCAATAAGATCATTATACCTGTACAAACGCGACTGGAGAACCTAGAAGAGTTAGTACAAAAGTTTTATGGTGCCCGCTTCTTAACTTCTTTGGATATGCGTAGTTCATATTGGCAAACTAGAATATCGAAAGAATCTAGAAAATATACTGCATTCGTTTTTCTGGGCCGAAGTTACCAGTTTACTGTCATGCCATTTGGGTTGAAAATAAGCGGTGGTGTTTTCATATCGGCATTGGATACCGTACTGGGCAGAGACCTTTTGAATGAAGTTACTTTATATGTGGATGATTTGCTAATTGCTTCTGAAACTTGGGTGGAACATTTGGACTTATTAAGAAGAGTTTTTGCGAAATTTTTGGAATACGGAGTTACTGTAAATTTGAGCAAATCCAAGTTTGCTCATAACCAATTGAAATTTCTTGGACATATAATCACTCCTGAAGGGATAAAACCAAATCCTAAAAAGATGGATGCGATTAACAGATGTGCTTATCCAAAGAATAGAACGGAATTAAAGTCATTTATCGGCTTAGTTTCATTTTTTCGACGATTTTTACCCAATCAGTTAGGAAGCCAAGACTGTTTGTTACGGCTGTTAAGACAAAATGTCATGTGGGAGTGGAATTCCGAATACACGCAAGCTTTTGATAACATTCGCAATGCTTTGACTAATGCTCCACTGTTACATCATCCGAGACTTGATCAAGATTTTTATATTGCTGCGGATGCTTCTGAAACAGGATTGGGTGCCACTCTTTTCCAGATGGACAATCCAGAAGATATCAGTACCATCAAGATAATTGGGTTTGCCAGCAGAACACTCTCTAGCTGTGAACGTGCATATTGTACTACTGAACTGGAAGTACTGGCCGTGGTCTGGTCACTTAGAAAGTTTCGCTATTTTGTATATGGAAAGAGGATCATTGTATTCTGCGACCACAAAGCTTTATCTTTTATTTTAACAGGAAGGATGTTCCATTCACGTTTAACCCGGTGTGCCTTGCTACTGCAAGAATATGATATTATGCTCAAATACATCAGAGGGAAAGACAACATCATAGCCGATGCTCTTTCAAGATTACCGAAAAGAAAGAATGCTGACGAGTGTGAAGAACGGACTATTGACTTTAAAGTCATGAATTTATCAAGGCAATATTGTGAGAGGCAGATTTCACAGCTATCTCGAAGTCTTCCACAACTGCAAGAAGATGATAAGTTGTGGAAAGCCATTAGGCATGCTGTTGAAAGCAAAACTCTAAGTCACTCTCAAGAACAGTATCAATTAAAATCCGGAATATTGTATCGGAGGAAGGATGAAGAAGATGTTTGGAAAGTTTGTGTTCCAAATAAACATTTAGAATCACTAGTATGGTACACTCACTTGAATTGGGGTCATTTTGGTGCCGCTAAATGTACAGCCAAAATAGCACAATACTGCTATCATCCAAATTTGGGACGTATAGCTACAAATATTATTAAGAAGTGCAAAATATGTCAGAAGGCGAAACCCATAAACTATTGTCGGAAGATAGAATTACATCCTATCATTCCACAACAACCTTTAATGTTGGTGTCATGTGACGTCTGTGGGCCATGTCCCATGACACGTGGACGGTTCAAATATGTATTGGCTTTCTATGATCTCTTTTCAAAATATGTGAAATTATATCCTTTGAAAAATCTCCACGTTCGACCCATGTTACGCAAATTTATCAACAACTATATAACTGAGCTTGGCAAACCTATAATGATCTTGACAGACAACGCTGCTTATTATACAAGCAAAGTATGGAGAGACACTATGAAAGAACAAGGAATCCAGCACATTTACATCTCAAGATTTTACCCTTGTGGAAATCCGGTTGAAAGAATCTTCCGAGAGTTGAACCGATTTTTACGGACGTACATACCCAAACAACATTATAAATGGATCGATTGGATTTATGAATTTGAGAAAGTGTATAATGACTTACCACACTTATCGACAGGTTATTCACCTAACCAAATAGTATTTGGTGAAAGTATTGTGCCAGAATGGATGAAGAAATTACCTGCAATAGAACAAAAGATTACCAAGAAAGAAGATATGGCGAAGAAGGTCTACAAAAACCTGAAGCATCAAGCACAATTGAGAAAAACCCGTTTTGATAAAAATGTGAAGAAAGTAGTCACATATGATGTAGGGGAAGAAATTTTATTGAGAAATCACCCAAAAGCATCAACCAGGAAAAGACTGAATAAGAAATGGCAATATTTATATACAGGTCCATATAAAATAATGAAAATACCTCATGAAGGGAGCTACCTCCTGGCAGATTGTGATACTGATGTAATTAAAGGCTTGTTCCCTCACATAGACCTGAAGAAGTATTATCAATAATGAGCAAAATATAGAATCAAGAAACACTGAATGATACCAAGACTACACTCAGTGGACTAAATAAAAGCACCAATGGATAAATACGTACTTATACTAACTTACAAAGGAAATTAAAGAATGTACCGATGATTTCCATGAGATACCTTCTTGGTATCAGCAACCATGACGACGCTGAAATACGATTTATCCTCTCACTGAACGGCGAGGATGGATGATTTGAAAGTGGAATTAAGAGGAAAAGAAAAGGACCAAATCCTCTCTGGTTAAACAAGTGGCCTGATAAGGGTTTGGCCTAGGATGCAAATCGTCGAACCCGGCTGTGATCCTTGCCTTGCACAGTCGGTTGAAGAACTGAGGGCTTCATCCAAGAAAAAAAATGTGGTGTGAATATGAAGTGATTAGTGCGAAGTGCTTCTAAGACAACCTATAAACAAATGTGGAATTTAGTTAAGGGCATTTTGTCTAGGCCCATTAACTCAACTTAAATATTGTAGAATGTATGTACTGACTTGTTGAGTGAATCTGAGAGTGAGTGTATTCGCCGAAACAAATTCCCTCTCCTGTCACAGTACACAAAAAAAAAAAAAATAAAAAAATAAAAAAAAATAAGCCTGTTCTGTCTGGAACCCTCTTCAAGACATCACAGTCTGGGGGGCCGTGTAACATTACGAGTCAAGACAGCTGTAACGGAACTTGAATAGCGTAAAGTTATCGTTAAAAACGCACGCCGCGCGATTTGTTATGATTTGGTCGGTCATAATAGTAGTAACATGCTTTTGAATACAATTAAAATATAACGGCGATACCTGTTTAGCGTTATTGGAAATAATATGTAATAAATTAATGAGTAAGGTAGCCGATCCTATAAGAAGAGGTAAAATTGGGCATATTAAGGTGTTTTGCTTTATATCAACTAAGCCGATGATACGGCGTCTTTTTTTTCCGTTTACTCTTAGAAGAAAAAAAAGAAAACCAGTAACGAAGTGCTAATTGTGCGTTGTGAAAAATATAGGGGCGAATTTTAAATAGCTACAGTGTATAATCAGACTAACAAATGGACATTCAGTTACGCGAAATAGCGGACAGTGAAGTGTGGTCATTAAATTGAGTACACCTACAGGGCGGTCAATTCCAGGATAAGTCTATTCGCGTCTCACGAGGCACGCGGAATTGAGACCGGTTTTTTTTATTATATCACGGAGAGCGGGCTTCAATTTATAAAAAGGAGAAAAGCTGTATCATTATCATTGACTGTTGGTGTTATGCAACCAAAACTGTTCATCAAAGGGTTTCGGTGAATGAGTGGTGAATGCGAAATGAAACTGTGAACGAAGTTATGTTAAATAAAGCAGAAGAGACAAGACAGTTTGGTCGTATCTGTTATTATTCCATAAACCGTAACATGTACTCTCGTTGTACGAAGCCTTTATAGACGATCGTATGACAATTTGCTTTGAAGGGATCTCGTTACGGGTTAAGTTTTGGGGACCTGGTCAACAGGGGCTAGTTCGTAGATCTTAACTACTGCAGCTATTCTGGAATCAGGTGCTACCGTGACCGTTGTGTGTTGTCTATGGCTTAAGGTCATCATATCTCATGCTCTAAGATCGACGCGCCTTTCCTCTTGGTATAACGGTGTCTCACGGTAACCACGACAACGCCGACGGCGAAGGAAGATACGGTAGAGTATCCAAAAACCATGACTTTTCGGGGTTTTCTCAGGAACCGGCCATGAACAAATGGTACTTTTACAAGCTGCCTAAGGTCCACCCTAAAGCACACCTAATGCAAAAGAATCGACCTATGAACTCAATTTGCCTGTACTGGAGGAAATGTGTATGTTTAAATTTTGACCGAAAATTTTGGCATGCGAAAATTCACGCTTTTTTTAAACATAGAACATTGTAAATCTTTTTGTCCAATCTCTCTTTGTAGTTAAGGCTTCATCCTCACAAGGGTACCTCCCCATCGCACCCCCCTCAGATTTAGTTATAAGTTGGCACAGTGGATAGGCCTTGAAAACCTGAACACAGATCAATCGAGAAAACAGGAAGAAGTTATGTGGAACTATGAAAAAAATAAGCAAAATATACAAACTGAGTAGTCCACGTGCAAGATAAGTAACATCAAGGAGACTGTTGGCCCAGTAGCGCCGTGGTCCTGGGGGTAGCGTGAGCAGCTGCGGAACGAGAGGTCCTTGGTTCAAATCTTCCCTGGAGTGAAGACTTTAATTTTTTATTTTCAGACAATTATAAAAGTTCAGGTACACACACATAATCAACTTCGCTCTCCAAAATTCCAGGACATGTTCAGATTTGCTTGGACATATGCAGGATTTGACAGTCCACACACGGAAACATTTGAAAACGTTAAAAACATATGTTTTGACAGAGCACAGGGAAAACTGTGCGACTGTGAAGGTATTGAATTCATTTGTTGCCGTTTATGTGACAAACTCTTATGTTTTCATCGCTTTTTTGGGAGTGATTATGACATCCACAAGAAAACCTAAATCGGGCAAGGCAGAAGAATCTTTTCACCCATTCGCCAAGTGTACAAGTTAGGTGGATCGACAACATATTCCTGTCATGTGACGCACATGCCGTCAACAGTGTCGTATAAAATATATCAGACGTGTTTTCCTGTGGAGGAATCGGTTGACCTATGACCTTGCGATCAAATGTTTTCGGTTCCCATTGGAGAGGCACGTCCTTTCGTCTACTAATCGCACGGTTTTGCGGTGCGGTCGCAAAACACAGACACTAAACTTATTACAGTGAACAGAGACGTCAATGAACGAACGGACAGATCATAACTTTGCGAAAATAAAGACAGTAAAAATTTTCACTCGAGGGAAGTTTTGAACTAAGGACCTTCCGTTCTGCAGCTGCTCTCGCTAACCACGGGACAACGGTGCTACTGAACCCACACTCTCCTTGTTGTTGCTTATCTTGCACATGGACTACTCAGTTTGTATATTTTGCTTATTTTTTTCATAGTTCCACGCAACTTCTTCCTTTTTTCTCGACTGATCTGTGTTCAGTTTTTTAAGATCTATCCACTGTGCCAACTTATAACTAAATCTGAGGGGGGTGCGATGGGGAGGTTCCCTTGTCAGCATCTCTCACTCACTGTCACTGCCACTCCCATTGTCTTCTTTCTTTCCCATTGATAGGTCTACAAATGGTTTCTAGGCCAAGGTCTATCCAGAACACTTGACCCCTTATCTCTGTAATCAATAGAACCTGAGATATGACCCCCTGCAAAATTCGAGCGCGGGTTTCTGGATCATCACGCATAGACCGATTACTACCCACAAAAATGAGACTATGGCCTCTGTTAGTCTTCTAGATAACAGGCTGTAGCCTCAAGAACGAATAAATAAATATGCATAAGCTACAATAATACGGGAGATCATTCTACAACACAAAGCAAGGGATCAAACTATAATACTGCTGTACTATAGGTATAGAAAAGTCATACTACCAAAGATATGCTCTGTGAATGATGACAAAGAAAAGAAACAAACGAGCCACGGCGTCTTTTAAATGGTGATAACAGCGATACCGCTTAACACTTCCACAAAAAAAAAAAAAAAAATCACAAGCTGCTGTTGTAGCACGTACACAGCACTGTCACACAACACACAGATTGGTATCTTCTCTAATGTATGGTACTTTAACATAGTTTCTACTCCCCTTGCGCACTGATCTTCGCTGCTCACCTTCCAGTACTCCTGTTAATATTTACGCTGGTGGTTTAGTAGGGCACCACCATAGTTATAAGAAATCATAAAATATATTATTATTTACATACTTATTCATACGTCCTTGCCGCAGTGGTAACACTGAGTCCCGTCAGATCACTGAACGTTACACCGAGTTGTTGATAGCTAGTTCTGCCGGCATTCAGTATACGTGGACGAACGCCCATGTCGGGTCTTTGCTTACAGCTAGCCATGGCAGCCCCAGTTTGTCAGCAGTGTAGCAGTTCTTCGGCAGCAACTTAAGTATAATATATTTACTTAATGTGCACTTCTGTCAGCTAATCATTTGCTTGCCTGTCCAGTTTCCTATGGCGACAGATCCCTTTGACCACCTTTCACTAATTTATCGCTAGCAACGAGAATATAACATTTGGTTCCTCGGAACATAACAGTTGCCGACTTACATCATAACACCTTTAGGCGGATGCCTGCTGAGTCGTTCTTCCTAACTAATTCATGTGTCACATGTTAAAATGTGTAATGTTTCGTGGTTGCTGTAAATCATTGTTTCAATCCAAACTAAATACATTCCCCCAGTCAGACAAATATGGAGCAAAACTCATATGCTAAATTAGGCCTAAAAACAGTTGTATGATTGCTTTAAATCATTTTTTCAATCCAAACTAAATACATTTCCTCATTCAGAAAAAAATGGAGCAAGACTGTGATGCTAAATAATGCCTATAGAAAGTTTCATGAAGTTCCAAATCTTCGAATCGCAATGCGTAATGAAAATAATTTAAATTTAAAGTACTACCTACGTTGCAAAAAGAGTGTTACAGGCCTTCTGACGATCTTGCTGAAATTCAGGGCGCAGTTTACAAGGAGCCTAATAACATAAGCAATTCCGTGACGGAGAATGAACCAAAACGTCTGCTGCGTCACTGGACGTCGATAAGGTAAGGAGGAGGGGAGAGGTGAACGTGACATATGGTTACCACATCAGTTTCCATCATGTGATACTGGTTTTGCCGAACCAGACATAGAACGTCTTCTCCAACTAGCTCCCCATTTAACCTCCCGACGATGAGTACACACTATTGCAGTTCTTCCAACAAGAAAATATGTTCGGTAGAAGTGGGAATAAGTCCATAGAAGTGGGAATAAGTCCAGGATGTCTATGTGTTCGTTGGGCGTACTGACCACTCAGTTATGGAGGTGGACAAGGGCTCTATGGACAGTGCTAAATCAAACTTTATTTCAGTAAGTTGTATCGATTTCGGAAATTTATACCCCTCTCTCTAAAAAATATATTAAATGACTTGGTAGAAATTCATCAGGGAAAAATTGTGTCAGTTGAAATACCCCCTCTTCAGAAAGAGATAAAATGAAAATCAATTCAGAATTACTGCTGCGCTGTAAATATCGTAAACGTATCTTTCGATAATCAATTTCACCCAATAAAAATCTCTTTTTGGCGCTACAATCTTAACCAATTGGGCTGTTAGCGCTCTGAACAGTCTCTTGCAATGATGTAAATCAGGATTTCCCAAACTGTGTTCCGTGGAACACGGTGTTACACGGAAAATGGATAAATGTTCCGCGAAAAACTATTATTAACATGTTTTTTTCTTGACATTTTGACGATACTGATCATTTTTTAAAAATTGAAATAATCACTGAATAAAATAATTTTTTCTCATTTTTAAAATTTTTATTAACTTACAAAGTAAAAAAGGTGTTCTATCAAAGTTTTAGGATTCTCAAAGTGTTACGTTAGAGGAAAAGCTTGGGAACCCCTGCTCTAGATCAGTGTTAGTTAACCTGGTCCTTACCGCCCACTAACGAGCATTAAAAACATTTTCATTGGGTTATCATAAAATTTTGACATAGACTATTTGCTGCAACTCTGCTTTATTAATTTTATAAGGTAAAATTACTTATCTACTTTATAAATCACTATTACTGTGGAACCAGAGTGCAGTCCGACATTTTATTACTAGCAGAGACACAAAAGTGGGCGGTAGGTAAAAGAAGCTGACTATCCTTGCTCTAGATGTTCCTTTTGAACGCCACCTGCGACGGTTATACTGTTACGGCAACTGATGAAACCTCGTGTGCGCTATGTGATTTACTCCTGGAATACTGAAACACCTCTGGCGCACTGACAGTAGGTTTTGGTATAGACGTAGTCCATAAGGGATGTTAAAAAAGTCTTTATGACTCTTTATCTAGTGGTAATTGGAGATATGCTTCTGAAAAAGCACTATATCTGACGCTATCCAAGAGTTAGTCTAAGTAATTTCGATATCTAACCTTTAGACATATCTGCAATCTTCGAGTGGAGTTAGATTTCTACTTAGGCATGCTACGGGAGTGTTGCACTAACAATTCTTTCAGAGTGACAGATACACATAAATGGGAGAGAGCCGAGAGTTCTTGGTATTGGATTGCAGCCACTTCACAAAACCCACTGACACGGAAACACAATATTCCACTGTGCTTCACACAGCAGCGCCACAGACCGCTCATGAATTCAATCACGAGAACGACAACATATGATCATTCAATCCATAATGATCTCTTCCTTCTGGACTAATGAAGGCACTACTCATCAAATCGTATCTGTTGTTTTCACATCATGAGGTACAGAGATTAGCGTAGACATACAAAACGTTCATAGAATGCTCGATACATGAATGGATGTCAGTGGAGTGATGAGTTACTGTATATTAGTCCAAATCTATGACCGGAGGTGAGAGTTTTGAAAGTACGTAGGCTGTGTAGTTGGTTAGGATAAGTACTAGCTCATCTTGAATTGTTGTCACCTTCTTCATTTTCCCTTCTCCATCCACCATGTGGTTTTGTCAGATTTCCTGTGGTATACACCAAGGTAGTGGAAATAGCTTACTTATTCTTTGTGCAAATGGCAGTAAACTCATTTTTAGGCAGAAAAGTACATCAAGTTAAACTTGTAATTTAAAAAACAACAGTAACACAAAGTTAAGATTGGGGGAAGAAGTCAAAACTTTTGTGTTGTGGGAATAGGCTAATACTACCATAATTGATTTTTCTAACAAAAATTGTAATTTCTCCACCATTTTTACAGAGGACAAGTAACTACTGCCACTGTTGTGGATCGTTCCCATTGCACAAGTGGCGACACTACACAGGGGAAGGGGAATCTGACAACAACGCAAGGTGAAAAAGCATTCTCAATAAACAACTGCTAGGGTGATGTGTACTGCTTGCAACTGAGTTCCTTCATCCATAAAGTGTTAACATGGAATGAAATAGCTCTCATGTTATTTCTGACACCATGTCACACATACAAAGCACGGAATGGAAGGAAGGCAGATTAGCGTTACAGGTCCCATCGATGATTAGTTCATGGAGATTGAGTACAAGCTCGGAAAGGATCACCTCGCTTGTCATGAGTAACGTGAGGTCATTTCAGAAAGTAACTTATACATCCTTATGGCAAGCCTGTCACTTCAAAGTGACACAGTAGAATATCACTATTTTTCAGTACAGTAAAACAGATACACAACACCATTTTTCAATATACTCACAAGATCTCTGTGAACAATGTTCGGAATGTTCCAGCAATCTGTCGATTCCTCAATGACTGAAATTCACTCCTTGGTCACGGACTCATTCGAGGACAGTTTTGTGAACACCCTCTTCATTGAAAATTGCTTTTCCCCTGAATGTTCTTTGAGCTTGCGGAAAAGATGAAAATCACATGGTGCAAGATCTGGACTTACCACTTAGCATTGTACTGTGTTGTCCGCTCCGATAACTGAGTGGTCAGCGTGACGGATAGCCGTCCTACGGGCCCGGGTTCGATTCCCGGCTGGCCCGGGGTTTTCTCCGCTCAGGGACTGGGTGTTGTGTTGTCTTCATCATAATTTCATCCCCATCCGGCGCGCAGGTCGCCCAATGTGGCGTCGAATGCACGAAGGCGGCCGGACCTGCCCCATAAGGGGCCTCCCGGCCAATGACGCCAAACGCTCATTTCCATCGTACTGTGGTCTTGGTAAAACTGATGGCACTACTCCTCTATGGACAGACACGACTTTGCGTTTGATTTATATATCGCTCGAACTGAATAGTGTGTCTGCGTGCTATTTACACGATTTGCCCACAAGAGTCTTTCTGTCCCGCGTTCTTCAATGTTGGAATACAATACCAGTTCCCGCGTCATTTGAGTCACACACTGCGATGCACCTGTTATCCGTACAGCAGCAGAACGGTGTACGCAGAAAACCCAGAACACGTTCTCTCTTCTGACACTGCACCACTTCTGTTGCGCAGTGGTATTCGCGTGGAACGGCATGTGTAACGTATTTTGAAGTCCCTACGTACATGTAATAGGATGTAAATAATCAAAACCTATTTGTTGACGTATTGCAACTAACTGGAGAGCTGTTCATTCTATATGACTGCTTTATTTTGTCGCTCGGAATTGCTTCAGACTATACGAATGGTGACATTGCCTTTGTTCTAAAGTTACCTGGCCTGAAGAATGCTCTTGAGCACATACGCAAGATCCTCCAAGATTTGTTGTCTGCTGTTGAGAAGTCACAGAGCAGTACATTCAGTGTCTTGTGGAGAAGATGGCATGAGAAATCGCTGACATCAGCAACAACAACGCCAAACAAAAAAATTCTCGTTAATATATTAATTTTATAGCTTTGTAATTATCTACCAAACGAAATGGTTTTAGAAAAAGTGATTCATTTTTTACCGTTATTTCATGACTTATATTCCATAATAGCTCTACAATGGGCGCCTATAATGGGTCGTGTTTCAAAAAATATGCTACCCATCACAGGAAAGGTGAGATTATCAGACCTCCGTGGTAAAGCGCGATGCTTTTAGTTATTGCCAATGCGTTCTATGTGTTCTATTCTAAACCAAATCTACCTTTAAATGCTTTCTGTCAAGAGAACACAACTGAAAATACATTTCTATCTCTAAGCGCAGATAGTAAACTATGTAAAAGCATTCAGTCAGAAGAAGCGAAATGTTGTCGTCTTCCACACTTCTCTCAACCATTTCCTAATATACTCTTCAGCAGGTAGAGACGATTATGTAACTCCTTCACCCTCCCTGCTGAGTTTTTTTTTTTTTTTGGTTTTTTTTTTTTTTTTATTGAGTCATCGGTCTTCTGACTGGATTGATGCGACCCGCCACGAATTCCTCTCCTGTGCCAACCTCTTCATCTCAGAGTAACACTCGCAACCTACTTCCTCAGTTATTTGCTGGATGTATTTCAATTTCTGTCCTCCTCTACAGCTTTTTCCTTCTACAGCTCCCTCTAGTACCAGGGAAGTTATTCCCTCATGTCTTAACAGATGTCCTATCATCCTTTCCCTTCTCCTTGTCAGTGTTTTCCACATATTCCTTTCCTCTCCGATTCTGCGCTTCGATTCACTTCCGTTCCGGTTTTTCCGCAGACCGTGTTTCACGACCATATAATGCTGTGTTCCAAAAGTACATTCTCACAAATTTCTTCCTCAAATTAAGGCCTATATTTGATACTAGTAGACTTCTCTTGGCCACGAATGCCATTTTTGCCAGTGCTAGTCTGTTTTTAATGCCTTCCTTCCAACGACAGTCATGGGTTATTTTGCTATCTAGGTAGTAGACTTCCGTAACTTCATCTATTTCGTGACCGTTAATCTTGATGTTAAGTTTCTCGCTGTTCTCATTTCTGCTACTTCTCATTACTTCCGCTTTTCTTCGATTTACTCCCAGTCCATATTCTGCACTCATTAGACTGTTCATTCCACTCAGCATATCATGTAATTCTTCTTCACTTTCACTGAGGACAGCAATGTCGTCAACGAATCGTATCATTGATATCCTTTCACCTTTAATTTTAATTCCATTCTTGAGCCTTTCTTTTATTTACATCATTGCTTCTTCGACGTACAGATTGAACAATAGGAGCGAGAGACTACATCCCTGTCCTAAACTCTTTTTAATCCGAGCACTTCGTTCTTGGTCTTCCACTCTTATTATTCCCTCTTCGCTCTTCCACGTCTTGTATATTACCCGTCTATCCCTATATCTTACTACCACTTTCCTCAGAATTTCGAAGATATAGCACCATTTGACATTGTAGAACGCTTTTTCCAGGTCGACAAATCCTACGAACAAGTCTTGATTTTTCTTTAGTCTTGCTTCCATTATCAACCGCAGCGTTGGAATTGCCTCTCTGGTGCCTTTACCTTTCCTAAAGCCAAACTGATCGTCATCTAACACAGCCTCAATTTTCTTTTCAATTCTTCTGTATATTATTCTTGTCAGCAACTTGGAAGCACGAGCTGTTAAGCTGATTGTGCGATAATTCTCGCACTTGTTAGCTCTTGCAGTCTTTAGAATTATGTGGATTATATTTTTTTTCCGAAAGTAAGACGGTTTATCGCCAGACACATATGTTCTACACACCAAAGTGAATAGTCATTTTGATGCCAGTTCTCCCAATGATTTTAGAAAAATCTGATGGAATATTATCGATCCCCACAGCCTTAATTGATCTTAAGTCGTCCAAAGATCTTTTAAATTCAAAGAATCTTCTAAATCAACTCCTGTTTCGCCTTCTACCAAATCACACAAATATTCCCCATCATAGAGGCCTTAATGTGCTCTCTCCTCTTCATTTAACAGTGAAATTGCCGTTGCACACTTTAATGTTACTACATTTGCGTTTAATTTCACCGAATGTTGTTTTGTCTTTCTTATATGCTGAGTCAGACCTTCCGACGATCATTTCTTTTTCGATTTCTTCACATTTTTCATGCAACGATTTCATGTTAGCTTCCCTCCACTTTCTGTCTATTTCATTCCTCAGCGACTTGTATTTCTGTATTCCTGAATTTCCCTGAACATTCCTTCTGCATCGATCAACCAAATTATTTCTTCTGTTACCCGTGGTTTCTTCGCAGTTACTTTCTTTGTACCTACTTCGTTTCCTACTAGCCGTGTTTAGAGATGTCTATCACTCGTCAACTGTGCTACCTATTGAGCCGTTCGTATCTATAGCCTTAGGTAACTTCAAGTGTACTTCGGCATTCCTTAGTACTTTCCCATCCCACTTCTTTGCGTATTGATTCTTGCTGACTAATCTCTTAAACTCCAGCTCTTCCTGGGATCGCTATGATATTAATTATTCTAGGCTGACAAGCGTTAACCATTCTGACAAGTGTTAGACATTCTGACGAAACGGAATATATGTAGTTCTTTATGCTATTCTTCTTCAAGAGCTCAGTTAGACTAAGCCACCCATGTGAATAGACCCACGGGCGACTATATTTAAGACTAATTTGCTGTGTCATTCGTTTAGTTTGAACGCCAGTATGGAGGACAATCTGAATAGCAAACTGTTGAAATGGCTTTTCAGTTTTACATACTTACGATCGGAGTCTTGTTCAAATGTTCAAATGTGTGTGAAATCTTATGGGATTTAACAGTTAAGGTCACCAGTCCGTACGCTTACACACTACTTAACCTAAATTATCCTAAGGACAAACACACACACACACCCATGCCCGAGGGAGGACTCGAACCTCTGCCGGGAGCAGCCGCACAGTCCATGACGGCAGCGGATCGGAGTCTAATCGAGGATTTTGATCCATTGGAGGTGTTGGACAGTTGTAGGTGGGAGGGGGGGGGGTGGAGGCTGCTTCATAGAAATTTTATATCATCAAGCTGTCTCAAAATTCTGTAATGTGAGTTGTTTTCTTATCTATTACAACACCAACTGCGATAATGAGAAAACTGCCTAGACTGTTAAGTTTGGAAGCTACGTTCCGAAGCATTTTCTTTAGGTTAGGAAGAAACAGATGTAGTTCTGGATGGGGAGGGGAGGGGCTGCAGCCCCATAATCCTCTTCCTGGATTGGCCTATGCTTATGACTCTTAGTGCCCTGTATTGAAATACAATGGCGTTTACAGAGAAGGCCTGAACATATTAAGAATATTAAAGTAAAATAATCGTGGATTTCTGCAGGTCAGCATGTTCGTAGTTTCTCTTCCTCTCCTAGAAGATAAATGAGTAGAAGCTATGAGTAGTAACGCAATGAATCAAACGAACAAAAATAGATATACTGCACCAGTCATTTAGTTTTATTCTTTACTTATTTTTGGTCGGCACTAAGAGTTCGATGGCACGCCCTCGACATCAGAAGCCTATCCGTAAAATAATGTTTACCCACTCAGTGAGTATTACATGCCATTGTATTAGTAATCGTATAGGTATGTGTCACTTTCAGATTAATGTGAAACTATAACGCTATGGTTCATAGCAAGTAGCATATCAAATGAAACTATATGGTTCCAGAGACCTTTTCAAGTCTCAGACAACTATGATGTACGGATATAGACAGAAGCGATGAATAAAAATTTGTACTAAGGCTGGAGCTCAAACCTGGATCTCCT
Source organism: Schistocerca piceifrons (assembly GCF_021461385.2). NCBI lineage: Eukaryota > Metazoa > Arthropoda > Insecta > Orthoptera > Acrididae > Schistocerca > Schistocerca piceifrons. Next base: position 215,832,409 of record NC_060144.1, on the reverse strand, counting down.
GCTCGCTAGGCAGATGCGCTAACTACTACGCCACCCTGGCACAGTAGTTTTGCACAGCTGCATGGACTACCTTAGCGCGCCTCCATCCTCGACTCAAATTCCCAATCACACCTCAGCCCACATAGTGGTTAGAGCATCTGCCTAGCGAGCAGAAGACCTGGATTCAAATCCCACCCTTGGAACTGATTTTCATTCATCGCTTCAGTCTTCATACATAAATCTTAGGTGATTCAGACTTGAAAAAGTCTCTAGAACCACATATTTCTATTTGATTAAAGCACCTTTGAGTTTCAGCCAGGATTCCCCATTTTGTTCAATTCTGAGGTGCTATTCCAGTACAGTTGGAAAGCATCTTCAAATCTGTTCTAGGTTAGGGGGAATACCAAGTGGGCTGAGGCATGAATGCGAAATTGGATTGAGGGGGGAGGCATGCTAGGGTAGTCCGTGCACTTATGCAAAGTAACTGTGGCAGGGTGGTATAGTGGTTAGCGCATCTGTCGCGTGAGCGGGAGATCCAGGTTCAAATCCTTTCCTTGGTACAAACTTTCATTCATCACTTCAGTTTGCATACATACAAAATAGTCTATATCAGATGTCTCCAAAACAAATCTGATGCAGTTTCAGACAGCAAACAACAGGCTAAAAGCTCTTGAAATTAATATCAATGGTCAGAGAATAAATGAAACTTCTCATTTAAGATTTCTACAGATACGAATTAACAATAAATTAAGACAGAACGAACATGTTAGTCACCTACTCAAGAAAGTAAACTGTACTTGCTTTGCACTAAGAGCTGTTTCGCCCTGCGTTGACAGGAAAGTAGTAATATTATCCTGTTTCGCTTTTTTCCACGCTCTCATATTGTATAGTATAATATTCTGGGGAAATGCTGCAGAAATGGGAAATTTTTTAAATTACAAAAACGAGCTGTGATGTTGATCTGTTGTGTTATAGACTGGATATCCTGTGCGTACATATTCAAGATCCTTGGGCTAGAGATACAGTTCAGTACATCTGCTCGCTGATGATATTTGTGGTCAACAACCATAAACTTTTCCAAACTAACTGTGATATTAAGAATCATAACAAGGCAGAAGCAAAAATGGCTCCGAGCACTATGGAACTCACCTGCTGAGGTCATAAGTCCCCTAGAGCTTAGAACTACTTAAACCTAACTAACCTAAGGACATCACACACATCCATGCCCGAGGCAGGATTCGAACCTGCGACCGTATCGGTCGTGCGGTTCCTGACTGTAGCGCCTAGAACCGCTCGGCACTCCGGCCGGCGCAGAAGCAAAACCTTCACAAAGATTCACTAGCCCTCAACATAGTATGAAAAAAGAGTTATCCAATTTGGAATAAGAATTTACAATAAGCTCCAGCTGAACATAAAAACGGTCACTGGCAACCCTCATGTATTCAAGAGAAAACTGAAACAGTTCTTCGCAAACCATACTGCATATAATTTAAATGAATTTCTAGAGCTGTAAGTTTTGTGGGAGAAGTGTTAGAAATGATTTAATTTTATTCTAATGTATGTAATGTTCTATATCTTGTATGTATATTGTCTGCAGTATTATTTTTTCTTGAAACCTGAATGTAATATTTTAGACCTTGTATTTGTATTAGTTACAGTACTGTTTGTTTCTCTTCTCTTTTAGTCCATGTGATATGGCGTTCTGTCACTTGTCGTACCTTACACTACAACCATTACACAGAATGTAATTTAACAGCACCAAATAAAAATCAGCAATCGCGACTGCGAAGAGAACTGTTCATGCGTTTAAACGTCTGCTCTGTGCCACACTGGTTCAGGAAACATTCCCTTTCAAGTGATGCGCCACGTGGTAAAACGTTATTAAGGACGGGAGTCGTCTGTGATAATTTTAAAAAATCTTATTAGTGTATCCGCAGTGTACGAAGGACAATCATGAATCTTTAGTTATCAACTCGAAAAAATAAAATTACATAATTAATTTTTCGCTCGTTTATAGGTACTGGTCTGTAGTCCATGTAAACATCGAAGTTCCTGTGCCACAGTACAGTGGAACGGCGCTGGAGAAGGCAAAACAAAATAGTGCAGCCCATCTCTTCAGCAACGTTGGATGCCAGGGTAGTATGGAGGTTGACAACTGCTGGGTTTCATGATTGACAGCAAACCGAAGATGAATGGGCACACACTGTGTGTGTACTCCAAGGTATCCCGTGTAAATACCTTCTGAGGAGACTGAAAGGTGTATTAATTGACTTGTACCTTATAACGGTGCATTATGCACCATTTCATAACCACATAAATTATTGCCTGCTGTTATGGGGACACTCTTAAGGCTGCATGGCATTTTAATGCAAAAAAAAAGAAAAGAAAAGAAACGGAAGTCAGGATCATCACTTCAAGCAAAAAGCATAAGACTTTACTGCCTCGTCAATGTAAAAGAAAACCAGAGGGCGTTGCCCATGAGGCAATTAATGCATTAAGATACACTATGTGATAAAAAGTGTCCGGAAACCTGGCTGGAAATGACTTACAAGTTCGTGACGCCCTCCATCGATAATGCTGGAATCCAATATGGTGTTGGCCCACCCTTCGCCTTGATGACAGCTTTCACTCTCGCAGGCATAAGTTCAGTGAGGTACTGGAAGGTTTCTTGGGGAATGGCAGACCATTATTCACGGAGTGCTGCACTGAGGAGAGGTATCGATGTCGGTCGGTGAGGCCTGGCACGAAGTCGGCGTTCCAAAATATTCCAGAGGTGTCTATACGATTCAGGTCAGGACTCTGTGCTGACCAGTCCATTACAGGGATGTTATTGTCGTGTAACCACTCCGCCACAGGCCGTGCATTATGAAAAGGTGCTCGATCGTGTTGAAACATGCAATCGCCATCCCCGAATTGCTCTTCAAAAGTGGGAAGCAAGAAGGTGCTTGAAACATCAATGTAGGCCTGTGCTATGATAGTGCCACGGAAAACAACAAGGGGTGCAAGCCTCCTCCATGAAAAACATGACCACATCATAAAACCACCGCCTCCGAATTTTACTGTTGGCACTACAAACGCTGGCAGATGAGGTTCACCGGGCATTCGTCATACCCATACCCTGCCAAGAGTTCCGCGGTGCGCCCCATGACTACTGAGGTCCCTGATATGGAGTACCTGGCAGTAGATGGCAGCACAATGCACCTGGCATGAAAAACGTATGTTTTTGGTGGTGACCAGATACTTTTGATCATATAGTGCACCTGCAACAAGGGGACCATTGAAATACCAAGCTATCGACTGTTTGGAACACAATACAGTTGTCCAATAGTTAGTCTAAAATGTTCAACTCACTGCCTCGAAAGGTGCAATGTCTGCCGCCAGAATTATTCAAAAGGAAAATTGTACAGGACTTGAAAGAGCAACCATTATATTCTACTGGAGAGGTTTTTCAATAGCGACCAAAATAACTGGACAAAATAGTACTGTTTTCATTTCTATAGTGAAATTTTTACTGTACAGCGGAGTGTGCGCTGATATGAAACTTCCTGGCAGATTAAAACTGTGTGCCGGACCGAGACGAACTCGAGACCTTTGCCTTTCGCGGGTAAGTGCTCTACCAACTGAGCTACCCAACACGACTCACGCCCCGTTCTCACAGCTTTAATTCCGCCAGTACCTCGTCTCCTACCTTCCAAACTTCACAGAAGCTTTCCTGCGAACCATGCAGAACTAGCACTCCTGGAAAAAAGGATATTTCGGAGACATGGCTTAGTCACGGCCTGGGGGATGTTTCTAGAGTGAAATTTTCACTCTACAGCGGAGTGTGCGCTGATATGAACCTTGTCTGTAAAAGTCTTTATTGTGACTTTTCCTTATCTGTATATAAAAGAAGAGTTTCTGTTTGTTTTGTGTAATTCATACAAAAGTGCTCTTTTATTCCGATATTGATGATATTTTGCACACTTGAACTTCAAGACAAGAGGAAGATCATTGTTTACCTAAGACTTCGTAATCTGACTTGAAACGTATGTATTTAATACGTGAAGGGGAAAGGTTGTCACCAAAAACCTCTACGTAAAAGTTCTTGGCCGATTTACTTCAAATTTCTACACTATCCACTAATGAACATTTGGGCGGAAATAGGCTAGATATTGAGAAACATTGTTACCAACCATCTCGAAAAGTACTTGACCGACTTACTTCAAGGTTCCTGGCAGCTTTTCTTCAAATTTCTACCTTCAGGTGAAACAGTGAAGAAAATTAATGAAAAATTAAATGCCTAGCAAACGAAGTATATCGTGGCAAACTGACTATAATTCCTATCGCGACAGTAAATTAAAGCGGCAATGTCAGTCTTGGAGATAGTACCATCAGACGTCACTGAACCTCGGGACGAGCGAAAGTTCGAGAATTTGATAGAAACATGATTGTCAACTCTTATTTATTGATCAGGTGCCGTTGTTACATAAGACATGTTATATACCATAGAAGAAATTCTAGTACATGTTTCACAGTTATTTTTTGTTATTAAAATCTCTAGTGCCATGCAAACACTAACGGAGGACGTGGATAGCACCTGTAGTAGCAACAACAGTCACTAGTTCGCGGGCCGATCAAAAGATCGAACAGGATCCGAGATTTCCTGGATAGTGATGTAAATTGCTCGAACAGTTCGAGTCGTGCTCAAATACAACCTTACTTGAAACAGTGAAAACTGAGCTGAAACAATAGAGAACGAATTCTCCAAAAAGCTCAATGAGATACTTATCGCGAAATGTAGCAACAGATGGCGCACCTAATCAACTTGTAATATAGGGAAAATATAAAGTTTGCGAAATTTTGCTTGAAGAAATTAAAAATGCTAAACAACCCGGACAACACCCGGTGCTGCAGCTAGCATGTTATACGAAAATTGTAAACAACTCGTGTGTCTGTAGTAATTTGGACGTTGTCCATCCACTCATGACTGATAAAAGCTGCAGATATAGTGATAATAAATAAAGTTTAAATAGGCAGCGCTATCTTGCTTTGCTCGTCTAACGTCATGCTACGTTACTGACAGCTAGTGATTTCAATGTGTATCACGACTGCAGACATGTACCTGGAAACAAACAAAATATTAATTACACAACTTTCTTTTTTCGAGTTGATAATTACCGCTCGTATCACAGTGATATGTATCAAGTTTTAAAAGAGGTCGAGAATGCAGACTGGCCCGTACAGCCGGCAAGTTGTCAGAGATCGGGATTCCCCATTACTCTCCAACTGAAACCATCGTAGACCCAAAACAGCGGACGCAATTCAGCGATGCCTGCAAGCTGTCTTTAATGGCGTCGATCGATCGTTGTAGCCCGCTGGCGGTCAGACCGCAGTGCTCAACTAATTGGAACAGTGCTTACGGGCAATTCGTTGGTGCAGTTCTTCGTTCCTCGCGGTACACTCTGCGCGTTCAGGATACAAGGTAAGGCTCAGCGACGCGACTATTACGTACGTGCTGGGCTTACTTCATTCAGAGGCACGCCACAACTAGAGCTCCAACAAGCGACGGCACATTTTCCAGTGTCTTATCGTGGAGCAGTCAGGCGTACTGGAACTCTTCGTTTTCTTATCTTCAGAGTTTTCAGGTATTGTGAACATGACGAATATTTTGTAAGTTTTTTTTTTATTTTTGGTAACTGATGCTAGACAAAACTTCTTCTGCTCTGTAATTAATTTCGAGATTTTCTTTTTAACCAACATAATGAAACTGTTTTGTTTTCAATTGGAAGACGAATATTTTAAGAACATAAATAGCTTTTGAAGTAGTAATTGTGGTGCAATTACGCTTGTTAAAGTTTACAGTTAGCCATTTCACAAAAAATGCCTGGAAAGTAGGGGAGGTTCAACCTGCCGGTACAATGCGGTATTCTCTCCATTGCTTCATAAATTTAGCGTCATTGACAGCAAAAATCACATTAATAAAAGTTGTATCGCTGTAATCTTCGATTCATCCGAGACCCAGTATGACGGACAAAACAACGCTGGGTGGTCTACATGAGCGCGCACACACACAACACACACACACACACACACACATACACACACAAATATAGTGTTCAGTTTTCTTTTGGCAGTCCAGTGTTAAAATTAATAGCAACACTCTGGAAATACTGAATTCTAAACCCGTTGCTTTAGATAAGTTGGAAAATGAAACTTCTCTTATAACATTTGAAGCAAACAATTTTTCTGAAGCTCAGAGGATGAGCTAGACGGTAATTCGACGAAGATCTTATCTTCTGCTATCCTTCGTTTTGATGTGTCGAATAATTCATCTTTTTTAAAATATCGACATGACGATTTATTTCCTGGTTTCGCAGCTACAAGAAAGATTATGCAACCAGTTGTCGAACTTGTTAAAAACGCAATCATCTCAACTATACGCTTTCTAATTGAATTCCACAAAATTGTCCAATAACTGCATGTTGTCATTTCAGATGTGGCCTAAACTTTAGAAGTCGTTCACAAAGAAAATGGTGCATACTTTACCAGACACTTGTAAATATAACAAAATGTAGTGCAATATGTTCTCTCGATTTTCATTATGCTGTATGATTCTTTAATTTAATCTTCGGTGCGAACGTTAATTAAAAACCAGTTGCTAACATATGATCAAACTATTAAATGTGGACTTGCACTGAGGTGCATTTCTCGTGCATAACTTACATTTCAAAAGTTTATTCTACGAGTACATAAAACAAAAATATTTGACGAGAAAGATGCTTACTTTCTTCACCTGCACGGGCTGGCATGTCTGTCGCAACACATCAAGTTTTTCCTGAAATACAGCAATCTAATTCAGCTGAAGACTTTTTCAATGAGCGAATTTTAATAGCCAACTAACTACAGTTCGTTCACGACGTCCTGACCGAGATTCGAGGGGTATGCAGGGAAAGGCGGAAGCAAAGCTTAATCCTTTCATGATTAAAACTTATTTAGCCTACATTTGAAAAATAAAAGATCAAAAACTGTCTTCCTTTGTGATAACTAAGACACTTCCGCTCTCAAAAAAGTTTTAAGCTGACCTATTTTGAAAATTGGTGAATTGGGACGCATGTGTCCCATGAACCTATCTAGATCCACGCTCTCATGTGAACCTATGATTTTCAGAGTTAAATTTTTAATAGAAATGATTATATTAGGATGGCAACTGTGGAAAAGTATAACAAAACAGTAACAAAACACATTCATCCTTCTGACAGTGAAAAACATGTAATATCGCAAACTATTTTTCAGCATAATATTAGAAGATGGCTTTGTCAGACCTAACAACAATTTTTTCTTGTTTCTATGATGCTTTCTGGGGCATATATGTTCTACTTCATACAAATTCTGTACAAAACATCAGAATTACTGAGGTTTGTAATACTGTTTCAGAACAATCTTTATTATGTAAAAGAAAACACAGTTAATAATTTTTTCATAATGCGGGGCTACAGTCATAACATATTTCTTTAAAGTCAGTACCGCCATTAGACTGTTATTTACAGTGTTACATTTACACTTTCACAATCAAGATTGCTGCTTCAAAGTGCCATTTTCAAGTGTTAAACATTGAGTAAGATGACATACTGTCTAATAGTGTATTTTAATTCGACAGTATGCCATCTTAGACAATGTATAACGCTTAAAACACTTGAGAATGGCACTTTGAAGCCGGAATCGTGATTGTGTAAATGTAACACTGTAAATTAACAACAGTCTAATGGCAGTATTAACTGTAAAGAAAAACACAGTTAGTTACTTCAGACAGTTTTTAAATGGAGAAGATGGCGATTTGATCTGATTTTCGTGAACCAGACACGCTATAAACAAACGTCACCCCATTTGATAGCTCGCAGTTTTTTACAGGGTGTACATTAGAAAAAACGACAAACACCAAGGATGGATTCCTGATTGGAAATGGAGGAAAAAAGGTCTTACGAACATGTGCTCGGAAATGCATCGTTGCCAGATTAGATGGCACTGACAAATGTAAGTTTTTCTGACTACTATGTGTCGTATGTTCCTTGTGTGTTGCAGGCTGTGCGATTGACGCACCGTACTGCAAGCAGTTGAATGGTCCGAATGTATGTGTGCGTCCAAGCAGCTAGAAACCGTCTAAAGGCAGCACGGCTAAACCAAGACAAGCACCATCACAGATACCAACCACATCAAACAACATTTCAAGCCCTTTTCGAACGTTTGTGTGATAATGGGTCTTTCAGACAGACGAATGTGCTGGAGGCGGCGGACTGTGAGTACACCAGATTTGGAGGACCAGGCTCTACAGAATGTTGAGATGAATCCTAGTACGAGCTCCACGAAAGCGGCCCGCTTACACGGTGTAAGCCAAAGTACGATTATGTTCTACGGAAAGGATTATGTCGATGGTTCTTGCACCAGACCGTCACGACTGTGGGATGTCTGTCACCAGTCCTCTTTACCGACGAAGCAACCTTTACCAGAACTAGCATCATCAGTCTGCGTAATCGTCGTCTGTGGATCACAAACAATCCCCGGGGAATGGTGAGGCGTCTTATCAGCGTCGGTTCAACATCAAAGTGTGGGCAGGAATTCTTAGCGACCACAAGTTGGACCAGTTACATTCCACATCGCCTCGACAAAGGATCAAACCAGGACTTCCTGCGGAATACTCTGCCTGGACTCCTTGAGAATGTGTCTTTGGCAATACAACAGGTCATGTGGTTTCTGCATGACGGAGCACGACCCCACTTCGGCATTACAGTTCGCCGACACCAAATCATCTTCCTCGGGCATTGGATAGGACGCTGAGGCTCTGTAGTACCGCCTACTATATCACCGGACTTGAGCGCTGTGGATTTTTACCTCTGGGGGCATCTGAAAAGTGTTGTGTATGCTGAACCGGTTCCTGATATGCAAACCCTTCAACAGGGTGTTCACGACGCTTGTCGCGCTATTCGGAGAGAGGCTGGAACGTCGAAAGAGTGCGACAATCCAAGATCTGTCGCGTGAATGCGTGCATTGCGTCCCATGGAGACGTTTTTGAACATCTGTTGTGACGCGGATGCGATGCATCTCTGTACTGTGTTCCAGGACGATTTGTTGCCGTCCATAAACCGGACACATGTTCATAGGACCTTTTTCTCTCCATTTGCAATCCCTACAGTTTGAAGGTTTTATTAATGTTCACCCTGTACATATCCACACCAAGGTCCGTAGTAATTTTCTCCAAGTTTTTCTAAGTTTTCTCCAAGTTTTTCTAAGGCATCTCGTTTCATGCTAGCACTAGATAGATATGAGATGTACAAGGCTCAACACTCAAAACTCCACATTAGTTTAGTGGGACATATGTATTCCATCAACTACTAAAAGGTTCAAAATGGCTCTGAGCACTATGGGACTTAACATCTGAGGTCATCAGTCCCCTAGAACTTAGAACTACTTAAACATAACTAACCTAAGGAAATCACACACATTCATGCCCGAGGCAGGATTCGAACCTGCGACCGTAGCGGTCGCACGGTTCTAGACTGAAGCGCCTAGAACCGCTCGGCCACGACGGCCGGCCCACTAAAAGGTTACTACATCTACAGCCGTGGTGAGAGTGATGGTGCAGCAGGAACAGATTACACTTTCCTCACGCAGTTCTGGCAGTACACGCGTACTTACCGGTTTGACAAGGCACGGTACGATGATCACTTCGTAACGGCTACGGTACACATAGGTCATGTACTGTTAGATCGCCAATGTTGGCAGTGGCCGAACAAAAAACATTCGTGGTCCGAAGCCGACCGACCTCTAACGGTCTAGGCTCAGGGAGCTGTCGTTCCGAATATTGTGAAGAAACTGTAGCTCTGATTTCCTAACTAGTAATTTGATTTTTGCTTTAATTGTGGTCATGATTTTGGAATTCTGTCCACTTTGTAAAAGAATTTGACGTATTTTTGAACGTGTGCAGAAATAGCACAACTGTTAGTGAAAGGCACAGACGTAGACTTCAATTCCTTTTAGACCCACAATTTAAATCTGGAATCGTTACAAATTACGATTCTGGTCATCATGATCGCTATGATTCAATTCTAAGATTAGCATTATAACAAGAACCGCTTAGCAAGTTTCTGACCCTGACGCTGTTAATCTCTGAAGCGCCCCACACACGAGCGACACATCACAGCGGTGCGTCACGAGCGACTTGCCAAGTTATTTCAACCAGTGTCGATAAGTTCTGCTACGGAAAATGAAACGCCACGCTTAGAAGAAGTTGCAATTGATCTCTGTATCCTCACGAATATATGAATTAAAAAAGAAAAAAAAACAGGTATTCCAATTTATTGAACTTGCTTTGGAAATGCTTTTCTTGGGAAGTGTAGATTACTTTACAGGATATATTACACTCTTCATTGAAGCCAAGTGGATTGTGTACATGTTTCCGGTGTGCTAATACAACTCATTTTTCGTGTATCAGTTCTCAGTTCCTTTTTCATCCATTAATCTTACCGTTTACCTGAAAGAAATTTCACAATTTGTTTGGAAACTCGGTGTGTCTGTAGAAATGTTGTCAACAGCAGCACTTCTAATTACTATAGCTCTGGTTGTATATATGATGAGGAAGATTTAGATTATAGGAAATGAAAAGGGACTTGAGTATTCCTGTATAATAACCCGGCCGGCCAGCTGCGCGGTCAAACGCGCTGCTTCCCGGCCGGGAAGGCGTGCCGGTCCCCAGCACGAATCCGCCCAGCGGATTAGTGTTGAGGTCCGGTGTGCCGGTCAGACTGTGGATGGTTTTTAAGGCGGTTTACCATCTATCTCGGCGAATGCGGGCTGGTTCCCCTTATTCCGCATCAGTTACACTGTGTCGGCGATTGCTGCGCAGACACCGTTTCCACGTACGCGTACATCATAATTATTCTACCACGCAAACACTCGTCTGGTATGAGACATTCCCGGGGAGTACACTGGGGGCCGAACCGCGTAAGAAGCGTGGGTTCGGTGTGGGGCGGTGATGGGGTGGGTGGACTGCTGTGACCTGTTGTGGGGTTGTGAACCACTGAGGGCTACGGCGAGACGAAGCCTCTCCGTCGTTTCTAGGTCTATGTAACTCTTTCATAAATAACTCACAGACATCAGATGGAGCTCACTGTATCGTGACCACTACTAAGAATTGCTGTCAATTGTATTTCTACAGCACAAGCTTCAAAATGTTAATCACTGCAAGATCGAAGGGTGTAATTAGTATTATTTATTAATGTAAATTACAGTTACGGCCTCAAGTTCACTTCCGAGAATGGTTTGTGATCCCTGAACAACTATAAATTCAAAAGTACTTACTCAGTGTGGAGAAAGTGAAACGAAATGAAACTATACAACTACACTACAAAGGATACGCAGTAATATTGCCACACATCGCCGCTATCTCGCTAGGAAGCTATATTACATATACTAATCGCATGTGAGATCTGTCAGATTGTCTGGGATTCCCAGGCATCAGCGATCAGCGATAGATCGCTGCGATTTACCGCATACATGCGATCTACGAAGCGATCGACCGCCCATACAACAGATCGAAGAGATCCATCTCTTGTGTGTAGGGCCCCTAGATACTATATCGCTCTTCACCGAATGTGAATCAAGAATCATGCAACTGTTCCACTTCGATGCAAATTTGCGTTTGCTAGGTTTTGTCTGTATTATTTCGCTTTTCCCAGCTCGCTTTGTTCAATACAGTTACGAGCTTCGGAAGGTACTTTAATCTGTCGTTCCGTTTCTGTTGTTCATACGGATATCAAGTGTAAGTTCTGTAGACAAATAAATACGCCACGGAAAAAGACATATAGTGACACATTAAGTTTATGGTGAAAAGACGTCGCGCAGCTGTGAAGATCGTGTTGCTTGCACAGATCAGAAAACTAATATTAGGAACTGCAAACCGACAGGCAGAGGGCAGCGTCATGGAAACAAATGCATGGATCTGCTGCTGAAACAGAGCCAAGACGTGCAGCCTTGAGGTACGGTACGTATGAATCAAGGACAAAGTCAGAATTCTATGCTGTTTGTGAGAAAACTTTTCATCGTTCTCCACTGGAGCTGTTAATTTCAAGCGCATGTGTTCTTCTACTCACAACTCAGCTATTTTATTATGAACGACTGGTCTTAATAACAATAAAAAAGCTTTATTTTATTGAAACTTACAACGTGTTTCTAGCCTTTAGCCTATTTTCGATTACGTTTCACATATATTTTGCTAATATAATAGAATTTTAGTGTTTCACCCTAGTTAATTTGCTACACGTAAAAATCTATGCTACTGTCTGTTGTACCCTAAGAAAGAAACGGATGTCAGAGTTTCCAAACGAACAAAGAAATTAATTACAGTTCAAATGGTTTACTTTCAGCTGGATGAAATTTACAGACGATAGATGGGAGGTTGAAAATTACTAACACAAAAATCGTGTTGCAGCAAGCTCATACTTATTGACAGTCGAATAGGTAAATGCACCTGTACAATAAAACAACTGCAGCCAGTGTCTACCCATGAGTAGAATGTAACCTAGAGTAGAAGAGTTTGTGCTGTTAACTGTAGCTCAATACAATTTGCTTGGTTGTCTGATAATTTTCTTTCGAGAGCACTTCTTTTAACGTTTGTAAATTTCATGGAGGCAGAATGCGATAACAGAGGCAGACATGTGTTCTCGAAGTCTTCCTTGCCGCTCACAACCGCACTGGACAGCAATTCATATTTTTAGGAACGATTTCTGAATCACGTTCTTCTGCAAACAGTGCAATGCATACACACTTCCCTTTCATTTACAGAAGATACGAAGCTGGTCTGAATCAGAGATGAGCTGCGTTCGTAACGAGGAGAGGTGGCACCAGAAGCAATGAAACCTGCTCTAGTGTATCGCTCCCTCCCGATGAACAGTAACGCACCCCTGCTCTGTGCACGATCCGACACAGATATTCATCCATTATTAGTGGCTTGCTACGCAATTTGAGTGTCACGAGCGTTAGAACAGCCTACTCAATACAACTATAATAAGGAGCAAGCTGCCTCAGCTGTTACGTCACAGATGTGCAGAACGTGTTCATTTTATATAAAGGATCTATGCCAGTTTGTTTTTTAGATTTTGTACGCTTCTGCTACGTTATCGCCTTTTGTTGCTTAATTAGAGACAGAAAAATATATTTGACATGTAGATATCTGAGTACTTACATAATTACTGCCGACTTCTGAAGCTGCAGGTAGGAAAAATCGATCCTAAAACTGTTTTGCCTGAAACACGAAGATCAACAACACAAAGATCAAGTGTATCTGGTCAAAGGCTATGCATTTATTTTCTGCTTTCATGGATATTGATTGAGATAGTTTATTAGCATTAGGTCTTTTAATAAGAACACTTTTATTTACTGTCAATTATGCCAAAAAAACATCTCGTAGATTCTCGCTATTGACTACGCCGTTGGCATGAAACCTTCTAACAGTTTTTGTATTTGTTTTTCTAGATCGCTCCCATTTAAGAATGACAATACAAAAATATTACACTCCTCCTAATTTACGTTGCCAGTCAGCGTTTCGCTTGTAAAGTCGTTGGTCAAAAGACAGTTGACTCTTGTCATCAGCGATGGTAGCACACAAGAATCCGACAAATCTAATTTAAAATGACGGGTCTAGTGTAGCAGGGGATACAACCCGTCGGCTTTGAGCAATGACGTCATTCCTTAGTCATAGATAGTAATGTCTTCACTTCGAGGCATAGATAATAAAGCAGTTCTGTGTTCTAATAAGCGCTATCATTAAAATAATTGAATGTGAATCTAAAAGCGATCGCTTGATATTAGATACAGATGCTTCAGTAGCTGATAAGTGTTTTTTGGCTTTTTTAAAAAAAATCTCTCGAGACAGAATAAACTGATCCTAAGATACAGATGCTTCAGTAGCTGATAAGTGTTTTTTGGCTTTTTTTAAAAAAAAATCTCACGAGATAGGATAAACTGATCCTACTTTATTAAGCAATCAATAAAAAAAACTAAACTAAAACATAACAGCAAAAGACAAGTGAAACACAAAGGTTAAATAAACAATCAAAACATATAAAATGAAACAGGTTGCAAATGTAACGTACGTGTATTTCCACCTATTCGTAAGTAGGATCAGTTTATTCTATCTCGTGAGATTTTTTTTTTTTTAAAGCCAAAAAACACTTATCAGCTACTGAAGCATCTGTATCTTCTAATGGGTGCGGGAGTTCCGACTCACACCCACCCACCTCCCCAGGAGTCGGAACTCCCGCACCCGTTAGAAGATACAGATGCTTCAGTAGCTGATAAATGCTTTTTGGCTTTTTAAAAAAAAATCTCACGAGATAGAATAAACTGATCCTAAGATACAGATGCTTCAGTAGCTGATAAGTGTTTTTTGGCTTAAAAAAAATCTCACGAGATAGAATAAACTGATACTACTTTATGTTAGTAATAGCGGAGACGAAATAAACAGCACATCTACCATTTGTATCCCGTGTTCCACTTAGGGTTTACTGAAGCGGAGGATACATCGTTCAGGTGAAGAACAGGACAGTAATGCTAGTGAAGACGAAGAAATCGCCTTACGACAAACTCGTATTCCGGACTGTACTTAAGCAACACACTTCGAATGAGCTTTTAATTTGTATCGGGTTTCATTTGCGGTTTAGTGAAACAGGGGATACATAGTTCAAGTGAACAACAGGACAGCAATGCTAGTTGAAACTAAGAAATCGACTACGCTGAACTTGTATCCCGTACTGCACTTAAGCAATACAGTTCGAAAGACTTTCGAATACAACTGACATACATGTAACGTGGTGTATTCTATGCTAGTAATTTCATTCATTTCTTTCCATTGTATTTTGCGGAGAAATACTAAGATACAAACACGCGATATCGTTAACGTGAAAATACTACTGGCCCTTACATATGTGAAATAAAGTTTATCTCTCTCACATTCCTTTGTTTCTCAACATTCTCCTTAGCTCTTTCATCTTTGTAATACATGCTCTCTGGCGACTTGTGACGTCATTGTTCAAAGCCGACGGGTTGTATCCCCTGCTACACTAGACCCAAAATGACAGATAAATAATAGAAATGTTCTATGAGTATATCTCGTACAACGGAAGTGAATTTCGATCGTAACACAATAACAGTAACAATGAAACAGAATATGTGTGGTTCCAACTAAAATTTAAAAATTATTGTACTCAGTTACTTTTAATTCTGTTTCCACTACGCATTTCCGAGAATCGTACTCTCAGCATCACGTGGATTTAATTAATGTAATGATTTGCACTCACGATTCTCTGGACAACTTGTGACAATGTATTTCACAGGTTGCTTTTCCCGAATCGTGTTTAAAATAAACAAGTCAATTTTCATGAACCGACATAAATAAATATTATTGTCTAGTTATGGTTCAAATGGCTCTGAGCACTATGGGACTTAACATCTGAGGTCATCAGTTCCCTAGAACCTAGAACTACTTAAACCTAGCTAACCTAAGGACATCACACACAGCCATGCCCGAGGCAGGATTCGAACCTGCGACCGTAGCAGCCGAATGGTTCCGGACTGAAGCGCCTAGAACCACTCGGCTATTATATGTCGCAAATAACAGAAATTTATGTAGGAAAGAACATCATAAGTGACAGTTAAAATATCCATTACTGATCAACTGAATAAGAACTGTGGAGATAGATCGAAATTAGATTAATTGAATTTTCTGCTAACTAAGTATAGTGCTTACTTAGAGTACGTATTTGTGGCAGCAGGTATACCGCAGTATGACTTCACTGCGATATTCCCATCGGAGTATCTGCAAATAAATATTCATTTCATCACGCTTCCTTATTACATCGCGGCTCGAACGTACAATTATGATCATCAGCATTATTATTGTTCCTTTCCTAAGAAACATGATTCGTCGTAGCGATAAAAATGCTTGACGGGAGATCAGAAAAAAATGTCTAGACTTTAACTTTAGTCGTATGCTGTAAAGACGCTGCTCGCTGGTATGCCGTGGAACAGGCTCGTAAAGCTTTGAACCCCGATTGCTCAGAATCGCTTGTGAAGCACATCGTACAGGAGCAGCATTTGTTGTTTCTCAGTATTGTGGGTGTATGCTTTCCTTGCTAGTCGGATGAAAGCAGGAAACACTCGCAACAGAGGTGTGCTTTTGTAGAGGATGAGCCTCCTGTGGTATGACACGGCTGAACAAGGAAGTGGTGAGGCGATGCGTGTTGCGTTGGCGAGAGGCCTTTTCTTATTATCATCTAAGAGGAAGAGACCACAAAGCAACCGCAAGACGCTGTGCTACATCCTGCTGCCGCTGTACTAGTAGCAGGAGCATAATATTCTTCTTCAGGAGAAAACTACAGGGAAAGATGGGTAACGTGCAACACCAGCAAACCCCCGACTGAAAAGGTTTCCAAGTACCGCCACCAGTCACAAACTTCGTTGATTGCTAAATTATTTATTTAGCGACGTGATTCGAAGTCATACCTCATCATCAGGCTATACTGGCACATTTAACACATGTTTATATGGATATTAAAGCTTCTTTACATCACTGCTGTTATCATCCTGTGGAGAGAGAGAGAGAAGGATAACCTAGTAAGAGACGATGACGCTTTGTGTATTGGTCTTCTGTTCACATGAAAATTATATAAAACCATCACTCGCTTTGTTCTTGTGGCGTGGCAGTTTTCTTGTGATGTGTTTAGGCATGCCATTTCCACGGTGTCTTTAAAGCGCTATGTCCAAAACAAATCAGCAGTGGAGAACACAAGATGGTGGTCAAAACAAGGCTGTTTTAGAGTTGACTATCGATATGTCATTTAATAGACCATATTGACTGTTTCAGACTGGATTAAGCTAATAAGCCAGCTACAGCGAAACATAAATGAAACAGGATACAATGTTGCAATAGGTAACGACCTCAAAGTACTACCTACTTTGAAAGAGTGCTGGAGAATGGACATCTCGGAAGAAATGGAACTATTCATCTGTGGCCTTAAATCGAAAAACGAGATCCTAAATGAAATGAGACAGTTCAAAAATTCACACTTCTTTACGAATTTCAGCCCAGTACTCAAAAAATACTAGGTACTTGACATGAATGTTACGTATATATTACAGATCCCAGAAATATCTTAGTAATTATGATAATAAAAAGTAATAATACCGTTATTTATATCATAAAATTTTCACAGTCGCTCATTTTATAATATATAGGGTGATTATAACCATAGTTAACTTTCAAAACGCTGTAGAAATAACACCACTGGTCAGAATGACTTCAAATTGCAACGGAATATTATCGGAGAAGGGAGAAAACGTATGGCAGAAGAAAAAATATTGTGAAAATTGTTCAGTAGATAGTGCTGTATGTGTCAGAATACGTAAATGAAAACACCTGTCACCACGCGGGGTAGCCGCGCGGTCTATGGCGCCTTGCCTCGGTTCGCGCGGCTCCCTCCGTCAGAGGTACGAATCCTCCCTGGGGCATGAATGTGTGTGCGTCGTCCTTAGCGTAAGTTAGTTTAAGTTAGATTCAGTAGTGTGTAAGCCTACGGACCGATGACCTCAGCAGTTTGGTCCCATAAGAACTTAACATAAAAATAAACACTTGTCATGCACACGACTCATAGAAGTTGGTGTAGACACTTTAAACACGCCGGGTGTACGGCTTTTCCTCCTTTCGCGTCTGCGACGTCTGTCATGACTATCTCAATGCAGAACCGCGCTCTGCTTATAAAACCGTATTACAAGAATGATGACTGTGCACACGTCGCTCTGCAAAAATTCCGGACGCTGAAGGGTTTGAAAAAAGGCTTTGGTCCGATGACTGCTGTGGGTCTGGAGAAAATGATTCGGAAATTCGAAAATACGGGTTCTTTTGGTGTGCAACCTGGTAGAGGGAGGAAACAAATTGATTCAACCTTAGTGGAAGCAGTGGTCACAGCAATGAAGGATGAGACAAATGGTGACGTGCAAACGCGTAGTCCACGAAAAATTGCCCGAAGCACGATGCGAAAAATCCTACAAAACATTCTTCTTTGCTATCCATTCAAAATTACCCCTGTGCAGGAGTTGCCAGCAAGAGAGACCTTTGCTTTAGAATTTCTTGATGGCATGGAAGTGGACAATTACGGGCCGTGAAGAATTTGTGGACAGACGAAGCCCACTTACCTCTGACACGATATGCCAATACACAGCATTGTCGAATATGGGCAACAGAAAAGCCACACGAAAATCATTCGGTACTACTTCATCCTGAAAAGGTCACTGTGTGGTGTGGGTTTATGACATCATTTATCATAGGGCCATATTTTTTCGGAGAAACAAGTGCTTCCGGTCCTGTTACCTGTACCATCACTGGTAAGAGCTACGAGTGTCGTTTGCACAACCATGTCATTCCAGCTCTCCAACAGTGTGGATGTGTAGATCGAATCATTTTTATGCGAGATGGCACACCTCCGCACATTGCAAATCCAGTTAAGCAGCTGCCGAAGCACCATTTCGGAAATGCTAGACTTATCAGCCGCCATTTCCCTACAGCCCGGACGTCCCGGTCACCTGATCTTAATCTCTGTGTCTTCTGGCTGTGGGGCTTCCTGAAAGATGTTGTGTTCAGCGTTCCGATCGCAAACTTCGCTGTATTGAAAGCACGCATTGCGCAACACATTGTTAACGTGATAGTAGACCAAGGCCAGCGCTACCCCACTCTCCATTGTTGAAAAACTTATACTAGGTGGCGGATCCAAGATGGCGGTATTTGTTTTAGATATGTGGGAGGAGAGAGATGCAGTAAAAATCTTATCGAGTTCTCTATCGGATGAAGTTAGTGGAGCTTTTATAGTTCGTAATTTTTCTCTGGTGGGTGATACAGAATGACAATGATAGAATGTTGGGGTGATAGACGTGAATGGGCCATGAGGGACGTGGATCTGTAATACCTGTTTGTAGTTTGGAGAAGCACCACAGTCCAATAGCAAAATCCACGTCCTTCCCCCAGTTTCCGCACTGCCCTTTCTACTACCTCAAGTTGCAGGAGCAGGCTTCGTTTCCATCGAATGGTCAAAATATAGCTCTGTCACAGTAAGCCAGCTTAGCCCGTTTCTACATGGGTTGCATAAGGTGGTAGATATAGCTTTCTCTGCCTCCTACTCAGTTTCGACTTACATTGGAATGATCACATGTGCAAAGCCACAGGGATGGTAGCGCAGAGTCTGAGGGGCAGTTGCAAGATGCATAGGAACTACCAAAAACCACGTTGGAAATTTACTGTAGCAGACAGGTTCGAGAAGTGTGACTCGTTTCAAAATATGAGAGCGCCAGAAATATGATTCACTAGTGGCTGTAATCGTTAAAGGACTTCTCCATGGGATCCAACGCAGGTATGTGGCTGAATGGAAAGACTTGATTCCAAATCATACACATCATTTCTACCAAAAGCGTAGCACTAGAGATCTGAAAAGCTAGTGTACATTTCATACGACCTCAAACAGCACACCACCTACTACTGCTTTTGATCTTTCTCAATCAATCATCGCCTGTAACTCAGTGGATATATCACAGAACCTCATGACATCGAGACAGAATGCGTTACAAATACTGGAGAAATATCTAATGGCGGCAGCGTGGGGAACTTGCAAATACCGGTTTCATACCACGCTCTTTAGACGAATCACTTTCAAAATTCGGTAATTTTATTACTGAGGGTGCACCGTCGGCGCTGTGTAACCGCACTGCTGGTCTGATAACACACTCCGGCGATCACCATCTACATTCAGTGTCACGGTATTTGTCTGGCAAAACCATGGCATTCGTAGGTAATGCCATACGTGGATCTATAAAGCCGTTATAGCTTTTAACATGGAAACTTGTATGCACCTGTAGAACCAAGACCACTTGTGATGGTAATACGTTTGTGTTTTTTAACATTCAGCGGTTTGTAAGACAATTATGCCTCTCTTTCTAAGACACAGTGGTAGCACTCACAAGAAAAACGTATGAGACATGTCCACCCATCGTTGATTTTCGGTCAGTGTTTTTTCGTATCGCCAGCAATTGACGAAGTATTATACTTAGTAGTAGGTGGTGCATGATAGGTTCGCCTTGAGATTCAGGCTTATAATTATTTGTTCGTGTTCCGACATGTGCAAAGGAAATGACTATGTCCAGTGGTAAGGAAGGTATAGATTTGTCGCAGAGTACTGTGATACCAAAGGGAAGAGTATGTCAAGGCATAAGAATGGTACAGATATTTCCATATCCAGAGCCACAGACGTCAGCAGGATGTATTTCCGATACTTCTCTCATTGTCGAATGTTCTTCAACTGAGACCATGATTGTAACATTTAATTGTAAGTACAAAAATGGTTCAAATGGCTCTGAGCATTATGGGACTTAACTTCTGTGGTCATCAGTCCCCTAGAACTTAGAACTACTTAAACCTAACTAACCTAAGGACATCACACACACCCATGCCCGAGGCAAGAATCGAACCTGCGACAGTAGCAGTCGCGTGGTTCCGGACTGAGCGCCTAGAACAATTGTAAGTACAGCAATCAGATATACATGAGACCGATTTCCTAGGATGATGAGTCTGCCTATGCGTGCTTGACGTGTAACGCTTGTGGCGGCAATGATTCACATTTCCCGTTAACGGCAGTAGGCGTCCAAATCGAAAGGCCTGTTGAGACGCAGGAATGTAGCTGACTTAACCATGTCGTCCTCTAGACGGCCGAATACCGAACTAATACTTAGTATGTGTTCGACAGCTTTCGTGATCACTTGGAAAGTTGAGAAGATTCAACATAGACATATATTTGTGCTCCCTTCCATGTAAATTGTCCACTTGACTGCTTCTGCACATTTCGGACCTTTGTTTAGTTGGGGGAACATCGATTGTGGTGTGTGTATCTAGCAGGTGAAAGACAAGTGGAATACACGTTTGCTGGTTTCTAGACATGAGAAACACCTTAGTTGACTTTGTAAATTATAGGGATGATTGGGAATCTGTTACATCAACGACATCGGTATTCGCTAGTAGAAATATCAGTTTCCTCTATTTTCTTTTTTCTAGTTTTCATGTAAAGGTCTTTGCAGATGGGATAAGTTTCTAATTACTCCGTTGTTTACAGCTTGCTCCAACTTGCTAAAGTTTCAGGTTCCTAGAGAAATAATTTCCAGTCTATATCTTCAGAATTATGTTGTGCGAGCAACACTGCTATGTAGGCGCTATTGCTACGTGCTTGATGTCGAGAAGTATCGCGGAAAAATGATATTCTGGTAAACCATACGAAATTACATATGTTCTTATAATCCCAGAGTCTGGAGAAATGTGTAGAAAAGTAAGCAAGCAAGCAGTACGGGACTGGAAGCAGTAACGCTTTTGTACCAAGGTGAGCCGACCCCGAATTTGTAGAACAGTTCTGAGAGTGACTTCGGTTCTCTGAGGGTGTTCTGGTCATGTGTCGGGAGTGGATGACCACCTGACCTTGTGGGAAATATCAAGTGGAATGAAGAGTATATCTACGGCGGATATGCTTATGCTGTCTGCCTTTGTGGTATATGTACGAGTGCCTGGCAGCCGATAGCTATACGAATGATGCTGAAACGTCCCCTTAGAAAAATTTATGAATTACTGTGCTGATGAACCCCTTACGTTATTTGATCTTCAAACAGAAGAGCAGAACTGAACGTACTCAGACATTTCTCTCTTTACTTATTCTGATCAACACTAAACTGACACACAACATTTTTAGCACAACGCAATCTGACTTTCAATAATCCCTACAAAAGAATAACCCTGAGTAACAATAACCTATACCTTTCATGAATCACTTACCTCACAAAAATCTTCGTTACTCGAACAACTGCAATACAGCGAGCGCCAATACTGCCAGCTAAATAAAAGATTCTAACTACTGATAGGCATGCTTAGGAAATGAAAGATTTTAATAGAGAACAAACAAAGTATTTACCTTAATAATGTTCAAAAGTCATTATATATATATATATATATATATATATCAGTTCATGATATCCAGTATTACAAATTTACTCTCTCTGATGGACAGACGTCCAAATCATCCGCTCTCAAAACTCCGCCATTTCTCTCCCCACATCCACCACTGCTGGCAGCTCACCTCCAACTATGCAACGTTAAGCGCTGTTCACCACCAACTGGCCAACAATACAATAGCGAATATTGCAACAATAAGTTCAACCAGCCACAGACTGCACACAGCACAGTCAGTGATTTTCATACAGAGCGCTATGTGGTGTTACCAACGTAAAAACCTAAACAGCCTACTTACAATGTAAAAGGGGCGACTTTGTATGGCACAGAATACGAATTGTATGTTTACTACATCGACGCGGTACATGGTGATATATTGCTGGGTTGGAGATCGGTTTCATTCTCTAATATTCAAGCTCATGCCCTCAGTGGCAGAGCGATGTAATTGAATAAGAGTCTTTCCATATTTAACGATCTGTAGGCCACTTTGCAGGGTTTAATTGTTGGTGCAATATGGTGATATGCACAAAATAGTTTTTTGCAGCTGAAAGTCTCACCTGCAAACAAAAAAAAAGAAAAAAAAAGCGGACACTACTTCGACACCTGTGGCATCAGAAGGTCAGCGGATAAATTCAATAAGAGCCAATCATAGTGCTCCATTCATTCACAAGGCATCCTTTGTGAAGGGATATAGGAGTCTCTACAAACTTATTCGAACAAGGTGGGGGCAAGGTATCTACTGAGAGTTCTGAGAAAGCAAGTGTTCAAAGACAAGTTGAAACAGACCATCCATCTCTGGTGGGGATGCCGTCACGTATCCGACACGGCGGCATTAGGACGTCTCCAGACCAGTAGCTGTAGGATAACGAAAATTCCCGCCATTTTTCTCTTCTGTAGGACAGTGCTTCGAATTCTGTTTGCGTAATTGTTCTAATTTCCCCCCACCCATATGTGCTTAGACAGGCTCTCTTTCCAAAGAACAAGAATGCTGTCATTGACGTTTTTTTTCGTGAGCGTGCACAGACATGATGAAGGCGTTTAGCGGTGAGGACGTTTAACATTTCTGAGATGTATGCTGACAGCAGGACGTCACGATTTCTAGCATGGGAACACATGGTGTCTCATTAGGGCCATGGGGAAGAATGCAATCGGTGTTTTTCTGTGCTATTTTGGTGAACAGGTGCTGTTAGAACAAGAATTTCCATTCAGACAAGCTGAGACATCACGAAAGCGCAAGGAGGAGACAAACAGTCGATGTTAATCTGGAACTGATTCGCATAGCGCGACCTGTGATATCAGTGTCCAGAGGTACAGAGAGGTTTCGCACGAGCAACGATAAACATGCGCGTGCGTTGCGCAGAGGGTGATTTGGCGCATATTTAGATAGACATGTGACGTCAGTATAACACTCGAAGAACTGTAACTGTAGACGTGACTTTCACACGCCGTCTGCAGCGGCGTTACCCACCATTTTCCCCTCCCTCCAGACCGCCATCTCGGATTACGTCACGGGAGGGACGACAGCAGTACTGTGTTAGGTCAGCTGGACTCTGGACCTTGTGGTGGACACACTGGATGGCAGTACTGCCTCAAATTGTATAAATAAAGACTGTTTAAATAAAGACTTACATCCATCCTGTCCAGTGTAGGCTGAGACCTTTTCCTAACAATTCCTAGGAAGAGGTGACGGTCAGATGAGTTAAGTTAGTGGAGGTAGCCTAAGTGCCCTTTTTTCCCAGCGTTTTCTTAAGTTATTAGAGGTAGCCTTGGTGTGTTGCATTGTTCTGATGGAATTTGTACTTCCCACCATTTTTCGGTGGAGGGGAGGGGGAAGGGGAGAGGGTTAAGTTAGTGGAGGTAGCCCAATTGACCTATCTTCCCGCCAAAATTTGAACTTCCTGTCATGACGTCATTGCGACATTGCCATATCCATCGCCGCCATCTTGGATCCGCAATCTTGAATAAATTTACCCATGTGCACGAGTTGCTTCCTGTTGATCTGACAGCAAGAGAGACTTTTGCTTTAGAATTTCTTGCTTGCTTGGAAGTGGACAATGAGTGGCCCACTTCCATCTGATAGGATATGTCAAACCACATTATTGTCGAATATGGGCAATGGAAAATCCACGCGCAAATCAACGAGTACCACTTCAGCCTGAAAAAGGCCACTGTGTGGTTCCATCCTGAGAAGGTCACTATGTGGTGCGGGTTTACGGCATCATTTATCATAGGGCCATATTTCTTCAGAGAGATAGGTGCTTATGGTCCTGTTACCTGTACCGTCACTGGTAAGCGCTATGGCTGTCTTTTGCACAACCACGTCATTCCAGTTCTCCAACAGCGTGGATCTGTGGATGGGATCATTTTTATGCAAGATGGCGCTCCTCTGCATATTGTAAACCAGTTAAGCGGCTCCTGAAGCTCCATTTCGGAAATGCTAAAATTATCGTCCGCCATTTCCCTACAGCCTGTCCATCGTGATCACCTGTTCTTAATCTGTGTGACTTCTGGCTGTGGGGCTATCTGAAAGATGTGTTCAGTGTTCCGATTGCAAACTCAGCTGCATTGAAGGCACGCATTGCGCAACACATTCTGAACGTGACCCCAGAAATACTTTGATCAGTTGTGGAACATGCTGTTTCTGGATTTCAACTTGTTGCCGAAATAGTGGACAGCATATTAAACATGTTTTACGCCAGTAACACGGAAATTAATAATCTGATTTCATTTTGATTGATGCTTTTTATATGGTTATTGTGTTCTGGACAATTAAAAGTCGATGTAAGTGATATATCTTTCAGCGTATAAATCTCCAGCTCTCACTGAATTTCGTTGGCATTCTCCGTAAATGAGATGCATATCGTCTAGTTTTACAGTTTCTATTAGTGTTTTATTGCGAAATCGTTGAATGGTGTTTACATGTCAATGGCACGTTAGATGAATACACCGTATTCGGCGAATATTTACTATTTGCATGATATACGAGAGAGAACTGTCAGGGCACGTGCTTCGATAAGTGCCGACGTGATAAGGAATACCACTCAATCCATGATAAGAAGATTTGCAGCACTGCATTGATTCCAATGATCATCACTTCGAACACCTTCTGTACATGGGTGTTCGTGCCCCTTTGTGACCTTTGTTGACCTGTTACACATCATTGGATTCGTCTCCATAGCCGCTATCAGAAAATAAGTGCCAAACTATAGCGTCTCATTTAAAAAAACAAAGCTGCCCTTCATATCTCAGAAGCGACCCCACCGAGCAACAAAAAACCAACGTCATATTATGGTCCCCGTTGTCCCATGCAACTTTTGTCCCACAAACTTTTCAGCTCCGATCATACTTTCGGAGTTATTCTTGGTGGCAGTAGTTAGTGACTCACCCTGGATATACAGAATGTGATTCCTACAAGAGCCCTGTCTACGTGATCCACTTCTCTCGTACACGTCTCCACACCAACTGCCTGCCTACTCGCACCGCCTAAAATCGTTTTCCTCGCGCTGAGAGCCCTCCCTTTAAGTCCCATCCGGCTCAGCTCTCTCTCTGCTATTCGAATGACAGAGCAGAGTCGATACACACATATCAGTAACTATGAGAAGAGAATCATGAGTTAATTCTTCTCGGAGAACAGCCATTTAATTACTTTTTGTCGGGATGCCGAACCAATAATGACTGGTAAGAGGTATGTCTCACACTGCTTGCATAAAATTATTTGTTTACCTATTTGTTTTTATTTATTTATTTAACGAGATCTGATTAGGACTATCAGACCCTCTCTTACATCGGACCAGCGTTTCACTCGTATGGTACCTTTTTTACAACATAGTTACTAAATAAATACCGATTTTAGTTTGGCAAATATTACTGTAATGGTCTGAGTGTTTATAGAGACAATGTAAGTAAACAATATTGACTATGAACTAATAAAGTTAATACAATGCTGGCAGTACTCTTACTACTACTGCTGTTGCCCTAGTAATAATGACGATGATAATAAAAATAAAATAATGATAGTGAAAACTATAAAAAGAGTTTCCAGGTATACGAGATAGGTGTTTTCAGATATAGCGACTTCTGAGAAAAGGAAATGAGACTGTATCAGCCACGAATACTGTGGAATGAGAAAGATCTGTTTGTAAAGAAGAATGGTTCTGAGCACTATGGGACTTAACGTCTGAGGTCATCAGTCCCCTAGAACGCACAGCTACTTAAGCCTAACTAATCTAAGGACATCACACACTTGCATGCCCGAGGCAGGATTCGAACCTGCGACCGTAGCGGTCCCGCAGTTACAGACTGTAGCGCCTAGAACCGCTCGGCCACACCGGCCGGCGGAAAGAAGAATGTACAGAGGTTACGAGAGTGTACAGGGACAATGGTAAGCGTTATTGTTGGTTCAGTAGATGTCAGCTGGAGATGTTATTCAGTTCTCTAATATAATGCATAAGGTTATTCCAGAGTCGTGTCACTGCTACTGAGAAGGACTTCGAGAAAGTGGCTGAACGATGGATTGAGACAGAAAGGATTTTGCTCTGACGGGTGTAGGTGTTTCTGTCATTTTGTTCAGACAAGAGCGTTAAGATGGAGGAGAGACGTGAGGGACAGTGTACGTTGGTGGGACAATAGAGAAAACAGAGGGTATGGCAATATGTGCGCATATTCGCATAATGGAAGCATGACTGAAGTTTAACGTCCCATTGACAACGAGTTTATTAACGACAGGGCATTTAGAAGAACGGCGAAGCAAACCGGACGTGTCCTTTTCGCACGAGCCATCCAACCAGTTCAAAGAAATCACGGAAAACCTAAATCTGGATGGCTGGACGGTCTTTGAACTCGGTCCCTCCAAAACTGTGGTCCTTTGTCTTAATCCTGGGGCCTCTAGTGGCATGAAGTCCAACCTTAGCTTGGAAGGAGAGACTATATTTTGTACAATATTAATACCTCGTTGCGTGAGGTATGTAGTTTACAGCAGAAACTGTTCTGATTAATGGAGTTCTTTCTACTGACATATAGTTTGCTGAAGGTATGCTGACGTTTCACGTGTGGCATCGTAATATTCGACAAATCATAGCGAGTTGTATGACTGGAAACTGCCTTCCTTAACTTATCAATAACGGAAAGTAAGCTGATATGTCAGAGGCAGACCTTACTGCGAGCCACATACGCCGTGGAGGCCCTTAAAGATACACGGCCGGCGGAGAATGAATGGTGCCCCCTCAGTGCACACGAAACGGCTGTCCCCTATAACGTAGCTTTGCTAAGGTCGGCTTACGTAGTCAGAGGTGATCGATCCGACAATATTCCTCAAAGCGGCGGAAGAGGGAGTGTGACTTAGAGCAGTTCCTAATGGAAGATAATTCGTTTCCTTGATTGGACACGCAGATAAAGGGGGAGGGGGAGATCCTTGCACTGCTATTGCCGAAGGGGAGGCAGCCCTGCGTGGGTGAGACGGTGCGTGGGCACGCACACACGCAGTCTGCCCGCCGACTCTGTCTGGGAGCCACGCGCCCTTGCTCTGCACCGCCGAACACGTCCAACGGCAGGTACTACATCACTTTAACACCTCAATTTTCATATTTACGGCCATTGGAAGTGTTATTTCATCAACAGTGTGTTTCCATGATGATTCTAGGAGAGGTTTATACTTTTTTTTGTTTCGTCAATTTCATTTCATCGTCATCTATATTCCGGGAGCCAAATTACGGTGCATTGCGGAGGGTACTTTGTGAACCACCGTCATTTCCTCCCCTTTTGCCGTTCCTGTCGCGAATGGTTCGCGGGAAGTACGATTGCTGGTAAGCCTGATTATGAACTCTAATCTCTCTAATTTTATCTTCACGCTCTTTTCGCGAGATGTACGTAGGAGGAAACAACATGTTGGTTGACTCCTCTAAGAATGCACGGTCTCAGAATTTTAACGGTAAACGACACAATGATGGAGAACGCTTCTCTTGCAGATTCTGCCACTGGACTTGGTTGAACGTCTTAGTGACGCTTTCATGCTTTTTACATGGACATGTAACAAAATGTGCTGCTCTTCTTTGTATCTTCTCTATTTCTTCTGTCAGTTCTATTTGGTGCGAATTCCTTACTGATGAGCAGTAATCAAGTATTGGTCGAATGAGACTTTTGTAAGCTACCTCATTTTGGGTGGATTACATTTCCTCCATTACTTACTGTTACTTTTATGTGGTCGTTCCACTTTAAATCACTCCGTGCGCGTACTCCTAGATATTTTACGGAAGTGTCTCGTATCAGTGATTGTTGAGCAATCGTGTAATCATACAATAAACGGTCTTTCTGTCCATGTATTCGCAATACGTTCCATTTGTTTATGTCGAGGGTAAATTGTCAAGCGTCGGTCCTCTGCAGGCTTTCCCACATTACGCTACAATATTTTAGCATCGTGACTTCTCTGTACACAACAACATTATCCGCGAAAAACCTCTTGGAACTTTCCTCGTTATCTACCAGGTCATTTATAAATATATCGTGAAAGAGTAATGGTCCTATTGCACAAAGATATTTTATGTTAATAGAAAATACAGGGTAAGTCAGAGGGAAACGAACATGCTTTGAGGGGTGATAGTATTGGTGATTTTCAACAAAAAACTTCAAAATAATGTAAGTCTTGTTCTTAAAGGTATCCGACACACAGCTGTCTGAAAATCACAGGCGCCAGTCACATATCTATCTTCACCAGCACTCGCATGTGAATACAACTAAAGCGGCATTAGGCTACGTAGTGTTGTCTTTACTGACCACTTCTATGTGCACTTCACTAACGCACGGTGTGCTCGTATTTTACATTCGTGTGCTCAAGTAAAGGCCTGTACGAATGAGATGAGATCAGCAACACAGCAGCCCTCTGCAAGAGCCGCAAAACGCATTGCATTTGACGTTGGACTTCTTGGACATCTTTTGTCAGGAAATGTACACAATTAAACAAAACATTCATTTACTATCGCCTGCATTTACCCTGTTCCCCATTTTTTTCATTAGTTTCCTTAGAAACTGTTAAGAACAGGGCATATGTTCATACGTTTTTTTTGTTCAGAATGACTAATATTGTAACTCCTCAAAGCATATATACATTTCCTCCTGGCTCAGCCTGTATGAAAGTACTGGTCATATAACACTCGGTTGGGGTGGGCCCGAATCTAGCTTTTCGTCTGAAGATTTCTCTCCATTGAGAAGTACATGCTGTGTTATGTTTGCTAGAGACTCTTCAATCCAGTTACACAAGTTCCCTGATATTTCATATGCACGTATTTTGCTAATTATGCAGCAGTGCCAAACTGCATCGAAAGCCATCCGGAAGTCAAGGAATACGATATCAACTTGGGCGCCTGTATCTACTGGTCTAAAAAATGGTTCAAATGGCTCTGAGCACTATGGGACTTAACTTCTGAGGTCATCAGTCCCCTAGAACGTAGAACTACTTAAACCTAACTAACCTAAGGACATCACACACATCCACGCCCGAGGCAGTATTCGAACCTGCGACCGTAGCGGTCGCGCGGTTCCGGACTCTACTGGTCTCTGGGTCTTGTGGACGAACGGAGCGAGATGGGTTCCACGCGATCGCCGTTTGCGGAAACCATGTTCATTCTTACGTCTCACAGTGATATAGGATTTTCATCAGCATACAATGAAAATAAATAGCTCAAATAGAGACACAAACAGAATATACGAGGATGTATATTCACGGACGGGACAGGAGTTCAGCCGTGGCCCTGCTAAAGCAATCGTCCCACTACAAGCCTAAAACGATTTAGCAAAATCACAAAAAACATAAACCAGGATGTCTGGAGAGAGCACGCTCTTGCACAAGATAACTTATAATATATTAAAAAAATATTCTTATAGTGCTTCTTCGCACGTCTCTACAATCTCTTTGCACACACTACTAGCAGCCACTTTTGATCCCAGAACCATGAAAATACTGCTATGCACCTTGGACTCCGTTAATTCTTTTCGACAAACTGGCTCCGCGCTATAAACACACTACTACGCCCGTTGCACTTAGCCTTGTCCTCCCTTCAGATCGTCTGAAACATGGAGTCAGCATCCCGCCATGATGAGAGACGTGTTGAACTCTTGAACATTACAAGACGTTAGTATCATTCACTACAAAATTTAGCGTACGATTTTCTTGTAAATGCAGTGCATCGTGATCTTGTACTGTAGTGTCGCAGGGTGTTATAGTTGTTCCCTTTCATCATTATTCTGAGTTCTATAAGTGATCTTATACAGGGTGGTCCATTGATAGTGACCGGGCCAAATATCTCACGAAATAAGCATCAAACGAAATAAGCATCAAACGAAGAACGAAACTCGTCTAGCTTGAAGGGGGAAACCAGATGGCGCTATGGTTGGCCCACTAGATACCGCTGCCATAGGTCAAACGGATATCAACTGCGTTTTTTTAAAATAGGAACCCCATTTTTATTACATATTCGTGTAGTACGTAAAGAAATATGAATTTTTTAGTTTTACCACTTTTATCGCTTTGTGATAGATGGCGCTGTAATAGTTACAAAGGTATAAGTACGTGGTATTACGTAACATTCCGCCAGTGCGGACGGTATTTGCTTGGTGATACATTACCCGTGTTAAAATGGACCATTTACCAATTGCGGAAAAGGTCGATATCGTGTTGATGTATGGCTATTGTGATCAAAATGCCCAACGACCGTGTGCTATAAATGCTGCTCGGAATCCTGGACGACACCATCCAAGTGTCCGGACCGTTCGCCGGATAGTTACGATATTTAAGGAAACAGGAAGTGTTCAGCGACACGTGAAACGTGAACCACGACCTGCAACATATGGTGATGCCCAAGTAGGTATTTTAGCTGCTGTCGACGCTAATCCGCGCATCGGTAGCAGACAAACTGCGCGAGAGTCGGGAATCTCAATAACGTCGGTGTTGAGAATGCTACATCAACATCGATTGAACCCGTATCATATTTCTATGCACCAGGAATTGCACGGCGACGACTTTGAGCGTCGTGTACAATTCTGCCACGATGACAGGTTTTTTGCACGCGTTCTATTTAGCGACGACGGAAAATCCACGATGGCTGCGACAAGTGGAACATCAGCGACCTTGGCGGGTTAGTGTATGGTGCGGCATTATGGGATGAAAGATAATTGGCCCCATTTTGACGATGGCAATCTAAATGGTGCAATGTATGCTGATTTCCTACATAATGTGCTACCGATGTTACTACAAGATGTTTCACTGCATGACAGAATGGCGATGTTCTTCCAACATGATGGATGTCCGGCACATACATCTACATCTACATGAGTACTCTGCAATTCACATTTAAGTGCTTGGCAGAGGGTTCGTCGAACCACAAACATACTATCTCTCTACCATTCCACTCCCGAACAGCGCGCGGGAAAAACGAACAGCTAAACCTTTCTGTTCGAGCTCTGATTTCTCTTATTTTATTTTGATGATCATTCTACCTATGTAGGTTGGGCTCAAAAAAATATCTTCGCATTCGGAAGAGAAAGTTGGTGATTGAAATTTCGTAAGTAGATGTCGCCGCGACGAAAAACGTCTTTGCAGTAATGACTTCCATCCCAATTTGCGTATCATATCTACCACACTCTCTCCCCTACTACGTGATAATACAAAACGAGCTGCCCTTTTTTGCACCCTTTCGATGTCCTCCGTCAATCCCACCTGGTAAGGATCCCACACCGCGCAGCAATATTCTAACAGAGGACGAACGAGTGTAGTGTAAGCTGTCTCTTTAGTGGACTTGTTGCATCTTCTAAGTGTCCTGCCAATGAAGCGCAACCTTTCGCTCGCCTTCCCCACAATATTATCTATGTGGTCTTTCCAACTGAAGTTGTTCGTAATTTCAACACCCAGGTACTTAGTTGAATTGACAGCCTTGAGAATTGTACTACTAATCGAGTAATCGAACTCCAACGGATTTCTTTTGGAACTCATGTGGATCACCTCACACTTTTCGTTATTTAGCGTCAACTGCCACCTGCCACACCATACAGCAATCTTTTCTAAATCGCTTTGCAACTGATACTGGTCTTCGGATGACCTTACTAGACGGTAAATTACAGCATCATCTGCGAACAACCTAAGAGAACTGCTCAGATTGTCACCCAGGTCATTTATATAGATCAGGAACAGCAGAGATCCCAGGACGCTTCCCTGGGGAACACCTGATATCACTTCAGTTTTACTCGATGATTTGCCATCTATTACTACGAACTGTGACCTTCCTGACAGGAAATCACGAATCCAGTCGCACAACTGAGACGATACCCCATAGGCCCGCAGCTTGATTAGAAGTCGCTTGTGAGGAACGGTGTCAAAAGCTTTACGGAAATCTAGAAATACGGAATCAACTTGAGATCCCCTGTCGATAGCGGCCATTACTTCGTGCGAATAAAGAGCTAGCTGCGTTGCACAAGAACGATGTTCTCTGAAACCATACTGATTACGTATCAATAGATCGTTCCCTTCAAGGTGATTCATAATGTTTGGATACAGTATATGCTCCAAAACCCTACTGCAAACCGACGTCAATGATATAGGTCTGTAGTTCAATGGATTACTCCTATTACCCTTCTTAAACCCCGGATGCTACCTGCGCAATTTTCCAATCTGTAGGTACAGATCTATCGGTGAGCGAGCGGTTGTATATGAGTGCTAAGTAGGGAGCTATTGTATCAGCGTAATCTGAAAGGAACCTAATCGGTATACAATCTGGACCTGAAGACTTGCCCGTATCAAGCGATTTGAGTTGCTTCGCAACCCCTAAGGTATCTACTTCTAAGAAACTCATGCTAGCAGCTGTTCGTGTTTCAAATTCTGGAATATTCCATTCATCTTCCCTGGTGAAGGAATTTCGGAAAATTGCGTTCAATAACTCCGCTTTAGCGGTATAGTCGTCGGTAACAGTACCATCGGCACTGCGCAGCGAAGGTATTGACTGCGTCTTGCCGCTTGTGTACTTTACATACGACCAGAATTTCTTCGAATTTTCTACCAAATTTCGAGACAATGTTTCTTTGTGGAACCTATTAAAGGCATCTCGCATTGAAGTCCGTGCCAAATTTCGCGCGTCTGTAAATTTTAGCCAGTCTTCAGGATTTCGCGTTCTTCTGAACTTCGTATGCTTTTTCCGTTGCCTCTGCAACAGAGTTCGGACCTGTTTTGTGTACCACAGGGGATCAGTTCCATCTCTTACCAATTTATTGCGGTTGAAGCGGTATTGAATAGCATACTTCAAGACAATTGGATTCGTCGTCGAAGCACCATACCATGGCCCGCACCTTCACCGGATCTGATGTCCCCGTATTTCTTTCTGTGGGGAAGGTTGAAGGATATTTGCTATAGTGATCCACCTACAACGCCTGAGAACATGCGTCAGCAATTTGTCAAAGCATGTGCGAACATTACGGAAGGCGAACTACTCGCTATTGAGATGAATGTCGTTAAACGTGTTGTCAAATGCAATGAGGTTGACGGACATCATTTTGAGCATTTACTGCATTAATGTGGTATTTACAGGTAATCACGCTGCAAGAGCATGCCTTCTCAGAAATGATAAGTTCACAAACGTACATGTATCACAATGGAACAACCGAAATGAAATGTTCAAACGTACCTACGTTCTGCATTTTAATTTAAGAAACCTACCTGTTAGCAACTGTTCATCTAAAATTATGAGCCATATGTTTGTGAGTATTACAGCGCCATCTATCACAAAGCGAAAAAAGTGGTTCAAGTAAAACATTCATATTTCTTTCCGTACTACACGAATATGTAATAAAAATAGGGGTTCCTATTTTTAAAAAACGCAGTTGATATCCGTTTGACCTATGGCAGCGCCATCTACCGGGCCAACCATAGCGCCATCTGGTTTCGTTCTTTGTAGTTTTTTCGTTTGACGCTTATTTCGTGAGATATTTGGCCCGGTCACGATCAATGGACCAACTTCTATTGTATAGTATGCATTACCCGTGAAATGTGTTTTGGCTTTTCATAAAGCAGCATATAACCTTAACAATTTTTCCATAAGTTATCCATACATGGGATAAGTGTTCGTCCCTGCATCGTTGTACATAGCAAATACTGGACTCTATTAGGGTACATGTTAGCTAAATAAAAACGACATTGTTTCTTATGAGAACCCTTATTTAACTACCAACACAATCTTCTTACGTTCAAGGTAAAAATACAAAAAGTAAATAATTAAAAAACTGGATAGTCTGGCAAAGAGTGAACAATATCTAATACTGTACTATAAGACGACATAATATTGAATAGATAATTTGAAAGAGGTACACAATATTGAATATCTATGTAAGAATGTAAACTGCTCATAAAATGAATGTGATTAGTGATATAAGTTCTTCTCTTAGTTAAATGAGGTTTTCCTCGTTATTTACATTTGTAACTACGTTTCCCAATGTCTGTTTGTATATACGCGAGAGCTACGTATGGATATGTGCAGATTCGCCACACTTCTCCAAGAGTATCTATAGAGGTCTCCTATCTGGTGTCTTCTAAACACGATGTCCCTTTCGCAGCAGTTGATAGCAACAGATCTTGGACTTGATGACTCTTTGAAACGTCGCAGTACTATTAAGTGAATATTGCAAAACTGCGAAGAGCTTGACCTCAGTACACAGTACAGTATCAAAACAATTTACGGCCACTGATGTCACACAGTACATTAATCCAATACTGCCTAACCATACTTTATAGTACGCAACGATTCTCGATTCGGCGTTCACGTCTGATATAACAATTACGGTTGCCAACTCTCTCGCGATCGTTTCTGTTGCCTGTTGGCGACGGTACTGAATTTGACTGAGAGTAATTAAGACGTTACGCAGTACTTTGTGGACCCATGACCGACACGTAACCGTTTGCTTGGGTACACGCTGCGCGTCTCCCACGCTGCGTGTCTCCTCGAGCAGTGACAATGGCGTTCTTGGCCTCAAACTGTTTGCCCAGTCAGCGGCCTGGAATTTTCTTATGTTGATGTGACATAATGTTAAGAGTGTTGTCGGGCAATAGCTAACGAGGACGTTGATCCCAGGTAGGCGATGGCGTGCCACGTCAGCAAACTGCCACACTGGCAGTAGGGATGCACAATCGACAAACGTCGCCGACATCTAGGTATAGCTATTTAACCGTTGTAAGTAGGAGTATCGAAAGTGATATTTTTATTGTCTGTCTCTTCTTGACTCACTATAATTCTCATTGGCAGATTTCTTGCCCATTCCAGATGCTACCAATCTTAGCAGTCTTGCAATGCGCTTAATTTAATTTCATGTTCAGTACTACAAACGAGCACCAGATTTGAACATGAATATATCTCCAATGCATATTCATGGAAGTTTGTTACTTCCGTGTGTCATAACTACCATTGCAAATGATAGGTATGAGGTGCAAAACGAACACATTTGGTGACAGCACCGTATGAGAATGGTGGAAATTACCAATCTCTGCTCTCAAATATGAGGCAGAATGTGAGCTCACCTTAACCCCTGAGTGCCTGGACCAAGAAAAGATAGACACACTGCAAAAGTAATCTAGACTCGGCACGAACTACACAGATTACTGCACTGGTATATGATGGGAAATGGACTCTCATTGTCAGAAATGATATGGTAAGTACAATATTTCATGCGTAGAACACGTATCATAAGTGTTTCAGTCCGAAATTTCTCTCGCGTGGGGGTGGGCCAGAAATATCGAAATATCAAAATATATATTTTTTTGCGTCCATAACGTCGATGACCTATGTAAATATCGATTCAATACATATCGATATTTTCAATAATTTGTCCATCCCTAACTGGCAGCTCCACGTTATAAAAACGCCACGTTGTCCATTTGTCCAGACTGGAGATCTTGGGCAGTATTGTATCGCCTTATGAAGCACATTTAACATAGGCGATGCATCTTGTGTGACCAGAACGGCCCAGTATTTAAAAAAAGGAAAAATATAATCTGCGATCACTATAAACAGGCTGGCAGATGATACGTTTCACTGAACCAAACATTGAAATCTGTTCGTATTCCATTCGTGGATGGAGCGCATGTAAAATGACGGCTTCTGCGCCTCTCTGGAAGCTCTTATGTCCATAAATTTATGTGCACGGGCTGTACGGGACAGATGCGTAGGGGACAGAGAACATTTGTGGCTTCTTCGCTGAAAGATGAGTTTTGGAGTTCTCCAAGCACGTGCAGCATATTGCTTCGAGTTCAGCCATTTAAGATATTTCAGCATTTGTGTTACACCCACTCACCAGTCAAACAAGCCTGTGACCATTCGCACCACCTTTCTCCTATTTACAGTATTTCTAAGACTGATAAACATTCCTGACTCATTGGAGAATATTCATATTTTACAAGTAATATACAAATGTGTACTTGTATAACTGCTACTACGGACAAAATGAGGCCTAGAAATATAAAAGCAAGCATGTAAAATATTTTTAGCTTGAGAACGGTCAGCTTTTCTAACAGCCATGTGTTCTTTCAGAAGCTCGTACAACAGGGGTTGATGTACTAAGGTATGTATTAAAAACCTGAAATACTGCACTGATAACGACTAGTTAGTAGCCGAAATCTGGACTTGCTTTCATAACGCCAGAAAGGAAACAACTGATTGCTGCTCTCCATCATTTTGAAAGTAACACCACAGTCGTTGTGTGCATTCCACATTTTTAATGTAAATTAATTTGATGAGCCGAATGTTCTGTTAAATATATTGGGATGGTATTAAATTTTGTTCTCAACAATATAGAAACGCGAGAAAAATGTCCTGAGACAAGGTTGGGGGGGGGGGGGGGGGATAAGAGGGAATTTAAGTTTCGTTTCCAAGATCTTCGTCACACGCGGTAAATT
Organism: Schistocerca piceifrons; assembly: GCF_021461385.2. NCBI lineage: Eukaryota > Metazoa > Arthropoda > Insecta > Orthoptera > Acrididae > Schistocerca > Schistocerca piceifrons. The sequence continues at coordinate 215,795,456 of NC_060144.1, read as the reverse complement.
AAAAAAAAATGGTTCTGTGGGTACGTATGCGCTTGTAACAAACTTATTTCGTTAAAACCTGACACTTCTTTATGAATAAATCTTGGCACTCCTTGGATAAAAATTTCACCTTGAATCCAGATACCCGTGCTGTTACAGTCTCGTCCTCGCAAAGTTCTTCGAAGTACTTCTCTACTGCTTTAATTGTTTGTTAGGCAACTTACACCTAACGGCCCATCTTTCACATGTGTGGAAAGTTTCGTCTGTTGGTTTGTAGTACGATCCTTTGATGTTTCAGATGCCTACATGGGTTCATACACCTGTATCTTCGTCTCGCTGTGCGAATTGCCGCAAATAGTGTGGCAGAGAACACCTTTTATTTGCTTTAGATTCTGTTCCTGTTCGCGAATGGAGCAGCATAGCGCATTAGCCCATCCAAATTGACGTTTTCGGTGATTTACCCTAAATCGCTCTAGGCAAACTCTGGGATGGTTCCCTTAAAAAGGATGCGGCCGATTTCCTTAACATCCTCCCCTTACCCAAGTTCCCGCTCCGTCTCTAATGGCCCCGTAGTCCGCGGAATGTTAAACGCTAATCATTGTTGTATTTCCGACAGCGCCGTTCCTAAGAGCTAATATGCTGTTACAACGTCCATATTTTCAGACTGCAGTATCTTAGGTGGTATACTAATTTGTTCTAGTGATTTATACCGAATTACCGAATTACGTTTTTTATCACCTATTTCTACACTCTGTTACATTTCTTACTCTTACGAACTATGGTTATCAAAGCCTCAAGAACGTCAATAAAACTATTTTTAAGTGTATAGATGTTTTTTATTATATGACAGCACAACGCATTGGGCTTGATATCTCTGGCGTTACCTTGGAAGTACTCACAAAACAAGATTTTAAATCCCTCTGCAACTAGGGGGCCAATAAATATATAGATCTTTCCAACTGCTCTAAGTACAGGGCTGTTTCTTGGTTATTTTCTTAGCCTCTACATCGCCTTTATGGACTAAATCTGATTTGTGACATGATTCTGTTTTGCACAATACTGTGTACACCACTCATGACGAATGCTCGAACTTAGCCTTGGCCGAAACACTTGACCACAGCTCGCCCCTTCCGTTCTACAGATTCCTTTAATTGACGTTCGAGTCCTAATAAAGGAGATTGATTCCCATATCTGTACGTCAGAATGATTACAAAACAATCTTTGATTATTTTAACACAGTGAAAGAATTTTCTTAGCTGACTTTACTAACATTTCCACTTTGGCCTTCCCGTTTACATTTCTCCTATTTTTTTCTCTCTAGTTGTACTTTATCCTCGGGGACATATTTCCTATCGTCCCAGCCTATTAACACCCTACTATTTATTTATTTTAATTTATGGTCTACATTGGACCACTTTAGTCAATATTATGAATTAGGTCCTTCTGTTTTTTGTTGGCCCTATACTTTTTCATTCTTTCAGATCGCACCTTTCTCTCTTCATCCGAAATCACCCTTCCCATTCTCTGTTTGTTTATTTTTATTGGTAGTGTGACATGTTTGTCTTGAAGTGTCTTGAGCACGTCTCTCTTGCCTTTCAAATCCTTCATCGTAATTTATAATTACATCATTTCCTTCTTGATCTCTGCGATCCATCTAATGCCGCTCTTTCTGTATCGTAACATCTCAATTCTTCTCCTGCTGATTTTATTTTCTGCCCTAGGAAAGAGATCCGTTACTTTTTCGTTGTACGTGTCACTGGTCCTGTTTCTTCATAAACTGTTTCATTTGAAGCTATTCTCCAAATTCTGTATTTCTGGTATTTTTTATTTATACATGTTCTGACTATCCTTCTTTCTACCTTTAGTAAGTAATCTATTGGTTGTTTTAAATATAATTTCGCTAGTATATTTTATCTGCGGCTGTGTGACTGTTTTGTAATATTTAAGTTTTGTGGTATTGAGAGGCATTTTTTGTTACAGGCATTTTTGATAACATGATGTGTTTTAATCAATATGTTTATTCCACCTGCCATTATGGTTTCTCATTCAGATTGTGTGTTATTATTTCTCCCAAGTATTTAAACTTTTCAACAATTTTTATGTCGTGTTTTCCAACTATAATTTTGTTTGCCAGTGATGGTTCCGTTAGCATTATTTCTGTTTTTTTAAAAAACAAAACAAAAAGAAAGAATATATTTTAAGGCCAATACTCTGGGCTATTTCATGTAATGATAGTATTTGTTATTTGGTTTCTTGAATGTTGTTGGCGAGAAGAGCGAGGTCATCCCCAAATCCTAAACAGTTCAATTTTATATCATCTTTTTGCGTTCCAACCTTGATGTTCTTTGGATTGTCCTTGTACCATTCCCTCATTATGATATCAAGGGCACAATTTAAAAAAAAATTGGAGATAGGCCGTCTCCCTGCCTTAAACCAGTTTTTACCAAGAATGATTGAGAAAGTTCCCCTCCGAACTTAATTTTCGAATTTGTATTTGTTAAGGTAAGTCCTATCAGTTTAATTAATTTTGGGCAGAGTCCGAAATGTATCAAAATTTTTAACAGTGAGAGTCTATGGATAGAATCAAACGCTTTCTTAAAATCTAGAAATGTAACTGATAGAGGCTTGTTTCGTTTGCGCTAATAAGCAATGATTAATTTCAGAGTAATTATTTGTTCGGCACAGCCTCTCCAAGGTCTGAAGTCTCCTTCGTATTGGTGGTGGTGGTAAATTCCTATGGGATCAAACTGCTGAGGTCATCGGTCTCTAGGCTTACACACCACTTAATATAACTTAAACCAACTTACGCTAAGGACAACACACACACCCATGCCCGAGGGAGGACTCGAACCTCCGACAGGGGCAACCGCGCGAACTGTGGCAAAGCGCCCCAGATCACGCTGCTACCTCGTGCGACCTTTCTCGGTATTCCCCCAGTTCCTCTTCCAGTTGTTCTTTGTTGTTATTTGATCCTATTATCGCACAATAGTTTTCGTAAGTGTGCGGTGATAATTTTCCACATAGCCTTTTAGCCCTATAGGCTCGCGCGAGCCTTTTGTTATCGCGAGATCGCAGCCTCGCTTTCTCACGGTTTCAGCAGTATATGTGAAACCCTGGGGGTCGCGCCCAGTACGGCGGTGACGATGCGAAATCGCCGCGAAAATGTTGTGATCGCCAACCTCTGCTGTATCGCAGCAATCTCGCCGATCGCTGCGGACGCAGCAGCCGTTGTAGGTGAACGCGCACGGTTCGTAACCCTTGCAACAGCTGCCGTCAGTCTGCCATGGATGCAGCTAGTTTGGACGTGGAATTGTTCGCTAAAGGGGAAAAAAAGTCCTGAAATATGGGACACATCTCCCAAGGAGTATCATGATAGGATTCAGAAGGGAACCGCATGGTTTCAAGTATGCACAAAATTTTGTGTGGGTTTTGCTGCGAAATCAAATCAGGAGAAGCGGCGTTTTTGCTCGAATGTAGCCATTTAAAACTTAAAAAAGCGCTAAGCAGTAAATGCTTTGCTCCCTGGCGAGAGCACTTTCGTTTGAATGACCAAATCTTCAGTTAAGAATAAGTTTACAATAAATTCTGTTACCTTAGCCTGTTCAATGTAATCAATGCTCTGTTGTGTTGCAGCCACAAAATACATAATTGCACATATTTTAATAGCAATATAAATTGAATTATCTCTCACGTTCGGGAATAAATTGATTCAATGTTCATTAGCATTGTTACCCTCCAGATTCAGATACATTTGTTTTGCCTTAGTATTTTGCCATTATTGTGTATAAAGTAATCAGCGACAACATTTCTTCTATCGTTAAGTGACCCTACTCTTTGGCTTGATGGTATGCCATTGTCAAAATCAGATAGCATGCTTTTCAAATCCCCTGGCATTTTTTTGCTACCTTTCCTCTGTGAATTACGGTAAGCACTGTTTGTGCAAGACTTTCCACTCAACTTTACAAACTTCCCTTAATATTTAGACAGTGTCATGTGGCCGATTTTGTATTGATAACACACATAAATCAGAGTGCAGCTACTATCGAGATATCTGAAAAGGTGAACAGTTCGCTGATCTGAAATTTAAGAATTTACACTGCCCTCCATAAGTTTGGAAACACCATGCTGCGTATTACAACGGAGCAAGATGGAAGTGGTCTATGTGAGTTATTGGTTAGAATACGGAATGGCAAGCTCAAATAACGGTTAATAATGACAAAGTGCTTCAAATACCACTAAGCACTGTGGGACTCAACATCCGAGGTCATCAATCCCCTAACTAAACTAAGGACATCACACACATCCATGTCCGTGGCAGCATTCGAACCTGCGACCTGCTTTGTGGGTTTACTTGATTTTCATGATTTTCAGTGGTTTTATTAGAATGTGAAACACGTATGTAACGTAGCAGCGATGGTGAGGCATGATAAAATCTTTGACCAGAGAGCCTTTTATCGTGGTTAGTCTGCGCTTAACCGCGCGAGTGTTGCGAGCAGCACTCTGTCGGTAGCAGTAGCTCAGTTCAGTTGCGTCCAGTATTCGGTCGGTAGTAGTTGTGCAGTACAGTTGCGAGCAGTCTGTCAGTGGGCAGTCTGTGAGCAGTGCAGTATGTCGGTAGTAGCAGTCGAGTGCAGTCGTGTGTGAGGAGTCGGCGAGCGTCGACATGGCATTCTGGTCAAGATTCAGGACGAGGTATATTATTTTTAAATGCGCTCAGCTAATAATGTAAATTAACTGTAATTAATTTGTGCAATAATCGCCCCAATAATAATTTTGATTCAAAAGCAATTTTTTACAAAAGAAGCATTTAACTGAACCAACGATTTCCTTCCATTTCCCTTAAAGAAAAGTTTCAGTTAAAAAAAAAAATTATTTGCAATGCAGTTCCTCCAAGCCGTGGCCAACAATAAGAGCAGAAATTTGACATGCAGTTATACTGAGGTAAGAAATTAATTATGATTTTTTGCACAGGGCCAAAGACTGATATTTCGGTTTAATTGAGTTATCATTATCACTGAGATTTTCTTATCATTGAATTGACTTTCATTTTTTTTTGTGGGAGCTTACACCAGAGTCAGATTGCGATTCACATTTTTATTGTCTTTGTCAGTACATTTCATTGCAGGGAGGTTACGTTTGGCTCCCATTTCTATTAAATGTTGTCATCTTTTTAAATTTCTGTGGGGAGGTTACACTTAGCACATTGTCCATTAGCATTTAAAATAAAATATCTTTATAAATTATAGTGGGGAGGTTACAAATGTTGTGGTCGACTTTATATATATAAGATCTTTGTAGCAACTATTCGAAAACAGCATGCTCCCACAATAATAGAACAAATATTTACAAATTATTTTAATGAAATTACTTAAATTTACACCCATAATCAACGATAATTAAATATAACTGAGAACAAAGACATTTATTGCTTAATTAATGAATTTATGTAAAGTAATTATGATCTTCCTAGTTAAAAACATCAACCTTTTGAGCTTTGCAACAATTGCTCAGAAGTGCTCCTAAAATATCGAAAAATTATTTCTAATTTATTTTGTGGCAGTTACATGGCGTCATAGGACTGCAGTACACTACCCTCCATGAGTTTGGAAACACCTAGTAATTATAGACCATGGAAAGGAAATACAGTATAAAAATGCATTTTGTTGTTTTACAAGTCGTACTCGGCATAGTATACCATTAAAAAATCATTTATAAGGTAAGTTGAAATGCCCCTAGTATGTCTTGGGATATGGCTTGTTCCTATGTTAAATTCATAAGTGATACTAATCCATACAGTGGGTAATGCTTCCGTTTTAGACATTTGAAAATGGCCTAAGGCCGAAATTGTACAATCGTACATCAAGTACAGAGAATGCTAGCTGAAGTAAACACAAAATCATTTAAGAAATGCATCTCAGCTGTAGACCCTATCGCAACGAAGATCAATGATTATTGTATTGAAAGGCCTACTACGTTCAATGTCATTTGATCACCAAAGTCGGCAATGAGAAGAATCAACGTATAAGCAGCTCTAATTCCGGCGACATCTTCCTTGTACTAAGATTGAGGATCCGAACTACGTTGGCACATACATGAAATGTGACATATTTTTTCACTACGCGCAATCAGAAACACCAAATCCAAATCGCATTTCACTCCGCTTATAAGACACCTTTGATTTCAAAGGCAAATTAGTTTTTTGACAAAAATACAGCTTAAAGTTCGAAATTCCACTGTAATCGTTAGAGTGTACAATAACATTGTATTATTTCTTATGATAAATGAGCGGGAAATGTGTGTTGCATGACATAATGGTAACACGATTTACCGAACAATGTCTATAGGAAATAGGAGAATGAATAGTTTGTAGTATTCCGATTTTGATGCAATTACAAGACATATACCAAGTTCATGCTTCTCCAACACAAAGATCCTCACACAAACCTTGGTAAACAATTTGGATGACTAGTTTGCAAAATCAGGTAATTTCCAAGAATGATTGCCTATCGAAGTGGCGGGGTGCAAACGGTACATATCGAACGTGCGATTGTAAATCGATCATGCGACTCTGCTGACGGCGTTATGATCAGTTATTTGTGATAGTCATTTTTATCTGTTTTCCGTTGGTCCCTTAGTTGTTCTAAGTTACATGTCTCCGAGAATTAATGGCAGAAAGGGAATTGTTCCCGTAGTGTACACATTACATGGCCTTTCACATGACAACACCGACGACGAGTAAGGTAAGTCATCTCCTTTGTAATTACAAGTATTTTTGTAACGGTCTTCTTTTGCCATTGCTGCAGTGAACACCATAAACATACTCGTAACGCCTACCACCAGAGTCGCTTGATCGATTTAGGATCGCACGTTCGATATGTATCGTTTGGACCCCGCCACTTCGATAGGCCATCATTCTTGGAAATTATCCAAAATCATACTACCCGAAATATAACGACAGTGTCGAAGTTCTCCACCTTCATTAACTACACACGCGTTTGAGAATTTATGTTCCGCGTCCGCAGAAAGATGCAACCGATTTGATGCCAGTGCCTTGAGCGCATCGTGTGGCTTACCTTCTGACTGCTGTCGTTACTCCATGTCCTTACTGCGATTCACGGCTTTCCAAAGATATTGCAGACCGCTCTTGGACACATACATGTTAACCGCCAGCCGCCTCGCCTCAGACTGCTGCTAAGCAACGTTCTGGACCGCTGCAGAAGCATTTCTATTGTTGGGAGCTACGGCACGTTGCGATATGTTTGTTGTACGTACACTCAAGCACGGTGCTCACGAGCGAGTAACAGCGTCACGTTCTCGCAACTACACCGCGGCGTCAGAAATAGCTTCCCTGCACGTAAGCCGGAATCGCAGCGATAATCGCGCAGCAGTATTAGACTGGAAACCAACCAATATGCATGCAGGCAGAAGATACACAACAGCAAGTTTTGGATTCACCCAAAGGTTAGTTCACGGCTGTTGAAAGGAGCATTCGTAACACTATAGATTTAAGAAAAGAGGAAAGTACACTACCCTCCATGAGTTTGGAAACACCTAGTAATTATAGACAATGGAAAGGAAATACAGTATAAAATGCATTTTGTTGTTTTATAAATGTTTATTAAGCTCAAATAATACACATGAAGATGCAACAATTAAAATTTCGATTCCTCAAAATAGCGGCCCTTTGCTTTCATCACTGCCTTGCACACTCTCGGCATGCGCTGCGTCAGTTTTGCCAAGGTTTCAGTTGGAATTAATCTCCATTCTTGCTGCAGGACCTCCCACAATTGTGACCCACTCATGATTTCCAGTTTTCGGATCCTCCTGTCCAATTCATCCCATAGCAGCTCGATTGGGTTACAATCAGGGGCGGCCATTCCATGTTTGTCAATATTTTACGAGCCTCCAGAGACTTCACATAGTTCTCACACAAACGAGACGTATGTTTCGGGTCGTTGTCTTGCTGCAAGACAAACCCTTTCCAAATCAGACACAAACCAGATGTCTTAGCATTAGAAGGAAGTTAGAAGGACATAGTATTTGAAATAACTGAAATGTTTACAAGTGTACTACATTACTCGAATGACACACTTCAATTTGTGATTCAGGTTTGCACTGACGCAGCAGGCGTCATAGCACTACTTTTAGGCAATCTTCAAAGTATGGTCTGAAGGAGTGATTCATTAAATAGAAAAGTCAGAACAACCTTCGGCGAAATTAAAAGCAAGGTTGGTAACATTGAGAGTGGAATCGGGATTGCAATGTTAAATGCAGAGGAGACAACGGTGTGGTGCAAAGAGTACATTAAAAGCCTCTATGAGGGACAAGACTTGATGGTGACGCAATAGAAGAAGAAATAGGAGTCGAAATAGAGGAGAAAGGGGATCCAGAATTAGAATCAGAATTTAAAACTGCTTTGCAAGACATAATAGCGAATAATACAGAAGGGATAGAAAACACTCCATCGTAATTTCTTAAATGAATGGGGATAATGGTGACAAAACGACTATTATCATTTGTACATAGAATATAAAATGGAATGCCGTGTGGGTAGGGCCTCCCGTCAGGTAGACCGTTCGGCTTGTGCAAGTCTTTAGAGTTTACGCCACTTCGGTGACTTGCGTGTCGATGGAGATGAAACGATGATGATAAGGACAGTCCCTGAGTAGAGAAAGTCTCCGACCCAGCCGGGAATCGAACCGGGACGTTAGGTACGACATTCTGTCGCGCTGACCACTCAGCTACCAAGGGAGGATTGTATATAATATATGAGACTAGTGATATACCATCTGACTTTCGGAAGAACATCATTCACGTAAGTGGATGCCGGTAAGTGTGGGAAATATCGCACAGTCAGCTTAACAGCAGATGCATCCAAGTTGCTGACAAGAACGTCACTGTTACAGAAGAAAGGAATATGAAATTGAGCATCTGTCAGACGACGATCCGTTTGGCTTTAGCAAAGGTAAAGGCACCAGAGAGGCAGTTCTGTCGTTGTGGTTGATAATGGGAGCAAGTCTGAAGAAAGGATTTGTCGTCCTAGGTTCGACGATGTAAAATGGTGCGAGATGTCCGAAATTCTGAGAAAAATAGGGGTTAGCTATAGGGAAAGATGGGTACTATGCAATATGTACAGGAACCAAGGGGGAACAATAAGAGTGAAAGACCAAGAACGAAGTTCTCGGATAAAAAAGGGTGTAAGACAGGAATGCAGTCTTTCGTCCTTACTGTTCAATCTATACATCGAAGATGCAATGTCGGAAATAAAAGAAAGGTTCAGGAGTGGAATTAAAATGCAAGGTGTAAGGATATCAATGATAAGATTCGCTGAAGGCACTGTCATCCTCAACGAAAGTGAAGAAGTATTACAGAATTTGTTGAGTGGAATTAACAGCCTAATGAGTAAAGAATGTAAACTAAGAGGAAAGTGAAATAGATAAATGTAATGAGAAGTAGCAGATACGAGAACAACGAGAAACTTAACATCAGGATTAATGGTCACGAAGAAGTTAAGAATTCTGCTACTTAGGCAGCAAAACAACCCATGAGTGACGGAGCAAGGAGGGCATCGAAAGCAGAGTAGCACTGGAAAAAAGGGCGTTCCCGACCAAGAGAAGTCTACTAATATCAAACATAAGCCTTAATCTGAGGAAGAAATTTGTCAGAATGTACTTTTGGAGCTCAGCATTGTATGGCAGTGAAACATGGTCTGCGGGAAAACCAGAAAATAAGAGAATCGAAGCAGTTAGGTTGTGGTGCTACAGAAGAATGTAGAAAATTAGGTGGACTGATAAGGTAAGGAATGAGGAAGTTCTCTGCAGAAAGGAAAGGTTTACATGGAAAGGTGAATATGGAAAACACTGACAAGGAGAAGCGACAGGACTATAGGTCATCTGTTAAGAAATTATCAAGGAATAACTCCCATGGTATTAAAGGGAGCTCTAAGGGGAAAAACCTGTAGAGGAAGTCAGAGATTGGAATATTTCCAGCAAATAATTGACGATGTAGGAGTAGTGGGGCGAGGGCGACATCCCCCAAAGTACCATTATCCAAGATGCCAGAAGGGCGACGTCAACCCAAGGGCGGTGTAACCCCAACGGCGGTGTCACCCCAGAGTACTGTTGTCGAAGATGGAGGCTGTGACGCAAGTACGTGACATCTGCGGATGACGCGATTGATGTCAGCTGATGACGCGAGTACCGTTACCCAAGATGGCGGCTTTTGACAGGAAAGTGCCACGCCCCCCAGGTGGGAAGTTTGAATTTTGGAGGGAAGATAGGTCAACTGAGCTATCACTACTAACCTAAGAAAATGGCTGGAAAGGAAGGGCACTTTGACTATCTCTACTAACCTAAGAAAATGGTGGGAAAGAAAGGGCACTTGGATTACCTCCAATAACCTAAGTCACATGACCACCACCTCTTCCTAGGAACTGGTGGGAGAACGACTCGGCCTATGCTGGACATAAGTCTGTATTTAAACTATTAGCGGCAGTACCACCAACAAGTGTGTTCGCCATGGGCTCCTAATACGTCATCCTCTTGGAAAATGGGCGGGAACTTCGAATTTTTCTCTAAGAGCTTACTCCTGCAGCTGAGGGGAGTAAGTATGGTGCTGCAACTGCTAGAGGCTGCTCATGATGTCATTCAATTAGAATATAAGTTGTTTAAATTAGGGTAAATTTGTTAAATTTGTATAAATCTCTTTAAATTTATTATCTACCTACAGCATTGGTTCGGTGTTACCACCACAAGAGGCTGAGATATCAGTACTTGTTGAGCTGTTGGTGTTCAATTAGCGAGATGTTGGTGCCAGACAGGGCGGTTTTAATAGCTGTATTACATGCACTCATTCAGCCGAGGAGTGAATTCCACAGGTCACTGCATGAAGAATCGAAGAAGAAGAAGAGGAAGAATACGGTCCTGCTAATAAATGCTTTGCATTAAAGATGCATTACAGAATGCATGGAAACATCTGTCTCTGCTTGAATTGTCTGTCATTTCTAAAACTTACATAAAAGCTCACACCACACAAGACACAACTACCTCCGATCCACCAGACCAAAGAACTGACCTAGTTCACGAGTCCACCGCTACACGGCGCCTCGCTAGGTCACGTTGACACGCCATCCATAGGAGCATGATGATGTCATACGTTTTTCTCAGTTGCAAGTCCGCCCCAGCCTCCTCATCCCCCCGGCGGTCTGGTGGGGAAATGGAATCAGCCTGTTCTGGGATGCCGGAGAGAGGAATGAGTGTACTTTATTTATTTCTATAACAATTTATTTAGGGACAGATGTCACCTAGTTTATTTATTACACTGATACAAAACACTCACCCTGCCGGCGATCTGGAGGGGGGAAAATTGTTATGAAAAAGGAATCAGCCTGTTCTGGGCTGCTGGAAAGGGGGTGGAATGTACTTCATTCATTTTTTGAACAATTTATTTAGCTACGGATTTCACCCAATTTATTTATTACACTGATGAAAAACACTCACCATGACGTGCTTGGAGTCTCAATATACAGTTTACAGACCTGAAAACTACTCGTAAATAATGCATTACACTGATGTGCAGGGACGCAAACAACCCATAAATTACCGAAATAATCCAGTACACACCATACAGACATGGAAACTGTCCAGATGCGGGAGAGGGAGGTTAGGTTAGTGTACTTTACTTATTTTGTTCGGCAAACTAACTTAGTTATCCACTCTAATTACTTTATTTATCACGAAGATCGGTCCTAATTTCACAGCTATAAGCATAGCGCTGCATAAGAACAGCTTAAAATCGCAAAAACTAATTATGCCGTACAACTAGTCTTATCCTGTGTGTAAAAAAAAGAATAAAAACCAATACTACTCGAAACTGACGCAAATATCCATTCTAATTACATAATAAATCACAAAAATCGGTCGCAATTACACAACTATATGTATAGCGCTGTACAAGGACGACTTAACTCGTGTTATGCTCCTGGGGGGGGGGAATTCGCAATGTCACTCCACACTTACGCAAATATTCATCTGAATTACATAATTAATCACAAAGACCCGCCCTCATTACACAACTATATGCATAGCTCTGCACAGGAACTGCAATTCTCCGTAAAAACTGACAACTAGTCTTAACCTGCTGTGGAAAAACTTATACCACTTGAAACCAGCGACAGAAACACTCAAACTCTACTCTACACCTACAAGATAGGGGGCAAAACGTTCAACTGACTAGATCCTTGTGTTGGACAGAGAGGAGTTTAAAAGAAAAAGTCTATTACCTGCAGGCATATAGCATCTATCCCTGTTTGACGTCAGAGTTCACTACACACGCTTACTAAAAATCGCCTAACCATAGCCGATAGACGCTATCACATCTGATCGAAAAAAAAAGCATCACAGTACTGCGGGAAATCGTCGTCCTAAAAGACTACATTCTCATCCAAATACAATCACAAACTATGGGTTGGAGCTACTACGCCGAGTCTTGCGGACCATGCGGCTCCATGCTGGTCAGCGCCCCAGCTAAAAGCTTCGCCGTAATGCCTCGCGGCCGTCCTAGCTGGTGCCAAGGCGCAAGTCCCAGCCAGCCACCGCCTGCATCTATACGATCATGCAATTCGCCAATACAATAGCAGGTATAGAGATTACAGGATGGCTGTCCTCTAAATGCACTGTGTTCATCTAAAAGTATAGTGACGAAGCTGTCCCTAATGGCTATGAGGCGCTTTTGTCACATGCGTCAACGTCTCTTTCCGAGATGGAAAACACTTTGTTTGACGTCATGTAGTACGCTCCAGCAGGGACTTGACGAGAGCCACTGTATCGTAGACAACTGACCCACCGTTCTGTGCTCGATTATTTATTTATCATCAACTTGACTCCAATAATAAGCCAACTATTAAAAAAAAATTCTCAATCATAATAAACATCCTCTTTCCACGAAAATAGACAAAATCCAGTTTGATTTAGTTTTATGAGCAAAATCGGTATAGTTTTTTAACATTCTACTGAGAAACGTGTTACATCTATGAAGACATTTACGTGGAAACTCGAAAAAGAAATTAGAAGAAACCGATATTTCCACCCTCGAATACAAATGTCAGTGATGTAGCATATTCGAAATCACCCCCTATAATTTGCAAAGTCAAATAAGGTCTTTCTCATATCTAGAGAACCGGCAAACGTGTCTTCCACCTGCTAGATGCGTACACCACAATCGATCTTCTCTCAACTAAATAAAGAATTCAAATGTGAAGAAGCAGTCAACAGAACAATTTAGGTAGGGAATAATGGCCCACCTCAGACACACATCCATATTGAATCTTGTCAAATTTCCACTTGATCATGAAAGCTGCCCAACACATAGCAAGTATCACCTCGCTATTCGGTCGTCTAGACGACTACGCGGTTAAGTCAACTACATTCCCACATTGCAACAACCCTCTCCATTCGAACGGTCCCTGCTATTAGTGGGAAACGTGAATCATTCCCACCGCAGGCCACGCATAGACTGAGTCATCCTACGAAATCGTCCACATATACATTTGATTGCTACACTTACAATTAAATCTTACGACTGAGGTTTCAGTTGAATGACATTTGACAATGAGCGAAGTATCGGAAATACACCCTGCTGATGGCTGTGGCTCTGGTAACAGAAATATCTGTACCATTCTTGTGACTTCACACGCGCCTCCCTTTGCCATCACAGTATTGCACGTCAAATCCATACCTTCCTTACAACTGGACATAGTCATTACCTTTGGACATGTCTGAACACAAACACATACGTTATAAGCCTCATGCTCAAGGCGAGCCTATCACACATTCCCTAATACTACGTATAGTACTTCATCAATAACTTGCGAGTGGTACCACTGTGTCCTAGAAAGAGAGGCGTAATCGTCTTACAAACAGCGAGATGTTAAAAAACACATCCATTACAAGCAGTCTTGGTTTTACAGGTGCATACAAGTATCCATGTTAGAAGCTACACCCGCTTTACTAATCCAGGTATGGCATTACTTCTGAATGAGGTTGTTTCTTGTCCAGGCAAATACCATAACACTGAATATAGGTAGTGATCACTGGAGTACACAGTATCAGACCAGCAGTGCAGTTATACGTCGTCGACGGTGCAAGCTCGTAATAAAATTACCCAATTTAGAAAGTGATTTGGCTAAGGAACACGGTATGATACCGATATTAAACGCTAGATATTTCTCCAGTATTTGTAATGCATTCTGTCTCGATGCCGTGTCAGAGGTTAAGTGTGGTTTTTTTTGTGGTTTTCGGGTGGACAACTACAGTGGTCATTATCGCCCAACTAAATTATGAATTCACTGCGAGGCAAAATGTTAAAACAGCAACTAAAAAGGACAACACTATAAAAGGCACATTAACAGGCAAGGGATTAAAAGAAAACATCATAATCAAATGTCCTTAGAAAGGTTTGTCAAGTGAATAAAACGAAGAACGCGTGCAGCTGCTCCTGGGTCATCCGCTAAAATTTCATCCAGAGTACATGGCAGGCCAAGATCAATGCGCAGTGTATTAAAATTTGGACAGGACGTTAAAATGTGGCGTGCCATCAGCAATTGCCCACATGGGCAGAACGGCGCCGGCGCAGCCGTCAGTAGATGGTGGTAGCTGAACCGGCAGTATCCAATCCGTAACCGGGCCAAAACGACCTCCTCCCACTGAGAAGGGCGTGAAGAGGTCGTCCAAGCCGTGGGGAGAGGTTTCAAGGTCCGAAGCTTGTTTGCAGTAAGTGTAGACCAATTGGTATGCCACAGCGATAAAATGCGCTGACAAATGACCCTGCTAAAATCAGATGAAGGCATACAACAAGAAACTGTCCGGAAATATCAGGTGGGCTATAGGCGATGCTTGATTGAGAAGGATAACAAACAGTGGATAATGTGCTGATTGAGGTAGTAAGAAATGTATACTAGCTTTTCAAATCTCTAGTGCTACGATATCCGCTAGAAATGCTGTCTGGAATTTGGAATCAAGTCCTCCCATTCAAGCACATACCTTCGTAGGTATATTCTCGAATTCTAATACATATCTGATTTTCTTCCTGTATTTGTCAAATTACTGGTTGGAGAAAGAAATAGATAAATCAGATGTGGATTTAAGTTATAACTTAAAAATTAACTTTGACATTATAAAAACTACACCTAACAAAAACAAAGAAAGTGTTGTCAGCTTGTGTAAATGTATTCTATATAAAAAAGTTAATAAATCGTTTGAATGAGAATATATACCTGTCTTATTTGCTAACCTCCCGAAAATCGTAAGACATTTCCTACATACAACGATCTATGTGCACGTATTTTGGGTGTGGGAGTGGGTGGTTGGATGACCTTGAAAAGTAGTTGAAACTAGGTAGTTAAAGCGAAGCGACCCCTTTTTCGTACCTATATGAGTGCATTTAATACAGCTATTAAACCCCCCTCCTGTCTGGCACCAACATCTCGCTAACTGAACACCAACAGCTCAACAAGCACTGATATCTCAGACTCTTGTGGTGGTAACATCGACCTAAAGCTGCAGGTAGATAATAAATGTATACAAATTTAAACAACTTATATTGGAATTGAATCACATCATGAGTAGTCTTTAGTGGGGGCGGCACCATACAAACTCCTTTCGGCTGCAGGAGTTAGCTCTTAGAGCAAAATTCGAAATTCCCGCCCATTTTCGAAGAGGATGACGCGCCAGAAGCCCATGGCGAACACACTGGACTGCAGTACTGCCTCTAATTGTTTAAATAGAGACTTACATCCAGCACAGACCGAAATCTTTTCCTGCCAGTTCCTAGGATGAGGTGGCAGTCGGGTGACTTAGGTTAGTGGAGGTAGTTCAACTGCCCTTTCTTTGCCTCTATTTTTGTAGGTTAATAGAGGTAGCCCAGTTGACCTATCTTCCCTCTAAAATTCAAACTTCCCGCCAGGGGGCGTGGCACTTTCCTGTCAAAAGCCGCCATCTTGGGTAACAGTAATCGCATCATCAGCTGACGTCACGGCAGCCATCTTGAATGACGTCAATCGCGACATCAGCTACTTTGCAAGACATAATGTATGTGCGTCACAGCCGCCATCTTGGATAACCGTACTTCGGGGGCCACACCCCCCTTGCACCACTACTTGTAAATGCTCTCCAAATGTGGAGGTGACTGGATACAATCGATTACAGTGCTATACTACGCCTCCTGATCAGTGCATTTGGGCTAAGTGTTGGCAGCTTGCTATTTTATAAGCAATTTTAGAGCAGAGAATGAGAGGTTATGTCATGATCGCATGGACAGAACTGACATAAAATCGATAGAATTGCGAAAAATGACGGGGGAATCTTTATAAATTGACCGAAATGTGGGGAAATTGAGCAAGTACTTGCATATCTTCTGGTTGGCACACAACAATTTGTGCATGAGAACAACCATGCGGCAGCAAGAGGAATCTGAGAAAATGTCGGCATGGAAGTGAAGGGAAGCAGTCATTTTTTTTCTATCGAGGTAGCATTATACTGCATGTCTGTTGAGGCAGCAGTGATACACGTGAGGTGACTACTGTGTCTGACGCTTTTCAGGAAGACAGAGAACCATCTGCCTATAAACTTACATTCATCTGAATTAAAGGATAACAGGGAATTGAAGGTGTGATCGATTGAGATGGAGCTGTAACGAGGTACGATTTAATGGTAGACTGATGATGCATTCTAGAGAGGGAGAAGATGCTGCAGGTCACTTTTTCCACCGTTCTGTCAGGATGCACCAGTCGTGTGACATAGGCTGCATTTGACTCGTTTACAGCCACGTGTTCTGTATGTGATTTAAAGCAGTGTCTACTTGTGATCGTTAATCGTAAAATTGTCGGTCATCAGAGGACTTCCATCTCATGTGTGATGAAACGTGACACATTCCTCTAAACGAGCTACGACTTATGCGATGTACTCCATCCCCATTTCGCATCTTGGGTGCAAAATCGAGACTTCAGCTTTATAACTAAGTTATCTACAGGTGCTTGTGAAGCACGGTAATCTCCCTCTATACATCTGCCTGACAGATGTGCTGTTGACAGATTTAGTGGCAGAATGATTTGTAATTTTCACATGTCGGACGCTACTGCTATGCGTTTATCCGTTTCCTTGTTAGAGGTATTCCCCATTACTAACCATAATTTTATGTAGGGTTGATGCAGTCATAGTATAAGTTCTGAACCACGATCGGATGTGAACAGTGGATGCTATACATCTCTGGAAAGCTATATTTTGCTTGTATCCCACAGAGCCAATGTTTTAAGGAAGTAGTTTTTTCGTTTTACGGTGTAATAACATAGTTTATCGTACAGAAACTGGGAAGAAGGCTGTATGTCATGCGCTTGAAATATATTTGTTACATTGGAATATTAACAACGCTACATTCCATACAACTGATAGGTCTGAAACGCAAGTAATCTACCATTATAGCCCCTTTTAAGTGCAGAATGTTGTAGCCTTAGGAGTTCATGTGTTTACGTTATCTCTTACCAATACATTCCAGGTACTAGTCCTAGACTCTGGAATAATACTATAAAACTGATAGCTTGGCTGAATTACATAAAAACGCTTCGAACTCCATCCATCTGGAGCTGCATCATGCATAAAAATCACCCGTTTCCTGTTCTTCTTAACCATCTGTTATTACATCACAACACTTTCAAATCTGTTACTATACATTGATAAGGAGTGCTAACCTCCTCAACATGGGTGCATCTCGAGAAATCTTGTGCACTTGGATGGGCGAGGATTGGCAAGCTCCATTCATTCACAAGACGTGGAACGTAGCAGTCTACTTCTGTTCGGTTGAAGATTTTTTTTCGATCAGATGTCATATCGTGTATTGGCTACGGTTAGGCGATTTTTAGTAAGCGTGTGTAGATAGATGCTATATGCTTGCAGGTAATATACTTTTTTGAAACTCATCTCTGTCCAACACCAGGATCTAGTCAGTTGAAAGGATCTAGTCAGTTGAACGCTTTTCCCCTCTATCTTGTAGGTGCAGGGTAGAGTTTGAGTGTTTCTGTCGCTGGTTTCAAGTGTATAATTTTTTCCATTGCAGGATAAGACTAGTTGTCAGTTTTTATGGAGCATTGCAGTTCTTGTGCAGTGCTATGAATATAGTTGTATAATGAGGGCGGACATTTGTGATTAATTACGTAATTCGGATGGATATTTGCGTTAGTTTGGAGTGGTATTGCGAATTTTTTTCCACCAGCAGCATAACACAAGTTGTATGGTATAGTTAGTTTTTGAGATTTTAAGTCATCCTTGTGCAGCGCTATGAATATAGTTGTGTAATTACGACCGATTTTTGTGATTTATTATGTAATTAGAATGGATATTTGCGTCAGTTTCGAGTAGCATTGAGATCTTTTTTTTTTTTTTTTTTTTTTTTTTACACGCAGGACCAGTTGTATGGTATAGTCAGTTTTTGCGATTTTAAGCGGTTCTTGTGCAGTGCTGTTGTGGGGCGATGGGTGGAATAATGGAATAAGTGTTTTATATTTATGCTGTTGTTTGCCGTTCTCAACATTGGCTCTCTAACTACAATATTGGCAACCAGAAAGTGATTAGCGAAACGTGAAGCTTGTAATTAGAATTCCTAGTGCCCACTTCATCTGAGAAATACATTTATAGCTACAGCTTATAGCTCTGAGGAATTAGGAGATTGTCTGGGATTCATAATCAAAAACCATTCTCTCTTAAATGTTCACTATATTCTGAAAGTCACAGACCAAAAAGAATCCACACAATCCAACTACCAGAGCAGTTCAGAGTCTAATGCGCTGATGCAACTATAACTGTTCAAATTAAATGTGTAAGTGAATGCTCTCCATAATTTGATGATAATGTTCATCAAACGCCACGCTAATAATGGTAGAATGTCTGTCCTGCGGCGGCACATGAAAATACGACATATGCAAACTGAAGATAGTTCATTAAAGTCATCCCAGAATTAACACTTCACTCGAAAACGATTTCATGGTTACGCATATCCCGAGTAACTTATTACAGCATCCGAGGCTATTTATATCAACGATACCGACGCGACGCGTCTCCCGGCACAGGTGGTGCGTTAATCAGCGTCTGGAGAGAACTGGGGCCTTGTTCCCTCGCGCAGCGTTCTTACATATAAAGCCGCGGTGCGGACGGCTAAGGGAACGCCTGATCAAATCTGCTCTCCCGACTAGCCGCTGGGCTAGTAATGCACCACTTTAAGTTATCGAATAAATCATTGCTTCCTTTACTGATGGCTGATGAAGCTTTCAATTTAATTGTGCAATCAGCACACAAGTAAGTAATCATAACAAAAGTCAGACGTGGCTAAGTCAAATATTTTGGGCGAGAGAATTAATTTAATTACACTACACGCAGTAGACGAGCTCTGAACTTGCTCTTTGGAGATACGCTATAGCTATAGTTTTATAGTTATTCTGTTGAAACTTCTCACGTTTTTCTGATTATAGCGGATCTCCCTTCTACTTGAATTTAAACATCCTAGCTTTATTTATTCGCCTACTTAATCTACCTTGCATCCTTAATTTCTAAGAAAAAACAGAAAATAATGAATTTCAACTAAAATTTTAATTTGTGAGACCCAGAATACTGTTTCTACTAAATTACTATGCAAAAGGAATCTAAATATAAATTTTTAAGTTTCTAGCTCTTTTCTGTTGCGCCAATGATTTTTACAGAAAAATGTCCAAATTTCGAAAATGGTTATAGTTATTGAACTGATATTCAACACATATTGATTTAGTATTACTCCTGACATGCTAGAAACGTTTCAGGTTATTTACTTGATTTTTAAAGTATTGTGCAACATTTATGACGTCAGAGCTAGTTACAGCGGACTGGCTGGCACACAATGGAAAGACTGATGTGAATTTTATAAGGCGTGAGTAGGCTGCTTCCCTACACTATGCATATAGTTGCGAAATTAGGACCGATCTTCGTGATAAATAAAGTAATTAGGATGGATAATTGGGTCAGTTTGCCGAGTAAAATAAATAAAGTACACTAACCTAACCTTCCTCTCTCGCATCTGGACAGTATCCATCTGTTAGGGGGTGCACTTAAGCTTTCCACCCAGCAGAATCAGGGTTCGAGTCGCTGATTAGCTGAATTTCTTACGTGCACTGAGTGTTTGTGCACTGAACTATTTTCGGGTGTTTAAGCATTGTGAGCATGTTTGCATGCATTATTTCGGTGGTCTACGAGTAGTTTGCACGTCTGTATGGTGTGTACTGGATTATTTCGGTAATTTACGGGTTGTTTGCGTCTCTGCACATCAGCGTAATGCATTATTTGCTAGTAGTTTCCAGGTCTGTAAACTGTATATTGAGACTCCAAGCACGTCAGGGTGAGTGTTTTTCATCAGTGTAATAAATAAATTGGGTGAAATCCGTGGCTAAATAAATTGATCAAAAAATAAATAAAGTACGCTCCTTCCTCTCTCCAGCAGCCTGGTACAATCCGATTCCTTTTTCATATCAATATTCCCCGCTCCAGACCGCCAGCAGGGTGAGTGTTTTGTATCAGCATAATAAATAAACTACGTTACATCTGTCCCTAAATAAATTGTTATATAAATAAATAAAGTACACTCATTCCTCTCTCCAGCAGCCCAGAACAGGCAGAACAGGCTGATTCCATTTCCAGGCAATTTTCTCCTCCTCTCCACCAGACTGCTGAGTGCTGAGGGGGGGGGAGGAGGGGGGGAGTGATGAGTAGTCTGAGGGAGACTTGCAACTGAGAAAAACACATACTCCTATGGACTGAACTGCATGATCATGTGACCTATTGAGGTGCCCCGTAGCGATGAACTCGTGATCTAGGTCAGTTCTCTCGTCTGGTAGATTGGAGGTAGTTGTCCCTTGTGTGGTGGGATCTTATACGTAGGTTTTACAAATGACAGACAATTCAAGCAGAGATAGATGTATCGATGCGTTGTGTAATGCATCTTTAACGCAGAGCATTTATTAGCAGAACCGTATTCTTCCTCTTGACATGTTAAAGCATTAATGCTCGCTTCGATTCTTCATGCAGTGAGCTGTGGATGCACTCCTCGGCTGAATGAGTGCATGTAATACAGCTATTAAACCCCCACCCCCCCCCCCCCTGTCTAGCTCCAACATCTCGCTAATTGAACACCAACAGCTCAACAAGCATTGATATCTCAGTCTCTTGTGGAGGTAACACAGAACTAATGCTGTAGGTAGATAATAAATTTAAACAGATTGATACCAATTGAAACAACTTTACACAAATTTAAACAACTTATATTCGAATTGAATAACATCATGAGCAGCTTGTAGCAGTTGCAGCACCATACTAACTCCCCTCAGCTGCAGGAGTAAGCTCTTAGAGCAAAATTCGAAGTTCCCGCCCATTTTCCAAGAGCATGACGTATCAGGATCCCATGGTGAACACACTTGTTGGTGGTACTGCTCGTAATAGTTTAAATAAAGACTTATGTCCAGCACAGGCCGAGTTCCTAGGAAGATGTGGCAGTCGGGTGACTTATGTTAGTGGAGGTAATCCAACTGGCCTTTCTTTCCTGCCGTTTTCATAGGTTAGGAGAGGTAGCTCAGTTGACCAATCTTCCCTCCAAAATTCAAACTTCCCACCAGGGGTCATGGCACTTTCCCACTAAAAGGCGCTGTCTTGGGTAACAGTACTTGCGTCATCAGCAGACATCGGATGACGCCAGTCGCGTCATCAGCTGACTTTACATGACAACACGTACTTGCATCGCGGCCTCCGTCTTGGCTAACGGTACTTTGGGGTGGCACCGCCCATGGGGTGTGCCGCCCCTGGGGTGTGCCGCCCCTGGCGTGACGCCGCCTTTCCGCCATCTTGGATAATGGTACTTTGGGGTGATGTCCCCCTTGCTCCACTACTCGTAGGTTGCAAGGGCTATTCTGAGATGAAGGCTTCCCAGTGGGAGAGCCACAAAAATAAGCGATCACGCACTTCGTCTTATGCGTATATACTCGTCCGTTTATGAGAAAACGAGTGTCAAATTTGTTGACGGAAATTAAATGTCTTTTAGCTCTTGATAAGTTCAGTCCAGCCGGTGCATACTGACTAGCATCATGGCTTTCTGCCGTTTGCATCCCGTGTTCAAAACCCGTTTATTGTTTTCATTTAAAAAAATAGTTCAAATGGCTCTGATCACTATGGGACTTAACTTCTGAGGTCATCAGTCCCCTAGAACTTAGAACTAGTTAAACCTAACTAACCTAAGGACATCACACACATCCATGCCCGAGGCAGGATTCGAACCTGCGATCGTAGTGGTCGCTCACGCGGTTCCGGACTGTAGCGCCTAGAACCGCTCGGCACTCCGGCAAGTGTTTTCATTTACCTTTTTTTCATTTATCTACCCATATCCATCAGAGGTTACTATAAGAATGTTGCTCCTCAAGTTAGTGGACACAAGGGCGTTATTTTAATTGTAAAATTACACAATAAACTAAATTTTATCTGAATGGGTCTTGGATGACGCAACAGTACTGACCGAACTACGTGTCATTCTCAGTCTATAGGCGTCAGTGGATGCAGATATTGAGGCATATGAGGTCACCACACCACTCTCCCTGTTGCTGTATGATTATGAGACCGGACTCGTTACTTCTCCATAGAACAGCTCCTCAGTTTTTCTTCTGAACTGTCACTCATAAGCTGCTAGGCAAGGACGAAAGCGTTTAACTTCGGTGATCTGACGTGAATGGTGTCACCACAGCAGCAAGGCTGTTGGTATTTCATAGTAAGTGTCACACTTTATTATATTATATGCGTGGGTATTCTATTTTCAGCGGTTACAATCGTTTTAAATTCTCATGTTCTTATATTTCATTCTTATATCAATCCTTATCTCTTATTTTTATTCTTATGTTGTTGTTCAGGCGCGTTTGGTGATTTCCTTTGATGATACCAATTGTAGAAACGCTCGAAACACAGAACTTTTGAGCACCACAAGCATCCCGCGAAGCTGTGTTTTCCACAGTGACATTTCTTCATGTAAATCTCACTCGGAAAAGAAACGTCGTTTACATTGCTGAAGATTTCACCCATTAGGCCGTGTCCTACGTGAGCGACAGAAGCGAGCGACAGCGAGCGACTTCTGGGTACACGACACTCCAGTGACAAGCAGCAGCATTGGGCGACAATCTTGGGTGTCCTGCGTGGGAGCGACCATGTTGCGCTACAAGATGGCTGCTTAGAGCCAAACAGCTGTTTCTATAAAACGGCGTCCTTAACCTGTAGAATACTATAGCTGGAGAGTAAGGCTACAGAATTAGGTTTACTTAAGAAAATAAAGCAAAAAGGAATACTGTGCATGAAATTTACAAAGGGAGGAGTCTCCTTGGAGAATTTCATAAGTATCATCAACTAGAAGATCACCAGACAAATTCTTCGAATACATGTGAATGAGCAAAGGAGCATTCGACTGTCTCATCAATAAATTAAATGCGAATGTTTTTTCACATGATCAAGAACTTTTAATAGCCAATAAATGCGGAGGAATGACTATTACGTGACTAGCTATGCTAAATATCAACAAAAGCAGACAGAGTGATTACCTTGAGCAACAGCTACCTGTGGTGTAGCGATAGCTTATACAATTCGTAATTACGTGTTTGGAGAAGGTCATGGGTTCGATACTTGCCTGTTTTTACATATTAGTGACTCAATTACGATTCTGTATATTAAGTTTTATGTATACTATTTACATTGCATCGCTAAGTATATTTTTAAGGTCTTGCCAAAGAACTTGATCTTCACACCTATCCCAGTATATCACACACATTTAATTCTTAATAAATTACAATGAACCATGTAATTTTACAGATATTTGATGTTGCGAACATATTCACCAGCAGTCACTGTTAAGGCCAAGCATTTCAATAATTTTAAATAGTCTGTAAAAGTAAAGTTTCCAAATTTAAAAAAAAAGTCAAACGCTTTGTGTAATGATTTGTCTAACAGTATGAAATAAAAAAATAAGGGAAACGTTTAGTGCGCCTTATTTTCTGTTCATGATTTCGAGCATCGTTCAAAAGGCACATAGAACGTTTCTATGATCTACTTATTTCTTTTACACAAACCATTTCATAAAATATTTGACTGATTTCTTCCGTTTGTGAATTTCAAGTTTTATTCAGAAAGCATGATCTTACTGACTTCTCGTTTGCCTTCCTAACATACTTGATTCGAATGAAGCCTTTTTGACATGTAAATATCGCACCAATATATCTTTGTATGTGTGGAATAGCTAGGTCTTGAACAGATGAAATTTTTTACACTTCGTTTACAGCAGCTTTTCGTGAAATATTTCAATTTTTCCTCAGCTTATTAATTAAGTTTTCGTTCATTACCATGATTACTTTCAAGCTGTTAAATATTTTCATGCCAAACTAAACCTCATGCTGGTCAGTTTGATACCCTGTTTGTTTGGCTATGAAAATTTGAACAAAACCTCATGGTGTAAGTTATAGGGAGTCTTGTTTTCGCTCTGCTCACGCGTTTACAAACACGTATCGAGTGTTAATCATATGATAAAATAGTCCTTTCTGCATGCTGTCATTTCCAAAATTCGTCGTTTCGATACCTTGAACCTTTTATGAGATACGACGATTTTTACGCCCACTTGATTCCTGAAGCGCAGGAAAGGTTCGGATGTGCCCCGAGCGACCCGTCCGCGGATATAACAACCAATATCTCAAGAACGAAAAGAAATATCATTCGGGTCTCAACTTTAAATACAATTTGGATATATTGGGTACATTTCATTCGCAATAATGTATGGCCTTAAGTGAACTATATGGAACGTCTACACAATGTGATTTTACCTCTGCAAATTCTTAAAAATATCGTGCAGCCATGTACTCAATTTTGTGCAAAAAATGGTTCAACCGGATCTGAGCACTATGGGACTTAACATCTGTGATCATCAGTCCCCTAGACCTCACAACTACTTAAACCTAACTAACCTAAGGACATCACACACATCCATGCCCGAGGCAGGATTCGAACCTGCGACAGTAGCAGTCGCACGGTTCCGGACTGAGCGCCTAGAACCACTCGGCTACCGAAGCCGGCTCAATTTCGTGCAACACAGTAACTATGACGAATAACGAAAATAAATTCTGACCATTATCATTAAAGGATATCAAGCTATAGGTTGCGGAAGAATCAAATTTTTCACCGAATAGTTTTCATAAAATCGGATGTTAAGTAATTCATAGCTGCCGTCGCGTCCGCTCCTCTACTTTGCCAAGAAGACACGTGGCTGTCGCTCTGTGTCGCGTGTGCTGCAGCGACAAGATTCAAACATGTTTGAATTCAAACGTTGTCAGTTGAAGTGGGAGACAGGCAGCGACACAGATGTCGCTCACATAGGATACTTCCGTAACTACCTACACCTGCGGTTGTGTTTTGTCGCCTGAAGCTGTTGCGCGATGTCGCTCGCTTCTGTCGCTCACGTAGGACATGGCCTTAGCAATAATTTCGCTGCAAGCCGACCATAACGGATTAGTTTTCCACAAACCGGCACTTGAAACAAAGTATAAATAAACACACACTACAGGAATTTCACCAAAAACAATTTCAAATCATTTTTCCATTCAATTATTGTTTTTTCTTTTCCTTTTTTTACAATTCATTCACCAGAATACATTTAGTAATCGAATAAGGCAACGTTATTTCAGTATACATTTCGAAACATTCGTGTAGTAATCTTCTACGGACATAGATAGATAAATGAAAAATAAAAATAAAAATAAAAATCGAATTTCGAACAAGCGGCGCAGAAGTATGAAGCTACAACGCTAGCCACCCTCCCGTCGCTTTGTTTGAGGTAGGTGATCGTTGAAAGCCACATAAAGTAAGTCGAAAACTTTCACTGTCGTCTTCTCAGAAACGGTCCAATATTTGCGGGAAAGCCGAGACACATTTTCGCCTGCTTTGACCTCTCTTCCACCGAGCGAAGTTTCTGGAAAATCGGATTACGGCACTTAAGAGACGTTCAGTTATTGTTCGATGACAATCTGAAGCAAGTGTAACGCACAAAATCATCAGTGCAGTGTCCGCCCCCAGTAGCTGAGTGGTCAGCGCAATAGAATGTCAATCTGAAGGGCCAGGGTTCAATTTCCGGCTGGGTCAGAGATTTTCTCCGCTCAGGGTCTGGGTGATGTATTGTCCTAATTATCATCATTTCATGCCCATCGACGCGCGAGTCGCCGAAGTGGCGTCAAATCGAAAGAGTTGCGCATGGCGAACAGTCTATCCAATGGGAGGCCCTAGTCACACGACATTTACATTTTATCAGTGTAATCCTTGAAAGTAGACTTATAACTCCGAAACTCTTGCACTTAACCAGGAAATTCAAATACTGCGACTGAAGCTGCATGTT
The DNA here is from genome assembly GCF_021461385.2 of Schistocerca piceifrons. Lineage (NCBI taxonomy): Eukaryota > Metazoa > Arthropoda > Insecta > Orthoptera > Acrididae > Schistocerca > Schistocerca piceifrons. The sequence continues at coordinate 215,769,011 of NC_060144.1, read as the reverse complement.
AGGGGCAAAATGTATCCCTAACCTATGGTTTTGAGTGTTTTCACCCACGAATGTTTTGTCCAAGCCAACCGCCAAAGCAGCTGCACAACGCTTAAACGAAGCCTGGCAAGGCCAGACAATCCGTTATATTTGACGGGGCTCCTTCCGTGCAGCTACAGCATGACTGACGTTAACGCGTGTTCGAAAATTATTTTCTCTTGGCTCATACATTAATTAGTTCCCCTATTGTTCTCCTTAGCTCTCAGAAACAATGTTAGGCGGACAGATAACCAGTTATCAGAAATCCATCATCGATGGTGCAATCGGTTTTTACGCATCGCGTAAAAGATTAAGATCTCGGAGATATATTCTGATCTCTTAGTTTGAGATATTATGCAAGTCTGTAAAATATAATCCTGATCGTAATCGGTAGTCCGTATCACAGGAAATATTACACACGTGTTCGAAAATTATTTTCCCTTGGCTCATACATTAATTAGTTCCTTTATTGTTCCCCTCAGATCTCAGAAACATTGCTAGATGACAGATAACTATCAGAAAACCATCATCGATGGTGCAGCCGCATTTGACGTATCGCGTAAAAGATTAAATTCGGGGATAGATTCTGATCTCTTAGTTTGTGATATTATGCAAGCTTGTAAAATATATTCTTGATTGTAATCAGTAGGCCGTATCATAGGAAATACTACACGTATTTGTGGAAGTCTCTTATCAAGAGTGACTTGTGCTTCAGGATAGCTGACGCTGCAGAACACTATACGGCAAGTGGCTGTCCCACACTCAATTTTTATTACACAATACTGGGTACTGCGCAATAATATTGACCTTCTGATATCAATATTGACAATTAGCGCAATATATTGACGAAGACTACAGAGCTTTAAAAATATTGAGCGGTTCTAGGCGCTATGGTCTGGGACCGCGCGACCGCTACGGTCGCAGGTTCGAATCCTGCCTCGGGCATGGATGTGTGTGATGTCCTTAGGTTAGTTAGGTTTAAGTAGTTCTAAGTTCTAGGGGACTAATGACCTCAGAAGTTAAGTCCCACAGTGCTCAGAGCCATTTGAACCAACCATTTAAAAATATTGACGCTCGCGCACTGTATTGTACCGTTCAAGGTGGTATTGAGCAATAAACGAAAGTTCTTGCCAAGACCGAGTGAAATTCAATCCGCTCCGCACGAATTTCTGCAAAGAACTGAACAAGATAAACAATAAAAGATCAGGAAGTGCGTTGGAGAATGTACAGGGCTACTGTAAAGCATCCCTCTGGTGATACGACACACGTCCAAACAGTAGTCCGTTTTATAATTTATGTAACAACATCCTGTCAATGGTCATCAATGCAGCATTGATGCGTCCTCTGAGCTTTTCCACTATTCTTGGTAGTTGGGGGTACGTAAACACAATACTTAATTTACCCCCAAAGGAAAAGGTCAAACTTTATCCCCAAAGGAAAAGGTCAAAAGGCGTTAGGTCATGCGACCTGGGTGCCCACGGAACCAGATCATCTTCACCACTATGCCCAAACCATCGATGCAGAAGTTCGTCTTTGAGGTAGCGACGAACATCTCTCTCCGACGAGGGAGTGGCTCGTCTTGTTGGAAGATAAAATTCTCGGAACCAGCAGTGAGTTGTGGAAACAACCCAAACAACAACATGTCAAGGTAAGAGATTCCCTTCGTAGTCTGCTTACAGATTAAAACGGCTCATACGACTTCGTGTGCACAGAAAACATGACCCTTCGACGCATCTTGTTGATGCGACACAACATCATGAATCGTTCAGTGTCCCACACTTTCACATTGCGTCGATTAACCTTTCCATATTAATGGACGACTGCCTGGACGCTAATTATCAGCTTGGCGTGAAATATTCATCCTTAACTGCTTTCTGCATTGTGATACAAAATTGAAGGCAGCGGCCATAATATTCCGGTTTTAAACGTTCCACGAGATGTGAACGGTATGGTTTGAAATGTAGTCGGCGCCGCAAAATTTTTCACACAGTTCCGTTGATAACGCAGGCTGTTGATGTTTTTGGATTGCTTACGAAATTTCCCGTCTTCCTCTCCACGGTTGCATCTGGCACACCTGATCGTCCAGTACCTTCCTGTTTACAGAGATAACCAGTGTCCTCAAATTGTCGATACCAACGCACAGCGCCCTGTTTACATGGCGACTCTTCCCCATAATTCACTCTGAATGCACGCTGCATTATTGTAACAGAAAAAAAACATCTCCCTATTCCAACAATCAGTAATTGATTTCTTGCTTTGCCTCTATTTTATCGAGGTGCTGCACTGGTAACGCCAGTTGGTGCGCACAGTCTAAATTCGGTAGCGTGCACGTTCCTCTTTATGCACCACTTTTAGGCCGTCCGCACACGCAGCGACTGAAAAGCAACGCAACGCGTCCGCGATGTCTGGTTGCAGACTAGCTTGCAACGCAGCTCCGCACACGGCGCAACTCTGCAATGAGAAACTGCAGTTGCCGTTTGCGAGCGCGGAGGAGTAGGAGTATTGTTTGTTCTACCTGATTACACAGGGCATGTCCAGTACAGATTCGAGCACAGAAGAAGATGCGGTCCTCTATTATTATTAGTTACGAGTGAAAAAAAAAGAAGGAAATTCTGGGTTCATCGATACGTTCACAGAACCATAAAAAAAAAATGGTTCAAATGGCTCTGAGCACTATGGGACTCAACTGCTGAGGTCATTAGTCCCCTAGAACTTAGAACTAGTTAAACCTAACTAACCTAAGGACATCACAAACATCCATGCCCGAGGCAGGATTCGAACCTGCGACCGTAGCGGTCTTGCGGTTCCAGACTGCAGCGCCTTTAACCGCACGGCCACTTCGGCCGGCAGAACCATAAAATGCAGGCTGTTTGTAGCAGCAAAGGAGCTGTAACAAATAGATTCGAAATTCATTGCTTTCTATAGAATAAGTAAGCTTTTCTACAGTGATTTGGTACAACTGATTTCTCTCGCCACAACACAGCAAAATACGAAAATGAGGGATTGTTTCAGTGCAGAAGAACGGATATTCATCACTTTGAGATAAGAGAGTCCTGATTTATTTTAAACACAAATAATAACATTTCATTGAAAATACGTACTGGTTACTGTGTTTTATAAGTCATTTTCTTAACCAACTTTCAAGCTGCGTTGTCAGTAGATTCTTCTACTGACTGTTGACCAACTACTTGTCGATCTACCTCTTAAAACTGACTAGCAGCACTATTGTCTTGGTTACTGTTCTCTCTACCTTCGCCTGATTCAATAGTGACATTGATTGACTGGGATCCCAACGACTCCGTAACAGCTATAGGGACAAACACTAGTGGAGTAGTTGCGTGGTTCATGATTTAGTCGATTAGCTGTAATGCTCTATGCTTGAATATTTTTATTTGTTGCTCAATCATTTCATCCAACTCAGACAACAAGCTATGAAGATACAGTTTCATATCTTCTCTCCTCTGGTTGTGGGGGTCAGACTGCTGTGAGTCACTTTTGGCCTTCTTGGCTTCAAAGAACTCAATGAAACAATTTTCAATTTCATCAGCTTTAGAACGTCGTTTTATAGCCTTTTTTGCTTTTTGACGAGAATCAGACGCCACATGGAAATTTCCGTCAGCTTGACAACCTTGAGAGTGTTCACATTGGGTGTACTCGTTCAGCTCATTAGTCGCATTGTTTGGTAGCGTGGTAACGGTGCTTCTGGCGGAGGTGTTGGTGTTGGCGAGGATGACGGTGGTGAACATGGGAGATGCTGAGAAGAGATTTCTTCACTGTTCACAGCATAAAGTACGTTTTCTTCGACATGGGGGATATCTGGTAAATTTCCAGTGGCAGCAGAGGATAAGGATTCCACAAACGGTAATGCAAACTGCACTGCTTGCATCAAATACACTACAGGCCATTAAAACTGCTACACCAAATAGGAATGCAGATGATAAACGGGTATTCATTGGACAAATATATTATACTAGAACTGACATGCAATTACATTTCCACGTAATTTGGGTGCATAGATCCTGAGAAATCAGTACCCAGAACAACCACCTCTGGCCGTAATAACGGCCTTGATACGCCTGGGCATTGAGTCAAACAGAGCTTGGATGGCGTGTACAAGTACAGCTGCCCATGCAGCTTCAACACGATACCACAGTTCGTCAAGAGTAGTGACTGGCGTATCGTAACGAGCCAGTTGCTCGGCCACCATTGACCAGACGTTTTCAGTTGGTGAGAGATCTGGAGAATGTGCTGGCCAGGGCAGCAGTCGAACATTTTCTGTATCCAGACAGGCCCGTACAGGACCTGCGACATGCGGTCGTGCATTATCCTGTTGAAATGTAGGGTTTCGCTGGGAACGAATGAAGGGTAGAGCCACGGGTCGTAACACATCTGAAATGTAACGTCCACTGTTCAAAGTGCCGACAATACGAACAAGAGGTGACCGAGACGTGTAACCAATGGCACACCATGCCATCACGCCGGGTGATTCGCCAGTATGGCGATGAGGAATACACGCTTCCAATGTGCGTCCACCGCGATGTCGCCAAATACGGATGCGACCATTATGATGCTGTAAACAGAACCTGGATTCATCCGAAAAAATGACGTTTTGCCAATCGTGCACCCAGGTTCGTCGTTGAGTACACCAGCGCAGGCGGTCCTGTCTGTGATGCAGCGTCAAGGGTAACCACAGCCATGGTCTCCGAGCTGATAGCCCATGCTGCTGCAAACGTCGTCGAACTATTCGTGCAGATAGTTGTTGTCTTGCAAAGGTCCCCATAGGTTGGCTTGGGGATCGAGGCGTGGCTGCACGATCCGTTACAGCCATGTTGATAAGATACCTGTCGTCTCGACTGCTAGGAATGCGAGGCGGTTGGCATCCAGAACGGCGTTCCGTATTACCCTCCTGAACCCACCGAGTCCGTATCTGCTAACAGTCATTGGATCTCGACCAACGCGAGCAGCAATGTCGCGATACGATAAACCACAATCGCGATAGGCTACAATCCGACCTTTATCAAAGTCGGAAACGTGATGGTACGCATTTCTCCTCCTTACACGAGGCATCACAACAATGTTTCATCAGGCAACGCCGGTCAACTGCTGTTTATGTATGAGAAATCGGTTTCTAAACTTTCCTCATGTCAGCACGTTGTAGGTGTACTCTGAAAAGCTAATCATTTGCATATCACAGCATCTTCTTCCTGTCTGTTAAATTGCGCGTCTGTAGCACGTCATCTTAGTGGTGTAGCAATTTTAATGGCCAGTAGTGTACGATCTGATCGGCTAAGGGCGGGCGCACACGGCGGACTTGCGGTCCCACAACCATTTCGTCTTTGTTGCTTTACTGTTGGTTCGGTTTCTGAGAGCTCGCACACGATGAGCTACTTTTTCCTGACAGTGTACCCATTTTCAATACTTTATGTAGTGCAGTCGACCAGAGCAAGAGACGGACTGCTTTGAAACTGCAGTGGTTTGTGCTCTTATCATTCGACAAAGGACAAAACAACGGAAAAGGAAGTATTGGATTCACCCGCTTATGTCTGAAAGACTAAATAAAGGGAGATTCACTTTAATATTTCAATAGCTAAGAAGTTACCCAGAGCAGTTCTTCAGTTATTTTCGCATGAGTGAACGTCGCCGGCTGCTGTGACCGAGTGGTTCTAGGCGCTTCATCCGGAACCGCACTGCTGCTACTGCGGTCGCAGGTTCGAGTCCTGCCTCTGGCATGGATGTGTGGGATATCATTAGGTTAGTTCGGTTTAAGTACACTACTGGCCATTAAAATTGCTACACCACTAAGATGACGTGCTACAGACGCGCAATTTAACAGACAGGAAGAAGATGCTGTGATACGCAAATGATTAGCTTTTCAGAGCACACCTACAACGTGCTGACATGAGGAAAGTTTATAAACCGATTTCTCATACATAAACAGCAGTTGACCGGCGTTGCCTGGTGACACATTGTTGTGATGCCTCGTGTAAGGAGGAGAAATGCGTACCATCACGTTTCCGACTTTGATAAAGGTCGGATTGTAGCCTATCGCGATTGCGGTTTATCGTATCGCGACATTGCTGCTCGCGTTGGTCGAGATCCAATGACTGTTAGCAGATATAGACTCGGTGGGTTCAGGAGGGTAATACGGAACGCCGTGCTGGGTGCCAACGGCCTCGTATCACTAGCAGTCGAGATGACAGGCATCTTATCCGCATGGCTGTAACGGATCGTGCAGCCACGTCTCGATCCCCGAGTCAACCTATGGGGACCTTTGCAAGACAACAACCATCTGCACGAATAGTTCGACGACGTTTGCAGCAGCATGGGCTATCAGCTCGGAGACCATGGCTGCGGATACCCTTGACACTGCATCACAGACGGGAGCGCCTGCGGTGGTGTACTCAACGACGAACCTGGGTGCACGAATGGCAAAACGTCATTTTTTCGGATGAATCCAGGTTCCGTTTACAGCATCATGATGGTCACACCCGTGTTTGGAAACATCGCTGTGAACGCACATTGGAAGCGTGTATTCGTCATCGCCATAATGGCGTAGCCGGCCGCTGTGGTCTCGCGGTTAAGGCGCTCAGTCCGGAACCGCGCGACTGCTACGGTCGCAGGTTCGAATCCTGCCTCGGGCATGGATGTGTGTGATGTCCTTAGGTTAGTTAGGTTTAAGTAGTTCTAAGTTCTAGGGGACTGATGACCACAGAAGTTAAGTCCCATAATGCTCAGAACCATTTGAACCATAATGGCGGATCACCCGGCGTGATGGCATGGGGTGCGATTGGTTACACGTCTCGGTCACCTCTTGTTCGTATTGACGGCACTCTGAACAGTGGACGTTACATTTCAGATGTGTTACGACCCGTGGCTCTACCCTTCATTCGTTCCCAGCGAAACCCTACATTTCAACAGGATAATGCACGACCACATGTTGCAGGTCCTGTACGGGCCTGTCTGGATACAGAAAATGTTCGACTGCTGCCCTGGCCAGCACATTCTCCAGATCTCTCACCAACTGAAAACGTCTGGTCAATGGTGGCCGAGCAACTGGCTCGTCACAATACGCCAGTCACTACTCTTGATGAACTGTGGTATCGTGTTGAAGCTGCATGGGCAGCTGTACTTGTACACGCCATCCAAGCTCTGTTTGACTCAATGCCCAGGCGTATCAAGGCCGTTATTACGGCCAGAGGTGGTTGTTCTGGGTACTGATTTCTCAGGATCTATGCACCCAAATTGCGTGGAAATGTAATTGCATGTCAGTTCTAGTATAATATATTTGTCCAATGAATACCCGTTTATCATCTGCATTCCTGTTTGGTGTAGCAATTTTAATGGCCTGTAGTGTAATTGTGGGAACACAAACGGCTTTGATAACATCATTCATTCTTTCAAGATTCTTGCAACATACTGGGCCATTTAAAACTTGAACCTTTTCTGAAGCCATTCCAAATGCAATTCAATCGTTTTCCTTCCTCTGCTTAAGCCGTAGTTGAAAATTCTTTTCACATTATCGAGACATTTTTTAGGCAATGGTCTCATTAAGTGGCGTGACAAGGGGAATGCTTCATCTGTTACAAAATAATAGTGAAATGGGTTGTCATCCTCATCGTGCATCAATCTCGACGGGCACGGAATATCAAGGCCTGCATATGTTATCCAATCTTTGAGAGCTGTTGCGCGAAATATCCCTCCGTCACTGTTTCTTCCACCATAACGCGTATCTTTTAAAGCAAATAATCCATCAGATTCGCAGTAGCCCATTAGCACAACGAAGTGGTATGATTTGTAATTGAAGTAAGTTGAACCACTGTTCGCCAATTTTTCTGTTCTGATATGCTTGCCATCCAGTGCTCCAATACAGTTCGAAAGATTCCATAAATGACAAAAACGTTCGGCAATGTTCTTCCAGTGCTCTCTTTTTGGAACTGGAATATACATTTCTTTGAGAACGTCCCAAAATATTTTTGTGGTCTCCGCTATTACGCATCCAATGGTGGTCTCTCCTCGTTCAAAGTACAGTGAAAGCGATACAAATGTGCAGGCAGTGCCTAAGTACCTGTAAATGAAAAACTACGTATAAGTTTAGTTTATTAATTTATTTCGCGATTCTCTACATTTTATTACTGATTTGGCGCTTAAGAGATAGGCCTTTTTTTGTTTCAGTGCCTGAATGCAAGTATAAATGGAGGAATTTAGGAACGGTCTTTGTTCGGAACCCCAAACCTCCTCCAAGCGGCAGTGGGACAAAGACAAAGAAGCCTTATTACACTACTGGCCATCAAAATTGCTGCACCAAGAAGATAACGTGCTACAGACGCGAAATTTAACCGACAGGAAGAAGATGTTGTGATATGCAAATGATTACCTTTTCAGAGCTTTGACACAAGGTGGACGAATCAGACGAATGTAAGAACAACCTTTTGAGAGCAATTGTTACGTCCATTTCACTTTCAGCGTGTCCACAACCTGGAACCAGCTGATTATCCACCCAGAGCACAGTTTTCGTAGTGGTACCTGGAACAGTGTGAAATGCATCCTATATTTCCATCCTCTGTGTATTTTACCGATGAAGCAACGTTCGGGCGTGATGGAGTCTTCAACATGCACAATTCACATCTTTGAAGTGAGGATAACCCACATGCCACAGTTACTAGCGCTCATCATGTGCGGTTCTTCGTTAATGTGTGGGTCGGTGTTGTTGGGGACTGTTTAATTTGGCCGTATCTGCTACCTAGGCCATTAAATGGCAGGCACTATTACAATTTTCTCGCCAGAGCATTGCCAGAATTGCTGGAAGACGTCCCGCTCCCTACAAGACAATGCATGTGGTTCCAGCATGACGGGGCGCCGGCACGTTTCAATCGTCGTGTGCGTCGATTCCTGGACCGATGGTTCCCAGAAACGTGGATTGGCAGAGGTGGTGCTGTACCATGGCCTGCTCGATCCGACATTCGGGAGGACGACGGTTCAATCCCGCGTCCGGCCATCCTGATTTAGGTTTTCCGTGATTTCCCTAAATCGCTCCAGGCAAATGCCGGGATGGTTCCTTTGAAAGGGCACGGCCGGCTTCCTTCCCTAATCCGTTGAGACCGATGACCTCGCTGTCTGGTCTCCTCCCCCAAACAATCCAATCCAATCCAATCCAATCCTGCTCGATCCGATCCCCAGATATGTCCCCTCTGGACTTTTTGTGTGGGGAAAGACGCGCAACCTTGTTTACGCAACTCCTGTTGCATCAAAAGAGTATTTGGTTGCCAAGATAGTAGCAGCAGCAGGAACAATTCAGGATACTCCTGGGGTTTTTGCCCACCTCAGACAGAACATGATCCGACGGTGTAACCTTTGTTTACGTGTCAGTGGAGGCATTTTTGAAAATCTACTGTAACTGAAATTGGGTTGTGTTAATGTGTGGTCTCTTGGTCATAGAAAAATGGAAAAGTGTTTGTTGGTTTAATTAATTTGCCGCCAGAGAAATCTTCCTCTACCGGTTTAAATACTCCCCTTAGGAAAAAATGACATTAGGTAAAAATATTTGTTTCGATGTCCCCTACAACCTTCCAGAGTTTGTCGATTTAAATACTTTTCACCGTGTATATTGCACAACTCTGGATTTGATTGGTGATATATAGAGAGTGTTGGCATTTTCTACGTCAAGTTTTCTGTTTTAAAGTTTATACTTTAAGTTTACACACGAGTGAGGTGGTCAGATTAGCTTTGGTTTTCGCGACCGACGTGTTTCACAGTTAAACGTAGCTGCTGATACTGACAAGCGTTTTATCACTTTACGCCTTGTTAGTTTTAGAGGACTGTAGTTAGTTGGTTATCTTCGCACATAAATTATATCACAAACACCAGTTACACAAGAAAGTGTTCGGCCCTATGTGTACTGTGACATACAGTGTCCTATATCACGTTCACTATACTGTAACAAGCTTGGATTATGAAATCATCTGAAGTATAAAACGTTTGACAGTCATGCCAGAACACTCCATTTATTTATGGAAGTTTCTATTCGCGTAAATGACATTTGCTGTCCAGCAGGTGTGCATAATAATGAATAATAATTACTGAAGGGTACATTTCTTATCTTCATTATTAGAAAGTTCACAGTGAGACAGTTAGACATTAGTAGTCCACCAGTTTGTTTTGTATGCAAGAAGATACACGCTTGTTGACAGAAACTCAACTGACGAGTTAAAAAAAAGTGAGACGTTTAAATCACCCTAGTATGCAGCATAGCCTATGAAATATATTGCGCATACATAGGGCTGAAAGTGTTAAATGCTATTGATAGGGTTGAAAGTGTTAAATGCTATGTTGCAAAAAGTAAAAATAGGACGGATTTGTCTCTCTTGTTACCTGAATATGTAGCAACTTGTTTAGACTAATGTACTATGAAATGTAACAACTAGGACCTTCACGCGTCTTTAAAGTTTGTTACCTGCTGTTTTTCACTCACATTATTGAACTGAAAAGCTAACAGCAAGTCAACAATAATCTTAATCATAGCCACATACGGGCAACATCAGTAATACTCTGCTTTGGGAACTGTAATCATGAAATAAACCTACACAGTGTATTCCTTATGCATCAAGTAGAAGCTGTAATTGGTAGGAATGTTTAAAACTATTCTATTCTTTTAATATTCCTAAAATTCTGCTACCATCGTTGTTGATTACACCTTTAAAGCAGAAGTACTTTGAAAGTAAATAAAACCACTAAAATTCATTTATAATCATTATCGATGATACACAGTTTAAAAATAATGTAATTCAAAATCAAAGAACAGAATCCAGTTACAATAAGAGTGCAAGTGCGCAATCACAAAGTATTACCTTGTCTGCCAGACTTAATTTCGGAAAGATTGTTTTCTGAAATGAAGTACATTTTTATTAAAGCTGGAAAGTATGCTAGGAAGAATTTATATTCTATACTTCACGAATAATCCACTAAAATGTTATATGTATTGTTATGCTTACGCAGGCCCTACCTGGCCATTTTCATTGTGAACGAGACTGCTCTGTAAAGAAACTCAGTTACGTAATGTAATTTTATATTACGATTTATTCAGTGTTATTTAATGTACTGTTACCTGTCAAAATTCATTATGATTCTCTAATTTTCTATTTTTAACAATCACGCCATTGTAGCAAAATGTATATAAGGCCTATGTGGAACTACAGTTGTACGGCCACTTTTGGATCAAGTATCGCCGCTGTACCTGTGCCGATCTGTTTAGTAAACATGTAATCGATTCTAAAAGGCACACATTGTGCCAAATTTATACTGTTATACCTTGAAATATACAGAACGCAAACTCAAAACTACGTACGTCACGAATTAATGTGGGCACTATTATACACTTGGTCAGTGTTTGTAACACCAGGACTTCTGATTAGTCTTGTTTCCTACAGTAACAGCAGAAATATCAGCTCTTCGAAGCAGATAACACAGGGAAAGGATTTGATCCCAGCCGAATAACTTTTAATGCAAACTGTTCAACTAGAAGTAGTGACAGTTTCTTTCTTTTCTCATTGTCGTCGTATGCAAATTTAACTCGAATCATGGTAATTTTTTGGAGAAGTCTCATAGAAAAAAATAATTAGAAGATAAGTACGATATTACGAAACTTTTCAACGGACTGTACTTTCACTTGAACAAGCGTATCTTGTTACGTCTGAAATGCTAACTTCTTCAGTGCTTTTGCAGATAAAGATGTTACGATGAGGCATACAGAAAAGTGCCGTTTTTTATGTCATGACTCTTCCAGAACCTTGTTTGGTGTCTTCAACTGTCTGTGAACGGTTGGAGAGCTCACAATCAGTTTAGCCAGAGCGTTATGGTGTTAACCTCTGCACCTCTCCATGATCTTTTTACGGTATTATAAGACATCCATGTAAGTGTAAATTACTTTTTTAAGTTTTGCCTCATCATTATGATATGTTTTTCCTATGAATAATAAAATAACAACTACTTTAGTGTTGAGAAAATAATAAGTCTAGTCTCTACAGATTAGATTTTAGAAAACTGTTTATTCGGCCTTTGAAACTACACGCATCAAAATGAGTTTTGCATCACCCCACTTTCCAGAACTCCTGAATATAGACGTTGACTGTGGATATTGTACCACAGACACAGGCCGTTTGACTGTTCAGAGATGTCACTAAACCCACCCGAAGATGTAAACAACCATGCATGAGCAGCGCCTAGTAGACGTGGGGGGGGGGGGGGGGGAGGGGGATGGTGGGGGGGGGGGGGGGGGCTCCGACAGCCGATCAGATCCAGTCATTAGATCAGGAAGTAAGTACACGGCTCGTGTTGTCTGTAGTTCAACCATACCTAGATGGTCAATACCGCAGTTCGATCGCATCCGCATTGTTACTTTTTGCCAGGAGGGGCTCTCTGCATGGAAAGTGTCCAGGCGTCTCAGGGTGAACCAAAAAGCGATGTTGTTCGGACATGGAGGAGATACAGAGACAGAAACTGTCCATGACATGCCTCGCTGAGGCCGCCCAAGGGCTACTACTGCAGTAGATAGCCACTACATACGGATTATGGCTCGGAGGAACCCTGACAGCGACGCCACCATGTTCAATAATGCTTTTCGTGCAGCCACACGACGTCGTGTTACGGCTCAAACTGTGCGTAACAGGCTGCTTGGTGCGCAACTACACTCCCGACGTCCATGGCGGGGACCATCTTTGCAACCACGACACCATGCAGAGCGGTACACATGGGCCCAACAACATGCCCAATGGACCGCTTAGGATTGGCTTCATATTCTCTTTGTTCTCTTCACCGATGAGTGTCGCATGTGCCTTGGACCAGACAATCGTCGGAGACATGTTTGGAGGTAACCCGGTCAGGCTGAACGCGAGTGCTGTTTTGGGATGGCATTATGTGGGGCCGACGTAAGCCGCTGATGGTCATGGAAGGCGCCGTAACAGCTGTACGATACGTGAATGCCATCCTCTGACCGATAATGCAACCATATCGGCGAGGCATTAGTCTTCATGGACGACAATTCGCGCCAACATCTTGCACATCTTGTGAATGACTTCCTTCAGGATAACGACATAGCTCGACTAGAGTGGCCGAGTGGCCAGCATGTTCTCCAGACATGAACCCTATCGAACATGCTTGGCATAGATTGAAAAGAGCTGTTTATGGACGACGTGACCCACCAACCACTCTGAGGGATCTACACTGAATCGCCGTTGAGGAGTGGGACAATCTGGACCAACAGTGCCTTGATGAACTTGTGGATATCATGCCACGACGAATATAGGCATGCATCAGCGCAAGAGGACGTGCTACTGGGTAACAGAGGTACCGGTGCCTACAGTAATCTGGATCACCACCTCTGTAGGTCTCACTGTATGGTGGTACAACGTGCAATGCGTGGTTTTGATGAGCAATAAAAAGGGCGTAAATGATGTTTATGTTGATCTCTATTCCAATTTTCTGTACAGGTTCCGGAGTTCTCGGAACCGAGGTGATGCAAAACTTTTTTTGAGGTGTGAATTATACACAATTTTTGTGACATCCATCCACAAACGTTAAGAGTAACGTGAAATTAAAATCAGATACGTTACGGTTAGATTATATGCAATATTCTAGAGCTGTTCCAATCGAATGGCATTCTATTTTTTCACAAGGGGATACATTTCCGGAGCATGTACAATTCATTTTCCTGGAGGATTAATGGCCGTCAAATTTAGACTTACTTCTCAATATCCGTGGCTTCCTTGAGAATTATACAGTGTGCGACTGAGACATTGATGGACTATACACTTTTGTTCTCTGTTGTAGGCTTACAGTCTGAAGCTCGGCTTGAAAGCAATGAAGAAGCATCAGCTATTCAGTCCACCATCTCATTAGTAAATGGAGCTTCTTTCGTATCGGACGCCAGCCTGATTAGGAGTTATTTTTTCGTGAATATACGAGTTTCGCGAGCAGTTTTTGATCAGCTACGGTTTTCACCAGCGGATGCGATGTTCTGTCATCGTGTAACAAAGGTTCTTCTGACACCGAATATTTTACGTGAAAAACACATTTTCTGCTTGGTGCTGAGCAGTGAGAAGCGTTGGTAGAAAAAAAGGCTGAAACGAAGGCTTTTCTGTTATATTATTGTCGTAGGGATGCTCTTGAAGAACTTGAAGTTTTTTTTAATACACCAGTCGTTAAATGAGTAAAGCGATATCCATCAGAAACCCTTTTTCGAATGATTTCTTGTTATGACTCCTCACTCGGTATTTTGCGATTTTCATTTGTTCGCGACCTATTTTTAGCCAGTTGTGCAATAGTAATTTAATAGTTGTTCCGTACTCGATGATTAGTACACATTTTCAACCGCCGGTGACCAGTTTGCTACTCGCGGAAATTTTGTTTTGTAGATATTTAAAATTTCCTTGTTTTCACTTTGAGAAGCGTTTTCCGCAATCGCAATCGGTCGGGACCGATTGTCCAGTTTAGGGCGAGATTGCGGAACTTCTTCTTGCCCTTACCATACTATGGCAGGATGCCTAATCTGGGAAACAAGGACATTAAATCAAAACGCAGACGTGTACTTGCGATTTAAAACTTACGAACTTGTTACTACAATGTAGTTAACTGCCGGCTTCAGTTCCAACAGAGCACTCGTATGTTTACACTTTGAGGGCTCTCATGGTCTGTTCACTTGTTCTTTGACGAGTTACTGTGGAACGCATTCAAGTGCATTTAGTTGTGTACAGAAGTTAGTTCGATTTTGAATTTACCTTCCACTAATTTTAAAATACAGTCGCTGTGGCAGTACGTCTGTCGCCCTAGCCGAGTGGTCAGCTCGGCTGACTGCCCTTCCTTGGTGGGAGGACCGCAGCCGATGCATTCAGCCTCGAGAGGCCAATTGCGGAGCTACTCGACCTGTCAGTAGCGACTCCAAGGCCAATAAACCGCATAATGACCGGGAGAGTGGTGTGCCGACCACATGCTCCTCCATACGGTGTACGATGACGCCATCGGCAGAGGATGACACGGCGGTCGGTCGGGACCGATTGTCCAGTTTAGGGCGAGAATGCGGAACTT
The DNA here is from genome assembly GCF_021461385.2 of Schistocerca piceifrons. Classification (NCBI taxonomy): domain Eukaryota; kingdom Metazoa; phylum Arthropoda; class Insecta; order Orthoptera; family Acrididae; genus Schistocerca; species Schistocerca piceifrons. Next base: position 215,753,918 of record NC_060144.1, on the reverse strand, counting down.
CTTCTTGCCCTTACCATACTATGGCAGGATGCCTAATCTGGGAAACAAGGACATTAAATCAGAACGCATCGTGCCATATTAGAAATGTATAAGGTGCGATCAAAATGATTCAGTTCGAAGCTCGTACAGTCCATAATCGATATGCCAATCGGACAAAATCGCCCTGAGCACTGAGGCAAGCAGCCCACCGACGCACCAGGTTGAAGATAACCGTTTGGTAAACGGCTGTGAATAGCTCGGTGGAGAAGTCCATAACTGTCTAGTGCACATTCTCGTCCGATGGGAACAGTTGATCCTTCAAGGACTTTTTTAAGGGACTGACGGCGTATTGTAGCTTGGGGAGAGACCAGGGCTATAGGGCGGGTGCTCGAATGTCTCCCACCTGCATTGGCTTAACTTCCGCTTTACGACATTTGCGATAAGGGGGCGTGCGTTATCACGGAACAAGCAAGGAACTTCGCGCACCATTTCATAGCCGTGGTTTTCGACAGACGTGCTGCCCTATACACATTCTTCATTCTCCATTAGATGTCTACCGATGTTTGTCCTTCTGCAGCCATGAACAGGTTAACAGCACATTGGTCCTGTTTGGACAAATCTGGTAATAACGTCGCCATAGTGCTCGTTTCCACAGTTACCGCATGCACGTCGGCAAGACACGAATGGCTCACGAGTCCCTTGCCCACGTGTCGGTGCTTACATACACGCATCAGTGTCGCGCTACCTTACATATACCGGTGATTAACGCCCTAAAACGGAAATTCTTCGATCACTTCTTAAAATTGCCATAAACAATAAAATCTCGCGTTGGCTTTCCTGTCAATATCGTAGCATATAGATTGCGAAGCCGTCGCCTTTCATGTAAGTGCGCACATCTAAGTTGTTAATCGTGTTATGGAAATTGGTGTCAGTATCGAGACAATTGTTTAAAAGAGGCCAAGAACTCGGCGTGTACTGTGAGTAACTGTGGATGAACTGTTGTGATCCCTTTCGTTCATGCAACCATAATGTCTCAAGAAGATGCTATGACTGAACAAAACATCGAGGCTAGCAGTATTGAGTCTACAGCATCTTCTCTTTTCAAATTTTCACCACTATCAATACAGCCAAGTACGCAGGGCGTTTACTCGTACTCACGACGTAAGAAGGGGAAAGATTGTTGTCGCATTGTATTTATCTATATCGTAGTAGCATCTATACTAGAGCAACTGATGTTCTATCTACTTCATGTTTGAATCCTATTACCTCGATTATACACGCAGGGATACACAGAATACTTGTATTTTATTATATTTTGTTATTTTGATTCGTTCTCTGAATTTAGGAATACAGTAGACGTTATGTGGTAATTTTCTCTTTTTCCTCGCAATACCTCTTCATAAATTCCTGTTGCATGTAAATGTACATATCTCTTGTATATTCTCCAGTCGAACTTGTATCCTGACTGCAGCGCTTCTCAGTAAATTTGTGTTCTCTATTAGGCTTTTGCATTTTTTCTATGTTGAATGATGTTTGCATAAATGACAGTTTTTTGTATTTACATTAATTTCTGTTTGTAAACTGTTTTGGTGATCCAGGGAGGAAGCTGGTTTTAGGATTTTCTTTGGGAATTGCTTGGAATTCTTTTTATGTATGTGTCCTCAAAGTAAAAAATATCCGTTTTCTGCTGCTATTATCGTTCCACAAATATCCTGTACGTTATTTTCCATGTAAATTCCATATGTGCGTTTTCGTATAGAAACACTCCAGAGATTTTTCCCAGTTCGTCTTTCAGTAACGGAACAAGGTGGCGGAGAGGTCAGCATAGTGGACTCACATTCGCTACAACGACGCTTCAAATCCCCCTCTGGCCACCCACATTTAGGTTTTCTGTGATTTCCCTAAGTCACTTGACACAAATACAGGGATGGTTCCTTTGAAAGAGCAGTGCTGATATCCTTCCATGTCCTTCCTCAATCCGAGTTTGTGCTCTGTCTGTAATGCTCTCGTAGACAAGACTTTAAACCCAAATTTTCCTTTTTTAGTGAGTTTTATCTAAGATATGTCATCACTGATCACTGTTTCCGTCACTTAAAGTAGTTCTCTTTTAATAACTGTGTGGTAATATTTTAGGTTTATCAGGTGCTACCGTTTTCTGTTCTATTTGCTCCAACTGTCGTTTCTATATGTTTGTGAGTTTTGCAGTACAGCTGCCGTAATGGAATTCTTCTATATGAAAATAAGTGACATTTGTCAAACTTCAATACGTCCGATTACACTTGTCCAGGACCTTGAAAACTCTATAACTGAGTAAATATTCTTCCAAGAATGTTTGGTACTGCTCAAGTTACCCGAGACATCTCTTGTTATTTAGGAAAGCGTAGCCGAACGATTGAAATTATTAATAAAGATTCATATTTTTATTTAATAATGTTCTGCGCCGTATCTTGCCTTTACTGTACTTCATGCTAGTTCAATACTGTTTCTAACTTGTATGAACGGTCTACAACTGTGTTTTTGTGTTAAACTAAAGCAGTACGGCGTTCAATTCTTTGCAATACCTCTGACTAGAAAATTTGTTTCTTGCTTTTGTCTGTAGTAATTTCACAACAGATTAAAGACGTGGCCAGAGAAGGGAGGTCCTCAGACCATGACCATACATCTCCAATTCTTAAAAATGACGCACTCTTTTTCTGACAGTCTGAGTCATAAATATGTCGACTTTCTGATGGGCAGCTTCCGATTTTGTTATTCAGTCATCAAAGATTCGTTGTGTTGAACGCTATAAGTATATAAGGTGATTCACCTGCCCCTACCGAAGGGTGTTTTGCAACCCGCAGTGCCTTCAAATACCATGTGTAAGAATGCCATATGCTCTCCCTCGCTACTCACAGTCTAACAGAAAAAATGAACATGACCTTTTTGTACGAAATTTAATGTAGTTAAATTCTGAACTAAGATACGTTTCTGCTAGAGGCCATAGTTTCGAATTATTCAAGAAAAAAGTGCAAAAGTGACCTCCAAGTGCGTTTTTCTTGAAGAACTCGAACGCTGTGGTCTCAAGCGAAACGTATCCCAGCACAAAATTTAACTACATTAAATATCCCACAAAAAGATCCTGCTCATTTTTTCTGTAGGTCTAAAAGTCTGCACATAGCGAGCGAGGGAATATGAAAATCTCGCACATGGTATTTTGAAGGCGTTGCAGGTTGCATAAAACCCATCAGCAGGAACAGCTGAATAACCCTATATATTGACATTTTTTACATGTAACTTGTGATGTTCTCTGAATTATTATTGACCATATATAATATCTCATTTTCCTGACGTACTGCATTAAGTTCCCTACCTCTATGGCCGGCCGCTGTGGCCGAGCAGTTCTAGGCGCTTCAGTCTGGAACCGCGCGACCGCTACGGTCGCAGGTTCGAATCCTGCCTCGGGTATGGATGTGTGTGATGTTCTTAGGTTGGTTAGGTTTAAGTAGTTTTAAGTTGTAGGGGACTGATGACCTCAGATGTTAAGTCCCATAGTGCTCAGAGCCATTTGAACCTAACTCTATGCCACCTTGGTCGGTCAGCAAGCACATAAAATATAAAGCATATTAATGCTGAGGTCCTCGTGTTAGAATCTGAAATAACGAAGACCTTACTCTCTTTTGATGACTGTACGCAAGTAACGCCCATTGTATGCAATATGACATTTACAGTACAGTAGTCGAGGTATTTTTCGTGTCTGCGTCTCCTGGAGTCACTGCAACATACGGCACAATCAAACGAAACACGCACTGGAAGAACAGTGAAGTGTTTTTGAAGTTCGTGGCGAGTAGAATGCCCAATGCATATTTATTTCTCAACCTGTCGTTTTCCTTCTCCTCAGAGTAGAATAATACAGACAATTATTCGTTATACCTAGTGTTTTACTTTCCAGTAGTCTTGAACATACGAACAGTCCCAAGCGTAAAACGGCACAACGCTGTCCTCATCGCATGCGGACATTGTGCTTGACTGAGCTCTAGTACCTCCACTGAGGAGCCTAAACATTAGGAACATCTTATCAACAGCCTGTTGGTCCGCCTTAGGAATGTAGTACAGCAGCGGTTTTGTTTGACGTTGCTTCGACAAGTCCTTGTGAGGCACCGGATGTCTACTAACGTATCATGCAGTTCCAGTAAATACGACTGGGTGGTTTGTGGATGCGATGCCGTCATACGATAACGTCCCAGATGTGTCCCATAGGATTCGGAACAAGCGAATTTGGTGGCTAAGTCATCAACGGGCCACAAGAATCTGCCCTACCTCAGAGTCGTTTAGCCCGGCCGCTGTGGTCGAGCAGTTCTAGGCGCTTCAGTCCGGAACCGCGCTGCTGCTACGGTCGCAGGTTCGAATCCTACCTAGGGCATGGATGTGCGTGATGTCCTTAGGTTGGTTAGATTTAAGTAGTTCTAAGTCTAGGGGACGACCTCAGATTTAAATCTCATAGTGCTTAGAGCCATTTGATTTTCATAGTTGTTTATGTCAGTGAATTTCCCCATTTGCGGTTCGTATCGTCGCTGGAATGATTCTCCATTCGTCTCTGCTCTTCGAATATACATTCCCTACTGAGTCACGTACCTGCAACTCCACCAGGTGACAGACCATCCCATGGAGGGCAGTGGCCAAAATTTGTTGGCTCAGTAGTGTATTGCAACGGAAAAAATATGATATTGTCGGCTGTGTCAAGGCTTACAGGGTCGATATGTGTATATATAGGTATGCGTATATATAGGTATAAAAAGCCAGCGCATTGGTGGACCCGTCATTTGTACTCAGGTGATTCATATGAAATGGTTGCTGAGGTTATTACAGCCTCACGACAGAAGTTAACAGGCTCTGAGCGCTGTATGGTTTTAGAATTAGACACATGGGACATTCAGTTTCTGAAATTGTTAGGGAATTTAGCATTCTGAGACCCACAGAGTCAAGAGTGTGCCACAAATACGAAATTTCAGGCACTATCTCTCATCACGGACAACGCAGTGGCCGGCGGCCTTCAATTAACAGCCGAGTGCAGCGACGTTCAGTTAGAGTTATCAGTGCTAACATGCAAGTAACACTGCATGAAATAATTGCAGATATCAATATGGGATATACAAACGTATCCGTCTGGCAGTACGACAAGGTTTGGCCTTAATGGGCTACGGCAGCAGATGACTGACACGAATGCCTTAGGTAACAGCACGACGTCTCTTACAGCGCCTCTCCTGGGCTCGTGACCACGTAGTTTGGGCCTTAGACGACTGGAGAACTATGCCCTGGTAAGTTGAACCCTGATTTCAGTTGGTAAGAGCTGATGGTAGGGATCGAGTGTGGCGCAGACACCACGAAGCTATGGACCCAAATTGTCAACAAGACACTGTGCAAGCTGATGGCGGCTCCATAATGGTGTGGGCTGTCTTTACGTGGAATGGACTGAGTCCTCTGGACCAACTGCACCGATCATTGACTTGAAATGGTTATGTTTGGCTGCTTGGAGACCATTTCCTAATCACTGTCGTCATGTTCCCAAACAACGGTGGAGTTTTTGTGGATGACAATGCGCCATGATACTGGTACACAATTGTTCGAGATTAGTTTGAAGAACATTCTGGACAATTCGAGCGAATGGTCTGGCCACCCACAGCGCCCGATCTGAATCCCATCGAATATTTATAAGACATAACTGAGAGGTCAGTTCGTGCACCAAATCCTGCACCGGCAACAGTTTCGCAATTGTGGACGGCTATAGAGGCAGCATGGATCAATATTTCTGCAGCGTACATCCAACGACCTGTATAGTCCTTGCCATGTCTAGTTGCTGCGCTACGCCGAGGATATTAGGAGATGTCCCATGAAGTTTTTCACCTCAGTGCGTGTGTATATATAAGAGAGCCGATGATGATGATGATGATGATGTTTGGTTTGTGAGGCGCTCAACTGCGCGGTTCAGATGGTTCAAATGGCTCTGAGGACTATGGGACTTAACTTCTGAGGTCATCAGTCCCCTAGAACTTAGAACTACTTAAACCTAACTAACCTAAGGACATCACACACACCCATGCCCGAGGCAGGATTCGAACCTGCAACCGTAGCGTTCGCATGGTTCCAGACTGTAGCGTCTAGAACCACTCGGTCACCCCGGCCGGCAACTGCGCGGTCATCAGCGCCCGTACACAGACCCAATTTTTACACAGTCCAGTTTTTTTTTCACAGTCCAATCTAGCCACTCTCATGAATAATGATGATGAAGATGATGAAATGGTATAAGAGAACCGATATCAACTTCTATGTCGTTTTATACTTCGATAATCAGTCGGCGTGTGTCTTTTGTTTCGCTGTTCGGTACAATTTTATACTAGTTTCAATAGTTTCGTGTGTTTGTTAGTTACTTGTGCGCTAGTTTCACTATGAATAGATTTGCAATACGGATAAAGAAAGCCTTAGACGTCGACAGCTCTTTTACATCTGAGGAAAGAAGAGATGAATATACTAATGTTCGAAAGAGAACAAAAACTGCGCCGTCTTCGTCGTCTACTAACCAGAAGAGCATAAAACCACGATCAAGGGCCGGCGACTGTGGCCGAGAGGTTCTAGGCGCTTCTGTCCGGAACCGCGCTGCTGCTACGGTCGCAGGTTCGAATCCTGCTTCGGGCGTGGATGTGTGTGATGTCCTTAGGTTAGTTAGGTTTAAGTAGTTCTAAGTCTAGGGGACTGATGACCTCAGATGTTAAGTCCCACAGTGCTTAGAGCCATTCGAACCATTTGAACCAGGATCAAGAAAGGTCCAGCGTAAACGCCAATATTAAAAAGAATATATAAATTTCGGATTTACGAGGACAGGTTAGTGAGGGCAAGTCTATGTCGAAATGTTTGGCGTGGAGCACACTGCTGTCAAATGAGTCTATGGTATCTAACAAGCCGAAAAGGCATTTGGTACGAAACCACCACAGCGTCTTTGAAAAACCGCGAGAGAATTTGTAAGGCACGTATACTTCCATTAAAGCACCTTCTGTCATGATGGAAAAACGAATAAAGTTGTAAGATAAAGCGCTTTTGGCATCATTCAAAATTTCTGAAATGGCTGCTAAGAAAGGGATACCCCATAACAGCGGCGAAGATTGCAGAGAAATTGCTGCTGCCTTTGCTGGGGCTGTAAGTAATTGAACAGATTTCAAAAGTACCTCTGTCAAACGATAGAGTTCATCGACGCTTTATGGACATGTCAATTGATGTTCAAAGGAATGTTCTTGAAAATTTAACAAACACATAATTGGCTCTACAGCTAGATTACAGCCCTGACGTTTCCGGAAAAGTCCAGTTATTATCTTTCGTGAGATTTGTTTGAGGATCAGAAGTAATTGAGCAATACCTCTTTTGTCGAGAACTGGTAACAATAACCACTAGAGATGACATATTTCCTGCTGTTGAGAGTTTCATTCGAGATAACGGACTTAAGTGAACTGATTGCGTTGCTGTATATACTCGTATTAGTGGTGTTGCAGCAATGTCAGGAAATATAAAGCGGTTTCTAACTTTGGTGCGGAGTAAAAACCCATCAGTACTAACTACTCATTGTCTTTCACATAGCGACGCTTTAACGGTGAAGACTACGGACAGAAATCGTTTGCATGTCGTCATTCAAATGGTTATTTCAGTGATCAATTATGTAAAAATTCGTCCTGTAAAGTCGCGAGTGTGAGAAATTCTGCAAAGAAATGGTTGCACATCATGAAGTGTTGTTATTCCACAGCAAAATCCGTTGGCTTTCCAGAGTAAAAGTACTTACCAGAGTTCTGGAACTTCAAGACGAACTACTCGCATTATACGATCATATCATCAAGTGATAAAATTAGCGAATTTTCGAAAAAAGTCGCCCTTCGGATGTCGGCCGTAGGAGAGAACTATCGAAGTACTTTTCCAGCTACGCCTACCTCATCAAGTGAGTTGAATACAGAAGGGGAAAAACATCTAAAGGAACACATAAAATGTCGTTTATGTTAGTTGTAAGAAGGCATATAAAAATACTTTTATGTAAATACGAGGGTAATCCCAAAAGTAAGGTCTCCTATTTTTTTATAAGTACATAGACCTGCTTATTTCTAGAATGGTTAACATCAGCTTACAGCTTGAACATTTAGCTATTTTTCGACATCATCATCATTTCTGTTGATGCATTTTTGTAGACGCTGTGACAGTTTTTGTATGCCCATGTCATACCAGCTCGCCGCCACGCTGTTCAAAAAGTTATGAACCTCTTCTTTCACATTGTCGTCGGAGCTGAATCGCTGGGACCCCAATTAACGCTGACAGATACTGTGAGACTGAAAAAACTCAAACGGGCAATTCAGAACCGGAGAAGAGGAATGTTGAGCAAGGGCGTACACATTCTCCGTGACAACGCTCGCCCACACATCGCTCGGCAAACCGTTGCTCTCCTGCAACAGTTTCAGTGGAACATAATCACCCACCCACCCTATTGTCCTGACTTGGCGACCAGTGACTATCACCTGTTCCCTAGGTTAAACGAACATTTGGCCGGAAAGCGATGAAACCGCATTAGAATAGCAATAACACATTAAACAGTAATAACAGTGTAATTACGCACACGGGAAAACTGGTAATATCTGCCAACTAATTTACTAACAGAGCTCTGTAATCTCCGCTCCCACTTAGGTAACAGTTAATGATTACGGTTATTTTCTCACAGAAACTAGCACGTCGTCCTGGTAACGAAACGACCTGGAGTCATGAGCATTGTAAAGTCTTCATACTACACTGTCCAGTCACAATAATGTGTCCACCGCCTATGTTTGACGTCAACGTGCAGTAACCACTCACAGATGTCAGGTGGCAGCACTAGCAGTGGAGGGTATATAAAGCATGTCGGGGGAGGGGACACAGTCTTTGTTGTAAAGCGGAAAAGGGGCGATTTATCTAACGTCCAAAACGACATGATCATCAACTTTCGGGCCAAGGGTGGAACAATTTCGGAAACGACCAAGTCTGTAAACTGGTCACATGGCGACAAGGTTAAATTATACTGTGAATGGCAAAATGACGTTATCCAAAACCGGCGCCGAACTAACTGTGATGCACCACGGGCCATAGACGACAAGTGTATGTGTGTGTGTGGATTCCTAAGAAGGCAAATTGCTGAGGTCATCAGTCCCTAGACTTACACAGTACTTAAACTAACTTATGCTAAGAACAACATACGCACCCATGCCCGAGGGAGGACTCGAACCTCCGGTGGGAGGGGCCGCGCAATCCGTGACATGGCGCCCTGGACCGCGCTGCCACTCCGCGCGGCTGGACGACAAGTGTAAACGACGGCTGTGGAGATATGTACGGGCGAACAGACGTGTAACTGTTGAGCAACTGACCATCCAGACGAACCAAGGGGCTACCAACAGTGTCTCCTCAACGACTGTTCAGCGAACGTCGCTGCGTATGGGCCTCCGTAGCAGGCGCTTGGTTCGTGCACCCATGCTGACTGCTGTTCACCAGCGACGAAGGCCGGAATTTGCACACAAATACCGTAACTGTAGGACGTTCACTGAGTGGCGATAGGTGGCCTTTACAGATGCCTCAAGTTTTATGTTCCACCACACAGAAAGCAAACACCCTGAAACAATCACTGGAAACGCCAAGGCCGAATGAGGGAGCATTATGGTCTTGGGGACTGTTTTCTTGGCATTCCCTGGGTGTTACACTGGATCACCACAAGTGTGCATCTGTCCTTGGGGATCACGTCCACCCCTACATACAAATCGTTTCTCCTCGGAAAGATGCATCAGCAGCACAATGCAACGTGTTACACAGTTCACAGTTCTGTATGCCGCCTGGATAGGCGGTGCGTGGATCTGCTCCTGTGAACTGCTTCTGCAAATTAGGCCGAGAGTGAAGGACGCGAGTAGGAGAAGGAAAATTTGAAGCACTTCGGTACTGCGTATAGGTTAAAGCTCTTTTACTGGTGTATGAACATATACAGATTATAATATTACTTTGCGTGTAGATGAGCACGTAGGTACGAAGCCATTCCTATATCTAACCTAACAGTTACGAGTAGTTGGACGAACTATCATTGAAGTAACAAAGGCAAAGTCTGTAATGGCTAGCCGCCTATGAAGTAGAAACAATGTTGCTTGGTCGTCTGCTCTTGATCAACTGGGGTGAATTCGGAGCGGCGCTCGTAGAGCTGCACAGCCTCGGGCAAGAGGGCGCTGTGGTCGGCGTTGATCGTTCGCTCTCGTGGTGCCAACCTACGAGAGCGCACCTATGTTGTGAGATCGTAGCTATCGATACCACGCACAGTGTACGTGCGTAGTTCGAAGAGCACCAGGATGAGTGCTCCCCTGGCCACCAAACTCCCCGGGCTTAAACCCAGTGGAGAATTTGTGTGACCACCTTGATCGAGCTGATCGCACCATTGATTCTCAACCGAGAAATCTTGCTCGGATGGGCGCGGCGCTGGAGTCGTCACTGCTCCACATTCCAGACGGTACCTACCAGAACCTCAGTGACTCTCTGCCTGCGCGTCTCGCCGCGGTCCGCACTGCGAAAGGCGGTTATTCAGGATTTTGACAGGCGCTCACATTACTGCGACTGGAGAGAAGAAGAAATTACGCCAGTAATCAGAAAGACAGGAATCACGGTCTTTCGGAATGTTTTATCTAACCACGTAATACAGATGCCAGGCTCAATCGTTTGGAGAGACCACGGCCAGTTTTTTATCTCATCCTTGACTAATCCGAACTTGTGCTTCGCTTTTAATCAGTACGTCGACAATAGTACGTTACCTTCTGATCTTTCTTCAGTATTTCCTTCTGGGTAAAATGCAGTGCACCATCTGAGGTAAGGTAGACAAGTCCTCTCCAATGAAACATCGAACGAAAATCTGAGCACAGGAAAAACAGATGTTAGCACGCCTCTAATGATCTCATATAAAACATAGGTCTTTACCATTACCTCGATGCGCTTATTCTGTTAAGGGCCAGATGTCATCAGGTTACTGTTTTACATGTATTCCAGACGTTCATTGGCAACTCTACAGTCGTTCACATGTCCGCCCCCGGTAGCTGAATGGTCGTCCGCCTCCGTAACGTAGCGGTGGCGATACCGCTTACTCCGCAGGGGGCCCGGATTCGATTCCCGGCAGGGGACTTGGGTGTTGTGTGTCCTTCATCATCATTGTCATCATTAGCCGGCACGGTCACTCAGCGTGTTCAGTCAGCGGATTAGCTGCCCTTTGTAATAAAAAAAAAAACTGAGTTAATGGATCAACGACGAACTGAAACGTGTGTCAATTATTCAAAAACAGCCTTAATCGCATTTATTATTATTATACCGCCAACCGGTTTCAACCCGACTTACGGGTCATCGTTTGGGCGTAAACACCATTGGTCGACTGCAGGACACCACCAGCAGTCGACCAATGGTGTAAACGCTCAGAAGATGACCCCTAAGTCGGGCTGAAATCGGTTGGCGGTATAATAATAACAAATGCGATTAAGGCTGTTTTTGAATAATTGATTAATCGTACAAATCGCTGCTTCATCTCCACAACCATGTTGTGAAACGGGTGTCTTGCGACGTCCGCCCCGAGCAGATACAACGAACAAAAACGAACAAAATGAGATTAACAGAAAAAAAAGAAAAATGGTCAGCGTGACGGATTGTCAGTACTCCGGACCCGGGTTCGATTCCCGGCTCGGTCGGGGAATTTTCCCCACCCAGGGACTGGGTGTTGTGCTGTCCTCACCTTCATCCTATCATCCTCATCGACCGCAGGACGCCGCAGTGGCGTCAAATTGAAAGACCGGCACCTGGCGAACGGCCTGCCCGGCCGGGGGATATAATCATACGATTAAAAATGAAAAAGTCGTTCACATGACTATATTTTCAACCATTCCTCTTTTTAAGCGTCACGTACATCAATCGGGAAAAATGGAACCCTTATAGATTCACTTTGTTGTCTGTCTGCTTGTCTGTCCATCTGTTAAATACTCATTTTCTCCGGATCAGTTATACGTGTCGAGTTGAAATTTATGTCACATACTACGGTCTACGGTTCCTTGACGGTGTAAAAAACTGAGGATTACGTATTTTGATACTCGCAAACACTCTCAACGAAACCTGTAGGGTACTTCCCGTTGGCCTGGAATCATGAAATTTGACAGGAAGCAGGGACTCACAGTACAAGCAAACGAAAATATCCCAAAATTGTGAATTTGTACCTATATCACACACAAAAACATTTTTTTGTCATTCTCGAAAGAATTGAAATTCCGGAGAGCGATATCTTACCAGAATCGCATCGATAACAGGCAAAAATCGTCGAGATTTTCGACTCCCGGGATGCATAAACTGTCTGTATAAATTATTAATTAATTTTGCGCGGATCGCTCGGTGTGCGAGTCCTACTCGCACTTATTCGGATTTTTTCTTGTATAATTATCTTACTCCGTAAGTCAAACGCCCATCTGAAGAGAAAAAAATCACGTTATTCTGCTTAAAGATGTTCCGACGGAATCCGCACCTTAGCTGTTTGCTATTTAAGCCCACAAGCGCCCCGTTTACTGGTGATTCGTTGCATAAACGTCTAGCTAGTAACAGCAAACGCACATGAAATTTTCCAGTGTATAAACTGGGTGGAGCCTCGCCCAGTCTGCTGCAGGATGCTTTTATCACATTGATAGCACGTGGGGAGGGCTGCATGGGAGGACTTGGCACTAGTTGACGTTGCTAAGAGCACTAACAACATGGCATCTTCTACAATGTCACAAGTTGCCACCGAGATTCTTGCTCAGAATATTGTGTGTTTCAGATAATACGATCCAGGCGGCTTCCATTATCTGTCTGTCATAACCCCAATAGCTTCATTTCTTATTGATATTGCAGTGAGCTTATTTACATTCATGCTCATAAATTAAGGATAATTGCAGAATGTGGTGCCACACAATGTGGCACTACACAAAACTGGCGTTAATAGCATAGGCACATAGGGAACACACACGACACAGATCTGTAAGTCCACGGTATTGGTGATTAGTTGAGAAAACCGTTCCGAAACACATGTGCTACAAAACGCCACTGTTTCCTGCGCATGTACCCCCACGTCAATATGGGATATGATCACTATGCACACATACACAGGCCGCACAACGGGTTCGCATACTCTGGATCATGTGTTCGAACAGCTGCTGGGGTATAGCGTCCCATTCGTGAACCAGTGCCTGTCGGAGCTCCTGAAGTGTCGTAGGGGTCTGAAGACGTGCAGCGATACGTCGACCGAGAGCATCCCAGACGTGCTCGACGGGGTTTAGGTCTGGAGAACAGGCAGGCCACTCCATTCGCCTCATATCTTCCGTTTCAAGCTACTCCTCCACGAAGGCGGCTCGGTGGGGCCATACGTTATCATCCATCATGTGGAAGGTGGGACCCACTGCAACCCTGAAAAGGCGGACACACTGGTGCAAAATGACGTCCTGATACACCTGACCTGTTACACATCCTCTGTAAAAGATATGCAGGGGTGTACGTGCACCAATCATAATCCCACCCCACATCATCAAACCACGACCTCCATACAGGTCCCTTTCAAGGACATTAAGGGGTTGGTATCTGGTTCCTGGCTGACGCCAGATGAAAACCCGACGGTAATCACTGTTCAGACTATACTTAGACTCGTCTGTGAACATAACCTGGGACCACTGTTACAATGGTCATGTACTGTGCTCTTGACACCAGGCTTTACGGGCCCCCCGGTGACCAGGGGTCAGTGGAATGCACCTTGCAGATCTCCATGGCGAATAAACTATGTCTGCTCAGTCGTCTGTAGACTATGTGCCGGAGACAACTGTTCCAATGGCTGTGGTAAGGTCCCGAGAAAGGCTACCTGCAGTACTCCGTGGCCGTCTGCGGGCACGGATGGTGAGATATCGATCTTCTTGTGGTGTTGTACACTGTGGACGTCCCGTACTGTAGCGCCTGGACCAGTTTCCTGTCTGCTGGAATCGTTGCCATAATCTTGAGATCACACTTTGTGGCACACGGAGGGCCCGTGCTACGATCTGCTGTGTTTGACCAGCCTCCAGTCGCCCTAGTATTCTACGCCTCATTACGTCAACAATATGTGTTCTTTGAGCCATTTTCAATACACAGTCACCATTAGAACGTCTGAAAACGTCTGCATACTTATTCGCAGCACGGTACTCTGACATGCACCAACGCACTTCTGCGTATGTAGACTGTTGCCAGCGCCACCGTGCGACGACCACAGGTTAGATGAACCGCATGGTTATACCCCGAGATGATTTAAATCCGCAAACCGCCCACCACAGCGTTGTTTTACCTTGTATTAGCATTATCCTTAATGAATAAGCATGAGTGTAGTTTGCTACTAACACATATCACAATTCTTTACATTATGATCGGGACATAGGTTCTTTCGAAAATTGTTCGTGATACACGGGGTGGATAAAAATACGTAAACACTACAGACACAACACATTATCGAGCCTAATACAACATAGGAAAACCGTGGGCATTCAAAACAGCTTCGAGTCATCTCGGAATGGATAAAGAAACAAGTTCTGTATGGCTTCCAAGGAAATCTTATACCATTCTTCCTGCAAAATACTGGAAAATTCACGTAATAATGGATAATGATCAGGCAACCTTCGCTCCAAAATAGACCACAAAGACTCAATAATATTGAGATCCGATGACTGTCCAGGGGAGATGTGACAGTTCATCCTCGTGCTTACAAAACCAATCTTTGACGATGCGAGCTTTGTAAACAGGAGCCCTGTCGTGTTGGAACATGGGATCCTCATTGGGAAACAAATATTATAGCACGGGATTGACCTGATCAGCCAAAATGGTTTCATAATCATAGGCAGTAACACGACATTGCAGAGTAACCATGGGCTTCATGGAATAACGTGATACGGCTGCCAAACTCCTTACCGAACCACCGCCATTCGGCCAGAAGTTGTGAATAGAGCGCAGAAAGACCCACGCCAATGAATTTCTTCCATTGTTCCATAGTCCAGCTTTTGTGGCTTCTGGGCCACGTTTTCCTGTCACGGGCAATTGCATCACAGCTGAGTGGTTCTGGAAATCCAGCTCGCCATGTAATTTCCTGCATATAGAGCCTCATCGTATTGTTCTGGTGTCAACAGGAGTTGCGAATGCGACATTTAGTTCTACAGTGACTTTTGCAGCTGTCGCCATCTATTTTTTCGTCACAGTTCTCTTCAACGACAGTCCGCCACAATCATTCAACACACACTTCTGTCCGCTTTGTGACTTAGCGGATGACGTTTTTTCCACTTTCCCAGTATGCGGTATAAATCTTCGATATGGGGTGTGTTGAAGCCCCAAACACTTCGGATACGTTGGTTACGGAAGCATCCACCATACGAGCACCAACAATTTTACCACGTGCCAATTCACTGAACTCCAACATAATGCACTCACGACTACACAGAACAGTGTTCTGACCACGACTGACACATACAATGTATTGAGGACTTTGCACAGGTACTGTAGGCGATCAGATACAGCAGCACAACCTTCAAGCGTGACTGACATCTGCATTTATGTTCAAGTTCTAAAAACGGTTCAAATGTCTCTGAGCACAATGGGACTCAACTTCTGAGGTCATCAGTCCCCTAGAACTTAGAACTACTTAAACCTAACCAAGCTAAGGACATCACACATATCCATGCCCGAGGCAGGATACGAACCTGCGACAGTAGCGGTCGCGCGGTTCCAGACTGAAGGGCCTAGAACCGCTCAGCCACCACCTCCGGCCTATGTTCAAGAATGCATCTCTCGTTGTGTTTCCATATTTTTGTCGAACCTCTGTACTTACCCAAGTAGATATCACCGGTTAGTTAGAAATGTTATTTGCTGCAGTGTCTTCTGACGTTCACAAGCAATGAGTGTCAGTTATAGGGACGCTGTCTGTTACGAAGCCCTCATAATACGCAAGGTGGTTAACGACAGTTGCAGTAGTCTCCAATTTCGCGAATGTATCAGTCATTTCTTTTGATCTTTGTTCTAAATATCTGTATCGTGGGTCAAGAAAAATCCTTGAGAACAGGTTATGAACGAGAAGTGTATTGTTTACTTTGGTAATATAGTTTACGGACACGCATCACTGTTTCTTATTTATATCCTTTGCCTGGATCTACCTTACATCCTTCTGTGTTAATTACTTCGTAACTGAAGTACCAGGTGATTATAATTAAACTTCAGCTACCGATTAACTTCCAATGTGGGCTGTAATTATCGTATGACAGCGAAACTTGGTAGATGTGGTAAGGCATTAAAGCAGAACCGTTTTGCTTTGGAAAAAATCAGATCCGATTTTGGTCACCAGGTGCAAATCTGGCGCATTACAGCTTCTCGTCGACGTCTGCCGTGCTCATATAGAACAAACTGTGTAAACGACGGTTAATAATAAAATAAATATTATACCTTTCTCACTTGTTTGAAGTTTCTGCCCTACGTCCCGGTCCTAATCCATTAGATATGGAAACATTTATGTATGTCTTTCTTGCATTCACAGCGCCAAATCTGTACCTAGTGGCTAAAATTGGAACTACTTTGTTTCAGCATTAATCGGCTCCGCTTTAACACATTAGCCTATCTACCAAATTTCGCTGCCACACGATAATTACAGCCCACACAGGAACTCCGTGATTAGTTTCACTTCATTTATAATCACCGGGTCTAACGTAGAATTCTTGACTAAGAATTCCCAGGAAGTCAGGTAAACACATAAAAAAACCTACAGTCAAAATCAACTATTCCGTTTTTGATCTTGTTTGCAGAAATAGTCTCCCATAATACGTAAGTTACTTATTTGCATGTCAGGTTTTATTCAGGTGTGGACAGCCCAATATTATGAAGAAGTCGCGATTATCTTTCCGGTCGTAGTTCATACGTAAAAGAAAATCAGCTATTAGCAAACAGCAGACTGAAGCTGGAACTTGACAACTGATTTAATACAAGGAGAAATAAGAGGGAACAAAGCTGACTTGATATCAAACTTTTTGGTAACTATCTCTTCTCTGGGACAGCAGAGATATTTCCTGGTATGATGGCTATCCCAACAGGAGCTTGCGTGTAAATAATATTCAAAACGATGAGACTTCTTAGCAGCGGCAATGATCAAAGGATGTGGGCAGCGGGAGATATGTAGAGAAGAAGGAAGGTTATAGTTCCATTCCTGTTGTCGTCAAAACTCTTCAGACGGACCAGGATCTCAGACTGTACAAGTATGAGGAAGGATATCAGTAATGTCCTGTTTCACCCTTTCACACCCTCTGGCTACAACTGTATACATTAATGTTTGCTGTGTATTAGCTGCAACAGATGTAGTTTTCCTCAATGGAAACCTCAAGTAAATATTTTTGAATGCTCAGTCTTTTTACCATGCACAAATGCTACCATGTGTTGGGCATAGCTATAAAAATATTAGCAAGTGAATGAAGCACTACGAAGCAGTTTGTGGATGTCAGAATACAGATAAACGTCGATTAGCTATTTTCCACTGTGTAATTGAATATTATTATTTTCATTTCGTGTGGTAATTATTGAATAATCAGTTTATTTATTACAGCAGTGAATATTCCAAAATTAATTATTTTAGTCCATGAAAAGAAGCCAAGTGTACAAAGTTTGTTTTGAAAACGGGTACATGTATCTACACAAATCTTGCGTCTAAAAAAATTTAAAAAATCATCTAAGAGCATTAGAGCATAAAGAAGAATTTTCCTTTCTCCAGAAAAAATTCAGGTCAGAAAGGATTAATTAACCATCTTGTCTCATATGATTCAAAGACAGTACAGTAGAGGAAAAGAGAAAAAGTCGAAAACAGCGAGTAATATAAGATCCTTTACACTAACGCCATTAAGTGAAAGGAACGCATGGAATTCATGTTCGTGTTGCGAAATCGATAACAAAAGAAAGGAAGGAACCCAGTGGTGCTGGAGTCTGACGTCTCGTCGATTTGGAGGTTATCTGAGACGGAACAGTAACTCAGCATGATAGGGACTGGGAGAGAAATCAGCTACTGTTATTTTGAGGACCAATCGACAGATCTAAACAGGATGGCCATACTCTAGAGCGAGCTGTTGTAAAGTGCTTGCTGACGCAGCTAGCGCAGTGCTCGACGCCTTAGGTTACGATGACTGGCACAGACGGCTGTTTATTTGTGAGTGCTTTCGAGATACCAGTGTTACACGAGAGTCACGTCCTTCGATAAGCGAACGCCGACTCATCGCGGCGAGTGGTGCTGACTCTGACCGTAGCGTAAGTCTGGGCTTGGTAGCCGTGTGGCCGATAACCTTGTGTTAACCGGTCGCGCAAGGTGGGAAACCGCTACGGAAACTGGTTCTACTCGACATTCCACGCCGCGCCGCAGCCGCCACTTATTTTTCGTAAGTAAACAAAGCTAGAGCGGGAGTAAAACGGTAAAGCAGATCAACAGTAACACTGTCACATTCTACTTTTCTTAACGTCACACCCTACTTACTCTACATGGTCAAAAGTATCCAGACATCTACTGGTGGACATTACGGGAGTGTGTCAACCCTTCGCCTTTAAAACGGCTTGAACTTTGCTGAGAACACTTTCACCCAAAGACTGCAAAGTTGCATAGGTCAAGAAAGGTAGTAGGAGTGATGGACTAGATTACAGGCCCACATCATTATCGCTGATATGCTCCAGGATTTTGGAATTTATATAGTGTTCGAATATTATGAATTATATCGAAGAGAACGGTCTAATGACACACAGTCAACATGGGCTTAGGAAACATGGTTCTTGTGAAAGACAACTAGCTCTTTAGACATACGAAGTACTGAGCGCTATTGGGAAGGTATCTCATATTGATTGCGTATTTCTAGATTTCCAGAAGGCTTTTGACACTGTACCACACAAGCAGCTTGTAGTGAAATTGCGTGCTTATGGAACATCATCTCAGTTATGTGACTGGATTCGTGATATCCTGTCAGAGAGGTCACAGTACGTAGTAATTGGAGAAAAATCATCGAGTAAAACAGAAGTGATATCTGGCGTTCCCCAATGTAGTGTTATTTGCCGTCTGCTGTTCCTTATCCAACAAACGATTTAGCAGACAATCTGAGCATCGGTCTTACGTTCTTTGCAGATGATGATGTCGTTTTTCGTCTAGTAAACTCATC
Organism: Schistocerca piceifrons; assembly: GCF_021461385.2. Lineage (NCBI taxonomy): Eukaryota > Metazoa > Arthropoda > Insecta > Orthoptera > Acrididae > Schistocerca > Schistocerca piceifrons. The sequence continues at coordinate 215,734,704 of NC_060144.1, read as the reverse complement.
AGAAGATCAAAACAAATTGAAAAATGATGTAGAAAACATATCTGTGTTTCAATTGGCACTCGACCCAAAATAATGAAAGTGCTAAAAGGAATCCGTTAAACTCAGGTTACGGAATAAATCAGTCTAATGAGATGCCTTAAATTCAACAAAATACCTAGGAATTACAGTTACTTACAGTTACGACGATTTAAATTGGAAAGAACACACAGAAAATGTTGTGGGGAAGACAAACCAATGACTGCGTTTTATTGGCAGAAGATTTAGAAAATGTAACAGATCTACTAAAGAGATTGCCTACACTACGCTTCTCTTTTGCAGGATTGCTGCGCGATGTGGGATCCTTACCAGCTAGAATTAACGGGTACATCGAGAATTTTCAGGAAAGAGCAGCACGTTTTGTACTATCGCGAAATAGGGGAGAGAGTGTCACGGACATGATACAGGATTTGGGACGGACACCATCAAACCAAGACGCTTTTCATTGCGGCGAAATCTTCTCACGAAATTTCAATCACCAACTTTCTGCTCCGAATGCGAAAATATTTTGTTGACGCCGACCTACATACAGAGAAAAGATCATCATAATAAAACAAGGGCAATCAGAGCTCGCACGGGAAGACAGAGGTGTTCGTTTTCTCAGCGCGCTGTTCAGGAGTGGAATAACAGAAGAGTTATTGTGAAGGTGGTTCGATGAACTATCTGCCAGGCACTTAAGTTTGATTTGAAGAGTATCCATGTAGATGTAGACGTAGACGTAGTGATGCTTGTGAAGATCTGTGGAGGGGTGGCACCCGTTCTTAAAAGCCGAAACCAGAGAATGTAGTGAAGTTGGACGCTGGAGTCTGGGGTTAAGTCGACGTTCTAAGTCATCCCAAACGGATTCCGTTGCGTTCAGGTCGGGACTCTGGGCAGGCCAGTCCAAATAAGGAGTGTTAGCGTCCACAAACCATTGGGCCATAAACGCCCTTTATGACAGCATGTTTTATGCTGTTGATACAAACGAACGTCGTCTCCGAATTGTTACTCTACTGTACGTAGAACGCATTGCTGTAAAGTGTATTGCCGGCCGGGGTGGCCGAGCGGTTCTAGGCGCTACAGTCTGGCACCGCGAGACCGCTACGGTCGCAGGTTCGAATCCTGCCTCGGGCATGGGTGTGTGTGATGTCCTTAGGTTAGTTAGGTTTAAGTAGTTCTAAGTTCTAGGGGACTGATGACCTCAGAAGTTAAGTCTCATAGTACTCAGAGCCATTTGAACCATTTTTTTGTAAAGTGTGTTCATGTCCTTCCACATTTAGTGTTTTCTTAAGCGAAGCTGTTAAGCTTTGAAGTTGAGGGTAACTCAAGCCAGTAGCGGCTTCGGTGACTCGCAGGGCAACATAACGTAGCGAGACCACGGCCGCATGTAGAATGTATAAGATTCTAGGTTGAACCTTTCGTGTGGGCCCATCCAGAGCAAATTTTGTGATATCTTACCTTCAAAAATGGCATTTGAGAGAAATTTTCAAATTAAAAGCCTATGACGCAGCATTTGGGGTTATTATCTAATTCTGCAAAGTGTTGTAATACAATTTATGATTTAACTAGCGACAAATCCCACCTACACACGGATAGCACTAAAGTATATATGTCTGGACGATTTGTTTGAAGTATGTAGTGATATGAACTTATCTATTAGTGAATTCTATATCAAAATCCTTACATTAGTTCTGAAAAATAGCCGTCACATCCACGCGGTGAGGGATTTTAATGTATAACACGTACAGATTCTTGCCAAAATTTGCTGCTCTCTGAAGTTGCGGCAGCTGTGTACGTTAATGCTTGTTCCGCTGGATAGAGCCTCCTCTGTTCCTGACTGGCTCGTAGCTCACATCATTTCCACGAGTAGTCCAAATGCCAATTTAACAACTGTAGAGATACTCAAACGGTTTTTACCAGTAGACAGACTGATTCATGAAGAAGATTTGTGTATATAATGTATTACTGCTATGCCAAAGAAGTGCCCGTTCGTGCGGATCGAAGGCCATTCACTAGAATTGACCTATAGCCAGTCAAACGCCACACAAAACATTTTTGTAATAGAAGTACAAACAGAAAAAGTGTTTCCTAAGGGGCCATTCACTCATTCGAAGTGCAAAATTCATCAAAAGACATTTTTATACAGAGTGTAGCGGGTACAAGTGCAGCTGTTTTTATTGGTAACTGTGGACAGTGTACTGAACAACATTACATCAATCTTTACTTCATTTCTGGACTTATAATTGTAACCATTAAAAGAAGTATGTTTTTAAATTGGTTAGTACCTCCAAGTACATGGGGCAAGAGCAAACCATTAATGCTTATTTTCTCATGAACTGCAGGTCAGGTGTTGAAGTGTGGATGCGTGGACGCAAAACACTTAGTCTATATTGACAGGCGTAGTCCACTTAGCTGTGCAGAAATCATCAGGTCATAAAATTTGTGACGTGTTTTTGAGAAGACTGTTTGATGCAGAGAAAAAACAACCAACACACTGATGTGGACACATATTAAGATATACATACGAACATATCTGCACTTACAACCGTTAAACCCTGGATATACCACAAGAAAGCAGATATAAAATTTTATTATGTGTAACTTCTTTCGACTAATTCGTCATCAGATGACGGACATTATAGGAGCTGTACCAGATAGGACCGACGGCGTACATCGAAGAAGTTCAAAGAAGGGATGTTGTTGTTGTGGTCTTCAGTCCTGAGACTGGTTTGATGCAGCTCTCCATGCTACTCTATCCTGTGCAAGCTTCTTCATCTCCCAGTACCTACTGCAACATACATCCTTCTGAATCTGCTTAGTGTATTCATCTCTTGGTCTCCCTCTATGATTTTTACCCTCCACGCTGCCCTCCAATGCTAAATTTGTGATCCCTTGATGCCTCAAAACATGTCCTACCAACCGATCCCTTCTTCTAGTCAAGTTGTGCCACAAACTTCTCTTCTCCCCAATCCTATTCAATACCTCCTCATTAGTTACGTGATCTACCCACCTTATCTTCAGCATTCTTCTGTAGCACCTCATTTCGAAAGCTTCTATTCTCTTCTTGTCCAAACTATTTATCGTCCATGTTTCACTTCCATACATGGCTACACTCCATACAAATACTTTCAGAAACGACTTCCTGACACTTAAATCTATACTCGATGTTAACAAATTTCTCTTTTTCAGAAACGCTTTCCTTGCCATTGCCAGTCTACATTTTATATTCTCTCTACTTCGACCATCATCAGTTATTTTACTCCCTAAATAGCAAAACTCCTTTACTACTTTAAGTGTCTCATTTCTTAATCTAATCCCCTCAGCATCACCCGATTTAATTTGACTACATTCCATTATCCTATTTTTGCTTTTGTTGATGTTCATCTTATATCTTCCTTTCAAGACACTGTCCATTCCGTTCAACTGCTCTTCCAAGTCCTTTGCTGTCTCTGACAGAATTACAATGTCATCGGCGAACCTCAAAGTTTTTACTTCTTCTCCATGAATTTTAATACCTACTCCGAATTTTTCTTTTGTTTCCTTTACTGCTTGCTCAATATACAGATTGAATAACATCGGGGATGGGCTACAACCCTGTCTCACTCCTTTCCCAACCACTGCTTCCCTTTCACGCCCCTCGACTCTTATAACTGCCATCTGGTTTCTGTACAAATTGTAAATAGCCTTTCGCTCCTTGTATTTTACCCCTGCCACCTTCAGAATTTGAAAGAGAGTATTCCAGTCAACGTTGTCAAAAGCTTTCTCTAAGTCTACAAATGCTAGAAACGTAGGTTTGCCTTTTCTTAATCTTTCTTCTAAGATAAGTCGTAAGGTTAGTATTGCCTCACGTGTTCCAGCATTTCTACGGAATCCAAACTGATCTTCCCCGAGGTCCGCTTCTACCAGTTTTTCCATTCGTCTGTAGAGAATTCGCGTTAGTATTTTGCAGCTGTGACTTATTAAACTGATAGTTCGGTAATTTTCACATCTGTCAACACCTGCTTTCTTTGGGATTGGAATTATTATATTCTTCTTGAAGTCTGTGGGTATTTCGCCTGTCTCATACATCTTGCTCACCAGATGGTAGAGTTTTGTCATGACTGGCTCTCCCAAGGCCATCAGTAGTTCTAATGGAATGTTGTCTACTCCCGGGGCCTTGTTTCGACTCAGGTCTTTCAGTGCTCTGTCAAACTCTTCACGCAGTATCTTATCTCCCATTTCTTCTTCATCTACATCCTCTTCCATTTCCATAATATTGTCCTCAAGTACACCGCCCTTGTATAAACCCTCTATATACTCATTCCACCTTTCTGCCTTCCCTTCTTTGCTTAGAACTGGGTTGCCATCTGAGCTCTTGATATTCATACAAGTGGTTCTCTTCTCTCCAAAGGTCTCTTTAATTTTTCTGTAGGCAGTATCTATCTTACACCTAGTGAGACAAGCCTCTACATCCTTACATTTGTCCTCTAGCCATCCCTGCTTAGCCATTTTGCACTTCCTGTCGATCTCATTTTTGAGACGTTTGTATTCCTTTTTGCCTGCTTCATTTACTGCATTTTTATATTTTCTCCTTTCATCAATTAAATTCAATATTTCTTCTGTTACCCAAGGATTTCTATTAGCCCTCGTCTTTTTACCTATTTGATCCTCTGCTGCCTTCACTGCTTCATCCCTCAGAGCTACCCATTCTTCTTCTACTGTATTTCTTTCCCCCATTCCTGTCATTTGTTCCCTTATGCTCTCCCTGAAACTCTGTACAACCTCTGGTTCTTTCAGTTTATCCAGGTCCCATCTCCTTAAATTCCCACCTTTTTGCAGTTTCTTCAGTTTCAATCTGCATTTCATAACCAATAGATTGTGGTCAGAATCCACATCTGCCCCTGGAAATGTCTTACAATTTAAAACCTGGTTCCTAAATCTCTGTCTTACCATTATATAATCTGTCTGATACCTTTTAGTATCTCCAGGATTCTTCCAGGTATACAACCTTCTTTTATGATTCTTAAACCAAGTGTTAGCTATGATTAAGTTATGCTCTGTGCAAAATTCTACAAGGCGGCTTCCTCTTTCATTTCTTCCCCCCAATCCATATGCACCTACTACGTTTCCTTCTCTCCCTTTTCCCACTGACGAATTCCAGTCACCCATGACTATTAAATTTTCGTCTCCCTTCACTACCTGAATAATTTCTTTTATCTCGTCACACATTTCATCAATTTCTTCATCATCTGCAGAGCTAGTTGGCATATAAACTTGTACTACTGTAGTAGGCATGGGCTTTGTGTCTATCTTGGCCACAATAATGCTGTTTGTAGTAGCTAACCCGCACTCCTATTTTTTTTATTCATTATTAAACCTACTCCTGCATTACCCCTATTTGATTTTGTATTTATAACCCTGTAATCACCTGACCAAAAGTCTTGTTCCTCCTGCCACCGAACGTCACTAATTCCCACTATATCTAACTTTAACCTATCCATTTCCCTTTTTAAATTTTCTAACCTACCTGCCCGATTAAGGGATCTGACATTCCACGCTCCGATTCGTAGAATGCCAGTTTTCTTTCTCCTCATAAGGAGAAGGGTAGCTCGTTTTGTATTATCGCAGAATAGGTGAGAAAGTATCAAGGATGTGAACACGAGTAGGAATGGCGGTCACTAAAACAAAGGAATTTTTCGTTGCGGCGAGGTCACCATGTTTCTCCTCCGAACGCGTAATTTTTTTGCTGAATGTCGTCTACATAGAAAGAAATGATCATCGTAATAAAATAAGAGAAATCAAATTTCGAACGGATAGATTTCAGCGTTCATCTTTCCAAAGCACTGTTCGAGAGTGGTACCGTAGAGCACTGTTACAGAGTGGAACATTAGAGAAATAGACTGGAGGCCAATTACCATAAGTGTGAAGCGCGAAGTGCCACGTAGATGCAAATTAAAGCTCAAAATGGTAATACAAGATCCAGTCACGTTAATGTGACCACCGCCTATGTTGGATGTCAATGTGTGTGATAACAAGTCACATGCGGTAGGTGGCAGCACTAGAAATGGAAGGTATATTGTGTCGGGGGATGCGGCAGACAGTGCAGTCATTGTTGTAATGCGGGAACACACTGGCATCTAGCAGCAGTAGAATGCAACTTGTCACATAGCTCATAGTGCATGTGTATATTTCGAAGATCACTACGATGAATGTGGTTCCATTAAGCAGAGGTTGAAAATACCGCTTCAGTTGTAAATTACTTTATTTTCACACGACCGGTTTCGGACTGTTATAAGCCCATCCTCAGGTGTCGTAGCTGTGCTGTGGTCCCCGGGTGCCGTCTGTACCAGGCGTGGTGTGCTGCCTATGAGCGCAGAACAGGGCGTAGCGGATGCGAATGAGGAGGCAAGTTGGTGAGCCAGTGTGGCAAAAGTGCTGCCATCTATTGACGGAGAGAAGAACACGGGGCCACTAGCATCTTCCATTCAGTTTTACTACAGTTCTGGACCGACCTGTTCAATACGCTACTGTACTACGCATAATGCACTTTTAACTTATGTCGTGTGTTTTTTGTATGCAATTTTTTGCTTTTTCCTCATTTAAAATGTAAACCACTAAATTCAAATTGTGAATGGCCGGGCTAGTGGCCCCGTGATCTTCTCTCCGTCAATAGATGTCAGCACTTTTGCCACTCTGATTTACCACCTTGTCTCCTCGTTCGCATCCGCTACTCCCTGTTCTGCGCTCATAGGCACCACACCGCGCCTGGTAAACGCGGCGCCCGGGGACCACAGCACAGCTACGACACCTGAGGATGGGCCTTTAACAATCCGAAACCCGTCATGTGAAAATAAAGTAATTTACAACTGAAGCAATATTTTCAACCTCTGCTGTAATGCTCAGTTGCGGATGTTCTACCAACAGGATTGTTTGTCACTGGATTTTAATCCAATCGAGAATATGTGGTGCCACCTCGGTCGGGATGTTCGCATCATGGATCCTCATCCAAGAGACATAGTGTATGGGCCATGGCACTGCAGGCGGCATGGCTCCACATCTCTGTCGCTATCTACCAGAAACTAGCTGACTCTCTTCCTACACGCCGGCCAAAGTGGCCGAGCGGTTCTAGGCGCTGCAGTCTGCAACCGCGAGACCGCTACGGTCGCAGGTTCGAATCCTGCCTCGGGCATGGATGTGTGTGATGTCCTTAGGTTAGTTAGGTTTAAGTAGTTCTAAGTTCTAGGGGACTAATGACCTTAGAAGTTGAGTCCCATAGTGCTCAGAGCCATTTGAACCATTTTCTTCCTACACGTCTCGCAGCAGGCTGCGCTGCAAAAGGTGTTTATTCAGGCTTTTCACAGGTGGTCACGTTGATGTAACTGGACAATATCTATGTAACACATGCCATTTATTGCAAAATATTTTACATATATATTATACAGCAACTAACAAAAACAGTGGATCTCCCAGATGGGGAGGAAGAATCTGAATGACGCTTCACTAAAATGTTGGAAATTTGTGGTGAGATCCTATTGGACCAAACTTCTGAGGTCATCGGTGTCTAAGCTTACATACTACTTAATCTAACTTAAACTAACTTACGCTAAAGACAACACACACAGCCATGTCCGAGGGAGGATTCGAACCTCCGATGGGAGGAGCCGCGCGGACCGTGGCAAGGTGCCTCCGACCGCGCGGCAACTTCACGGATTGTGAGGGTATGTTGTGTTATTTCAGAGATTACAAGTATCGAGTCAAATTTAAAAAGAACTTGTCAGAAGGGTACATTTTTCAGTATGATGTTACACCCCTCTGGCCTGGACAGGTGCACTGATTCGGTTGGGAAGTACTTCATAAAGCTATTGTATCCTCTCGTGAGCTAAACTGGCCCCTAAGTGTTGATATCCTGGGTACTGCCGCCGAGATGGAGGTGACGCCAGAGCTGGTTCCATACATGTTCTATCGGGGACACCTATGGGGGATATTTCTGGGCAAGGTAGTACCTCAAAATCACACACACAGTTCATAGAGACACGTATCATCCATGGATGAACATTGTCGTGTGGAAAAATGGCACCAGGATACTATCGCATTAGAAATACCACATGGGGATGCTGGATGTCCGTGATGTACCATTGTGCCATCACAGTTCCATGAGTCACTACTAGCTTGACCGGAAGTCATACCTGATGGCTACCCACACCACGACATGAGGAGTAACATGACTGTACCTCTCCAAAACATTTGATCAATAGGACCTCTCTGCAGGTCACTGTCGTACTCGCCGACGATGGTCACTCGGGGTAGTGCAGAACCGCGATTCTTCGCTGAAGATATTGCGACGCCACTGATGAGGAGTCCACGCTCCCGGGCACTACACCACTCCAAACGCACCGTTTGCGTTGTGTTATCGGCAGCCTACACATGTTACGGTATTCCCCAGACCGGCTGCTGCTAGTCTCCGACCAATGGTATGGGATGTTGCAGGAAATCCTTTACTTGTTATCAGATGGCAGTCGCAGATGTGAAGGGGTCACGACATGCTTGACGTACAATACGTCAGTCCTCCCCTGTAGTGGTCAGATGTGGTCTTCCAGAACCTTGACGGCGAGTATGCCTGCCCTCTCGTTTTCGTGCTGTTCAACATCGGGCCACAGTCACTCCTGATACTCCACAATTCTAAATATTGTACGATTTGACCAGCTGGCCACATAGAGACCCATAACAAGACTTCTTTCAAATTCTTTCAGGTGCTGATAACGCTTTCTCGTACACGAGTACACGTCATCTCCGTGGCCTTCAGTGATCTGTCAACATCTGACGCTGTTCACACCAGTTTTAGACCGCACCAGGCCTGGTAATAACATTAAGCACGAAGAATACTAATGCTCTCTTGTGACAGTCCTACCCTTTACAGAGAGTGGCAATCCTAACCATTTTCATACCTGCCTGTGGTGTGTACGTGTACGAAGTAACATTGATATCCGACTACGTCTTCTGAGTGCTACATTTTTATTTGCCAGGCAGCGTACTTATTGCTGTACAAGTAACATATTTTGCAACAATGTATATGGGATATATACTACTTTAACATCTTTCAAGTGATGACGAAAGCGTCGAAACCATTTATGGCTCAAAAGAAATTTATTGCAAATTTTAGGTTGTATGTATAAAAATATCTTTTATCATAACAGTGGAGCACAACATAAGAATTGTTGAAAAATTGTCTCAGCAGTTGACTAGTTCAAGAAGCCTCTGGCTACTAGCAGGGTCACCAATGACATCACAAGTGATGCCGCTAACTGTCTTCGACTTGTAGCGGCCTAAGACTGTTCTCACTGCATCATGTAGCTGGACATGAATGTTTCTTGCGCGTGTACTGTTAATCCAAAAAGGACTACAATACACTGCAGCTGAGGATATTAGAGGAAGAGCTATTCTACAGTGGCCAGTTGCATTTGCCTCCCGGTTTGTGGCACTGAGTTTGTGACGGTTCTGACTTTTGCAGCTATTCTGAAAATGTACTCTTTGTAGACGAACAGCGATCTAACACAATACTAGATACACTCATGTACAGAAGAAAACAGAACACCTTGAACGACTAGAGATAGGACGTTCATATTCACAGGACATGTTCATTAGTATGTTCTGCAGAAGTAATTAGCATTTCAGTCATCTCAGTTCAGCATGTACCCTGTTGCCTAGGGTCTCAGCGTTCGCCATGAGCCCTGATGACTTGTTCCATGTATGATGCCATCACGCGTATATGGCGCGAATGGCGTCCTATGGTATAGCCATTCATGCTGCATTCACCTGGTTCCAAAGTTCATCTGTGGTGGTTGGCATTCGGTCACAGCGCTGCGCCCGTTGTTTCACCATATCCCACACATTTTCATTGGCGACAAGTTTTGCGATCTGGTGGGCCAGGGCAAAGGCTGCACCCTGTGACACCAAAAAGACACGACTTGGTGCAGCAGTACGTGGTCGTGCACTGTCTCGCAACAAAAATGGCGTCTGACGTGTTGTGTAGAAAGGGCATGACTGCGGGTCGCTTGATGTCGTTCACGTAGGTCACTCTGATCACAGTGTCTTGGACATTCACCAACTGTGGTGTGTGGTTGTACCCAACAGCATCACACACCATAAGGCCTTGAGTTGACATTGTATGTCCTGTGCGAATACAGTCACTGTGATGCCGCTTCCTCTGCCTACGGCGAACCAAAATGCGGCCATCATTTTCAAACAAACAGAACGTGGATTCGTCCGAAAACACTACCTGATCCTATTCCGTTCCTATTGACTTGTATGTATGTTGTATGTTAACCGGGGATCCAGAAACGACGGAGAGACTCCGTCACCGCCGCAGCCGTAGTGGTCCACAACCATTCACTTAGTTATATGCACCATTGTCGTCTAGCATGTTTCTGCACATTCGTGGACGACGCGCACGTAACCCATGCCGTAATAAACCGTGACGGACTGTCACTCCTGATGGTGTACGATGTGTTACACTGTTCCACTATTGCCGAGGAGAACGCTGATCTGTCCTGCAATGCCATTCGGATGAGGTGTCGATCTCCTCAGGAGATGGACTGGGTGGTGCGACCTGACCCACCTCGTCATGTTCTACGCCTTCTGCGTGCCATTCTGCACACACCCGTTGCACCGCCGAAACACTTAGTCCCACACGAGCAGCAATTTCCCGGTTGGATGCGCCACATTCTCTCATGCCAATAATGCGGCCTCTTTCAAATTCACTGATTTGACGGTACAGTTCGCGCATATGTCTGCGAGGAATCCTGCACGTCTGCTTTGCACGGTGATCCATTACCTTCGGTTTATAGTGACAACGAGAGCCGCAGGCACTTTTTACCTGTAGGTGGTATTGCGACGCGAAATCGATGTTGTCCTTGAACCCGCAGGCTAATATTGTTCAAATGCTAATCATTTCTCCGGAACATACTAATGTACACGTCCTGTGAATATGAATGTTCTATCTTTCAGTCGTTCAAGGTGTTCCGTTTTCTCTGAACACGGGTGTATTTTGAACTGGTATGTACTTTGGCTGGTAATCCGTGAATTGAAATTGAGGAATATGATGGCCCCTCCTGCTGTCTAGGCGAAAGGTGGCAACCTCAGTGTTGTTCGCATCAGGCTGCCATCGCCATGTGCCGATAAAGTTCTACGATTTAACCGACATCCTAAGGAAAGCTAAAATCTCATCTTTCCTCAATAAATCAAAACGCCACATTAATCCCTCAAAAAGCGTCTGCAGTGCTGAAATTTAACGACCTATTGCGGTACAGAGCTTCTGACACTAACGTATAGCGATATTAATTGCGGTGTAACGACGTATTTAGGTTTTCGTTTGATATATGACCATGTGCAGACTTCGTCACCTACGTCAGTTACAACCCACTTCAAAAATGATTCATATTCTTTTTAAATTGTCATAGAATGGTTCTTGAACGAAACTGTAAAACATCAGTTGAGTCGTGTGCAGAGAATTACATCACTTGGGCCAATTGGTTTTCGTAACTTTTTCGAATTTAAAGTTCGTTTGTTTCTCCTCAGAAAATTATATCGACACACGTTATCTTGATCTAATCGATATCAGAATCACACATTAAATAAACTTTTTAGATTCAAAGTTTCGGCCAACGCTGTCTGAATCAATAATCTTGTCAAATATATTATTAATCCGTTCACATAACTCTTCATAAATAAATCTTCAAGACACGTGTTTCACCTTTAGTAACATACACTATTTTATTAGCTTCCTACACATACAGATGTGAACTTGAGCGTTGACAGACAGTGACTAACATCTCAATAAGATTAAGCTCATTATGACGTCATTGTTGTACAAAAAGAGTATAAAAATTCATTTTTAATTTTTTAGAAACACGACGCAACAACTCGGTTCCAGGATCTTCTGTTGCTCCTTGGCTGTCGACCCGCGACGTATAGCGGCCAGCAATTTCCTCTCTGGTCGCGGCAACGAAGATGCTGTCCCCGTTCGTTGCGCCGATCTCTCCGTACATGAAACACATAAAAAAAATACAAAACTTTTAGATAATTCACATTTATTACAAATAATAAGAAAACACATAAACAAAAACTAAATTAAACTTATAGTCACCTGCAAACTGGGCTGACTTGGTGGATGGGTGACGTTTAATTTCGTCCCACTACATACCCCACCCACAAGCTCAGTTTGTCATGTTTTAACCGAAATTAAAACTGTTCAATATACAATATTTAACTGTTAATACATTTTCCTCACATTTTACGTAACCTAGAGTCCTTGCTATTAGAGAGATTTAATCCTTTTAATACGATATCGTTGTGACTATTTGTCATTTACTCTTAATTGTGCTCTTATGGTAATTCGTAACCGAATATAGGGAGATTGCTCCTCTTCAGTTAATAGTTGCTAATAAATACTAATTTAGTACGTTCTTTAACGTTGTACATTAGGACAGAGCGTTCAAATTGTGATAGATTAATTTCAGTTTCATTTATTTACTAGAGTTATTCTTTTCAAGAATGTATATTACTAATAAGTTTCTCACAATAACTAATAGTACTATTTACTTTACGTCATTCTCTTCCCTAATGCCTTATTTATGCCTGAGGTCAAGAAGAAATCAAGCAAAACTTTCTTTAGAATCTCGGCACGGCTTTCTTTACCTTCGGACACCTTGTTGGGTAATGGCCATTTATTTAGGAGAAACAAGCGAGAGAGCCCCGTTTGGTGTGTTCTATATTAACACTATTGCAAACCTCTATTAAAGGCACTCTGCTATGTTCTCGTGAGCCATATAGCTCTGGACGCCCATGGTCCCTAAAACTATTAACCATCCCCTTTGGTTCCTACTATCCGAGTAAATTTAAAATATGCAAAATTCCTTTTGACCTAAGAGCAAAATTTCCTCCATATAAATCCCCCTTTTGGTTATCTTTCTCTTTTTGAAGTACCAGTAGATTATTGTAGAACACATGTTTAAGCTTTCTGTCATTTATTTAAAATAACACGTAACTATCACGAAAAACTTCACATGAATAAACTATGAACGCTCTTCCGTGTGTAACATATACTAAATATTAACTTATTTAGGAATGAAGGGTTTCATTTGATCAACACTATATAATCCTTTAATTACACCTGATGAAGGTTCCATAAGAAGTAATGCTTTGGGATGTACAATCTTATGTACAACATATGGACCTTCAAAGATCAAGAAGAATTTTCTACATTCCTTATCGATCTTAGAACTTTTAGGATGAGATCGTACTAACACAAGATCTCCTACCTGAAATGAGGGTTCTACAGCCTGTTGATTATAACTTTTAATTCTCCGTTCGGCATTTTTTGCAATCTGTTCGCAAACTTTTTCGTCTGGGATACATTGTTGGATCTCATTTACTGGAGGCCAAGGTAAAGCAGCTAGTAAAGGCTCACCTATAATTCGTTTGCCTAAAATTTCTATAGGTGATAATCCCGTCGTTAGGTGAGGCAATTCATTTAATATCTTTTCGAATTCAGGCATTAGTTTGGCCCACCGAGTATGTTTATGTGCACAATAAGTTCTACATAATCGTCCTAATTCTTTCATGACTCTTTCTACTAAATTACTTTGAGGGTGATATTTCGAAATTAAGATATGTTTGATTCCGTATTGTCTTATCGTATCTTGAAATCTTTGACTAATAAAGGCACTACCGTTGTCAGACATAAGTCGTTTAGGAATGCCCCAGTTAACAAAGTAATTTCGGGTGAGGCAGCGTATAACGCTTGCTGTATTCGCTCGTTTCAAAGTATACAGTTTCACATGTTTGGACCAACATTCCATTACAACAAACACATATGTTAATCCTCCTGAACTCCGAGGCAGAGGGCCGAAAAAATCTAATGATAGTAGATCCCACAAACCTCGAGGAATTACAGCATATAATTTATAACGCTTGGATTTGTTATTAACTTTAACCTTTTGACAGGTTTCACAAGCCCTAATAATACTTCTCACAATACGGGACATATTTTTGAAATAATAATACTTCATTACATGTTTAATACATTTATGAATTCCAAAATGCCCGTAACCTTCATGAATATAAGTAATTAACTCGTCCACAACAGTTTTCGGAATGCAGATTTTCCATCTCTGGTGTTCCCTCTGTGCTTTCCAATACAACAAGTCGTTAAAATATAACCACACACCCCGGGTGTTAACTGTTTCGTCCCCATTATTAAGGTTTTGTATAAGGTCCCTATATTGATCGTCATTTCTTTGATTGCATCTAACAGCAGTTACTATCCGTTTAACCTTACGTTCGTTCTCCTTAGTCAAAAGGAAATAAACATGATAATTTGTTCCTGGTTCTTCTGCAATATTAATAGTCTCCATTCCTACGGGAAGCCTTGACAAAGCATCTGAAACTACATTCTGAGATCCTTTTATATACCTAATCTCGTACTGAAATTCTTGCAAGTATAATACCCAACGTAATAGCCGACGGTGAAGTAACCGGCAATTGTTCAAAAAGATTAAAGCCTGATGATCAGTATATACAATTGTTTTTCTTCCCATTAATAATCCTCTAAATCGTTGAAAACCCCATACCACTGAAAGAGCTTCCTTCTCGGATACAAAATAATTTCTTTCATGTTTATTTAAAGTTCGACTAGCGAATCCAATAGGCCGATATAATCCCTCTTCATTGGTCAGATCACCTTGGAATATTACACAAGACACACCATAATCAGAGGCATCCGTACACATACCAAAGTCCTGATCGAAATCTGGGTGGTATAACATTTTGGCTTTGGTTAACGCTCCTTTTATCTTATTAAAACTTCCTCTTCCTTTTGTCCCCAGAGCCATACTGACTTCTCTTTCAATAAATCTAGTAATGTAGGATTAACAATATCCTGCCCTGGAAGAAATCTTCTCAGAAATCCTACCATTCCTAAGAATGATTTCAATTGTTTCCGATTTCTAGGACTCGGGCATCGAGCAATAGCTTCAATACGTGCTGGGTCTGGCCTAATACCTTTACTGTCCACTATATGCCCCAAAAATCTCACTTCCTCCTTTCCTAAGAAAGACTTAGATAATTTTAAAGTAATTCCTCTGTCAATTAAACGGTTAAACAATTCCCGTAATATCGTTACGTGTTCTTCCCACGTTTTAGTAGCTACCAAAATATCATCTACATATAAAATAATCTTTTGTAACAATTGCTGACCCAAAGCAGAATCTAATGCCCTAATGAAAGTTGACACTGATATATTAAGTCCAAAAGGTAAAACTTGGAACTGATATGATCTGCCTTCAAAAAGAAAAGCCGTATATTGCCGTGAATCCGGGTGTAATGTTACTTGATGGTAGCCAGAGGTTAGATCCATTGTACTCATATAACGAGAACCAGCGATCTTAAGAAGTACGTCCTCCATAGGAATAGGTCTGTCTCTTTCCATCTCTATAATTTTATTTAATTCACGGGCATCCAGAACCAGTCGTACCCCACCAGTAGCTTTCTTAACTACCCACAACGGACTGTTAAAAGCGCTACATGATCGTTCGATAATGTTTTGTTCTAGCATCTTACTTATTTCTCTACTAGCCGGTTCTTTGAATTGTACTGGAATGGGATAAGGTTTCTTAAAGAATGGTTTCTTATCTTTAATCTTAAGTTTACAAACGTAATCTTTAATTCTCCCCGGTTCATCTGAGAAGACGGCTCTAAATTCTAACATCAAAGATTCCAACTCTTCCTTTTCTTGCTCGGATAGACAATTCGTAGATAAACATTTTTCTTTCACTTCGGTTTCGATACTATTACTAGCCTGACATTGGTATACTGCATACCCAAGATCACTAAAATCTGTTAATAGATTCATGGTCGGTGCGTACTTAATCTGTAAGGACTCGTAGCAATTTTCAGGTACTTGACTATTAGAGAACCTCACTTTAAAAGTACATGCCTCCTTATGGATGGTTAAGGAAGAATCTTTAAAATCTAATATAGCTTTATATTTACACAGCCAATCTATACCTAAAATTATGGCCACATTTAAGTTGGCTACGACGAGTACAGAGTGAGCAATTAATTGTTCAGCAATTTCAAAAGTTACATAAACTTCTTCAGTAATATTTTGACTTCTTTTACCAGTAACTCCTATAATTTTCACCCCAGTTACAGGTAAAGTCGGGAAATTCCAATATTTTCTTTTAAGCTGAAATAATTCTTTGGATAAAATACTTACTTCGCTACCCGAATCAACTATAATATTTACTTCGGTGTCTTTAATATAACCTTTAATAACGGGTTTATATGTTACATTCTCCCTTATCTGATTGTCTTCCTGAAGTAAATCTTGTTGCCAGTCATCGTCCTTTTGGCAGCTTAATGATAAATTGCAATTGGGTCTTGGGTAATCTTGACCAATAGTTCCCTTTAGTTGACCCGTACTAAAGGACTTTATTAGTTTTCCGAACGTTCTATGATGACGTCACCTACCACTTGACCTTCATTAATTACTTGAGGATGATTTATCTCCTGATCGTTATTGTGTAATTTCCGCACTTTAGAGTTATTACCACGATTTTGTTGGCTCTCTTTATCTTTAGATTGACGTTTTATATAACAGAACCGACTATGATAGTTGTTATTAGCTTTTCGTGGTTCTGAATCATTATTATTATTTCGAGGATTGTCATTTCTACCAAATCTAAACTTCTCGTCTTCCCTTTCTCTATTAAGTATATCTAACTGCTCTAAATATCCTAACAATTCGCACGGCTGTGACCATTCTCTTTCTATCATTCTTTCCTTTACGTAATACGGTAACCTACTAATTAGGACTCGTATTAAATGACTTTCAATAATTGGTTCTTCAATTAATTTAGCACGGTTTAAATGCCATTCAAAATAATTCCTATAACCTCCCCACCGTTTAGAATATGGAGGAGGGTCTAACAACTCTAAAGTTAAGTGTTGTTGTTTTCCTCTTGACCAATAATTTTGTTTAAACTGCTTAACAAAATCATCCCAATCCCTGAATTCATTTCTATGCAGTACTGCCCATTCCGCAGCTTCTGCTTCTAAATGTCCTATTACAAATTGAATGCGTTTTTCATTACTCCATTTAGGAGATAATGATGTTTCAAAAGCTTTTATAAAGATTATAGGATGAAGTTCGCCTCCTGGTTTGAATACAGGAAATCGACTTGCTACATTTGAATTTGCCGTTATATCATCCAGACATTCTGCGAGAGAAATAGTCGGATTTTGTTTAGATTGCAGAGACGGAGTTGCATCGGATTGGCTTGCCGTGATTGCCTTATTCATATTGTTGTCGTCCGTGCTAGCAAATTCGATGCGACTGTTGTCTCTGATTATGTTATTACCTCTGCTACCTGAAATGTTCTCGTTATTATCTAATTCCGATAACGGTTTCGTAATTTCCTGTATCCGCATTTCTGTATTGGATACGCGATTAGCTAATATCGATTCTTCACTGTGTTCACGATGTGAACGCTCTGTACCTTCGTCAATATTATTATCTTTGGCAGTCTCAAGATTACTGCATATCTCAGTAATTAAAAATTTCATGTTTTCGATTTCGGTATGGTCCTTTTCTACTTGATGAGTTAATGTTTCTAATTCTACATTATCTATTGAAGAAATCTCTACAGGTTTGGTAGAGACCTCTTTAATAGATTTCAATAATTCTCTGCGAACAGTTTCTGTTTGCATAGAAAATTCATCTCGTAACATATCGTTATTTTTCTGTATTTCATTTACAACTAAGATATTGACACTATCTAGTCTCTCGGATAAGTCAGTAATATCGTGTCGCATGCGAGCTTTTTCCTCGCGCGATTCCTGGATATGTTCTTCTAACCTTTTACAATTATCAGCAATCTTATTACTAAGTCCTACTAATTTTTCCTGCATTTCAACTTTAGAAGACTCTATTTTATCACTTAATTCTCGACTGGTTTCATTAAGATATTCCTGCAACCTGTCTGTTGATTTTGTTAGCTCCCCTTTAAGTCTAGCAGTAGATTCCTCTTTAGACTGTTTTAATTCCTGTTTTAGTTCCTGTTTCAATCTAGCAGTAGATTCCTCGTTAGACTGTTTTAATCTAGCCATAGATTCTTCGTTAGACTGTTTTAATTCCTGTTTTAGTTCCTGTTTCAATCTAGCAGTAGATTCCTCATTAGACTGTTTTAATCTAGCCATAGATTCTTCGTTAGACTGTTTTAATCTAGCCATAGATTCTTCGTTAGACTGTTTTAATTCCTCTTTTAATCTAGCAGTAGATTCTTCGTTAGATTGTTTCAATTTAGCGATCGCCCTAAAAAGGGATCTCACGCTCCTATCGGACATAGATTGCTCTTCGTCTGACATTTCACTTCCCGACATTATTGTAAGATATTAACTATTTACACACGCAAACTTGTAATCAACAATCCTGTAAAAGCACACTTCCTATGTACAACACTCCACTTCCAACTTGAAACAAACTCACCGGACACTAATATTGTAATTTGTAGTTCTCGATGATCAGTGTGCTGCTATGGGGCTGCAGAAGAAACAGCCGTCGATGCAGCCGCTGAGATGCTGCGACCCCGCTTCCGCAACCGGCCAGGACGCTGAGTCGAACACTGGAACGTCACCGGCTGCCACCACGCCCGGCACCGCCGTAGACAGGCGAAGCCCTCAGCAACACCTCTAATACCAGCCGGAGGAACACCTCGCAGCTGACGTACTGGGCCTATTAGTTTAGTGAGAAAAAAGGTTGTCGGGTTTTGCAGCGTTCAGCTGCTGCCCAACAGACGCGCCTTCTCGTGGAACAACTGCGTGACCGTACTGCTTGGCTGCACTCCGTCAGATGCCCACACCCACGAAGTCGCCGCTGGCTGGTGAAGGCTCCACGAAAACTCGCGTTGACTTCCGAAGGACTCTTGATGCTTTGTTTCGTACCTGTGTGCCTTAGTTGCACACAAGTCCTGTTTCTAAGGTCGCCACGGTGCGGTGTAACGACGTATTTAGGTTTTCGTTTGATATATGACCATGTGCAGACTTCGTCACCTACGTCAGTTACAACCCACTTCAAAAATGATTCATATTCTTTTTAAATTGTCATAGAATGGTTCTTGAACGAAACTGTAAAACATCAGTTGAGTCGTGTGCAGAGAATTACATCACTTGGGCCAATTGGTTTTCGTAACTTTTTCGAATTTAAAGTTCGTTTGTTTCTCCTCAGAAAATTATATCGACACACGTTATCTTGATCTAATCGATATCAGAATCACACATTAAATAAACTTTTTAGATTCAAAGTTTCGGCCAACGCTGTCTGAATCAATAATCTTGTCAAATATATTATTAATCCGTTCACATAACTCTTCATAAATAAATCTTCAAGACACGTGTTTCACCTTTAGTAACATACACTATTTTATTAGCTTCCTACACATACAGATGTGAACTTGAGCGTTGACAGACAGTGACTAACATCTCAATAAGATTAAGCTCATTATGACGTCATTGTTGTACAAAAAGAGTATAAAAATTCATTTTTAATTTTTTAGAAACACGACGCAACAACTCGGTTCCAGGATCTTCTGTTGCTCCTTGGCTGTCGACCCGCGACGTATAGCGGCCAGCAATTTCCTCTCTGGTCGCGGCAACGAAGATGCTGTCCCCGTTCGTTGCGCCGATCTCTCCGTACATGAAACACATAAAAAAAATACAAAACTTTTAGATAATTCACATTTATTACAAATAATAAGAAAACACATAAACAAAAACTAAATTAAACTTATAGTCACCTGCAAACTGGGCTGACTTGGTGGATGGGTGACGTTTAATTTCGTCCCACTACATAATGTACAATAAACTCTCAACACATTACAGTCGACCAGGCAGGAGTTAGCACAACAAATGTTGCTCAGTCATATCGATAAAAAAATTTTAAAAAAATCATTTATACCTGTAAAGAAGACACAATATATTTGGACGACTGATGTACGGCTACACCTGGAAACTCGATGAGCTGTAGTGTATAAGGAGACAAAAATGGAAATAGAGCAGATCGTGTTCAGATTGGGTACGGGACCGTTCACAGTTCCGTGTCGCAGGACACCTCAGCACAATCTTCGGCATTTAGCGTCATTCATTCGTCTGTTTTAAGTAACAGTTTACATAGCTTGGGTTGATATTATTTATGTTCTCCTTCAAATGATGCCGTGATTTCTTTCTCCTGTGCTTTGAAAAGTGAAATGTTTATCGTTGCCGTTACTTCCGCATTTACCTTGTTTCCAGTAGCCTGCTATTCCCGAAATTACGCTCGTCGCGCCATGATAAACAGACGTTTGGGGGCTTGCGTGCCCTCTGCTTGATGGACGTCGCGGAATATGCAGATTGCGGGTACGACCTCATTCACAATTTGCATTCCATTTGCTTCCTATTCTACGGCATTATACCGTCGTTTAAGGCGTTTCATAGAGTCGGAGATGTGTTTCGCTTGGACAGCAGCAGATTTCAGTCAGGTGCTGAGCGATAGTAAAGGCGATGTAGCAGGTACTTGCAATGCAGTATCCCATATAATTTACAACCAGCGGGGTCACGATCCGAAGCACCAGGATCAGCCTGTTAACAGTCACTGTAAAACCTTACGACTGCTATCGTCAACTGTCGACAGAAAGGAACGCTGGTAATACGTATTTTACTGCTCCATAAGCATTGCGATTGCGCCGTTATACAACAATCTGATTTCGGGCGGGGGGGGGGGGGGGGGGTTAAGGGAGCAAACAGCAATGTCATCAGTGCCTCGTTCAAGAGATAGTCCATCTGGAGTTAGTGACATCAGCTAGCAGTTTGATCGAATTGTAATAGAATGTAGGAGTGGTAAAATCAACGCAGAGAAAGGAAGAGATAGAGATGAGAAATAATTGAGAAATAGGATTCTACTGATCTGTTACTGCTCTGCAGAGTGATATTTAGTAGGAGTGCAGTTAGAAGGTAGAACAAAAGTTTAGTTACTTACCGCCGATCAAATTTAATATAAACTGACCACTTGAATGTGCTCGCGCGAAGGCCTGATTGGTTAACCAGTGCTAACCAAATCGGAAACGGCGCAATATATCGAATTTTTGTCTCAACAACTATTTCTCAGCACAACCAACCTGCAATACCCTTACAAGATTTTCAGGCTGTTTCCAACTACCTTGAATGTATTGATTATCACGAAACGTAGCCAGCATCCAGCATGTGCTGTACAACTGGTGCCTGTTACAAAGATCTGTCTTACAGTGCCTGTACAGGCAAACAAAAATAAAATAGTGTCTTTGAGTAAACTACATTGTATCTTTGTTTGAAGAGTTTTATAACAAGCACCACGTCTACAGCAGATGCTGGACGCTAGCAAATTTTTGTGATAATCGGTATACATTCTCATATCCAGCGAAAAGTGAGTAATGTGTAACCAACTAACATTCACAATGAAAGCCGCTAGAAGGATACTAATTACAAACCCACCTTACTTTCGCATTAGGTGCACAAATTGTGTTTTAGTACAAATCGCCATATAAACTTTACTCATGACGACACGTTAAAACATGTCCCATCTCCTTGTCACAGAGCATTACTCTATGAAACAGTCATGGAACATCGTGTGGGCCATCTGAAGATGATTCCGAAAATGTTCAAAACCTGATTTATCGGATAAACAAGTATTTAAAAAAAGTAATTGGCTACAGTTTTTTGTATTTATATTGAACTAGCAATTCCGGCAATTCTTCGCAATTGCTAGTTATGTATGGAAACAGGATATACGTCCTAGTCTCCTTCACCCTCACCCTCTCTGTACTCCTTCCCCCTCCCCCTCCTTCTTCGTCCATCTCCACCTCCTTTCCCCTCTCTCTCTGTCCATCACCTTCCCCCCGCTCCCTGTACATCTCTTATTCCACACCTCTCTCTATCCATCTCCTCTTCCCTCATCTCTCTGTCCACATCCTCCCTCCCCTACTTCATATTTATTTCCTCCCCCATTCCCTGTCCATCTCCTCCTCCTCCTCTCTCTGACCTTATTTGTTGTTATTGCAAACAGAATCTTGGTCGGGAACAGGAGTCAAAATGAGTGGGTTCATCGGTTGGAACCATTACTACACGGGGTGTGAGGGAAACCTTTCCAGCAGCTGGATTTGCAAGGATAGTAGCTTTAATGACAGCATTTTGTATGGTTTTAATCTACGAACAGTCAGGATTATAAAGTTATCCATAAACACAACTTTCCTGTTTTGTGTTAAAAATGACTGCGAGAAGGTAGCAAAACCTCACTTTTTAACAGCACAGCTTGGCATGCTCTTTCTCGCAGCCGCTTTAACAGGAAGTGCTTATTGCACAACACGTCTATATCCCAGCGGTTTCGGCTGAGCGTTATCTGTTCAAATGGTTCAAATGGCTCTGAGCACTATGGGACTGAACTGCTGTGGTCACCAGTCCCCTAGAACTTAGAACTAATTAAACCTAACTAACCTAAGGACATGACACACATCCATGCCCGAGGCAGGATTCGAACCTGCGACCGTAGCAGCAGCGCGGCTCCGGACTGGAGCGCCTAGAACCGCACGACCACCACGGCCGGCAAGCGTTATCTGTCAGTCAGTTGATCGAGTAGGGATCCATCCAATCGAATCTTCCCGGCAATCTCAGTAAGATCATGAATTAATTTAAATGGAATAAATCAGTCAGTCAGTCAGTTGACCGAGAGGGGATCTATCCAATCGAATCTTCCCAGCAGTTTCAGTAAGATCATGAATGTATTGAAATGAAATAAATGTGAATTGTTTGTTTTGACAATAATTGGTTGGTGTTTTAATGCGTTCATGGCAACGCTTGGTGATGAGCGATATTTTTTGTCCTCCCGTCTGGAGAGAAAGCGAATATCGACGATGGTTTCTCGAACGCGTAACGTACAAATGTCCAAAAAAAAAAAAAAAAAACAGTTCAAGGTTTATTCCACACACCACACACTTCCAACTACCGTTCTTGCGAATGCAAGGCGAATCGGAGACTGGACGCGCTTAAATTGAAATGGCATGTCTGTTGGAATCAGTGTTATTCTCGACGTCAGAACATCCTCATCTTTGAACTCTTTCCTGTAATTATCGATGCTTCAATCACATTGTTTATCCGCTTCTTAACAACGAGTCGTTGTTGTTGATGTTCCAAATTATTTTGTGCGTAAGTTCTAACTGAGCGAGTCGAACTCGACTGTATCTCTTCCGAAGTCATAATGGATCGCACTTGAGAATTTCTTATTCGAATTGCCTCCAAACCCTATCGGCGCTCTTCCTCAGTCTCATTGACTCGACGATCATGTAGTTGGCCTGCGTTGCGCTGGTGGCATTTTTTCCAGAGAAATAAACCTCGAACTCAAATCAGTGGAATGTTTGCAACACACCAGATTAACGCGAACTGACATGAGTTCAATCTTTGCAACACACCACAGATATGATTAGCACCGATAACACCATGGAAGTATAAAACGAAGGGAGATGGTGTTATACACTTACGCTGTACATTGTCTTGAGGCCAGAGTGGGCGGGGCACGCCACCGTCTTAAATAGTCCAAAACATTATCAGACTGCTGCCCACCATTGCTTCTTGTTCATTATTTCTGTCTTGTGCATGCAACAACTGTTTCAAATACTAAAATTTACAGTGCTTATATGAATAACATAGTAGTAGGAAGGCAACTCTCGACGTTTTTCTGTTACTGAACGCGTATTTGCTGTAGTACTACGATACATTTGGCCTCGTTAACGTAACTCGTTTTTTGTTGATATATTTCGAATAACCAAGAAGAGAGCCGGCCGGAGTGGCCGTGCGGTTCTAGGCGCTACAGTCTGGAACCGAGCGACCGCTACGGTCGCAGGTTCGAATCCTGCCTCGGGCATGGATGTGTGTGATGTCCTTAGGTTAGTTAGGTTTAATTAGTTCTAAGTTCTAGGCGACTGATGATCTCAGAAGTTAAGTCGCATGGTGCTCAGAGCCATTTGAACCATTTTTGAACCAAGAAGAGAAGGAAATTATGGGGAAAGCATGCTTTCATAATCCATTTAATTCCACTTTTACTGTATTTGCATCGATAGCAAATGAACTGGAATTCTGAAACCAGTGCTTGTTTCTTTACTGGTACTGCTTCTTTTTCGCTAAATTTTCAGCTTGTATGCACATTTTTAACGTTCACATTTCCAAAAAACTTACCTACATGTTGTTTTCTAGCGCATAAACGTGTACAGTGGGGAAAAAAGCAAGGTATGCTATCGTACCTTTTGTACGCCAACGGAGTGAACGGTTACTGAAATAACAAGGAAACAGAGCTGCATAGAGGTATACCTACGTACATACAGAATCGAGTTCCCGTTTTATGAGACCGCCTATGCACTAGTTTGACTGTAGTTTACACATCTTCTCGCTCTGAAAACTTACCTATGATGCGTCATTCAGTGTGTGACCAATATAAGCAATTAACAGGGTAAGAAAAACGATATATTTTTTTAAACATGTTCCAGCGTTGTGCAATACTTTAAATGTGATTAAGGAAATGATCTCAGATTCTTACATCCCGTAAAATGGATGATTTGCTATAACATATATGTAAATCACTTCTTTAGTAATGACAGCTTAACGTGTGTAACATATAGGCCTACCTTTCCAACAGTAGCCCATTTGCTTATTTTCCCAGAATACTTCACGCCAGTAACTTTTGTCAGTTTTTCAGGAGTAACGAAACGTATCACTATTGGATTGTACGTCTACTTTGATCATCTGCTTCATTTTACGTTTGAATTTCATTTCACGGTTTTCAAAGTATGTCGGTCATTACTATGCTTTGTGATACACTAATAGTTGGTTAGTTTCATGTTCCTTGTGTTCTTAGCACGTTGAATCGTGATGATTTTGTGTCCCAGGTACAAACTACCAAATAGAAAGTCAGAATTAATTACAGCTTAGAAGATTTATTGTGAAAACAAGACGAAACGTAACTAAGAGCAATCACTTGTGTCCAGGTCCATAGCCGAAGTTCATCTCCCGTTAATATTCTCAGAGTAACAGCGTCGCGACTGACAGGGGACCTACTTCGTACTCCCAGAGGTCCATAACACGACTCCCCTTCCGGGCCGGGACGACGCGACTTAATCACCTGGTTCTGCTTCCTGGTAGGCTCCGTGGACTCCAGCAGTATGACGGCTGCATCTCTTGTGGCGCCCCCACTGTGAGCACTTTGAAGTATGCCGCGCTGCTGCCACTGGAGTGTTGGCACACCGAGTCTTTCGTATTAACATCAATTTTTTTTTGTAAATGTGCCTGAATGCTGATCATTTATCGTTTTTTTTTGTTTTTTAGTTAAAGAAGAAATATTTTAGTAATTCCCACCCACCACCATTTAAACATTACAATAATAGATAGTCTTCTGCGGAATAGGTGTTGTTATCAAAGAGAAACGTTTTCAATTTAGTTTAAACTGTAACTTTCCTGTCTGGCAGGTATTCCGTATCACTGGGCAAGTAATCAAGACTTTTGGTTGTAGCATTGTGAACTTTAATGTGGTATAATAAATGTCATGTTTTTCTTCTGGTATTGTAATTGTTTACATCATTGTTCCTGTTGAAGTGGGGTGGATTATTTACAACAAACTTCATGAGGAAATAACTAGATTGTGGAGCGAATAGATTGCTACTCACACGCCGAGCAGGAGGTAGGCACGACGAAAAGAGTGCTCACTATCGGCGGGAGGAACCTATGGCGTGAGTTGCTGGAGCAAGAATCAGCGCGGTCACGTAGTCACGTAACCGTGTGTTATGTGGGGACGAGACCGTTGATACAGTGTTCCTGGAATATCGGAGCGTTTGCGATATGGAAGGCAATGAAAAACACAGGAAACAAAAAGAGTAGGCAGCGCCGCCATAATTAATGTATACAAAAGAAAATATTGCTTAAACGGTTCTGTTTACGAATGAAATGTGATTCCTTTAAACTTTAGATTACGATTGTGAAGATTAGTACACCTGTAAACGACAAAACCTGCCATTTTTGATGAAACAACTACGCCTCCACTCAATGAAAGCACCAGATGCTATTTAGGATACGACCACAAAACTCAACAGCGGTCGAAACTGCGGAAGGCCACGTCAGAGTGACACCACGGGGAAACAGGACCGCGGTGAACCATGGAGGTGTAAATGCGATGGACCTAATGTTTTGGGCCATAGAAGATGGTGGACGTCGGCTTCAAGTTTGTGACGTAATGTCAACTCCCTTCTTTTTTTTCCACTCCAAGAATAATACACTGATGTATCGCTTTCAGTTGTATTCTTTTTCGCAAACTATCACTACTGAATGCAGAATTTGTTGTTGTTATGAAAACATGCGATTGCAGAACTGTCAGACTGAATGTTACTGTTTTATATACGAAAACACGTGCCAGCATACCCCTCAGACCGACCGTCATAGTTCTTTGATTGATGGAAAAATTTCATCCAAATATTCGACTTATGCAGTGGATTTTCCAGAAATTTTCTTTCATACAAACCTTGTCCCGATAATTGCGATCACAACAACAAAAAAGAATCAGCCAAATCGGTAGAGACGTTCTCAACTAATACGTACGGCAAATGATTTTTATTTATATAGATAAGCATCACGGATTCTTAAACATCGGTTCTGGAGAAGGTTAATAAATGCAGATGACGCCAAGAGTAATGCAGCTCGACAAGACACTCACTTCCTCGACTTCACACATTAAAACTGGGGAGTGCACGCATTCTACGCGGTGCACGGTACGCAGGTTTCTGCCGATGCAGACGTGTGCGCGCTACCCCAGTGACGAGACGTGGAGGCGCCTCTTATCGTGATTTATTCGTGAGCCGAGCGAGTTGTGGCGTGACGGTGGCGGACGAGCAGCCCCATTTCCGGTGACAGGGGCGCGTATATTTCCGGACTATGGCCGGCGCCGAGTTTTATCCGTCTCGGGACAAGTTGCGTGATATATGGCGGGGGCGGCGGGGGTGGAGGGGGAGAGCGGTCATGCGCCCTCGCGCTGCCGCCGCCCTACATTCGCGACGCCGAGCGCCGGGTCCTCCGGCGACTCCTCAGTCTCTGCCGGGACCAGCCACCAGACACCAGCCACCGCCAACATCCGCGTGTCGACGCCCATTCACCACGCGTATCGTTTCGACAGCTGTTCACGCCCACGGCCTCGCGGACTACAAACGGCACCTAACGCAGGCACCCTCTGTCACATCTGGACTGGCAGACGATTCTGCGTGATGTTTCTCGCTCAGTGATTCCGTATTGGCCCTTAATTTGCGTTACAAGAAGTCCTGTTCACCTCTATTAAACCTATAGGGACTTGGATAAGTACAACATAACCCCCCGTGCCCGCTGCAGGAGTGTTTCCAATGCTAATCGCTGAAAGGGCTGCAATACTGAATAAGACAGAAATTCTGAATGATATCAACTTCGTGTAAATACATTATCCCCGTAACCTTTCGAAAAAAAATGTATTGTCTTGTTAAAAGTTTTGGGCGATGCAACGGAAATGTCTTTTGTGGCAGGACAGAAAAAGGGGATTTATTTTCGCTGAGCAAGCGAGACGTGTTTCTCGACACCATCCAAATAATTGTAGGCTGTTCGAGTGTGTGTCTTAACTGAATGTAAATAATCTGCGTGTCTTCGCGTCTCAGTGTCGAACTGGCCACCTGTCAACTGCACATGTGGAACTACAATCAACGCATCTGCTTCAAAAGCGTTTACACGACGTTGTTAGTGGTCAAAATACTTGACAAATAACTGGATCGCTAGCGCCCGTCGCACCAGGAAAAAATCAAAAAATTATGTCCATGAGAGGGAAGAATTCTGAGTGAACGGAAATTTTGTGGAGTGTTCATCTTGTCAGTTTACGAAAAAAAAAAAACCGAGAATGTTTACGGCTATTGGACAGTGAAAGATGCATTTCAGTTATGACACGGAGTCCTTCTGTGAACTGAGAATATCAGTCCTGAGTTGTGTCCGTGTTTTGAGACAGGTTAATTGATATGAAGTGAATGAGTGCAGATTTTCCAAGCTAGTGGCCTCGAAGAATCTGTACATGGTGCATGTTATTAACTCTCAGTTATAATATTGAAACACGAACGTGCTTCTGTACACTTCTACTCTCAACAACTGTACTACGTACTGTGTTTTTCAACAACTAAAGCTGACTGGAGGGCTGTTGTCATTTGTTACTACTGACTAAAGTAGCTACATGGACAAAAAGGGTGTCTTGGAGGAAATCAGCTAAGGGGTTTGAAACTGAACAAGGGTAAAAAATGAATAAAACTGATATTCCGTGGCGTACTATCCTTGTCAGTTTATTAGAAGGGTAGTGAGTGTTTGATGCTATTTGATGGTGCTGAACAAATGTCTGCAGTGCAACGATATCTTGCTGAGAATAGGAAAAAGTCGGTTGTAATTCTGTGGATTAAGATGTATAGGGTGTTCAGAACAATGTGAACGAACGTAGAGGCAAGGATTTTGTACTTATTGAATATGATGCATTTCGTTGGCTACCAGATAGAAGACGAGAATGTAACGCGAGTAATGGACGCTTGGAGATTCAAGCAGATGATATGGTTCCAAAAAGGTTAACTCAGTTGTTTACTATTGTAGCTCAAAAAGCTACGATTGTAGCACGGTGGCGGTGATGCTATAAACGAAGGACACTTGATGCCCACTTATTTGTTTGTTTTTAGGAAATGTCACTCATATGACCGAAATCACCACTGTTTTTCTAACTCACAACAAAAATGGTGACACCTTTATGTTAGCAACATTTAGAATAGTAAAAGGGTGTAGCCAATCCGTTTGTAGCTATAGCATCTGGGCATTCACGGTGTAAGTGGTTACAGAGAACTCTGGAACATGTTGGTAAATACAGCTCTCGTAGATAAGTGTTATAGCGTGATAAATCTATGCCAGTTGGGGAATGCTCCTACGAAGTCCTCAAATGAGCTAAGTCAAGTCGATGTAAATTACAAGAGAGTACTGCAGAGTAGATTTCGCTTCTATTGACTGCATATCATGTTATAGAACTGTTCCGAACATTTGTAGCACTGAAAAGTTGCAAGGAAGGGCAGTAATTGTAATCGGAAGACACACATCACAGCGAAGTAAGTGTGGTGACATCGCTGCAGACTTTCTGGTTGAGAGGAGATGCAGAATAAGACTCTGAGGATGATACATGCTCGTTAGTGTAGAATACGGTGTGACAGTGCTGCGCATTTCGAGGATACGTCTGTTCTGACGTTATCGGGAACCTCAGAGGTTCCGGGGAACAGGTCGGTTGCGTGAGAGACTGGAGTGAAGACCTAGTGAACTCCGGGAACGGACTGCCAGAGCAGCGATGGCGGCGGTGCTGTCTCTGGCGAAAATCGCGGCGGCGGTGGCGCAGCAAACGCAGCTGCACCGCCTCCGCTCGCAGGAGCCGCCCCCGGAGGCGGGGGCCGGGCTGGCGGCGGCCATCGGCCTCATGCTGCCGAGCGACCGCGCCTGGCGCATGGACAACTACTTCCGCCTGGTCACCAGGCAGCGCGCCATAGCGGCCTCTGGACAGTAAGTCGGCCGGCGGTCCTTCCACTTTTTTGTTATTCAGCGTATGATACGTAACAATCACAATAAAACATAAAATACAGTACCACAGACACATTAAAATACAGTTTAGATCTTTATATCTAAGCGCCGCCCGGAGTGGCCGTGCGGCTCTAGACGCTACAGTCTGGAGCCGAGCGACCGCTACGGTCGCAGGTTCGAATCCTGACTCGGAAATGGATGTGTGTGATGTCCTTAGGTTAGTTAGGTTTAATTAGTTCTAAGTTCTAGGCTACTGATGACCTCAGAAGTTAAGACGCATAGTGCTCAGAGCCATTTGAACCCTTTTATATCGAAGCCATTGATCCAATCCACCACTTCAGATGTAACCAGGTTCGAATCCACTAGATTTCCAGGGAAGGCACGGAGGGGGCAGTCCACTGCTATACAGGGTGGTCCATTGATCGTGACCGGGCCGAATATCTCACGAAATAAGCGTCAAACAAAAAACTACAAAGAACGAAACTTGTCTACCTTGAAGGGGGAAACCAGATGGCGCTATGGTTGGCCTGCTAGATGGCGCTGCCATTAGTCAAACGGATATCAACTGCGTTTTCTTTAAATAGGAACCCCCATTTTTATTACATATTCGCGTAGTACGTAAAAAAATATGAATGTTTTAGTTGGACCACTTTTTTCGCTTTGTGATAGATGGCACTGTAATAGTCACAGACATATGACTCACAATTTTAGACGAACAGTTGGTAACAGGTAGGTTTTTTAAATGAAAATACAGAACGTAGGTACGTTTGAACATTTTATTTCGGTTGTTCCAATGTGATACATGTACCTTTGTGAACTTATCATTTCTGAGAACGCATGCTGTTACGGCGTGATCCCTATCGGCGCGCAAGTCGCCGAAGTGGCGTCAAATCGAAAGACTTGCATTGCACTAGGCGAGCGGTCTACCCGACGGGAGGCCCTCGTCACACGACATTATTATTATTATATACAGCGTGATTAGCTGTAAATACCACATTAATGCAATAAATGCTCGAAATAATGTCCGTCAACCTCAATGCATCTGGCAATACGTGTAACGACATTCCTCTCAAGAGCGAGTAGTTCGCCTTCCGTAATGTCCGCACATGCATTTACAATGCGCTGGCGCATGTTGTCAGGCGTTTCCCCATAGAAAGAAATCCGGGGACGTCAGATCCGGTGAACGTGCCGGCCATGGCACGGTGCTTCGACGACCAATCCACCTGTCATGAAATATGCTGTTCAATACCGCTTCAACCGCACATGAGCTGTGTGCCGAACCTCCATCATGTTGGAAGTACATCGCCATTCTGTCATGCAGTGAAACATCTTGTAGTAACATCGGTAGACCTTTATGTAGGAAATCAGCATACATTGCACCATTTAGATTGCCTTCGGTAAAATGGGGGGGGGGGGAGGGGCAAATATCCTTCCTCCCATAATCCCGCACCATGCATATTAACCCGCCAAGGTCGCTGATGTTCCACTTGTCGCAGCCATCGTGGATTTTCCGTTGCCCAATAATGCATATTATGCCGGTTTACGTTACCGCTGTTGGTGAATGACGCTTCGTCGCTAAATAGAACGCGTGCAAAAAATCTGTCATCGTCACGTAATTTCTCTTGTGCCCAGTGGCAGAACTGTACACGACGTTCAAAGTCGTCGTCATGCAATTCCTGGTGCATAGAAATATGGTACGGATGCAATCGATGTTGATGTAGCGTTCTCAACACCGACGTTTTTTAGATTCCCGATTACCGCGCAATTTGTCTGCTATTAGCCGCGACAGCAGCTAAAACACCTGCTTGTTGCAGGTCGTGGGTGACGTTACACATGTGACTGAACACTTCCTGTTTCCTTAAATAACGTAACTATCCGGCGAACGGTCCAGACACTTGGATGATGGCGTCCAGGATACCGAGCAGCATACATAGCACACGCCCGTTGGGCATTTTGATCACAATAGCCATACATCCACACGATATTGACCTTTTCCGCAATTGGTAAACCGTCCATTTTAACACGGGTAATGTATCACGAAACAAATACCGCCCGCACTGACGGAATGTTACGTGATACCACGTACTTATACGTTTGTGGCTATTACAGCGCCATCTATCACAAAGTGAAAAAAGTGGTCCAACTAAAACATTCATATTTCCTTACGTACTACATGAGTATGTAATAAAAAATGGGGGTTCCTATTTAAAAAAAAAAACAGTTGATATCCGTTTGACCTATGGCAGCGCCGTCTAGCGGGCCAACCATAGCGCCATCTGGTTTCCCCCTTCAAGCTAGACGAGTTTCGTTTTTTGTAGTTTTTTCAAATGGTTCAAATGGCTCTGAGCGCTATGGGACTTAACATCTGTGGTCATCAGTCCCCCAGAACTTAGAACTACTTAAACCTAACTAACGTAAGGACATCACACAACACCCAGTCATCACGAGGCAGAGAAAATCCCTGACTCCGCCGGGAATCGAACCCGGGAACCCGGGCGTGGGAAGCGAGATGTAGTTTTTTCGCTTGATGCTTATTTCGTGAGATATTTGGCCCGGTCACTATCAATGGATCACCCTGTATACTTCAATGTTTGTGGAACGTCAGCACAGTCACAGTATGGGGTGTCCACCCAACCCCGCTTATGTAGAATCGAAGCACTTCTTCCCACACCACATCTGAAACGGTTAAGCCTGCTCCAAGTGAATCTTGGCAAGCTAAAACCATTGAGCCTTACTGTTGGAACTTCAACTTTCAAGATGCCCTGTGGAGTAGAATTTGTCCATTCATTCCACCAGCTGTCTTTTGGGTCGAAATGATTGTTTAACGATTCCATAGCCTTTTTACATGCCGGTTTACGGGACTTCAACCTGGATGATTCTAGCTGTCTCACATCTTCGTGAATTGGAAGTGACGAGTTATTCAGTATTCTTGACCACAGATGACCAAAATGTTTTTGCCTCCTGATGTGAGAAGGTGGTATGTTACACAACACCGGCAGCCTTTGGACTGGAGTAGTAAGTAATGACCCAGATATGACACGCATAGTATGACGAATGTCCACAAAGTGAGTATGGCAGCTATTAAGCCATACTGCAGAGCAGTACTCTGCTGAGGAATAGACGAGTGCTAGAGCAGCTGTTCTCAATGTGTTGGCGTCAGCTGCCCATGATGTACCAGCTAGTCGCTGAAGAAGGTTATTACGGCTCTTCAGTTTTGCAGCAGATTTATGTAACTGGGCTTTATATCTTAGGGTCCTCTCCAAAGTCATACCCAGATGTGTAGGCGTGCCATTGAATTGTAATGCTTCCCCTCTAAAACTGACTCTTGGTTGGTAATTTGAGAGCCTATTTCCTGGTGAAAAGTAGATACCTCACTTTTGTGAGGGTTCGGTTTCAGTCGCCATTTCTTAAAGTATTCATCGAGGAGTACAAGGTCTTGGTGGAGGACATTCTCTGCTTGTGCAAAAGTAGTGCGTTGAACAGGCCCTTTAACTACAACCTACAATGTGCAACAGAATTAAAGCATCACTTTTGCGAAACTCTATAATTGCCTCCCGTTGCGATGCATAAATTTCAAATTTGTCTCAAGAGTATCTACAACCTTCCACTGTAACGGTGCGAAAACTCGGCGCACTGCGACGTAACCGTCGAGCTCTACGACGCTTCAAACAGCAAGGTGTCGACACGTGCCAAAAAAAGACTACAGCTCAGAAGTTCACGTGCGCTGTAAGGTGGATTAACGATGGCCACAATGGCACCAAATTTCACCACAATTCTGCCCGGCGTCACCGTGGACGTGTCAAACGATGGGAACGCCGTCACAGCGCCTCTTACCCACATTTCACCCCTTCTTTCGATGCCTGCGCGATGGAAGATTTCTTATGAGTGGCCGAGAAACACATTCCAGTCACACCGTTGCTCAGAATCGGCACGAAAAGGACGCAGGGTGTGGCATACAGAGCGTCAATGAAACCACGCCTTTCCCTTGGGTGTTCATGCCCACACATTTCGCAATCGAAAACTACAGTTCGCAGTGCGGTCAGCAACAGGAAGATGTCCATGGCAACGTTTGACGCTGCTGACACCCTCGCACGTTTTAAACCTTTTCTAAGGACATTTTGGGGCTGCATTCCCGGTGTGTAATCCCTGACACAGTACTCGTTAAAGCTTGTGCTGTGGTAAGTGAGCGGGATTCACCTTATGAGAAAGGATTTTCGTATAGATATCGACCGCGTGTACCTGAATGGTGGCAAATCAGACTTACATCCACTCTGTAATAACAATGATCCGTCAAGTAAGTTCAAAATGCAATTACGCGTCAGGATGGATCAAAAGCAACCCAGAAGATGCTACCAATTAGATAATAATACGGTCGCCAGACTAATTAGGCATTAACTGAGTTTCTTCCCTATACAAGTCGGCATATACTCATGCAAAACAACAAGTTGTAACACTGCATAACATAGTCGAATTTTAGAACCAGAAAATCTATTGAACTGATAGTTTCACGTTCTGTACTGATATGGATGAATACATAACACTACACTATAATGTATACCACAAAACTTTATACTGTCTATTAATCTGATTAAAATCGGGTATAGGTTACCCTAGAAATTGCACTTTCTTGCCACACACAAAATGTCAGTTTTGATAAAGATAAAACACTGATAAATTTTGACTTTTATATTTACTTTAACTTTTGCTGGTCAAACCAATTTAGAACACTTCAGAATTCAAATGAATGAGGGGCGACCCTGAAACTGTTATGATCGCTGTATTTAAAAAATTGATTACTGAGTTTATTATGCGTTCAAGATTTCCAGTATATAAGTTACTACTCTTTTCATCCTATTTACTGCTCATTTAAATGCCTTTAAATCTGTCTCGAAATAATAAACTTCATTACTATATCAATACTAAAGTTATCTTTCAACTTCGTTAGACCTTCGTTATTCACTTACTGGTTCATTAACAAAACATTTCTTTAAACACCATTCTAACATAGCTAGTTCTGCAAATAATTATTATTAACACAAATTTTAATTTTCGTCTCGGGACAATCGGATTGCACAACATTTGGAAAGGACGCTTTCTAGGTTAGTTGTGATGGGAAAGTTCTGGTAAAATGTAATGTGGCAATGTAAAGAAACGATCTACCTGATCGGATGGGCAGCAGTTTTGAGACTGTTTGCTGAGGATGCTGTTGTGTACGAGAAAATGTCGTCGTTGAATAACTGTAGCAACATTCAGGATGACTTGAACAGATTTTCATTGAATAGATGGCAACTTGCTTTGAATGTGGATAAATGTACGTTAATTTTCGTGTTCAGTGCTTGTGGTAAGTTGAACGAGTCAGTAATGTCGATAAAATAACTGGACGTAGCATCGAGAAACAAGATGAAATTGAACGAGCTCATAAGGTCAGATGAAGAAAACCTTAATGGCCGTCTACGGTTACGTACGAGTGTCCTGGTAGTTTTGATCATATAGTGTTTAAGGGCAGCGGCCAGGCTGGCCTGGATGAGTTGGATTTGACAGATCTGTGTGTCAAGATTGGCATCTCAGTCGGGAAGTTCTTGAGAGTTGCGCTCATGCACTAACCCCGAAAAGCAGAACGATATTAAGCACAGGTGAAATTTCTATATTGGCTAACGGACGTGAGCCCTGAATAGCAGTGTGATGTTAAAATTTGTAAAATTTCTACATCGGTTCATGGATTTTAACTCTGAACTGCATCATGGTGTTTAAAGCCTTGTGAAATTACCGCGTTGGTCGTCTATGGAAAGTTATCCATAACCATTTTCTCAAATTTTAGCTTTGAACAAGCCGAACTTAGTGAATTCTTGATCGAACTCGTGAATCAATCTGTCGTTGCACTCGTAGTATTATGGAAGGGTTCAATAAATGTTTTATTTACCGACCAGTACACAGCTTATGTTCAGGACATTGTTCATCTTGCCAACCATAATCGTGCCTGAACTTAAGTTAATTCGTGCGAAGTTAACAAAACTGCCCAGGGTAATGCGCAAGGTATGTGGCCGACCCAAGGCACCTGTAAAGCAAACAATAAAAGTCGGACTTCACATGAAGTCTGTAAAGAAAGAGTTAGTACGTCATACATTATGCTTTCTCGCAGCAGTTATTGAGTTGCGCAATAAGCAGTGGTAGCTGCCTGCTGTTTCGTTGGCCCGTGCTTTGGATTTGACAGTCGCAGAAAGGTAGGAACGATCTGTTGTGAGTTATGTTGGCGTGAGGCAGCTGTAAGCGCTTCCGCTACCGTCGCATAAAGTACGTTTCCAGAAGTGTGGGACTGCGCGTTAAGCTGTCAGGGGAGATTTGTGGATCGAGGCGCCTCTTGTAACACATTGGCCGACAACTCAAGGCCACGGGGCACGAGGCGCTAGCTGCACCTCACCTCGACCAGAGTCCAGATACTGCGTGGTGCAGACTTCCAGTATTACATTGCTCATGTCCTATCTTTAATCGTTCAAGGTGTCCCTTTTTCTGAAGATGAATCTATTAATAGAAAATGTATATAAAAGAAACTTATCCTACGATATGGGTAAAAGAATAAAGCTGAAAATAAAAAAAAATCATTAATATCCCAAATCCTTCTTGCATCTCAGCTCTGTTACTATTTTTTTTTTTTTGCATTCTAAGTGTACTGTCTATCCATGTCACCTCGTAATTCATTGATTTCATCTTCACTTCCAAAATCTCCCAAAACAACTAGACTGATGGACAGTATTCTTATGACATCGTTTCATAGAAATGTAAAATTCACCTGTTAGACTAAGAAAAGGCACATTAGTTCTACGGAATTCAATAGAAGTTAAATTTTGCGTGTATGTGGCTACATACAAATCAGAAAAAAATGGGATTCATCAGTATAAAGAAGAAAATAGATGCTACCACAAAGAAAAATCATAAAAAGTTCAGTGAGATACCATGTGCTAAAAGAGTGTGTCACAATACAGAGTGGCAGTCAGTGCCGGGCCAAATCTTTGAAAAACAATTTTCGTGCACAAATGGAGACAAAAACGCACACTTCTCGAATTACTGCAAAATTTGCATAACTGTTGCATGTTTTGTTGTTCTGATAAAAAAAATAGCACTGTATATTCAGTAAAAGGTCGAATAATTTGCATCAGATAATCATAAACTTCACATTAAAAAAATAGCTATGAGGTCTCAAGTCACGTTATCTTCATTCGCTACTGTCATTAAGCCACATCTTTGCAAAAACTTACCTTTTTCATTATAATCACGAAACGCACGAAATTAATCCACATGGCATAAATTTTGAGTATAAGAAGGAACAGGGTCGTCCCTATGCCCTAACTCTTACCCACTTACTCTTTCTCTATATTAATCATCATAATCATTGCCTCATTCTATTACAGTATGCATCATAATTATCATCTCATGTACCTAACCAACATAATTTTCATTATGCTATTACAACATTAAACATATTCGCTTTATTTGTTTCACTATACACTTGTTGAAATAACAATTACCTGCTCTTTCTCATTCACTTTTGTTCACATAAACAACACTTCATAGCTATAGTTGGTAATATTTTAGTTCAGTAAACACAACTTCATTACCTTGCAATAGAGACTGAAAAACTTCTTACGTCAAAATACCTATTACTCTTCTTTCCAACCTAAAAGCCTGTATATCTCATCAAGAGTGGTAGAAAATGTTATATGTGTCTGTATTATCATCACTGTGTAAACCAAAAAATATTTCCCAAATGGACAATGCATTGCTTATACCTTGTGTATACTCTCAGAACTTTGTTTAAAAACTACTGTCAATCTTCATTTTATTAGAAATTATTTGTTCTTATTCGGATTCTAGACGAAATTTCGAAGTTCGTAGCAGTTTGTTTAGTGTATGCGTCGTGGCAGCAAATCCCTCGCTTTGTTGCGCGATAAATGAAGTTTGTTGCGCGACAAATGTCGCCCAATTCTTGTCAAAAGTTGCCTGTTGCGTGACGGAAGTCTCTGCTTGCAGTGAAATAGCATTGTTTGTACAAAATTCAAAGTTCCTGCAACGGCGTGTTTTGTGTGAGCCAAAGTATTCTTTGCTGCTGGAGATGCTAGTCATTGTCCTGTGTTGCTTCCTCGTCACTGATCATTTCGTGGATTTGGTAATCTGACTTCAGTTGTTTCTATCCGTCGCACTGGGCTTGCCCTTCCAGGATTTTGCCACTGTGAATTGTGA
The DNA here is from genome assembly GCF_021461385.2 of Schistocerca piceifrons. Lineage (NCBI taxonomy): Eukaryota > Metazoa > Arthropoda > Insecta > Orthoptera > Acrididae > Schistocerca > Schistocerca piceifrons. The sequence continues at coordinate 215,696,778 of NC_060144.1, read as the reverse complement.
TGTTTTTTACTGAGACTGTGTTGGTTGATATTTACATAATTGTTGTTGTGCCATGTATTTTGTGGATTTGATCTACCTGAATTGTGCCCATGAAAATCTTCTGCATGACTACCATCTGAGTTAGTGTATTGTCTGCGATTATTTTGATTGTTATTATAATTATGATTACACTTGTTCACATCACCGTGACATCTGTAATTATGTTCATAGTCTTCTATCCCACTTTTATCACAATAATCGTTATTCAAGTGCGAGAATTGTCCTTTATATGGACGATGTCGGTTATCTCATCTGCAATTGTTTCTGTAGTTGTGTTTGTTATGCAAGTTACCATAGTATTCATTCTCAAACGGTACAAAAACATTTTGCGTGTCACAGTTTATGTTGTGATTGTTATTGTGTTTTCTTGTTACGCTGTTGTTACTGCCCAATTCCAGTTCTTGAAATAAAGTTTGAAATGCTTCTAAATAATCTTTGCATCTACCGGTCAACATTACATGTCTCGAATGTATAGGTAACTTTGTTGAACAAATGCGAATTAGCCCTGATGGACTGTATGTGTCTGATAAGTAAGGATTTCTGTGTACCATGTCTTCAAAGTATTTTGCTGGGCTAGAGAAGTCAGACTGTTCGAAGTTTCGTAACATTATAATGCTGTGTTTTACCCGATCTTGTATGGCCTACGACCAGTAGGTTGACAAAATTCCTCGTTGGGATCATTTATGTTCTGGCAGTCTCTCACTATTGAGTGCACTCTTGCTGCAGGTTCATTTTCTAAATAACCACATAGAAATTCTAATTTGTGTTAAAGTGGCCAACTTGGTGGCAAAGTATATAGCAACTGATCAGTCCAAGTTTAGGGGCAAATTTTGTTACTGTAATTCGTGAAAACTTTGAATTTACGTTTTGTCAATCAGTGTTTGTAATCGAAGTTATCATTTTTGTGTGAAACAGATCGTTCTCTATTGCACTACACAGGTGATTCATTGTCGTATGTGAATGAGTGATACTGTTCCCGTGGAAAATCATGTAAACGCCAAAAATTTGTACGGTCACCAAAGTTTTCTGAATATGAATGTAAACGGTCAAATTCGTTCTTTTCGTCTTGGCGGCTAAGCTTTCTTTCAATACGCTCGTCTTTTTTATTCATAGCATTCCTATAATACTTATTTTCCCGGTTGATTAGTCCTGGTTGTCTTTAAAGTTTTTCAATGATTAAAATTCTGCTGTGTCTGAAAATTCTACTGGCAGTGTGTCATTGGAATATCTGTCTGCACTGGTTGACAAAATTGCGATTTTCGTTGTCAGGTCAAGCTTTTTCTTTAATTGTGCATAACTGTCTTTTTGTTCTTCAGAATATAATGTCAAAGTTTGTTCCTGTTAACTAATTTCTTTTACCGATGTGTTAAGTTGTTTGGTATGTTCTTTTATCAGTGTAACTATTGCACTCGGAACTACAGTGTTGATTTTAGCTAACAATTCGTCCTTGTCGTTAAACTGGTTTGTTTTCATGTTTTCGTGTTCCGTTTCAAGGTTACGTAATGCAGTTGCTAAACTGCTAATTGTAGATTGAAGGTCATTTTTAGTTTCTTCCCTAATCCTAACTGATGAATTTTGTATTTTCAGTTTCGTTTCTTCCTGTGAATTCCTCTTGTCATTCTGTTGTTTTTATTTCTTGTAAGTGATTTACTATTTTTTCCTGTTCACAGAAGGAGATGTGGGCTGTGTTCGTTCAAAAGGAACTGACACAAAAGCTCTGATGTGTCTGTTACCTGTTCTAAAAATTTGCACGACTGTGGCGACTTTTTTAAACTTTCGCTAGACTGTTGCGATTTATCGTCGTCCGACTCAACTTCAGAACTTGCGTGTTTATTACCCATCGTTTGTTGTGTTTCATTTTTGTTCCCTAAATTGGTGAATAAGTGTGGACCTCCGCAATTTTCTGCCGTCTCGTGTAAGCTATTTATAGTTGCTATTTGCTCAAGGTGGTTTATCTTATCCTGCACCGACTGGTTATTCCATAACACCCTTTGCAGTCTTGTGCTGTGACGGACTTTCACATTGTTTTCTGTTGTGCCAAACATGAAGAAATACTATTTCTTGGAAAACAAAAATGGTTGCAATGACCAAAAAACAAAGAAACTGTACTATAGGGCACACAAATACTCAACAATGAATGAAATCCTCATAGAACCTGTACTATTATGCCAATTGTTTACATAATAATGTAATCGATAATTGTCACATGACACATCTTCTGGCGACATTTCTGTTGCTGAGTCAGTAATTTGGCAGTATTTATCCGCTTGTGGAAGAGTTCCTTATTTTGACAATGTCATTTATGGTCTTCATTCTTCTCAAATCCCACCATTTCTTTTACAGCCAGACAGTGGAGCCAGTAAGTTCTCCACTGTGTGTTTCTATATGAAATGTATCCTAAATTTAGCTCCCATTCTGTAAAAAGTCTACGTATTTCCAGAAGTATGTACCCACAAACTGTTATTCAACTTAAACACGTATGCTAACATTTGACTAAACAGAACATAACTGAACTGAACTGTAACTGGTCTGAATACAACTCGTCTTTATATGAAATGCGCAGCTGAAGTAATACAATTGTCTGGTCCTCATCAAAATTCCCCTTTCCTCGCGTCTTGACAATATTGCTGCAGATTTCTCGAAAGCGCAAAAGCAAACAGTAAGCAGGCAGTAGCTAAGCTAGATTTATGTTTTTAAATAAATAAAATTTCCAAACAATATTTAAACTTTTGCGTACCATAAACAGTAAGTAGGATGGGGAGAGTAATATTCCTATGAAATGATTTTGTAAGAAAACGGTTTTAGAATGAAGTATGTATTCAGATAGAGAGAGTAAAACTTCACGTGATCTTTACACATAACATTGGTCTGAACATTACTACGCTTAATAAAGTGAACAATGATTTAAAGAGGGTACAATGTTAACAGAGAATTCTATAAAAACCAAGCAGGCTAATTAGTTGATTTGTTAATCTATGAGTCAGAGAAGTGGGTGTACTTTCTCTGAGCTCTGAATGTGTAATTTTTACTTTGAATGCTATACGAATAGCTTTTCAAAATGATTTTCGTTTATTCAGTAGAGGAGAGTGTTGTACCTAGAGGACGGTCTACCTTTGAATGCATGATGGTTTTTGGTCGGTACTTCAGTCTAATGACCGATTGTAGACTCACATGAATGAAAGTGCACTAGCGACTGGCATTAGTAATTTCCTCCATTTTCTACAGTTTTTGCTGTTGTTAAACATGCGATTGTGTTTTGTGTAACATTTGTAAATATTAACCATTCTAAACTTTTAAATGCTGTAGAATATATTAAAGCTATTCGGGATATCTTGTTAAGTCTTCAGACACAGAGTTTCATGGTCAGTAGGATGCTATATATTTCTAGAGCTATTTATAAAACTTATGGACAATTAAGCCAAACTTCATCGGTCGTGCATCATCTTGTGCCTTGAAACAGAACGTCTTTTACCATACAAATGTAATATCTGCAAATGAACTGAGTTTCCTTAGTGTCTTAACAATCTCGAAAATGGAAATTTTGTTAGTTGCCAATAGCTTCCACTTCTAATTGTACGTATTTAACTTCTAGCTGGTTTTTGATAATACTTCTGCTTCATTTGATTTCACGTGCTGATTACTGGCTGTGTGTGTGTGTGTGTGTGTGTGTGTATTGTGTATGGGCTCTGAGCACCATGGGACTTGAAAGCTGTGATCATCAGTCCCCTAGAACTTAGAACTACTTAAACCTAACTAACCTCAGGACATCACACACATCCATGCCCGAGGCAGGATTCGAACCTGCGACCGTAGCAGTCGCGCGGATCCGGACTGCGCGCCTAGAACCGCGAGACCACCGCGGCCGGCATTGTGTATGGAACCGGGGACCTAGAAACGATGGAGAGGGTTCGTCCTGCTGTAGCCCTCAGTGATTTACAAACCCACAACAGGCCACAGCAGACCACGCACCCCACCGCCGCCCCATGCCGAACCCAGGGTTATTGTGCGGTTTGGCCCCCAGTCGACCCCCTCGGGAACGTCTCATACCAGTCGAGTCTAACCCCAAATGTTTGCGTGATAGAATAATTATGGTGTACGTGGACATGGAAACGGCGTTTGAGCAGCAGTCGCCGACATAGGGTAACTGAGGCGGAATAAGGGGAACCAGCCCGTATTCACCGAGGCAAACGGAAAACCGCCTTAAAAGCCATCCACGGGCTGGCCAGCACACCGGACCTCGACACTAATCCGCCGGACGGATTCATGTCGGGGACCGGCATACCTTCCTGCTCGGGAAGCAGCGGGTTAGACCGCACGGGTAGCCAGGCGGGCTTTACTGGCTGTAGTAGAGCAATAATTTAAAATGACTGTTAAATACAGTATTGACAAGATTTTCTCCATTTCAGTTCTACAACAAGATTACAATCCTGTATTTGTTTCTAGGTACATGATGATGTACCTCGAAACATTTTTTCAGATTTGAAAAAAAACTTTATCTTTCCAGATACATTAGTTGCTTTTAGGAGAGTCAGAAGCAGACAGAGTGGCTCTACGTGGCGCAAACTCCAATGTTGGCAATTGCCATGGGTGACAACGGTTGAGGTACGTAGTGTGGAACAAACACAGAAAGCACACCCACGTCGCTGCAAATTATATGTTATGCACCCACATTCTCACTTGCACACCACTCTAACCACTGGTCTCACAGAGGCATCACTGTCGCAGCAGCGTGTCACATAGGAGAGGAAATGTCATGGTACAATACACACATTTCCCCACGACTGATAATTATACTCTGATCGAGCTCACTCACATGCTGAGATTCACCCTCCTGACTTCGATGAGTGCTCGCTTTCTATTTCGAGTGCTTTTTATGGCTCTTCACTTAACGAGTATGGCCGTGGCACTTCCAGTCAAAAACCAAAATCCAAGGTCGCTTCTAGGTCGATGTGCAAGTACTCTCTGTACAAAACTGACGACTTGTTGTTGGTACACTGATCTACACATCTTTCAAATTTGTTTTCATATGGTCAAGCTGGCAGTGTTTTCCAATCTTCAGAAACTGCAGTATGTTTTAATCTGCCAACTTCAGTTTTTCCCTTCATGTTCGATGCATTTTAATTTCTCATGGGAAATTTATAGCCGATTTTAGTAATAATTTCTTGTAGAGGTTCCATCATTACTTTCACATCCTTCTTGTTTTTTGAGGCAAGTGCAATATCTTCAACGAAATCATACCATTAGACATTGATAACCAGTCTTAGTGCCTGCCGGTGTGGGCGAGCGGTTCTAGGCGCTTCAGTCTGGAACCGCGCGACCGCTACTGTCGCAGGTTCGAATACTGCCTCGGGCATGGATGTGTACGATGTCCTTAGGTTAGTTAGGTTTAAGTAGTTCTTAGTTCTAGGGGACTGATGACCTCAGATGTTAAGTCCCATAGTGCTCAGAGCCATTTGAACCATTTTGAACCAGTCTTAACTTTCTACTTGGATGCTTAATGTATTATATCGCATAATGTTTTATTTTCCTCATTCTGTTTTATTTCATTCTGAACGAAAGTGTGAAGTATCGAACAGATTGCCAAACTTCAGTTATTTAATTTGAAGGACACTGAAAATTGGTTTGAAGACATAACTGTTGAGATCATGTCTGTGAGTTTTCGTACATTGAAGCCTATTACTAACTGTCTTAGCTCCAAGAATATCGTTTGTCTATGTATAGTGAGATGAATTTAAAATCAGGGAAGATAATTAGTCTTCATTTTACCGTATTTTCCTAACTATCAGAAGATAATGAAAATCCTGAAGTCCATCTAACAACCACAGTTCTAGTCAGCGAGGTCTGGACCTCGTCTCTAGATTGCAACACCAGTCTGTTTCGTGATCTGTTTTGAAACACACTTTTTTGTGGTTGTGATTTTTGTTCTTCTTATACTCGTTTCAGCCATCTGTGGGCGATGTTAATTTCGAATCGTTATTATCTAGTTTTTAATCTTTACCCAATATTATTTCGTTGTCTTTCTCACAGCATTGTGTTTTCTGCCTCGGTTTTGGAAATGTATGGTTTTGAATCTGAACGTTTCGGCACTGTAAACATCTGTTTCCTGTAACCCGTTTGTCCTAATCCTATTATATCTTTTAGATACAGCTGGCCTTGCTCACAGGAAAATTGAAGATTTCGTGTTTTAACCTTCCTTGACTCATTCTGTGGATGATATGTGTTATTTTGAAGCCATGGCAGAGATAATCACCTTTTTGGGTTTATTAATGTTTCGTTCCGTAACATGAAACACTGTTATTTGCATTCAAGCACGTTGGGTATGTGTTGGCGAAAGAGTTGCGGGGTTAGTAAAGCTGTGACGAAGCATTTGGGAAAATAGAGTCAAAAGATGTAATTAAATGGCCTCTGTCAACAAAGGTAAATTTCAAAAATCATAGGAAAATGTATTCCACAAAAGAAAATAGTCGGTGATGTCGGATCCTCTAAATGTCGGAGATGTCCACTAGGTCACTACGTCTTGAAATTCTTTCTCAAGTGTGGATCAACAACTCCTTTTGCAGAACAACCCCTTCACAATCAAAGGGCTGCGGGGAGATCTCAATGTAGCCTTCAAAGTTGCTATTGGGCTACAGTTCTTCCTTCGCAGCAGATAAACAATTGTCAGCATCTCACATAGACAGTGAACTGACATAAGATGGATGCAGAGATATTATGGGCACACCTTAAGTACGATGCTGGCCATTAAAATTGCTACACCACGAGGATGACGTGCTACAGACGCGAAATTTAACCGACAGGAAGAAGATGCTGTGATATGCAAATGATTAGCTTTTCAGAGCATTCACACAAGGTTGGCGCCGGTGGCGACACCTACAACGTGCTGACATGAGGAAAGTTTCCTACCGATTTCTCATACACAAACAGTAGTTGACTGGTGTTTCCTGGTGAAACGTTGTTGTGATGCCTCGTGTAAGGAGGAGAAATACGTACCATCACGTTTCCGACTTTGATAAAGGTTGGATTGCACCCTATCGCGATTGCGGTTTATCGTATCGCGACATTGCTGCTCGCGTTGGTCGAGATCCAATGACTGTTAGCAGAATATGGAATCGGTGGGTTCAGGAGGCTAATAGGGAACGCCGTGCTGGATCCCAACGGCCTCGTATCACTAGCAGTCGAGATTACAGGCATCTTATCCGCATGGCTGTAACGGATCGTGCAGCCACGTCTCGATTCCTGAGGCAACAGATGGAGACGTTTGTAAGACAACAACCATCTGCACGAACAGTTCGACGACGTTTGCAGCAGCATGGACTATCAGCTGGGAGACCACGGCTGCGGTTACCCTTGACGCTGCATCACAGACAGGAGCGTCTGCGATGGTGTACTGAACGACGAACCTGGGTGCACGAATGGCAAAATGTCATTTTTTTGGATGAATCCAGGTTCTGTTTACAGTATCATGATGGTCGCATCCGTATTTAGCGACATCGCGGTGAACGCACATTGGAAGCGTGTATTCGTCATCGCCATACTGGCGTATCACTCGGCATGACGGTATGTGGTTCCATTGGTTACACGTCTCGGTCACCTCTTGTTCGCATTGACGGCACTTTGAACACTGGACGTTACATTTGAGATGTGTTACGACCCGTGGTTCTACCCTTCATTCGATCCCTGCTAAACCCTACATTTCAGCAGGATAATGCACGATCGCATGTTGCAGGTCCTGTACGGGCCTTTCTGGATACAGAAAAGGTTCGCGTGACGCTCTGGCCAGCACATTCTCCAGATGTCTCACCAACTGAAAACGTCTGGTCAGTGGTGGCCGAGAAATTGGCTCGTCACAATACGCCAGTCACTACTCTTGATGATATGTGGTATCGTGTTGAAGTTGCATGGGCAGCTGTACCTATACACGCCATCCAAGCTCTGTTTGACTCAATGCCCAGTCGTGTCAACGCCGTTATTACTGCCAGAGGTGGCTATTCTGGGTACTGATTTCTCAGGATCTATGCACTCAAGTTGCGTGAAAATGTAATCACATGTCAGTTCTAGTATAATATATTTGTCCAATGAATACCCGTTTATCATCTGCATTTCTTCTTGGTGTAGCAGTTTTAATGGCCAGTACTGTATAAGGGGCAGTAAAAAAGTTTCCATTCGCATGATGTACAGTCCAGAATCGGTATGCAAATCGGGCAAAATCTCCACGAGTACTGATGCAATCATCCCACCAACGCACCAGGTTGAAGATTCGCTTTTGGTAGAACATTGTGTCCTTCCGTGTGAAGAAGTCCGTAACTGTCAGCTGCACGGCCTCGTGCGACAGGAATCGTCGACCTTTCTGGACCTTTTTTAAGGGACTGAAAGTACGACGATGGGGACTATACGGCAGGTGCTCGTGTCTCTCCCGCTTGAGTAATGGATGAGGCTGGCCTTGCAGACCGACGAGCGTGACGTGCTGAATCGCGAACAGTGTTTATCGTATGCACGTCGGAAAGACACGAATGCCGCACAAATCCCTTGCCTACATGTCGGTGCTTATACACTCTCATCAGAGTCGCGCTACCTTTCATGTACGAGGTGCTACAACAAAGTAATGAGACTGATGTGAAAAAAAATGTTGCTCACCCTTTTAGTCAAGTTTAGTGTTGTCTCCTTCAAAGTAGTTCCATTCTGATTGCACACACTTTTTCCAGCGCTTCTGCCATTGATGATAACATTTCTGGAACTCATCTCCAAGATCCTCGTCACAGCTTTTTGGACATCTTGTATTGTTTGAAAATGGTGTCCCTTGACCGCCGCTTTGATTCTTGGAAATACAAAAAAGTTGCACGAGGCGATATCTGATGAATAAGGTAGTAGTGAAATTTGTTTTGAGGTTAAAAATTGCTGTACTGACAGCGTTGTATGGGATGGCGCATTATCGTGATGCAGAATCCAATTATCAGCAATGTTGGCACGAACACAAAGAACTCTTTTACTAAGTCTTTATAAAATTTCTTTGTAGTAACATTGGTTAACTGTTTGTCCAGGAGGCACCCACTCTTTACGAACAATTCCCTTGGAATCAAAGACGCACACAAGCATGCATTTCAGTTTTGACTTTGACATGCGAGCTTTTTTTGGTCTGGGTGATCCATTTGAGCACCATTGCGAACTTTGGCGTTTTGTCTCTGGATTGTACTGAAAAAAAAGCCAACTTTCATCACCAGTGATAACACGGTTCCACAATTCTGGATTGATTTACGTTTGCTCTAACAGATCAGCTGCCACATTTTTCCGTGTTTCTCGCCGTGTGATATTTTGGGGACCGTTTTTGCACAAATCTTTCTCATACCAAGATCTTCGGTTATTATTAGACGAACGGTTTATAGATTGATGTTCAGTTCTTCTGCAATCATTTTCACAGATAATATTCGATGAGGTCGTACGAGTTCACGCACCCTGGCCAAGTTGACATCAGTCTGTGAGGTTGATGGTCGTCCATTGCAGTCTTCATCTTCAACATTCGTTCTGCCTTCATAAAACATTTTATGCCAACGAAAAACTTGAGCTCAGGACATAACCTCCTCTCAAAAAGCCTTCTGAAGCTTACCGTAAGTTGTCGTCGCGTTTTCACCCAATTTAACGCAAAAAGAAATGGAATACCTTTGCGTAATATTATGTGGTCCCATTTCCGTGACGAGAGACACAAACACGTGTTAACTTATTACAGCACAACTCACGACTGAGCAGTTGCATCAATGTGCCGCTTGGACTAGAAGCAGCTTATAGACCAAGGTCAAAGATATTGTGCCTGCAGGGTTGCCACATCTTGCGAAGAAAATCTGTCTCATTACTTTATTGTCGCACCTCCTATGCAGCAGCAGCGCCCTCAAATGGAAACTTTTTGATCGCCTCTTATTGTAAACAAATTTCTGCACCGGGGTACTTGACCTCTTTCCATTACTATAAATAAAATGAAATAACGAAGTGCTCATTAGTAATAAAATGTTGTCAGGGCTGTTGTCAGGGTTTTAAAGTGACAAACGGATCCGACAGGTGGACTCTGACGGGAGCGCTGTGGTGCAAGTAATTTACCGTGGCTGAATGCGCCCTGGCGTCGCTTGGCACCATGACTTGGCTGTGGCGTGGAGGCTGCGTGTGGTGCAAGTCTTCGGCCGAGGTCGGGGCTGAATGTCCGTCGTTAAAACGGCAGTGAAGCCAGAAGCCATGTCCCATCAAGGCCATCACGTCCAAGCGATGTCTGTAGTACCGAGTCCCTCCAGGAAGAATCTACTCTTGCTGTTAGCATGCTACAGATCTCTCTCTCTCTCTCTCTCTCTCTCTCTCCCTGGGCGTGACTATGCACCATATTGACCAGCTCATTGTTCATGTTCTTCGTTTGGCCAATCAAATTATCTTACAAAATTTTTCATCACTTTGCGTACCTCCAACAATTCGCCAGGGTAGAAAGACTACACACATCCGCCAATAATGTTATTTCTAGACGTCATTCCCTTACTTGGCAAGTTGCACCTCATCCGTTAAGTGCCGACATCCCGTATGTCTGTCCATTTGTCATCTCTTCTTTTAATCAACAAACGTCTGTTTCTACTGCAGTTTGGCAATATGGATGTACACCGACGACTGGCTCATTACCTATTCGAGCATACAATTTGTTATGTGAACGAATCTACATTGGTCTACGAAAAAACACTGGACGCGCGCCAAAACTATGAAATGAATTTTTTTGGTACATTTAACACTGCTGGAGATACGGTCCGACCGTGAGCTGCTTCAAGGTTTCTGATGTTTCCTTAAGTCCAAATGGCGGTTTTATTGCGTTCCATTGTAAACTTTCCTAACGAACTACATACCATTTACAACGAAGTACTGATACAATATGAGTTTAATGCACCTCGTTTCATTATTTTCGTATCACGTTGCAACGGGGCTAGGTGCTGAGCCTGTCTAAAGAAAAGCATAAGTCTCTAATTTATTAGGTTATATGATGTTTCTCGTCTATATCAAAATATCAGTACAGGTTCTACAAGTTATTTTCAACTGAAAGAGAAATCTGAATATTAGTTAGCATCTTTAAAGAAACATACGAAACGGCCATGGTCCACTGGGTTGGTCCACAAGGAAAACTGGGTGGGCTAAGTGAACTATGTGACTGGGAATGTCGTGGTGTAGCGGTACAAAATCTATTGCTGCGACCATACTGTACTATAGAAATGTTATTTGAGAACACGTGATGTGAAGTTACAACCGCTCGGCAATGGGTAAGCAGTGACGGACCTATCCTCCATTCATGAGTTAAAGAGAAGCGCCTTGTTTAATCAATAGACTGAATCTAAGCGAAACTCTTGGCTTGATAAATTAAGTGATGTTTGAGAAATGGTTTAAATGGCTCTGAGCACTATGGGACTTAACGTCTGAGGTCATCAGTCCCCTAGACTTAGAACTACTTAAACATAACTAACCTAAGGACATCACACACATCCATGCCCGAGGCAGGATTCGAACCTGCGACCGCAGCAGCAGCGCGGCTTCGGACTCATGCGCCTAGAACCGCCCGGCCACAAGGGACGTTTGAGAAACTCGGCTTGGTCCTAGCGCCCTATTTAATAATGCTGCGCTTACCAAATTCAACGCCCGTCATCGTTGAGCGGTGGTGGCTTCTGCACACATTGGACTCTGCTGCCAGAGACTAGGAGTCTGCGCTACTCTGGTTCGGCCGCCACAACTGAAGTCCGTCAAAGCCAAATTCTCGAAGACCACTCATCTCAGAGCCAACAGTGAGACTAAACTGTACTTCTCTTCCACTGGGAGCTTACAACAAGAATCTACTTCTCATCCACTCGGAGCTCATCACAAGAAAATACTTGTTCTTGTCAGGGACTAGCACCAGAACTTACTACTTCTCCAGTCATAGCCTATCACAAGAATACACTTCTGCTCCTGTCGCAGTTTAGCACCAGCATTCACGTCTTCTCCCCGTGGAGCCTGCCACAAGAAAGCCTGTTCACCACTGAGTTTCACTTAAATTCTCCCTAGTAAAAACGCATAACTTGCTTGCACCAATCAAAATCGTACAATAACAAGTCCGCCAATCAGGCGAGAGAAACGCGAAGTCTCTGATCCTTTTACCATGAAGTTTAATAAGTGGCAGTTCATATTTTATCTGCAATGAATGGAAAAGATTGTCTTTTTGCGAACTGTGTGGCGCCAGTTTGCTGCAACAATAACTAGTTTGTGAACACAGGAATATGATCACCAGTGTCGTCTCAACACAGGGCCATCTCGTGGGTGGGCTTGTCGCAGTTTGTTGGGTGCATAGTTCTGGACGAATAACTACAGCCAGAAAAGAAGAGACTCATTCCCACACCAGCTGTGAGAGAGTGGACAACGAGCGCATGTACAACACACAAGACACTTCGCGAGTGTGCCTACCCGCAGGGCCAACAAGTTGCACAAACACCTCTCCAATTTGTAAGAGACACTGCCGTGGGGAAACAAACGACTAGGTCTGTTTCAACAGGGCGTCCTGCGATCCAGCGATGCCGTATCGACCGGCGGCCTCCAGTTAGTTGGTTGCTTTCTAAAGGCCCTAATGTGGGAAGACTATGAAGGAGGCCTTCCACCTACGTCCCACCCGATCCGTTTCTGCGGCTAGCGCGTGCATCTAAACACAGTCTGAAATGCGTCCATACGAAGAATTTAATAAGGGAACAAAACTAATTTTTCTTTATGTTTGATGAAGATGGCATAACTACTGCCTGACAACCACGTTGGCAGCACGCATGAGGTACTATTTGTTGGTCTCTTGCAATTATTTGCGTCATTTCTGATAACTTTTACCCTCCAGAGTAACGTACGTTGCATAATATGAAACCAGTCGGTCAGTCAGTTTACAGATTCTAACTGATTGACTTGTTTCAACGTTTTGCTATGTAGACGGCAGAAATGAAACTGTGACAGTTGTACGGAGTGACACTTGAGCGGGGATGGAATTCGTTTGCATTTCTGTGGAGCACAAGACACCTCAGGTAGTTAGTTCCTTGCTTTCACATTCGTTGGCTTCGCCAGCTCACAACCAAACTGTCTCATTCCAACCTCACATGCTACTCGGGCTGAGCTACAGATCAGTCTGACACTACAGTAAGGATTTTTGCTTTCAAATTCGTTGGCTTCAACATCTCAAAGGCAAACTGTCACACTCCAACCTGACCTAGACCTTGGGCTAAGCTACAGATCAGTATGACACCACAACCAGGGTTTTTGCTTCGACATTCATGGCTTCGCCAACCCACAAACCTGCAAAAAGTCATTTATGCCTGTGCAAAAGTCTCATTCTGCAGAAATGTTCTGACTCCGCAAAACTCCTGTTCATGAGGAAAAACGGAAATTCGTTTGCAATGATTGCATGATTATTCGTTTCCCATTTTCCTCTTTTCCTGAAAATGTCTATTATATATCCTTAAATATGCGTCTTCTTCTTCGAGGTTAAAATATCTTTATGAAAACTTTGCTTAGCTGAAATTAACTGTGCAGTTTGTTTTAACCTACCAAATATTTTAAACAGTGTGTAAGAAACCAACTAGTACAACGAATAAACGGATCTGGATCTTGTTAACCTTTAGGGTGTAAACTGGAGATGTTGGTTACAAACCACGAAAAATTGTATTAAAATCTTAAATAGAGCTACATTTTAAGTAAAACATATTCGATTATACCTCTGGCGTTCGGCATACACAACTACATTATGTGGAAATTATACTAGCTACTAAATTACAGTTGCAAAGTTTCTGTAACACTGAGACAAACTGTTCGTGAATTTTTCCATGAAGACTGAGAAAGTGATGAGTACTTTCAATAACACAATAATATATACCAAAGCTGAAATTTTAGCACACCACGAAATTGTCTGTAACGTTAAAATTTGTACGAAGAGGAAAGTTTCCTCTTAAGGGGTGTTTACCATGAAACAGTGACTGGTACATTCAGAAAACCTGTGATCTATGGAGGAGTTATTCCGTTACTGCCTAAGTACGGTGAATGCTCCCGTATGTATTTTGATTCAGTATCGGAGAAACGGCGCTGCCGCCTCGTTGAGGCTTCGCTGTGGCTAATACGAAAAAATAAGGTCGGGTGAATAATAGCACAGAGTATAAGTCAGTCGTTTGTGAGCCTTCTCCCTTAGGGAATGCTTTGTCTAATGTTCGTGAAATATTGCCACCAATTTAAATACCAGTTTCATAAATCAGTTTCTACATGTTTTACAGCAGATTATGAACTGGTAGCAAATGGAAGCCTCTAACATCTGCACGCATATAAACTGTTATCGATAAAACAGATACAATAAATGCATTTCTTAGCTTCTTCCTCGTAAACGGAACTGAATTAATGCGATTTCTCGTATCATATACCGAAGAATAATTTATCAAGTGACTGACAAACATTTGTCTAGATCTTCGCAACGATAATAAAGATTCGATTGATTTAGTGTCACCTGGAATTTTCGTTATCAAGCTCGCACGCAACCAGAGATTATTGGAAACATTGCTTTCTTTTCTCACTGTGCCGTGGGTGAATTCCCTTGAGGAAGTGGTTTGTCGAAGAGAGCCAAGTACTTCATAATTCAACGATAATTATGTAAATTTATTTAAACTGGTACTATTTCTAGCAACAAGTCAACGATTACAAACCTGAACTGGTCCGTGTACGAGAGTGCACGTTACGAGTATGTTCCAAAAAACCGTGCGCGAAAATGCGAGTTTTCGAGGGCTCATATCTCGGTTTCCATTCATCACTTAGATAAGAGGTCAAGATTTCTGGATAGCCCTTGCCATAGCGATCACCTGTATACTTATCGGAAGAATGGGCATACTCTGTATATCCTACAGTACAAGGTCAAAATTTAAACGTTACATGCTTCCTCCAGCCCAGGCAAATTGAGGAAATCGGTTGGTTCTGTTGGATTATGTGTGATACACTGAGACCCGTATGTGCCTTATAAAAGCACCATTTGTTCGTGGGCGGTTCCTGGAAAAGCCAAGAAAAACCATGATTTTTTGGGTACGAAAAGTACCATTTCTGGGAAAGGCCACTTCTACAATTTCTATCCACGACAGATCGACGAAATTTTTACGATATGCTCTTAAGATGATATTCCTGGGGAACTTCGAAAGTTTTTCGATATCGTTATTTGTTACTGAGATCTAGAGGTACATAGTTACAATACTTTTGCAGAAAACGCAAAAACCTGTTTTAGCCGTTTTTGCGTCGTGGGCCGTCTAATGACAGCAAATAGCCCAAATTTTAACGTTCATCCAGTTGTGCCATTTTCCCGTCTTCGGATATCTGCTACTGTTATCAAGATAACCCGAAAAACCATAGTTTTTGGGTACGAGGAATACCAGTCGTGGGTATGACCACTTCTGTAATTTCTGTTCACGGAAAATCGCCGAAATTTTTACAAGTTCTTAAAATGATGTTCTCAGTGGACGTTGAAACCTTTTTCGTTAACGTCATCCGTTACCGTGACCTATAGGTTCAAAGTTACCGTTGTTATGCTCGTTGTTACGCCTTATCTAAACTGAAGCTCCCTTAAAATATTTCAGTAGAATAATGAATAAGGAGAGCAACGTGCGATGTGTACACGCATCAGAGTAATATCCAGTCTGAGGCGTAAATGTAGTTTGAAACGACTTAGTGAACACATGCAAGGGTTCTAGGGGCATCGCAATGGTGCTAAGGTCACCAAACTATGTTTTTAGGCAGTATTTTTGCACCAATGATACTTTATGATGCGCTGTCACTATATAATGGGCATTTCACACCTACACAAATATGCCCAAAGTGATACTGAAGTGGCAAAAAATACGTTAAAAATGGTCTTATCATCCCTTAAAACAACTTAAAATGACCGCCAAAAATTATGTACAAATGGAAAGACTTCATATTCTGCAAAATATTTCTAATAACATTTTTAGTCTTTTAAGACACAAATCATAAGTCGGGTGTTTTCGATTAATCGTGATCGACGAGCAAAGCATCCAGAAGAAACGTAAAGTAAATGATTTTGTATTAACCATATTTTAGGCCTAGTTATTTGCTGTTTATATGTTTCAAAGTACATAAATGTGTTGAAGAGTATAAATAAACTGTCAAAACTGGATTCTCCCAGACTGGCGAACTTTAACACCTAAGTATAGGGGAGGGCGCACTTTGGACCGAAATTTTAAACACGTGGGTACAAGGGGAAAAAATTGAACCTCCTCCCCTCAAATTTTTTGCCTGTCGAGATATGGCGGAGACAGTGGCAGTGGGAAATGGGAGAAAATGAGGCAGTGGGAGACAGAGAGTGGCGGCGAGATGGAGTTGCTCGGTATGAAGGCAAGAGAGATTAGGTAAAAGGATTTAGAACGCTCTGCGTTAAAAGAGCGCGAAATTTTCGTATGCCAAAATTTTTTGTGAGGAAGGCGAAATGTGGATAGCGGCAGCTGGTTCCCCACTTTTATGTCAGAATCTTTTAAAGTGGAGCATATTCGCCTTTTTCCTTTGTTCCGGCAGTAGCATTTTTCCGCTGGTTTTCGTGCAAGTTTTAGCATTTGTCTGCCTCTGATCTGCTGAACAGAGGTGTTGCTAGTTGCTATAAACGAATGTTCAGGAATCCAACGTG
Source organism: Schistocerca piceifrons (assembly GCF_021461385.2). Classification (NCBI taxonomy): domain Eukaryota; kingdom Metazoa; phylum Arthropoda; class Insecta; order Orthoptera; family Acrididae; genus Schistocerca; species Schistocerca piceifrons. Next base: position 215,680,064 of record NC_060144.1, on the reverse strand, counting down.
TCTATGTGTGATTAAACTCGGTTCCTTCTAGTTCGAACGAGGGATCGTAGGGCAGATGCATAGAATTTTCATCAGATTGTGTAAGAATTTCGGAACATATTTTGTGGTTGACAGCTGTTATGGTCTTCAGTCTGAAGATTTGTCTGACTCAGCTCTTCCTTCAGTGTGTCCTGTACAAGTCTCTTCATTATTTTTACCACTCGCACTTCCCTCCATCACTAAACTGGCTAGTTTTTACGTGTCTCGGTATGTCCTATCAGAAGATACCGCATTGTAATGCAGTTACACCACAAATTTCTCTATTCTCCATTTCGAGTCGTACCTCTTCGTTAGCTATCCGATCTACTCGTGTAATTTTCAGGTTTCTTCTGTAGCACCTCATGTCAAAAGTGTCTACTTTTTCTTCTCTGAACTGCTTGTCGCCCACGTTTGACTTCCGTACGAGGCTGCTCTCCAGTCGGATATCTTCAGGAATCACTTCCTGAAGCTCAAGTGTTATGTTAAGTATTTCTCATTTTCAAAAGTGCTTTTCTTTCTATTGCAGGTTCCGTTTTTGTCTCCTCTTCACATAAAGCTGTTACACTGCCCAAATAGTAAAACTCACCTATCTGAATCTAATTCTCTCTGTATCACCTCCTTTAATTACAATACACTTCGAAAATGAAATTTTCACTCTGCAACGGAGTGTGCGACCAGATATGAAACTTCCTAGAGGATTAAAACTGTGTGCTAGGCCGAAACTCGAACTTGGGACCTTTGCCGTTCGCGGGCAAGTGTTTTGACAGACTGAGCAACCCAAGCACGACTCACGACCTGTCCTCATAGCTTTACTTCTGCCAGTAAATCTTCTCTTGTCTTTCTAATTTCACAGAAGCTCACGTGCGAAACTTGCAAGACTAGCAATCCTAGAAGAAAGGATATTGCTGAGACATGGCTAGCCATAGACTGGGGGATATTTCGAGAATGAAATTTTGCTCTGCAGCGGAGAGTGTGCTGATACGAAACTTTCTGGCAGATCAAAACTGTGTTTTGCAAGTTTCACAGAAGAGCTTCTGTGAAGTTTGGAAGGTAGAAGTAGCTCAGTCTGTAGAGCACTTGCCCGCGGAATGCGAAGTTCCTGAGTTCGAGTCTCGGTCTGGCACACAGTTTTCACGTGCCAGGAAAAGTCATACAACACACTCTTCGCTGCACAGTGACAGGTGTATTCGGGGAACACCCCTCAGGCTGTGACTAAGGCATGTCTCCGTAATATCGTTTCTTCCATAAGTGCTAGTCCTGCAAGTTTCGCAGCAGAGCTTCTGTGAAATTTGGAAGTAGGAGACGAGGTACTGGCGGAAGTAAGACTGTGAGGGCAGGGCCTGAGTGATACTTGTGTAGCTCAGTCTGTAGAGTACAGGCTTTGCCTACGGAAAGCAAAGTTGAGGAGTTCGAGTCTCGGCTTGGCAGCCAGTTTTAACCTGACAGGAAGTTTCAGAAAAAATGTCGGTGACATTTTTCTACTTATATTGATATTTATCTTATAACATATTTTCATGTAGTTGACAAGATGATCTTTTGGTGCGTGAACAACTACTTCGTGAAATAAACGCTTATTTATCACACTCCAATCGTTTGAAACCCTACTTACTGGGCTCGTTTACGAGTGCTAGGCGCCTGTAAATAACATAGCATCGTCGTTGCATTACGAGACTTCCGAAAGGCCTTGGTTACTATTCAGCGACGACATATAGAGGATATGAAACTGCTTGAGGAACTTCAGTTCAGTTACTTCATAACACAGAATAAATATTACAGAACAGGGCTCAGTAGGCTACTTTCAATAGCAAGATGTCTTTATAAGTGAATATAGTACAGTGTGCAGTTCTAAGAAAAAAAAGTTTTAAATGTTTGCTACCCACATTGTATGAAAAGCAATGAAATTATTACCTACACTGGTGGCTATATGAGAACGTTTGTGGGCAATGTATCTGAGCACAGCTTTGCCGAAGACAAAATAGGAGTAATTACACACTTACAATTACATTATTAGTTCATTTTTGTTAAGAAGGTCCAGAATAGCTGCATTGTAATTATCAGCCTTTATTTCACGACGGATCTGTTTCGGCTTTCATTGCCATTTTCAGGTAACCTGCGAATACTGTGTTGGTGAGATCATTTACATATATAATAATAGGTGAACTTGACTTATATAGTACATCGATAGTAATCTGTCACGTAACTGCCAGTGCTCAGTTGTTGGTAAAATAACGTAACCATAATGTTTGTTATACGTTGATTGTTTTACAGTTCACACGTAGGCACCGTTACTGCACTTTCCGCTTTTCCATTATGCGAGGAAACATTCATACAAGTCAAGATAGACAACGGGATTAGTAATTGGAGCGCAGTTGCTCAGTGACAGATGATGGCAGTAATTTAACAGTTTTCTTACTATGATGTTATATGTTTACAGAGTATACGCAGCCAGACAGCGATGATGTTATTTCCCACCACTGCAGGCCCAACTGAACGAAAAATATTCGTTCACTGTTCACAAATAATCATTTCTAAATACATCTCCCATGAGTACAAGGTTGATCTGTGAAGAGCTCGAAATTTCCGCTTCCAAATCTAAATTTTCACCGTCTCGGGAGCTGCTCCCTCTTCCCCAAGAGGGGGCAGCTCCCGAGACAATCATTTCGCTTGCGTTTGTTTCACTGGGTTTTCGTAGAGCGCACTTCCATCGGTCGGCAGAAAGCTTCTCACAGCACTCCGTGCCAAAGCAGTTCCATACGAAATAACCGGTAAAGCAAAATTTCAGTTGATTTCTCATTTTTTCTTTTACTTCTCTTTAAGTAACTGTGTTTCATTCTCCCACTAGGATTTTAATTACAAGGTTCCATGGCATCCTTTCGTAACTCATTCTCATTTGTGACAAAATGCACTTGCAGAAAGAGAGAGAAAAAAACGCGTACGTCTACTTATAGAACCAGTTATGTCATTTCAGAAGAAAGTACGTCCAGATAAGGAACCAGTACCAAGCTGAAGTTCGACTGAATACGCCTCCGCACAAAAAAATTTCATCTCTCTTTTTGCAGGTCTTTCAAACATCATTTTCAGTTTACCATTGCTTCGACCTGAACTATTTCACCTATACAAGGGCGAACAATAAAATGTTTCAATTTTGTGTAGGACATCGTGCTTGGAGGAACTGACCAGTAAGGTTATCCGTTTACTGCGGCTCTCAGGGCAAAATGCTCACCATTATCACTATCGCCGCTGGTCTTTCAGTGTAGCGAGCCCCGTTAGCGTACCTCATAACACAGTCGTTAACAACAGCCGCGTGTCAGAAAGCCGTTCATCATTCGTTCACATTATTAACGGCGTCAAGATAGGAGCAAACAAACGTTTTGTGCGCGTCAGACGTTAACTGCTCTTACTGGTATATGACTGCGCTGCGTGCAAATATCCCCGCGTTACCTCGTATTCGGTCATGCACGGAGTACTATACTGTATGCACCTCATGGAAGTTCAGGCTAAGAGTAGTTTAGGTTGAAGTACTAATGTTATGAGGTAAAAGACTGTTAACATGTACAGTATCGATTAAAAAACAAGAATTGACTGTTGTCTTTCTGGGAAGTTAGTCGTCTCTGAATCGTTATCTTAGAAGACTGGCCATTTTCGAGTATTGCGAACTTCTCGAACAGCAAGTAGAGTATAAGCAATAGTAATAGTAGTTTTCGTTGTTGTTGTCTAGTCTGTAAAATAATGTCGCATGGGAAAAAATAAAACATTAGTTATGAGAAAAGGGAAGCTCTCTCTGCCGAGACCGGATGGTTTGGATGCCTTTGAGGAGATCTTCTGTGAGGGTAAAAAAATATCAATTACTGAAGCTAGTATTCCTTGAAAAGTTCGTTGGGGTATCTGGGCCATGATTTTAAAAAAGTGAGTACTTAGTTTCTAACTTTGTACTAGCATGAGAAGCACTAATATGTAAAATTAATATTTAAAATATTTTTTATAATACATATGCAGCCTTCAGATATATTACAGTAGAATTTAATTTTCTTTATATTTAAGGGAAGAAAAAGCAACAAATCCTAATGGGCCCATGTACTTTTATTAATTGGGGCCAATTTAGTTTCATACAGACTTTGTTTTTTTTGTTCTGAGCTATTTGGGCCTGTTGGCAAACATGTAAACCCAACGAGAAAACTAAAACAAGACATATCAACGACACTATAGTTGAGTTAACGAGAATTTAAGAGAATTCGTACACAGTGGCTGGGTGAGAAAGTAATTCAAATTTTCGAATAGCTAAACTTTTAAGTAAAGAAAAATCCAATTTCAGGTACTAATATTTAAGTATGACACTAAATGTTTAGTTAACAAAATGTTAATAAATGTTTTGTAAGTCATTCAACTCTCAGTCGAGCTGATCACGTCTTTGAACCTAGCAAAGCTGCTTTCAAGGGGCTTTGACAGTTTCCTTGCTTATCTTTTTTGGCATCGTAGGACTCTTATTCTGTTTCCATAAACTTCGTTGTTTGGGAATGTGTTCAAGACGGACCGAGATACCTCAAGCACCTGCTCCATTTATCCCATTTTTGACAGATTTTGGGGTAATTAGGCCATCCCCCCCCCCCCCCCGCATCCCATTCCCCTGAAGGAAAACACGTGCTGACAGTAACAGTCGACCGCGGTGGCCGTGCGGTTCTAGGCGCTACAGTCTGGAGCCGAGCAACCGCTACGGTCGCAGGTTCGAATCCTGCCTCGGGCATGGATGTGTGTGATGTCCTTAGGTTAGTTAGGTTTAATTAGTTCTAAGTTCTAGGCGACTGATGACCTCAGAAGTTAAGTCGCATAGTGCTCAGAGCCATTTGAACCATTTGAGCCAGTAACATTTCAAGCGTTCATTATGCTTCGACTTTATGTTAGATTACTTGTGACTTTGAAAATACTTACAGTGAACCTGTAGATATTTTATCGAATCAAGATGACACCACGTTGCTATGGAAACCTAGCACTAAAAATTGAAAAATAAAATGCCACACGAAAGCCACAATACTTAGAAAGCTGAAACTTATTGGTGAAGGAAGACGCCATTCTTCTTCATCCTTGCCGACCAGTTGAAGTGATTTTACTCTCGCAAGTTTTTTTGGATAAATCCATGGCTCAGTTACCTTCTGAACGTAGATATTACAGCTGGCCTTGTATACACTGACATCTTGAAAAACGGTATGTCCAAGATGAAAACATTTTTGAGTAACTGATTTTGCAGTTTCTCACGCTCCCAGTCTTCCGGTCATGTGACGGACGTGGTTAATTCTCAAGCTTCAGTCGTTCTTTGTTGCTTGAAAGTGCTGTGAGGGTTTTCATCGTTCTCTGAGTTAATCAAGTAAAACATCACTTTTTCTGATTGTAAGGATGTGCATAGTTGAAACTTACATCCCTTCTGGTATGTTTGAAAACAGTCGTGGAATTTTTTATTAACATTTCCCAAGCTTCCGTATTTCGGCTAAAAGTAGTTTTCAGAAGTTGATAGCAAAATGGCGTCTGGTGCCTATGTCTCTAAGCCTAATGCAAAGCCTTGTGAGATATACCGGATCGTCAGGCGCATTTTCTCTGTTGCTTCGGCTTGTTTCCGCTCTTGTAAGGTTCGGCTTGTTTTCGTTCTTGTAGTGCGCGTACAAACCGCGCCAGAAACGACAGCCAACTGCTTCGCTGGCCGAGATTTGTTTAATGTGTATGGGCTGCAAATGGCAACCAGACTTTTCATTAGAGGAAATGTACATTGCAATAACAAGACTTAAAAACAGAAAATCTCCAGGGCCAGATGGTATATATTATAAATTAATAAAATACTGCGGGCAGGCGTTATATCAACAACTTCATACATTGTGTAATAGTATCATGAAGGAATGCAGCATACCAAGAAAATGGAAAGCAAGTATTACAGCTCCAGTGTATAAAAAAAGGGGATAAGCGAGTATTAGATAATTAACGGCGAATTACTCTGCTCGATACCATCTTAACACTGTTAAGATCAGTAATGAGAGACAGAATGCAAAATTATATGGAAGGAGTGGAAGAACAGTAAGGAAGTTGGGTTGGGTTGTTTGTGGGAAGAGACCAAACTGCGAGGTCATCGGTCTCGTCGGATCAGGGAAGGAAGTCGGCCGTGCCCTTTCAAAGGAACCATTCAGGCATTTGCCTGGAGTGATTTAGGGAAATCACGGAAAACCTAAATCAGGATGGCCGGACGCGGGACTGAACCGTCGTCCTCCCAAATGCGACTCCTGTGTGCTAACCACTGCATCACCGCGCTCGGTGAACAGTAAGGGTTCAGGAAAAACAGGAGCGCAATAGATGCTATTTTTGCGTTAAGACCGATTTTGGAGAAATCCATAGAGTTTAGTAGCCCAGCCTACCTGCGCATCACTGATTTGTCAATAGTCTTTAATAGCATTAGAAAACAGGTTGTAATTCAAAAATTAATCGGCAAGAGAGTACCAGGGGATTTAGTAAAAATCATAGAAGATCTGTATACAGGTAAAAGAAACGAGAATGAAAACACACGACATATTCACAGGCGAAATTATACAAGATATAGAAATTATGCAATTAGACTCTTTAAGTTCACAAATTAAAAATAAACCACATACATGATGGTAGGAAATAAACCGGGCTATAATTTACAAAGGGTACTTCACCAATTTAACAAAACAGCTAAGCAAGGAAATCTCATCTAAAAATACTAAAAGTCTGGTACTGTCAAAAGCCCTGTGCGATGGAACTTAGATGTAGGTGGTGTGTCAGTTGAGCAGTTGATGAGTTTTAATTATCTAGGGACTGTTATCACCAGCTATAAAGACATAACCACCGCAGTGAAAAATAAAGTGACAAAGGCAGTAAGAATGCCTGCAGAATACACTATGGAGAAACAAATTTATGACAGCTGAGGGGAAAAATATATGAAACAAAGCTGTCTCCTGTTTTGAGATAAACACAGCCGGCCAGAGTGGCCGTGCGATTAAAGGCGCTTCAGTCTGGAACCGCGTGACCGCTACGGTCGCAGGTTCGAATCCTGCCTTGGGCATGGATGTGTGTGATGTCCTTAGGTGAGTTAGGTTTAAGTAGTTCTAAGTTCTAGGGGACTGATGACCACAGCAGTTAAGTCCCATAGTGCTCAGAGCCATTTTTTGAGATAAACAACAGAAACGAAACGGAGAAAACAAAAGTTAACGGCAGTGGAAATGAAAGTACTAAGACAGATGCAAGGAGTAACCATATGGGACAAAAGAACAAATTTATCGGTGAGGGAACAGTGTGGAATAGAAAACATAAATGAATGAAGACAAGAAAAAGAAATTGGAAGGGTCATGTGGAAAGGATGGACCTCATGAGATTAGCTAAAATTCGTAAACATGGATGATCGCGAGGGAAACGATTACCCAGACAACCACGCAAGAGATCGGACAGCAGTTGGTTCAGTACAACCACAGAATTAGGCAGACAAACGAGGGCGGTCTTAATCGTCAGAAGAAGAATGAGAAAAGAGAAGAAGATGAAGAAGACATGGAAGACATGGACTGACAAGACAGTTTACGAGGAAGGAATTGTGTCGGACACATAACCGTGTGGCTGCAGTTGAAAGAAAAAGTTGTGAGCAGAAAACTTGCAAAGTACTCATGGCGTGAACTACTAGGAAACTTCGGATTGTTACTCAAGCTGCAAAGTTGCCAGAAATTGTTCATTCCGGTAAGCTGTAAAGAAACGATAAGATAACGTCGTAGTTGTTAGAGGGTCACGTCACGGGGAGTCACTATCGACGGAAGTTACGTGGCAACATTTTTATCCAAGAAAAACCTTGAAACGTAATCTGGTGTCTGACAATGACAACGTGAAAACCCGCTGTTCACTCCTGCACACTTGACAAATGACTTACCTGCAAGACGGTGTTGTTATCAACGTAACTCTCACTTTTTCTTTCAGTAACTTTGTCAGGAGAGCAGTAACCACGTAAGGCTGGTCGAAGTGTAGTTTCGGATCTGTCTCCGTCCTAGCGTGTACTCTGGCGTACGGGGCCCACTGTTTTCAAGATCTGCAGATTTACCTTGGTCTAAATTATGCTTCCTATCATCACAGCCGTCTGTTAAAGCAAGGACAGGAAGACGTCTGTGCAAGCTGCCTGTGCATCATTTAAACTTTGTTCTGTATGTTACCGTATTTTATTAGTTTCTGTATCGTTTTGCTGAGGCGTATATTGGCGACCAGTCCAGCAATAGCTTAGACGGACGTGGAATAATCTGTCAGATTTGCCGTTGCACCAGATGATCAGTCTTTTAACTTGCCGTGCGCTTTCGATCCGTGTCCAGCTCACTACCCTACCTCGCAAGCTAGCGCACTGGGATAAATTTATAGGAGCACGTCAAATACGTTTTCGAATCTGCAAAAAAGAATGGCTCTGACGGTTTTCACTTATTTCTGCAGACCTGGGTCCATATTTTTTTCATTCGCACATGACTCTGTAAGTTTGTGCCTCGCGTTTTTAATTAATATGGAAAAATTTCGTTTTAAATAACGTTACATAAACGCTGTAGTCTACATTTTCTTTATATTGCTGGTACACTGCTTGAATTGTTTTTACCTGAACTGTTCTTTTTGTTACCCAGTTTCTTATCAATGTGTTTGCGTAGCCTATCTTTCAGCTGCTGCAATGATGCGAAAGGAGTTCAGTATACACCAGAAAAGAGTTCCGACCATTTGCCCAACAACATAATATGTCTGACAGATAGTAAAGCAAGTTTCAAATCTAACCTAAAATAATTTCTTCAGAATAATTCCTTCTATATTATTTGAGAATTTTTATTTAAAAAGTGATAGTTTGTAAAAAGCACCGAGCATTAACTGTACTTTCATGAGTAATACAGAAAAAGATTTTCATTAATGTTAAATTTAGGTCAGTGTGCCATTTAGGAACTTGTAAATGGCCAGTGTGTGGCCATTCAGAGAAACTAATCATGTGTTCATTTCCCGTAAATTCACTCAATTCCCGTCATTTCAGTAACAAAAAATCATTCAAATTATATTCGGAAAATGTAACTAAATAGCCAACTGTCGCTTCCCAATATCATTAGTGTTCATAATTTTTAACTAGAGGTCATCCATTAACTTCGCCGTTCATTAATAGTCGTCTTGAGTGAAATGGGTTTCATATATGTTTGCGAGTACAAAACATTTTCTTTTTTAATTAGTCGTCGCCTTTTAGTTGAAAGCAAATATTTGTCGTGTAATCTGTGCATCTCTCTCTCTCTCTCTCTCTCTCTCTCTCTCTCTGTGTGTGTGTGTGTGTGTGTGTGTGTGTGTGTGTGTGTGTGTGTGGGTGGGTGGGTGAGTGGGTGGGTGTGTCTGCGTCGAAATAAAATTGTGCACAAAGTAGGCACAATAATGAAGCAATATGGGATAGAGAAAGGTTACCGAAGTGTCAACAGAACAACCACCAGTGCACAGAGGACGAACCTTGTATAATATGTTAACATTCCTTTATTGTTCGTTTGTTTACGTGTGCTAGACATGCAAAAACTTCAAACGAGGAACTGAACACTTCCGAGCGATCACAGGTAACAGCTCATATTCCACATTTCCTAGTCAGATAACGACCACAAAAATCAGAAAATATGAATCGACAAAATTTCCGCTTACATAGGTAAACAGTAGAGGACTAACAGATTTCAAATGAATTGGAGATGCGACAAAAAGTATAGAAAGTATGCCACCATATTATGTAATTGGAACTGAACTGCACAAATGCTGAATAGGTCACATTATTTTAACGTGTGGTTCTCAGTTACGTAATTTCCGAAGATACCCGCGTTGGTCGAATGAAAAATATCAAAATAAAGAAAAAGTTACGTGTGACTTGTGGCTGCTCTGCAATTTCAATTTCTAATGGTCGCTGTTCCCCTGCAGGCAACGCCTGCAGTCTCTGAATCGATTGTTTCCACTCGTTTGTTCCTACAAAGTGTTTTCATTCAAAAGAACGAATGGATAATTTAATCGATACATAAAACTACAACCGAGTGCGATGGGTGTTTTCCAACAACCGACTAAACTGATTGTTTTCACTAGGTTGTTCCCATCAGTAGGCAGGGAGGCTCAACTTTGGCCATTTCGTTCTGGGACCTACAGGATGTACATAAAGTCCGGGAACACTTTCAATTATTTATTGCACAAGAACTAAACATTGTAAAGATGTCACACATATTGCGTTTTGAAGATAACCTCTGAAAGCTTTTTTTACAAACATTCGATATGCGAACCATCACTGACTCGGCAGACGTCAGTACAGTAATGGAATTCTTGCTATACCCGTCCCAGCATGGCAACGTCGACTGTGGCAGTCGCTTCCCGTATTCTCTCCCGAAGCTCTGTTACATCACGTGGTAGAGGTGGTACATACACCAGATCTTTAATGTGTCCCTACAGAAAAAAGTCACACGGAGAGAGATATGGTGACTGTATACATGAAACAACTGTTGGTTGCACCTGAACTCGCCATGTTTGCGACTAGCGCCGACTATCGGGAAATTGCCAAACTACGCAGTGGCGGTATACATGAAAAACAACTTTCAGGGTTTCTCTTCAAAATGACATATGTATGATATCTGTACGATGTTTGGTTCTTGTGCAATAAATAATTGAAAGTGTTCCCCAGACTTTATGTACACCCTGTATACAGTGACCTGGTCAGCATCTGTGTAATGTAGTCAGCATTGTGACAATGCAACGACCTATTTACCATTTGTGCAGTACTGTTCCAATTAGATTTCAAGTGAACAGAGGCCTACATTTGTGCGCAGCATAATACTATTCATTCAATCGATAGTACTACAGAAAACTATTCATTCTATCGACTGTACTACAGACGGGAGGACACACACACACACACACACACACACACACACACACACACACACACCACACACACACAGAGGGAAGCGCGGCCGTGAAACTTAATCCTTTGTTTAATATTTTCACATGAAATTCGCAAGTTAACACGTCGCACCAAACAACACTCTCTTGAAATACAGTGAATAAACGTCATACGGCTAGAAGAAGAAACAGCCAACATAAAAGTCAGTATAAAACCTGTCCTAACGACAGTAACAATGTGAGCCTACTTTTCACTCACTGTGACGTCACATTTTCAACATTTGCCATCCACGTTTGCCGGCCGGTGTGGCCATGCGGTTCTAGGCGCGTCAGTCTGGAACCGCGCGACCGCTACGTTCGCAGGTTCGAATCCTGCCTCGGGCATGGATGTTTGTGATGTCCTTAGGTTAGTTAGGTTTAAGTAGTTCTAAGTTCTAGGGGACTGATGACCACATCTGTTAAGTCCCATAGTGCTCAGAGCCATCTGAACCGTCATCCACGTTTGTGGTATTTCCCGATATTTGCGGCCTCATGTGTCTCATATTAAATTATTTGTCTCAGCGTCCTCTACCGAGCAGCATACATAGCACACGCCCGTTGGGCATATTGATCACAATAGCCATACATCAACACGATATCGACCTTTTCCGTAATTGGTAAACCGTCCATTTTAACACGGGTAATGTATCACTAAGCAAATACCGTCCGCACTGACGGAATGTTACGTGATACCACGTATTTGTACGTTTGTGACTATTACACTGCCATGTATCATAAAGAGAAAAAGACGTCCAACCAAAACATTCATATTTCTTTACGTACTACACGAATATGTAATAAAAAATGGGGATTCCTATTTTAAAAAACGCAGTTGATATCCGTTTGACCTATGACAGCGCCATCCAGCGGGCCAACCATAGCGCCATCTTTTTTCCCCCTTCAAGCTATACAAGTTTCGTCTTTGTATTTTTTTCATTTGATGCTTATTTGGTGAGATATTTGGCCTGGTCACTATCAATGGACCACCCTATATACACTACGTCATCAAAAGTATCAGGACACCTGGCTTAGAAGTTCGTGGCCCCCTCCACCGGCAATGCTGGAATTCAGTATGGTGTTGGTCCACCCTTAGACTTGATGACAACTTCCACTCTCGCAGGCATATGTTCAATCAGGTGCTGGAAGGTTTCTTGGGGAATGGCAGCCCATGCTCCACGGAATGCCGCACTGAGGAGAGGTATCGATGTCGGTCGGTGGGGCCTGGCACGAAGTCGGCGTTCCAAGACGTCCCAAAGGTGTTCTATAGGATCTGGATCAGGACTCTGTGCAAGCCAGTCCGTTACAGTGATGTTACTGTCATGTAACCACTCCGCTGCAGGCCGTGCATTATGAACAGGTGATCGATCGTGTTGAAAGATGCAGCAGCCATCGCCGAATTGCTCTTCAACAGTGGGAAGCAAGAAGGTGCTTAAAACATCAATGTATGCCTGTGATGTTATAGTGCCACGCAAAACAACAAGGGGTGCAAGCCCCTCCATGAAAAACACGACCGCACCATAACGTCACCTCTTCCGAATTTTACCGTTGGCATTGCACACGCTGGCAGATGACGTTCATTGGGCATTCGCCATACCCACACCCTGCCATCGGATCGCCACATTGTGTACCGTGATTCCAAACTCCCCACAACGTTTTTCCACTGTTTAATCGTCCAGTGTTTATGCTCCTTACACCAAGCGAGGCGACGTTTGATATTTACCGGCGTGATGTGTGGCTTACGACTAGCCGCTCGACCATGAAGCCGGCCGCTGTGGCCGAGCGGTTCAAGGCGCTTCAGTCTGGAACCGCGCGACCACTACTGTCGCAAGTTCGAATCCTGCCTCGGGCATGGATGTGTGTGATGTCCTTAGTTTAGTTAGGTTTAAGTAGTTCTAAGTTCTAGGCGACTGATGACCTCAAATGTTAAGTCCCATAGTGCTCAGAGCTATTTTTTTCGACAATGACATCCAAGTTTTCTCACCTCCCACCCAACTGTCATAGTACTTGCAGTGGATCGTGATGCAGTTTGGAATTCCTGTGTGATGGTCTGGATAGATGTCTGTCTATTACACATTACGATCCTCTTCAACTGTCGGCGATCTCTGTCAGTTAACAGACGAGGTCGGCCTGTACGCTTTTGTGCTGTACGTGTTCCTTCACGGTTCCACTTCACTATCACTTCGGGAACAGAGGACCTAGGGAAGTTTAGAAGTGTGAAAATCTCGCCCGAGGCAGGATTCGAACTTGCGACGGTAGCGGTCGCGCGGTTCCAGAGTGTCGCGTACAGACGTATGACACAAGTGACACTCAATCACCTGTCCACGTTCGAAGCCCGTGAGATCCGCATAGCGCCCCATTCTGCTCTCTCAGGATGTCTAATGACTTCTGAGGTCGCTGATATGGAGTATCATGCAGTAGGTGGTGTTTCTGGGGGTGTCCCGATAATTTTGTGTGTGGGTGTGGTTCAAATGGTTCAAATTGCTCTGAGCACTATGGGACTTAATGTGTGGGTGTGTGTTTGTATGTAGGCGTGTGTGACATTCTTATTAACGTCTAAAAACCCGAAAAGCCGTAGGGGACGCTAAGACAAGTAACTGAATATAAGAAAAATGGGACCGCAAATGTCGGGAAATACCACAAAAGTGGATGAGAAATGTTGAACATGTGACAGAAGGCGTATATCGCTGCACGTGCAGCAGTTGAGATTGGGCGTGAAGGGATGACTGAGCGATGCAATACTTGTATTCGAGTAAGCGGTACCATTCCCGAACACCTTTTGTAAACGTGGTCTTCCGTAAACATAGAAGTTACGAAATTGTTGTCCTCGCTGTAACCAAGAAATATTGTTGCTATTTTAGTGTTCCGTTTTTTTTGTCCGTTCTTTTTTGTTTATATACTTTATTTAGTAAAGTAAACGTTGATCATTAACTGGTGACGACGGAATTTCGAAGCTTATACTCATCTACTTATGACGCAGTGTGGTAGGTTTTTATTGTTCTGTAATTTCCAATAAACCACCGGAAATAGCGAGATCAGTTAATAATAAATAATAAACCTTACCTCAATGTAAACACATAATTTCCTACTGTAGCGCAAAAAAAAAAAAAAAAATTACTGCCTGCAAGACGCAAGACTCGAATACTGATCTCTACGCGCTAAAGCCGTAGTAGACCCAGAGCCACATCGAGGTGAATACTTGCCTATTAGCCTTGGTTTGGGATGATCAGGTGCGACAAGGCGATAGGCTCAACCACTGCACGTGCGGTGAGGTATGCCATCTGTTGACGTCACATGTTCAACATTTGTCATCCACTTTTGCGTTATTTCCCGTCATTTAGGACCCCAATATTAAGTTACTTGTCTCAGCGTCATCTACGCCACTTCAGAGTTTTTAAACGTTAATAAGAATGACCCTCTATGAGTGAAGGGGCAGCTAAAATGCCGAACTTACTGAAGATGTATCTGCAAGATGACTGCTGGTGAACACCACATATTATCCTTGCTACTCGCTTTTGTGCAATCAATAAAGTGACGATTTGCCACAGAAAATTAATCCAAAACACATTATTGAGTGGTAATATCTTAGGAAGTTGATTCGTTCGTTTCCAAGACAAGCAATTATACGAATAACAAAAGTAGCCGAATTTAATTGTTTGAGCACGTCAGTAATACATTTCTCCCGATTCAAGTTTTCATCAATATGTGCGCCAAAAAATTTAGAGCATTCTGCCCCGTTTACTGACTCATGTTCATGTGCCACATCAATTGTTGGTATGACTCTGTTTCTTGTACAGAACTGAATATAATTTTTCTCGAAATTAAGGAAGAGCGACTTTCAGAGAAACGTTTAATAATTCTCTGAAAAACATCATTAACATTTTCTTCTGTTGCTTTCTCTCGAGCAAAAAGTAGCAATTCTGCTTGATGAATGCGGAGTGGAAGCTCAGTCTCAAAGATGAGGAATGTGGAGTGGAAGCTCAGTCTCAAAGATGAGGAATGGAGGTGGACCCTAAATTGATCCCTGTGGGACACCCTTCTTGATTTCTTCCCAGTTATTGTTTTCTCTCCTCCCAACATTGTTTGCCTTATTCAGCACAGCTTTTTGCATTCTACATTTACATTCTACAACATGAGAGTGTTAGAGGAGGGCGAGGTTTACACCGGAATGAGCCCGGCAGCTCCTCCGCGCCGCCACGCTTACGGCTATTCGCAGCGCGACCTCACGGCCGGCTTGTTATCTCCGCTGCCGAGGCCGTCTCCAGATATAGCCGTGACCCAGACCTAGCGCGACCCGGAGCGCGATACAACACCGATCTGCGAGGACACGCAAAGGAGAGCAGCCGTACCACTAGCAGCCGCTATGTCCTCAAGTTCATCACCTCCGTAAATACGCTCACCGCAGCATCGCAGAAAACATTATTCACCTACTTAAAAAGCGTGCACTGGTCGATTTTGGGCACTGTAGATTGTGTAGAACTGTTATCATGAATTCTTGGCGTCAGAGGAATGGAAAGGAAACGGCATGAGTCCGGAACCAAGCCCCACATACTTGATCAATATTTTAGAACCGGTGGCATGAGCGGTACTTTGTAGGCTAATTGCACTTCCCCATTATTCTCCAATAAACCGAAGTCCACCACCTGCTTTACCCACGACTTAACCCTCGTGATCATTCTATTTCACATCCCTACAAAGTGTTACAACCAGGTATTTGTATGAGTTTTCTGAAGTGCACAATTTTACGTTTCTGAGCATTTAAAGTAAGTTTCTAATCTCTGCACCACTTTGAAATCTTATCAAGATCTGACTGAATGTTTATGCACCTTCTTTCAGACAGTACTTCATCATAGATAGTTTCATCATCTGCAAAAAGGCTGAGGTTACTATTAATATTGTCTGCAAGGTGATTTATATACAACATGAACAGCAAAGGTCCCTAAATACTTCCCTGTCCCTACGGTCGCTGGTTCGAATCCTGCCTCGGGCATTGATGTATGTGATGTTAGGTTTAAGTAGTTCTAAGTTCTAGGGGACTGATGACCTCTGATGTCAAGCCCCATAGTGCTCATAGCCCTCTGAACCATTTTTGAAACGGAAAGAGAAAGAGATAGGAAGGAAACAATGACTTATACCTGCACAAGGTATTGCGGCGGTGCAACGGCGAAAGCTGAAAATTTGTTCCGGACCGAGAGTCGAATCCGGATGCTCCGCTTCTCTAGAATGGTTGCCTTAACCGTCTTTTTTTAGTGGTCGTCTTACCATTTTTCTGTTTTTTTCCTATTTTTTCGAGTGGTCACCTTAACCACTTTTTTATATATAAAAAGTAATGTCTTCCTAGTAGAGAATAAAAATTAAACGCCTACTACATGAGTAAAACGGTGTAGGTAATGAGAAAGAGCGCGTATCATACCCCTGTTTTTCGTTTTACTTTTTTTTTGATCAGACCACATACGACGCTCTCCAGGCGAAAAATGATGATGTGGAATTAGCATCACTAACAAACAAACATAAATGGAATTAAAAAAAACACCCTCCTGGAAGAACAAACAAAATGCTATCTGCGCCCCGCCAACTTACGGGTAGAGGCACTTAGGTTCCCAAGGAATTCAGACATGTTCTGGGCATGTCTTCGCACAGAATATTCGATTTCGCCGGTACATTGGACCGAGTCCTGTCCGCCTCGCCCATCCGGGCGCACTTTTCCTCGGACCCAAATTCCCAGTTTTCCGCTCGCTGCGTATCATCAACCGCTGTTATCACGAGCATGTGTGACCCTTTACCACTGAGGGGTTTCTGCAGTGATGGGGTGTGTACAGTATGTGGCAGACGGCTGTATTAAATCAGCGTAGTAACTTGTGCCGAGTCATCTTGAACAGGATGACTTCCTCAATGCCGACTAGCAGGGATTCCGAAGACATCGATCATGTGAAACCCAAGTCGCACTTTTCTCACATGACATACTGAAAGCTATGGATCAAGGCAATCAGGTGGATGCAGTATTTCTTGATTTTCGAAAATCGTTTGACTCAGTAATATACCTACGCTTATTGTTAAAAGTACGATCATACTGGGTATCAAGTGAAATTTGTTACTGGATTGAGGACTTTTTGGTAAGGAGGACGCAGTATGTTGTATTGGATGGAGAGTCATCATAGGATGTAGAAGTAAGTTCTGATGTGCGACAGGGAAGTATTTTGGGACCCTTGGTGTTTGTGTTGTATATAAATAACCTTGCAGACAAAATTAATAGTAACCTCAGCCTTTTTGCAGATGATGAAATTGTCTATGATGAAGTACTGTCTGAAAGAAGCTGCATAAATATTCAGTCAGATCTTGATAATATTTCAAAGTGTTGCAGAGATTGGAAACTTGCTTTAAATGTTCAGAAACGTAAAATTGTGCACTTCACAAAACGAGAAAACGTAGTATCCTGTGACTATAATTTCAATGAGTCATTGTTGGTATCCGCCAACTCATGCAAATTCCTGGTTGTAACACTTTGTAGGGTTGTGAAATGGAATGATCACATAAGCTAAGTTGTGGGTAAAGCAGGTGGTAGACTTCGTTCTATTAGTAGGATAATGGGGAAGTGCAATTAGTCTACGAAGGACCGCTCATGCGACCAGTTCTAAAATATTGCTCAAGTGTGTGGGGCCCATACCAAACAGTACTGACAGGGGATATTTAACGTATAGAGAGAAGGACAGCACGAATGGCCACTGGTTTGTTTGTGCCGTGGGAAAGCGTCACAGAGATACTGAAGGAACTGTGCTGGCAGACTCTTGAAGATAGACTTATACCATCCCGAAAAAGTCTAGCGAAAAAGTTTCAGAACCCAGCTTTAAATGATGACTCTAGGAATATATTACAGCTCCCTACATATCGCTCGGCAACGGCCTTGCCGCAGTCGATACACCGGTTCCCGACAGATCACAGAAGTTAAGCGCTGTCGGGCGTGGCCGGCACTTGGATGGGTGACCATCCGGGCCGCCATGTGTTGTTGCCATTTTTCGGGGTGCACTCAGCCTCGTGATCCAAACTGAGGAGCTACTCGACCGAATAGTAGCGGATCCGGTCAAAGAAAACCATCGTAACGACCGGGAGAGCGATGTGCTGACCACACGTCCCTCCTCTCCGCATCCTCATCTGAGGATGACGCGGCGGTCGGATGGTCCCGATGGGCCACTTGTGGCCTGATGACGGAGTGCTACATATCGCTCACATAGGGATCGTGAGGATAAGATTAGTATAATTACAGCACGTACAGAGGCATTCAGACAATCATTCTTTGCCGCGTGGGATTAGCCGAGCGGTCTCAGGCGCTGCAGTCATGGACTGTGCAGCTCGTCCCGGCGGAGGTTCGAGTCCTCCCTCGGGCATGGGTGTTTGTGTTTGTTCTTAGGATAATTTAGGTTAAGCAGTGTGTAAGCTTAGGGAATGATGACCTTGGCAGTTAAGTCCCATAAGATTTCACCCACATTTGAACATTTTTGAACGATCATTCTTCCTGGGCTCCATACGTGAGTGGA
The DNA here is from genome assembly GCF_021461385.2 of Schistocerca piceifrons. NCBI lineage: Eukaryota > Metazoa > Arthropoda > Insecta > Orthoptera > Acrididae > Schistocerca > Schistocerca piceifrons. The sequence goes on along the minus strand of NC_060144.1, from coordinate 215,661,582 downwards.
ACGGGAAGAAACCCTACCAACTGGTACAATTGGGCCTACCCTCTACCATGCACCTCACTGTGAATTGCAAAATATAGATGTAGATGTAGAGTGGAGCCGTGACAGAATGGCAGAGAAGAGCTGTCGATTCTGTTTGACTCAAAATCTTGTAGTGAATGAAATTACCCAATTTGTGACCGTATCCACACGGACTGTCCAACATATCTACTAAGACTGGTCCACCACTTGCAGCCATTTAACACGGAGTAACAACAGTGGTCATAAATATCTCCTAAGCGACAATGAATAGAGATTGGAAAAAAACAATGGCAATCGATTTCCTGTTTGGTCTAAAGTTATGCTTTCTGATCGTATATTAATTGCTGTTGCAGTGAAGTTTACTGCACCAAGAATTGATGATACACCTGCTAAGTGTAGTGAAAAAATGGCTAGATCTACAGATGCACCCCACACGACAGGAATTGCTATTGTTAGAGAATGCAGGTCCTGCTCAACGAGTTTCCGAGCTAACCGTGAGAAGTGTACTGCATCCAATAGACGTTTGGAGTCTGGTACCACAGACTCCATTCCTAACAGTGGAACATAAAACTGTATTCATTCCATGGACCAGACTACATAGAAACTGGTCATTAGCTATTTAAAGACGTGTAGTGTGGCCTGACAAATCGCGACCGTGCCTCATTTGAAATGACGCAAGGCGTCGAGTGTAACGACTGTCCAATGGGGCGCGTAACACGCAGTTTGCAGAGAGTGTATTCTGGCACGTCCGAGTCACACGGTAAGCCCAACTACTCCATCGGCCGAGATGACGGAGCAGATACCTTTAATCAAACCTCACACGACAGTAACTCACAGTGACACGTCACAGGAGGCATACGAGCAGACCTTCATTGACGTCAACCGTGCAGGGTGTGGTGTGTCGTCGGCTGCGGTCGTATTGTAATTTTTACTTATTATGAAAAGGGGTCCAGAAAAATGTAGACAGTCTTTGATAGTCAATATTAATGGGACGAAACGACGTAATGTTATAGTTCTTGCACGGCGGGTCATGTTATTTGATGTGTTCAAAGTGGCCCCATTAGCTGCCAAACGATGTCGATGCCGCTGATTTGTTGACCGAACTACGGCTGTCAGTGTTGTCAATGTGATGGGCACGCAGAACGCCTCGATGGTTTCTCGTAGCTCATTCAATTTAGCTGGCTTCTGTTGATAAACTTTATTTTTCAAGGTCTCCCTTAGGTAGAAGTCAAGATGTGTAAGGTCTGGAGGCTGTGGTGGGTACTCAACAGCTCCTCTTCGACCTATTCATCGTCCAGTTAGATTTTCATCCAAGTAGGCTCTGACATCTCTGTGGTAGTGAGGCGGAGCGCATTCTTGTTGTAGGTAAGACTTTCCATTTCTCAGGTGGCAGATAAATCAATGTTTGCAGCATGTGAAGGTACACCTCACCAGTTACGGTAGCTTCAGACAAGAATGGGCCAATCAAACCGCGCTTTGACAGACCACATCACACCTTAATACCCGGTAGATTATCATGTCTGTCCACGTGAACTTGAGGATTTTCAGGAGTCCAGTACACGCACTTGTGGCGGTTTACAGTACCGTTCAGTTTGAGTTGCACCTCGTCAGACCAGATAAGCATCCCTGCAAACCGTTCATCCTCGCGAAGCACATCTTTAAACCACACGCAGTACTCCATCCTTCGATCCGAATCGTCCTCGTTCATAGCGTGCAGCGATCTTGGCTTGTACACTTTCCACTTCGCAGATTTCAGTATTTGCCGTACGCTTGATCGGCTTATCCCGCTTTCGAGTGCACTCTGTTTCACAGTTTTTTGAGCTGACTTAGTAAAATATTGCAGTAGAGCAGCGCTGAAAGCTGGACTGGTTGATGTTTTTGGTCTGCAATACCTTTCCTTATGCATATCCTGAACAGTATTATCGGCTTCAAATTTATGCCGAATATGATAAATGGTTGTACATGTTGGTGACTGAGTTCCGTACACATTACGCCATTGCCGTCACGGTCTTGCGTGACTCAAACAATTTTATTGCGTTCATTGTTGCTCTGTCATTTGCTGGAAAACGCGTCAAGGTCTGTTAAGGAAACAATGGGCTGCGCTACCGCATAAAAATTTAACGATTTGTCATTTTATTCCGAAGATATTAACTATCAAAGAGTATCTACATTTTTCTGTACCCCTCTGTATTTTATCTCTCCCATGTGTAACAACAGGCAACGGCCTTGCAGCAGTGGATACACAGGTTCCCGTCAGATCATTGAAGTTAAGCGCTGCGGAGCGTAGCTGACACTTGGATGGGTGACCATCCAGGCCGCCATGCGCTTTTGCCATTTTTCGGGGCGCACTCAGCCTCGTGATGCCAATTGCGGAGCTACTCGACCGAATGGTAGCGGCTCCGGTCAAAGAAAACCGTCATAACGACCGGGAGGGCGGTGAACTGACCACACGCCCCTTCTACCCGCATCCTCATCTCAGGATGACACGGCTGTCGGATGGGCCCGATGGGCCACTTGTGGACTGAAGACGGAGTACTTGCTTTTATGCGTGATAATAAGAAGTTCCTTTCGTTCGCAGGATCGGCATTCTACAACGTGAGAAGGAAAGGACAATAGGATATGTACAGCAGGGATGACGACTGTGATGAACTTCGAATCTGTCTATCGTCAAGACCATTAATAAAATCGCCACTGAGCGGCACAGAACATCAATACAGGGTATCTCAAACCTTTTCGGTGAAATTGGAAAGGGGCATAGTGGGTCCACAGCCGATTATACTGAGATATGAAACCAATGGTCGGAAATACATATTTATTGTGTTGTGGGCGTAAACAGAGTACACTGCATAACAACAACGTAGCTGATAGTAATTGTTCAAAGTGACGGCTGCCAGTCTCAGTGCTTGCGTGGCAACGGCACATAAAGTTCTGCCGCACACTCTCGAAGATCCCTGGTGTCTGTTGTATCGGTAGACAGACAGCTTTGCCCGTAGCAAGCAAGTCTTCATCCGTTTCTTCGTAGGTTTCGTACGTTTTGACGTAACCCCAGAGAAAAAAGTGCAGCGGTCTGAGATCCGGCGATACCACTGGCCATGGGATGGGACCTTCTCTTCCAATCCAGCAACGCGGACATTAACATCGAAATGGGCTGCTGCGCCGTCGTATTGAAATCACATCCTTTCTCGGAAACGAAGAGTGCAGTCTCCAAGAGGTGGACGCGCCATTGCAATATACGAGTATGTATTGAGACTGGCGGTCGTCGCTTTGAACAGTTACTATGCGGTGTACGCTGTGTATATCTTTAATGCAATAAATTTGAATTTTGGACCTATGGTTTCCTACCTCAATATAATCGGTTGTGGGCTCACTGTCACCTGTTTCAGTTTGCGCGAAACTGTTTGAGTGATCAAATTCTTTTCTCACGTAAAATAAACTTAAACTCTTCCAAAAAAAGTCGCTTTCTGCTTACGCTTGTAAGGAAAAGTATATCACTCGATAAAAATAATCTTCCTTGTCTCAAAGAATCACTACATGTCAGTCTTTTCATTTACATTTAACTCTATGTTAATAATCATCACCAACTGTCGATAAACTTAAACTTTTTTGTCATGCAAGTCAAGTTGAAAGAGTCGCAACAACTCCAGTTCTATTCATATGAAGATACCAGTTAGGATAAAAGTCTCACGGAAAAACTATGGGGAAAACGGAGACAGTAGGTAGTAGTTGCTGTATGGAGGGTGGCCTTCGGCGCGTTACAGCTTGGGACCAGATATAGGACAGCGCGAGCCGTGTTCAAAGGCGTCACACATTCTCCCCGAGATAATCCATTACATGAAAAGAGAAAACTGCAATTTCTGTTGTCACGTAAGATTCATGCATATACACTATGTGATCAAAAGTATCCGGACACCCCGAAAAACATACGTTTTTCATGTTAGGTGCATTGTGCTGCCGCCCACTGCCAGGTGCATTGTGCTGCCGCCTACTGCCAGGTGCTGCATATCAGCGAGCTCAGCAGTGATTAAACATCGTGAGAGAGCAGAATGGGGCGCTCCGCGGAGCTCACGGACTTCGAACGTGGTCAGATGATTGGGTGTAACTTGTGTCATACGCCTGTAAGCTAGATTTCCACACTCCTAAACATCCCTAGGTCCTCTGTTTCCTATGTGATAGTGAAGTGGAACCGTGAAGGGACACGTACAGCACAAAAACGTGCAGGCTGACATCGTCAGTTGACTGACAGAAACCGCCGGCACTGGAAGATGGTCGTAATGTGTTATAGGTAGACATCTATCCAGACCATCACACAGGAATTCCAATCTGCATCAGGATCCACAGCAAGTACTATGACAGTTAGGTGGGAGGTGAGGAATCTTGTATTTCATGGTCGAGCGGCTGCTCATAAGCCACACATCACGCCGGTAAATGACAAACGACGCCTCGCTTGGTGTAAGGAGCGTAAACATTGGACAATTGAACAGTGGAAAAACGTTGTGTGGAGTGTCGAATCACGGTACACAATTAGGAGACCCGATGGCAGGGTGTGGATATGGCGAATGCCTGGTGAACGTCATCTGCCAGCGTCTGTAGTGCCAACAGTAAAATTCGGAGGTGGTGGTGTAGTGGTGTGGTCGTGCTTTTCATGGAGGGGGCTTGCACCCCTTGTTGTTTTCCGTGGTACTATCACAGCAAGGGCCTACATTGATGTTTTAAGCACCTTCTTGCTTCCCACTGTTAAAGAGCAATTCGGGGATGGCAGTTACATCTTTCAACAAGATCGACCACCTGTTCATAAAGCACGGCTTGTGACGGAGTGGTTACACGACGATAACATCCCTGTAATGGACTGGCCTGCACATAATCCTGACCTAAATCATATAGAACACCTTTGGGGTGTTTTGGAACGCCAACTTCGTGCCAGGCCTCACCGACTGACATCGATACCTCTCCTCAGTGCAGCACTCCGTCGAGAATGGGCTGCAGTTCACCAAGAAATTTCCAGCACCTGACTGAACGTATGCCTGCAAGAGTTGAAGTGGTCATCAATGCAATGGGTGCGCCATCGCCATATTGAATTCCAGCATTACCGATGGAGTGCGCCACGAACTTGTAAGTCATTTTCAGCCAGGTGTCCGGATACTTTTGATCACATAGTATAACTGAAAATATACGACTGCGTGTTGAAAAGAAAAACCTTCGAATTTTTTATTCTGTACTCAATATCGGTTGAGGTATTACATGTCCCGCATATTACTCGGTCGAGTTTCCTGCTTCGCTGACCCCATATGCAACCCACTACATAGGAATTCGAATTGTGTGTTGTAACATGTCGGTGCGTGAGAAACCGTGCCCTGTAATCCCTCAGAAAAATGAAAGTATGGATTCGAAGAGTTCGTTCACACATGGGGCACCCTCTCCTTCAGCATGATAATGCCAGAACACACACGAACGCTCTGACATCTGTGACAATCCGACTCCTTGGGTCCACCGTCATCGATCATCCTCCATACCGTCCCGATTTGGTCCCACCCTATTTTCATGTTTTCAATACTTAAAGAACATCTCCGAGATCTTCACTTTGATAGTGATGAAGCGGTCCAAGCAGAGGTGAGATTGTGGCTCCGCCAACAAAGTCAAACATTCTACAGTGACTGTATCAACAAACTGGTCTCTCATTAGGAGAAGTGTGTTCGTCACCAGGGTGACTACGTTGAGAAATAAATACGTAGATACGAAGAATAAAGTTGTAGAATTTTGATAAACTGTGTTCAATTTAAAAAAGTTAAGAATTGTCACATAAAACGTTCGGAGGCGTTGCTTTTCAGCATGCCCTCGTAATAAAATCTTGAATAACATTTGTCGAAGATAAATTATTTAGCGGTTACGAAAAAACAAGTTTTATCAAAAAATTTGGGACACTACAAGGTTCCCGAGTAGGAAGATGTCCCGGCCTTACCGAGAGGTTAACGAGAGAAGAACCCGAGAAAGAAGCAAAGAAAGGTCAAAAAAAAAATCACAATAGTAAGACGGTTTAAGAATTTACCGGGAAATATAAGTGAGTTTTTCTACAGCTTGTATTCCTATCTTCTGTCTACGAGAAGCTGCCTTCTCCTTGATTCGCGAGTGTAAACACACATAGCGGTCACAGCATAATTTCTACAGTAACATTTTGTCCACGTAGCATCATAAAGAAACGACTACTACTGAACAGCCGTCTACCCTAACGTGATCTATGTTACAACAGTGCGTTTGGGTCACGCAGATTGCCCATGTTCAACAACTGAGTTACTGATCTTACATACTGTAGGATCTCAAAGGTCGGAAAGTGCCGCGCGGGATTAGCCGAGCGGTCTAGGGCGCTGCTGTCATGGACTGTGCGGCTGGTCTCGGTGGAGGTTCGAGTCCTCCCTCGGGCATGGGTGTGTGTGTTTGTCCTTAAGATAATTTAGGTTAAGTAGTGTGTAAGCTTAGGGACTGATGACCTTAGGGTAAAGTCCCATATGATTTCACACACATTTGAACATTTTTGAGGTCGGAGAGCGTTTGCTGATGGAAATACGCAGTTTGACTAAAGACTGCCGATTTCTGCCACTTGAGAATTGGAGCAGGAATTTTTGAGCTACAGCGCTTCCAAATATTTTCTACATAATAAGTGAAATGGAAAACAGATCACTCCATTTCATCTGACTTTAATCTGTTATCCGGAAACGCCTTAAATAAAGTCCTTGTACCTTATCTTGAAAAATGTTCGGCTTATTTTGCTGCCAAATGTTGCACATATTGCTACCGCGGAACGAGTTTACGAAATAACTACTTTCAAGTTCCAGGAGAAAGAGCTGATAAAGAGCTTTGATAGTTTCCCATGAATATTTTTTTAAGTATGGGTTCAAGGAATAGTTACCCAAACATCGAAAGAGCTTTGAGTTTCAAAATGGTTCAAATGGCTCTAAGCACTATGGGACTTAACATCTGAGGTCATCAGTCCCCTACACTTAGAACTACTTAAACCTAACGAACCTAAGGACATCACACACATCCAAGCCCTAGGCAGGATTCGAACCTGCAACCGTAGCAGCAGCGAGGTTCCGGACTGAAGAGCCTAGAACAGCTCGGCCACAGCGTCCGGCAGCTTCGAGGTCATTTATGACAATTTCAGTGACAGCAACATTTTGTGAAAGCAGTTTTAGCAAATTAACGGTGATAAAAATCTATTCAAGATCTAGGATCGGTGCCAACAGGCTGTCAAATTTAGCTCTCTTGTCGGTAGAACACAATGGAGATTCTAAACGTGACTTCAGTGACAGTCAATCAAATTGCTTCGCTCAAAGCAAAGAAATGCAAAGTCAAATTATATTACCAACACATTTCTCTGAATCTTATTACTACTTATTATCTTTTACAACTAATGAATCATTTATGCGCTATTAATAATTTATGTGGACCAAATAAAGTCTGTTCCTTTTTATTACATGCCATTCTACACCAATGTACAGTAGCTGTTCTCCCAGGGCCACAGGACTGGCTCGGTATGGCTCTGCTAACGTGCCATCATGGTTGTGGGTGTTTTGAGGCAGCGCGTCGTTTCGTCTGCTGTCGTGGCTCTCACTGTGGTGGTAAACTGCCCCTGTGGACTAAAATGAAATTTCCTGAGGGGTAAAAACAAAACGGTTCGATTGTGTTTCACTCACGAAAGTAAATTATTTTTAAAACATTATTACTGTTTTCACTATTTCGTAATAATAGAGAATTGTGAAGGTGGTTCGATGAACCCTCTGCCATGCACTTAAATGTGATTCGCAGAGTATTCATGTACATGTAGATGTAGACTGTCCACATACTAGCATTAAGGGGAGCCGTTCTAAAACCATTAAACATATTGCTCTGAAATTTGGACTACATGTTCAGTGAATATGAAACTTCCTGGCAGATTAAAACTGTGTGCCCGACCGAGACTCGAACTCGGGACCTTTGCCTTTCGCGGGCAAGTGCTCTACCCGCGAAAGGCAAAGGTCCCGAGTTCGAGTCTCGGTCGGGCACACAGTTTTAATCTGCCAGGAAGTTTCATATCAGCGCACACTCCGCTGCAGAGTGAAAATCTCATTCTGGATGTTCAGTGAATATTTCTCTACAAAGTTATAATGCCATATTAAGAAATATTTATTGGTTTTTGTTTTACAATTTTTTCAAACAGATGCTTATTTTTTTCTCTAAAATTTTGCATTTTTTGTTCTATAACTCTTGAATTATACTATATGTTTTGCACAATTTGTTATAAAAATGAAGGAAAAGAAGTAAACAGTATTGTGTATAAATTTCATTGATATACTGTTAGCAGTTTTTGAGAAATTTTCTTCATTGTATATTGCCACTGCATCATACACACCAAAATGCAATGTTTTTATCTGTACAAACACTCTTTTGGGAATCCTAATCCAAATTAAATTATTTATACCTTCATTTGGATTTTGTGTTTTCCCATTTAAACACTTTTCCAATAAACTTGGCTGTGATAAATCTCTGAATATGGGCTTAGTTACATCAATTACAGCATTTGGCAAACTGTTTTTATGGACATATTCCTTTCCTGATTGGTACTTACACAATCAATCATCACCTGTGGGGCACAGTCCATGTTGCGGGTTCTCATTTGTTGATGCAGTATGGAAAAATAATGCCCATTCTGCTCTCCTCATATGCTCAATGCTTCTTGTATTTTGCCTAATTGCACACCCATAATACCTCTGCAATCTATCAGTTGCTTCATCTGTCAATCTTCCTCTTCCTCCAAGGTTCTTACCATCACTAAGTTTCTGGATTAAGTTTCTCTACAGCTTTATATCCCTTAGAATCACCATCTCCCAGATAGTTAGTGTATCGTACATTATACCACTCCTGTGATCTGGAAAAAATTACTTTCACTCCCTCTACTTCCACCGCTCCACTCGTGCCGTGAAAATTTGCTTCACAACTTTCACTATGTTCGTCCTTGGTATTGTCTTTACATCTACAGTGTTTTCACAGAATATCAACATGAATTACTTTGCAACTGTCTCCACTGGTAGTTGTCACAACTCCATTTAGAGATTTATGACTCCTACGTTGCCATGATCCATCTAAAGCAACAGTTAAATCTCCACAATTGCCGTTATCTGTCACAGCTTCTTCAACTGCTTTCTCCCTTGTTGATTGAGAAATATCTTCAGCAGAAGATCCCACGAATTCATTATAAAACCCAAATTTGATTGGTGGTTTTGGCAAGTTCATAATTCCACATAACATTGTCCCTGCAGCACTGCCCTTGCCAATGCAACGCAAGCCATACACTAGCCTAACATTTATATCATACACCTTCTTTTCATTATTACCACTACGAGGAATACCGTTAGAGTTAGGAAACGAAACTTCTGCAGCACATTTGTCACACATTTTACATGCCAAATCAATGTGTGAAGTTATTTTCAATTTCAGTCCTCTTTCTTTGCAAACCTGGCACAATACGCTATCTTTCAAAATATTAGAGAGCAAGGAAACTTAATTATTTCATTCACATAATTACTGTCACTTTCATAGTTTTAAAATTTTTTTTGCTGTCACACAGTTTCTTGCTGGAAGTTCTATCACATCCATTTGGAGTAGTCAGTGAAGCAGTCTGAGCAGCATCTCTTGCGAAACAACAAAAGATTTCTTCTTCCACTCATTGTGCCTTTTATTAAACACTCTGACGTCCGACCCCCCTTAATGCGTGACACAATGTGGTGCAGGTTGCAGTTTGTGTAATGATTGTATGAATAACAGCTTCCTAACATAGTCCGCCCACTCCAGTCATATTTTGTACCATGCATCTATGACAGTAAAAATTGAGACATATACATCACATATGCTTGAATATCTCGTGAAAATGCCTTCTCTGAGTTATAGGTTGTTCCCGCAATGAACCAGGTATTGGTTCGTTATTCACTATACAACGGTAAAAGAACTAACTGACAGCACAACATGGCAGTAACCATGTAATCGTAAGTTCATCGCTGCAGGGCCTCCACAGTATAACAATAATAATAATAATAATAATAATAATAATAATAATAATAATAATAATAATAATAATTATTATTATTATTATTAGTAGTAGTAGTAGTAGTAGCATTGGCGCCGATGTTGGGGTGGGGGACTACTAGACCTGGGGGTACAGAGTATTTGTAACATTTTGGAAGGTGAATGGCGATTTGTAAGTAGCCGTAAAAAATTCCAGTTCGGACTTTTAAATCACTTTTTAAATGAAAACCACCTGACTACATTATTTTTTTGTTTGCCCAGAGAGCTAGGGGGGGAGTGCACCACATCCTTACCCGCTCCCCTCCCCTTCGCCGTGGATACAGGTGCCCTTGAGTAGTAACAGGGATAGTGTTCAGACACAGAGCGTTGGTAGTCTAAGGACTTCCAATTTTTGTTAGTTCAGAAGGAAGGACTGCAGCGATGAACTGATCTACATACAGTAAGTATAGTGCACACATTTTAACTTGGTTGTTTTGAAATGCTGGTGCAGGATGTGGATGAAGCAAATGTCGCTGGGAGAGATGTGCTGCCGAGAAAGCACGTTTTGTAACAAGTGCCTATTCCCACTGTGGATAGTCAGCTTTCCATTCCGAGAACGAGTTGCAGGTAGCACTCGCGGTTCACCGATAACGGCTTAATCAATCTGTAAAAAAGGTTGTTAGAAATAAGCAGTACCAATTGTCTCACTGACTCATAAGTTCGTGGTTTAATAAAACACCTACAAACACTAAATTTCATTTATCATTCGACATTCTAAAAATAAAAAAGTGTTCAAAGAAAGTTCTTTTTCATTCTAAAATTTAGTTAAGAACTGATGTTGCTGATGGTGGCACTGAGGAGATGGGGAGGGGTACTTTACTTCCTTCATTGTAAGAATAAACCAGATGTAAACAAACACAAACGTGACGATTGGTCGGCAGCCGTAACCCACGTACACTGGTGTTGTTACTCTCTTGGAAGAACGTCCAACTTATGTGTTAGATATCTTATTACCGTGTCGCTGTAAATGAAACTTCTAGATATTCCAATGTGTTAACAGCCATAAACGCTTTTCTTAATCACGCTTTGGTTATGTAGTTTTTATTTCGAAAATCGCGTACAGTCACAGAATCTGTAAACACTAGTTGTGCTCTGATTGGCACGCGTTAATACGTACTGTGAAAATGGCTGACAATAGGGCCGATGGCCCTAGCAGTCTGGTCCCTTCAATCCCACAAACCGCTGACACTAGTACATGCTTCATAGTGAACCACGCAAGCTGAACATCGTTAGGAATGGTGAAAAACAAGTTGTTCTTAATATTTATCACAGGATTATAGAGATATGAGGTTTTCCAAGAAACTGTATTCTTATTTAATAAATATCAAGCATTCGTGGATGTATAATGCGTGGCTTAATCGGTAGCGATGGAGACAATTACACGCGAATTCTGTGGCTCGCTGGTTCGAATCTCGCTGTGGCTTACTTGTTTCGTGCAGTTCGAATACCTACGTCATCTGTATATGAAAGTGATCGAATATAATCTAATTAACAAATACTTACTCATCTTTTTTATGAAAAATGCACGTCTTCTTTTTTCTAACTAAGCAAAATTCCTGCTTTCATTGCAGATATAAATTCTATTATCGATATTTTATAAATGTTTGTTAATAAAGAGTATTTAAGTTAAGAAAACATTACATGTATTAATTTTTGGGAGAAAAATGAAAAATCAAATACTCTTTATTTGCGCTAAGTCCATTATTTTATACCACAGATGTGGTTTCACAGGAGGCAGAGAGATAAGTGTCGCAGATTAATCGAAAACTATAATTTTTACGGTGTGGAGCACACTGTACAAATGCTGCATTTTTACAGTTGCCAAATTAGCTCTGCAATCTGAACCAAATAGAATTGATCTGGAACCAAGTTATGTGATTTGCAGCGGGAAATTACAAGACGTTGAAGTTGCTAGATGTGCTGAAACTTATGCCCAAAGCTTTGTCACACGTCGCTGCCGAACGCTGACGAAATGCAGAACAGCACGTCACACAACAAGAGGAAAAAGCGTGGATTTTTGATGTCTTCGTGGATTTTGTTGATTTCCTCGTTTTCAACGTAGCTGATAACAGTTCCAGTACTGACACGTATTACTCGGATTCGGCTGTGGAAGGATTTCAGATATTACCAGACGACTGACTATAAATAGTACCTTCACTGGTTCAGGATTTAACTACGTGGTCAAATTCCTGAAATACGCTTTTACGTCACACATGCCTCACGCGGAAAAATTACCCAGTGTTTAAGTTAGGAATTCCCTCACTCTTGTTTTAATTTAGAATACTGTGTTGGCTAAAAACGAGGATATGTTACGTTTTCCGTCTGGTCGCCTAAGAAACGTATCGCCGGAGTTTTGCCATGTATCGTTTCATTCTGCTTAAAAATCAGATGACATTAGGAACTATATTGTTTCTCTGCTCGTCTCTTTTTACGTCTTCACCGTAGCTGTTCACATCACTGCAGTTTAGTTGGACCAGCTTGCTGGCCAGTGCTGTTCACGCTAAATGCGCCGGCAAAATTGTTATCCCGTACCATTGCTGAGTCGATGTGCACGCTACGTACAGCATAAAACGTACCCTTATTTTTGTACTTGACGGTACCCTAGATAGCTTTGCTTCCGCTCCACGTGAAACGAAATCCAATGAGATTCCAGCAAACGTGGAAGAATGCATAATGTAATGAATACGTCAGTTTCATTCTTAGGATGAACGCTGTGTAGCTAATGTCTGATTGCACTCGGGTTGGAAATCACTGGTGTACTGCTAGGCAGCCAGACTGTCAACAGATGGAGCTTAGGTGGGGAACACATGCGACCTCGAGACTGAATTAGGCAGCCTCAACCTTGGGAGTGGGTTCACGGCCGGTCGCCGGCGCCGCAGTAGCAACACACCAGCTCTCTGTTACAACTCTTTCCGTAGCACCGCTACCAATGGTAGAAACTTTCTTCGATCACTGTTCACGGCAAACCTTGTTGAATGTCACTCCTTCCCCCAATCTGCATGGAACGAAATCCATCTGGCCCTATTCGTTTTTTCTTTTTTGCCGTACCGATTGCTGACCTTGAGATAGATTTTTTTACTTAATTGATTTGCTGTCCGCGCTGGCGTCTAACTTCTGAAACAATAAATAGACAGTAATGTCAAACATTTGGCACAATATTAACACTTCTGTGGTGGCTCATAACGTGATTGGACGTCGCCATTTCTAAGAATAAGAAATGAAACTTTCGAAATTGCATTAAGTAGGTGATTGAGCTTTGTGTGTGTTGCCTTTTTTTGTAGTACAACACAGTTATGTGTTTCAGTTTGTGCAATGTATCTTTACATTAATCAACTTTAATTATATTTTTTGAAAGTTCAAAAAACAAACAAGTGACATTGACTGTGTCGATTTCTTTTTAAAAAACTAAAAATCCGCCTCGTTTGCGAAAAAACACCTAGTGTTGAGAATTAACCCAGGTTTCGGCGTAGATAACTACACCTTCTTCAGAACAACAACAAAACCCACAAGTGCCTAAAAAGACCTTTGTCTATATTTAAACGAACACCATAGATATACATTTATAAACGAAAAAGAAAAGGAAAACACAAACAGTACATATGTACAAAGTCAAAACCACTACTTAACTTAATGGTGTACGCTCCACCTCACACCGGCCTATGTTCGATGGGCCATGACCCGTCACAAACTGCAGCAACAAACGGTCGCTCACTTACAAGCCTGACCCGTTATCTATGCACATGCGCAAGACAATGTGCATGTACATAGATAGCGGGTCAGGCTTGTAAATGAGCGACCGTTTGTTGCTGCAGTGGGTCATGGCCCATCGAACATAGGCCGGTGTGAGGTGGAGCGTACACCATTAAGTTAAGTAGTGGTTTTGACTTTGTACATATGTACTGTTTGTGTTTTCCTTTTCTTTTTCGTTTATAAATGTATATCTATGGTGTTCCTTTAAACATTGGCAAAGGTCTTTTTAGGCACTTGTGGGTTTTATTGTTGTTCTGAAGAAGGTGTAGTTATCTACGTCGAAACCTGGGTTAACAACACTAGGTGCTTTTTCCGCAATCGAGGCGGGTTTTTAGTTTTTTAGTATATTAACCAAAGATTGCTGACGCGCTGCGATGTTGAAGGTTCTTACTAACGATTTCCTTTATTATGGTTCGTTATAATTATTCCTGCATGCTCACTGGTCAATAAGAAGCAACACTGCAATGGCAAATGTTAAATCCACCCATTTGGTAGCGACAGTCACTGCTAGACCTGTAAAAGGTGCAAGTATGTGACACAGAGAGTCTCCATGTGCATTTATTCATTATTTCGCCTGTGACGTAGGCTGCTCTCCAAGCGACCATGAGGTAGGCAGCTCTTCAGTTGTCAAATATTATTACTGTCATATTAAACTGGTCAGTAACTACTGGCTTGAGTAACCCATAATAATCCCTAGTAGCTACAATTTGTTACACTTAAATGTACCACCATACAGCTCACGCCTGCAAAACCTCTTCATAACAGCATCATCTAGAGGACACGACACTTGATGGTGATTATCACCGTAATCGAAACCAGTACCCGATGAATAATAACTGATTTTAACGGCAGCTGCGATTTCGATAATATTGTGTAAAGTGGTCCTCACACGTGCAATAATATTGTCAAACCGTCAATATATTGAACGTCTGAGAGATCGTATCTTGATCAGCTGTGTTGATAGCCCTAAAATATTTTCAGTATTGTCAGTACATACTGAACGTGTGAGGTATACTCCGTAGATATTGACAGAGCTTCATGAATCAGCGCAAGACGCTTTATTTTGGGTGTTCGACATGTTAACCTTGTAAAATCGCGTTGCTAACTGAAATATTGGCAATAATATTGATGGTGTGTAGGTTGTTTCAGTGTTTTGAAATTCTGACAAACTAGTGTTGTCAATAACATATGGTACCGATGATGTCATCAATAGCGGAATGTTCTAAAAGTGTATGGGCAGTCATTCTGAATCCTTCTGTTTCCAAACGGAGGTAAGAGCACCAAATAAATAGGACGGCAGTGCGAAATAAAGTGGAGCGATGGTGATTCTTACATTCCATCCTAATGAACAGTTTCCCCACTTCGTCTTCTCGACCAGCATATAACAACTAAATTTCGAATTCAGTATATTCTTACAGGTATACTCTTATGTATTTTGAGGAAACAGTGCATGAAGAAATCAATACAGGCATCATTTAATGTCGTGTAATTTCGCCCCTGGACTTCACAAGCGCTTGGATTCGGTTAGCAAGTGAGTCTACAAGATTGTGCAGGTGCGTCACATCCAGGTTAAGCCACTCGCTGAAATTATGACAGTGAAATTCCACGAAATTTCAGGGATGGTGATATCGGCGTGTTACCCACTGTTTCAACATGTTCCACAGATTTTTTTATGGGGTTCAATTCAGGTAATTTTACGAGCTAGTCGATGTTTAATAGGATGGGGGAGCGTTCAGAAAACCAGTGAATGTTCTTCCAGCCCGATGAACTTTGCTGCTGTCGTTTTTATGTGCATGTATGAGCAATGGCCTCATTGCACGCAGTTGCCTTCGCAATTTTCTCTCTCTGACAGGTTGCGATGGACCTTCATTCATTGTCTGCACCAGTTGCTGTCAGGTTTGGAGGCGATTTTGACTCACAGGCTGTGAAACGCGTCTCTGGTCCCTCTCAGTCGGGATCTTTTACCGGCACAATTCTAACGTGTTTCGTGGCCGCGTACGATACACCACTGCCTGTAGACACGTTGAACAATCCACCGCACGGCCAAACGCAACTGTCCCTTTTGGCCACCCTGCCACTTCCTTACATTTACCTTTTTTCATGTACAATGATCACTTGAAACATAAATATTTTACTGATCGCTACTGTCTTGTGCTCGCGTAGAGGCAGTGCGTACGCCGTTCAGCGCATGATTCGATCGCTGCGCCATCTGTAAAGGGTTAACAATTCATCTATGCGTTCGCCTTGGGAGTGATTAATTTTTCGTCTGCTGAGCGTACACTTTGCCTGACAAAATAAGTGAAGCATCCAGAGGAGGTGGAGGAAACAGGCTGAGGGGGTTGAGACGTTATTTGAGTTATTTCAAAACCGAGTCAAATTTACAAAGAACTTGGCAGGTGAGCATACTTATCAATATGACGTTGCAGCCGCTCTGGTCTGGATGCATGCACATTCGGTTGGGAAGGGTGTCATGGAGCCGTTCTATCATTTCCTGAGCCAAGCTGACCCGCACCTGTTCCTGGTCATCTATATCCTGGGTACTGGCACGGGGATGAAGTCGTCGTCCAAGCTGGTGCCGTAGGTGTTCTACTGGGAACTGGTCTAGGGATCTTGCCTACACTGATAGTAGCTTAACATCACGAAGACGGTTCGTGGACACATGTTCCATCACGTGAGGTAACTGAAAAGAGACAAGAAGTTCGTGATGTATCGTTGTGCTGTCAGAATTGCCCCAATCACTACCAGCCCTGACTTTAAGTCATAACCGTTGGTTCCTCACTCCTTGACCCCACGAGTAATAACAGCGTGCCTCTCCTAAACAATGAAGGAATGGGGCCTCCCCTCAGGTCGCCGCCATAAGCCGACGATGGTCATTTGACGTAGTGCAGCACTACGAGTCATCGCTTCACACCAAACAATCGACACTTCCTGGTCAAACACCACTCATAAACGGAACAGTTTGTGTTGGGGTGTTAATGGAAGCCTACACATGGGATGGTAATTCCCTACTCTGGCTGGTGCTAGTCATCCACCGACCAATGGCTCAAGATGACATAGAATGTTGTAGGAAGTTCATTTCTTGTTTTCAGATGGCTGGCGCGGATCGGAACCGGTTCGGATGTGCTTGATGCAGAGTACTGCGATCTTCTCTTGTAATGGTCATATGTGATTGATCAGAACCTTGACGACGACTATCTACATCTACATACACATACATACTCCGCAACCCACCATACGGTGCGTGGCGGAGGGTACCTCGTACCACAACTAGCATCTCCTCTCCCTGTTCCACTCCCAAACAGAACGAGGTAAAAATGACTGCCTATATGCCTCTGTACGAGCCCTAATCCCTCTTATCTTATCTTTGTGGTCTTTCCGCGGAATGTAAGTTGGCGGCAGTAAAATTGTACTGCAGTCAGCCTCAAATGATGGTTCTCTAAATTTCCTCAGTAGCGATTCACGAAAAGAACGCCTCCTTTCCTCTAGAGACTCCCACCCGAGTTCCTGAAGCATTTCCGTAACACTCGCTTGATGACCAAACCTATCAGTAACAAATCTAGCAGCCCGCCTCTGAATTGCTTCTATGTCCTCCCTCAATCCGACCTGATAGGGATCCCAAACGCTCGAGCAGTAATCAAGCATAGGTTGTATTAGTGTTTTATAAGCGGCCTCCTTTACAGATGAACCACATCTTCCCAAAATTCTACCAGTGAACCGAAGACAACTATCCGCCTTCCCCACAACTGCCATTACATGCTTGTCCCACTTCATATCGCTGTGCAATGTTACGCCCAAGTATTTAATCGACGTGACTGTGTCAAGCGCTGCACTACTAATGGAGTATTCAAACATTACAGGATTCTTTTTCCTATTCATCTGCATTAATTTACATTTATCTGTATTTAGAGTTAGCTGCCATTCTTTACACCAATCACAAATCCTGTCCAAGTCATCTTGTATCCTCCTACAGTGACTCAACGACGACACCTTCCCGTACACCACAGCATCATCAGCAAACAGCCGCACATTGCTATCCACCCTATCCAAAAGATCATTTATGTAGATAGAAAACAACAGCGGACTTACCACACTTCCCTGGGGCACTCCAGGTGATACCCTGACCTCCGATGAACACTCACCATCGAGGACAACGTACTGGGTTCTATTACTTAAGAAGTCTTCGTGCCACTCACACATTTGGGAACCAATCCCATATGCTCGTAACTTAGTTAGGAGTCTGCAGTGGGGCACCGAGTCAAACGCTTTTCGGAAGTCAAGGAATACGGCATCCGTCTGATACCCTTCATACATGGTTCGCAAGATATCATGTGAAAAAAGGGCGAGCTGCGTTTCGCAGGAGCGATGCTTTCTAAAGCCGTGCTGATGCATGGACAGCAACTTCTCTGTCTCAAGGAAATTCATTATATTCGAACTGAGAATATGTTCGAGAATCCTGCAACAAACTGATGTTAAGGATATTGGCCTGTAATTTTGAGGATCTGTCCTTCTACCCTTCTTATATACAGGCCTGCCCTCACGTTCGCATACACTCCAGCAGCGGACCAAAAATCTGGGTACTGCACAATTCGACTAGTCGTCCAGTCGACCAAATGGAGACCCACAATGAAGCCCCTTCCAAACACTATCAGGTGCTTATAACGCTGTCTCAAATGATTACACGGCATCTTCATGTCCTTCACAGAGATTACTCAAAACTGACGCTGTTCACACCCCTACCAGGCCTGGTAACAAAACTAAACACGAGCAACACTAATATGTTACTAACTGTGTCCAGGTGGTTACAATTCAAGTCCAGCTACTCACAGAGGTACGGTTTAGGATGTTGTTATTGTATGGCAGCTAAACTTGGTAGAAAACTAATACCTTAATGCAGCATCGTTTTACACTGGAAAAAAAATAGTAATGTACTCCCTGCAATATTCTGTATCATCCCGAACCATTGGTCGGTAACTAGCAGCAGCTAGACTAGGAAATTACCATCCCAAGTATAGGCTTCCGTTAACACCCCAACACAGACTGTTGCTTTTGGAGTGATGCTGTGACTAGGAAGTATCGTAGTTCTGCACTACGTTGGATGACTATCGTCGGCTTATGGCGACAAACTGGGAAGAGCCGGCCAGTGTGGCCGAGCGGTTCTAGGCGCTTCAGTCTGGAACCGCGCGACCGCTACGGTCGCATTTTCGAATCCTGCCTCGGGCATGGATGTGTGTGATGTCCTTACGTTAGCTAGGTTTAAGTAGTTCTAAGTTCTAGGGGACTGATGACCTCAGATGTTAAGTCCCATAGCGCTCAGAGCCATTTGAACCATTTGAACTGGTGAGAGGTCCCATTCCTACAGTATCCTAACGCGTTAAAGTTAAACCGATTTACACTGGGAAAAAGAATTAATTCCAGTTTTGGCCACCAGGTGCAAATCTGGCGCTGTGAATGCTGGAAAGATGTTTCCATGAGTAATATTAGGAACGGGATGTGAACAGAAAAGGTCAGACGAGTGAGATATGCATAATGTTAATTTTATTATTAGCTGCTGCTTATGCAAATTGTTCTGCATGAGCAATGGAGACGTCGACGAGATGATCAACAGTTGCTCGCAACAGTTCTCGTGGAGGAACGTGTTCCTGTGTGCTGGCATTGAGATCAGGTAGAGACCGAACGTGTCCTTATAAACGCTCTGAGCCAAAAGTCACGTAGATTCCATTCAGGTGCTCTTGTAGGCTATGCATCTGGAAAACTCTTGGACATAGCACATACGTTCACGGTTGCATTAAGCAGCTCTTTCACTGGGCGAGCGATATGAGATATTGCTCCATCTTGTATGAAAACAATGGTTTCCACACAGCTGCGCTCATCCAAACCAGGAATCACATGTTGAACAAGGTGGTCTCGATAACGTGCAGACGTAACGGTACACTTGACGCACACTTGAAGGGCCCTCTTCAGAAAAAAGGTGCTTGTGAATCCACACCATGCAATCACATGTTGCGAATGCAATGGCTCTTCGTGCAGAACTCACAGCTTAACATTACCTAAATTCAACAGTTCTGTGTATTCACTGCGCTGTGTAGTGTAAAACGTGCCTCGTCACTCTATAGAATATTACCCGGCCACATGTCATCAACTTCCATCCGTGACAGAAAGGTAGAAGCAAATTCAGAATTTTGCTGAGCATCTTAAGATTTCAGTTGCTGCGTCTTCTGAATCTTGTAGGGGTACCAGTGTTAAACAGAGACCAAAATGTTCTGTACTGTTGACCATGGGATAGACAAGTCCAGTGACACTGTATGAGCACTGGCACTAACTGGGGCACGTACTGCATGGCCTCAACAGCGACTTCGTTAATATCTTCCACCGGGATAGGAAGCTTAATCTTCTAGATGCCACACGAAGCTCACCTGTGCTTTCCAGTTTCATTCTAATCTTCTTCAAACCATTTAATGACATCAGGACATTCCTCAGACATTTCAGTCCTCGATACTCTCTCAATGCAGCACCGTAATTGCTGCCGTTTACATAAAACAGTTTCATTAAGAGCGCACGGTCTCTTTTCTAGATAGCCATACTGTTGACTTCCGTTAAGGCTGTCGCATGACAATGTAAATGTCATACCGTCATACATAAAGTTTACAGTGCCGGATGCACACCTGGTGGCCAAAATTGGAACTAAGTTTTTCCCAGCGCAAGTCGAATCCACATTAACGCATTAACATATCGACCAAATTCCGCTGTCATAATTACAGCCCACACTGGACCTCTATGTGTAGCTGCACTTTAATTATAGCCACCCGGTAAACAGCGTAACAAAAAAGTGAAGCAACCAGAATGCACGGTCAGATGTCAATGTAACTTCGCATAGGTACGCACTGTCAGTGGATATGTAAATGACTACAATCGCAGTTCTTTGTGACAGGTAGAACGAACACCACGATTGCTAGAAATCCGTCCAAGCGCCGAGAGTATGCTTCTGCTTACCTACACCAATGCTAATGGGGTACAAGTTGCTGCACTTACCACCCTTTGTATTCGAATTTCTTGTCTCTCTTGCTCAACAACTATGTCTCCTTATGTTTTTTAAGGAGATTTCCCAAGTTTCCACTAGTTAAAACTCTGTTGATTATTTTCCTCTTGTTACTTTTAATTCCTGAGGATGACTGGTTATCGTAGGAGTAATACGGAATTGTGGACTGATATCACAAGCTGTGACATCACTACCATTCAAATGGTCAGTATATAATTATTGCATTGATTTACAGCTTGTCTGTTACGTTTTTGTGTCCCTTATTATATAACTTCTTCTGGCGGCAACACCTGCTGTAGGGTCAACCTCCGATGCTGCCACCGTCAGGGGACAGGAGATATGCAGGGAAGATATCTTTCATCTGCTGATAGGACAGTGGCGACAACAGCACAGCTAATTGTTCATAATTCTTCACCTTTTCGATCTTATCAATTTCTTGCACAGTACAGTATGTAACGCAGTTTATAAGTACACGAGTGACTACTGTTGTCGGGACTGGTGGCTGAAGAAACTTCAGTACTAAGCACTAAATCTTTCTGGCGTATCGTATTATAACTTTCTTGGCTACCGCTATTGATGCGTTCAGAAACTCGTTTCGGAACTTTCATGTACTCCATCGTTTTGAACCACATACGGATTACATTTCGAACTGTTAGCCGCATTCAAATGCAGGGACGTTGGCACCTCGCTTAAGTTTACGCGAGACTGTCATGACACCCTTAAAAAGCGGGGCATCCCACGAAAACCGTGACGTTTGGTAACATTACTACATTCTCTCCATATTTTTCGGGCGTAAACACAATGGTGCTGTCACCCTGGTCTCTTTATTTGTTTTACGGATTATACTTTTACCAACGTAGGACTTCGAGACCCCTTTGCAGCCTGTTTTGCTCTTCATCAGGTGTTTGCTTACATAATATGAAACAGTTGCTAAATAAATTTAAAACTAACCAAAAAAAGGTAAAAGTCTCTGGAACAAGCCTGTGACCCGACTAATGATCTGACTGTAGTCTGAGTACAGACAGTCATTCTTCGCTACAGCGCTATGAGGGGCAGGTTGCGATCCCCGCGCTCCAGTGGCCTTTACCCCGGGAGAGATCCCCGACACTTATTTGATAGCAGGCTGAGTGGACCTGGAGCCTTGCTGGAGGAACTGGAACGATGAAAAATCGCGGCCGATATTCAGGATTGAAAATGGGATCCCCACAACCCCCGGGCCAGAGTGTAATGCGCTACCCGCTAGAGCTCCACGGTCACAAAACTAACTATGATTCATAGATTATGGTCACT
Source organism: Schistocerca piceifrons (assembly GCF_021461385.2). Lineage (NCBI taxonomy): Eukaryota > Metazoa > Arthropoda > Insecta > Orthoptera > Acrididae > Schistocerca > Schistocerca piceifrons. The sequence continues at coordinate 215,639,396 of NC_060144.1, read as the reverse complement.
GTGACATGAAAGCAGTTGCTTCTTGTGGGAAAATAGAGAAAAAGGGGACGGGGAGGGCTCCAAAGTGACATCCGACGGCGTTAGCCATCACCGTGATGTACGCCTAAGAGTACTGTTGCGAGCTTTTCTGTATAAAAACAAATAATACAGTGGGTATTGTGACTATAATTTTATTGGACTGAACTGGTTTCCTATATTTAACTTCGGATTTGTCTATGTTGTAATGCTGAACAATGCAAGTGGTGTAATTACAAAACACTATGGAATGCAACGAGGCGCCAAACTAACAGCAACTGTAAAACTATGTTGCAATTAGCTCCACCAAATTAATTAGAAAACCTAATGCTGTGAACTAAAGAAACTGTCCTGTGAAATTCTGTATTGTGGAGCGCAGTGACTACAGTGGTCGGCGTCACAACAGGTGACATATGTTTTCAACACACTGAACTAACAGACTGTAAATGCTACATAAAATTACAAATAGGATTATGAAAGAATAAATGTTTCTTTGAAAATGCTCTTGAGCTGTGCACGGCTCGCGTTTATCCCATTTATTGTTTGTCATCTTCTATTACGGTAGTGCCGCTTCGTTTTCTTATTCCATTTACTGGCGTCACTAACTTCCTGCCTTACTTGTCCGTGAGCGGCAGCAGCACCGCCTATGCACTGTCGTAACATCTCCAGAGCGACCGATAGTATTTCCAGGTCATCGTGTGTCTGGGAGTCAGTTCGGGACAGACCAGCAGTGTAGTCGGGACGCAGCAGCAATGAAGTCGGGGGACGGATCGCAAGTGAGGCGCCGACAGCCAGTGCTCACCGACCGCTGGCGACACACATCAACTGTCCGATGGAGGGAGATTGAAGTGGGGCGACTGTTGGTTGGTCGTCCGCTTGGTTGTCTCATCGGCCGACGTATGCTTGGTCCTCTCACCGTTGCCGGTCCTTGGCAGATGGTCGGTTGGCGTGGACCAGCGAGGAAATATCCGTCTGGCTGGCTGGGCCCGCTTGTGGCCTCTATGCAGTGTCGGAGTGTGTGGTGCTGTTCTCATTGCTATGAGGTTTGTGGCTGACCGATCCTGGACATGAAAGTTGAGTTTTGACTTAATCTACCAGCAAGTCACGGCTGTTCACACTGTGTCGTTTGGAGTTCGTTGTCGGCTGTTGTGATATTCCCGCGAGCAACAACGTGTGTTTTCAAGTTGGCAAATTTTAGCCATCAGCCGGTGGAGTTTAACGGATCTTGGTTATTTGAATTGAAGTGCACCAGCGGAATCTTCTGCCATGTGGCCGTTAACGTTCCTGTTACCTGCCCTGGCCATTGACGTAAATTCAGGCAGTGTATTTTGCTTATCGTGTTGTCGCTGTCCAGCACGGTGTGTAGTTTGACAGTTCAATGTATAATTGGTTGTGGACGCCAATACCTTCTACGTTGTTCCATGGAACTCCCTGTTGTGTGCTGGTCGGGTGAAGCGGAGGTTATCTTGTCGGTGGGTCCATTGATTGTCTGTCTGTTGGGTTGTCGTTGGGTTGACAATGGTTGGGCCGACTGCCTGTCTCACCTAAGCAAGCATTAGTGTTTAATTCGAGGCTGACCCTTGGAACTTCTGAGCTCTCTTGGATGTACTGCTTTTTCTTGTTTGTCTTCTTGTTTGTATTTTTATGGCTTCCAGCCGATTTTTAGATTAAGGTTGTTTTGCCCTTGGCATGAGATGGTTTGGGCCTCCAGCCTAATTTAAGACCTGTTTTACGTAAGGCCTTTGGCATTTTTAAAATTAATGTTATTGAGTCTTAAGCGTTGGGCCTTCAGCCGATTTTGGATTTAAGTTGTTTGCTCTTAAAGTGTCAGATTCTTTGGGCCTTCAGCCTAATTAACGAACTGTTTTAAGATAAGGCTTTGCCTTTTAAATTTCTGATTTTGGTTGAGCTTTAAGTTATTGACTTTCAGTCGTTTTTAAATTAAAGTGGTCTTGCTCTTAAGGCATGAGATTGTATGGCGCATTCAGCCGCTAATTAAGTTCCAAAACTAAAGCTGTATTTTTTTTTAAATTTTTTCTTGGCTCTTGTAATATTTGATCCAAATAAAAGGTTGTATATTCGAGTGTAACTGGCAGCCGCATATTTCTCCCCCTTTGCACAACTTAAACTACCTGTCCTGTTCTGTGGGTTTCGCAGGGCGTCTCAACCCTCTCTTTCTAATTGTGCAGACTGACTAATTAATATTCTGAACACTGAACGATGCACGCATGAACGTAACTTTAAGAATAAGAGTGTCTGCATATGAAACGAAAACTGATATGTACTCTACTAAAGCAAAACCTGGTAACAATTTTGAAGTGCAACACTTGACTGTGAATGATTTAACTGTGTCCTGACTGCAGTTTTAAACTGACCCTAATAAATTATTATGGTCTACTTGTGGCAGCACAAACTCGGTGCTGCTGAAAGTGATGAACTTAAAAATACAGTGAAGCAGCAAACCAGCTAAACGGAAAGAAAGCCTTGCACAGTGCAATGTAGGGATATGGAAATATTCTGAGCAGGTCGTGCTTTAGCTTTAGCCACAGTGTTCAGCAGAGTGCAATGCGGTGACAGACATTTTCAAAAAATGAAATTCGTGAAAAGACCGTGGAGGATATTGCATTTACTGAACAATGTAGAAAGACTGGCACTCAAAAACTATTCTAACACTCTGAGATCTATTAAAACCATCTTTACAAAATTTACTTCTTATTAAAAATATGACTGCCATGAAATTAATTATTGAAATGGTGAAAGCAGTGATAAGTCTGTAACTTCTCAGCGCAAGCCAGGTGAACAGATAACTTTACTTAAACACGTCTCAGTAATCGAACAAATTGATCTGGGCCAATAAAGAAAAATGCTACTAAAACTTTCCGTTTTTCAAACACATCATAAATTACGCACAGGCAAGCAACGCAGCAACACCATTATTTGAAAATCTTCACATTTCTCAAATTAATCTTTACCAAATTATTTTTTCAAATTTCAACATCCTCCGTATCTTTATCTCTATGCTCTGCAAGCTACTGCCGGAACTCGCAGTGGTGTGACCAACACCCGACTCCTCACTCACTCACTTAGGCCCCTACTTCTCACAGAATGCTACTGGCAACGACAGTGTTACTGACAGCAGAAGAGACACAACGTACGGTTTGAAAAATGTCCAGAGTACAAATATGAAGTAAGACACTTCGAATCACGGTGAAGGCATTTTTGTGAGGGTAAGCGAGTCACATGAGTTGTCCAAGTATTGGACACCCTCGTAGAATGGTCATTGAGGCTACTAGAAAAAGTTTTTCAAATTTTCAATTGGAGTGATTTATGAGATTCGAACTAAGGTACTTGATATTAAGGCACTGCCACAGCCAACAAAGTAAGAGTGAAGGGCCACTTGCATGTGGCAGACATGAAAGCTGTCTAGCGGCCTACACTATGACACGGTACAAGTATACTGGGCAAAGTAATTCATCTACGAGGGAGGTTCAGTAAGTAATGCAACACATTTTTTCGGCCAGTTTCGGTTCAAAAAATGCGGAATTTGTTGCGGGACAATGTGGAATATAACCACTTCAGCCGTTATAGCTTCATGAAGTTCCGATAAGTGGCGGCGCTACACGTAGTCTTCGAAATGTCGTCTGTAACGGAGATGCCTTCTGAGCAGGAGCTGCCATTGAGTTGGCGGCAAGCAAGAGGATCACAAACATTCAAAGGCGCGTGCAGAATCTCTACGGAGACCTGACAGTGAACAAAAGCACGGTGAGTCTTTGGGAGAGGCGTCTGTCACCATCGCAACAAGGTCGTGCCAGCCGCACACAGCTCTGACTCCTGCAATATTGGAACGTGCGGACACTCTCATTCGAGGTGATCGACGGATCGCAATCAAACACGTCACTGCACAACAAGACGTCTCTGTTGGTAATGCTGACACACTCGTTCACCAGTTGTGGTACAGAAAGGTGTATGCCCACTGGGCTCATCACTGCTTAACAGAAGACCATAAAGAGCTACGAAGGACCATCTGTGCGCAATTGCTTGCGCGTTACAAGGATGATCGTGAGAATCCTTTATCGCACATCGTCACAGGGGATGAAACATGGGTTCATCACTTAGAACCGGACACAAAATGGCAAGCCATGTAGTGGTGCCACAACACCTCTCTTCTGAAGATAAAGGACAATGACAGATCTTCAACTGATAAAGCCGTGGAGATGGTCTTCTGGGACTCCAAAGTGGTAATTCTGTTTGACGTCCTCCCTCATGGTGTAACGATCAACTCAAAGAAATGACTTCAACGTGTTCGTCATCATAAAAGTGCAAACAAACTTCTCCTTCTCCATGACAACGCTAGGTCTCACACAGATCTGCGGACGTGAGAGGAGCTTCTCAAAACTTTTTTTGTACTGTTCTTCCTCTTCCACTCTAGAGCCTGGATCTCACGCCTCAGACTTCCATTTGTTAGGCCCAATGAAGAATGCACTCCGAAGGAAGTAGTACGTGAATGATGGGGAGGTTATTGATTCACCAAGACTTTGGCCCTAACGTCGACCACTGGAGTGGTACCCCGCGGGTGTGCTGGTCCTCCCAGTAAGGTGGCGTAAGGTCATCGCATTGCGCGGAGATATATAAGAAAATTAGAGTTTTGTAGCCAAAAGAGTGGGGAATAATATGATGAATTGGAGTCCTGAATGAAACCAACCTGCTTTCAAAAAAAAAAAAAAAAAATGAGTGTTGCATTACTTATTGAACAAATGGAAACACAAGGAAACTGCACAGCAGTACAAAAAAAAAGGAATGTTAATCGTGTAGCCATATTTACAAGTTAATTAGTTATTTGAATGTAAAATGACTTTTTCCCCATCATTATGATTTACTGGGAAAATGATCCGTGAAACTAACTAATAACAATCAATCGTCTTCAACTGAAGGTTCGTCTGAGTACAATGTACACCGACGAAAAGATGGTACAAATACAGGGTGTTCAAAAAGTCTCTCCGCAGTGCCGTATGACTGTTCGCCTGCCTGGGTTACTTCCCTTCAAATGGACTCTCCCAACATTCCACTGTTTCGTTTATGTCAGCCAGCGTCAGTAGTATCGTTGGTGTGTGTCGTTACGTGTTGACGTGAATGTTTAAGTTTAGTTCCTTTGTTCGTTTGTTTCGTTTTTGTCACTGTTAAAATGCTAACCATTTAAGAACGTGTCTTTTTAGTCGAACAAGTGTTCAAAGCTGATGTTAAATACACAGTATCAGTTCGTCAAATATTTAATTCAGTTTTCCCGGAGACAACACTCCCAAATCACGATACTGTACAAGATTTGATTAACAAATTTCCAAGTACGGGTTCAGTGACAGATGCACCGAGAAGTGGTTGTCCTAACGTTTTGTCTGAAGATAAACTACTCGATATTTCCGATAAAATGTCCATGAGTCTGAACAAGTCAGTAAGAAAACAAGCCCAGGAAATCGATGTTAGTGTCGGAACATCCCACACAGCTGTAAGGAAAAAATTAAAACTTTTCCCATACAAAGTGACAGTCGTGCGAAAAATACTGATCATGGCAAGAGACTGCATTATTGTCAACGGTTCAAAAATTCCGTTCAACAAAATGGAAGAGATATTTCTAACGAAACGTTTTTCACTGATGAGGCGTGGTTTCATTTATCCGGGTACATGAACTCGCAAAATTCTCGTATGTGAAGTACTGCAAATCCATTGTGTATTCACGAGAAACCACTTCATTCTATGAAAATAGAAGTTTGGATTGAAATTTCTAGACGTCGGATTGTGGCTCCCATATTTTTTAACGAAACAATAAACGCCCAATGACACTGTAGTGATATTCTGTACCCATTCATAGGAGAACTTGTGTTAAGTGAAATACTGAACGGTTATTTTCAACAAGATGGTGCAACCCCCAGCTCCAGTTTCAATGTCACTGCTTGCCGTTGTTTTTAATGATCGCATAATTTCACAGGGACTTTGGCCTCCACTATCGCCTGACCTAACACCACCTGACTTTTTCTTCTGGGGTGCAGCGAAAGCAACTGTCTATAAAAACCGTCCAAAATCCATCAATGAATTCAAAACTGCAATATCCACTTTCACTGCTTCTATCACAGAAGAAATGCTACAACTTGTGTTTGGAAACATGATTAGACGAATTGAATATCTTGTATTTCATTGAGTTTCATTTCGGTATATTCACTGCGGCGTACGGCACGCGCGGCTAACAATCAACGGCACTGCGGCGAGACTTTTTCTACACCCAGTACTTCATAGTCTATAGGGCGGTTAAGTCAAACGGGTCCCCTCTACTTATCTGTATTGCTGTTTCCTAATACGCATTACCTTTTGCATCAGTTTTATTCCAAAAAGATCCCTGATTTAGCGAAGGTCTGCCCATCTTTAATACTACGTCAAGATGATCAGCTTGTCACTTTCGACTATCAAGTAATGACTGCGAAGGTATTTTATTTTTTTTTTTAAATTACAATCGTCGTCATAAAAGTGGTTAACAATTGGTTCGTTGGTAGTTGCTACGAAGTCAGAGCACCCATCATATTTATAACGCTGTTTGAATCAGACAGACAAAATATGTTGAACCAGTTATCGATGCGCCGCAAATACACCAAATAAATAAAAAATGAAACGAGATGTCCAAGCGGGCTATCGCGCGCCAGAGAGAAGTGAAGTGCCGCTGATGGCAGTGTGTGTCGCTCCTCAAACACACTGATAACACCAGCAAACGCAAACACTCGTATCAATCCACTACGCCTTATCGCTTCAGAGCTCACAGCTCTGACCAGCATGAGTACAGAGTAGCAAACTACTTTTCTCTCATAACCATGCAAGATCTGAAATTACGTTTACAGGTATTGTTCAGGTCGTATTTCGTTACATGGATGCAAACATGGAAACACTGAAGAAAGTTCAAACGTAACCCTTCTAATATTCTTCTTATCTTTTGGAGGAGATCCGGGGAAGCGGTGCTCACCCCGTCACTCCAAAAGTTTTCGAGACTGGTTCAAATGGCTCTGAGCACCATGGCACCTAACATCTGAGGTCATCAGTCCCCTAGAACTTAGAACTTCTTAAACCTAACTAACCTAAGGACATCACACACATCCATGCCCGAGGCAGGATTCGAACCTGCGACCGTAGCGGTCGCGCGGTTCCAGACTGAAGCGCCTAGAACCGCCCGGCCACAGAGTCCAGCCTTTCGAGACTGGGTTCATAAAAAAATAGAGAAAAGTCAACATGGTGGTTTTAATGCTTCGGGTGGTGTTTACAATCTGCCCCCAGTCGAGTGCAACGCGTTTATACGGGTACAACCTTGTGAAACTGTCAGGAAAGTCCTTCTTTGTGATGTTCAACTCGCACGTCACATTGGCCTGAAAGTCGGTTATGTCGTCAAAGCGCTGATTCTTCATATTTCTGCACTTTGTCATTTTGTTGTACAGCAACTGTAAAACTATGTTGCAATTAGCTCCACCAAATTAATTAGAAAACCTAATGCTGTGAACTAAAGAAACTGTCCTGTGAAATTCTGTATTGTGGAGCGCAGTGACTACAGTGGTCGGCGTCACAACAGGTGACATATGTTTTCAACACACTGAACTAACAGACTGTAAATGCTACATAAAATTACAAATAGGATTATGAAAGAATAAATGTTTCTTTGAAAATGCTCTTGAGCTGTGCACGGCTCGCGTTTATCCCATTTATTGTTTGTCATCTTCTATTACGGTAGTGCCGCTTCGTTTTCTTATTCCATTTACTGGCGTCACTAACTTCCTGCCTTACTTGTCCGTGAGCGGCAGCAGCACCGCCTATGCACTGTCGTAACATCTCCAGAGCGACCGATAGTATTTCCAGGTCATCGTGTGTCTGGGAGTCAGTTCGGGACAGACCAGCAGTGTAGTCGGGACGCAGCAGCAATGAAGTCGGGGGACGGATCGCAAGTGAGGCGCCGACAGCCAGTGCTCACCGACCGCTGGCGACACACATCAACTGTCCGATGGAGGGAGATTGAAGTGGGGCGACTGTTGGTTGGTCGTCCGCTTGGTTGTCTCATCGGCCGACGTATGCTTGGTCCTCTCACCGTTGCCGGTCCTTGGCAGATGGTCGGTTGGCGTGGACCAGCGAGGAAATATCCGTCTGGCTGGCTGGGCCCGCTTGTGGCCTCTATGCAGTGTCGGAGTGTGTGGTGCTGTTCTCATTGCTATGAGGTTTGTGGCTGACCGATCCTGGACATGAAAGTTGAGTTTTGACTTAATCTACCAGCAAGTCACGGCTGTTCACACTGTGTCGTTTGGAGTTCGTTGTCGGCTGTTGTGATATTCCCGCGAGCAACAACGTGTGTTTTCAAGTTGGCAAATTTTAGCCATCAGCCGGTGGAGTTTAACGGATCTTGGTTATTTGAATTGAAGTGCACCAGCGGAATCTTCTGCCATGTGGCCGTTAACGTTCCTGTTACCTGCCCTGGCCATTGACGTAAATTCAGGCAGTGTATTTTGCTTATCGTGTTGTCGCTGTCCAGCACGGTGTGTAGTTTGACAGTTCAATGTATAATTGGTTGTGGACGCCAATACCTTCTACGTTGTTCCATGGAACTCCCTGTTGTGTGCTGGTCGGGTGAAGCGGAGGTTATCTTGTCGGTGGGTCCATTGATTGTCTGTCTGTTGGGTTGTCGTTGGGTTGACAATGGTTGGGCCGACTGCCTGTCTCACCTAAGCAAGCATTAGTGTTTAATTCGAGGCTGACCCTTGGAACTTCTGAGCTCTCTTGGATGTACTGCTTTTTCTTGTTTGTCTTCTTGTTTGTATTTTTATGGCTTCCAGCCGATTTTTAGATTAAGGTTGTTTTGCCCTTGGCATGAGATGGTTTGGGCCTCCAGCCTAATTTAAGACCTGTTTTACGTAAGGCCTTTGGCATTTTTAAAATTAATGTTATTGAGTCTTAAGCGTTGGGCCTTCAGCCGATTTTGGATTTAAGTTGTTTGCTCTTAAAGTGTCAGATTCTTTGGGCCTTCAGCCTAATTAACGAACTGTTTTAAGATAAGGCTTTGCCTTTTAAATTTCTGATTTTGGTTGAGCTTTAAGTTATTGACTTTCAGTCGTTTTTAAATTAAAGTGGTCTTGCTCTTAAGGCATGAGATTGTATGGCGCATTCAGCCGCTAATTAAGTTCCAAAACTAAAGCTGTATTTTTTTTTAAATTTTTTCTTGGCTCTTGTAATATTTGATCCAAATAAAAGGTTGTATATTCGAGTGTAACTGGCAGCCGCATATTTCTCCCCCTTTGCACAACTTAAACTACCTGTCCTGTTCTGTGGGTTTCGCAGGGCGTCTCAACCCTCTCTTTCTAATTGTGCAGACTGACTAATTAATATTCTGAACACTGAACGATGCACGCATGAACGTAACTTTAAGAATAAGAGTGTCTGCATATGAAACGAAAACTGATATGTACTCTACTAAAGCAAAACCTGGTAACAATTTTGAAGTGCAACACTTGACTGTGAATGATTTAACTGTGTCCTGACTGCAGTTTTAAACTGACCCTAATAAATTATTATGGTCTACTTGTGGCAGCACAAACTCGGTGCTGCTGAAAGTGATGAACTTAAAAATACAGTGAAGCAGCAAACCAGCTAAACGGAAAGAAAGCCTTGCACAGTGCAATGTAGGGATATGGAAATATTCTGAGCAGGTCGTGCTTTAGCTTTAGCCACAGTGTTCAGCAGAGTGCAATGCGGTGACAGACATTTTCAAAAAATGAAATTCGTGAAAAGACCGTGGAGGATATTGCATTTACTGAACAATGTAGAAAGACTGGCACTCAAAAACTATTCTAACACTCTGAGATCTATTAAAACCATCTTTACAAAATTTACTTCTTATTAAAAATATGACTGCCATGAAATTAATTATTGAAATGGTGAAAGCAGTGATAAGTCTGTAACTTCTCAGCGCAAGCCAGGTGAACAGATAACTTTACTTAAACACGTCTCAGTAATCGAACAAATTGATCTGGGCCAATAAAGAAAAATGCTACTAAAACTTTCCGTTTTTCAAACACATCATAAATTACGCACAGGCAAGCAACGCAGCAACACCATTATTTGAAAATCTTCACATTTCTCAAATTAATCTTTACCAAATTATTTTTTCAAATTTCAACATCCTCCGTATCTTTATCTCTATGCTCTGCAAGCTACTGCCGGAACTCGCAGTGGTGTGACCAACACCCGACTCCTCACTCACTCACTTAGGCCCCTACTTCTCACAGAATGCTACTGGCAACGACAGTGTTACTGACAGCAGAAGAGACACAACGTACGGTTTGAAAAATGTCCAGAGTACAAATATGAAGTAAGACACTTCGAATCACGGTGAAGGCATTTTTGTGAGGGTAAGCGAGTCACATGAGTTGTCCAAGTATTGGACACCCTCGTAGAATGGTCATTGAGGCTACTAGAAAAAGTTTTTCAAATTTTCAATTGGAGTGATTTATGAGATTCGAACTAAGGTACTTGATATTAAGGCACTGCCACAGCCAACAAAGTAAGAGTGAAGGGCCACTTGCATGTGGCAGACATGAAAGCTGTCTAGCGGCCTACACTATGACACGGTACAAGTATACTGGGCAAAGTAATTCATCTACGAGGGAGGTTCAGTAAGTAATGCAACACATTTTTTCGGCCAGTTTCGGTTCAAAAAATGCGGAATTTGTTGCGGGACAATGTGGAATATAACCACTTCAGCCGCTATAGCTTCATGAAGTTCCGATAAGTGGCGGCGCTACACGTAGTCTTCGAAATGTCGTCTGTAACGGAGATGCCTTCTGAGCAGGAGCTGCCATTGAGTTGGCGGCAAGCAAGAGGATCACAAACATTCAAAGGCGCGTGCAGAATCTCTACGGAGACCTGACAGTGAACAAAAGCACGGTGAGTCTTTGGGAGAGGCGTCTGTCACCATCGCAACAAGGTCGTGCCAGCCGCACACAGCTCTGACTCCTGCAATATTGGAACGTGCGGACACTCTCATTCGAGGTGATCGACGGATCGCAATCAAACACGTCACTGCACAACAAGACGTCTCTGTTGGTAATGCTGACACACTCGTTCACCAGTTGTGGTACAGAAAGGTGTATGCCCACTGGGCTCATCACTGCTTAACAGAAGACCATAAAGAGCTACGAAGGACCATCTGTGCGCAATTGCTTGCGCGTTACAAGGATGATCGTGAGAATCCTTTATCGCACATCGTCACAGGGGATGAAACATGGGTTCATCACTTAGAACCGGACACAAAATGGCAAGCCATGTAGTGGTGCCACAACACCTCTCTTCTGAAGATAAAGGACAATGACAGATCTTCAACTGATAAAGCCGTGGAGATGGTCTTCTGGGACTCCAAAGTGGTAATTCTGTTTGACGTCCTCCCTCATGGTGTAACGATCAACTCAAAGAAATGACTTCAACGTGTTCGTCATCATAAAAGTGCAAACAAACTTCTCCTTCTCCATGACAACGCTAGGTCTCACACAGATCTGCGGACGTGAGAGGAGCTTCTCAAAACTTTTTTTGTACTGTTCTTCCTCTTCCACTCTAGAGCCTGGATCTCACGCCTCAGACTTCCATTTGTTAGGCCCAATGAAGAATGCACTCCGAAGGAAGTAGTACGTGAATGGTGGGGAGGTTATTGATTCACCAAGACTTTGGCCCTAACGTCGACCACTGGAGTGGTACCCCGCGGGTGTGCTGGTCCTCCCAGTAAGGTGGCGTAAGGTCATCGCATTGCGCGGAGATATATAAGAAAATTAGAGTTTTGTAGCCAAAAGAGTGGGGAATAATATGATGAATTGGAGTCCTGAATGAAACCAACCTGCTTTCAAAAAAAAAAAAAAAATGAGTGTTGCATTACTTATTGAACAAATGGAAACACAAGGAAACTGCACAGCAGTACAAAAAAAAAGGAATGTTAATCGTGTAGCCATATTTACAAGTTAATTAGTTATTTGAATGTAAAATGACTTTTTCCCCATCATTATGATTTACTGGGAAAATGATCCGTGAAACTAACTAATAACAATCAATCGTCTTCAACTGAAGGTTCGTCTGAGTACAATGTACACCGACGAAAAGATGGTACAAATACAGGGTGTTCAAAAAGTCTCTCCGCAGTGCCGTATGACTGTTCGCCTGCCTGGGTTACTTCCCTTCAAATGGACTCTCCCAACATTCCACTGTTTCGTTTATGTCAGCCAGCGTCAGTAGTATCGTTGGTGTGTGTCGTTACGTGTTGACGTGAATGTTTAAGTTTAGTTCCTTTGTTCGTTTGTTTCGTTTTTGTCACTGTTAAAATGCTAACCATTTAAGAACGTGTCTTTTTAGTCGAACAAGTGTTCAAAGCTGATGTTAAATACACAGTATCAGTTCGTCAAATATTTAATTCAGTTTTCCCGGAGACAACACTCCCAAATCACGATACTGTACAAGATTTGATTAACAAATTTCCAAGTACGGGTTCAGTGACAGATGCACCGAGAAGTGGTTGTCCTAACGTTTTGTCTGAAGATAAACTACTCGATATTTCCGATAAAATGTCCATGAGTCTGAACAAGTCAGTAAGAAAACAAGCCCAGGAAATCGATGTTAGTGTCGGAACATCCCACACAGCTGTAAGGAAAAAATTAAAACTTTTCCCATACAAAGTGACAGTCGTGCGAAAAATACTGATCATGGCAAGAGACTGCATTATTGTCAACGGTTCAAAAATTCCGTTCAACAAAATGGAAGAGATATTTCTAACGAAACGTTTTTCACTGATGAGGCGTGGTTTCATTTATCCGGGTACATGAACTCGCAAAATTCTCGTATGTGAAGTACTGCAAATCCATTGTGTATTCACGAGAAACCACTTCATTCTATGAAAATAGAAGTTTGGATTGAAATTTCTAGACGTCGGATTGTGGCTCCCATATTTTTTAACGAAACAATAAACGCCCAATGACACTGTAGTGATATTCTGTACCCATTCATAGGAGAACTTGTGTTAAGTGAAATACTGAACGGTTATTTTCAACAAGATGGTGCAACCCCCAGCTCCAGTTTCAATGTCACTGCTTGCCGTTGTTTTTAATGATCGCATAATTTCACAGGGACTTTGGCCTCCACTATCGCCTGACCTAACACCACCTGACTTTTTCTTCTGGGGTGCAGCGAAAGCAACTGTCTATAAAAACCGTCCAAAATCCATCAATGAATTCAAAACTGCAATATCCACTTTCACTGCTTCTATCACAGAAGAAATGCTACAACTTGTGTTTGGAAACATGATTAGACGAATTGAATATCTTGTATTTCATTGAGTTTCATTTCGGTATATTCACTGCGGCGTACGGCACGCGCGGCTAACAATCAACGGCACTGCGGCGAGACTTTTTCTACACCCAGTACTTCATAGTCTATAGGGCGGTTAAGTCAAACGGGTCCCCTCTACTTATCTGTATTGCTGTTTCCTAATACGCATTACCTTTTGCATCAGTTTTATTCCAAAAAGATCCCTGATTTAGCGAAGGTCTGCCCATCTTTAATACTACGTCAAGATGATCAGCTTGTCACTTTCGACTATCAAGTAATGACTGCGAAGGTATTTTATTTTTTTTTTTAAATTACAATCGTCGTCATAAAAGTGGTTAACAATTGGTTCGTTGGTAGTTGCTACGAAGTCAGAGCACCCATCATATTTATAACGCTGTTTGAATCAGACAGACAAAATATGTTGAACCAGTTATCGATGCGCCGCAAATACACCAAATAAATAAAAAATGAAACGAGATGTCCAAGCGGGCTATCGCGCGCCAGAGAGAAGTGAAGTGCCGCTGATGGCAGTGTGTGTCGCTCCTCAAACACACTGATAACACCAGCAAACGCAAACACTCGTATCAATCCACTACGCCTTATCGCTTCAGAGCTCACAGCTCTGACCAGCATGAGTACAGAGTAGCAAACTACTTTTCTCTCATAACCATGCAAGATCTGAAATTACGTTTACAGGTATTGTTCAGGTCGTATTTCGTTACATGGATGCAAACATGGAAACACTGAAGAAAGTTCAAACGTAACCCTTCTAATATTCTTCTTATCTTTTGGAGGAGATCCGGGGAAGCGGTGCTCACCCCGTCACTCCAAAAGTTTTCGAGACTGGTTCAAATGGCTCTGAGCACCATGGCACCTAACATCTGAGGTCATCAGTCCCCTAGAACTTAGAACTTCTTAAACCTAACTAACCTAAGGACATCACACACATCCATGCCCGAGGCAGGATTCGAACCTGCGACCGTAGCGGTCGCGCGGTTCCAGACTGAAGCGCCTAGAACCGCCCGGCCACAGAGTCCAGCCTTTCGAGACTGGGTTCATAAAAAAATAGAGAAAAGTCAACATGGTGGTTTTAATGCTTCGGGTGGTGTTTACAATCTGCCCCCAGTCGAGTGCAACGCGTTTATACGGGTACAACCTTGTGAAACTGTCAGGAAAGTCCTTCTTTGTGATGTTCAACTCGCACGTCACATTGGCCTGAAAGTCGGTTATGTCGTCAAAGCGCTGATTCTTCATATTTCTGCACTTTGTCATTTTGTTGTACATTCGTATTGGTTACACAAACCTTCAACACATGTGATTATTTTTTCCCAGAAAGAATAGTGCGCGTTTCGCATTTCAGTCAAGTAGCGGCAAGCGTCGACAAGTTGTTGCTCTTGTTCAGGAGCCGAGGTGCGCGTGAGGAACTTAGCGCACACTTTCTCTTCTTCAAAACATTCAGTAAAATTTCTTCAGCACTTGATTTAGAGATGTTGCTCTATTGCGATTTTTGACACGACGAGGTCGACACGTTACGGCCGCACGTCCACGTCTTAACATCACATGGACACAACCGGGTGGTCGAATGCTGTGCGTGTCTATTGGTTTTGGTTGACAGTTCAAGCTGACACTTAGCTACTGCGCTGACGTCGCTTATACGCCATGAATAAAATCACGCTCGGAACATTTTGGCCGGACGATGTATGTCATGAAAGCTTCATTTTCAATAAGTACCATATCACAAGATTTATACTGAAAAAAAGGTGAATAACAGAGAAGCTGAAGGAACGGCCTCTTATTGGCAGCAAATGTTATTTAGTCGTTCTTTTATGCCTGCGAATACCTTCGCTCCCTCTTTCTAGAGTTCTTAATTCTATGTAAGCCCCTTAGACCAGATGTAAACATACTTTTATTCAAATAATGACTACCTGTTAAAATTATTACTGTATTTAACTTATCTACCAGATATGCACTTCGAACCTTGGTTGTGCGTAACCTGGCTCTGCGTTCGATGAATCGCGTTACAACTACGGTAATGTCTAACGAGAAACCCCTTGAGTGTGGAGTTGTAAGTTCATTCTTTAGTAAGGCTCCTTTGAAAGTGTTTTGTTATCAGCTACGTCAGGAAAAATATTGGCTCCCAATGACTCTCTATGTGCACCAGGAGGGCGACAGAAAATGAGTGTCCGAGAGACACAGAGGTCAATCATGTGTGGAGTGTATGTATAGGGATACTCAAAAAGAAGGAACAGGCAAGCAATTGCTTCCAAACTACAAAAGATAGAAACACAATTCCAACGTTCTTGAAAAGAGAAAACTTCAAATTTTTATGCATTCTATGTGAGCACCATGTGTTACACGACAAATATTAAAATCTTTGCTCATTTCCTGCCACACACAAAGCAGCTGGTCACTCGTTATCGAATTCACAGATTCAACAATGTGATATCGCACACTTTCAAAAGCGTCAGGCATAGCGGGGATAAAAACCTGGTGTTTTACATGACCACAAAGATAAAAGTCGCAAGGTGTGAGGTGTGGAGACCTGGGAGGCCACCGGCGATGAAGTTCATCTTCTGCTCCTCCCCTTGCAATCCAGCGTCCTGGAATGCTGTCATTCAGGTAACGTGGACGTGCTTAGAGGATTTATCTAAAAATACTCTTTGAGAAACCGAACTGAGATTCCATGCGGACCTGGTGACTTATTTGCTTTGAAGTTCTTCAAATGTTCAAATGTGTGTGAAATCCTATGGGACTTAACTGCTAAGGTCATCAGTCCCTAAGCTTACACACTACTTAACCTAAATTATCCTAAGGACAAACACACACACACCCATGGCCGAGGGAGGACTCGAACCTCCGCCGGGACCAGCCGCACAGTCTATGACTGCAGCGCCCTAGACCGCTCGGCTCATCCCGCGCGGCTCAACTTCTTCAGTTAGTTCTCTACGCCAGGGAAGCTTATTACTATGTCGCCCATACTGGAGTCTGTTCGATGGTCAATCGACGGTATGTTCGTACAATTCTCCTGTGTGAACGATTTCTTGAAAGTGAAATTTAAAACTTCGGCTTTCGTTTTGCTATACTGGTCAACAAGGGACTGAATGGAAGCCTTAGACCCGCTTAGCGATTTTACGTAGGACAAGAATTTTCTGGGGTTCTCTACCGTATCATTTGTTACGGTATGACGGTGGTAGCAAGTACTTGTATATGCTTCACGCATAGATCTTTCCACAGACGCATGAATTTCTATTGACCTTTGTGCATTCTCTTTTGAACCGAGAGTGCAACGGGCTCTGCTTTCTCAGCATTTTCCGAATCTCGTTATTAAACTATAGTGAGTCTTTTCGCCCTTAATCCACTTACTAGGCACATAATTCTCCAGACCACGGTTTACATTGTGCTTAAACTCTGCCCATAATTCGTCTACATCCATCGTACTAGAACTAAGTTACGTCAATTCACTGTCTAAGCGATATGCTAACAATTGCTTATCTGGTCTTTTTTTTTAGCAAAAACGCTCTCCTAACCTTCTTGACTGATTTACTGACTTTCATAACCAA
The DNA here is from genome assembly GCF_021461385.2 of Schistocerca piceifrons. NCBI lineage: Eukaryota > Metazoa > Arthropoda > Insecta > Orthoptera > Acrididae > Schistocerca > Schistocerca piceifrons. The sequence goes on along the minus strand of NC_060144.1, from coordinate 215,622,450 downwards.
CGTTGCTATAATGACATCATGATCGCTAATCCCCATTTCTATACTGATATTGTCGATAAGCTCCGGTCTATTTGTAGCTACAAGCTCTAATGTATTCTAATTGGGTGTGGGCTGCCGAGCTAGCTGCTCAAAACAGTTTTCAGAAAACGTGTTCAAAAGTACTTTGCACGACTGTCTGTCTGTACCCACTGCAACGAATCCATACACATCCTAGTCTATACTCTCTAGGTTAAAGTCGGCACCAAGAAGTAATGCATAATGTGGCTATTTACGCGTCACAGCAAAATCGGGTGGCCGATAAAAACATCCAACAATTAGTTCGGTTTCACCTCGACCTGCTAACCGACCAGGTAATTTTACTGCCACACTCAGCTTCGACCTCAATACAGACAATATTTTTGTCAACTGCAATGAACACTCCCCCTCCTATGGCCTTTAATCTGTCTTTACTCTCTAAATTCCGATTGGTCGGTGTTGAAAACAAATTCCTTACTGAACAATGGAGTAAGTTTGTTATCACCTCTTCAAATTTACCGGGCCGATTCCGTAGTTTGTTGTGCATCGTCAAGTTGACGTTTTGTTTAAAATTTCATTATCTTACGGCTTCCAAGTCTGTATCACTGTTTGAAATTATGCGACCATCTACTGCTTCCCTTGCAATTACTGTAATTATGTCGCTCGTAATTTGACGTGCATTACGTAGTAGGTCACTATCATGCACATCCTGTACATTGTATCGAGCATCCTTGAAACGGGCAAACACCAGTTTCTGCAACAAGTGCGTCTTCTCCGCCCTTGAATATCCGTAGTTTTTCTTATGCGCTACACAGACATATTGCTGCAGACTTGTTCGAAATCTCCTCGTAAATATTTTTTTTTTCTATACTGCGGATGATCTTCCATGAGCTTAATTATATTTAGTACCCGCTCACTGCACAACGAGTGTCCGTTACTACGTTTCACTGAAGACTTGATTTGTGGCTCCCTGTCCGACAAGGTTGATCAACTACATGGCTCGACATCTATTTCATATCACTTTCACTTCTTCAGCAAGTATCGTCATCATTGTACTCCTCATGTAAACTTATCAGCCAGAAAATTATGACCACTAGCTGATATGTCCACGTTTGGCACCGATAACAGTGGCAACGCTTCGTGGCATGGAAGCAATCAGGCCTTGGTAGGTCATTGGAGGGAGTTGGCACCACATCTGCGCCCACACGTCACCTAATTCCCTTAAATTCCGGAGAGGGATGCGAGGAGTCACATCCTAGATGTGTTCAATCGGGTTCAGATTTGGTGATCTGAGGAGCCAGCACATCAATAGGAACTCGCCATTGCTCCTTGAACCACTCCGTCACATTCTTGGCCTTGTGATACCGTACACTATCTTGTTGAAAAATGCCATTGCCGTCGGGAAACATGATCGTCATGAAGGGGTGTATGTGATTTGCAATCAGTGTACGATACTCCTTGGCCATCATGATGTCTTGCACGTGTTCCACTGCACTCATGGATGCCCATGTGAATGTTCCCCAGAGCATAATGGAGCTGCCACCAGCTTGTCTCTGTCCCGCAACAGGTGTCAAGGTGCTGTTCCGGCATGATAAAGGTACTAGGATTCATCGGACCACGCAACGCTCTGCCACTGCGCCAACGTCAAGTGCGCCGATGTTCAGTTGCCCATTTCAGTCGTTGTGGATGATGTCGTGGTGTTAACATTCGCACATGCATGGGTAACTGACTGTGGAGACCCATCGTTCGGTGCACTTGTACTCAGGCCGGCATTAAAGTCTGATGTTAGTTCCGCCGCACTTCATCGCCTGTCCTGTTTTACCAGCCTGCCCTGCTGAGCCTCCAGGCCATCAGAATCTGCCCTTGGTCAAACTCAAGATAGACTGGTCGCCTTCCCCATTCTACATATGGACAGCAGGCTCACTGGCACTACATGCACCGTGCCTGTGCCTGACTAGCAGTTATTCCTCGCCAGGTGTCTTTGCTATCGCCTGGACCGGTTTATATCGATAGTAGATTGGCTGTTATGATGCAGTGGGTGAGCAGTGTCCACACAGTCGAGCTTGTACGACACCACATATTACACTGGCTCAGCTTGCAAAAACGCTAATATTTCATCTGCCACTTCTTTTCCAAAATTCCTTTGGCTCCTTTCTGACGAAATGTCAACTTCGGCAAATGTTGTTTTACATATAATGCAATTGCCATTGCTCCCCTATGTATCGAAGCACCTTTTACTGTAGCATTGTTATAAGTTACTCGTCTACTAAGCAGTTCAACTACACTCTGTATCCTCATGCTGTGTTCACCATTGTATACCTCAGCCTCTCCCCGCCCCCTGTTGCCACTAACAGCCAATATTGTGGTGTCATGGTGGACAATACGTTGGGCATCGAATGCTGTAAATATCATTGGCCTTTTGCGACCTCGCACTCAAGGGGTTCCTTGCAAGATAGGTAAAAGGGGCGATCAAGAAGTTTCCATTTGAGGGAATTCCTGCAGTTCATATGCAACACAATGCGATTCCGATGTGTATGTATAAGCACCGACATGCACGCAGGGGACTAGTGTGGCATTCGCGTCTTTCTGACATGGTTTTGTAAATGCGGAAATGCGAACTACGCCGACGTTATTACCAAATGCGTCCAAAGAGGGCCAATGTGCTGTTATTCTTTTCTTGTCTGCTGAGAGACAACCACTGGTAGACATTCATCGGAAAACGAAGAATGTGTATGCAGTAGCCTGTCTGTCGAGAACCACCACTGTGGAATGGTATGCCAAGTTCTATGGTCGTCGCGAGTCGACACAATGCGCCCATTGATCTGGGTGGTCAGGCTCATCCGTTTCGGACCAACTCCAGTGAGAGACACTAGGGCACCCCTCTCGTAGTCCATATCCCCATGCGAGTATCACGCCTTCAGTCCCTTAAAAAAGGTCCTGAAAGGTCGACTATTCCTGTCAGGCTAGGACTGCAGCAGGCAGTTACGAAATTCTTCACGCAGCAGGACATGGTGTTTTACTAGGACCTGATGTTTTACTAAACAAGTGTCTTCAACATGGTGCGTCTGTGGGATGATTGCATCAATACAGACGGCGGTTTTTGCCTGAGTGGCACACCGATTCTGAACTGTGCAGCCTTCTAACGGAAACTTTTTGATCGCCCCTTGTAATACACTGCTGGAAAACAAATTCGCCACCCTCAAGGTCAGTGTTCAGTGGCACCAGTGAATAATATATGCACAGTGCAGGGTTGCAGTGTTAGTGATCTACCGCATTTTTTTCCTTCAACAATTCGTTATTTAACATAATGAGAATTACTCACACGAAAATGGTGTTTTTTCTACACGTAATCTGCATCCCGTTCTATGGCCTTCCTCCAGCGCGAAACAAGGGCGTGTATGGCCTGTCGGTACCAGTTCTTGTCCTGGTGCTGGAGCCAGTGCTTCACTGTGTGAATCGCCTACTCATCGTCCTCAAAATGTCTTCTACGAATGGCATCCTTTAATGGCTCAAAGTAGTGGAAGTCCAACGGGGCTAGGTCAGGGCTATCAGATGTGACAGCCGTGGATGGTCTCCCCGACCCCTGCAAATCATGGAGCTCCGCCACCGCCTTCTGATGAGCTCACTCTTCGTGCCCAGGCACCAACTGTACTTCTGTCGACAGCAGATGCTCGATACACTTTGCACAAGCGTTTGTGAATATTCCCAACAGTTTCTTTCTCTGCAGTGAGAAATTCAATGACGGCACGTTGCTTGTAACATGCCTCACCGACAGACAACATTTTGAAACTGTCCTGTAGCAGCGCTATCTGTCGGAAGCGACGGAAACTTGGCGCACTCACTCAGGAAACTTCAAATAATACATACGTAACGTTTCGCGTTCGTAGCACTGAGGAAAAAAATGCAGTGTATTCCTTTCTGGGTAACCTTCGTATTTGTCTCGGTCATAGGCGATCAGACGGCGCTCAGGAGTCCCGTCAGTGCACCCTCTGTTTTGACTCTGCAGACAGTAACTGTGCTGAGTTTAGAGGTGAACAGTGTTTGCAGCAATCATGCAATGATCCCCCATGCACTCCTGTTAACCATCTTCAGCCTTTTGAAAGACCAACTTCGTATGCGTATAGGATGCTGGATGGACATATTGGTGGGTTGCTGCACATGTTGGGCACAGTAAAACGATGACGTGTCGCTGCTTTCAGCGGTGGTCTATGGAACATCCCCACACTTGCAGACAAGTATCTCGATATTCGCGTAGTACACACGCACGTCAAGATCGACATATTGTGCGAGCAGCGGTGGCCGACTGAACATCTTCCACGGACGAAATATAGGCATGTGTTGCACGTGCAGTGTCACCAGGGACCAATGGGGAACGACTGCTTGCAGCAGATTAAGATCCTTGAGTCTGAGGCAAAGCTAGCGTTGGTACCACGACACTGCCAAGCATGACTACTCTGGTCTCGTGAAAGAATTGAATGGAGAATGGAGTGGCACTCTGTTGTCCTCAGTGATGAGCGAAGGTTCTGCGTGTATGCAAGTGATGGACGTACAGTTCTATGGTGTAGACCTGATGAGCTGCCCATGCTACAGAGGGTATTTGCCGCCGACACATACGTCCCATCCCAGGCTTCATAGTGTGGAGCGCCATCAGCGACAACTCGCTGTTACATTTGGTGTTTCTGGAGTGTAATGTAACCAGCGCCAAATACATTTCGTAGGCTGTTAGTCAGTGCTACTGCCATTTCTTTTACAGGAATGTGATGTACTTTTTCAGCAGGACAGTGCTCATCCACTTATGACTTCTGCGACGCAATTTGCTCCTCGCGGTGTACAACAACTGCATGGGCCAGCAAGATCACCAGATCTCTCACCAACTGAACACGTGTGGGACACGATGAAGCAGGAACTTACTCGTTCTCAAGGGCCTGCAAGAACCGTTGTCGCCGGCCGGTGTGGCCGTGCGGTTCTAGGCGCTTCAGTCTGGAACCGCGTGACCGCTACGGTCGCAGGTTCGAATCCTGCCTGGGGCATGGATGTGTGTGATGTCCTTAGGTTAGTTAGGTTTAAGTAGTTCTAAGTTCTAGGGGACTGATGACCTCAAATGTTAAGTCCCATAGTGCTCAGAGTCACTTTTTTGAACCGTTGTCGAATTGCAAAACAAGGCGCAAGATGCTTGGGACAATCTATCGCAGGATGCGATTCGGCACTTTTATGATCGGTTGCGTGTGGGAATATACTCCTGCGTTGCCGCCAGAGAGGGCTGCACTGTGTTTGATATGACTGTTTGGACACCCTTTATTGTGACGTGTGTTTCACTTGGTCTGAATTTATCACACACTCCTGCAATGACGCACTATCTCTCACCTCACTTGTCAATAAAATGACATTTACCCTTAGGGTGTTGCAATTTTTCTGGCAGTATAAATTATTGTTAACACAAGGCTATTACTATTTACGGACTTAGTTTGTCGCTTAAGTGCAAGGTAACGTACTTATTTCTGTTGTACATAACAGGACTTTTTATTTCACATCACTAATTGAGCAGCCTCCTGAAATACTTTGCCACCGGACGATGCACACAGGTGGGACGTGTGGACTGCTACCACTACATGAGACTGCGTCCTTCCCAGGAGACAAGGCAGTGACTGCTTATATGGAATGTTCGCGTCACCCGAAGTGGAATAGTCCCGTTTAAGCTCCGACAGACAAGAGTAATGCCGAAAAATAACGGTCACCTGCAGTCACTTGTGGCGAACACTAGCCTTCCTGTATCAAATAAGCGAATTTCTTGTTGAGTGGCTACTCACGTGACAACTCAAGAACTCAACTAAACATTTGAAAAATTCATTGGGAAGAATGAAATCAGAGCTGCAAACTGCCACAACGTGAGAGACATGAGAGCATGACTGGAGTTTCCGAGCAGACTCTGGCCGTTGTAAGACTGGAAATTTTCGCTCTGTACAAAGTCTAGGCGACGCAGTCACGAAACGGCGGTCAGCCACTGAGTGTAATTGCAATTTCAGTCCACCAATGAAACGCCGATGCAGCTGAAAATTCGGGCTGTCTGTGGGCTATGTGAGCAACTAGGAGAGTTTCAGGGAGATGAGCCAGTTGTCATACAGAGAGAGAGCATGAGGACATTGATGCAATCAGAGCAGGAGTGGTGAAGAGTCAGCGATGAGAGAGTGGGTTTGCCGCCTGGATTATGTCAACCCATTAGCTATTCAGTCTCTGGACTTTGTGTCAGATCCCTATTTCCGTGCCAACGTTTATTACCGCTTTGTGACATTTCTGGTCCTGCTCCATGTTGAATGGATTTACCTTGTAGTCGGATATTTGCTGCTTAGGTGTTAAAGCATCCGACTGCACAGTGCAGTTTCCTTGTCTGGCCACAGCTTCCAGACATTGCAATAACACAGCTTCTGAAAGACATTTACTGTGGATAACAGCCTCTGCCAACACAGTCACAGGAACGCCACGTCGGCCGCCGAACTTACCATCTGAGGAGTTAAGGGTGGCTGTCAATCAGTGCGGAAGAAGCCTCGGCCCTTCGCCTCGAGGCTGCAGAACACAGAAGATGAATACAACTGGCTCTCAACTCGTCGTCGCACAGCTACAAGGTGCACGGGGTGTCGTGCTGACTTTGCGTCTGCCGCACACGCCTTCACGCAAAAACTCAATCCATCGACTGGTCAGGTGGAACGTTCCTTTCTCCTGGTTGCCAGTTACTGAGTCGTGTCTGTGACAGATCAAACCAGACCTGAAATTTATACAGGGTGTTCGGAAATTCCCGGTGCTAATTTATAGGACATGTAAACATGTTTGCTAGCCAGGTTTGCAAAGGGTAGTTATGGTGGGGGGTGCTTACGTCGGATTGGCTGATTTCATTCGACGCTCATGTTATTCTTCGGAGTGAGAGCTGGCTCAAACTCGAAGTGGAAAGATGTAAGATATTTAGCGAGTCGTGGAATGTATACATATCTCACCCGGTTCGAGGCTCATTCACTGTCTATGAGTGTCACAGGTGGCATGGTGTGTTGGAGGTGGTAGGGATGTACACTACTGGCCATTAAAATTGCTACACCACAAAGATGACGTGCTACAGACGCGAAATTTAACCGGCAGGAAGAAGATGCTATGATAAGCAAATGATTAGCTTTTAAGAGCATTCACACAAGATTGGCCCCGCTAGCGACACCTACAACGTGCTGACATGAGGAAAGTTTCCAACCGATTTCTCATACACAAGCAGCAGTTGACCGGCGTTGCCTGGTGAAACGTTGTTGTGATGCCTCGTGTAAGGAGGAGAAATGCGTACCATCACGTTTCCGACTTTGATAAAGGTCGGATTGTAGCCTATCGCGATTGCGGTTTATCGTATCGCAACATTGCTGCTCGCGTTGGTCGAGATTCAATGACTGTTGTTATCAGAATATGGAATCGGTGGGTTCAGGAGGGTAATACGGAACGCCGTGCTGGATCCCAACGGCCTCGTATCACTAGCAGTCGAGATGACAGGCATCTTATCAGCATGGCTGTAACGGATCGTACAGCCTCGTCTCGATCCCTGAGTCAATAGATGGGGACGTTTGCAAGACAACAACCATCTGCAAGAACAGTTCGACGACGTTTGCAGCAGCATGGACTATCAGCTCGAAGACCATGACTGCGGTTACCCTTGACGCTGCATCACAGACAGGAGCGCCTGTGACGGTGTACTCAACGACGAACCTGGGTGCACGAATGGCAAAAAGTAATTTTTTCGGATGAATCCAGGTTCTGTTTACAGCATTATGATGGTCTCATCCGTGTTTGGCGACATCGCGGTGAACGCACATTGGAAGCGTGTATTCGTCATCAGCATACTGGCGTAGAATGAAATTTTCACTCTACAGAGGAGTGTGCGCTGATATGAAACTTCCTGGCAGATTAAAACTGTGTGCCGGACCGAGACTCGAACTCGGTCCGGCACACAGTTTTAATCTGCCAGGAAGTTTCAGCATACTGGCGTATCACCCGGGGTGATGGTGTGGGGTGCCATTGGTTACACGTCTCGGTCACCTCTTATTCGCATTGACGGCACTTTGAACAGTGGACGTTACATTTCAGATGTGTTACGACAAGTGACTCTACCCTTCATTCGATCCCTGCGAAACCCTACATTTCAACAGTATAATGCACGACCGCATATTGCATGTCCTGTAGGGGCCTTTCTGGATACAGAAAATGTTCGACTGCTGCCTTGGCCAGCACGTTTTCCAGATCTCTCACCAATTGAGAACGTCTGGTCAATGGTGGCCGAGCAACTGGCTCGTCACAATACGCCGGTCACTACTCTTGATGAACTGTGGTATCGTGTTGAAGCTGCATGGGCAGCTGTAACTGTACACACCATCCAAGCTCTGTTTCACTCAATGCCCAGGCGTATCGAGGCCGTTGTAGCGGCCACAGGTGGTTGTTCTGGGTACTGATTTCTCAGGATCTATGCACCCAAATTGCGTGAAAATGTAATCACAAATGAGTTCGTATAATATATTTGTCCAATGAATACCCGTTCATCATCTGCATTTCTTCTTGGTGTAGCAATTTTAATGGCCAGTAGTGTAGTTGTTGGTCGTCCATAACATACCAGACGGTGCTGAGAGCAACATCAATTTCACGCACAATTAGCCGTGTATTCGTTGACGGGTTCTCTTCAACGTGATGCAGTACGGCCTCTTCTAAATCAGGTGTGTAACGTCTCCTTGGAGCACCACAGTCATGCCTGCTGACGGAGGAGGTACCCATTTTTCGAAGCCGTTGCGTAAAGATGTAACTAATAGAGTATGCGACGAAGTCGGACATTGTGCATAACGATCTTGATAAAAGCGACGAGCAGCTCTTCCATTACCGTGAGCTTCGCCTTGCAGGAGGACCATGTCGGTGTATTCTGCAAACGTGTGCCCAGCCATGTTGTAAAATACTGCCTTCTCTCTAAGTTTATCACATTACCACAAAACACATGCAGTTCAGTAGTGTCTTGCTCCCATGAGAATTTAATGTCGTTAGCAGACATATTTGTATCCACAAATATGTCTGCTAACGACATTAAGATACTCACAACTGGGAAAGGCACACTCTACAACTAGTGCCCCCGCATGCAGCCATTTCTAGAACATGAACTGACCTATATGTTTCATGAGCGCCGTTTCAAGTTCCTATACTGTGCAGAGTGCATTGTGTAATTGCCTTTTCTCTGCCAACAACCGCTTACTGATGAATAACAAAGAGACTCCATTTATAGCGGCAGGAAATCTGCTACATATTATGTGGCTAAAACCCCTAGTGTTCGACGAAGCTAAGTACATCAACATGACATCGGCTCGTTAAGTAGACGTGTGACCTCTAGGACAAGATAATCTGCCTCGTCGGAATGTAACGGGCATTTGGGACAAATTTGACCTTTAACCTCTGTGTAGTCTCTTGCAGGGACAAACGCTTCATTCATCAATGACCTTTGACCTTGAGCACAAGATATCATCAGTTACCTCGACCTCAACCTCGATTTTGACATTGACGTCAAAATCCAAGATGACGACGGTAGAAAATTTTTAAAAATCCAAGCCCAGCTGTTCTAAGGCGAAATGGCGTTTTACTGGGCATTAAAATCAAACAGCGAATAACAGCCCATTATTTCGCCTGCCACTGATACGAAACAGTCAGTCATAAACAATTATTTTATTACCCGTTAGAAAAAAAACAATCAGTAAGTAGCCGCCATCTTGGCCACGTTCGAAAGTGTCCGACTGATCTAAACTTTGAGTAGTGTTCAAAATTATCTGAAATATCTGCATGATTTATCAAAAATACGTAAAGATATTGACAAACCAATATTTGTGCATCTGCATTACTTATCGAAAATAAGTTTCACCTTAACTGCGTAAATTGGCGCCATGTTCAGACCGACTGACTGGTGTTATTTATCAAAAATAAGTGAAGATATTAGCAATACTGATGTAACTTACAGTATTTCCATATCTAAAATGTTTATAAAATTATGTAAACACACACACATACACACATTTAGATCATCCCATTCTTTTCTAGTATTTTACCAGCTATGCAATGACTGACTGACTCAAGCTGTACCGAGCGAGGTGGCGCAGTGGTTAGCACACTGGACTCGGATTAGGGAGGACGACGGTTCAATCCCGCTCCGGCCATCCTGATTTAGGTTTTCCGTGATTTCCCTAAATCGCTCCAGGCAAATGCCAGGATGGTTCCTTTAAAAGGGCACGGCCGACTTCCTTCCCCGTCCTTCCCTAATCCGATGAGACCGATGACCTCGCTGTCTAGTCTCCTCCCCCAAACAACCCAACCCAACTACATGACACCACAATGGTGTTTCTGTTACCTCCTCCTGACCCCCCCCCCTCCCTCTACCCGCTCATTATCTATCAAATGAACAAGTCTCATATCAAACTTTGCTTTTGTGAAAGTACTGACTTACTAAGTATTGCATCATATCAGTCCATTTGGATGACACTTATTCAGTGAACCGTTTAAACCTAATACCCTTAACGAGTTCTACTGTACTGCTCCAGAACTGAGGCTTTCAAAGTAGAAAGCGACGACTGTTTATTTGCATTAGCTTCTAGAACTGTTCTTGCAAATGATTCAGACTCCTACTACTACTTCTTCTGTATATTTTTCTAACTGCATCTTCAAACACAGTACCAGTTTTAGTCTTTAAGGCAGGATGCATGCACAGTTGAAGGATACATCATACTGTTCACTTCTTCAGCTATTTCAGCTTTCGTGCTGATTACAACAAAAGCAAGATCATGGGGAACGAAAAAACCAATCAAAACAAACAAAAATACTCTAGATATAAGTTTATTATAAAAATATTACATTTCTTTCTTTTTCATTGTACAATACGAATTTAATACATATTCTTAGTTATCTTCAGTACTTTTTCGAACACCCGTCGCAAACAATAGCTTATTGCAGTCTGAGTAACTAGGAGATACATCTTCAACAGCTAACCAAGTTTTAAAAGTTGTATCTGCTTAATAAAATTGAAATGACTGGGAATTGCATTTCATGGAGAAACACTATACAATATGATAATATTTCCTTACTATAACTACAACCAGTTGGTTGTACTGAACAAGGAACAGTTCTGTGTAATAAATACAATCATATTTATCATACACTTCAACGGCCGCAAAGTGTTCAGATTCTGTGAAGCAATCTTTCTTGAGCATCGATACTATTTTCAAATTTACTTCTGAAGGGATGTTTAGATCATAGACAAAAACCAATGACTTTGTATGTGAAAACTAAACTTTCTTCTGACTTAAAGAGAGGGAGAGAACACTAATTTCTTTTACAGTTCCATTACATGATGCCTTATGACTGGAAACTGACATTGTTAGTCTTATTTTATATCCTTATAAAATGCACTAGCATGTATACAGTTATTATTAGACATGTATGCAAAAAGAAATTGTATTTCTGCAGTGTTAGTTCTTATGACTGTTGTCGAAATCAACTATGTTTGCCGGCCGGTGTGGCTGAGCGGTTCTAGGCGCTTCAGTCTGGAACCGCCCAACCGCTACGGTCGCAAGTTCGAATCCTGCCTCGGGCATGGGTGTGTGTGATGTCCTTAGGTAGTTAGGTTTAAGTGGTTCTAAGTTCTAGGGGACTGATGACCTCAGATGTTAAGTCCCATAGTGCTCAGAGCCATTTGAACCAACACAGTTTACGTGAATTCCTCTACCACAGTATACATGTATATGTTTACACTGTTGAGAAACTCAAGTTCCTCATCGCTGACTTCTATGAATCTTGCTGGTAGACACATCTTGCAGTTCTTCAAATAAGCCAGCACTGCTTATTCAAATTACGTGTTGGTGCATCTTAGGCTCTTCTCTCCGTTATCCATTGCTTTTAGTCTGCGCTTCCTCTTCACCCATATGCTTCAAATACTGCTACACGGAAGCACAAGAATCACTGTTTTATTGACTTTCAACAAGTTATCCATAAGTGAAATATAAGTAGTAGTGGTATGAAGCGCGTGTCAGACTCACATTCTGGAGAGTTGAAAATGTGTATGCACGTGTCCAAAGAAAGTGTTGGCGATGGTTATGATGGCGTAGCATCAATAGCATGTTACTCCTAGTGGGTACATAGCTTTTATTACCTATCTTCTCGCTGAGTCAGAAAGTTAAGACTTGTTCTGACAAGTCAGGACTTCTTCCAAAACGCAAAAACGCGTTGTCAACAAGTTCGTACTTGTTGTTGTCTGAACCTGTACATTCTAGGGAAGTGTCATATACTGAGGTGACAGAAGTTATGGGATAGCGATATGCACATATACAAATGGCGGTAGAATCGCGTACAGGTACACAAGATATGAAAGACCAGTGCATTGGTGGAGCTGTCAATTGTAGTCAAGTGATTCATGTGAAAAAGTTTCCGATGTGATTATTGGCTGCACGACGGGAATTAACAGACTATGAACGCAGGATGGTAGTTGGAGCTAGAGACATGGGACATTCCACTTCGGAAACTGTTAAGGGATTCAATATTCCGAGATCTACAGTGTCAAGAGTGTGCCGAGAATACCAGATTTCAGGCATTATCTCTCACCACACGCAACGCAGTGGCCGACAGCCTTCACTTATCTGGAGCGCCTCTCCTGGGCTCGTGACCGTGTCGGTTGGACCCTAGACGACTGGATATCCGTGGCCTGCTCAGACGAGTCCCGATTTCAGTTGGTAAGGGCTGATGGTAGGTTTCGAGTGTGGCGCAGACCCCATGAAGCCATGGATCCCATTTGTCAACAAGACACAGTGCAAGCTGGTGGTGTCTCAGTAATGGAGTGGACTGTGTTTACATGGAATGGACTGGATCCTCTGGTTCTGCCAAACCGATCATTCGCTGGAAATGGTTATGTCCGGCTACTTGGAGGCCATCTGCAGCCATTCATGGACTTCTGTATATGGCAATGCGCCACGTCACCGGGCCACAATTGTTCGCGATTGATTTGAAGAACATTCTGGACAGTCCGAGCGAATGATTTGGCCACCCAGCTCGCCCGACATGAATCCTATCGAACCTTTATGGGACGTAATTGAGAGGTCAGTTCTTGCACTAAATCCTGCATTTTCAACACTTCCGCAGTTATGGACGGTTATAAAGGCAGCATGGGTCACTTTTTTCGACAGAGGCTTCGGACGATTTGTTTGAGTCCATGCCACGTCGAGTCGCTGCACTACACCGGGCGAAAGAAGGTCTGACACGATATTAGGAGGTATCCCATGGCTTTTTTCACCTCAGTGTATTTCGCTGAACAAACTCAAATGCTAGAGGACGTTCTGGCCACGCGAACAGGTGAACACACTGACTATCATGGTATGAGAGGACAGTATGGACAACATCTGGTTTTGCACCATTTTGTTGAAAGGAAAGGATCGAGTGCTGCTATCGGTATTCAGATATCCGAAATGTAACTCCTGCTGTCCAAATTTCCAGCTGCGTGAACGAGAAGTGATCCTACATCTACATCTACATATATATACTCCGCTAGCCACCAAGTGGTGTGTGACGGAGAGCACAATGTGCGCCAAAGTCATATCCCCCCCCTCTGTTCCACTCGCGGATCGCGCGAGGGAAAAACGACTGTCTGAACGCCTCAGTACAAGCTCTAATTTCCCCTATCTTTGAATGGTGATCATTGCGCGATTTGAAAGTTAGTGGTAATAATATATGCTCTACGTCCTCGCCGAAGATCGGATTTCGGAATTTAGTGAGCAGCCCCGTCCGTTTAGCGCGTCGTCTATCTGCAAATGTGTCCCACTTCAAACTTTTAATGAGATTTGTAACGATCTCGCGATGGCTAAATGTACCAATCACGAATCTTGCCGCTCTTCTTTGGAACTTCTCAATCTCTTGAATCAAACCCAAGTGGTAAGGGTCCCATACAGACGAACAATACTGTAAGACTGGACGAACTAACGTACCGTAAGCAATTCCCTTTGTTGAAGGACTGCATCGCTTCAGGATTCTACCAATAAACCACGATCTAGAGTTCGCCTTACCCGTTACCTGTGTAATATGATCATTCCATTTGAGATCATTTCGAATAGTCACACCCAGATATTTGACAGATGTTACTGCTTCCAAAGACTGGGCGTTGATTTCGTACTCGTACGTTAAAGAGGTTTTTCGGCTAGCTATACGCAGTAGGTTACTCTTACTAGTATTGAGAGGTAACTGCCAGTCATTACACCACGCATTTATTTTCTGCAAATGCTCATTAATTTGTTCACAACTTTCGTGTGATACTACTGTCCTGTAGACTATAGCATCATCGGCAAACATTCGAATGCTGCTGTCAGTACCATCAACCAGATCGTTTATGTAAATCGTAAAATGCAGCGGACCTATTACGCTGCCCTGGGGCACACCTGAAGTTACGCTTGTTTCTGTTGAAGTCTCTCCAACCGTATATGTCATCGGATAGACCGTAAGCGCGCACTTTTTGGAGCAAGCGACAGTGTGGAACTGAGTCGAACGCCTTTCGAAAATCGAGAAATATGGCATCAACCTGAGAGCCGGTATCTAGAGCCTGTCGTATATAATGCACAAAGAGGGCCAGCTGTGTCTCGCATGACCGCTGTTTCCTAAAACCGTGCTGGATTCTGCAGATGAGCTTTTCAGACTCTAGAAGGGTCATTATGTCTGAACACAAAATATGTTGCATGATTCTACAACAAATCGACGTCAGTGAAATTGGCCAGTAATTATGTGCACCCTGTTGCGTACTCAGTGGCACCCGAGAGCATCACTGCTGGACTTCGGCTTATGTGATGATGACGAATGCTCTTTAGTCATGTTCTAAACATTCTGCGTGGTGTCTGTTTGTGTATCCCTACCACAATCGCGCAACGACGCTCTGAGCGTGTTTTTTAGGGAATTAACTAGTTTGAACCTGGGACCTGTTGCTGGTATGGAGACGTCAGACAACACATGACATGTAGAATTCAGAAGAGTTCAGTGAGACTACCGATGATATAACCAAATACTTAATGATTTCAACGTCAGCTCCACTGCACTCCCTGTAAAGGAATCTTAATACTAACTAAATTTAGTGGAAGGGGTTCAAGGCTTTCCTATTTTTAGTTAGCTGGTAAAATAACGTCGAAAAAGCAGTTAAGTTTACCATTGGAAATTTTATTCTACACACAAAACATCGTTTATAAATTGCACTATTGATAAAAGGAAATGTTTTAATACAGGATGGTAAAAACCAAATGCGTTCAACAAAAATGTGAACGAATATTCCCGGAATGGGTTTCCAAGTTCTACAATGGATCGAAGGATGACCTATGCCATATCACATCTATAATCTAGGTTTAAATTAAGTTTCACAAGAGAGAAAACTATCAAAATGGTCTACAGTGACCCTCAATTATCTTTAATTACTTATCTAACTTGTCGTAAATTACAGTGGCTGATGTGGCTTCTCAATAACTATATAACAGAAAAATCATCGAGTTTCAGATTTTTACTTCAAGTGGCAAATGTGAACACCATGAGCTTTAATTGACGATCGACACTAGTATTACGTAAAGGGGATGTAACAGAAGAGACTTCTGCAGTTCTGAGTGAAGCCTTATGCGCTCAAAAATGCGGCATCGCGTGCGTTCATTACCTTGTCAGTGTTCGTCAGGGGGCAGCGGCCGGCGCAGCTCCGTCCAGCTCGCCCTCCCGGTAGCAACTCTCCTAACTTCTCCTTACTACAATTTACCGAAGTTGGTTTAAAAGAAACTATCTGGCTGTGTTTTCATCTGACCAATCAGGGTCTCACTGTTAACCTTAAGCTCCGCCTACAAAAATTCTGTCTATGCAATGAGAAACGTTATAATTTTCGTGGTGGGGCAATGTTTTTAAAGTTTGCAACGTAACAGAGACGCGAAAAAGTCTCACGCTAAAAGTTGCGGGTGGTGTGGCCCTTTTTGTGTCATCGTAAGATCTATACTGTTCTTCTGGAGGGCTCTAGCTTTTAACATGGGCTGGGGGGTGGTCCTAAAGTAACAGAGACGCGAGAAAGTCTCACGCTAGAAACTTGCGGGTGGTGTGGTCGTAGCGGTTAGCTGGTGACGTGGGTGTCCGTCCCTTATCGTAGGTCCTTCTCGCTTAACACGGTTCTGCTCTCGGCTTCTGTTCTCGTTTCTCCCCTCGGAACTGCGTCTGTCTCACGGTGGGAAGGTACGACATGCATGTAGACATTCTTGTGTTAGTCTGTGGTATTCCATTTGCTCACTCGTTACTCGTATTACTTTGGTCAATTTAATGTCACGATTTATTCGGAGCTATGTGACATACTACTGGATTTGCTTATCATGTCAGGGTTTTCATGGAAGGTGTTGGATTTGCCTGACACCTTACATATCACCTCCCTTCGAACTTGATTATTGCACTGAACTTAGGCAATGATTGAATCGTTGTCTAAGTCAGTCAAAAATTATTGCTTTATCTAAATTTTGTTGCCTAGTGTTCAGCCACGTTATTCTGGTTCTATGCTAGTTTGTATTACTAATTTATATTTTTATATTCTTCCACATTATTCTTAAAAATGACAAGAGAAGAATATTTTTATGCTATTATTAATTTTTAATTATTTTCTTTCTTTATTTAAGTGTGAAGTTTGTTTTTTAAGAAGTTATTTATCGAAAGTGAGGAGTCTTTCACATCGATTTGCTTAGAAATATTGTTTTTATAAATGTAGTAATTAAGTAAAATCTATTCCTAACACATTTTCTAAATATAATGTACAAGTAAAATGTTTTTGTTTCTAGACACTCATTTCAACATTGTTACACTAAGAAATAAGAATTATTTCCAAGAATTGCTTTGACAAAGAAATATACATACACAAGTATTGAGATATTATCCTAACAAATGGTACAAATGTTTAAAAAAAAAGGGAAAACATCCAACAAGATAATTTTTTATTCTTTGTTTTTATAAGAAGAAAATAAGTAAAATATAGTTATTCTTTTATTTTTATGAGGAGAAAATAAGTGGCATATAGTTTTAGTGTTTATTATGCCTTACTTTTGTTCTTTATATACTGTCCATTTCAGAACTAATGACTTATTTTTATCGATAGTCTATTTTTTATTTAAGTCTATAGTCAATGACTGTTATTTTGTAGTTTATTAGCTGTCTGGTGTGCTTGACTTATTTAGTTTTTCACACGTTTCTTTTGTACAGTTCCTACATCACATAATTTGATTTCACACATTCACACAATCCTATGAATGTTTAAGCATGAGGTTGGCGAATGTTTTTGCACGAAGGTGATGGACTTGAGCGAGATGGATGTGGGCAAGTATTTGATGTACAGCTTCGTTCGTCGTTCCTTGTTGGCTTTGCAAGTGTGTGTTGCTGTTGTGGAAGTCCCATAATGGAATGGAGCTGTGAGTGCAGAATCTCGTGGTTTACTGGCTTTGTATGTGTGAAAGTCATCGTTATGTGTCACTGAAAGCGGTCATCTTTCGTTGTAATACTTTGCAGACGACTAGTTTACAATAGGATAGGGATTTGGGAAGGTATGTCGTCTATTCTTCACCCATCTTCTTTCTTGGTCTCAATCTTGCGAATCTTCAACTTCTGTTCTTCCTGCTTTTTCTCTGCTTCTTACTTGCCTCTTGGTTCTTCTCTGGGCGGGATATGGGAATATTTATTGATAACTAGTAGCTTTGAGGCTCTCCTCTTAGTAATAGTTTTATAAATGGTTTGGGCATGTCATTTCTACTTTGTGGACGTTTTCTTCAGTTTCCTATATCAGCGTGCTGTTTAATAGCGGTAGTGTGACTCTTGCACATATTTTTTTTTTTGTGCCAGTGGTGGCTTGTCCAAGCCGTCTTCTCGTCAGGCCGTTTTTTTGCTCGCTCCGTTCATTCGGTGCGCTTGGAGACCCTTCCGGCGTTCGGTGTCCCGTCGCGTCACTGCAGGGTGTTCCGTCCCAGCAGGGTTCCGCCTAGCGGGCAAATTTATTGCCCATGCTACGAGGGCCCTCTGTTGGTCTTGCTGTCCTTTCCCTTCTCTCGACGCTTCTGCCATGTAGGAATCGTGTCTTGCTAACTACGTCCTTTTCTTTCTTGATACTTCTCGCATTGCAACTTGTGGGTCGTTGCATCTGGTCCTTGCTGGAGTTTTTACAATGGTTCTTACAAAAAGTTTTACTTATAATCATCTAACATATGTCTAGTACCTACATTGTTTTATGCCTTCTTAAAGAGCTTTACAAATTTTGGCACCCTTTCTATGTTACAATTCTAAGATAGTTTGAGTCTTAACTTATACAAGAAACCTCAAATTCGTTTTATTTATTTATTTATTGATTCTGTTTAGTGTCGTGGTGTATAGCATTTTAGTATTTCATGCTGTTAGACTATCTACGCTTTATCCCTTCACCTTAATCTATGGTACTATTGGTGTTATTATTGAAACTACTTTCTTTTTCCCACCTTCCTCTCTCTTCATTCTTCTTTCTCCTGACGATCTTATCTGCAACATAATCTTGAAATATTGTGCTGATTATTTACCAGTAATAAAATTAGTCTTCGAACATGGTGAAGTCCTAAGGTTTTGCCTGTTTTTGGGTTCATTAGTTCCACAGCATTATCATGAGCAGTTTGGCTAATTATGACAGGTCCTTTGTATGCAGTGTAAAACTTATGTATTTTGTGTTTCTGTTTGCTGGAGAGACGGTGTGTTTTTACAAGCCGGCCGGAGTGGCCGTGCGGTTCTGGGCGCTACAGTCTGGAGCCGAGCGACCGCTACGGTCGCAGGTTCGAATCCTGCTCGGGCATGGATGTGTGTGATGTCCTTAGGTTAGTTAGGTTTAATTAGTTCTAAGTTCTAGGCGACTGATGACCTCAGAAGTTAAGTTGCATAGTGCTCAGAGCCATTTGAGCCATTTGTTTTTACAAATACTTTCTGGCCTACTGAGAATGTTCTTTTAATTGCTGTTCTATCTCCTCTTTCTTTTCTTTTAATGGCTGCCTTTCTGATGTTGGAGAGTGCTGTTGCTATGACTTGTTTGTGATGTCTACGTGGTACAATAGGAAATCTAACATTTTCTCTGGTTATGTTTGGGGGTTCAATATTTTTAAGTACAGTAACTGGAGGTAGTAGTGTAGTGGCATTTCATTTATTACTTCTTGAAAGTCTTTAAGGTATATATCCCAAGTGTTGTGTCTTTTGCCTGCATATAATCGGCATAAAGTGCCTATGTCCTTCATAGATCGTTCTGCTGGATTTATACTAGGTTTGTACTTAGATATGTAGATGGGTTTTATTGTGTGTTGTTTTAACGTGTTCTGCCATTGCACTGATTTGTATTGTGGACCATTATCCGAAATTATTCGTTCCACTCGACCTACTTGTCTGAGAAAATCTTGTCTAAATGCTTTACTTATAATAAGACCTGTTGCCCGTTTTAATGGTGTCAAGGTAACATATTTAGAAGTAAGTTCCAAAACGACAAATATGAAAATATATCCATTTTTTGTGCATGGAAGGGGCTCCATCAAATCTGTTGCAGCTATTTGTTTTAATCTTTTAGGGATTATTGGAAACATAGGTGGCTTGGTTTGGAAAGTGGCGTGTTTAGCCCTCATACATTTTTTGCATTTGACTAATACTGTTCTAATTCGTCTTTCCATATTAGGAAAATGGCTTGTTTGTTTTATTTTTAAAAAGCATTTCTTTGGTCCAAAGTGCCCATTACTTAAATGTGTATACCATATGTACTTATTAATTAGTTCATCTGGGATATAAGTTAACCATTCATTCGTTGCAACATTTTGTCTAAAAAATAAAACATTGTTTTTTACGAGATAGTGCTGTCGAATGTCTGGAAAATCCTTACTTCTCCACTTGTGCTTCATTCCTAGTGTTTCGGGATCCTTGTCCTGTTCTTTGCCTATGTTTCTCAATGCTGTCGTAATGTAGTTTTCGAAAGGTACTTGTTTCATATAGTACATTGTAAACTGGTCTTCTGCTGCTTCCAAACCTATGTTATTGGATGCACCCTGTGGACATCGTGATAAAGCATCTGCTAATACATTCGCTGGTCCTGGTATGTGTGTAACAGTGAAGTCAAATTCTTGTAGTATTAACATTCATCTGGCTAACCTCCCATGAGTTAGTTTGGCGGATAACAGAAATTCTAATGCTTTGTGGTCAGTGTATACTTTTGTTTTTCTTCCGAATAGGAAGTATCGAAAACGTTGGAAGCCCCATACAATGGCCAATGCTTCCAGCTCCGTGACTGAATAGTTTTTCTCGCTTTTTGTGAGTACCCAACTGTAAAATGCAATTGTTCTATATGATCGTAGCTCTGCCTGTTCGTATTCTTGGAATAAAACAACTCCTAAACCTGTTTTCACGCTATCACTGGCCATACAAAAATTTTGTGTTAGATCAGGATGTGCTAAAATCGGTGCTGTTGTTAGTGCGTTTTTCACTTTTAAAAATTCTTCATTGGCTTGTTGATCCCATACCCATGGCGTGTTTTTTCCAGTCAATGCACGTAGGCGTGGTGTTGCGAGGGGGTCGATCCAAATAAATTTTTTATAGAATCCGGTGAGACCTAGAAATCCTCTGAGAGTTTTCTTATTATATGGAGTACAGAATTCTTTGATTGCCGTTAGTTTTTCTGGGTCGGGCATTACTCCTTTCTCTGATATTATGTGTCCTAGAAATTTGACCTCTCGCCTTCCAAATTTGGATTTTGTTATATTTACTGTGACCCCTGCTCTTTCATGATCTGTAAAAACTGATTTAATGTGTCGTTGTGATGTTCCCAAGAGGGTTCTGCTATAATCACATCATCAACATAACAAGTAATTTTTTGTAAAATTTCAGGACTGAGTATAGTATTAAATCTCCTAATAAACGCTGCTGATGATATGTTTAAACCAAATGGCAATCGTTTAAACTGGTAACATCTACCGAATACGATAAATGCTGTAAATTTTCTACATTCTGGGGCCAATTCTATTTGCCAGAAACTACTCCGTAAATCAATTGATGAAAATATCTTAGCACCGTGGAAGTTTTGTGTCAATTCCTTTAATTTTTCTGGGCGATCTGTCTCAGTGATTATGATTGTGTTGATCTGTCTAGAATCAAGCACTAACCTGATGCTCCCATCTCGTTTTTGTACAATATGGAAGGGGCTGTTATATGTGGAGGTAGCTGGTTCAATAACATCGTCATCTAACATTTTAGATATCTCCTGGAATACTTTATTCCTGTAGCTTAATGGGATTGTATAGGGTGGCACTCTAAATGGTTTGTGCAGTTTTACTTCAAACTTGTACTGAAAGTGCTTAATACTGCCAGTCTTAGGTAAAAATACCTCTGCTTTATCTCGTAAAATACCCTCTAATTCTCTTTTACTGTGTTCCGAAATACCTTGAACTTCTTGCAATTTTTCGTCGATTTCTTTATGGACTTCTAACATGAGTTGAGGCGATTCCCCCTTTTGTGCATACCATTCTAATTCTTCATCCTCTTTATCTCGCGTCATTCTTAATTGTTTGTTTATAACTGGTATTTCTTCTAATTTTAGCTTTTGCTCAAAGAGAAGTGTGACATTCCCGAATGTTACGCTACCTTTCCCCATATTTATTATCGCTCTCATTTAAAAAATCTGCACCTGTAATCAAATCTACAGTTAGTTTAGGTATAATCACGAAGTTGGCTTCGATCTTTTGACCTTGGCACGATAGAGTTAACCTTATTTGTCTCGTAACTTCCGCAGCATTGTTTCTAATAGGAACTCTTACTTTAATCTTACGTGTTTTCAGAACTAGCAATTCCTCATTGGCATTACACTGCATGAATAAATTTTCTGAGATCGCAGTCAGTTTACTTCCGCTATCAATTACAATATTGACTGGGATATGCTTTACCATGGCCTTCACAATTGGTTGAATTTGAAAGGGTTGGTCCTGTTCTTCTTCTTGCATCAACGAATCCTCCACTGAATCATACATGAGTCTTTTTAGGAATTTCCCTTGTGAATTCGAACTTTCTGTAGGATAAGCTTCGACTGCTACTTCTCTCTCTTTTATTTCCTCTTCTCTATTTCTTCCTTCATTTACGCTTTCTTCAAGATCCTCTACTTCTTTCTCATCCTCGTCTATCTTATCCTTCTTCGTCGCTACTTCCACATAATCGCATCTAAATGCTCTAATTATCGCTTCATAACTTCCTTCATTATATACGTTGGGTTGTGTGCCCACTCGTATCTTATTTTCAACTTCTGTCGACTGCGCATTATCCTCATTGAATTCGCTTTCCCTGGTTTCCATCTCAAATAGCTCTGCAATACTCATTACTTCGTCCTTTCCTCCTACATTCGTTGTGCATGCCTCTGGTAATTCATCTTCCTCGTCAGTATTCTCCCAATTAATTTCGTCACAACACGATATTGTTATTTTCTTGTCTTCGTTTTCATCTGGTCCCTGCGGATTTGTTTCTTCCTTCTTCTCTTCTCGTGATAAGGTTTTTACTTCTCTGTTCAAGGTGCTGCAATTGTCCTGGGTCGGTGCGTCATTCTCTTTGGCATGGGCGCTTAGCTGTCAATTCGAACGTTTATCGAGGTTTGGTGGTCTTACCTCCACCTCTTCTATCTTTATTCTCTTTTCTTTTGCAGCTTGTTGATAGTGGTTTCTTTGTTGATAATTTGTAAATCTATTGGTTCTCCAGTACCCGTTCCGGTTGTCGTTATTCCCTCTGTAATAGTTGTTGCCGTTCCTGGGTGAATTATAGTTATTGCCATATTCTCTTCTAAATCCATAACCGGTTCTTTGTTGAAATCTATTGTCGTTTCTTGGTGCGAAGTTATCAAATGGTTCGTAATTATTGTTTCTTCGTACTGTGTCTTGTGGATTCCACTGCTTTTTGCTTTCGTTTTCACGTGCGCTTCGTCTTTTTCTTGCGTCATCTTCCCTTAGAATACCTTTAAATGCTTCGACGTCATTGCCTCCACGATCTACTAATGATTGCTGGTATTTCAATGGTAGCTTGATCGCGCATAATTTAATCAACTCTCCGTCACTGTAAGGTACATCTAAGCATTGATTTTTCTTTGACATCAATTCGAAAAATTTCACAGGACTCTTCTCTCCTGAATTTTCAAAATATGGGTTCTGTAATAATTCGTACTTCACTCTGTTCTCTGCTTCGGTGGAACAATATTGTGAGAGAAACTTCTCTCTGAAATCTTCGTACGATCGGCATGTCGCTGCAACATTCTGCATGGTTTCTGCGACTGTTCCTGACATGTGTGCACATATAAAGTCTAATTTGTGTGCTAGCGTCCAGTGTTCTGGTAATCCTACTCGGAACTGATCAATAAAAGTTCGTGGATGTAATGAGTTTCCTTCTCGAAAGTGTTGAAATTTTCTGACTGTGAGGAAATGATGGTTGTCGTACTTCGTCATAGTTCCATATGAAATTCGCGATTCTTCGCCACTTTTGTTTCTGATCATTTCTCCCGTCGTTCTTTCCGGTTGTGGTAGATCCTTTGGATATTGTCCACTGTAACTTTCGCCTACCCTTGCGTAGTATCGTTGGAGTGGTACGTAATAATTTTCTTCCATCGGTTGTGAACGTGTAGCTGAATGCATTGCACTGTACTCTTCGCCACCTGGCTTTCCATTGTCACGTATGTTACTTTCCGCCTGTGATTGGAATCGCAAATGCATGACATCTTCGTTAATTGCTTGTTTTTCCGGTGCTGTTATAGATACGGATGTGGTTGCAGACTTAGTGCTTGTTCGATCCTGTTCACTACGCTCTTCAATGGTTTGCAACAACTCTGTTCGCAATTTCTGAAATTGTCGCTTCGTTTGCGCTTCTATTTTGACTATGTCGTTATCATATCTTTTCAGCGCTGCTTTTGTGATACGTTTGTGTAAAACACTGTTTTCAACAATTTCACGCGCTGTACCTGCTGCTTGTCTAGTAATTACGTTTATCTGTTTCTCTAGTTTCTTGACTTCTCCCTGGGTGTTGTTACGTAATGTTTTGATCTCGTCCTGAATGTCATTTCGCAATGTTTGTACGTCCACGTACCTTGTCAATGTCTGTTCTCAATTGATTGTGACATGTTATTAAATTTCCTATCACTTCTCGAGTTTCTTTTGCCTTATCTTCAATATGACTTAGGTGTAACTGAATTTTTTTGTTTTGTTCTTTAATCTCACCCATTTGTCTCGTGGTTTCAGCATTTTGTTTCGTCATTTCTGCGTTCTAAATCTTAATTTGTTCGCAATTTCTTTATTTTGTCTTGTCATGGTTTTCATCATTAATTGTAATAATTCTGCCAGATTTGTGGGTCCTATTGCGTTTTCTTCCGACGTTCTACGCTCTGTGTTTTCGCCCAAGTGTTGGTTCGCAACCGATTGCATTGAACTGTGCTGTGACACGTTTCTGCTCGCATTCCTTGTACTCTGTGGTGAGGGAGCTCTGATTACTTGTACTATGGGTTCTACGTATTCAAGACGCAAGTTAGAATCCTCATCGGCTGTCTCTCTACTTTCCTGCTCCTCTGTCGTATACTGATTTACGTTTTCTATGCCTTGACGTACATTATCCTCGTTATGGTGCGTTATATGTCCTATTTCTCGCGATACTGCATCGTGTGTTGTACTGTCCTCTATTCTCTGTCCATTTTCATGCTGGGTCTCTACCTCAATTCGGTCAAGGTCTCGACCTGCCATTGCTATTCTTTCCGAATCCCTTATTTTCTGTTTTAAAAGCAATTCACGCGCCCTACTTCGAGTCAACATGCGCTCATACGATCTCACGCGTTTCATAAACTTTTTGTTCACACGACTTGACACTACCAAGACTGGCAATCCATTCACTTACTTGTTGGGTCAGAACCAACTTGTCAACGAAGTATCCGCCACCTGTGCGCTTGCATTGAGGAGAAAACTTAATTCTAACAATTTTTAAAATTCATAACTTAATTATGGTATTTTCTCTGCTAGAATGTGTATCTATTGAATACTTTCTTACTGTCTATCGCTGCAGCTACTGTTTTCGACTATTTATAACGTTCAAAAAAAATTTTTTTTATTACGAAAATTTTTTCAACAGGATATTTTTCTGACCTAATTAGGCATGTGGTCGACCTTCAATCATGGTATTTTACCATCCTGGCAGGGTCGCCATTTTCTGAACATTCTGCATGGTGTCTGTTTGTTCTATATCGTGTCTCCCTACCACAACCCGCAACGACGCTCTGAGCGTGTTTTTTAGGGAATTGACTAGTTTGAACCTGGGACGTGTTGCTGATAAGGAGACGTCAGACCACACATGACATGTAGAATTCAGAAGAGTTCTGTGAGACTAGCGATGATATAACCAAATACTTAATGATTTCAGCGTCAGCTCCACTACACTCCCTGTAAAGGAATCTTAATACTAACTAAATTTAGTGGAAGGGGTTCAAGGCTTTCCTATTTTTAGTTAGCTGGTAAAATAATGTCGAAAAAGCAGTTAAGTTTACCATTGGAAATTTTATTCTACTCACAAAACATCGTTTATAAATTGCACTATTGATAAAAGGAAATGTTTTAATACAGGATGGTAAAAACCAACTGCGTTCAACAAAAATGTGAACGAATATTGCCGGAATGGGTTTCCAAGTTCTACAATGGATCGAGGGATGACCTATGCCATATCACATCTATAATCTAGGTTTAAATTAAGTTTCACAAGAGAGAAAACTATCAAAATGGTCTACAGTGACCCTCAATTATCTTTAATTACTTATCTAACTTGTCGTAAATTACAGTGGCTGATGTGATACCCCACAACGGAGGGGTATCTGTTGAGAGGCCAGACAAACATGTGGTTCCTGAAGAGGGGCAGCAGCCTTTTCAGTACTTGCAGGGACAACAGTCTGGATGATTGACTGATCTGGCCTTGTAACAATAACCAAAACGGCCTTGCTGTTCTGGTACTGCGAACGGCTGAAAGCAAGGGGAAACTACAGCCGTAATTTTTCCCGAGGGCATGCAGCTTTACTGTATGGTTAAATGATGCTGGCGTCCTCTTGGGTAAAATATTCCGGAGGTAAAATAGTCCCCCATTCGGATCTCCGGGCGGGGACTACTCAAGAGGACGCCGTCATCAGGAGAAAGAAATCTGGCGTTCTACGGATCGGAGCGTGGAATGTCAGATCCCTTAATCGGGCAGGTAGGTTAGAAAATTTAAAAAGGGAAATGGATAGGTTAAAGTTAGATATAGTGGAAATTAGTGAAGTTCGGTGGCAGGAGGAACAAGACTTTTAGTCAGGTGATTACAGGGTTATAAATACAAAATCAAATAGCGGTAATGCAGGAGTAGGTTTAATAATGAATAAAAAAATACGAGTGCGGGTTAGCTACTACAAACAGCATAGTGAACGCATTATTGTGCCCAAGATAGACACAAAGCCCATGCCTACTACAGTAGTACAAGTTTATATGCCAACTAGCTCTGCAGATGATGAAGAAATTGGTGAAATGTATGACGAGATAAAAGAAATTATTCAGGTAGTGAAGGGAGACGAAAATTTAATAGTCATGGGTGACTGGAATTCGTCAGTAGGAAAAGGGAGAGAAGGAAACATAGTAGGTGAATATGGTTTGGGGGGAAGAAATGAAAGAGGAAGCCGCCTTGTAGAATTTTGCACAGAGCATAACTTAATCATAGCTAACATTTGGTTCAAGAATCATAAAAGAAGGTTGTATACCAGGAAGAATCCTGGAGATACTAAAAGGTATCGGATAGATTATATAATGGTAAGACAGAGATTTAGGAACCAGGTTTTAAACTGTAAGACATTTCCGGGGGCAGATGTGGATTCTGACCACAATCTATTGGTTATGAACTGCAGATTGAAACTGAAGAAACTGCAAAAAGGTGGGAATTTAAGGAGATGGGACCTGGATAAACTGAAAGAACCAGAGGTTGTAGAGAGTTTCAGGGAGAGCATAAAGGAACAATTGACAGGAATGGGGGAAAGAAATACAGTAGAAGAAGAATGGGTAGCTCTGAGGGATGAAGTAGTGAAGGCAGCAGACGATCAAGTAGGTAAAAAGACGAGGGCTAATAGAAATCCTTGGGTAACAGAAGAAATATTGAATTTAATTGATGAAAGGAGAAAATATAAAAATGCAGTAAATGAGGCAGGCAAAAAGGAATACAAACGTCTCAAAAATGATATCGACAGGAAGTGCAAAATGGCTAAGCAGGGATGGCTAGAGGACAAATGTAAGGATGTAGAGGCTTGTCTCACTAGGGGTAAGATAGATACTGCCTACAGGAAAATTAAAGAGACCTTTGGAGAGAAGAGAACCACTTGTATGAATATCAAGAGCTCAGATGGCAACCCAGTTCTAAGCAAAGAAGGGAAGGCAGAAAGGTGGAAGGAGTATATAGAGGGTTTATACAAGGGCGATGTACTTGAGGACAATATTATGGAAATGGAAGAGGATGTAGATGAAGACGAAATGGGAGATAAGATACTGCGTGAAGAGTTTGACAGAGCACTGAAAGACCTGAGTCGAAACAAGGCCCCGGGAGTAGACAACATTCCATTAGAACTACTGATGGCCTTGGGAGAGCCAGTCATGACAAAACTCTACCATCTGGTGAGCAAGATGTATGAGACAGGCGAAATACCCTCAGACTTCAAGAAGAATATAATAATTCCAATCCCAAAGAAAGCAGGTGTTGACAGACGTGAAAATTACCGAACTATCCGTTTAATAAGTCACAGCTGCAAAATACTAACGCGAATTCTTTACAGACGAATGGAAAAACTGGTAGAAACGGATCTCGGGGAAGATCAGCTTGGATTCCGTAGAAATGTTGGAACACGTGAGGCAATACAAACCTTAAGACTTATCTTAGAAGAAAGATTAAGAAAAGGCAAACCTACGTTTCTAGCATTTGTAGACGTAGAGAAAGCTTTTGACAATGTTAACTGGAATACTCTCTTTCAAATTCTGAAGGTGGCAGGGGTAAAATACAGGGAGCGAAAGGCTATTTACAATTTGTACAGAAACCAGATGGCAGTTATAAGAGTCGAGGGGCATGAAAGGGAAGCAGTGGTTGGGAAAGGAGTGAGACAGGGTTGTAGCCTCTCCCCGATGTTATTCAATCTGTATATTGAGCAAGCAGTGAAGGAAACAAAAGAAAAATTCGGAGTAGGTATTAAAATTCGTGGAGAAGAAGTAAAAACTTTGAGGTTCGCCGATGACATTGTAATTCTGTCAGAGACAGCAAAGGACTTGGAAGAGCAGTTGAAGGGAATGGACAGTGTCTTGAAAGGAGGATATAAGATGAACATCAACAAAAGCAAAACGAGGATAATGGAATGTAGTCAAATTAAATCAGGTGATGCTGAGGGAATTAGATTAGGAAATGAGACACTTAAAGTAGTAAAGGAGTTTAGCTATTTAGGGAGCAAAATAACTGATGATGGTCGAAGTAGAGAGGATATAAAATGTAGACTGGCAATGGGAAGGAAAGCGTTTCTGAAGAAGAGAAATTTGTTAACATCGAGTATAGATTTAAGTGTCAGGAAGTCGTTTCTGAAAGTATTTGTACGGAGTGTACCCATGTATGGAAGTGAAACATGGACGATAAATAGTTTGGACAAGAAGAGAATAGAAGCTTTCGAAATGTGGTGCTACAGAAGAATGCTGAAGATAAGGTGGGTAGATCACGTAACTAATGAGGAGGTACTGAATAGAATTGGGGAGAAGAGAAGTTTGTGGCACAACTTGACTAGAAGAAGGGATCGGTTGGTAGGACATGTTTTGAGGCATCAAGGGGTCACAAATTTAGCATTGGAGGGCAGCGTGGAGGGTAAAAATCGTAGAGGGAGACCAAGAGATCAATACACTAAGCAGATTCAGAAGGATGTAGGTTGCAGTAGGTACTGGGAGATGAAGAAGCTTGCACAGGATAGAGTAGCATGGAGAGCTGCATCAAACCAGTCTCAGGATTGAAGACCACAACAACAACAACAACGATGTGGTTTCTCAATAACTATATAACAGAAAAATCATCGAGTTTCAGATTTTTACTTCAAGTGGCAAATGTGAACATCATGAGCTTTAATTGACGATCGACACTAGTATTACGTAAAGGGGATGTAACAGATGAGACTTCTGCAGTTCTGAGTGAAGCCTTATGCGCTCAAAAATGCGGCATCGCGTGCGTTCATTGCCTTGCCGGTGTTCGTCAGGGGGCAGCGGCCGGGCAGCTCCGTCCAGCTCGCCCTCTCGGAAGCAACTCTCCTAACTTCTCCTTACTACAATTTACCGAAGTTGGTTTTAAAAAAACTATCTGGCTGTGTTTTCATCTGACCAATCAGGGTCTCAATGTTAACCTTAAGCTCCACCTACAAAAATTCTGTCTATCCAATGAGAAACGTTATACTTTTGGTGGTGGGGCAATGTTTTTAAAGTTTGCAACGTAACAGAGACGCGAAAAAGTCTCACGCTAAAACTTGTAACTGGTGTGGTCCTTTTAGCGTTATCGTAAGATCTATACTGTTCTTCTGGAGGGCTCTGTCTTTTAACATGGGCTGGGGGGTGGTCCTGATGTAACAGAGACGCGAAAAAGTCTCACGCTAAAACTTGCGGGTGGTGTGGCCCTTTTTGTGTTATCGTAAGATCTATACTGTTCTTCTGGAGGGCTCTAGCTTTTAACATGGGCTGGGGGGTGGTCCTAACGTAACAGAGACGCGAAAAAGTCTCACGTAAAAACTTGCGGGTGGTGTGGTCGTAGCGGTTAGCTGGCGACGTGGGTGTCCGTCCCTTATCGTAGGGCCTTATCGCTTAACACCGTTCTGCTCTCGGCTTCTGTTCTTGTTTCTCCCCTCGGAACTGCGTCTGTCTCACAGTGGGAAGGTATGACATGCATTTAGGCATTCTTGTGTTAGTCTGTGGTATTCCATTTGCTCACTCGTTACTCGTATTACTTTGGTTAATTTAATGTCACGATGTATTCGGAGCTATGTGACATACTACTGGATTTGCTTATCATGTCAGGGTTTTCATGGAAGGTGTTGGATTTGCCTGACACCTTACAATCTTCATTCTCCTCGGAGCCTCTACGTGTGGATACACGCATTATCATGCTGTTTGCAGAACCAGATCTCGTTGTGTCTTTCCTGTGTCCCGTGCTGTCTTTGGGTACACCAACGTCACATGTCTCCCATCACTGTCGTATCGAGGGAAGCTGCAGCAATGTTCGCAGTGCTGACAGTCCGTGGTATTCTGAAAGTCAGTGCACTGTCCGTGTGACTGCTTGTCTTGCTGCAAACAACCGCATATTCTGACTCAGGATACATGCCCTAGACTTATGGTCCTCGACCTACTTGCATGGAACCTTTCAGATCCTGTATGGCAATGAGTTGGTCCTCCTGATCGTGTCGATTCTATATTCGCTTGTCAGTTCTGGGATCCGGATCAACAAGAGAAGTAGTATCGAGGAATGATGGACCACCTGCTAGCAAGACATCTCTACTTCTTACGTGAACTGCTTATCACAAATAACAAACAATCAAATGAAATTTCTGAATGAGAAGTCCACAGCACAACATTTCCTTGTTACAGTCTCTAGATGGCGTTACTCTTGAATATTTTGCACTGTTGTGCTGAAATATTTAATCATTTGCATATCCAGACATGTGACACATGTCATGCTAGTTTACTGTTTGGTACATACTGTCTTCAAGGAGTTTGACTTTTAATGCTCAGTGGTATAGATGAATAGAGTTATTGTCAAATGGACAAAGGTCAATTGTATGTACATTCGAGAGTTACGTGCTGCGGAAACAACAACGATGTGGCAGGATATCAAATGCAAATTAAAGAGCCAAATGTGAACAGGAGAACGACACGGATTTTGTGGTAATTATCATTCAAAATGAGAAAGAAAGGAAAAGGGAGAAAGTATGTGTCACACTAATACAGCACAAGAACACAAATGAAGAGAAAAAAAATCAGACAGGTGCGAGTAGGAATCGCGCTCTGAGGGTTCCATTATCTATATAGGTGCACTGATCGGCCAGAACATTTTGACCACCTAACTAAAAGTCAGTATGTCCACATTTGGCACGGATAAAGCGGCGACGCTTCGTGGCATGGAAGCAATGAGGCGTTGGTAGGTCGCTGGAGGGAATTGGCACCACGTTTGCACAAGTCTCCTAATTCCTCTAACTTCCTGGGAGGGGGCGATGAGCTCTGACACCACATTCAATTACACCCCAGTTGCGTTCAATCGGGTACAGATCTGGCGAGTTGGGGGTCGACACATCAGCTGGAACTCGTAACTTTGTTCCTCGAACCAGTCCATCACATTCTTGACCTTGTGACATGGCGAATTATCCTGTTGAAAGAAGAATCCGTCGTTGGGAAACATGATCGGCACGAATAGATGTAAGTGCATTGCAACCAATGTACGATATTCCTTGGCCGTCTTGTTGCCTTGCCCGACCTCCATTGGACCCATGGACGCCCTTGTGAATGTTCCCCAGGGCATAATGGAGCCACCGCCAGCTTGTCTTCGTCCTGCAGTACAGGTGCCGAGGAGCTGTACGCCTGGAATGCGACAGATTCACAATTTCCCATCGGTATGATGAAGAAGGTATCGGGTTTCATCAGACCATGCAACGCTCTGCCACTGCGCCAACGTCCAGTACCTATAGCCATGTGCCCATTTCAGTCGTAGTTGGCGATGTCGTAGTCTTAATATTGTCACATGCATAGGTCGTCGTCTGGGAAGGCCTATTATTGTGAGTATTTAGGGCACTGTGTGTTCAGACACACTTGTACTCCGCCCAGCATTACAGTAATGAGATGTGGCCGGCCGACGGCACGATGTCTGGATGTGGTTCCACCTCGGTTTCGCCACTCGTTGAGGACACTCACTACAGCTCTCTTCGGACGCCTGACGAGTCGTGAAGTTTCCGAAATGCTCGTGCCGAGCTTCAGGGCCATCACAATCTGCCCTCGGCCAAACTCAGACAATTTGCGCGCCTTCCCCATTCTACACACGCACAGCACACTTATTGATACTACATATAAGCTGCGTGTTTTGTCTAGCGGTCATTCTTGCCAGGGGACGCGGCTATCTCCTGAACGGATTTATATCAATAGTAGGCAGGCGGTAACAATTTTTCGGTTGCTCAGTGTAGCTCTCTTAAGTTTTTTGATGAGTGAGTTGCGAGTGACATAAAAGGCTGTATCTTTTAATTGCATTAATTTAGAAGTTTAAACTTTCTGCACCGCCAAGGGACGCTAGATCTTGGTATTTGAGAAAAGTTTCAACGCGATACCTCTACTTGTTTTTAGAAAAATGGAGCTTGACAGATGAACAGATCTTATAAATCATTTGTAGTGGATCTGGTCCCTACCGCCCCACTACTGGGCGTTCTAGGTTCCATGGTGGGACGTATGCGGCAGCAGCTTAAAAAAATTATTAAGCTTTCATAAAGTTTTGGCAGTAAATGTTTGGTAAATAATTATTATTATATGTTTCAGCTTGTTATGGCTCTGCAATATCAGTTTTATGAAGTGAAGTTGTATTGCATTGTACACTCCTGGAAATTGAAATAAGAACACCGTGAATTCATTGTCCCAGGAAGGGGAAACTTTATTGACACATTCCTGGGGTCAGATACATCACATGATCACACTGACAGAACCACAGGCACATAGACACAGGCAACAGAGCATGCACAATGTCGGCACTAGTACAGTGTATATCCACCTTTCGCAGCAATGCAGGCTGCTATTCTCCCATGGAGACGATCGTAGAGATGCTGGATGTAGTCCTGTGGAACGGCTTGCCATGCCATTTCCACCTGGCGCCTCAGTTGGACCAGCGTTCGTGCTGGACGTGCAAACCGCGTGAGACGACGCTTCATCCAGTCCCAAACATGCTCAATGGGGGACAGATCCGGAGATCTTGCTGGCCAGGGTAGTTGACTTACACCTTCTAGAGCACGTTGGGTGGCACGGGATACATGCGGACGTGCATTGTCCTGTTGGAACAGCAAGTTCCCTTGCCGGTCTAGGAATGGTAGAACGATGGGTTCGATGACGGTTTGGATGTACCGTGCAATATTCAGTGTCCCCTCGACGATCACCAGTGGTGTACGGCCAGTGTAGGAGATCGCTCCCCACACCATGATGCCGGGTGTTGGCCCTGTGTGCCTCGGTCGTATGCAGTCCTGATTGTGGTGCTCACCTGCACGGCGCCAAACACGCATACGACCATCATTGGCACCAAGTCAGAAGCGACTCTCATCGCTGAAGACGACACTTCTCCATTCGTCCCTCCATTCACGCCTGTCGCGACACCACTGGAGGCGGGCTGCACGATGTTGGGGCGTGAGCGGAAGACGTCCTAACGGTGTGCGGGACCGTAGCCCAACTTCATGGAGACGGTTGCGAATGGTCCTCGCCGATACCCCGGGAGCAACAGTGTCCCTAATTTGCTGGGAAGTGGCGGTGCGGTCCCCTACGGCACTGCGTAGGATCCTACGGTCTTGGCGTGCATCCGTGCGTCGCTGCGGTCCAGTCCCAGGTCGACGGGCACGTGCACCTTCCGCCGACCACTGGCGACAACATCGATGTACTGTGGAGACCTCACGCCCCACGTGTTGAGCAATTCGGTGGTACGTCCACCCGGCCTCCCGCATGCCCACTATACGCCCTCGCTCAAAGTCTGTCAACTGCACATACGGTTCACGTCCACGCTGTCGCGGCATGCTACCAGTGTTAAAGACTGCGATGGAGCTCCGTATGCCACGGCAAACTGGCTGACACTGACGGCGGCGGTGCACAAATGCTGCGCAGCTAGCGCCATTCGACGGCCAACACCGCGATTCCTGGTGTGTCCGCTGTGCCGTGCGTGTGATCATTGCTTGTACAGCCCTCTCGCAGTGTCCGGAGCAAGTATGGTGGGTCTGACACACCGGTGTCAATGTGTTCCTTTTTCCATTTCCAGGAGTGTATATTAACCGGAGGCCTAGAAACGACGGAGACGCTCCATCCCCGCCGCAGCCGCAGTGGTCCATAATCCCACGACGACTACCGCATTCAATTCACCCCTCCGCCGCCGCACACCGAACCACTCTTTCAAGGGTATTGTGCGGTTCGGCCCCCACTGGACCCCCCCCCCCCCCCCCCCCCAGCGAACGTCTCACTCCAGACGAGTGTAACCCCTATGTTTGCGTGGTAGAGTAATGGTGGCGTATACGTACGTGGATAACTTGTTTGCGCAGCAATCGCCGACATAGTGTAGCTGAGACGGGGGAACCAGCCCGCATTCGCCGAGGCAGATGGAAAACTGCCTAAAAACTACCCACAGACTGGCCGGCTCACCGGACCTGGACGCAAGGCCGCCGGGCGGATTCGTGCCGGGGACCAGGCGCTCCTTCCCAGTCCGGAAAACTGTGCGTTAGACCGTACGGCTAACCGGGCGGGCAAGTGAAATTACTTCCCTATGTTGTAAGTCACCATTACTGTGGAAGTGGTGAGCAGTTACAAAAACTTACTAGAAACAGAGATCGGTAGGTACGAAAGATTAACTACTTTGCTATCAGGGTTCCGTTTTTACCGACTGAGGTACGGATTCCTAATTAGTGCAAAAGAGTAGAAAAATTACAGCAGAAATCCGTCTTGAAATCTTTCTAAAGGTAGATGCGAAGCAACTGTGTTCACCTCTCGCTCGTAAGCGCAAGGAAGCTCCCAGGCCCCAAGGTCGCGTATAAAATTAGGCTCCGTGTTTACACTCTGTCGCAGCTGCGGACACACTCTTTAGAGGAGCAAGTCATGCGTTGGCAGCAACATCAGCATTTTGAATGAGTTCTCCGCAGTACATTTAGATTTCTGGATTGTAGTCGCCGAATCCGGCACGGAACACAAGATCTTTGTTACTTAAAGAAATCCACCATCGACCACTCTTTATGCAGCTTTATTTACGCTAAGACACATTTCTGGCCTTCACCACCATTCAGCTGGCATAGTACATTTATGTCTTCGTAAACACAACGCTTTTACTGAAGCTACCCGACTTATATACTCACATTGAAACATTCGTTAGACGCTATTTTATTTTTTAAATGTAACTGCCTTTTTTGTCTTTATATGCATCCTACAAACACTTTTAGTTTCACTGATGCTGGCAGTACTCGCCATGTGGTCAACGTATTGGTATTTTAGTCGCTAAATTTACATCCAAAGGCAAACTACAATTTTCTTACAAATTCCGATACGTTCTTTTTTTGGCGATTACAAGAAATCTCCATAACGCCACCATGCTGAATAATGCTATTCATATAGCCACAGGACGTCGTGTTACGACTCAAACTGTGGGCAATAGGCTGCATGATGCGCCACTTCACTCCCGACGTGCATGGCGAGGTCCATCTTTGCAACCACGACACTATGCAGCGCGGTACAGTTGGGCCCAACAACATGCCGAATGGACCGCTCAGGATTAACATCACGTTCTCGTCATCGATGAGTATCGCTATGCCTTCAACCACACAATCGTCGGAGACGTGTTTGGGGACAACCTGGTCAGGCTGAACGCCTTAGACACACTGTCCAGCAAGTGCAGCAAGGTGGAGGTTCCCTGCTGTTTCGGGGTATCATTATGTGGGACCGACATACGCCGCTCGTGGTCATGTAAGGAGCCGTAACGGCTGTACGATACGGGAATACCATCCTCCAACTGCTAGTGCAACCATATCGGCAGCATATTGGCGAGGCATTCGTCTTCATGGACGACAATTCGTGCCCCCATCGTGCACATCTTGTGAATGACTTCCTTGAGGACAACGACATCGCTCGACTAAAGTGGCCAGCATGAAACCTATCGAACATTACTAGGATAGAATGAAAAGGGCTGTTTATGGACGACGTGACTCACCAAGCACTCCGAGGGATCTACGCCGATTCGCCGTTGAGGAGTGGAACAATCTGGCCCAGCAATGCCTTGACGAACTTGTGGACAGTATGCCACGACGAACACAGGCATGCATCAATGCAAGAGACGTGCTACTGGGTATTAGAGGTACCGGTGTGTACAGCAGTCTGGACCACAACCTCTTAAGGTCTCGCTGTATGGTGGTACAACATGTAATTTGTGTTTTTCATGAGCATTAAAAAGGGCGGAAATGATGTTTATGTTAATCTCTATTCCAATTTTCTGTACAGGTTCCGGAGCTCTCGGAACTGAGGTGATGCAAAACTTTTTTGATGTGTGTACTTAACTACTAACGACACCTGTGCAATATCTTCAATACTTTGCAGTTGTGAGTAATGGTCAGAACAGTGATCTGGGAGCGAAGTGAATTGCAACGTGGACAAATTGTTGGTGCTGGTGTTGTGGGTCATCCATTTGCTAAGGGAGCCGTAGCGTTTTGTATTTGAAGGAGCACTCTACCGAGAATTTATATAGCATGTAGCGGAATTGGAAAAACACTGTTTGAAAGTGTATGTTGAGTGATCGTGACAGATGGTTATTGAAGAGAATTGTGTCGAAAAATAAGAGGACGCCAGCTATGAGTCACTGGAATGTCGCTCTCGAGAACTCTGCTAGCATCAAGGAGCTCCATAAGCGGAGGAATGCAGGGCGATTTGAAATTCCAAAACCACTCGTCAGTGATGCAAATGCCTGTAACTGAAAACGTGGTGCCGAAGCCATAAAACCTGGACTGTGCAGCAATTCAAGCTAAGTTATTTTGTTTGGATGTGTCTTGTTGTACACTGTTTCCAACTTCTGCCCGAGTTAACGTACCAAGAGTGAAACATCGCGATCTTCAGTGATGATTTGGGCACCCATATCGTGGTATTCCATGAGACCCGCACTTACGCTGCAAAGTCGCATTGTTGTCAAGGGTTACGTGACAATGCTGGCTGATCGGGTCCATCTCATGGTAAAATGTTTATTCCCCATTAGTGATGCTATGTTCCAAGACACGAGGGGGCCTGTTTACACAGCTCGCATCGTCCAGCACTGGTTTTGTGAGCACGAGAATGAAATGTCACATCTCCTCTGGTCACGAAAGTCACTAGATTTGAATATTATCGAGCCTTTGTCGTCAAACTTGAAGAGAAGTGTGTGTGATCGCTATCTACTTCTGTCACTGTTACCTGACTTACCACTACTTTTTGGAGGAAAAAATGGCATGAGATCCCTTGAAAACCATACAGAACTTGCATTTATCCATTCCGAGACGATTGGAAACTGTTCTTCTAGTAGTTAGTTTGGTAATGGAGGGTAAGCACTGTAGGAGGAGATGAAGGGTCAAATGAATGGATATTGTAGTAACTATGCAGAAATGCTTGCACAGAAGATATAAATGTGGAGAGTTACCTCAAATCAGTCCTCGAACTGAACACCACAACAAACAACTGCATGTATCTTATGTCTTCTTCTCGTATTTGCTCTGTCATGCTGGGAACTATCTATAGTCCTAAATATTACAGAAAATCAGACATGTTATACAAATATTTTGATTTTTGTTAACAGCGAAAAGTCGGCTAACAATATTTCATATTCCAGTACAACATGCCTACTAGGTTTCATACAACAGTATTCTGTGACCATCTGCTGATAACTCCCGATTAAGCTTGTGAGTGCTATGTAGGAACCACAATTTACCTATTTTGTCTGGTGACAGTAACTAAACATTTATATTTCTTCAATGCTGAAATGTGAATACTACGGACTGTGTCCGAAGGAGATTTCACAGTTACTGTCTTCTGCGAAATGTGTCCAACATTTTAGTTCTTCGCGCCACGTAGAAGTGAGGGCAAAGTAACCTGCAGTATATTGGGAGACAGCTGTTTATAACGTTACTGAGATCGAGAAGCACTTTACTCAAGGACGTGTGAGGCCTCAACAGTTACCGATTTACATACTCATCTACAGACTGAATTTATCTTCCAGTCGCTAGTTGCTTATCGTGATTTCCTGATCCTGTTATAGTAAACAGGAAGGGAAGGAAGATCAGACATTGTGTTCCTCTCAGAACAACGTCCTTAGAAACACTAGTTAAATATTCGTCTCCAGAAGTAAAGTGTTTCGATAAAATTGCGAAATTAATGGAACAATTCGTTTCTAGTACAAGTGTGCGAGGAAGCTCTTGCCATCTGTTGACTGCTGTAAGAACTATTTCAAGCTTGACCGCTGATAGCGCTGTACGTCCGGAAACAGTCACAAGGCGAGCCAAGTTGCGTAGAGTTAGTTGCACGGCGAATAATGAGAGTTTTGATCTTTCATGACTTTTCACTTGCGACTAATCAAGCTTTATAGTTTTTTTCAAAGTGACACTGAACTGATACGTCAGTCTGGTGCGGCACGTTGCGAGGGGCTACTCCGAAGGAAGATATTTTTAAGGAGGGTGCAGCTGCCCTTCCGTGCCTTTCCCGGGGTACGTAGTACGTACGCCCTTGGCTGCCCATCTTCACATCCGATAATTCAGTGCGGCTGTTTGGATTAGCGATTAGAAAAGTCCCGAGAGCAAAATTTTGTCATTAAAAACTGATTTATCCATTTGTACATTAATATAATCGATCATTACTGTTAACGCCTTTCTTGGTGCGTTCTCCATTACAATATTGACTATAAAAAATTGAAAGAATGGCAAATAATGTGTTCGGATGATTAGTAGAATTATTGAAGTTATAAATTATCCGCGTTGTTGATAATACATCTTAGATAGCTTTGGTACTGATGTACGTTGTTATGCGATGAATACATGCGTTATAAATCGACGACAAACTCAGCCTTGGATGTTCACACTTTAAGGACAACAGTTTGCAAATAATTCTTCTGTTCAAACTGTTGAGGTCATAGAATTTGCACATTGTCGGAACTCAAAAGGATACAATCATTCATCAAGTTACTCAGAGAAACTGTTACTTGCGCGTTGTTAGAACTTCGAAATCGAGTTTGTCCAAGTAGTAAAAGTCCACTTTCGTTATGAATATACCTTGACCAGGCTAGTTCAAACAAAAAGGTGTGCAGAATGAAAGAACTTATAAAATGCAGCAAAGTAGATTGAAGATATACTTAAGTAATGCTAGTTCTAGGGGACTGA
Organism: Schistocerca piceifrons; assembly: GCF_021461385.2. Classification (NCBI taxonomy): domain Eukaryota; kingdom Metazoa; phylum Arthropoda; class Insecta; order Orthoptera; family Acrididae; genus Schistocerca; species Schistocerca piceifrons. Next base: position 215,583,224 of record NC_060144.1, on the reverse strand, counting down.
TGACCTCAGAAGTTAAGTCCCATAGTGCTCAGAGCCATTTGAATTTTGATACTGTGCTACAAGACGACAGGATCCCTATTCACATCTCGCATCGTCTAGGACTGATTCTACGAGCACGAGAATGAATTGTGCCATCTCGCATGGCCACCACATTCACCAAATCTCAATATTATGAGCCTTTGTGATCCACTTTGGCGACAAGTTCGCGTCATTATTACCCATCGCCATCATCGTTACCCGACTTACCACTTTTTTTGCGGGAACAATGGTATAAGACATCCCTGAAAACCATATAGGACTTGTATTTATCCATTCCGAGACGACTGGAAACTGTTTTGAACGACAACAGGTTTCCTACGCCATATCAGAGATTGCAAATGTGTTGTATTTTAATATTTCTATATTTTTGTCCACCTCATATAAATGCTATTTTAAATATACAAAAACATATTTGTTTTCATCCTAGGACCTTTTTAAAGTGACATACTGTGCTTCGAAATGCTATGTCGATACGGATAATACCTAAAAAAAGAACCGATGTGTCGAAGAGACTGTATAGCACTACGCAGACGTACTAAAAGTTATGGGATAGCGAGATACATGTACACAAATGGCGGCAGGATTGCGTACACAAGGTATAAAAGGGCAGTCCATGGCGGAGCTGTCATTTGTACTTAGGTGATTCATGTGAAAAGATTTCTGACGGGATTGTAGCTGCACGACAGGCGTTAATAGACTGTGAATGCGGGGTGGTAGTTGGAGCAAGACGCGTGGAACATTGTATTTCGGAAAACGTTAGGGAATTCTCCGAGATCCACTGTGTCAAGAGTGTGCAGAGGATACCAGTTTTGCCGGCCGCTGTGGTCGAGCTGTTTTAGGCGCTTCAGTCCGGAACCACGCTGCTGCTATGGTCACAGGTTCGAATCCTGCCTCGGGCATGGATGTGTGTGATGTCCTTAGGTAGGTTAGGTTTAAGTAGTTCTAAGTCTAGGAGACTGATGACCTCAAATGTTAAGTCACATAGTGCTCAGAGCCATTTGAACCATTTTAATAACAAATTTCAGGCATTACCTATCACAACGGACAACGCAGTGGCCGACTGCTTCATTTAACGACCAAGAGTAGCGGCGTTTGCGTAGAATTCTCACTGCTAACAGACAAGCTACACTTCGTGAAATAACCGCAGAAATTAATGTGGGAGTACGACGAACATATCCATTAGGATAGTGCGGTGAAATTTGGCGTTAATGAGCTATGGCAGCAGACGAGTGACTCGAGTGCCTTTGTTAACAGCCTGTAGCGGGTCTCCTGGGCTCGTGACAATGTCGGTTGGATCTTAGACGACTGGAAGGTTGTGGCCTGGTCAGGTGAGTCTCGATTTGCAAGATCTCATGCTGGGGTTTGGGTTCGGGTGTGGCGCAGATCCCACAAAGCCACTGATACAAGTTGTCAACAAGGCACTGTGCAAACTGGTGGTGGCTCCTTAATGATGTGGGCTGTGTTTACGTGGAATAGACTGGGTCCTCTCGGACAACTGAACCGATCATTGACTGGAAATGGTTATGTTCGGCTACTACGAGACTATTTGTAGCAAACAACAATGGAATTTTTATGCACGACAATGTGCTATGTCATCGGTCCGTAGTTGTTCGCAACTGAAGAACATTCTGGACTATTCGGGCAAATGATTTAGCCACCCGGATCACTCAACATGAATGCCATTGAACATTTATGGGACATAATGGAGAGTGGAGAGGCCAGTTCGTGCATAACACTTTCGCAATTATGGACGGCTATGGAGGCAGCATGGCTCAAAATTTCTGCAGGGGACTTCCAACGGCGTGTTATGCCATGTTGAGGTGCTGCACTGCACCACGCAAAAGGAGTTCCGACGTTATATTAGGAGGTATCCCATGGCTTTTGTCTCCTCAGCGCAGTGTCATTTACAGTTTGTTTACTGGGATAATACTCAGTCTACCAGTACTTTTAATTACATACCTCCAAAACAGAGGGGATTACTAACACACGTATGATACAACCATCATACGTAAGTCGTGCTATATATTTTTTCATATTACCTAACCGACCCTGCTATATGATTGTGGTGTAAACAGTTTGCTAAATTGCTGGAAACTCAAGTTCTATATACACAAAAACAGGGATAAATGTTGGTGACATATACTAAGTCCTTCTCTCTAGAGTGATTTTATTGCTGATGTTAGACATGTGAGACATGATTGCCCAGTTACTCATTCTTGCTGCGGCATTCTTTCCCCATACCAACGAGTTGTGCTTCGTAAAATATTTGGTAGCAATCTATAGTGCAATGATTTCATTAAACGAAATGTAAGAAAGAAGTGATACATGTGGATCGCATATTGACATTATCGTTACGCACGTAAAACACTTGTAGCAAATATCCAGCATTTTAATATTGTGAACATTTCGCGGCCCTGTCGGAAACTGTATAAATATTAATTTTAAATTAACAACAGCCTCAGTTGCAATGTTTACCTCGATTTACCTAGATCGTGGTCGCGAAGTGGGGTCGAGGCTGCTTCCCAGATAGGTTATTGCAATATGACGATGTATTTCTATATCATAGTTTTTAGTTTTTGACGTTGTCCATTATGGACAAATCGTAGTTCCTTTTATTCTGAAGAAGGTTGGGTTATCCCAACTGAAACCTTGGTAAATCTAGGCAAATATTGCAACTGAGGCTGTTGTGAATTTAAAATTAATCCAGCAATTTATCATCAATAGTGTAATAGAGCAGTAGGAGGTTTCTCGACCTATTTACGTTATATTTACCAGCGTCAAGATCGCTATAGCAACCATCCATCCTCCACAATTCTCTGTTAGATACAATGGATGCTGAAAAGAAACACCTCCGAATATTTCATGTGAAAACTCTTCAAGCTTTTTTAATAAAACAAACTTTATTAACATTCTATGTCTTTTTTCTTCTCGTCTACGTATTTATTTCTCAACATAGTCGCCCTGGTGACGAACATACTCGTACCAACGGAAGACCAGTTCGTTCATACCGTCACTGTAGAAAATCTGGCTTCGCTGATGGAGCCACAACCTCACCTCCTCTTGCTCCGCCTCATCATTATCAAAGTGAACTACTCGAAGCCGCTCTTTAAGTTTTGGAAACAAATAAAAATCGGATGGGCCAAGTAGTGATAGTATGGAAGATGATCGATGACAGTGAACCCAAGCCGTCGAACTGTTTCCGTACCTGTGTGTGATCTGACATTTTCATGCTGAAGGAGAAGGTGTTCCATGTGTGGATGAACTCTTCCAATTCGTGGTTTCAGTTTTTTGAGGGCCTCGCAGAGCCTTACAAATTTTATTGCGGTGCCTTTAGACCAGAATTCCAAATTCACCACACCTTGTACATCCTAGAACACTGTGAACATGACTTTGCCTGCTGATGGCTTGGACTTGAACATCTTTGGTGTCGGCGATACTTACTGGCGCAGCTCCATCAAACTCTCTTCTTTTCAGGGTCAAAATGGTGTACTCAGCTTTCAGCACCTGTCACAATTTTGTTAAGGAATCCACCACGCCGACGCTCAAAACATAAAAGAAATTGTTGACAGATGTCTGATTTCCTCTGTTTCTTGTCAGGAGTGAACATTCGAGACACCTACCGTCCACACAGTTTTCTGCACTGCAGTTCTGCAAAGATGCCCTGTGCAGGCTCTCGTGATATGCCACACTTACCTGAGAGCTGTGTCTGTGTTATCCGACGATTTTCTGTGATGAGTTCCTCAAGCAGATTCTGACAACTTTCATTGGCTGTCGTACACAGTCGTCTGCTCCGAACTCTGTCACACACGTTGAGGTTAGCATTACTGTTTCCTTCATTATGGGTACGAACAACCCAACTTGACACACAACTGATGTCGATACAATCATCACCATACACAGCTTTCATTGGTCAACGGATTTCAGTTGGAGATTCATGTTCCGCAGTTAGAAATTTAGTTACAGCGCTCTGTTTCTATTCGCACCGACATAGTTAGGCCACACACCGCTATGTTTCACAGTACAATTCGGAGTGTCGAGTGTCAGAGAGCAAAGTGGGCAAGTCGTCCCAGTAATTTGCATGACATGTAATACCTCAACCGATATTGAGAGCAAAAAAAGAAACTCAAAGCCATTTCATGACAGCGCGCTCTCTTACATCCCTCTGGAAAACCTACTTCAACGTAAAACACTCGTGTTGCGTTCTCCCTCGACGTTAGGCTTCGTCAAACGAAGTTGTATGTGAGGTGCAGCACTTCCCAGTTGAGGTAGGTTGCTTCAGTTTTACGTAAAGCCCTACATTGCACATACATACCTAAAGATTCAAACACTAATAGTGGCCGGCCGGAGTGGCCGTGCGGTTCTGGGCGCTACAGTCTGGAGCCGAGCGACAGCTACGGTCGCAGGTTCGAATCGTGCCTCGGGCATGGATGTGTGTGATGTCCTTAGGTTAGTTAGGTTTAATTAGTTCCAAGTTCTAGGCGACTGATGACCTCCGAAGTTAAGTCGCATAGTGCTCAGAGCCATTTGAACCACTATTAGTGGGACTTAACTATATAGGGTGTAACAAAAATGTACGGCACAGAGGACACATTCTTCACACGCAGATGAAGAAATTATGTTACATGAACATGGCTCTGGAAACGTTTTGTTTCCATGTTGCTACTCATTTTCTCCAACTCACTAATCACGGGAAACACATAAGAACAAACTCTAGAATCATGGGGAACATGTACTCTTGGTGACGTCAGGTTACGTTGTGAACCGTTGAAGCAAGTCATCAACGAAAATTTTCAGCAGTGTTTGGTGACTGTATGGTAGGCCCCAGTTTCTTCCATCCAGGTTTAACGGACAAAGGTATCATAATGTCGTAGAGAATGTTCTACCTGATATGCTAGCAGATGTGCCTGTCTAGTAAAACATGTACTTCATGCACTTATTCTATTGTTAATGTTCGTCGGCTTCTAAATAACGGATGCAGTGGTAGACTGATAGGTAGAGATGGACCAATTGCCTGGCCTCCACGCCCTCTGAACCTAAACCCATTGTAATTTTATTTATGGGGGTATTTGCAGGCTCTTGTGTTGGAACCCAGTAACGTTCTTTAAAAAGTTTCTTTGAGATACTTTGGATGAAGGCGAGTGCATATAACAAATAAATCTGAAGTTATCCTCTAACGTTTTGTAACTGCAAGTGGTGTGCTTAGTCTGCGTTATTGTTAGAAAAAACGTTATACGACTTGATTGGGCAATGCAACTCTCAATACCAACAAAGAAATACAGTAATTGCAAGAAAACATTCAGCACTTAGGCACTAAATCCTCTGGCTCTGTTCAAAAATGATAACTTTGGTCCCTGTGCACATGACAAAGAAACTGAATTGCCTTACCTCTAAAGCAGCAACGGTGGAACGCGATATATTCTGGTCTCTCACAAAAAATACTAGCTACTGGCTCAGCGGTGTGCATTTCTGACCGTAATACTTTGAAATGCACATGCAATTCTTTTGGCCGATGAAGGAAATCATTTAAGAAAAATCCTACGTCTTTGAAAAACATATGACCTGGACAGGGAGACGATACTGATTATGGTGAATTAGTAGTACTGAGTTTTTTAGGGGAAATATATTCCAAGTTAAGTTTGACTTTTCAAAAACATCTGACAATTGAAATTACATTACTCAGAAAATTATATCAAATTTACTAATTGGTCCACAAACAACAGCAAGTATTATCTAACCCGACCAAAAAAAATATATACAAGTCATCAAATTACATATACCTGTGTTAACAAATGTTAGAAACATTACCAAAGGGAAATATCTAACTAGCCTTTTCACCAGATCAGTTTACCTACATTCTGGGGTTACTCAAAATTACAAATTTATCACCCAACTCATCTACACCAAAGCGCTGGCAAAACGAGAGTCATAAATATTTAACATCTGTACCTTGCTTGCGAGAAGACTTTTGCTCACATGTTCTCGTAATTCTCACTTTAATCTAACACTTGTTAGCTTCACAGAGCGCACCACAGAAACTGCCTACCCACTACTATGCACCAAGCGATCTCTTACTCCAACACTACAATCTCAGATCAGGAGCGGTATCTTTGTCTCTGCGGTCGTTCAAGTCAGCGATCCGCTATATGAAGTCTATAAGACATACATTTTTTTATAATGTAATAGTTTCATTTCGGTTTACATTAATATTATTATCATATTCGTGTGCATATACAAGTGTGCCCCAGTAGACTCCTTTCAACCCCAGTACAAGATGTTCAGAGTCTCTGTACCCTTATTATGAAAGGCTGTGAAAGCATACGCAATACTCCCGGGATACCGGTACATCAGTGCATCCGTGATTAACTACGACGGCGAGCTGATGCATGTACCAATGCATATTGAAGATCTCCTGTGAGAAACAGTTGCATGTTGTATGTTGGTGCGTTGAGTTCGTGTGTCCTTCCCAGTGCGAGTTGAAAAAAATGAGTTGTTACATGGATAAAAAGCGTTTCCAGACACATCTTCATGTAACCTAATTTCTTCATCTATGTCTGTGTCCGGCAGTTTGGGCTTTACATTTTTGTTACAGCCTGTATAAATTTTTAGAGTCGCTCTCCGCTGAGCGCTTGGCGTTTAAACTGTAAGCAACATTCCACCTATCGAGTTTCTGTTTTTCGCACATTCTAAAGGCTTTTTCGTCGGTCTTCATCCACGTACTCCAAATAGTTTCAAGCGTCGTTTGACAGTTGAAACATGAATCTCTACGTCACATTTTTCTTTCAGTTCTCATGGTATCATTACATCCGACTTGCGAACAACACTTGTTGATTACTGTCATATGATGTAGTCGACTTTAGAAGACTTTTTTTTTGGACGTCCACTGCGAGGCAGTCTCATTTATTATACAATTTTTTCCATGTACTAACGAGCTGACGAGATACTTTAAAAATACGAGCAACTTCAGTTTGTTTCAGTCCTTGCTTTAGTGCATTTATCACGGCGTTTCTAAAGTCACTGGAATATTCCTTCCGTTTCGGCATATTGAAATAATCACTGTAATTAAATATCAGTGGAATCAGAACTAAGAAGCAAATAACATCCACGAATTCACGGACCAAACAGCGTGTCAAAATACTTCTGAGCTCGCTAAAAAGTCGCATTCGTCCGGAAGCGCAAAATGTAAACAAACAAACCGCAACCTGACACCTTCAAACAATCGCAAATATACTGCTCTCTACTATACTCAAGATGCTGTCCGATAGTGTTTTATTTTAAGAAAAGTAATAACGTATTTTATATTGTCAAAATACTTTTGAGCGCTACTGTAGATTCAGTCTCATTGGCCTTACGATTATTGCGAGTCCTTACAACTAAAGGCATACAGGAACTGAAATATGATGTTCCAATGTCCATATTAAACACTTCTGATATCTGAAACGTACGATAAGCAATAATGTCCCGGGCGTTGAATGATTCAAATTCATAATACGTTCTCTCTCTTTCTGTCTCTTGCCAGTTGCTGGCGACCAGACCACAAGATGTCCACGTGTTGGATCCCGTCAGATAATGGAGTGTTGGCTGCTGCCACCCGAAACAGTTCTTCCCCTAGCTGCTGGCTTAGTGACACAGCGACCTCTCGCGACTTTGGCACAGGGCACAGAACCGTCTGGAGACTCGTGCAGAGACGATTACACATTCAGTTGTATACTTTGTTTTTAATAAAGTGTATTTGCGTATCATTTCTATCCAATAGTCGAGAAATTGTTTACTGCACAATTTAGTGATGCATAGAAACCCTCATTTTCGGTTTATCCAGTGTATACAAGTATACTATATCCCTTTAGTGTCCGACTATGCCGGCCGGAGTGACCGAGCGGTTCCAGGCGCTACAGTCTGGAACCGCGCTACCGCTACGGTCGCAGGTTCGAATCCTGCCTCGGGCATGGATGTGTGTGATGTCCTTAGGTTAGTTAGGTTTAAGTAGTTCTAAGTTCTAGGGGACTGATGACCTCAGATGTTAAGTCCCATAGTGCTCAGAGCAATTTGAACCATTTTTTGTCCGACTATTCTAAGGAGTCCTATTAGTGAAGTTATTGTTTTTTTACGCACTACGACTTTTTTTATACCGGTGGTGAGGGTAATTGTGTGGCCGAGCGGTTCTAGGCGCTTCAGTCCGGAACCGCGCTGCTGCTGCCGCTGCTGCGGTCGCAGGTTCGAATCCTGCCTTGGGCATGGATGTGTGTGATGTCCTTAGGTTAGTTAGGTTTAAGTAGTTGTAAGTCTAGGGCACTGATGATCTCAGATGTTAATTCCCATAGTGCTTAGAGCCATTGAAACATTTTTTTGAATTTCGCAGTGTTGTGTTTGTGGATTTCTCGTTGTTATTTGTAGATCTACAACAGGCACCCTTATTAGTGACTTCACACGGCCGGCGGATGTGGCCGAGCGGTTCTATGTGCTTCAGTCCGGAACCGCACTGCTGCTACGGTCGCAGGTTCCAATACTGCATCGCCATGGATGTGTGTGATGTCCTTAGATTAGTTTGGTTTAAGTAGTTCTAAGTCTACGGGGCTGATGATCTCAGATGTTAACTCCCATGGTGCTAAGAGCCATTTGAACCTTTTTTTTTTTTTTTTTTTTTTGACTTCACACGCTAATAATGCAGGGGAAATGTAGATCTGGTACTTAGTAAGTCGTGGGTCTATTTCTTGCTAACTAATACACTCGGGAGTTATTAAATATTCAAGTGTCTCGTATTTACTTACGTATTTTGGAATACTGAATGATGATCTTAGTTTTTTAGTACTTACAGTAAACACCATGACATCACTGAATCGTGATATTCTGTCACTAGGATAATGTCAATTTTAACAGACGCACTAAGGCATTAAATACATTGGTAATGTAGGGATGAAGCAGATTTGGCGTGTATATGAGTTTATTTATTTAAATATCATGTTTTGGTGTTTGTTTAACTTTAAAGTCGCATTGAGAGCGTATTTTTTGTTAACAATCCATTGAAGAAATTGTTTAATATGGAATATCGGCGTGATTTGTTTAAATATAGTGCTGTAGTATTTGTTAAATACTTAAAATCTCAGCAAGAGCATAGTTGTTGTTAAATATTGCATTGTGAAAACTGGAGGTCCTTGCTAAGTTGAAGGCAATTGGGCCAACTGCCTCAGGTGGAACCTGATGCCGGCCGCGGTGGTCTAGCGGTTCAGGCGCTCAGTCCGGAACTGCACGACTGCTACGGTCGCAGGTTCGAATCCTGCCTCGGGCATGGATGTGTGTGATGTCCTTAGGTTAGTTAGGTTTAAGTAGTTCTAAGTTCTAGGGGACTGATGACCACAGCACTTAAGTCCCATAGTGCTCAGAGCCATTTGAACCATTTTTGTAACCTGATGCCGGAAATGACTTCTGTTCATAATCTCTTCTTGCTGTCCCACTGAAGGCTACTTTCAGCTGGTATGAATGTTATACATTTACGATGAAAGGTATGGACAATCTCTTTACTGAATTTTATGAACTAAGAAACTATAATCTGCATAATGCTGTTTTGTGCGGTCTTGAGCATGGTAAAGTATGCAACAGAGCCTATAGAAACAGTGTAGATTTTGACAGTGGATGTAAAAGTAATTGTATACAAATTGCATGAAGAACGCGAACAGTGATTCAGTATGGGTTTGTGCTAAAGCATTTTGTGATACACTTGCGGTATTCAGGAACTATTCATCTACCGTCGGAGGAGACCGAAGTACACAAACATCTAACATGCATCACTAAACGCCGAATGACAATGGTTGTCTGGTGACAAGTCTCGTGATACAGAAATGTTGGGAAATCAAGCCTATGTTTCTTCTCCCCAAGTTGAGCAAAGAGGAAACGTGGCAAATAAAAGCCAAATTTCATCGATTTAGATATGATCATCCAAAATTGTGTCTTTTGTGTAAAAGTCATTAGAGTAGGAACAGATCGACAAGGAAATATATGTGTACCGTGAAATCTATACCTGAAGTGCCGGCATTTTACACAAATGAAAGCGAAAGGAATGGTCTGTAGAGTGTCGGATATAATAGTTACAGAATGATATTCACAAGAAAGTCAAAATAGATTTCCAGAGGCATCATACTGATACGTGTAGGTTTATGACGTGTGTATATCCACACAACAGGATATACGAGTAATACCTCTGAATATTCGACTACATCAAACTCAAGTCACGGCGGCTGCTTATTGTCTTCTGAGACGGTAACAATCTGAACGCCGCAAAAAAAAAAAAAAAAAAAAAAAAAAAAAAAAAAAAAAAAAAAAAAGAAATGGCTCTGAGCACTATGGGACTTAACATCTGTGGTAATCAGTCCCCTAGAACTTAGAACTACTTAAACCTAACTAACCTAAGGACATCACACACATCCATGCCCACGGCAGGATTCGAACCTGCGACCGTAGCGTGAAAGCCGCAAAGAAGAATCAGACATTGGTTTAATAACTACTGATTTGCAGAAAGGTCTTCCAACACCCAAAATACCCACTGAAGTTGTGTTCCATTTGAGACAATTTCCGAGTGTTCAACTTAAATATCCACATTTCTAACAATAGTAGTGTTGTTACCTGTGTGTGGCTGGAAAACAGGGTTTCAGATGGTACTTCAGAAATCGCGCCTTGTTTGTTTTGATCTCTAAGTGTATCCGAAAACACGATGAAAAAGAAAACTTCACATTTGTTTTACGATTGCTGCTCAGCAAAGAACAAGAATAAACTGCTGCAATTTTTGATTCTATAGACTTGATTCCTGGACATACATTTTTGGCTTCTGACAAGGATGTTCGCGTTATTTCCTAATAAAAACGGATTATATGTTTACTCCAGAGGACTGATACAGGCTGATAGAGAAGGCCTGAGTGAAGAACCCTTTCCGTGTGCAGAGGATGATCAAGAACGATTCTCGAGAATTGCAAACAGCTGCTTTTAAACTAGCTAAGAAACAGACGTGCGCACCTGGACAGAAGTTGAAATTTCGCAAAATTTTTGTCATGAAGATCGAAGCCAGGAGGCCTGACGTAATCCAGTATAAGGAAAACTACTCCGCGTCGGTTTTTTTTTGGAGAAAATTAAGGTTTTGAACAAAAGTACTGGACGACCTCGCAAACACAGAACATAAATTTCAGCATCATTACAGGTTATTCATTCTTACAAAATGCGGAGTGCTGCCGGCCCGAGTGGCCGAGCGGTTAAAGGCGCTACAGTCTGGAACCGCACGACCGTTACGGTCGCAGGTTCGAATCCTGCCTCGGGCATGGATGTGTGTGATGTCCTTAGGTTAGTTAGGTTTAAGTAGTTCTACGTTCTATGGGACTTATGACCATAGCAGATGAGTCCCATAGTGCTCAGAACCATTTGAACCATTTTTTGCGGAGTGCTTTTGTCCTGGTGGCAGAAAGACCGCTCCTGCAGAACGCAAGGAGGTGATGTCACTGCTCACTATCCGTGCAAATCACCGTGCTGTGTACCGTGCTCTTAATCCAGACACTGAGGATGCAAACAGCGAGGAGCACGAGGATCCAGAGACCTGAAAATAAGTATAGATTTCGATGCAGATGGCTGCTTAGAATCGATGTGACTTGAAACCTAGACACTAGAAGTAATCCTTAAATCTAACAATAAATTGAAGTTGAAGTAAATTTGAAACCAACAACATTTTGAAATAAATAATCGTTCAAAATAAGACTGTTGTGAAAGAAACGCATTTTATGAGTTTAATTTTTTTTCAGATTTTATGATTTGGAGCTGATGTTTTCCACGTAAATAGTAGATACCAGAAGACGGCTTAATTTTCTATATTTTTGGAGTATAAAAATTATTTATGATCCAGAAAGGTGAATGTTAATGTGCTCAATTTCATGAAATAAAGACAAACCCAAAACTTAAAAATCTTAGCTCCATGTCCGTGTAGGTTAGCTCCATCCCGCATTCTAGTACTCAAATATTCATAACACACATGGTCATGGTTATTTTAGTCACCTCCACGAAAATAAATTGTTAGATACCTTGTCGTTACACACCGTATTGTAATCCTTAAATTGCTCTTATTCACTAAAGCTACTATGGCTATTCAAAATCATATAGCTCGGAAATTATAAACAGGTAAACATTAACTATCCTTGTGGAAGCATATAAAATAATACCTATTAACTGCCACATCCACTTTCTAAATACCAGAACTATAGTGGAACCCGTGTACTCTTGAATGTAATGATGTCCCTTATTTACCAATAAACTTATTTATTGTTTGAATTTTAAAACTTCAAGATTTCGCGGCTAAAATGTACCGAACGTATGGTTCTGGAATCTGATATTATACACGACAATAGATGCACGTAAAGGACACAAAGAGCAGTCTTACGGCAGTTCAGTCATTCACTGGTGGTCAGACAGTTGTGTTAATTTGTGACAGTGTGCTTCCACCAGGCCAAATGTTCAACAAGGACAAACAAAAACTATTTACATAGTTAAAGACACGTAATTAATAACAGGTGTTAACGTCAGTGGATTGTGTCTCTCAAAGTTGTATACCGCTGCCACTAGACAAATTGCAGAGTTTATTGTTGTTTAGAAAATAGATCAATTTCAATTTACCCCATCTGGTTACTTAAATGTTACTTGTTTGTGCTAGAAACACACTTTGCGGCTGTGCTAAGAAAAAGCTTAAAGTGTATAAAAGGAATCTGCTCTTATGACATTATTTTTAGTAAAGTTATCTACTGAGCATTTCTAAAGTTGCGGCAGTGACTTTATTTGAGACATATACTGCGACATGTTATTCGAACAGGTCAGTGTAGTTACAATATCACGAATCAAAAAAGTACTATGCGTGCTGTCGCTACAATATGAAGATAATAGGTAGAAAACAGTTGAGGCTTTTGCTGGCAGTTGTCTACACCGGATTCAACCATCGGCTGCTTTCTGTGATCCACCACTGTTCCAAGCGACAGAGCAGCAGTTTACGTAAGGAAGCGTGCAGTTTTAAAAGTAGCTCGGTTAATCTAACTTTTATAAGTAGCAATTCCATTCTCTGAATTTACGACACTTTCTAGTGAAACTTTTCTTAGGTTGAAATAAATAAAAGGATACTCATAAAACTGAAATTAAACGAAAAATCTCGGTAGTAATTTTCTTTGCGCTCTTTGCTCCTCGGAGGTCGTTAGATAACAATGTCCGAAGAGTTACCGCCCGAGCAATGTGGACGGTATTGTCACACAAGAGCAATATTTTGATCATAGAACGAGTTTTAAAATCAGCAGCTATGATCGTCCGACGCATCAAATGTGCGTTAGGCTCACAAGACCGTATATTTACAAGTCGTCATTAAAACTGACTCATGTTCTAATTTGTACTATGCTGCCCCCAGAATGGTCACCTATGAAATACTAATAACATAACTCGATTCGCAAGTCCAGAAAACCATTCTGCCATTATTCAGAAAAGTTAGAACAAATATAATTTTATATCATTAATCAAAACGTCCCATTTGTAATAAATCAACATGGAAAACTCAAGTAGACACGATGGTCACTACAAAGTACTTTCAGAAACCAAGTAGAAAGTTAAGAACTACAGTAATATCAGAATGTCGTGATATATATAATCACTTACCGGTGTTTTAGAGACAAGAAGGAGCAAGTCACAAATGTGTAATTCGTCCGGTATATGGAATGATACCTATTGTGTAGGACCCACGGCACCATCAAATAGTGAAACTGAAAGAATCAGATAAGTACGTGTACAGTTGACTCCCGTTTTGTTTCCAACAACGTATCGACAAGAATTTGAATAGATGTCTTTTAACCTCGTTAAAGAAAAGTGTTGTTCAGCTGTCAGGTTGTTTACCCAGCTCATCACCGATTGCTTGAGACCATATCGCTGCAGAATAAGTAAACATTACCATCTCTGTCCATACTCGTCTGACTGCTGAAGGGGTCAGTCGCGTCATTTGGATGGAAGTCTCGAACACTGGATACTGAAATTATATTTTTGTTTGAGATAGTCTGTGCTTTCCTAGTATTAAATCAGTCTGTCTTCACAGCATAGATCTCTCTTCCTGCCTCTTTACCAACTATCAAGATTCTTTCAAAAGTATTGGCGTATGCTCAAAATGGTTCAAATGGCTCTGAGCACTATGGGACTTAACATCTGAGGTCATCAGTCCTCTAGAACTTAGAACTACTTAAACCTAACTAACCTAAGGACATCACACACATCCATACCCGAGGCAGGATTCGAACCTGCGACCGTAGCGGTCGGCGTGTGGTGTATGCGAATTAGTAAACTGTAAGTCATATCTTGCAGAGTTATGATGTAGGATTCGAATTGTTAATCGTGAATGTTGACAAGCTAATTATGTAGTAGCCCACTGTGTGGTTCATCTATACTCCACAAGCTACCCTGCGGTATTTGGCCGAGGGTGCTTTGTGTACCATTGCTACTGGGAAGCCTCCATGTGAACTCGAATCTCTCTGCTTTCAGCTTCGTGTTCTTTTCGACAGGTATACGTAGAGGACGAGATGTATTGCTTGACTCTTCATGAACGTACACTGTCAGAACTTTGACAGTAAACCACAGCGTCATCCCGAACGCCTCTCTTGCATTGTCTGCAACTGGAGTTGGCTGCGCCTCTGAGTGACGCTTTCGTGGTTACTAAATCAACCTGTAACAAAACTCCAATCTCTTCTTTGAATATTCTCTATTTCCTCTGTCAAAACTATCTGGTACGGATCCAAGACTGGCTAGAAGTTTTATAGTGTTGATCGAACGAGGGTATTATCTTCTTACTGAGTGGACTGCATTTCCTGAGTAATTTTCCAGTAATCTCTATCTCGTGTATACCTTACCTGCGATCGCTCCATAAGCATGCTCTCAGATATTTTCTGCACGTGACTCTTGCCAGTGATTCTTCTGAACTCGTGTAATCACACGAAAGCGGTCAGTCTGTCTAGTTATTTGCAATACGTTACATTTACTTACGTTGAAGATCAATTAGCAATCCCAACACCAATCGTCAATCGTCTGCAATCTTCGTGCATTTCGCTACAAATTTTGCTTTGCAACTTCGCTGTATACAATAGCATCATCATCGAAAAGCCTCATGGAACTTCCAATGTTCTCCAATAAGTCACGTATGTACAGGGTGTTCAAAAAAAGGTGTCGAAGTCTTCGAGAGGTGAAGGTACTCATCGAAACAAGAAAAATAAGTCCAGTAAACGTGGGTCAGGAAATGCATACTTTCTGCGATAAACACGTGTTTATAGGAGAAGTTGAACGTGGCGTCCTTTCAAGACGATGCATCCTTCTGCCCTCCGGCGTACGAAATGACGCACCCTTTGAAGTACACCAGGTTGTTGTTGTACCTGCTGTCACGCATTGAAGACGCAACCGTGCAGTATCCGCACGTCGTTGATTGGTGTGGCGTATACCAATTCCTTTAAGCATCCTGAAATGTCTGCGTCAGATGTCTGCGCACATTCTGGCGAAAGTATGCTGGTGCCCGTACGTTGACTGAGAATCGGTGTTGGTGCCTTCTTTCCTGAATTGCCTGGTGATTTACATCTGCCCATACATGCTGGTTATGGAAATTCACAAAACCACCTCTTGTGAACCTTGCCTCTTGTATGTGTACCGTGGATCTGCGGCATACTTCTGCAACAGCCATTGACAGAACCGCTGTCGGCCATGATGATCCAGAGGCCTTAGGGCCTGAACGCGCTGTAGATTATATGGGTACAGCAATTGTTCATGAAGAACCTCCCCAGTTAAAAGAATGAGACACGCTTTCTGCTGCTGCTAGTCATTGTACGCTGGTCCCAGGGGATTCTTGCACTGAACGTAGCACACGCTCCTCCATGTCAGGCGTGCCGACAGTCCGGGGCGTTCTACTTTCAACCTTCTGAGGTGCAACGTTACCTGTGTCTCTCAGACTCTGGAAAAGTCTGCCAAACACCTTATCAGACGGCACTCTGCGCTGTGCGTATTTTTAAGCGTAGAGGGCACGGGCTTGCAGACTACATCAAATCGCCAAACCATAATAGAAATTCATATCCACCATTTCACTTGTCTATAAGTGGCCTTCCGTGGCTAACAAGTGGTGGAAGTGAGAAAACGTAAATGTGCTACACTATTTGTACATACAAACAGCGCAATGACAGCAAACACGTAAGTGAATCCGCGTTTGTAAGAGGGCAAAACACCATGATACGTATCTAGGGTTGACAGTACCGTACAATAAGGTACACAAACACGACGAAAACTAACGTAGGCCATAATACGACTCGAGCCACACAACTGACTGCAGACCTCCTAATGGTAGGGAGAATCTGTGAGTAAGACATCATAACACCCTGCCGACACATTTGACGGATAGTGAATGAAACGACTGTGCTAATCCGCAACGAGGCGTCGCACAACCCTACCTATAAACACTTGTTCATGCCTGAAAGTATGCACTCCCGAACTTATGTTTATTAAGATTATTTTTCATGAGTCCCTTGGTTAGTACTCCCTCTTGGTTAGTACCTTTTCTTTTAACACCCTGTATACTGTGAAAAATAATGGTCCTCGAACAATCCCTCGGGGGACGCCCGAAGTTACTTTTACGTCTGAAGATTTCTCTCTGTTGAGAATGACGGTGTTCTGTTTACTAGAAACTGTCCAATCGAGTCACGCAGCTTATCTGACATTGCGTACTCACGTATTTTGTTCATTAGGCGACAACGAGGAACTGTATCGAACACCTTCCTGAATTCAAGGAACGTGGCATCAATCTGGGACCGATATCTGTTGCTCTCTGGGTCATGTGGACGAACAAAGCGAGCATGATTTTACACGATCATTGTTTTCGAAACCCATATTTATTCCTAGAAAGGAAATTTTCGGTCTCCAAAAATGTCATAATACGTGAGCATGGAACATGTTCCAGAATTCTACAACAGAACGACATCAGAGACATAGGGTTATAGTTCTGTGCGTCTATACGATGACCCTTCTTAAAAATGGGAATAACCAGCGCTTTTTTCCAATAAGGAGGGTCGTTTCGCTCCTCCACCGACCTACTGTACACTGCTTCTACAGGAGGAGCTAGTTATTTCGCATAGTTTATATGGACAACCGTTTTCGTGTTCCGTCAGGCCCCATGTGATATTGAAATAAATAGTTAATTAGTACGTAATTAAATAAGCAAACCAGACCGAAAATCGTCATGCACAGTAGACGTCAGGCTAATACTATAACAACATTAGATCAATAGACCTTTGTCCTATTTGACTTTAAGACGTTGACCGCGCCTTGTGTGTTTCCGTTTCAAGAGATGTTCTGTCGCATTTTAATGTGGTGCGTATAGTGGTGTGGTGACTAAACGCACATATGGCTGCACTTTTTCGCTCTAGATATCGAAGCTTGCATCAGTGGTCGTGCAATATTCTGCCATTTGCAGGCTATGTAGGACGTCATTACTTTATGATTGTTCCACACCGCTGTTTGGAATCTAATATAGACAAATGGAACCACATAACATAGGTTTTTTGTGACGTTGCTTCTTAGTGGCTAAGGGGGTGAAATTAACTGATCTCCAACTAAATGAAGTGCTCATTTCAGTTCAAAAACAGCTTCACGCAGTGAAATTTTTCAAGAAATGAGGCGGATCTCCGCAGAAGTTATAAGGTAAAAAATCCTTTCTAAGGGAAAAAAGGACATTTCACGGAGGAATTATCTGGATGGGACGGAAATCGGTGGAAATAATGTACATGTACAGGCAAACAAATGATATTAGTTTGGCAAAAATTGGATGATTTATTCAAGAATAAGAGTTTCACAAAGTGAGCAAGTCAATAACGCGTTTGTCCACCTCTGGCCCTTATGCAAGTAGTTAATTAGGCTTGACATTAATTGATAGAGTTGTTGGATGTCCTCCTGAGGGATATCGTGCCAAATTCTGTATAACGAGAGTCTTAGATCGACGAAATCTCGGATTGGTTGGAGGGAAGGGGAGGGGGAGGGGGGGAGCTGCCGCTGCCCGGGATGCCTCCAGACGTGTCTTCGCTGCTCACCAGGGCTCAGTTAGAAGTGGGACTCATCACTGAAGACAACTCTACTCCAGTCAATGAGGTTGCAGACCAGAGACGTCTCGGAGACGCTCCGGACAGCAGTCAAATACGAACCTGACTACCGCCTGCCATACGGCCCGACAACCAGCAATGATGGTCTGGTGTGCATTTTTACTTCATAGCAGGGCCCTTTTGGTTGTCACCCGCAGCACCCTTACAACCAGCGGTAGGTAGACGATATTCTATGCTCCATTTTGTTGTTATTCATCGCAAGCTATCTTGGGCTTACATTTCTGCAAGACAATGCCAGCCCACAGCAGAGTTTCTACTGTCTGTCTTTGTTCTTGCCAAACCCTACCTCGATCAGCAAGCACTCCGAATATCTCCCAAACAGAGAATGTTCGGAGCATTAGGGGCATGGCCCTCCAACCAGTTCGGGATTTTGACGATCTAACACGCCAATTGGTCAGAATTTGGCACGATATCACTCAGGAAGGCATCCAACAACTTGTTGAGTCAATGCAAGGCTGAATTAACTGCTTACATAAGGGACAGAAGTGGACCAACACGTTACTGATTTGCTCAGTTTGTGGAGTTTTTAGGCTCTAAGCACTATGGGACTTAACATCTGAGGTCATCGGTCCCCTAGAATTAGAACTACTTAAACCTAACTAAGCTAAGGACATCACACACATCCATGCCCGAGGCAGGATTCGAACCTGCGACTGTAGCAGCAGCGCGGTTCCAGACTGAAGCGCCTAGAACTGCTCGACCACAGCGGCCGGCTTTGTGGAGTTCTTTCTCTTGATTAAATCATTCAATTTTTTAAAATTGTAATCATTTCTTTGACTGTACATATACATCACATTTACCGATTTCCGTCCCATTCGGATAATTCCTTCGTGCTGCGTCAAATATTCAAATGTGCCTGAAATCTTATGGGACTTAACTGCTAAGGTCATCAGTCCATATGCTTACGCACTACGTAACCTAAATTATCCTAAGGACAAACACACACACCCATCCCCGAGGGAGGACTCGAACCTCCGCCGGGACCAGCCCCACAGTCCATAACTGCAGCGCCTAAGACCGCTCGGCTAATACGTGCTGCGTCATTTTTTGTTAGAGTGTATGCAGAAATAACTAACTATAACTAAATACAAAGAAGGAAGAGGATGATACAATGTACATTGAGACATCAGTGAATTATTCCCCAATGTTTTCACAGAGATTTGCGGAGGGCAAAAACTACAAGGAAGACAGAGATTGGGAAGCTACGACAAATAACTGAAGACATTGAGAGTGCTACTCTGAGATGATGACATTGTCTCAGTATAGAAAATCGACGCCTGCCGATTGACGAAAGACAAAAACAAGCATTACGTACCAACATAGCAAATAGAAAATTTCAGGCCGAGAGCTTTTCAGTTTCTCCATATGCAGCACCTTTCCATTGCTCATCGGTATGGCGAGAGCGCTTCCAGTTAACATTTATAAAAAACAAAAGAAAATGTGACTGACTTCAGAGCTGTGGATATTTCGAATCTCTTAAAAAGACACACTTGGTCTTTTAGCGTGATTCTGGTAACTGAATTTTCCAAAATAATCTTCGATGAACTTCTGCACCCCGTTAACTCATCGATAAGTGATTGGAAATTAAAAGTATTATTAAAATTTAGACGTAGAGTGCTTGTTCTGCAAGAGTACACAGTTCATCTACAATCACTGTCCTTCTATACTCAAATACTGGAACACGTTACGAGTGAAAAGGAAAGAAAACAAAGAGAAAATACTGGGTAGTCATAAGTCTCCATACAAGTGATGAAAGCGGTGCCTAATTTATTTTTCATTTTCAGGAAACTGAACCGACTGAAAATAAATGTCACCAACGAAGGACGTTATTCTGTTGGCTGGCAGAGTTACCACACTTCACGAAGTGTGTACTTCAATGCGACGCATAGAACTTAGATAACCCATGACACCGTGACAAAAGTAATTGAGACATTCAAAAGGACATGTTCGTTGTTGATGCACGCAGATTTGGAAGCCCAAAGGCACAAACAGACGAAAGTATGCCAACATGGGTGCTAGCGCCGATCGTCAGGAGTCCGTAAAAGGGGACCGATGTATCCCTGTGGCTTGGTAATTAGCCAAAGCAGTGTGATGCGCATTTTGCAGGCTAACGAGTTACAACCATAAAAGATGCAGCTGCTCCAACATCTGGCAGAGGACCTCCTGACCGTAGGGCATGCACGAGAATGTTCATGGTTTTGTTAGTCCGATCCTTTACTCGGATGAGGCAAATTTTTGAGTCAGCATAGAAATGAACAAACAGAATGATAGGTATTAGATGGATAACAATCACCATTTAATGTTGGACTGTAAAAGTCAAGCCGTGGAGAAACACATATTTTGATGCGGGATTTAAGGAAACCTCACTACGGTCATCTATCTCGATCTGTTCCAAAATTACATTTTTGTGTCAATCTTGGATGCATTACGGTATTGAAGTGCGCCAGTAATTGGATCTGGACTTTCCTGGACGTTGGATCGGTCGTCATGGACGATTGTTGTATCAGAATATCGATCGTGACCAGCAGAAAATCCATAATTCGTACCGTCCTGAAAAAGAATCACATAAGCTTGCTAACCAATAACACAAGAAACATTGTCACACAGTGGCGGATTAAAAAATTTTTAGCCCTTAGGCACATCGTATAATAAGCGCCTCCCCCTCCCCCACCCCCCAAAAAAATATGTTTTAAATGTCAGCGGTCTAGTCGCACTCAATCAAAATGTAATATGGTTCCTGAACTGTACTTGGTGTGCGGCAGCGGATAAAACAAACTTAAAACTGTACTGTGTTAACTCATTCTTCTGTCGAAAGACATCAGAAATGAACACAAGGAAAATAACCTTTCTTTTATGGCCTAAAAATTCAGCAGAGCGTGTAGGAGGCAACGAGATTTTGTTATACATTCACTTTTAATATGTTCTTTTGCGTGAAACCGTTGAAAATGAAAATGGAAAAGTTGTGTTACGATCTAAAAATTGAGGCGAACGTGTCATACATTAGAAATTAATACGTAATTTTAAAGAGATGCGTTCAAAATTAAAAATAAACTGTCGTTTTACGATCTAATAACTTGAAAGTGTAGCAAATAAAAAAATACGTTCGGTATTAATGCGTGAATCTATAGGAAAGTGTAAGAAATGAAAATGAAATAGAGATTTCGGTGCATGAACTAATAACTAAATACAGACGAACAAACACAGAACTGGATTTGCTATTACATTATTTTATAGGCTAGTGTGCCAAAATCAAATTTGTTTTATAGTCTAATAGTTAATGTGTAAAGCATTAGGGTCTGTGTAGCTAGATGCTGCATAATAAGTGTGCAAAATACCTTTAATCCATGTAAGGGCTGAACAGTTTTGTACTGCAGCTACTGTTATCACGATAGCTCTTTCTAACGGTATTAGCAAAGCTTTTAAGTATTTATCGACAGAACTGAACTACGTTATTAACACTTTTTCGTCCGAGCGAACTCTCCGAAAACGTATATTTCTGCGATAGCTATACATTTCAGCAGACGAAAGAATACGCATCAGTTGTAATGTACTACAGTATCAGTACGACTTGACTGTGCAGCTCCGAGCGGCCTGGGTCATTCGAGTATTGTTTAGTATTGTCGGGCGCCTGCTGTCACATCTGCACGTAAATGAGGTTTAGTTCCGCGTTCTGCCATTCGCAATTGTAAAATAAACAGGTAATACGTGCTTTGTAAATCCAATGAATGTGCTCTAAGTTATAATAAAAATCACATTACAATCCGAAAATTTTAAAACTAATAAATAAACAGACTCACCAGTCAGCAAAATTTGCATCTGGCTTTGACGGCACAAAACTCGTTGAACATATCTTTATAGTTCAGACGGTTATCAGTTAGGAGATCGGCTTCTATGTGAAGACTGGGCAAGGTGTTCAATCTTTCCTCAGACAACGTAAAACGTAGGTACGATTTCAGTCTTTTAAGAGCCGAAAACGAGCGTTCTGCTGAACAATTTGTAAGTGCCATACATAGAAGTATTCTAAGAGCAATGTCAACATTAGGAAACACGGGCTGTAACCTCTCTTTTCGTAAAAATTTACTCATTTTGACTAATATATCACTAATCTCAGAAGATTTCAAAAGTTCCGCGAAATGTACACATTCACTAGGGAAGGAATGGTCTACATCTGTGTCATATGACGCTTGGAGTTTTGCTACAAGTTCAGCAATATCGTCAGGTGAACTTTTCTTAAGGTTACTGAAAACTGTGGAGTCCAACAATGTTCTATAGCTTTCCTTCCTCCACAATAATTCGGCGTACAGATTGTCGAGTACTGGGAGAAATGTTTCGACTCTAAAACTTTTCCCTTCCAGTCAGAAAAACTACTTCAGAGTCTATTAAATCTATGAAGTCTTTCCTTCCAAACTGTCATCCTGAACACTGTTTCTAGTCTGCTGAGTTGAGTCAATAAAGCTGAAGCCTCAGTTCACACAAGTGGCAATATGTGTGAGGGCATATATTTTCATATAGACATACATGTTTTCTCTCTTGCTGACCAACGTGTTTTTGATAAAATTTTTACCATTTTGCTTCCTGGTGTCATGAAACAAAGAAGTTCATCCCTGCGCTGTGTAGAAGCAGAGAAAGACTTACAAAGGTTTTGCACTACAGTGAAAAATGAACATGCTTCCTGACCACAGCTAACAGCACAAGCGCCGACTAAATTCAAGGAATGTGCTGCACAAGGCACATAATGCGCTTTCAGATTTCGTTCTTTAATGCCTGTCTACAAACCAGTGTAGGTTCCTGACATACTGCTTGCGTTGACATATGACTGGCATCTACAGTCAGTAATATCAATGGGATTTGTAGACAGGACTTTTATTATGGCCTCAGATGAATTTTCGTGCTTGTGTCCCGGGTTTGGTAAAAACAGAAGGAAACGTACAACAGGTTCACCGTTCTCGTTCACATATCTTAAAAATGGCTCAAATGCCTCTGAGCACTATGGGACTTAATCAGTCCCCTAGAACTTAGAACTACTTAAACCTAACTAACCTAAGGACACCACACTCACCCATGCCCGAGGCAGGATTCGAACCTGCGACCGTAGCGGTCGCGCGTTTCCAGACTGTAGCGCCTAGAACCGCTCGGCCACTTCGGCCGGCAATATGTGAAATGTCCGCAGTAGAATCTACTATTATAGAGAAATATTTGGCCTTATGATAATTATTTTTATTCGTTCAGAACGAAACTCTATTATTTCATCACATATTGAGAAAGAAGCTCTATTATTTCATCACAGATTGTTGAAGAAAGATAACTTGTATGTCCCTGCCCTGGATTTGCGTATCGTTCAATGTGCTCTGCGAGAAAAGGATCAAACTTGGCCATAAATTCAAGAGACATCATAAATTGACTATTGTGTAATGAATGGAATCGATTACGAAGGCTTTCCCGGCGGGTGTGCAGTCGGATCATGACATCATCTTGACATGATGTCAAGATGACGTCATGATCCGGCTGCACACCCGAGAAGAATATTACCAATGAATGGAATCTTTCAACGTGTCCACGTAGGGGAAGTCCACGACTTGTTAGTTTCTTCAGTACTCCAAACACCCTTTTCAACACACTATGTCAGTACATTTTTTCTGTCTCAACATATGACTCGAAATGGTTATCTATTGTTCCAAGTGACTTTTTTCTTGTTAAGAATGATAACTCAAAATTTGTATGTTCAAGTGAATTCTCATGACGAGATAAAATATTAGAAATATTTTTCCAATCGGCAATACGATTAATAGAAATCACGGCATTATCTCCGAACACTTTACATGGTGCACAAAAAACAGCACCGGTGGTACAGGAGTGTACTAGAAAATCACACAAACTTGATCCACCATTTAAAAGTTTACGGTATAATACTTTTTTCTTCAAATATCTGGTTTTGTCGCCCATTGATCTTCTTGAATTAGAAAAATCACCGTTACAGTTTTCATTAACGCCATGTTGTGAGAGAATGTCGATTGTTGATTCATTGACACACCATTCTGCAGGATCATCACTAACGAGGTTATTTCTTTTTGTAATGTCTGACTCGACACTTAGCTTTTTTGTGAAACTCGAAATTCTGAACAATTTGCTGTTCTACATTTTTAATTTTTGTTCCGTCCGTATTTCCTTTTTTTACAACAGCTGCAGTGCCAGAAATGTCATCCGTGCTACTTGAACTCGATGTCGAACCAGCAACGTTTTTTGCGAAAAATTTATCTACTCTGCCAAGCGCTTTTAGAACATTGGCTTCTCCTTCTCGCCTTTCCTTCGATAATTCCCGAAATGCCGCTCCACTTAATTTTGCACGTTTGCTTTTTTCGCTGTTATTCATGTTAAGGGCCTTACAAAATTGTCAGCCAACAGGAAAAACAAAAGAAAAATAATTGTAAAAGGAAAGAAAGAAAGTGTATCCAGTTCCAATAGAAATACACCGCACAAAGCTTTTTACTTTAAACGCGGCACACGAGCACAAAGATTTTCCTTTAAACATGTAGCGATGAGCTGACCAACTCGGGTTACTCGACGGTACTGTGCTATGAAAGAATGACCATGCAGAATAATTTAATTTCATGGTCGCCCGTTTCTCTGTTGTCAGTGAGCAGTAGAAGCACACCTGCCGGCTGAAATTCGTCTCGTAAAGAAAACGGGATAATCCCTTTTGTGGCTTCTGTTTCCCGCGTCGCCGAAATTTTACCTGGGACGCAAATATGTTCTGAATATTCTTGAATCAGTTCGTTGCAGTGAGGTGTGCTGGATCGACTCTTATCCCACTTATTCTTATAACTTTTTAGCGGTTTCTGTGAGCAGAGAAGACAGACTACAAAGTTTAAGTAGTCTTGTTGGCAGATGATGTGGTATATTGTCATTTGTGTGAACACTGCTGTTATGTCTACACGCAAATACACCTTTTGTTCCAACATAAAATAAAAATAACCTTTCCTCGAAGGAAAAAGCTTAGTTAAGAAGTTTAATATAAAATTTGCAATGCGACATACTATTCAATTGCACAGAGTGGGAACTTTGATATCGTGCAGGCTGCAGCACAGTAAATGAGACAAACGAAAGTTGGTTTCTTCTTCTTTTTTCGCCAGAAAAGTAACGAAGCCAATAAATAAATAAAATTTTTGAACTGTTGTGAAGTGCATTTTACGCAATATTAGATATTCTGCTTATGTTCTTTTCGAATAAACAGGTTTAAAATGTAAAACATTCCCAGTATCAACATGTTTTGTTGAACGGGTGTCATTAAATCAAAGCTCAGATATTGAAGATCACAGAGTTTTTACATTAATTACAGTAATGGAGGGTTGACTTGATATTTCACCGTAATTTCTACAAGAAATTTAAGTAGAGTCGGATTTTACATACTGAGGCCCACACATGTTCCAGTATTTAAGAAACTGCTGATTAGTTTATCACGGATTTTCAGAGGTTCCGGTATTTTCACGGGGAAAATATGGTATGGTTAAGTAGAAGCCGACAACATTCTCGGAATAGTAACGTTTCTAACATTGTATTGTAGATTGCCATCCTGACAGCTTAATTCAAAATATTTTAAGTACCACATTATACCATTGCTACGAATGAAATAAGTATTAGTCATAGTTTTCACCAATTGTGTGGCATATTGTAGCAATGACGTTACCTGCCAGGGTTGCCGAGAGCGCTTACGCGCTGCTTCCTGGACTCGGGTAGTCACGCCGGCCCCGGGTCGAATCCGCCTGGCGGATTAACGACGACGGCCGAAGTGCCGGCCAGCCTGAATGCGGCTTTTAGGTGGTTTTCCTTATCCTACTAGGTGAATACCGGGCTGGTCCCCACGCCCCGCCTCAGTTACACGACTCGCGGACATTTGAAACACATTCACGCTATTTGACGATTTACGCTAGATGCAGACAGCTGGGATACACTAATTCCGTTCCGGGGGGTATAGGGTAGTGGCAGGAAGGGCATCCGGCCACTCCTTAACATTAACATGCCAAATCCGGTTAACCAAGGCCGACCCTGCGTCACCGCGGGACAAGGCGCAAGTGATAGAATTGTAGCAATGACGTTACTTCTGTACTTATCGATTGCGAAGTGGAGGCACAGGTTTCATTTCCGTTGCCAAGCGATGACTTCATTACCGAGTGCGTGCACTCGCGTTAGACGTGACGTGGGCAAACAGAGTGCTCGGGACGGCATCCGAGTAGTTGCAAACCAGGCCCACTTTCCGGCAGCTTGGCACGCACTCTCTCTGCACGCAACGTGCTTACCAGCTGTCTTCTCCAACACGTTCTCACTCCTATCGCCCTATCTGGTGACACAGTCTTCATTAATATCCAAGCGCAGAGCTGCAGAAATGAGACGAGTTAATAAGATCAACGAACATAATGTTAAAGGAGTATTATACGGCGATCCGCCGCGAACGGTACTGATCTAGCGCGGCAGCCATCTAGCGGTAGAACTGGTGAAACTACGAAAATTAGCAGGCACATTAACCACGCGCTGGAATAGAGGACAGTTATTAACTGCTGTCAATCCTCGTATTCGCACTGGGCAGCGATTATCCGCGCATGCGTAGAATGGGGTTCAAAAAATGGTTCTAATGGCTCTGAGCATTACGGGACTTAACATCTAAGCTCATCAGTCCCCTACAACTTAGAACTACTTAAACCTAACTAACCTAAGGACATCACACACATCCATGCCCGAGGCACGACTCGAACATACGACCTCAGCGGTCGCGCGGTTCCAGACTGAAGCGCCTAGAACCGCACGGCCACACCGGCAGCTAGAAGGAGGTACCACAGTGCTTTCTGCTTGTTAATTGGTTATTTTAAGGTGGCTAGCGGCTTTCAGATTTTCGTGTTGGGGATTTTCCGCCTTTTTTTCAGTAAGTAGGTTTTTATAAATGCAGATTTTTTTGTGGCCGGTAGACTTCCTTTTACACTATCTGATTGTGAAAGAATTTTTGCTGTTGATTGCTTCGTAAAAGAAATGGAGTAAAGAGGCGTTGAGCGTCGTAATTCAGGCATACAGCGAGGAAAGGTGTATGTATGACCTGCACGACCGGTTGTATCATAATAAGGTACGCCGGCAATCGTTTCTTTCTGAATAATAAAGTTACAGGGTGATTTTCGATGTGTTGCGTAATGCCTTAGTTTACGAAAGTTAATAATTGATTTGACTGCATCTCTTGCTTTATTTCAGCGTGCCAGGAAAGAGAAAGTGGCAGTAAAGGCGAGGGAGTCCGTGCAGTTTCGCCCAGCGCGACAGACGAGAACGGCAAAACTGACTGGCACATATGTATTCCAAACACGGAAAAAGACCCAAGTGCACGTTTAAGCACGGGCTCTTTAATGTGTTGCAAACGGCATTGCGTAAATCCACTCAAACTTTTGAAATGGTAGGCTGTGCGATTTTGTGGCTAAAAGCCAGGCTCTTAAAAGATTATCCAGTCGCCACGAAACGTAACGTTATAACCAGCCTGCAACATAACAGAGCATCTAGCGGTATTTTATCAGTGATCTAGTTTGGTATGATCACAAAAGTATAAGCATATGATTTAATTCTCACTTTCGAGAAGCTGAGATAGCCTCCCTCATGACTGTGCCACACTTGCTAATTCCATTTTCTTTTATAGCCGGCCGGGGTGACCGAGCTGTTCTAGGCGCTACTGTCTGGAACCGCGCGACCGCTACGGTCGCAGGTTCGGATCCTGCCTCGGGCATGGATGTGTGTGATGTCCTTAGGTTAGTTAGGTTTAAGTAGTTCTAAGTTCCAGGGGACTGATGACCTCAGAAGTTTAGTCCCATAGTGCTCAGAGCCATTTGAACAGTTGCTTAATGTATTTGTGAACCAACACGAAACGTCCAGCGTATCTACAGGTGTAGTCTGCTACTCACACACATATAACATAGCGTAAAATCAGTGATAATAATAATAATAATAATAATCTAACGTCATGTGAACGACAGCACTGGCCAACAACATTTTCGCTGCAAAAAATGTGAAGGGTGATCATTCCCTAGGTCGTGGGTGCTTGATTCGAAAATGAAATCAGATTTTGGCTATCGAGTTCAGTTTTCCTTTTAACTATAACTACTAAAATCGTTTAAATCCCCCCATATTGGGTATTCTCCTGTCACTTAACGTAAATATTCTGAAGATTTAGTTGTTTGAAGCACTACCGAAATATTTTAAAGGAACTGTCTCACGTGATCCTCAGTTCAGAAATTTACCGCCACAAAATCAAGGTCGAATTGCGGCACTGCGGTAATCATGTGAAAGAGCATGTAGAATCACGTTTGTTTGCTGCCACTAGTATCAGCACTGAGAAAGTGACACTTGTTTTAAGTGACAGTTTGTTGTTCGTGAAGGTCTGTGGTTAGCATTTTGTGTTAATTCAGAAGAAGAAATGCCTCATAGTTGGTGTAAATAGCGCAAATTCTTTTCGTAATATTTGAGGAGAAACGGTAACTTAATCCACTTGTAAAGAACTGCTACATCTATAAAATCTTCTCAGGTTGACAGCCGAGTCAATGCGTTGTTCTCCGGAGAACAACGCATTGACTCGACTGTCAATCCGAGAAGATTTTATCATAGAGATTCGCCGAGAAAGCCTGCATTGTCATAGAACTGCTACATTCTTTATTTCGACTTCAGGTTTGGCAACCAGGACAAGAAATGCCCCCGCCCCCCCCCCCCCCCCCCTCATATGGACTCGTCACGTACTACAATCATGAAAGGCTGGTCGAAACGATCACTACACTTTTCCTTTGCTGAACGCATGATTTGGAGGGAACGCACGTTCTGTTATTTTCGTCTGACAAAAATGATTAAATTTTCCGAAAAGAAGGACAAAAGTACGATATCCTAATGGTCTCACGAAAAACTTTATGAAAGGCATGAACAAAACTTTACGTGGATTCATGCGCTTGAGAGAAAAGTTTCCAAAGGTGAGTGAAGCAAAAATAAAGGAAGGACTGTTCGTAGGGTCTCAAATTACGGAATTATTGTCTGATCAACATTTCGTTGACTTCATTTTTGATGTTTTCCTGACATACTGAATATTCTTTGAGGTTTCGGGATTGCAGCGGGATCATGCTGACATGGACGCCATATCGAAACACCTGCATATGGGGGTTACATCCAGCCTGCCATCACTTTGCTGGGCATGAGTCGACGGCGTGACCGGGGCAAAGGCGGACTGGGTCCATAAGCAGTCTACTTCGAGACAATTTTCAAAGTTCGCCCTGCTGTCAGCAACGTTACCGCAGCAAGATACTTTTCGACGCTCCGTGGCCAATTTAACGGATCAGGTTTTGAACAACGTAACACTGTCTGCGCTTGGGAAAGGCTTGAACTTCGCCCCTACGCCGAGAACCCGAGAACCCCACCTACGATTTTATTAGTGCTGTTGAGGAAGCTGTTAGACCTCTTCCTAGTGATGCTGTAGAAGAAATAAAGTGTGAAACATTTCATGCACTCACGAAAGTTCCCCTGCAGAAGAGCAACATTTCTGCCATGGAAAGCTACGAGAAGATCCTCGCATAGTGGTCTTACTAGCGGATAAGAGAAATGCCACCGTGCTGTTTCCACCTGAGGTTTATGAACAGAAGATTTATAAGTTGTTGAGTGAACCAATGTATCGGAAGATTGACGAAGACCCCTTAGGGAAATTGGAAAGAAAAACGTCAGCGCTGCTGAATTCTTCTTCTATTCCGAAAGAAGTGGCTAAAAGATTAATACCTCATACTTCCGTGCCACCCAGGCTATATAGTCTTCCGAAGATACATAAAAAAGAGGTTCCATTATGGCCAATCGTCGGTAATATCGACGCCCCGACGTATAATCTGGCTATACATCTTGCCTCTCTATTGAGAGCTTTCGTGGGGAAGTGCGCAACTCTGCTGACTCTATCAATAGACTGAAGTCACTTCAACTCAATGAAACTGACTTACTAGTGAGCTTCGAAGTCATCTCACTTTGCACTAAAGTCCCTCTTATGGTCTCTTTGTCACTCATCAGCAATAAGTTCATGACCGATATAACAGCACATTTTCATCATGTCCTATCCTCAAACTACTTTTTATTTAACAACGAATATCTTGAGCA
Source organism: Schistocerca piceifrons (assembly GCF_021461385.2). Taxonomy (NCBI): domain Eukaryota; kingdom Metazoa; phylum Arthropoda; class Insecta; order Orthoptera; family Acrididae; genus Schistocerca; species Schistocerca piceifrons. The sequence goes on along the minus strand of NC_060144.1, from coordinate 215,552,880 downwards.
GACTGGCAGTGTTGCTACGGGCAGTCCTCTCTCCTCTCTGGTAGCAAACTCTTTTATGGGAGACTTTGAGGAAAGGACACTTGATTTAGCAGAACTTAAACTGAGAGTCCTCTGGAGATACGTAGATGGCACTTTTGTACTTTGGCCCCATGGTGAATAAGCTGTCGCGTTTCTTGCAACATCTGAATTCAGTCCACGAGAACATCCAATTTACGATGGAAAGAGAAGGGTGGTGGCTTACCGCTTTGGACGTCTTGGTTAGCAGGAAAGTGGATGGTTCATTAGGGTATTCTGTCTACCGTAAGCCCACACATACGGACCTCTGTGAGCAAGCGTCGAGCTACTGTCGCCCTTCACAAACTACCAGCGTCCTTAGAACGTTGAGTGCTCCGGGATCATGCTATTTCTGATGGAGACAGCCTTACAAAGGAGCTAGAACATTTACAGTCGGTGTTCAAACATAATGGTCATTCTGAATGCCATATTAGTACAGTGCTAAGGAGGAAGAAATATGACCAAAGGAACGTGACCACCCACAACATCAAGACAAAAGGAGCTTTCAAGCCCAGGGTGTTGCTACCATACGTCGGCAACCTTTTGTTTAGGCAGGATCCTAAGGAAACATCAAGTTAAAGTAATATTCCGGCCACTGGCGAAGATTAATGCCCTTCTCGGTTCGGTAAAGGACGATCTGGGCCTGCAGAAGGCCAGGATTTTCAAAATTCGTTGCCGGTGTGGCAAAGCTTACATAGGTCAGACGTATCTTACATGAGAGGTGCGTTAAAACATGAGCGCCACATTCGTCCTTCGCAGCCCTGTAAGTCGTCGGCTGTTGAGCATTGTATTACACAGGACACTCTATGGATTGTTCTGCCACAAAAATCTTGACACAAGGGAGATCCTTTTGGGATTTAGTAATTAAAGAGTCTGTGGAAATACGACTAGCACAAGGTCTTATAAATCGTGACGGTGGCTTTCAGCTGGACAAGGCTTGGGACCGAGTGATCTCTTTGATTTCTTCTGAGAGAAAACATTTTATTCATAACGACACGTTTGACGACATCTGACGTTTGTTTTTAGCGCCGTGAGCGCCAGTTCCGACAGAGGACGGAAATGTACTGTAGTTTCACCTTTACGCATCCGTCTGCAGACAACGGATAAAATAGTATTTTCAGAGGACGCTTCTGTGACGGCCGCCAGTGTCCATGCGTCTCCTCACTAATTTTTGCCGTAAAGCCGACACCGTGAACTAGCAGTCTCCACAATACAGTCAGGATGGAGCCATGACAGTGTTTACTTGCGAGTACGTGCGAGTACGAGCGCGTCGTTCGTTACAGGCACGAGTTTCGCTCAGTGTTGCTAGCAGTAGTGACTCAGTCGATGCAGATTTGCCATTCGCCTTCTAAGTCGCCATTGTTTTCGTCTGTGTCCTGTTCCACCGGGCATTTATAGGCGACGGGTGTTAGGGTATTTTTGTTGGCCAGGGCCCAGGCTACGTCAGATGGGCCAAAGCAAAACATGGATAGGACCAAGAATAGAAATCTGCGGCTAGGTGAATCTTCCGCCGCCCCTTGGCGCGGCAATGTGACACCGGTCGATAGACGTCCATCCTGGCAGGCTGCCGGAAGCACTAATACCGACACCTCCTTATAGGCTGAGGGCCGCGCGCACCGCGCCCCCCGCCCCAAGTCCCCGATTCGCGAGAGCCCTGTCCACAGCCTCGAGTGAGGGACCAATCTTCCATTTCATCATCCGACGACTCACATGGCCGCCTGGTGATAGACCTCCCACCTAGTCACGGTCACGCGTTGGGTGCTCTTCTGTCTACATCATCTCGTCAGCCCAGTCAGCCTTCTGGGGACTCTGCCGCTGTTGGTCCACCCGTTGACTGCAAATCTAAATGGTCATCTACTCGCGCCCATTGTAGCAGACATGATTTGGTTTCAGATGCCTCCACACCCTGAGTAGCTGCACCTGTTGGTGCCATGGACCAGGACATGTGTCTCCCTTCTGACCCCACTTCTCAGAATCCACGGCCACCAAAGAAGGAGAAGATCCCTCCTATCGTGATTTAAATCCTATGAACCTCATTAACGTGAACACTGAACTGCAGCGCCTTAGTACAGGCCATCAGCGGGTAGTTTACCAGAAAGACCATGTGAAGTACCTGCTTGACATTAAGGACGATTATCTCCAAGTCCTCAACTTGGTGAAGTCGATGACTATGGATTAGTGGAGGCTACTAGCGACAGAAGACCGAAAATCGTCATTGAAGACCTTCCCTGCGAGATTATCGAAACAGATGTAAAAGATGAATTACTCTGTCTCAAGTTTCAGAACCCTTTGGACCACCAGTACAACAAGAGGGACCCTGAGATCCAGAAGTTAATCGCTACGCCAACCACGCAGTCTCTCTTATTATAAGAGAAGACGTCAAACACATTTATCAAATTAGGAGGAGGAGGAGGAGGAGATTAGTGTTTAACGTCCCGTCGACAACGAGGTCATTAGAGACGGAGCGCAAGCTCGGGTGAGCGAAGGATGGGGAAGGAAATCGGCCGTGCCCTGTCAAAGGAACCATCCCGGCATTTGCCTGAAGCGATTTAGGGAAATCACGGAAAACCTAAATCAGGATGGCCGGAGACGGGATTGAACCGTCGTCCTCCCGAATGCGAGTCCAGTGTGCTAACCACTGCGCCACCTCGCTCGGTATCAAATTAGGTATCTCCTGTGTATCAAGGTGCGTATTGTAACATACGAAGACCGCAACGGCCCCATCCATCTGTCTAGGTTTTTATGTTTGTGACACACCAGCAATTACTGCTCACAGCCTTTCCTGTCAATTGTACCAGCCCACATAAGTTCAAGGAATACAAACTCCCAGCCTCAGAAAAACCCATGTGCACCTACTGTTTGGGCACCACTCACAGCATCCACCATCTGGTCTCCTGGAAGGATTGTGCTATATACCAGAAGGTGATGAAGTCTTGTCGCCCTCCAAGAAGGAACTCAAGGGCGAATTGGCCACCCTCACCATCACAGTACTGCACTATACCCAACGTCCATCAGACCACAGTTGCTCTGGAATCTGACACATCTGCGACTAAGGGGCCGCCTCCAGCTCTGTCCCTTATGACCACCATTGCCATTGCAGCTCAGTCTACTCCTGCACATCCATCTCCTGTGACGAACACCAACGCTCACCAAACGGAAAGCCCATCTGCAGCCTCCTCACGCCCACCTATTGAAGTACCCAAACCCTCCATACCAAGGCCTCTCCACCAGTTACCTCATCCACCCCTGCATGCTGAATGGGCAAGCAGCTCAACTGGGATATTCCCCAGTGGTGGAGACAGGTGCTTTGTTTCAGGATAACATGTAAGAAATCCTCTAGGTCATATCTCTGTTCATGCAGCCCCATATCAGGGCGGTCATTCGTGAAACAGCTCAAAAGATCCGTCAGTTGGAGGATGGGCTCACAAAGATCATAGCCCTAATTGAAGGGCTCAGCAGGTTTTATTACAATGGCGCATCACCCATCACATAAACACCAGCCCCATAGGGATCTGGTCATCAGTATTTTTAATTGTAATGGCATTAAAGGGATGAAGACTGAACTGAACTCCTTCTTCTACGCCCACCATGTGGACATTTCACTTGTTTCAGAAACCCACCTCAAACCAGCAGACGGATTTCATTTACACAACATGGTTTGCTATTGCACAGACCAACTTCATTCCTAATGTTGGGGTATGGCTGTGTTCCTACATAATACACTCATCCACAATCATGAAGCTGTGCTACCATTACAACATGTAGAGTTCACAGCAGTCACTGTCTCTATCTGCCTTGGTGCTGTTACTTTTGCTGCAGCGTGTTTGAGACCTAACCCAACACTTCTTGAAGTGTACCTACGCACATTACACCATTTGACAACTTATAACTGGGGCAAATCTCAGTGTGAAGCATCCAATTTGGCATTTTCACATCAGTAATCCCAAGGGCAGACTCCTCATTGAACAGGAAGATACTCTAGGCTGACGGTCTATAGCCCCCAGACTCCCACCCCCATACCAGTCCGAAATAACTGGCCATTTTCAAGGACTTTGCAGTGCTGTTTTCGTTTGAAACAGACCATGATCATGGTGGTGGTGGTGGTTAGTGTTTAACGTCCCGTCGACAACGAGGTCATTAGAGACGGAGCGCAAGCTCAGGTTAGGGAAGGATAGGGAAGGAAATCGGCCGTGCCCTTTCAAAGGAACCGTCCCGGCATTTGCCTGAAACGATTTAGGGAAATCACGGAAAACCTAAATCAGGATGGCCGGAGACGGGATTGAACCGTCGTCCTCCCGAATGCGAGTCCAGTGTGCTAACCACTGCGCCACCCCGCTCGGTCCTCTGATCATGACCCAGTGCTGCTGCACCTTACCAATGTCTCTCTGTCTTTAGACATCCATTCTACCTTGACATCATGGATTGGGACTAATTTTGCAGGAACCTGCACAAGACAATCTGGCAATGCCTCAACCTGACAAAGCTTGCCATTCTGGTTAGAGCTGTTGATTACCTAACCACAAGAACCCATAAGGCAATGAAAGCCTCTTCTTCCACTGTCCCTGGGGCTTTTACCCCACTGGATGACTTGCCTCCCCCACTGTGCAAATTAAAATCTGGAAGAACTGCTACCACAGGTGGTGGAAGCTGTTTCATGACCCTTGGGATAAGCATCGCATAAGGCGTCTCAATCGTGACTTGTGCCACTGCCTCACGGATTGGAAAATGGAACAATGGGAGAACAAGATGTCCGCCTTTCTACTCCACCATCTCATCTGCACAGTGGATGGCTTAACTTATAATGGCCTTCATATGATGAAAACTCTGGCCAAAGCATTTCAGACACAGAATCAACTGCTTGTCCAGGATCTTGCACCTGATGAACTCCAGGATGAACGCAATATCCTGGCGGCCGGTACCACTTTGAGACAAAGACCACCTCTTATTGCCCTCATCTTATCGTCATGTCCCCAGTAGAAGTCCAGCGGATCTTCTGGTGAAAGTGTGGCCAGTCGGCTCCCAGTTTGGATGGCATCTTAAACGATCACCTCTAATGGCTCCCATGCAAGCCACTGGTCTTATTCATCAGTATCCTGAACCACTGTCTTACAACTGGCGTTTCGCCCCCACAATGGAAGCAAGCCAAACTGATTGCCATCCACAAGCTCTTGAACCATCCTGAGGTCCCTGTTATCAACAGGACAATTGGCCTTATGAATACCATGGTGAAGGTCCTAGAATCTGTGATCCTCCATCGCTTTTCCCAGTCTCTGGTGTTGGCTGGAACAACCTGACCACCACAGTTTGGACTCGCTTCCCACCAGATTGCTGAACTACAAGTTCGTTGGATTACAGAACGTGTCAGCAAGGGCTTTAACACCACCAGGTCAATGCCAGCAGTTTTCCTGGACATGCAAACTGTGTATGACAAGATTTGGCAGGACAGTCTTGTCTACAAAATGCTGACACAGACTACCAACCTGGACATCTATATCAAGATTGTGGATGATTTCAACCACGATGGAACCTTGTTGGTTACTCAGTAAGGAAAACGCTCGATCTTACTGTCACATGTCGATGGGTATCTCTCAAGGCACTGTGCTGTCTCCCGTATTCTTTAACATTTATGTTAATGATATGCCAGTCATCCCATATTGCTACCTAGCGCAATACGATGATGATACGGCGCTCTATACAACCAGCCGCAACATGGATCAACTCACTGCTCGTCTCCAGAAGCAGGTGGATGCAACAGTCACCTGATGTCGTTCAAACAAGATTGCCCTCTACGCCACCAAAACTACAGCGGCCTACTTCACCAAACAGCGCACAATCCTCCACCACAACATCACTATTGTCGATGTGTGGGTCCCATGGTCCCCGGATACCAAATACCTAAGTGTCCGCCGGCCGCGGTGGTCTCGCGGTTCTAGGCGCGCAGCCTGGAACCGTGCGACTGCTACGGTCGCAGGTTCGAATCCTGCCTCGGGCATGGATGTGTGTGATGTCCTTAGGTTAGTTAGGTTTAAGTAGTTCTAAGTTCTAGAGGACTGATGACCACAGCTGTTAAGTCCCATAGTGCTCAGAGCCATTTGAACCATTTGAACCTAAGTGTCCAGATGGATAAAAAACTGCTCTTCCATAGAATACGTCACCCAAAGAGGACAAAAGCTGATAAAGGCATGTACCCGCTGTTCAACAGCAGGGAACTGAAAAAAAAGGTTCCAATGGCTCTAAGCACTATGGAACTTAACATCTGAGATCATCAGTCCCCCAGACTCAGAACTACTTAAATCTAACTAACCTAAGGACATCACACACATCCATGCCCCAGGCGGGATTCGAACCTGCGACTGTAGCAGCAGCGCGGTTCCGGACTGAAGCGCCTAGAACCGCTCGGCCACAGCGGCCGGTAGGGAATTGAACTTAGACACCAAGCTCCGACTGTACCGGACGGTTGTCCATCCTTCCCTCACCTGTGGCTCCTCTGTATGTCCGCGATTAGCGCCTCCTGGATGCAGACCCTCCAGCGCCTGCAGAATAAGGTGCTTTGGTGGAGCTTGCATGCCCCTCCACTCACAAGGATTGTTACCCTCCATGATGAGACAAAATAGTAACTCTAAAGAAGTCCATTCGAGAGAAGGCAAGGTGTCTCTATGACAAAGTTATTGACTTGCAACACATTGGCACCACGACTCACTTATGTAAGATGGCACTTAAACCAGATTTCTAGAATGATTACTTGGACTTCTTCCCGGATAATCTTGGTGCCATCAGTGACGCACAGGGACAATGTTATGTGCTGAACCAATACTAATATTCAAAATAGTGTCTATTTAGTTTACACTACTTCGTCTGCTTCCCTTCAGAAGCTCTTCCACTGCGTCACTGTTCATTCGCAACTACACAGTGTGCCTGGCCCGCGAGCGTAGCGTCTTTCTTAGAAGTTACGTCTTTTTTAAAGTTTCTATGTATCTCGTACACTTCCTACAGTGACATACGCGAATCGCCGTACTGCGTTTTCATCCTCCGATGAATTTCCACAGGTTTAACAGCTCCTCTATTCAAAAGTCTATCACAGATCACTGCTCCAACGCGGTGTAAGTCGACAACCGGGAGGTTGTCTTTGCAGTGACACAGCTTCTTTTACTTGATGCTACAAAACGGTAACAATTGTTGGTCATTTGTCGAATTACAAGGATGGCACGGCTTCCTTTCCTGTGATGCAATAACAGGCTTCTAGCTACTGGTCGATGTCGAAACACAAGGATAACTTCGGCCAATTGCAAAATGGATATTACAACTTTAACGAATTTTAATGCACTTTCAACGTTTTTATTTGAATTAGTATCGTATTTTACTAAACTTTGTCTTATTATGTATCGCTTTCGCCATCCATTTCAAGATATGTGGTGTTTTCCTGAATGGCCTTTGGCAATATTGTATATATACGCTCTATCAAAAGTCCCCAGACACCGCTACGTAATGCGGAATTGACCACTAGATGTCAGGAGAGGTGGACCTGCCAGTATAAAAGGAGGCGAGAAGTATTGTGCTGTGATTTCCAGCGTAGACTAGCCACTGAATGTCACCTGAATAACAAATCCAACAGGGATAGTTCAACCCTTCTAAAGGTGCTCAAGTTGACTGTTGATGATGTAACTATAAAATGGAAATGCGAAGGAACAACCACAGGCAGAGTTCATGTACTGACGAACAGAGGCTGACGAGCATACCAGAGGGTGGTTGTAAAAAAAGTATATGAAATCAGTTAAAGGAATCACTCTTCAGTTCCGAAGTGCTACCAGTAGTCCAGCTAGCACAGTGATAGGACACCGTGGTTGAACAGCGCCTCATAAACCACACATTTCCGTTATCAAGACTAAGCAACACCTGAGGTGGTGTATAGAATGTCGCCACTAGTCAGTGTATGACTGGAAACGAGTGATTTGGACTGATAAATCACGCTGTACCCTGCAGCAATCCAGTGGAAGAGTTTGGGTTATATCGAATGCCTGGAGAAAGTTACCTGCCATCTTGTGTAGAGCCAGCAGGAAAGTATGGAGGAGTTGGTTTTAAGGCATGGGTGTTTTTCTGGTTGCAGTGTGACCTTGTTACTGCACTTAAGAAATTGCAGAAATCCAGAAGACCCATTTTAGAGCACTGTGTACTATCTACAGTATAGGAATAACTTGGAGAAGATGATTCTCATCCGGCAAAAAGCAGCATCTGCGAAGCAACGGTTTGTTAACAGTAATGTTCCTGCTCGAACAGTCCACGGGTGTACTGCCGGTCCATGGTGTCCAACGGGCACAATATTTCGGCGATCAGGCGTGTTGCCATCGTGAGGTACGCTGACGAACTGAGCTCCTGAGGGCGGGCGGCCGTCTTAAATCCCCTTCCCTCGCGAGGCGTTCTCTCCGCGGTCCGCGCCCGCGCGTCAGCGGTCGGTGAGACGCTGGCGGCGGCGTCTGTAGTGGCGTCGGTGTAATTGCCTCGTCTGCCCTACTCGCCCGTTCGTTTCCTTTGCTGAGCGTCTTTTTAATTAGGTTCAATGAGGGTTCCCATGCTCTGCTGAGGTCGTAGCCGCAGTCTCGGTTGATGAGTCCGTCCGTATTTTGATAGACTCTCTAACGACGCTGTACCAGTATTTAGATGTCTGTGCCAAGACCCTGGTATGTTGATAGTCCATTTAGTGATTTTCGGAGAGACAGTGCTCTGCGACCGCCGACTTGTTAGGGTATCCAAATCGAGTGTGTCTCTGATGTTCTCGTCAACGATGTTCGATGGTGCCCGTTGGACACCATGGACTGGCAGTACACCCGCGAACTGTTCGAGCAAAAAATACGCCGGTAGAAACTGAAGAATCACAGTAATGTTCCTGAAATGGACAAGACTGTCTTGAGTCCTGACCTGAGCTCAATGGAACACTTTTGGGATGATTTAGGACGTCACTTCGCTTCAGACCCCAGCTTCAACATAACTGTCTACTGTGGCTTCAGCTCTTGACAAAGAATGGCAACCAACCATTTGCAGACGTTCAGATATCCTACTGAAAGTGTCCCCATTAAGTTCTAACAGCCGGCCGTAGTGGCCTAGCGGTTCTAGGCGCTACAGTCTGGAACCGCGCGACCGCTACGGTCGCAGGTTCGAATCCTGCCTCGGGCATGGCTGTGTGTGATGTCCTTAGGTTAGTTAGGTTTAAGTAGCTCTAAGTTCTAGGGGCCTGATGACCACAGCAGTTAAGTCCCATAGTGCTCAGACCCATTTGAACCATTTTTAAGTTCGAACTGTCATATGAGGGTGGTTAGATAAGTGTGGTATAGTTCCATGAGAGAATTAAATATTTTTGTTGCACCTTCATGGGTAGTAAACTTGATTATTCCAGGGATCGTATGTAGAATTTCGAAAACGTGCAGCGACTGAAGTGGTCAGTGTGTTGATTGGGATTAAAAATGGAGGAAACCGAGTTTCTTGCTATTATTAAATTTATTCATTTGAAGCGTTACAATGCCGTATAATTAAAAAACACAATTTGATGAAGTTCACTCTGTAACGTCATTGGAGACCATTGACTCGAGGATTAATGACTTTAAATGTGGTCGGGCAAGGACAGAAGTCGATGCGCCCTCTGGCCGTCCAATTATTGAGCTTACCACAAAGGAAACAATTGGCATAATGTATGATGCGATAGTGCAAGACCGCTGAATTAAATTTTGTGAGATTACCGAGGCTGAAGGCATCTCAGCTGAGCGAGCACGTAATTCATGCACGGAGAATGAACTATGAAGCAGCTGTGTCCGAGGTGAGAGCAACAATTGCTCACAGTCGACCACAAGCGCATCCGGCACAACATTTCAACACAATGTCTAGTGATGTTTAATCACATGCCGCAAGACTTTTTGCGTTGATTTGTGACAGCTGATGAAAACTGGATCCACCATCACCCATCAGAGCCAAACGGAAATTAAAACAATAACAAGTGCTTGCGAAAGTGTGCCAAAGAAGGCAAAGACCATAGGCGATGACTTCTGTTTCTTGGGATTCTCAAGGATTAATTTTCATAGATTGCTTGGAGAAATGCAGAACTATCACTGGATCATACCATATTCATTGCTGGATCGTTTGAAACTTGCGTTGGCTGGAAAGAGAAGGTTAGCAGCGATAACAACGTGACTGGATTAGGCTTCGAACTGGTTCCTCATGCACCCTATTCACCACCCTTAGCCCGAATTTTTTCTTGTGTTTTAGCAGACTTACAAAACAGTCTTGTAAAGGCAAAGGGTGGACACATCCCATGTTAATGACCACTAATAGGGTCCGTATACTTTTGATTGTATACGTGCATACCCAGAAATGTAACAGGCTGGTGAGTAGATCACCTGCTGCGAGTTACCTGCTGCTGAGACCTTGGCCGGCAGCGGGCAGCAGCTACTTAGCCGACGGGGCGGGGGTGGGGGGGGGGGGGGGCAGCGTGCGAGGCGCCAGTCCGTGTTATATCGAGGAGCGGGGCCGCTCCGTACCAGCCTCTGCACACACACAAACACACTCACGCACACCACCTTGCAGCCGCGTCTGAAACTTATGGAGCCAGCCAACTGTCCAGTCACACGAGATCTGTCTGTAGCGATGCGGCCAGACACCCCGCTCTAGTTTCTTAGCTTCCAACCTGCCAAATTACGGTGTGTTTTCACTGGTAAATTTGTTACGGCAATGTGTGGGCGCTTAAGTGTTGGCGACAATATTACTGAAATGTGGCTGCAAATCATGGCAATACTTCTCTGTAGCTGACAATAATGTTTATGGAAAAAGCCATTAGAGATATTTTGCAAGAGAAAACATGATCCGTAATAGTCTGTAATATTCTTTATTAACAGGGCGACAAGGCAATTTAGACGTTAACATTATTTTCTAGATTGTCATCCTGCAACCATTTCTTACTGAACTGAACGCCTTTATTCAGTTTAAGCTTTGGAGACTGTGGTCTCACAAAGAAATGGTAATGCCACTGCGCAATGAAGAATTGGGTGATGTATTTGGGTACTAACAGACCTGAATTAAGACCCTTAAACTAAATGAAAGCATTCCTGTCAACAAGAGGTAACTGTAAATTAAGATGCTCGAAAGTCATGTAAACGATGAAATCAGCTGATCGCCCAATTAATGAAGAATGCTGCAGTCTACTACTGACCATGTTTGCCTTTACAAAATTTTGGTCCAGGAGGGGGGGGGGGGGGTGGGGGGTGGGGGGGGGTGGGGAAGGCTGTGGACCAATGAAAAACAAAATCATACTGCTGCAGATAGTTGCCAATTTGTAGCCGAGATGTATTGCATTGTATTGTATGTTAATCGGGGGCCTAGAAACGACGTAGAGGCTCTGTCCCCGCCGCAGCCGCAGTGGTCCACAACCCCACGACGACTACCGCAGTCCGCTTCACCCCTCCGCCGCCCCACACCGAACTCAGGGTTATTGAGTGATTCGGCCCCTGGTGGACCCCCCAGGGAACGTCTCACACCAGACGAGTGTAACCCCTACGTTTGCGTAGTAGAGTTATGTGGTGTACGCGTACGTGGAGAACTTGTTTGCACAGCAGTCGCTGACATAGTGTAGCTGAGGCGGAATAAGGGGAACCAGCCCGCATTCGCTGTGGCAGATGGAAAACCACCTAAAAACCATCCACAGACTGGCCGGCTCACCGGACCTCGACACAAGTCCGCCGAGCGTATTCGTGCCGGGGACCAGGCGCTCCTTCCCGCCCGGAAAGCTGTGCGTTGGACCGCCTGGCCAACCGGGCGGGCTTAGCCGAGGTGTTGTCGCTGTTGTCTACCATGAGTGGCGAATGTTTCGTATAGCCGGATCATATCTACCTCTGTTCTTGTCTGTGAAATGCTTGCCTCCCATTCTCACCCTTGCTTCCTCTTCCTCAACCAGCGAGGAGGCGGAGTGCTTTTTCATGGGACTCGCGTCCGGCATTGCGATAGTTCAAATCCGTGTCCGGCCATACAGATTTAGATTTTCCGTGATTTCTGTAAATCGCTTGAGCCAAATGCGGTTTTCTCCTTTGAAACGGCACGGCCGATTTATTTCCTAAACTTGAAACATTCCGACCTTGTGGTTCGTCTGTAATGATTTCGATGCCGACAGGACGTTAATCCCTAATCTGCCTTCTTTCGTTCATCTTTCTCACACCGACAGCGCTATAGTGCCAACTCAATTAGAGAGGTAGGACAATATTATTTCGCTTCAGCTCGAAATTTTATGCGTGCATACAGGCACTCGATTTGTCCAAATGAGTCAGCTGCCCCTACCGCTGTCGTTTTATACAACATGCAATATTATAGCTGGCCATCAAAAACCAAGAACGAGATTTTCATATTCTCTCGTTCTCTTCACGAAAACTATTCATCCTGCAGGAAAATGAAAAGGACTTTTTAATAGGCAATTTAATGTCGATAAATTTTGTACTGGGATACGTTTTTGCTAGAGGCCGCAGGTGACCTTCATACCCACTCCCACTTCCATACTCAGCCCCCACCGGCCAGTATTTCTAGTATGTTGTTCATGGCTCTTCCTCCTACCACTGCAAAAATATTAGCATCTGCACGAATTCTTTCCCACAACGAAGTTTTTTGGTCTTTATTGACCGGTCTTGTTAAGCCATCGGCTTAGTCACGCAATTACAAACTGTAAAATTGACAGCGCAATACAGTGGTCGTCAAACGTTTTTGCCCAAGAACCAATACTGACATCGTGTGGCGGCATTTACATCTTATTACACTACTGGCCATTAAAATTGCTACACGACAAAGATGAGGTGCTACAGACGCGAAATTTAACCGACAGGAAGAAGATGCTGTGATATGCAAATGATTAGCTTTTCAGAGCATTCACGTAAGGTTGGCGCCGGTGGCGACACCTACAACGTGCTGACATGAAGAAAGTTTCAAACCGTTTTATCATACACAAACAGCAGTTGACCGGTGTTGCCTGGTGAAACGTTGTTGTGATGCCTCGTGTAAGGAGGAGAAATGCGTACCATCACGTTTCCGACTTTGATAAAGGTCGGATTGTAGCCTATCGCGATTGCGGGGCGGTTTATCGTATCGCGACATTGCTGCTCGCGTTGGTCGAGATCCAATGACTGTTAGCAGAGTAGGGAATCAGTGGGTTCATGAGGGTAATACGGAACGCCGTGCTCGATCCCAACGGCCTCGTATCACTAGCAGTCGAGATGACAGGCATCTTATCCGCGTGGCTGTAACGGATCGTGCAACCACGTCTCGATGCCTGAGTCAACAGATGGGGACGTTTGCAAGATAACAACCATCTGCACGAACAGTTCGACGACGTTTGCAGCAGCATGGACTATCAGCTCGGAGAACATGGCTGCGGTTACCCTGCATCACAGACAGGAGCGCCTGCGCTGGTGTACTCAACGACGAACCTGGGTGCACGAATGGCAAAACGTCATTTTTTCGGATGAATCCAGGTTCTGTTTACAGCATCATAATGGTCGCATCCGTATTTGGCGACATCGCGGTGGACGCACATTGGAAGCGTGTATTCGTCATCGCCATACTGGCGTATCACCCGGCGTGATGGTATGGAGTGCCATTTCAGCAGGATAATGTACGACCGCATGTTGCAGGTCCTGTACGGGCCTTTCTGGATACAGAAAATGCTCGACTGCAGCCCTCGCCAGCACATTCCCCAGATCTCTCACCAATTGAAAAGGTCTGGTCAATGGTGGCCGAGCAACTGGCTCGTCGCAATACGCCAGTCGCTACTTTCATGATCTGTGGTGTCGTGTTGAAGCTGCATGGGCAACTGTACCTGCACACGCTATCTAAACTCTGTTTGACTCAATGCCCAGGCGCATCAAGGCCGTTATTACGGCCAGAGTTGGTTGTTCTGGGTACTGATTTCTCAGGATCTATGCACCCAAATTGCGTGAAAATGTAATCACATGTCAGTTCTAGTATAATATATTTGTCCAATGAATACCCGTTTATCATCTGCATTTCTTCTTGGTGTAGCAATTTTAATGACCAGTAGTGTATTAATTGCTAACGTACATAAATTGGTATGTTACGAACTCCCAACAGACTACAGCTATGGTAAGGGCGCGAAAAGTTGGCCACTCGCTGCCAGGTACTGATCGTTCAAAGTCGGTGCCATTCGGAACACTTCGTGTGGACCGTTCCTTGTTTCAGATTACTGCTGCCCTCGGTGCCCCCCAAAGTTACGACGCTACCATCGCCCGACGAAGTCTTGTGTTGTCTGTACGAGTGGATGACTGACTAATAACAGTAATCGTACTTACATTTAAATGCTCTATGCAAGATGAGACACGATCACAGATTTTCAGCAACATGTTTTGAATGCCAGTTTTCTTCTACTCATTGTGTTGCAATACAACAGCCTTAATTTAATTTGATATTTCTTGCGACAAATATGTACTGTATTTCGAGATGATCACCTCTATAATGCATTATCGCGAATCTGCGTAATTTCCGTGTCCAGATTTAAATCGTAGCATCTGATCGGTACACGTGGTAAGTGGTCAACTTTTCTTAGGTTACGGCCGAATTCATCAACGTCAATTAAAAATAAACACATATTAAACTATTACCGTCTCTATATTTTTGTTTGTTGCTGAGCAAGAAAACTATGCTCTTAAGAATCCCTTAACGTTAGTTGACGTTTTTGAATTCGGCTGTCATTTGCTTTATGGATGTTATTATACAAGGTGCATCTGAAAAGTGCGGTGAATGATCTTAGAAAATAAAGAAAACAAGAGTTACTAGCCTTCACAGTAGTCACTATTAGCTATGGCACACTTCTGACACGTGTTGCTGCATATCTGCAAGGTCTGTGTTCAAAAATTTCTCGCTCAACGCATAATGACTGTTCTTTAACAGCCTTTATTCTCCCGGTTTGGTGCCGGCAGATTTCGTTTCCCCGCCTCAGAAATGCTCTGGCAAAGGCTTGCGCTTCGCAGACGTTGCATGATGCTTCGAGCGGTCCCACAAGAAGCATTTGCTAATTCGATGTCAGAAGTGTGTTGTAGCTAATGATGATTACTTTGAAGGCCTTTTGTTTATAACTCTTGTTTCCCATATTTTATGACACCATTCACCAAACGTTTCAGACGCATCTTGTGAAATACGACTGGGAACCGTGGGCCGGAAATATGATTGATTTTGGCCGCATGTGGCCCGCGGGCCGCAGTTTGACGACCACTGGCATAAAACAAACAATTACGTCGTTGTATTCATCAGGCCTTCTGACTGCGAAACTATTGTTGTAGGGATTAACATTGGATCGAACTGTCAACGCAATCAGTTTTAGCGCAATGTTTACGAAAGTCGTTTTCCGTTAATTACCCTCACGGGTAAGTTTAGATTAAAAATGTTAGCGAAGTAGCCGATTATGCTGGCAGCGTAAGAGCCCAATCAATAGAGACCAAAAATCTTCGAATATCGGGAATAGTTTGTGCAGTTGGAAATTTTTGTACAGTGATGGGAGGGAATACCACGAACAAAATACTAGAAATCCTGATTGGTGAGGGATGTGTATGGGATGCAGGTGTGTGTGGTCACTTTTGTACGTTTTTCTTAAATAACTCTAACCATTGCCTCCAGCGAAAACGTATCCCAGTACAAAATTTAACTGCATTAAATTCCCTACAAAAAGGTTGAAATTTTTTTCTGTAGGACTAATAGTTTTCACAAACGAGAGCATATGAAAATTTCGCACTTGGTTTATATGGCCAGCTACAATCTTGCAGGTTGCAAAAAACCACTGCGGTAGAGAGAGCTGAATCATTCTGTATATATACAGAAAAGGACATTCTCGCAGCTAACGTAATATTAGATTATGTGCAGCAGAGAGCTATAATTATGTTCTATATAGACTAAGACGTCTAAACTTTTTTTTAAGCTTTATAACTCGTATTTCCTTGTTTATGGCATTCAGAAGATGTATGTATACAGGATACTGGCCAACGTATCTGGCAGTATTGCCAAACATGTGACTGAAATTCGTTTTGAGTCAAAGTTGTTGGACAACATTGCTGGATTCTCGTATATCAACGACAAAATGCAGTTTCTATATCCCGCTTAGACGTAACCTTAGACTCTTAGGACGTAATCTACGCTCAAACGTAATGAGGTCTTTTCAACAGAACTATGTCCTCCATCCAACCAGTGTGGATTCTGAAACATCGGTGACGTGAAACCCACCTCGCGCTTTTCTTACATGACGTACTGAAAGCTATGGATGCAGTTTCTCTGACTTCGGAAAAGCAGGCTTACGCTCATTATCGAAAATACGATCGTATGGATCATCAATCGAAATTTATGACTGGATTGAGTATTTCTTAGTAGGGAGGAGGCAGTATGTTACCTAGGATAGATCGAAGTAATTTCAGGCGTGCTCAAGGCAAGTCTCTTGGGATCCATGGTGCTCATGCTGTATTTTAAAGAGCTGGAAGACAACATTAGTAGTAACCTCATAATATTCGCAGATGATGCAGTTATCTATAGCAAAGAATTGTGTGAAAAAAACTGTACAAGTATTCAGTCGGATATTGAGAAGAGTGAAAGTGGTGCGAAGACTGGCAACTTGCATTAAATGTTCAGAAATGCAAAACTGTGCATGTAAAATTGTGGTATTCTCTGACAATAATGTAAGTGAGTTACACCTGGAACCAGTCAACGTATACAAATACACTGGTGCGCTAAAATATTAGGACCATTGCCCGCTGCGAGACTGCATGCCTCCTGGTGATGTTGTGGAGACGTGAAGCGGTAAAGACAGTGTGGAAGAGGAGTAGAGACGAATGGAGAATTACTCTATCGATGATACTGGCATCAAATGAGTAAATTCAGTGACACAAACGCCTTTGGCAAAGGGCAGATTTTTAAGATTCAGCGACAGGGAGCGAACATCTGGGAAGGTGTTCAGCTGTTCTCGTGCTATGGTTGTGAGCATCTATGGAAGCCACGGGCAGGGGAAGTTGGGTTACAATCGGATGGCTAAGGAGAAAACTAGATAACAATGACAATTTTCCTTGTTGAACTTCAAACTTATTTCAGTGAAAGGTGCACAAGGTACGAATAACATGCATAAATTGTGAGGACTTACTTTAAATTATATTTAATGTACCTCAGCGTTGTACACTACACGGTTATACCCCATGCCTTGGTGTAAAAACAGGTACTCTACGGTGCACAAATGGGCAATATTCTATTTCCCATCTGAGGCATGGGATTCACCGATACTCTTGCAAGCTATCTTCAGTCCAACCTGTGCACTCTTCGTAGGCCCACGTCTCACACTTTAAATACTTTACCTAAGCATCTGATTTTCTCGTTGGCGAGTAGGTCACTTTGCAAAGAAGACAAGGCGTGTCATTGTCATCTTCAGAAGAGCTGTTTGTCTTACACGTCTTCAGATTCTTCTGACTCATTTTTGCGGTCTAGATTCGGAGTCCTTCAACAATTTTTTTAGTCTGCCAAGAAGATGCTTTAGTTGCTTTGAGTTTATTTTTCTAGGGAGACTCCGCGATCCGGTGATGCAGTGAATGAATACTGTGTTTGCACATCATTCGACGGATCAGGACGTGAACAAGAAGCAGTAACTGATCCCGTTGTGTTTCGGGAATCTGGCATTACACTTTGTCATATCTGATGGTGCAAATACCTTTTAACAAAATGAATTTGGATTAAGCGGGAAAATACCCGTCTTTTTAAAACCAGATAGGTCATTTTGCAGTGTTGCTGTTCTAATATATGGAAGCCCGAACAACTCAGCTATTTGATACTGGGCTGCATTCTTCTTGGACGCTGTTAAGGCATGTCTTAATTTCCTGACAGTATAAAGCGCTTAATGATCCCATCTCAAACTAAAGTATACCTCTTCAATAACGGATAATTAATCAAATTATTAGTGACAAAAATAATGAAAAAATTTGTGCAAAATAATTGTAAATCTTATATGTCATTATTATATTGTAGTTCTTAAAACGTGCCGTTAAAAGCACATACAGGGTGTTCTAAAAAGTGTCGAATACTTTGAGAGGAGGTAGTACTCACCGAAACAAGAAAAATAAGTCGAGTAAACATGGGTCCAGAAATCCATACTTTCTGAGATAAGTCCAATAAATGGGGGTCCCGAAATGCATACTTTCTGTGACAAAACACATGTTTACAGATGTTCATCGTGGTGTCCGTTGAGGACAATGCACCCTTCCGCCTTCCAGGGTAAGGAATGACACACCCTTTGAAGTATACCTGGTTGTTGTTGTACCTGCTGGCACGCACTGAAGACGCGACCCTGTAGTGTCCGCACATTGTTGATTGGCATGGCGTGGACCAACTCCTTCGAGCGTCCCCGTAACTAAAAGTCTAGAGGATTGAGATCTGGGGAACGAGCAGGCCAAGGTTAGGGCCGTCCCGCGGTACTGTGTAGGCGCTATGGTGGACAGAATAATGACTGGCCAGAAGACTAATCCATCTCACAACAGGTGTTCAAAAATCATCCCACCCATCTCAATGGACTTGTGAACGCATTGGAGGGTGTGTTGTGTTGCACATTGAACACCATCTCAGTGAGTTTTAATGTTGCCAACAGGATTGGTGATACGAGTGAATAGTTCTTCATGTCTATCCACCTTCGTAGTGTACGCATCCCCCTTTAACCAGCCACTTAAACATAAATAAAGTGGGGTGAAGTCAGGAGATCTGGCAGACCAGTTAATGGGTGTGCCACAGACAATCCACCGTTGAGGAAATCTGTTATTCGAATACTGGATACTTATCTGGTACAATGAATGGGTGATCTATTATGTTGCAGATACATTTGCCGCCGTTGCTGTAATGTCAGGTCTTCCAAAAGTGCAGGTAGGTCTTTTGTCAGGAAGTGTCATGCGATTTGGTAGGAACGTAGACCCTACCACCGGGTTATCCATCATACCAAACCAGACGTACACTGATAATCTAACATGGGATCGTGTTTCCCTAGTGTCACGTGGTTTCTCGATCGCACATGTCTGAGAATTGGAGGTGTTCATGATACCACTTCGTGTAAATGTAGCCTCATCTGTAAATAAAGCCTCCGGAGTGGCCGAGCGGTTCTAGGCGCTACAGTCTGGAACCGCGCGACCGTTACGGTCGCAAGTTCGAATCCTGCCTCGGGCATGGATGTGTGTGATGTCCTTAGGTTAGTTAGGTTTAAGTAGTTCTAAGTTCTAGGGGACTGATGACCTCAGCAGTTAAGTCCCATAGTGCTCAGAGCCGTTTGAACCATTTTCTAAATAAAGTGTATTGCATACTCTCTGTGTTCCACCAACCATTCACAAAACTATTGTCTGCTCACTGAGTGAACTGGATGCAGATTTTGCACGGTCTGCACATGGAATGGGTGCAGTCTCTCGGAATGTAACACATGCCACACTCGCGCCTGTGGAATATCGAGCTGTCGGCCAGTGCGCCGTGTACTGCTGGCGGGACTCTGTTGTACCCTTGCAATAGTATCTTCGTTTCCCTCAAATGAGTGAAAGGCCTCACATTCTGATGTTACTTGTACACTGGGCAGTGTTCCACATACACGTAATGTTTGAGAAACTTTGGGAATTACTCTGGCACAGGGGGTTCATCGATCAGGGAAACGTCCCTGGTATTCTGTCACAGCGGCACAGGCACTGCCACCATTACAGTACCTGTACACAAACCACATGTCTGCGTGTTCTGCATAGGTGGACGTATGTGGCATGTCAGTATTCACGGACGCAATGAACTTGCTTAGTGAGAAAACAACATTCAAGCACTACACGAACACGGCCTCATGACTGCTCACTGACACAACCCACGATTGCACACTGAGTACACTTCCAGCCGTTGCCTCAGCACGACATCAAAGTGCTGCTGTCGTTGTAGAATCCCCACATCTTCTGCATCTTGTAGGATGGATCAGCCATTATTTTGTCCACCACAGTGCCCACACAGTATTTCGGCAAGTAGTGCTCTTGCTTGTCTTCATATTCCTTCATGGATGTGTGTAGTCTTCAGTCCATTCCAGTTCCGTAACGATCGAAAATACACATATTCATAAGACTTTCTCATTTTGTTTTCACATGTACAATTAATTTACAAATTATGTGACATTCTTCCTGAATCAACCAGTACATAACGAAGTCGGGGGGTAATATAATGTAGTTTCGGTTTTACCACATCGCTTGTACCAAGGTTTACCCCAACTGTACCTTATCTGTAAAATTCCTTTCCGGCTGTGTTCATGGTCGAATGTTGCCGACTTGTATAAAGAAATATGAGGGCTCCTGATTTTACCCCCATATCCAATTATACCCCAACTACCTGTACGCGACAGTGTTGGACGCCCACGCCTCATCACACCAAGGGAAGGTCGGAAGCTTGCCCGCTGTTTAAAGTAGGGTTAGCGTTAATCTGTGGCAAACCTTCATCTTATTATACTTGTGCCTTTGGTCAGCATCGGCGCAGGGTCGGCATAGTTACTAACGGATTTGGAGTGGGTAATTTAAGGGGTGGCGGGATGGCCGTCGTGTCGCCACGTCGTCACCCCCTGGGACGGAATATGTGCACCCCCAACTTTTTTCATGCAGCGGTATTCGTGTGAAAGTGAGTAAAAGTTTTCTAAATGTTTGCGTATCGTGTAGCTGAGGTAGGGCTTGGGTACAGGCCTAATATTCACCAAGCTGGATGTGTTAAACCGACAAAAAACCACTTTCAGACTATCCGGTACACCGATCCTCGTCGTTAATCAGCTGGTTGGATTAGATCTGGGTCTGGCACATCTCATCATCACAGAAGCGGTGCTTTAACAAGCGCAGCTATGCTGGCGGGTTATCTGTGGCAATTCTGTCAACAGAAGACTATTCTGGTGCCAACACGAGTGATTAGCGGCGCAATGTTAAGCATATATAGTTGAACACGGGACTCTGCAGCAGATGACCACTATGTGTTGTAATAATGATCCAACTACACTCATGCTCATAAATTAAGGATAATGCTGATGCATGGAGAAACAACGCTCTGGTGGGCGGTTTGCGGGTTTAAATTACCTCGGGGTATGACCATGCGGTGCATTTGACCTGCGATCGGCGCACGGTAGCGCTCGCAGCTGTCCACATACGCAGAGGTGTGTTAGTGCACGTCAGAGTACGGTGCAGCGAGTAAGTGTGCAGACGTTTTCAGACGTGATAACGGTGACTGTGTGTAGAAAATGACTCAAAGAACACACATTCATGACGTTAAAATGAATAGAATACTAGGGCGACTGGAGGCTGGTCAAACACAGCAAGTCGTAGCATGGACCCTCCGTGTGCCACAAAGTGTGATCTCAAGATTATGGCAGCGATTCCAGCAGACAGGAAATGTGTCCAAGCGCTACAGTACGGGACGTCCACAGTGTACAACACCACAAGAAGACCGATATCTCACGATCAGTGCCCACAGACGGCCACGGAGTACTGCAGGTAGCCTTGCTCGGGACATTACTGCAGCCACCGGAACAGTTTTCTCCAGACACACAGTCTACAGACGACTGAACAGACATAGTTTAATCGCCCAGAGACCCGCAAGGTGCGTTCCACTGACCCCTGGGCACAGGAGAGCCCGTAAAGCCTGGTGTCAAGAACACAGTACGCGGTCATTGGAACAGTGGTCCCAGGTTATGTTTACGGACGAGTCCAGGTATATTCGGAACAGTGATTCTCGCCGGGTTTTCATCTGGCGTGAACCAGGAACCAGATACCAATCCCTTAATGTCCTTGAAAGGGACCTGTATGGAGGTCGTAGTTTAATGGTGTGGGGTGGGATCATGATTGGTGCACGTTCACCCCAGCATGTCTTTTACAGAGGAACTGTAACAGGTCAGGTGTATCGGGACGTCATTTTGCTCCAGTATGTCCGCCTTTTCATGGGTGCAGTGGGTTCCACCTTCCTCCTGATGGATCATAATGCACGGCCTCACCGAACTGCCATCGCGGAGGAGTACCTTGAAGCAGAAGATATCAGGCGAATGGAGTGGCCTGCCTGTTCTCCAGACCTAAACGCCATCGAGCACGTCTGGGATGCTATTGGTCGCTGTATCGCTGCACGTCTTCAAACCCCTACGACACTTCAGGAGCTCCGACAGGCACTAGTGCAAGAATGGAAGGCTATACCCCAGCAGCTGCTCGACCACTTGATCCAGAGTATGCCAACCCGTTGTGCGACCTGTGTACGTGTGCGTGGTGATCATATCCCATACTGATGTCGGGGTACATGCGCAGGAAACAGTGGCGTTTTGTAGCACAGGTGTTTCGGGACGGTTTTCTCAACTTATTATCAATACCGTGGACTTGCAGATCTGTGTCGTGTGTGTTCCCTATGTGCCTATGCTATTAACGCCAGTTTTGTGTAGTGCCACTTTGTGTGGCACAACATTCTGCAATTATCCATAATTTATGAGCATGGGTGTATATCATCAGTTACAATTTCAGTAGACACATGATAATCGAGATTGGACCATAGAAACGTGTCACCTGCTCGCAGGAATCATGTTTCTTGTTACACCAGGTAGATGATTGTGTCCGGATGCTCCATCTTGTAGGTGAACGACTTTTCGAAACGTGTACTGCGCCACGGACGTAGATTGTTGGAGCAGTGTTGTGCTATGGGGACATTCACCTGGGCTTGCATGGGATCTGTGGTAGTAATCGAAGGTTCCATGGCAGCTGTGGACTACGTGAACACTACTGCGGACTGCAAACATCCAGTCATGCTTGATATCTTCCCTGATGGCAACAGTATTGTAACTCACCACTGGCATCTTACTATTCATTGAGTAGCAGCTTATGATAGTTACTTACTTTCACTAGCAGGAGCTTCTTTTGATTATTATTATTTGTTTTGCTCCAGCCTGCTATGATGGCATATCCTGTCCACATTCGCTCTCATTTTTCTTCGGCGACGTAACCTTCTCTGAATAGTTTTGCCCGTTATTTGGAATAGATATAAGCCGATCTAAATTTTAGGAACCATTCCTTCGCTGATTGAATTTATTAAGGTCGCATCGGATAATGTTATGGTATTCTGTGGGGCAGTCAGAGAAAGCTACTTACCGTTAGCTAAACTTGGGCCAAGCACTTTGGATTTTAGGAGAGTAATCATCAATACGACAAATGTGACACTATTTTCAGATGTATTGAAAATAAATTAACGATCACGGAAATAGCTTCAAATGATAAAATATTTATTTTTGACTAATATTTCGCATTTTAACAGTAATCTTTTTGTATCTAATAGATGGAAAAAATATTCCTGGTGCATTTATATACGATCCTATGACTTTCTCATACGAGAATAACAAGCCACGTTGGCCTTAATCTGTAGAGTCCTGTGGGGTGGGAAATTCTGGAGAACACGTGGTCACTGCTCAAGTTTGTAACACAGACATTCACTTGCACTAATTCACACGGCAAAAAAATGTTGACAGCATTTATTAGTGGGAATAATTGTATGCACCTCGTGGCTGGCATCGACAGGATTTTGGTGGCTGCATATCTTTGCGTGAAGCGCTTGGAATCAAATCGATTCATCTTGCCGAATATACCCTCGGTACAGTTTTATTGATATTTTAAAATGTCCCGCACAAATAAAATAATACGGAAAGCACTAACTTTTAAGGCTTGGGCTGCGCTTTGAATCTATAGACCTCGTGGTCGCGCCTAACGGAAATCACACTATTATAACCCTGATAAACTGAACCAAAAATTGTTACCAGAACCTAAATGGTAATTCAAAAAAATGGCTAGGAGAAGAAATTGCTGAGATTAGCAAATTATTATCAACAGATTCAAACACCTTTTGTCCCTTGTTCGACACAGACATTCTGAGGGAACGTCTGGTCGCTTACCTGTCTTCAGAACAACTCAACCTGTAACCGTCGCGCGGAGTTCTCCGAATTGCCCGAGGCGGTGGGGGAGGCCCATGTCCAACGTTTGCTAGGAAAACGTTTTGCTTTACTCATCTTTGCCCAAGCCCTCCTGTTCCTGCTCTCTGCCTTCCGTCGACACCGTTTACGTTGGTACAAGATTAAGATACCCAACACTTCTCTGGTTCGTCTGTTACTGCATTCAGATCGTTCACACTCGACCACACACTTTCAGGAAGGGTGAAAAATAGAAATCAGGACAGAGGACATGCACATAAGAATGAGAAAGAAATGTGTAGACCCATTTTGCTTCTAAAGGCATGCGTTTGTTCGGGCTGAGATTAATTAGTTGCATCACTCATTTTTTTAATCATGTAACGACCCCTATTGTGATGTTACAGTATCTCCCAGCAGGTTAACTGTCTGTATCACAAGGCCAGAGTAGTGATGCTGTGGTTTGAGGAGCATGGTAGTGAACTCGCGTTGATGTTTTGGCCACCATATTTACCAGATATGAACCCGATGGAGCACATATGGGGCGCAGTCGAGCGCCCCATAAACCACCGGCCTGTAATTTAGAGGAATTAAGTGACTTGTGCCTGGACATTTGATGCCAAATATCACTGGAAATCTTCCAAGGGCTTGTTGAAACTATGTCACACAGTGTCTGTATTGCATTCCAAAGCTGGATCAGCAAGACATTAAGCAGGTGGCCGCTCCAGGTGGCTAGTGTTGGGGGATGCACCAGCAGAAGGTATCTGGCTGGTATGTGCTGATCAAGGCGTGGCTTGCAGCCGTAGTGGCGGTGTCAGCTCCAGCGACCTCATGAAGCCGTCGGCCTGAACTGTGTAAGACAACTAGCAGTTTCAGAAGTGGGTGACCAGGACGCAAATGATCACATTGTAGGCTGCACACAGGAAAGCCAGCCACCAGCAGTAGGATCTGCTCTCAGGAACATGTGGTGGGCTGAGACAGCTCGCCCATTGTGGTGGCAGAAGAGCAGCTGTATGTCAGGAACCAGAGGTCCTCTGGGTGGAAAGTGGTAGTAGTTGTAGTAAAGTCGACCAAACAGCCCACCGGTCACCTAAGTTCTTCCCATCAGACTCTGCATGGATGACAGCGCTGTGGCTAGCAGCATTGAAGTTCACAGGATGAAACTCGCTTTTTTTGTTGTTTTTTTTATTAAGAGAAATATTTCTGTGAGACTGGCCTGCTTTCGTCATGCTACTGTGAGGTAATGATGTCATCACTTGGCCTGCTTTCCCATCTGGTCAGCTTTCCTGAATACTCCATGATGTTTTGGCAGGTGTATTCTGTAATGTCAATCTACTGCATAATTACTCTTCCATTCAGCTTAAATGATCATGCTCAGTCATGTGTGGTCATCAAAATGATGGTACCTTTCTTCCTGTGTTGTCTTTTTGCTACATTGGCAACAGATAGTTCAGTGCCCTGGACATGCACTGTAAGATGGCAAGAACTATGCCCCTTACATGAAGTCATTAAAGATCACCTAACTCACGTCGAGCGAACAGTAGGGCTGAACAAAAATGACTGACAAGGCACAATACATCTTTTAGAGGGTATAGTATGGACGTATTGGAATAATTAATGTCAGGTGATGGTTTTAAAGTAATTCACACGACATGAAAACTTTGTGGAAATGTGTCGATTTACTGGAGGCTAGTTTATCCCAGGGAAGTATTCGAGGTGACCGTGGCCGGCTGGGGAGCGCCGATGGGAAGCGACAATAGGCAGCTTAGGGCGGCTCAAGCTCTGAGAAAGTGGTAACGGGGTGCGGCCTCCCGCTGCCTTAAGATGAGTGACAGTGAGTGGGTGGTTGACCCCATGCTGGTGTACCGAGAAGCAGACGGAGAACTTGTAAGCCTGTTGACAAATGTCTGTCGTCCCGTTTTCAGTGAAATATGCGAGTAAGCCACACAAAGCTATGGTGGAGCGGTCAACAGAGGCCAAAATATGCATGTTCGTGACTATAGCAACTTCACTCTGAATTCGCGGTCTGCAGAGTCTGAAGTAAATCAGGTGAAGAGTGACAGAATGAAATACGCCAGCCTCCGATGGGAACATAGGACCAAGGAATTTGAAGTACTCTCCTGGGAGTCAGAATTCCTGAAAAACTGGTGTTTTGTGCAGACGCTAACCTTGATGGGTGACCTGGGAGGAGCTAAATAGCAGAAGTTGAGAGGAAGGGAAATTTTGTGGGAATTTGTTCACTTCCCAGATCAGGCATTGGTCGGCGCTGGGAAGCAACGCATAATTAACGCGACTTGTGCTGCAATTGGCGTAAGCGATTTTGCTGGAGGGGAAACCAAGGCAAAGAGCGGCCTGGGAGAAGTCCCCATAGTGGTCTTCCGTTCCCAGCATGCCTAGAGTGCGGACGTGGCGTTCTTTACTCAGCTTGCCTGAGAAAGAGTGAGCATCTCTGCAGTTTATAGCTAGGAGTGAATAGACGAGCGCAGCCTTGCAGCACCACGAGGTCGGCCGATGTCTGCACAACGACGCCGCTCCGCCACACTCTCACACTCTATTCGGTGATATTGCGCCCGCTCCGGCCGCTGATTAATTTGTTGGATCATGTCAGCAAAGTTTCCTCGAGGGTTTCATGGGCCGTGTTTTGCAGAATTATTCTCGCACTTCGCCTTACGCCTGGGTCATTCAATAGGAATTACTTTTGAGTTATAGCGCTTTACTCCATGCAAACGCAATTTATTACCCCTGCTTGATAGGAGAGTCTTGTAATGTGATGATTGAAGGTTTGGAGTTAAAATAAATGTGTGCTAATCGACTGCATCTGTTTTCAATCAAGTAGTTGAAATCCCAAGTCACTTTCTTGATTAATTTTATGTTCAACATTTGCATATAGTGTTCAATAGCTGAATATAATATCAATGTGCACCCCTTTTTAATTAAAAGGGATCAATTCTGAATCAGTTAATGTCAACACTGCCACTACAGTTCAATCAGGAGTCACAGGGCGTTATTACTTTCTTTGCGTTATCCTACATTGCGGCAGTTTTGCACTCTCTGTTGATCTGTTAGTCAATTACCTGGGGTGAACACACACCAAAACCAGATAAGTGACGGGTGGGATGTTACAGCACATTGCTCAACACTCCTCTTTTCGGTGGCTTCTTGTGTTACCAAGTAAGGCGTCGTGATTTTTAATTGGTAACTCATTTATATTGTATCATGGCGCAACACAACAATTAGTTTTAGGTCAGAATTTGTACAATTTGCCACATGGATTTGAGTTATTCAAGAAATGGTCGTGTTCCACATAAAAATCGGGAACTTACCGTTTACCATTAACACTTTCCGACCCTCCACGATCTTTTTTAAGATTCAGATGTAAAATAAAGACAACTGCCTTCACCTACCAATGATAGTGCTATCCTGTAATATCGCAGACCTTGTTTTATAGCACTTGATAATGGGATAGCGTACATGTGGTAAATACATCACACATTTGATGACTGATGCGTAACATTCTCAGTACCGGACTGTACTTAATGGTGTTGATTTGCCTTAGCTTCTGGATATACGTTTTCTAACGCTAAACTGTTCTCGTACCTCGCTCTTTGCCTTACCTTCCTATTCATAAAGTGTCCTCCGCCCGTTGTACCGTATTCACATACTGTTGATATTACGCTATACTGGTGTGACACAGCATCTTTATCTTTTGTAGAAAAAGTGAGTTGCGGCTAAAACTTTGTTCTGCGAAATCATTATCTAACGTTGTTGCTCCAATACAATCCCGAACTTGAACTGAGTTTCAACGGGTTTAGAATCAAAACAGAATGGTAGTTTTCAGCTTCAGTCCACATGAAAAATCTTATTAAACTTATTTATGTGCAGTTTTTAAGACACTGGAGATGCGATGTACGTAAGAGTTTCATTCGTATTGATACTAATAATCAGGTGAAAATTATTACGTTGTTCAAAAATGACCTAATGGTATTTTGTGATAAATGCGTGTTTCTCGTTCTAACGACCCAGCTGCTATTTTTTCTCTCGCTTATCTGTTGAAAGAAAGAAACCAGAACGTAATGAATTCTGAAACCTCATGGTAAAGACGGCTAGACAGAACGGATTTCTTGTCCGAGGAAACTACAAACTTGTAACACACATAGAGCTCGAGATGTGAGTAGCTCAGCTTTAAGACGATCGACTTGTGGGTTTTTCGTCGCAACCGCCATTCCGTTACCAGATTGCGTGACTTTATGTGATTGCTGCTCTGAAAGCTATATATGACGTCTAAATAGCTTGGCAGGTGCGTCGCAATCCATTTATTGCCACACTTACATGCACACACTTCGTAAATAAAGACGTATACATTAACGTTACATATTTAAACTCGAAATCTGAATGAAAAAGCCATGTAATATTTTACACCCATCTATGATTAAGTATTCTCAATTTAGATATTTTCAGAATGTTTCTGCAAGCGCTGTAACAAGAAACACTAAGTAGCGGTGTGATCTAACTTTACTAGCCAGCAGGCTATGGAGCAAATAAATGAATGAAAGCCCTGATAGCAAACTTCCGTCAGAATACAATATTTAACTTGAATGCGGAGCAGCAGTTATTTGCCTCCAGCTTTTCCTGAATCTGATAGTTCGGCAGAATCTGTCTGCTTACAAAGCAGTACAGACCGCTGTTTACAATCTACTCCTATTATGCGTTAACTGCAAAGTGCTTCTTAAGAGAATTATGGAAATATTACATGGGTCTCAGTAAAAAAAAAAAAAAAAAAAAAAAAAAAGAGTAATTCCTTTCGCATCTTATTACGGATTCAATTTGTGTATAGAACTTTGGTTAAGGTAGCAGTAAAATCTCACACAGGCGCGACTAATACAACACTCATAAGAATAGCCAGTTGTGCTCTAATAAATAAGCGTAAGTGCGCGATACATTAGCGAGCCAAGTGGAGTTCAGTGGGGCTTAGCACAATAACAGAGCTCATCTGCATACTACTCCTCTCCTATCTGCACGTTTGTACCTCGTCGTGTTACCCTCGTGATCTTATTACAAAACTCCTTGTGGAACAAGAGCAAAGCTTTTATCAAGAATACGACGTTACATTTATCCCGTCTACCCCTGTGGTATAAGCTCTTTGATGTGATAATCATTTAGATTTTTAGAATATTGTTGGTATATCCTTACATGTCATTATTAAAGAAATTTGTCCACTAAACACGCACATTTATTAATTTTCTCTCTGACAACAGTACGTCTTATGCATATCTTTCAATAACATAATAGTATTTAATGCAATAAAACGTTTCCACAGCCTTTCTCCCGCACTGCGATCTCTTAACAAATGCTATCTCTGGTGCCAAATGTTTTTTTTTTTTTTTTACCAAAGACATACTTTATCAGTGAGATCACTGACTTAATCAATGTTTACCGATATCGTAGCTGTTACGTTAGTTTAATTTAACGGAGAGAAATCTTCATCCCTTTACTTTTTTCTTTTTACACTATACCAGTATGTGTTCAAGGACAATGAAATTATCTGGCCAAGAAGACTTTGCCGTGGAATCTATCAATACATAAATATGCTGAAATCTGCAAGAATTTTTTTACCGTAATCTACACTCAGGTAGGTACAGCTTATTCCTGTATTAATCACATCCTCCACTGTCGCACTGCTGATGTTGCATTCCTCAGCAATTATCGCACCCATAACTAGCATACGTTAAGTGATATAACAATGACAGTGCTTTCAGTTTCATTATGGAGGTGGACAACGTTGTTTCTTAACGACAAATGGTTAGTTGTTTCGTGTTTTCCAGCCAAAAGAAGAATCTTTTTAGCGGAAACAAAGCAATTTATTTTGTCGTCAGCTCTTCATATGGGAATCATTTACATGGTTTTTAAGGAAGACTAATTTACGTTTATTGCTTGTAGAAGTATACGAAAGTGAATTAAAATTAATGAATATTCCTACCGTTCAAATGTTAGCTCGACCACATTTTCAGAGCACTTGAACACATTTGAATGCTGAGTTTAACGAGCATGACCTCATATGTGTTATGGATAAAATCAAATATGCTGCCTGATAGCGACAGTTTATAGCACAGTAATAGCAGTAGCTACATCTCGTGGAACTCATTATTCGGAAGTCAATATGCCTGTGTTAACACAAAGCCTAAAAAGTATTTCTGCCTTCATTACTGTGAACTGGGGAGGTTGATGTAAACCCAGCTCCTGCAAACAGTTTCTTTTGTAATGAAGATGTTGAAGAAGGAAAAGGGTCAACAGAAGCGTCCGATCTTACCCGTCGGCTTTGACCCGTGACGTAAGCGTGTTGTGGTGTGTGACGTCATTACGGCGCGGAGTTTGATTTGCGATTGTGACGTGTTTGTAGATGTCTTGTTTTTGTTTGTCGTGCTCTCTGGTGGTGTGTTCATGGTTTTCGTTTGTTTCGTTTGTTTCGTGTGGTGGGGTCAGTTTTCTGTTGCTCAGGTGTTGGATTTGAAGCGGAATTTCTATTAGTGAGGAGTTGTGGGGGAGGGGGTTGACGTTTGGGTGGGTTGGGTTTTTATTTTAGTTCAGTATTTTTTCGTTGGTGTGTGTGTGTGTGTTTTTGTATGTGTGTGTGTGTGTGTGTGTGTGTGTGCGTGCGTGCGTGTGTGCATTTGTGTGTGATTGTGGTGGCCAATCTAGTTTGTGGAGCTGGAACTTTTTTGAGGTAAGTTCCGTTTTTTTTTTGTTATTTATGTATGTTTTGTGTATTGGGTATAGGTTGGAAACATCCGATCTCACGCGTCGGCTTTGACCCGTGACGTAAGGGACCTACACATTGATCTGTAGCGTAGCCCTGAATACGAGGTTAGGTTGGGAGTTTTTTTTTGGAATGCGGCCGCGGCAGCGGCCGCCTATGATTCGAAAATATTGATTTGACACTAATGAACATGTATACGTAATATGAAGCAATTTGATGAACATATTGATCTGTAGCGTAGCCCACTTGAGGTTAGGTTGGGAGTTTTTTTTTGGAATGCGGCCGCGGCAGCGGCCGCCTATGATTCGAAAATATTGATTTGACACTAATGAAGCCTGTGGGGGGATGGGGGGGCACTGCAGACTCCCCCCACCGCATAACGACACATGATGATCAAATTTTGAAAAAAAATGAAAAATTTTTTCCGTACCTGCTAAACTGCATAAGTGCCGATGTATGTAGGTGTAAGGGAAGCTTTCGTTTCTTAGTTTTCTATTGGGGGATGTGATCGGTAGGTTCTGTTGAGCTATATAGGTTAAGGGAAGTGTCCGATTATGGATAGGAATGTGTTTTTTGGTATTTGGTCAGTTTTGTGATGTTGATTTATTTCGCTGTTTTGCGTGGTTTTGAATGGCGGTCGGTGGCTACATTTCTGTATATTTAGTTTCTCCGCACCCAAAAACCCCTAATTTCCCACGCTTGTCCCGTTACAGTCATTAGGCTTTTTGTGAAACTTGTGTATTTCAGTGTTTACAATACGTATGCGATGTTTTTATATCCGCCATATTGGAATTGTTTATAGTCGTTTCCGCGGTATTTGTGACGTCATGGGTCAAAGCCGACGGGTAAGATCGGACGCTTCTGTATTTCCGAAGAAAAAATAGTCTGTAGGGAAAGTTAGCAGTCTGCCTGCAAAGGAATGATGTATAAACGTGGCTAGGTTATTTCGGTTTGCATACACAACGTTGTTAGCTACTTCGAAAAATCGGAAAGGGAAATTACGATTACATTAAAATGGAAGGAGCTGACGAATGGTTGCGACGCGGAAATGTGTCGTAAAAATAATTCAGGTTCCTGCATCCACATGAATCTCCAGTGATTATTGATCGTTAACATTTTAGTTTTCTAATCTTGAAATTGTTACGGCGATGTTCACGTCTTTTTAGAATCTAAAATTTATACTTATTGTTTGTTTTATCTCTGACATTCTGATTTTAAAATTTGAAACATTTCAACAATATCGCTTCTTTAAGTTCAAAGTACTCGGACTGATTTTCAGCACCTCTACAAACGACATTGTTGTTGGCCATCCTTTCAAATTCCTTGGATGTTCCACAATCGAAACCTGTAAGCGTTTTTGCGCTATCTCAATCTTCCGAGGTGATGGCAAGGATGCTCCCAGTACACAATGCGTACAAAAGAGTATGCGTGTTGTACTGAATGTGATCTGTATATGGGCAGTCGTTGTTTATATAAGCGCTCCACCACATGGACGTCTGTGTAAGAATCAGTCAGAGGGTGTACTCCGGTAGGCTCGAATGGGGTCTACTGTAGTATCCCACAAGTGCAGACATTTCATCATGAATACAGGTGCATAATTATTTAGGTAGTTAGTTATTTAGAGAATTCCATATTCCATAATATACTTTAAGTTATTATTTAGGACTCATATCGAATTAATTAGTTTACAGGCCGCACATACTTTACCGATGTGTGTGTATGGATACACCTAGCCTTTTACAGATTACTCAGTAGAACAGTGGGTTAAATTTAATAACAATGAATATATGTAACATTGGAATTGAGCCTTTCACTAGTGAAGATGCTATTTAACAACAAAGTGAACATATTTGTTTTATATACTCTTAGCATTTAATTAATAATTCTTGTATATTACAAAGAGAACTGGTGAAAAGAAACGATTTTAGTTTAGGATAAAAGACTGCTTTGTTGCTTGTAAGACGTTAGATATTATTAAGCAATTGATTATTAATTTTTGTGGATGCATATTGAACACTTTTTTGAGTCATTAACAACTGCAGTGGTCAACAAGAAAGGAGCATTTCTCTTGTAATATTGTATATAGTGCGTTTATTTGGAAAAAACAAAATAATTGTTTGTAAGATGTTAGCAATTTATTCTCTAGCTGTTTCTCCAAAAGGATTAATTACAATATATGCGTCTTATACAAAAGTACCTATTGTATTTGGTATACGTCATACATTAAGTCATTCATTTGTATAAGAAGTCGTGTGAGATATTCACAAATCCCTTTTCAAGTTCTCCAGCTAGCAGAACTGTATATAACGCATGTTTCGAAATTGAATCAGAGTTCTTTTGCAGAGAACCCTAAATAACTCTTTGAAAAACATCAGTGGAAATTTCTTTTATTACTGTCGCTCAAATGTGATTAATTACAGGACTTTTATCATCCGAATAAAAATTAAATCTGCTTAAATCTTTCCACAATCGAGTTCTTTTTGATTTTTTTTCATGATTTCCTCTCCTCCCTCTAATTATTAAAATTTTCTCTTCTTCCACTACTGTTTGAGTTATTTGTGCCATATTTTGAATCTTTTAATGTTATTCCAACCGCATGTTCGCTAAACTATTAGTTTTATCAAACGTAAGTTTTTCATAAGGAAGTATTATGACCTGTGTAATGATTTGAACAGATCATAAAAAACAAAATGGTGATATATTGTTACATAAGGCTCGTAATTTTTATGGATAAGTGAGTAACGAATACTCACAGTCAAATAGTTGTTCAAGAACTCAAACTTTAGTGTATTACATAAATTGTTTCTATTTTATTATGTCAGACATCACTAGTACATTATTAACTAGAAAAAATATCAGTTTGGAAACTGTCTGATAATTATTTTGGTTTTCCCTGTCTTTGTTGTAAAGATAGGTGTAATGATACGTGTAATCTATGTGAAAAATTTCTTTGTACTAGTGTCTTAGAAAATACTACTGTGATCGATTCTTGAGCATTGATCATCAGTGTGGGACCAGTGATAAAATTGCGTTAATAGAAGTGAGAGAGAAAATCCAACGAATAGACACGCACGCTATCGGTTAATTGGCGCGAGAACGTTGTAGAGATGCCCAACGAACACTAGTGGCAGACATTACAAGAAGTTGTTGTGTATTACAGAGAATTTTACTGCTGTAATTCCGAGATCAGACGTTCCAGGTAACCTCTTGCAAACATTACTTCCTACTACAAATGTAGCGAAAAATGATCACGCCGAAAAAATCGGAGAAAGTATACCTTTCACTGTCGTTTACATACGGTCATTTTTCCCTCGTCCCATTACCGACTGAGACAGGGAAGCGGAAAAATAGTGTTACCAGAAGTACCCTCCGCCACACAATATAAGGTAACATGTTGAGTATAGATATAGAATAGATGAAGATGTACTTTATATATTTAGGTAAGAACACCACATAAAACTTTAGACAACTCTTCAGTGTTCTCTTCGACATTTCATTAATGACAAGCTAGTATTACTTTAGTTGCTTAAGTTTGTTGAGGAATCAGACGTCAGGCAAGTCCTCTTGGGTTTTAGACTGAATTACTTGTGACTGTTTTTCTGATTACAAAGAGTAATGAACCGTGGCGTATTTTGTGGTTTTCTGATTTGTGTATATATTGTAGTATTCTGACAAACGGATTTCTTGCTTTTACTATAATGACAATAAAATTTGTGGGTGATGATGTGAGGTAGGGCTGATGGACCTGTTTCCTACTTTGTGAGACCAGACCACTGGTTTTGTTCGGTGTTAAAATTAACACAGCAGTTGTGAAAGCACTATACACAATATTCTTACCACACTGTGGTAACAAGTTAGAATCGAGTCTTTTCTGCTAATGTTCCTCTTTACAAAGCAGATACCACTGCATCATGCTTTGAATGAACGATATTTATATTGAAAGCTGGTTAAAACACAGTATAACGTAAGCATGTTTGTGGGTTTGTGGCGCTCAACAACGAGATTATTAACGGCCTCATACCTTTATGAGTTACATGGCTGGACAACAGCAGATTTTGATAATGGATTACATCATGTCATGAGAGATATCTAACTGTATAGTTTTTAAAATATTTGTTGTGAAATGCTGAGTAAAATGCTGGATATCACCGAATGTTGTTACAAGTCTGCGGTAGTACTATTTCTCTTATTTTACAGCTAATGACTTTTCCTTTTAGGGTTCCATGGCTTAAACGGTAAAAAAGCAAACGTCATAGTCACTTCGTAGATCGTCAATCTGTCCGACAGTGAAGACCCCTTTTTCTCAGGAGCAGGTAGAGGTACGAAACTGAAATTTATGACAAATACTAAGGTCTAGGGTTCCTTGGTGGTGTGAAAAATGTAAGCTTATAAGTCAATGCAATCAAATGATAAGGCAATTTACATCAGACATTTTGATACTCGCAAACTCTTTCATTAGAACTATTATGGTACTTCCCGTTGACCTAGAATCATATAATCATAAAATTTGGCAGTAATCAAAGATTTACAGTAAAGCTAAAGGAAAAAATTCGAAAATTGTTCATTTGTAAGTATATTACATAAAAAACGTTTCTTTTGCCATTTGTTGTCCGTCCATCGGACTGTCCGTCTGTTAATGCTCATTTTTCTCAGGAACAGCCAAAGAGATCTAGTTTCAATTTATCTCAAACTATTAGTAAACATTGCAACATGTGTGTACAAACTATCAATTGAAAAATACGTATTTTTAACATACACTACTAAGCATTAACGTACACGTCACATTACAGCTATTGTTCAGCTCACAATAAATTTTCGAATACCACACCGTCAACATCAGTATATTTGTGCACTCTTCCTTGTCTGAGTGCCTCTGTATGTTCGCTAATGATTGTAGAAGGGTTAATGATGCAACCAAGCAATTTATCCCATGTACTCATTTTTCATTTGTACACCTCGGACTCCATCCAACCCCATAAACAAGAATCTAATAGCGTAAGGTCTAACTGTGTTCGTGGTCAGTTAATTCTATACGACTCCCAACCACCGATTAAGCTAAGAGCAACTGAGATGTTCCCATACACGCCCGGTAGGATGTGGACGGGCTCCGTCATCCTGGAAGTACATTGCAGGCCGCGTGGCCAAAGGAACGTTCGCGAGGTGCTCAGTAAACGAATTATTAAAAAAATGCAAGTAATCCTGTTCCCTTCACTCTTCTAAAATGATTGGGCCTGTCGATCTGTTACGGATCATTCTGCACCAAACATTGATCGAAAAACTAACTTGGAAATTGGTTTCCACTGTAGCGCATGGATTTCACTGCGACCATCGATGATTATTACGGGTGTTGCGCATTTCACTCCGTATAAATATGGCTTCATAAGTGAATAGTTTTAATGGAACCAAATGACGATTGGCGTTTAACCAATGCAAAATTCAATTCGTGTGGCGTTGTTGCAATTGTGAAACTTGTGGACACGCTGCAGCGTTGGCTTGTAGTTTCCACATGTAAAGTCCGCCATACACGCGTTCGTGGGACTTTGATATGTGCAGAAAGTCGCCAGTGCTGGTGTGGGACTACACTGCACCGTCTCGACAACATGTTGCTGTTCCTGCGGAGGCTGCTGAACTACACGTTCAGAAGAAAAATGCAAATTTGGAAAAATATCTGTTTCACTCAACGTGCCAAAACACTGGTAAACTCTCTACGATCAGGAATTCGATGTGTCGGAAAGAGCAGACGGTATTCTTCGACACCAGCAGGAGCATTAACATCTCAAAGGCCATAAACATACACTATATCTACATATTCTTCAGTAGTGTGGATGCGTGGTATTTTAGCCAGCGCGTGTACAAACACACGTAACCGACGCTTCTCTCTGATACACTCTCAGTCCCTCCGACTACTTCGCTCACAACACACCATGGACAACTGCGCGTACAACGGACTAGTTTAATGGTAGAACATACCCTGAACAAAGAGGCTGAAAGCAGCAAGGCAAATAGGGTTAGAATAAATCGTCAAAGGGGCTGAGTGGGTAAGACAGGTTTTTCGACCACGTCTACCCGAAAAACAAAATAAACAAAATTTGGAAATTTGTGGTAAGTTCTGTGGGACCAAACTGCTGCTGTCACCGGTCGCTAAGCTAACACACTACTTAATCTAACTTATACTAACATACACTAAGGACAACACACACACCTATGCCCGAGGGAGGACTCGAACCTCCAACGGGGGAACCCTGGCCCCGGAAAACAAATGCACATTAAATATGTTCTATCTCTAAAACATTCGGAAGTAGGGAATTTCCCCTCGGACACCCGGTACACAGAATGAACCTCACGTTACTCTTAATTACATTGTACGATTGCGCTGAAATGCTAATCATTTGCACTTAACAAGCATGTAACACACTTCATGTCAATTTACGTTTGTTGCAGGCCCTATTCATAGTGTTGCAATTTTAACAGCCACCAGTGGAGCTGAATAGTTTGTGAATGCACTGTAGATTCAATAGCATACAATAAAGAAAGAGAGGTGTTGCCCCTGCTTATTGTCAAGTGGTTGCTGATTAACTTCGCATAAAGGACGTGAGGCCATTAAAAAAGCATCACGATAGTGAGAACAACAGGTGAGTCGGAAACAATCGAAGTTATCGGGTAGAGGTGGTGCTCCAGAAGTTATCAGAGCTAAGTTGAGGTGCAGGTCACGGCCGGTGGCAGGTGACTTTGTAGCTCCCCTGGCCGCCAGGCTCTTGCGTGACGAAGCTCTGTTAAAGGCCCGGCCAAACTTAGCCACAATATGAGCTCCAGTCTGATTAACTGATTTCAAGTTTGCCTAGGACGACAGAATATCGAAAGGTACTCACGGCTTTTTGTCATTTTGGCGTCGTTATTACCGTCTGGCATGGACATCAAAACCATTCCTGAGTTGTCTTACTACAAGGACGTTGGGGTAGATCCAGGTGCGGATCCATTTTGATATGCCTATAAATTTCCAGATATCACAAGTAAATTTCGTAGGATAAAGTTACATGGAATCTAAGTGTCACGGAAATCGCTTTTTTAGAAATTAGAAACCACCTCTAATACAGATTACTTTCCAATTGCTTGTCTGCGGACTTGCCCCCACGGACGGGGTCGTGATCCTATGTCAGTCAAGTTCCAGCAAGGTAAAGGCGCACACGCTGACAGTACCTGATGTCAACCACAGATCCGATTCGGTTCGTGAGTCTAAAAGTAGAACCGGCATAACCACAGGAAGCTGTGTAAAGAAAGACAGAAGCTGTGTAAAGGAAGACCACAAAATAAAAAAATGTGTGTTGATTTCAAAAAGGCCTTTGATTCCATTAACAGGCTATACAGAGAAATAATACAGAATTTGATGTTAAGTCTAAATTAGCAAATCTATTCGCGAAACAAATACAGGCATCGTATCTATAGTGAAATCTACGGGAGAAATATCTCAGACCTTCGAAATAAAACACAGGTGTACGGCAAAGAGATTATCTATCCCCAGTTCTTTGTAATTGTGTCCTAGAAAAAGCAATTACAATTTTGAATGAGAAGTTGAGTGAACGTCAGATTTCACCAACAAGGCTGTGAAGAAGAAACACAAACACTGAAATAAACTGCCTCGCATTTGCAAGTTCCTTCCCATACTTTCTGATAATTTACCACCTGCTGCAAGATAAATTAATCTTATGGACGAAATAGCCAGTAGCATCAACTTAAGAATTTCTGTAGAAGAAAAAACAAATGATTTACAAATTTTAAAAGTGCACCAAAATTTCTGAAAACATATGTCGTCCAAATTTGAAAGGTGAAAAATTGAAGTTTCTTGGGGAGATAATCCAAGAAAGTGGTTTCGATAAAACTGCTGTGAAGGAAAGGCAACATAAGCTGAGAAAGGTGTATGGTGTAACTTATGAGTCTTACAACAAAAAATTCCTGTCTAGAAATGCTAAAATAAAACATTACAATACAGTAGTGAAGCCAGAATGTCTATATACAACCGAATGTCTACCATTAAACTATGATTTAGATAAATTACAAACACTAGAAAGGCGAATCATTAGCAGAATGTTAGGCCCATGAAAAATTGTGGAAGGTTGGAAATTACGAAGTGATAATGAAATTCATTGAACATAGAAAACACATGAAAATTTAAGACAAAAGAAGACTTACACACTACTTAATCTAACTTAAACTAACTTACGCTAAGGATAACACACACAAGGGAGGACTCGAACCTCGGGCGGGGGGAGCCGCGTGAACCGTGACGAGGCGCTTCAAACCGCGCGGCTACGCCGCGTGCCCCATAAAGTTTCATTTGGTTGAAGTACCTATGCCTAGATTTCAGGCAGGATCCCTGGTTTCGTTAGTTGGGAGTGGTGTTACAATGCAGTTGGAGGGCCTTTTCAATGCTTTTATGGAGTGCGACGTGAATGAGAAATTGGACTGAGGAGGGAAACGTGCTGTGGTAGTCCCTGGAGTTGTGCAAACCCACTGTGTCAGTGTGGAATAGTGGTTACCGCATCTGCCTAGTGATCAGGAAACCTGGCTTAGAATCCTTATCTTCGTACAAATTTTCATTTGGCACTTCAGCCTGCATACATACATCACAGATGTTTGAGACATGAAAAAGTCTACAGTTCCATGCAGTTTCATTTGAAAGAAAAGTGATAAGCGAAAAAGAATTGAACATGTAAAGCCGACAGGATGGAAAAGTGAAAGAAACTGGTCTGAATTTGTCAGAGGACAGAAAGACAAAACATAGTGAATAGATGAGAGGTGAAAAAAAGAAGAGAAAACAAATAAAGAATTGAAATTGACACGTGGTCCTTAGTTGGCCCCTCCGAGGAGAGAAAAAAAACTGAAGAACTGATTTCCTAAATGGAGATTGAAAGTACTGCAAGAGACAGCATTCCTATCGTTAAGAGGCCGCGTAATCATAGTCCGCAGACCTTTGTTCATAACTGTAGTGCTCCCTAAAAAATTGATAATGGTGCGCACACACTTCGATTTTATGTTGTGTATGTTACGAAGCTGTCAAAGTTATGAAAAGTTGTTGCTATTATAGTTCTTAAATCACTCGCGTAACACATGAGTTCTCAAATTTTCGGATGAATACTTTTCATACGCTTCTGTAAATTGTAATTTCTTGGGCGTTATACTAAAGCGATGTAATACGCAGTCATGTAAACAAACTAGTATATTACAATATTTTTGTATCTTTTATTATTATTATTATTGTTAAAATCGTAGGCATCTTAGTACCTTGAAAGCCGGGCTGATAGAAAGTTATATATAGAAAGGAGGGAGGGGGGACGGCGAGAGGGAGCATCCACCAAATACAAGAATCCAGAAACTCTTTACTAGTGGAAGAAAAAAGTGACAAATATTTGAAGAAAGTCCTATTTCAGAACCGCCAAGAGCTGATGTTGAGATATAGCTTTATTCATCACCGGCTTTGACCAACCGATCATTATTACGCTACATAAAATTGTTTACATCAGCCAGTATGCTATCGCTTTTATTGTGGCGTCGAAAAATAAAATGAAAACCATTCTGCGTCATGGAATCTGTCACCTACAGTATACTGCACCATCACTGTTAAATAATTTTAGTACACTAGCTCCCTCCGGGTGGGTAGGAGCGCCGCTCCTCGGCACGAATCCGCCCGGCGGATTTGTGTCGAGGTCCGGTGAGCCGGCCAGTCTGTGGATGGTTTTTAGGCGGTTTTCCATCTGCCTCGGCAAATGCGGGTTGGTTACCCTTATTCCGCCTCAGCTACACTATGTCGGCGATTGCTGCGCAAACAAGTTCTCCACGTACGCGGACACCACCATTACTCTACCACGTAAACATAAGGGTTACACTCGTTCGATGTGACACGTTCCCTGTGGAGTCCACCGGGAGTCGAACCGCACAATAACCCTGGGTTCGGTGTGGGGCTGCGGAGGAGTGAAGTGGACTGCGGTAGTCGTCGTGGGGTTGCGAGCCACTGCGTTTGCGACGGGGACGGATCCTCTCCGTCGTTTCTAAGACCCCGGTTAACATAAGATAACATAACGTAACACTAGCTCCTGTCTGGAATGCACTGTACATATTATCCAAGCAATTAAGAAGTGTACAAAGTAATCCTGCACTTACTTTAGTTTACGGTAAACGGATGTTAAGATTATATGTTAGTTGTTCTGTTCAGCCAGAAGACAGGTTTGATGCAGCGCTGCACACTACTCTATCCTGTAAAAATTATTTCACCTCTTCGTAACAAAAGAAATCTACGACGGGTGTTCAATACGTAATGCAACACATTTTTTCTCGGCCAATTTCGGTTGGAAAAATGCAGTATTTGCTGTGGGACACCGTAGAATATTCCCGTTTCAGCCCATGTAGTTTCATAAAATTCCGACATTTGACGGCTCTATACGTGGCCATCTTAACGGCGGCTATAACCGAGATGCGGTCCAAGCAGAGAGTTGACATCGAGTTTCTTTTGGCGGAAAAGTAGAACTTCGCAGATGTTCATATGTGCTTGCAAAATGTCTGTGGGGACCTGGTAAAGAACAAAATCACGGTGAGTCGTTGGGAGAGACATATGTCATCATAGCAACAAGGTCGCCGAAATCTGTCCGTCCTCCCGCATGCTAACCAGCAGCACATAGTAATGGCTCCTGCAATGTTGGAACGTGCGGACACACTCATTCAAGGTGACCGACGGATCGCAAACAAATACCTCGATGCACGATTGTACATCTCTGTTGGTGGTGCTGGCACACTCGTCCACTAGTTGAGGCACTCAAAGCTGTTTGCCCGCTAGGTTCCTCGCCGCCTAACAGAAGACGATAAGTAGCTACGAAAGACCGTCTGTATGGAATTGCTTGAGCATTGCGAGGCTAGCCATGAGAATTTTTTGTGGAATGTCGTCACAGGCGATGAAACATAGATTCATCACTTCGAACCGGATACAAAATAGTAATCCATGGAGTCACATCACCTCTCCTCCGAACAAAAAGTTCAAAGCCCCACATTCAACGATCAACTCTGATGTGTATTTGTTACCTTCAGGAAACTGAAGAAACAACTTAAGCGTGTTCGTCGCCACAAAAATGCAAAGAACTCCTCCTTCTCCGTGACAAAAAATGGTTCAAATGGCTCTGAGCACTATGGGACTTAACATCTGTGGTCATCAGTCCCCTAGAACTTAGAACTACTTAAACCTAACTAACCTAAGGACATCACACACATCCATGCCAGAGGCAGGAGTCGAACCTGCGACCGCAGCGGTCACGCGGTTCCAGACTGCAGCGCCTAGAACCGCTCGGCCACCTCGGCCGGCCCCACATTTCTCTCTATTATCAAACTGATTGTTGTTTGATACCTCAGTATGTATTCTGTCAACATATCCAATCATTTCGTTAGGTTGTTCACGATTTTACTTTTTCCTGTTCAGCTCTTCATCTGCTCATAAGTTATTCCATCTACTCAACCACTTTTCAACATTCTTCTGTGGGGTCGCATTTCAAAAGTTTATATTTTTTTCTTGTCTGAAATTTTTATCGTCCGTATTACACTTGCGTATAATGGTATTCTCCAGTCAAACACCATCAGAAAAGTTTTTCTAACATAACAGCTTATTTTCACCGTTAAGAAATTTTTCTTTTTCGAGTAAGCTTTTCATGCTATCACCATTTTGGACTTTATATCCTTTCAAGTAAATTCTTCCCATTTATTTTGCTGCCCAAACAGCTAAACTCATTCACTACTTTCAGTGTGTCATTTCCTAATCCATATCGATCAGAATCACCTGATTTAAGTGGTACACGTTATAAAATGGTTCCTCGTCTGACTGATTAGGTAACAGTCATCTGCAAAAAAAAGTGTAGCGTATTATACGTTCTTTCGTAAAGCGAAAATTCTAGATTATCTCTTCCGTAACTGATAGTCGATTTCGGCGGAGTTTGCCCTTATCCATGTGTAAAATAGAATAAGCAGAAATAAAGACATTGCTTGCCCTATAACTTTTTAGCTATTTATAATAATATAAGAAAAACATAAATGCTTAAATGTGCTTAGTTACCGAAAACACAGTACACGATTGTTGCTACCACTAGCATCAACTAGGTCGTGTAATTAAAACTTCAGTAAACGTTCCGATACAGGCGTAAGACTATTCACACACCTTATCCTAATAGTTCTGTAGTTATTCAGTTAAAAAAAAAGAGATTCATCTCAGGTGAAAATTGCTCCCTGGACTATTGCATGCTCCCTCAGGGCACATAAAATTCCACTTTGTGTCTGTAATGAGACATTCAGAATGAAATTAAACTCACGCTGATCAGTCTTTGTTTGGGAAGTCGCAAAAAATGAGCGTTTGGTGTCATTGGCGGGGAGGCCCCTTACGGGACAGGTCCGGCCGCCTTGGTGGAGGTCTTATTACATTCGACTCCACATTGGGCGACCTGCGCGCCGGATGGGAATAAAATGATGATAAAGACAACACAACACCCAGTACCTGAGCGGAGAAAATTCCCGACCAGGCCGGGAAATGAACCAGGGCCCGTAGGACGGCAATCCATCAAGTTAACCACTTTTTTTTTTTTAATCTCATTTTGTTCGCTTTCATTCGCTGCATCTGCTCGGGGCGGTCGTTGTAAGACACCCGTTTAAGTTCGTCGGTGATCGAATTAACTCAGTTTTTTTATTACAGAGGGCAGCTAACTCTGTGACCGAACACGCTGAGCTACCATGCCGGCTCAAGAGAAAGAGCTTCACAAATTGACCAAGTAATAACGCGTTCGTCCATATCTGTCCTCGATGCAAGCAGTTATTCGACTTGGAATTGATTGATAGATTTGTTGGATGTTCTGCTTAGGGATATCGTGCCAAATTTTGTTCAATTGGAGCGTCAGATTGTCAAAACTCGAGATGGTTGGAGGGCCCTGCCTATAGTGCTCCAAATGTCCTCAATTTGGGAGAGAACCAGCACCCTTGCTGGCCACGCTCTAGAGTTTGACAAGCACGAAGACAAGCGGTAGAAACTGTTGCCGTATTTTAGCAAGCATCATCTTGCTGAAATGTTAGGTGGGGATGGCTTGCCGTGAAGGGTGACAAAACGGGGCTTAGAATATCGCCGACGTACCGCTGTGCTGAAAGTTCGCCGTGGATGGCAACCAAATGAGTCCTGCTATGATACGGAATGAAACCACAGACCATCAGGCCTTGTTGTCTGGCTACAGTCATGCTGGTATCCAACCGTTCTCCGGGGCGACTCCAGATATGTCTTTGGCCTGTAATCGCATTGGCTGGAGTAGAATTGTCTTCTGTGATGAGTCCCGCTTCGAAATGAGCCCTCATGACCGGCAAAGACGTGTCTGGAGATTCCCTGGCAAGCGGGTGGGTACCAACCTGACTGTTATTCACCATAGGGCCCGACAACCAAACTGATGGTCTGTGGTTCCATTTTATTCCGTAGCAGGACCCACTTGGTTAGCATCCGTGACACCCTTACAGGACAATGGTACGTCAACGATATCTATACCTTGTTTTCTTGCCCTTCATGGCAAGCCATCCTAGGCTTACATTTCTGCAAGATAATGCTCATCTGGATACTGCGAGAGCTTCTGCTGCTTGTTTTCGTGCTTGGGGAACCGTACTTTGGCTAGTAAGACTGCCGGATCTCTCCGTAATTGAGACCGTTTGGAGCATTGTGTACATGGTCCTCCAACCATCTCGTGATTTTGTCTATCTGACGCTCCAGTTGGACTGAATTTGGCACGTTATCCCTCAGGAGGACATCCAAAAACTCTTATCAATCAACGCCAA
The DNA here is from genome assembly GCF_021461385.2 of Schistocerca piceifrons. Classification (NCBI taxonomy): domain Eukaryota; kingdom Metazoa; phylum Arthropoda; class Insecta; order Orthoptera; family Acrididae; genus Schistocerca; species Schistocerca piceifrons. The sequence goes on along the minus strand of NC_060144.1, from coordinate 215,508,289 downwards.
GCCGAATACCTGCTTGCATAAAAGCCAGAGGTCGATCAACGCGTTATTGACTTGTTCAATTTATGGAACTCTTACTCTTGAATAAACCATCCATTTTTGCTGAAATTGTGACCATTTGTATATCTATACTTGTATGTCACGTCTAGCGATTTCCGTCCCGTTCGGATAATTCCTTCGTGATGTGTCTTTTTTTATCTTAGATTGTATCTTCAATATCACTACTGAAAAGGCATATATATGCGACACAAACCAGCATTAGCTAATCCCCATTTCTGCCGCATTACTATGGCTCAAATTCTTCTAGGCTGTGCAGCGCGGGTCAGCGATAATTGCTTCTTTAGATTTTTGAGCCTTTGGTAATAATTTGTTTATACTGGCAACCACAGCCGTTGACGTTTTCCGATTCTGATAACTCTTATGAACAAAAACTAAGATCACAGTAGCAAAAATTCTTTTTGTCCCTTTATGTCATTGCTAATAGTTTATGACTATAGTTCATTTTCAAGAAAATTGCTTTAGGGGGATGAAAATAACCGAAATACAATACGGTTCTAAATCCTTACACGAAACAAATATAAAGGTTTCAAAAACAGAGATAACTGCAGAGGAGTAAACAGTGATCGTCATTGTAACGAAGCATATTACTTATAAATGTATAAGCAAATGTAATGAATTAGGTGTATTTAATTACTATGTTTAGAATATAAAATTTTATTGAAAGTTCTTGACATATTAAATATTCTTCTATATAAACAATTTGAAGAGAACCAAGTAGCAGACCCAGTCAAAAGCAAATTCGAAACCTTAAATAATAAGGCACTTGAAAATATCAAAATATGGTGTTAATATTTGTTGATTTTAAAAAGGCGTATGATTCTATAGACAAAGGATCCCTCCACAAAAACTTTAAGGAACTTGCAGTACACAGTAAAACTATGGAAATAAGTAAATAGCTCTAACAAACACAGTATATAAAGTTTAATTTCTTCGAAAACTTCTACTCCCTTTCAGATTGTATAGGGAGTCAGATAAGGGCCCTTTTTTGCGTCGTTGTCTGCTTGTTGAGTTCCTTCTCAGAGGTGAAACCGTCAATGCCGTACGATACTGTGAAACCTCCTGAACGAGGCAGCTGAAAAGGCAGGTCTGCAAATACCTTTTGAAAACACAGAGTACATGACTAATGAAAGTATTTCACCAAGAATTTTAAAAACCACGTATGGCAACATCAAGAAAACAGACGCCTTTAAGTATCTGGCTGAAAACACCAGCAAAAAAGTGAGAAATGAACCAATTAATATCAGAAATAAAAAAATTAAAAGAGCGTGCGCGAAAGAGAGAAATCTGTACAAGATAAATGCTTTTCCAAGGATGTTACTTAAGGCATTACAATACACTTGTAAAAACGGAATTCTACAAGCCGAAAACATTACTTTTACCTGGATGCAAAATGTCATCAGAAGATTTAGAAAATAAAGAAAGAAGTATCTTACTAACAATATTAGATTCGATCAAGAACAAAAATGGCAACTAGTTTTTGGGACCAAATAAGGAAATATAATCATTCTGCCCTAAAATAACAAATGAGATGAGGGAAAGATGCGTTACACTCTATGGACTTCGTAAAGATCGGCAAGTAGAGAAAACGAAGGAAGACTTATTAACAAAGAAGATCAACACATTCTTCGAAAAAAGCAAGACAAACAGAGAAAATGCGTGGGGGGCGGGTAAAAAATGGACTTAAAAGAAATGTAGGTTGCCAAGAGACCTTGCTCAACGCAGACAATTTCAGACTAGAAGTCAATAAATTCAAAAGTTTTCACTAAGCTAAAAGAAATAGAAGAAACGGAAAAACAGTTGGAATAAAATGGTCAGATAAGAGGAAAAGCTCTCGTTCTTTGAAAATGAAAGAGTATTTGAGAAGAATGAAAAAAAGAAGTAAACAGTTATCTTGACGTTGTCCTTAGTTGGCCGGAAATGGTATAAAAAACGATTAATTCATGTTATTGTTGTGGTCTTCAGTCGGAGGACTGATTTAAAGAAACTCTTGACGCCACTCTATTCTATGTAAGTCTCTTCCTCTCTGCATAAGTATTGCAGCTTGAATCTATTTGAACCTGTCAAGTGTATTCATCTCTTGGTCTCCCTCTACACGTTACTCCCCACACGCTGTTCTCCTGTAGCAAATTAACTATTGCACGGTGCCTCAGAATGTGTCCTGTCAACCAGTCCTTTCTTTTAATCAATTTGTGCTTTACATTTCTTTTTTCCCTAATTCGATTCTGTACCTCGTTAGTTATCTGATATACACATCTAACCTTGAGCATTCTTCTAAAGCACCACATTTCATAAGCCGCTATTTTTATCTTGTGTGAATCGTTTATGGTCTGTGTTTCTTCATTAAATAACTCGTCAGTATTTTTGCAGCCAACAGTTATTAAATTGATGGTTAAGTCTTATTCACACCTATGTACACCGCCTTTTTTGGTCTTGAATTTACTATATTTTTTGAAAATTGGAAGATATCTAACATGTCTCATATATCTTGCGTGTCAGCTGGAATACTTTTGTCATGACACACTATGTGATCAGAAGCATCCGGACACCTGACTAAAACGACTTACAAGTAATGTTGGAATTCAGTATGGTGTTGGCCCACCCTTAGCCTTGATGGCAGCTTCCACTCTCGCGGGCATTCGTTCAATCAGGTGCTGGAATATTTCTTGGGGAATAGCATACTATTCTTCACGGAGTGCTGCACTGAGGAGAGGCATCGATGTCGGTCGGTAAGGCCTGGCACGAAGTCGGCGTTCCAAAACATCCCAAAGGTGTTCTATAGGATTCAGGTCAGGACTCTGTGCAGGCCAGTCCATTACAGGGATGTTATTATGGTGTAACCATTCCGTCACAGGCCGTGCATTATGAACAGATGATCGATCGTATTGAAAGACGCAACTGCCATCCCCAAATTGCTCTTCAACAGTGGGAAGCAAGAACGTGCTTACAACATCAATGTAGGCCTGTGCTGTGATAGTACCACGGAAAACAAGGGGTGCAAGCCCCCTACATGGAAAACACGACCACACCATAACACCACTGCCACCGACTTTTACTGTTGGCAGTACACACGCTGGCAGATGACGTTCACCAGGCATTCGCCGTACCCACACCATGCCAGCGGATCGCTACATTGTGTACCGTGATTCGTCATTCCACACAACGTTTTTCCACTGTTCAATCGTCCAATGTTCACGCTCCTTACACCAATCGAGGCGCCGTTTGGCATTTACCGGCGTGATGTGTGGCTTATGAGCAGCCGCTCGACCATGAAATCCAAGTTTTCTTACCTCCCGCCTAACTGTCATAGTACTTGCAGTGGATCCTTATGCAGTTTGGAATTCCTGTGTGACGATCTGGATAGATGTCTGCCTATTACACATTACGACCCTCTTCAACTGTCGGCGGTCTCTGTCAGTCAATAGGCGAGGTCGCCCTGTACGCTTTTGTGCTGTAAGTGTCCCTTCACATTTCCACTTCACTATCACATCGGAAACAATGGACCTAGGGATGTTTAGAAGACGTATGACACAAGTGACACCCAATCACCTGACGATGTTCGAAATCCCTGAGTTCCGCGGTGCACCCCATTCTACTCTCTCGCGATGTCTAATGACTACTGAGCGTCGCTAAAATGGAGTACCTGGCAGTAGATGGCAGCACAATGCACCTAATATGAAAAACGTATGTTTTTTGGGGTGTCCAGATACTTTTGATCATATAGTGTATGTTCTCCCAAGGGTCTCAATAAATGAACGAGGAAATGTCGGCTACTCCAGATGCCTTGTTTCGACTTTGGTCTTCCAATACTCTGTGAAATTTTTCTATCTGTACTATATATCCCATCTCATATTCCTCTATTTCCTTTTCCCTTTACGTAATGCTGTTTTCAAGTTAGTTTCCTGTCTATATTCCTTCTGTAGGTTCCCTCCACATTTCAACCTTCCTTACTTTGCTTACTACTTGTTTGCCGTCTGAACTCTCGATATTTACACAGCTGGCTCTGTTTACTCCGAAGGTTTCTTCAATTTTCCTATACGCAGCATCTATCTTTCCCATAGTCATGTATACTTGTACAACTTTGCATTTCCCCTGTAGCCGTTCCAGATTTGCAGTTTTGTATTTTCTGTCAGTCCCATTCTTTAGAGTCTGTATTCTCTTTTTCTTGTTTTATTAGCTGCATTTTTTATTATCTCCTTTCATCAATTAAATTCAATAGCTCGTGTGTTATTTATGATCATAGGTTTGTCTTTTTGTCTGTTGTCTTCACTATTTCCTCTCTTAAAGCTACTCATCCATCTCCTATTGTATTCCTCTCCAGTAGTTTAGTCAATCGTCACCTAATGCTCCTTTTGAAACGCTCTGTAATGTGTCGTTCATTCATTTTATTCAGGTCCCGTCTCGTTAGTTGACTCCGTTTCTGCAACTTATTCAGTTTTAGTCTACATATCACGACCAATAAATACCGGACGGAGTCCACATCTGCCCTAGAAATGTTGTGTAGTTTGAAATTTGGCTTCGACATCTCTGTCCTACCATTATACTGTTTAATCTATTTAATAGATTTACAAAATATGATGTAGTTCACAGCAGTAAAAATGCTACGGAGCAAAACTTTAAGAAATGTATCATGAGCGGCCTCCAATTAACCTTATGGATTCGTCATTATAAAGATTGCCAAGTAAAGCTGTTATCTGGATAACACAAGGAAAACCGATAATGTGAGAAAATAGTAATTGTTAAGTAATACGTATTCACTGTAATAATGGTATCACATGATTCCTTGTATTCCTCGGTCCATACGGTCAGTATCCATCTATACAATACAATAAATGTGGATCATTTAGTCCATAGTACATCTTTAATAAGGTATCTACACCTTCTGCGTTGAAATACAATGCTGTTTATTTTTTAAGATATTTTTTCTATATAATTTTCTCAAATCGTAAATCTGTTTATTGTCAAGCCCAGTAATTTTTACTCCCAATTCTTGTTAAAGTATTTTGATGTAATTTGTTTTCTATTAATCTATAAGGACTGTATTTTCACTTAAATATTCATTTGCCCTTTCTGTGTCCCAGATTGCTCATATTTCTAAGTCATTTATTGAGCTATTACTTGCGAGAAGTGACGTGTAATGTACTTACATATTTAATTTTTCGTTTACTGTCACTCCTATATCATGCACGTATAATATAAACAGTAGTTGACCCAGTATCGAGCCTTGCCACTTGAAAATCACATTAGAAAGGTTCCAGCATATTGTTTACCTTGCATCTTAGTTCCGTGTTTTGTTCTTTGTTTTCTACAGACGAGATCGGGTCACCCTAATGGAAGGACTTGGGTCCCCACATAACAGCTTCAGCGTTCATCATTTCTAATATATAAGTTGTCTTTAATAAAGTCAAACGAGATTTAAAAACAATCAACATTAAAATTGTCCGCCTCCAGTAGCTGAGTGGTAAGCCCGACAGAATGTCAATCCTAAGGATCCGGGTTCGATTCCCGGATGGGTCGGAGATTTTCTCCACTCAGGGACTGGGTGTTCTGTTGTCCTAATCATCATCATTTCATCCTCATCGACGTGCAAGTCACCGAAGTGGCGTCAGATAGAAATACTTGCACCCAGCGAACGGTCTACACGACGGGAGGCCCTAGTCAGACGACATTTACATTTACAAAAGTAAAATTGCCTGAACGGACTTTGGAAAAATGACTTTTAAGCAACTGCCACTAATTATGAGCCACCAGCCATCAACTATACACAAAAGTGCAGAATTTTAAAAACAATTAAAAACAGACAGTTTGTTAACTAAATGACCTTTAACATGTGCCATTAATTATTAACCTACTGTCACTCAGTAGACAGCAGAGGTACAGGATTTCAGAAACAATTAACAGTTACTGAATTGGCAGCTACAGTTAGCCACAATTCACTGATCAGCCTTTAACCGAATGACATTATTGAGCTGTTATTAATTATGAGTGGTGGAACCAACTGACTTTTAAAGAGTTGTTATTAATTATGAATGGTGGTTGCATGAACCTCACCGGGGGGGAGGGGGGGGGAAGGGGTTGGAAGGGGAAGAGCGTCATGTAAGGACATACATGGAAATTACTTAAATTGATTACTTAACTTGGACAGGATGGCCGCAGTCCTTCCATTGCTTGAGCCTGCAAGAGACCGGACTGCCTTCACTAACATCGAACTGGTCAAATAACCTTCAAGTCGCTACTATGTTTTCCAAAATAGCATGCCCGCTTATAGAAATCGCTCCGCAGGACATGCGATAACCGACAGTCGAAATCAGACTCTGCGCCTTCACGGGAGCCGATTCGTTCTCTCGTGTACCATCCAAACTCCAAGCCTCTCGCTCCTCTGGCTGACTCGCTCCTTGCACCACACACCACACATTCACTCCCCAAAACCTTCCTGCTTCGCGGCTTTTGTCCCCAGAGATGACGCCACAGGCGTACCTCCATAGTTATCCAGACAAAGATCGTCATCGAGGGGCGAAATCGATAGAAGGCCGAGACTGCGTGGCTTAATTAGATTGACTTCATTCCCCCTAATACCATATCTGTATAGTTCACCTAAAAATAAGCATGTGGCGTGGCATGCAGACTCAAGGCTTTAGAGATATCAAGGAACTTCGTCACCTAATCTCACTGGCTCACAACTACAAAAAACGTAGCGAAGGATAGTGTTGAACATTGATATACTTTTCAGACTTCCACGTGTAGCTAGCCTTGCAGTAGATGTCTCATATATTTTATATTCCATTTTTCAACGATGATATTCACTTTTTAAGTGCATCAGTCTTTTTTAAATTACAAACATTACTACAGAAAATTAAGTTTTTTTCAAATATCAAAACGTGTTCCAAGGCACAACATGGTCACATAACTACAATCAAATATTTTATCCAAATTTAAAGCGTTCGGTTGAAGAAATTCTTGTCAGTGCTGTGTTTAACCGTCTATCTGTTACATTATCTGGTGGAAACTAACACAAAATTGTTAAGACATTAAAAAAACCCACAAGGGAACATTCCCAAGTGTCTAAACGATCTTGATGAAATTTGGTGTATGTGTAGTGGGGCCAAAATTATGTAATAAGTTTTTTTGTTAATGCCCAATTTCACTTTTAAAGGGTAAAACATACCCCAAAGGGTAATTTGTCATATTGGATTTCGAGCGAATATCTTCGAAACGATCATATATAAAAAATGTTTCTGACATAAAAATTAAGATGCACTTAACATTCTTGTAAACCGCATAATCGAATTTTGTAATAAATTAAAATTTTGCAGAATACTCCACCAACATTAATTAATTTTGAAAAGTGAAAACCTTTGTTACAACATAAATTAAGAAGCTTTCAAGTTACATACACCCTTGTGTAATAAAGCTGGGTTCTGAAATACCATTTTTGGAAAATAAACTGTACACCATCTGTTTTCAGAGCATTTTCAACATACCTAATTAAAATATCTCAAGATTCATTATTAGTCTGATTATTTATTTTACTTATATTGGTTTTACGTATTGTTATTTTACCTTTTACATTCATTTTTCTTTTTTCAATTTACCGTTTCAAATACGTATATTTTGTTAGCTTAAAGTAACAAGTAACTGATTATTATGATATAGAATCATTACAGTAATAATAATATGTAAATAAGTGTTTAAAACGTAACTTTTCTTACGCCATACACCTGAAGGGAATGAAATTTCTTCACGTAATATACAAAACAGAGAACACAACATAAAACAAAATTCAGAAGGATTTCAAATTGTCGTGGGTGACCCTCTTAATATCCTGACCTGTATCAGGCATATTTCAGTACTTTGGTAATCCGTGGCGAAAAGAATTTATTATATACTAGTCATTGCAGCTTGGTTATATTGTTTCTCAAGTGGGGACTGACAACATAACCGTTCGAGAGAACTATATCTGAAAATCTTCTAACAAAGTTCTTCCGACATCGAAACCGTATACATCTCACGACTGTACCCGTGCCGTCGAACGCTTTGAGATCATCAGATGAACAAGATCCCCGTCCTCGGGTATGATGGTCAAAACGTTTTTTTTTTCGCTCTGACCACCTGCTTCACAATAGTTGTACACTGTTGGTGAGTTTGAAATGAGAATTCGAGAATTTCTTTTTGAAGCCCCGAATGACCTTGTGACAGCATCGAGATCTGGTAAACAAACGCCTGACCCGGTCAAAAGATATTTTAACGATGTTTTCTTTCCCAGTGAGAGAGAAAACTGTGTATTATTGTCAGATTCTTGTGGCTGTCAATTCTAATGCCACCAGAGTGCATCTCACGTAATGATCGCACAGACAAGATTAGATAAATTATGGCCTGTACGAAAGCATATCCATAGTCGTATTTCCCTCGATGTATTTTCGAGTGAAACAGGGAAGGGAACTAGCAGTGATACAAGACATTGTCCACCACGCAGCGCATGATGGCTTGCGGAATATGTATGCAGATGTAGATGTAGCTGTAGATGAGACTGTGTGCGATGGTGGCAGGATGGCGAGCCCGGTGGTGATGGCGCCGCCCGCGGAGACGCAGCCGCTGTGGGGGTGTGCGGGGGTGGCGACCCGCCGGCCGCTGGCGGAGGCGCGCGAGCGCAGGCCCGCGGGAAGGCCCGTGCAGGACATCGCCAAGGCGGGCTGCCTGCTGGCCGCGCCGCCGCTGCCCGTGCACTTCCAGGACGAGGAGGACATGCGACGCGTCTACGCCCTCATCTACGACGTCTTCCGCTGTAAGTCACGGCACAGCGCTGCTTGCCGACACAGATTTCTGTACACTTACCTGCAGTCTAGCAGTATGTACAGGGTGACAATTACTGAACTATATGAAAGAAACGTAAATTAGTTACAAACTACGGCGTGGACACACTTTATTCAACATGTAAACGTCACTACAGGTATTCGGATAGGTTATGATATATTCGATATGCTTGCCATCATTGGCGACGTTGTGGTGGAGACGAATAGCGAAATTCTGCATGACCGCTAAAAGTGTCGCAACATCGATGCTGTAGATGACCTCCTGAATGGCTGCTTTCAACTCAACAACGGCTTTGGGGTTATTGCTGTACACATGTCTTTAATATAGCCCCACAAAAAGGTGTTGCATGTTTTCAGATCCAGAGAATATAGCGGCCAATCGTGGACCATGCTACTGGCCTCTGGCTACCCCACAGCCAAAATGCGGTCCATAAAGTGCTCATCGAGGACATCAAACACTCTCCTGCTTCGATGGCATAGAGTTCCGTCTTGCATGAACCACATATTGTCAAAATTAGGAGCACTTTGGATAATGGGGTGAAATTATCTTCCAAAACCTTCGGTAGTCACCGTGCCATCTACGAGTGTCGCACCGATTATTCCCTGACTGGATATTGGACACCACACAGCCACCTGTTCAGGCTCAAGAGATTTCTCGATCACGAAATGAGGATTCTCAGTCCCCCAAATGCGCCAATTTTGCTTACTGACGAACCCATTCGAATGGAAGTGGGCTTCCCGTGCATGCGCATACTAATTCCCATCATGCCCCGCGACCAACCGTGCAGTTTGCACGTCCTAACGCAAACCGTTCGGAAGATTTTATTTCATATAGTTCAGTAATTGTCACCCTACGCATATGTGTAAGGGTTGGGTTGTTTAGGGGAAGGAGACCAGACAGCGAGGTCATCGGTCTCATTGGATTAGGGAAGGACGGGAAGGAAGTCAGCCGTGCCCTTTTCAAAGGAACCATCCCGGCATTTGCCTGGAGAGATTTAGGGAAATCACGGAAAACCTAAATCAGGATGGCCGGATGCGGGATTGAACCGTCGTCCTCCCGAATGCGGGTACTGTGTCTAACCACTGCGCCACTTCGCTCGGTATATTTGTAAGGTGTCTACTCTTTTCAAAAACCCGTTTTACAAGTGCTAAGTAAATCTATAGGGGGCGATCAAACAAGTTTTCGTTCGAAGGCCGTACAGTCCAGACCTGGTATGCCAACCAGTCAAAATCACCATGGCCATTGAGGCAACCACCTCACCCACGCTCCAGGTCTAAGATACCTGTTGTGGCGTAACAAGCTAGTTACGCCACATTGCGAGGTGAGCCGAAAGAAAGGCACACGTACACACACGCCGACTGGCGTCAAGTCTGGAACAGGATAACTATTGAATGGTAGCAAGAAAAGTACGTAGCTGTTTTATACTTAACTTTTATTCGTTGATGAATACAGCGTTCTTCTGGAGACATTTATACTATAACTCTCAAAGTAGGTAAGGCTAATGGCGCCTTGCTAGGTCGTAGCCATGGACTTAGCAGAAGGCTATTCTGTCTCTCGGCAAATGAGAGGAAGGCTTCGTCCGTATTGTCGCTAGCAATGTCGTCGTACAACTGGGGCGAGTGCTCGTCCGTATCTCGAGACCTGCCTTGTGGTGGCGCTCGGTCTGCGACCACACAGTGGCGACACGCGGGTCCGACATGTACTAAATGGACCGCGGCCGATTTAAGCTACCACCTAGCAAGTGTGGTGTCTGGCGGTGACACCACATTCCTCCCCCGCAAATCGGCGAACGGTCGTGAGATAAGGCTTCCGCCCGCCGTGGGGAGGACCCCATGTTGACGTATGCGATGAGGTGGGGAGCCTAACAACAGGCGAGGCTGTGCCACCCGCACCCGGCCATTCGGTCCGAGGGGACCTAGGAAACGCCTGAAAACCTAGTGCAGGGTGCACGTCAACATGCGGCGTATGCGCCCGGAAAGAGACAGAAGGGGCCGAAGGGTCGACCTCCATTGCGTCGGGGTATCCGACGCACGATGACATCATGTGGTCCGGAGCGGGCAAGAGTTCCATGGCGGAGGACAGCTGGTCACGGGACGCGATCGGCGGCGCGTGACCCAGGGAGGCGCTTGGCGGCTGCAGCGAAGCGTCGAATGCGGGTGGCGCCGGCGGGAGAACAGGCGGCGGCGGCGGCGGCGGCGGCGGCGGCGGTGGCTGCTGCGGCGGCGCGTCGCCATGGGGCAAAATGGAAGGCATCGTCGGTAACACCTGGGGATGAGGCGAGCCAGTAGACGGGTCCCCAGGACGCTGACCGGACGGCACTGTCGCTGAAAACAGACGGGGAGCGGCAGAACCCGTGCGACGACAGAGGCGCAGCTGATTGAGATGCCGACGCACCTCACCAGAGGCCCCCAAAACCAAATACATCGCGCGGCCGAGGCAGCGAAGAATGCGCCCTGCGAGCCAACGCCGTGAACCTCGATAGTTGCGATAAAATACAACGTCGCCTGGAGCAAAAGCAGGAGTCTGCCGCTGCACAGGAACCGGATGCGGCGGATGCAGCAAAGACATCAAGGTTCGATGAGGACGACCATGGAGCAACTCAGCCGGCGAGCGACCATCTCGGGGCTGAGAGCGATACGATGACAAAAAGAGCAACAACGCGTCCTCCCAAGAATGCAACTCTTTCAACTTCAACATCTGTGACTTGAAAGTCCGGACCAATCGTTCAGCGGCACCGTTTGACTGAGGCGAAAACGGCGCGGATGTCAGATGTTGAATACCATTGGCCTGGCAGAATGACTGAAATTCTGCGGACATGAATTGTGGGCCATTGTCGGAAACAATAGTCTGCGGAAGACCTTCAATGCAAAAGATAGCAGACAACGCTTGGATGGTGGCGGAGGACGTCGTGGAAGACATCCGGACAACAAAAGGAAAATTACTGAAGGCATCGACCAGAACCAACCATCGAGCATTCCAGAATGGACCAGCAAAATCAATGTGCAAGCGGTGCCAAGGGGAAGTGGCTTTTGGCCATGCAAAGATTTTCCGCGGCGGTGCGGATTGTTGTTCGGCACACGCCATGCAAGAAGAACACATATTCGTAATTGCAGCATCGATTCCGAACCAAGTACAGTGCTGACGAGGAAGTTGTTTCGTTCGCACTATACCCCAATGTCCTTGGTGAAGAAGCCGAAAAACAGAGGACTGTAACGAACGTGGGACCACGACTCTGGACTGATCATTATCAGAACGCAACAACAAAACACCACGTCGAACAAAAAGTCTCTCCTTGTGAGCAAAAAATCGGCGAACCAACGGATCCGCAATCCGAGACTTTGACAAAGGCCATGGCGTAGCAACAAAACGCAAAACAGTAGCAAGGACAGGGTCAGCAGTTGTGGCGGTAGCTACACGACGAAAATCAATCGGAAACGATTCGACCACTTCATCGGTTTCCGAATCAATGAACAGGCAAGCAAGTTCGGAAGAATCGAATGCTTTATCCTCAGCAACAGGCAAACGGGACAACGCATCGGCGTTTCCGTGCTTAGCAGTGGACCGATACAAGATATCGTAGCGGTACTGCGAGAGAAAAATAGACCAGCGAATGAATTTCTGCGCTGTACGCGGAGGTACAGGCTTGTTCGGATGAAAAAGCGATGTCAAAGGTTTGTAGTCTGTGATGATGGTAAAGTGACGACCATACAAAAAATCATGGAACTTAGTAACACCAAACACGGGAGCCAAAGCTTCTTTCTCTATCTGGGAATAATTTCTTTGCGCAGATGAGAGCAATTTTGACGCAAAGGCAATAGGGCGATCATGCGAGCCAACTTTGTGCGCAAGCACAGCACCGATCCCGAAATCCGATGCATCTACCATCAACAAAAGGGGTTTCCGGGGATCGAAAGGCGTGAGGCAAGTATTAGAAAGCAACGCCGATTTCAACTGGCGAAAGGCGCTCTCGCATTCCGTTGTCCAGACGAACGGAACACCGGTACGGCGTAAGCGATGAAGCGGAACTGAAATCGAAAAGGCATTGCGCACATTCACTCACACCTTGCGATTCTAAATCGTTCAATGTTCGTGCGACCTCATCACGCAATGCGTGAGTAACATTGCGCGCTCTGAAAAATTTCGGTTGCGCGTTTACTTTCAGTTCCAAATGTGCTTCATAGTTTTTAGCGCAACCTAAGCCTGGTGCAAAAATGTCTGCAAATTCGTCACACAGACGAGAAACTCTGTCTGAAGGCACAGTTTGATTCACTGATAGGACCTGATTTACAATAGACATGTTAAACAACTGAAATAAATCTAAACCAAACAAGTTCACTGCAGAAGAAGAACGAAGAACGTAAAATGACACAAGTTTTGTATGTCCCTTGTATGTGGCAAGAAGGCTGCACTGTCCTAACACAGGTATATTCTGTCCTGAATAACTATGTAACTTAACATTTGCGGCACGCAACGGAGGTGTGCCCAGTTGTTTGTACGTGTCGTGATTGAGCAATGAAACTGCAGCTCCGGTATCGAGCTGGAACGGTATGACCTTGCCATTAAAGTCCAAATCTACAAAAAGTTTATTGTCCTGCTGACGACAAGAGCGACTGTTTTGTGCAGTTTGAACAGACACTTGTACAGAAGCACTTGCTAATTGACGTGATTTCCGGCGACGTCGACGCACAGTTTGTGTGGGACGAACACAGTCACTGTTAGAGAAAGTGGCACTGGACGAATCGGAATTAACTTCATGAATGTCCATGGGCGAAGGTCCACGATCCTGAGTGTCCTTGGTTCGATTCCGGCGCAAAGCAAAGGGCCTGGAACGATTGTGTTTGTCTGATCTGAGCTTTTTCTGGCAAACACTTTGAACATGTCCTTTCCTATTACAGAAAAAGCAAATAGCTTGGCGTGACGGGCAATGTTCACACGAATGTCTAGTAGCACACCGCGGGCATGATTTCACTGCATTGGTGGGCTGGCACGGCACACCTGGTTTAGAGTGCGGCTGCAGCTGCGTTTGTGTGCGCGAGGGCAGTTGACCGGGCCGCGCAGCTCGCCCGGCGGGCCGGTTAATGTTACACACTGCTGGCGAAGTTTCAAAAGATTCCTGAGCACAGTCAAGTGTGTCTTGTCTATCCAATATGTCTATCACTTGTTGAAGGGAGGGATTAACTAGTTTCAAAATGTGCTCCCGTATGCGAACATCAGAAACGTTCTGTGCAATTGCATCATGTACCATTGTATCTGAATAAGAAAGGCCACAGTCACAGTCAAAGGCACAGTCCCTAGTAAGTCCTTGCAATGTTGCTACCCACTCCCTATTAGTTTGACCGGCCGTACGTTTTGTACGAAAGAGAGTATACCTTTTTGCAACTACATTAACTATTTCTTTGAAATAGGCATCTAAAGCAGACAAAATTTCCTCGTAGGACAGAGTTGCTACGTCGCGTCGGGGAAACAATTTCACTATCACACGGTATTTGGACACACCGACACAAGAAAGCAAAAACGGCTGCCGCTCATTACCTTGAATTCTGTAGGCGGCTAGATGGAAGGCGAACTGTCGGGACCATTCTGTCCACGATTCGTGCGCTGCATCAAAACTGCGAAACGGCGGTGCAACTGCATGTTGTGGCTGCGGTAGCGGTGAAGCGGCGGCTGCCGCATCGGTTTGAATGGCACGTTGACCCTGGACGAGCTGTCCAAGGGCATCCAATAACGCCTGCGTCTGCTGATTCTGCAAGCGATAAAATTCGGACAGTACATCTGGAGATTGTGGCGAAGCCATGACACAAATAAATCAGAGCAAAGCAGGGAGAAAGAACACGATCCTGTAATCCTCTTTGAATCCTCGTCGTCAATCTGTTGTGGCGTAACAAGCTAGTTACGCCACATTGCGAGGTGAGCCGAAAGAAAGGCACGTGTACACACACGCCGACTGGCGTCAAGTCTGGAACAGGATAACTATTGAATGGTAGCAAGAAAAGTATGTAGCTGCTTTATACTTAACTTTTATTCGTTGATGAATACAGCGTTCTTCTGGAGACATTTATACTGTAACTCTCAAAGTAGGTAAGGCTAATGGTGCCTTGCTAGGTCGTAGCCATGGACTTAGCAGAAGGCTATTCTAACTGTCTCTCGGCAAATGAGAGGAAGGCTTCGTCCGTATTGTCGCTAGCAATGTCGTCGTACAACTGGGGCGAGTGCTCGTCCGTATCTCGAGACCTGCCTTGTGGTGGCGCTCGGTCTGCGATCACACAGTGGCGACCACCTAGCAAGTGTGGTGTCTGGCGGTGACACCACAATACCCATTTGGTAAAACACCAAATCCTGCTGCGTGATGAACTCCTTAAATGCCTACTGAACATCCTCCTCCAACAGGAATCGTCGGCCCTTCTTTAAAGGATCAAAGGTGTAATAATCGCTCGGGGAGAGAACAGGAATAAAGGGGAGGTGCTAGTGTGTCCTTCACTTGAGTTAGCGTAACTTCAGCGTTTCGACATTTGCGGTACGGGGACGTGCGTTATAACAAGTTACCATTTTGGCACTTTTCCCCTACGTTTCCCCTCAATAAGACGGCGTAATTACACATTTTTCATTCGCCGATCGGTGTCTACCGTTATTCGTCCTTCTACAGGCATGAAAAGAATAACAGCACGATGGTCTTGTTTTCACGCATTTGGTAAAACGTCGCCGTAAATCACCATTCCGCTTGTGCCGTAAGCGCGTCGCTAATACATGAATGCCACACTAGTCCCTTGCCTACATGTCGGTGCTAATAAACTACTGCCCATTAAAATTGCTACACCACGAAGATGGCGTGCTACAGACTCGAAATTTAACCGACAGGAAGAAGATGCTGTGATATGCAAATGATTAGCTTTTCAGAGCATTCACACAAGGTTGGCGCCTGTGGCGACACCTACAACTTGCTCACTTGAGGAAAGTTTCCAACCGATTTCTCATAAACAAACGGCAGTTGACCGGCGTTGCCTGGTGAAACGTTGTTGTGATGCCTCGTGTAAGGAAGAGAAATACGTACCATCACGTTTCCGACTTTGATAAAGGTCGGGTTGTAGCCTATCGCGATTGCGGTTTATCGTATCGCAACTTTGCTGCTCGCGTTGGTCGAGAACCAATGACTGTTACCAGAATATGGAATCGGTGGGTTCAGGAGGGTAATACGGAACGCCGTGCTGGATCCCAACGGCCTCGTATCGTTAGCAGTCGAGATGACAGGCATCTTATCCGCATGGCTGTAACGGATCGTGCAACCACGTCTCGATCCCTGAGTCAACAAATGGGGACGTTTGCAAGGCAACAACCATCTGCACGAACAGTTCGACGACGTTTGCAACAGCATGGACTATCAGCTCGGAGACCATGTCTGCGGTTACCCTTGACGCTGCATCACAGACAGGAGCACCTGCGATGGTGTACTCAACGACGAACCTGGGTGCACGAATGGCAAATCGTCATTTTTTCAGATGAATCCAGGCTCTGTTTACAGCATCATGATGGTCGCATCCGTGTTTGGCGACATCGCGGCGAACGCACATTGGAAGCGTGTATTCGGCATCGCCATACTGGCGCATCACTCGGCGTGATGGTATGGGGTGCCATTGGTTACACGTCTCGGTTACCTCTTGTTCGCATTGACGGCACTTTGAACAGTGGACGTTACATTTCAGATGTATTACGACCCGTGGCTGTACCCTTCATTCGATCCCTGCGAAACCCTACATTTCAGCAGGATAATGCACGACCGCATGTTGCAGGTACTGTACGGTCCTTTCTGGATACAGAAAATGTTCGACTGCTGCCCTGGCCAGCACATTCTCCAGATCTCTCACCAATTGAAAACGTCTGGTCAATGGTGGCCGAGCAACTGGCTCGTCACAATACGCCAGTCACTACTCTTGACGAACTGTGGTATCATGTTGAAGCTGCATGGGCAGCTGTACCTGTACACGCCATCAAAGCTCTGTTTGACTCGATGCCCAGACGTATCAAGGCTGTTATTACGGCCAGAGGTGTTTGTTCTGGGTACTGATTTCTGAGGATCTATGCACCCAAATTGCGTGAATATGTAATCACATGTCAGTTCTAGTATAATATATTTGTCCAATGAATACCGGTTTATCATCTGCATTTCTTCTTGGTGTAGCAATTTTAATGGCCAGTACTGTAGTTCAATAATTGTCACCCTGTGTATATGTGTAAGGTGTCTACTCTTTTCAAAAATCCGTTTTAAAAGTGCTAAGTGAACCTATAGGGGGCGATCAAACAAGTTTTCGTTCGAAGGCCGTACAGTCCAGACCTGGTATGCCAATCAAGCAAAATCGCATGAGCACTGAGGCAGTCACCTCACCCTCTCTCCAGGTCTAAAATACCCTTTTGGTAAAACGAGTCCTGCTGCGTGATGAAGTCCGTAAATGCTTGCTGCACATCCTCGTTCGACAGGAATCGTCGGCCCCTTTTTTTAAGGGACAGAAGGTGTGATAATCGCCCGGGGAGAGGACAGGACTAAAGGGCAGCTGCTGGAGTGTCCTTCACTTGAGTTAGCGTAACTTCTGCGTTACGACATTTGCGATATGGGGGCGTGCGTTATAACGAGTTGCCCTTTTGGCAGTTTTCCCGACGTTTCGCCTCAATAGCAGACCGTATTTACACATTTTTCATTCATCGATCGGTGTCTACCGTTATTTGTCCTTCGACAGGCAGAAAAAGAATAACAGCACGTTGGTCTGGTTTTCACGCATTTGGTAATACGTCGCCACAGTTCATCTTTAAGCTTGAACCGTAAGCTAATACACCAATGCCACACTAATTCCTTGCCTATATGTCGATGCTAATATAACCGCATCGGCGTCGCGCTACGTTGCATATACGCTAAGCCACGCCTTCAAACGGAAGCATCTTGATCGCCCCTTGATTTTGCCGTGATAAGAACAATCTGTCTTATGAAGAGACCAGTTATTACCTATGTAAATACAGGGTGACACACAAAAACGGGAACATTTCCACAATCTAATAAAACTAGAAGTGATGAAGGAAAGAAATTGCGTTCATAACATTTTAAGTCTTACAGCTTTGCCATTTAAGAAACATAGATGGCATTTTTCATTTTTTAAAAATTACGTCCTTTAAATGACATCCTCCTGTACGAATACATTCGTGAAATCTGCTGTTGAGATTCCTCACTGGCCGCTGCAACATCTCAGCTGAGATACGGTGAATTGCATCGCGAATTCTCTGCTTTAATTTATCCAGGGTTCTTGATCGTGTCGTGTAGACTTTGCTCTTAAGGTAGCCCCACGAAAAAAAAAAATCACAAACGGATAAAACTGCCGATCTAGGGGGCTCTTCCATCGTGTTTTTCCTCCACCTACCCACTTCTTGACTCCATTTTCTCCCCCGAGTCCTTATTCTTTCCCCTCCACTGTCTTCCCCACTCCTTTCTCGCCTCTGCCCTGCTCCCGCACTTGTCTCTCTCCTCTCCCTCCATCGGCTACCCCCTTCCCCCCCTTATCTTTGCAGGTCCTCCCCCCGCATACCCATATGCCTTCATACTCTATAGTGCAGTGTTTTCTGTGAGTGTTCAGTGTTGTGGGTCTCCTTTTTCAAGAGTTGCGAACAGAAACCAGACTGTCGCCATGTTTTTTTTCATTTTGCCTGTCTATTTCCTAAGTGTTTTTAATCAGCATCACTGACCCCTTTGTTTTTATGTTTTCTTCACAACTTTTTTGCCATGTACCGGTTTTAAATAGTCACCGTTTTATGACCACCCTCGGGAGGAAATCGAATTACAATAAAGAAAAAAAACTGGAATAGCGTCTTTCCTAGCAGCAGCACTGACGAACTTACCTTTAACTGGGTAACTGGCTGTAACTGCAGGCACTAAGCAGGAATCTATACTATTATAAAATTCGATGTACATGTGTGTAGCTATGTATGTACACTCCTGGAAATGGAAAAAAGAACACATTGACACCGGTGTGTCAGACCCACCATACTTGCTCCGGACACTGCGAGAGGGCTGTACAAGCAATGATCACACGCACGGCACAGCGGACACACCAGGAACCGCGGTGTTGGCCGTCGAATGCCGCTAGCCGCGCAGCATTTGTGCACCGCCGCCGTCAGTGTCAGCCAGTTTGCCGTGGCATACGGAGCTCCATCGCAGTCTTTAACACTGGTACCATGCCGCGACAGCGTGGACGTGAACCGTATGTGCAGTTGACGGACTTTGAGCGAGGGCGTATAGTGGGCATGCGGGAGGCCGGGTGGACGTACCGCCGAATTGCTCAACACGTGGGGCGTGAGGTCTCCACAGTACATCGATGTTGTCGCCAGTGGTCGGCGGAAGGTGCACGTGCCCGTCGACCTGGGACCGGACCGCAGCGACGCACGGATGCACGCCAAGACCGTAGGATCCTACGCAGTGCCGTAGGGGACCGCACCGCCACTTCCCAGCAAATTAGGGACACTGTTGCTCCTGGGGTATCGGCGAGGACCATTCGCAACCGTCTCCATGAAGCTGGGCTACGGTCCCGCACACCGTTAGGCCGTCTTCCGCTCACGCCCCAACATCGTGCAGCCCGCCTCCAGTGGTGTCGCGACAGGCGTGAATGGAGGGACGAATGGAGACGTGTCGTCTTCAGCGATGAGAGTCGCTTCTGCATTGTGCCAATGATGGTCGTATGCGTGTTTGGCGCCGTGCAGGTGAGCGCCACAATCAGGACTGCATACGACCGAGGCACACAGGGCCAACACCCGGCATCATGGTGTGGGGAGCGATCTCCTACACTGGCCGTACACCACTGGTGATCGTCGAGGGGACACTGAATAGTGCACGGTACATCCAAACCGTCATAGAACCCATCGTTCTACCATTCCTAGACCGGCAAGGGAACTTGTTGTTCCAACAGCACAATGCACGTCCGCATGTATCCCGTGCCACCCAACGTGCTCTAGAAGGTGTAAGTCAACTACCCTGACCAGCAAGATCTCCGGATCTGTCCCCCATTGAGCATGTTTTGGACTGGATGAAGCGTCGTCTCACGCGGTCTGCACGTCCAGCACGAACGCTGGTCCAACTGAGGCGCCAGGTGGAAATGGCATGGCAAGCCGTTCCACAGGACTACATCCAGCATCTCTACGATCGTCTCCATGGGAGAATAGCAGCCTGCATTGCTGCGAAAGGTGGATATACACTGTACTAGTGCCGACATTGTGCATGCTCTGTTGCCTGTGTCTATGTGCCTGTGGTTCTGTCAGTGTGATCATGTGATGTATCTGACCCCAGGAATGTGTCAATAAAGTTTCCCCTTCCTGAGACAATGAATTCACGGTGTTCTTATTTCCATTTCCAGGAGTGTATTTCCCACATCCCCTAAACCATTGGATTGATTTCAACCAACCATGGTACATATATCATCTACTATCTGTAAATAACCTCTGTAGGTGTAAAACCATCTACATATCAAAGTAATGGGGTGAAAAAACAGCGTAGCCGACGACACGCGAATACCCAGACTTTATACTGGGTGGTCCATTGATCGTGACCGGGCCAAATATCTCACGAAATAAGCGTCAAACGAAAATACTACAAAGAGCGAAATTTGTCTAGCTTGAAGGGGAAAACCAGATGGCGCTATGGTTGGCCCGCTAGATGGCGCTGCCATAGGTCAAACGGATCTCAACTGAGATTTTTTTTTTAATAGAGTCCCCCATTTTTTATTACATATTCGTGTAGTACGTGTCGAAGAAATTCTCTAGAACGTTTTGAAGAAGAGAAAGATGTGTGCAAAGTTTGTCTCGCACACCTTGACTCCCGACCAGAGACAACGGTGCGCAGACGTCTGCCACGACTTGATTGCATTGCAAAACGTGGACATTTCTTCTCCTGAAAAAAATCATCAGCGTATAATCAGTAGGAACCTATTACGGCCGGTCGGTGTGGCCGAGCGGTTCTAGGCGTTTCAGTCTGGAACCGTGTGACAGCTACGGTCACAGGTTAGAAACCTGCCTCGGGCATGAATTGTGTGATATCCTTAAATCAGTTAGGTTTAAGTAGTTCTAAGTTATAGGGGATTGATGACCTCAGATGTTAAGTCCCATAGTGCTCAGAACCATTTGAACCTACTACGAAAAGAAAAAAAGTCTAGAAATTCACATGAGAGGTGCACCCGTCTGCCCCTACCACTCACGCTCGGACGTCGACTTCAATCAGCACTAGGCTATTTTGTGATGATTGGATCGCCCCTCAAGATGCGATACGTAATGCTCACGCTACCTACGGACAAGGGGGGACTCGGACTTACGAATGTTCACTGCTGAGCGACGGCGCTCCTTCTCGCCACGATGTACAAGCAATGGCGTAGCGAGGGGTATTCCCTTACATCCCGCCTACTGGATCTCCTGGTTCCAGCGTCCCTCACACCTCCGGTGGCGGCGGGCAACATTACGCCACATTTTGCGCATGAATCAACATTTATCGTGGAATTTATGTTTGACTGCTACGACAGATAAGTCGTACTGTCATTGAACTCAAACACCCCAGGTTGCATTGGCCGACGATTTGGAGACATGTGCACCAAAAATTCCTTCCCACCTTCGTTCGAGCACTGTGGTTCTCTGTCGCCAATGGCAAGTTCAACACCAACCAACGGCTCCATGCAATTGGACTACTGGACACTCCATCGCCAAGTGGATGACGACCATCACCGCTTAACTTGTATCGCGGTGGAGGACGTCTGGCTCCTAGGAAGACAGATGGTAGCTTGCTACCTCCGTGTGACCCCGCAACATGTTACACCTGCTTCCTTCTTACATCCGGAGAGTGACTACTTTCCGGAGACTAAATCACAGTCGATCATCTGGGCCAAAGGTTGGACGATCGCGTACCTCTATGGGGATGCTGCCCAGTCGCGACTTGACTTTTGGTATTTCTTGCAGCAAGCCCACAATGAGGTTCATAGATGGTCACACTATCGGAAAACCTTTGCCAACTATCTTCAGGCAGTCTTCCTCGACCCACCACGCAGTTGGGATGTGCCGGGTGCAGTCGGTGTGCACATTTGACAGCTGATAATGAACCTCACGCTTCTCTCATCACTCAATATGTAATGCACTATACCATGAAATGATCTACATGTTCCTTTTAACAGAGTGATCTTTATTGTAAATAAATAAAAAAATCAAACAAACTATCCCTGTTCCTTTAAATTTGTGATTTGCACTACTTAAAAAAAAAAGTGGTCAGCGTGACAGACTGTCAGTCCTAAGGGCCCGGGTTCGATTCCCGGCAGGGTCGGAGATTTTCTCCGCTCAGGGACTGGGTGTTGTGTTGTCCTAATCACCATCATTTCATCCCCATCGACGCGCAAGTCGCCGAAGTGGCGTCAAATCGAAAGACTTGCACCCGGCGAACTGTCTACCCGACGGGAGGCCATAGTCACACGACATTTACATTTATTACCAACTTATTTTGTATTAATGCAGCCTCTAAACGTATTGGAATGATGTGGTATGTAAACGTAAGTGTGTGTGTGCGTGCGCGAGCGCTCGCTCGCGTTTCCCTCCTCCACCAGGGCGGTTGAAAATTGCTGGATGGTCGCTGGTGTATGTGGATGTGCTGAAATACGTCTACCCAACGCATCCTATACGTGTTCGACGCGATTTAAGTCGGGGAAAGTCCATTCGTCAAATATCCTCTCGATCCAAGAGATCCTCCATGTACGTTGTTCGAATCGGTCTCCCATTGTCATGCATAATACTTAAATCTGGGCCGAATCACACCTGAAAAGACGCATGTGGGAAAACAGTACACTGTCACAATATTTTTTACTGGTGAGTGTACCATGTTCAGAGATCTGGAGGTCAGTAAGCAAATGCAACATTAGGCCTCTAAACATCATAATACTTGGACCACGAAAACGACCATGATTGACAATGTTCCTGGGCGCATTACGTATTCCCACGCCACATGAGGGTACGTCCAGAAACACTACTCAGATAGAATCTACTCTCATCCGAGAAGAACACGCAACGTCAGTCCACGATCGAGTCCCTGCGCTCTCGAAACCGTCAGGCGCAAACGGTGGCACCGATGTGGGATGTCAACGACACACAACGTACTGGTCGTCGGGAAAAGATACCTCTCCATGCAGTCGCCTTGCCGCTGTGAAGCGTGAGATTGCGTGCCTTGCAGTCCCGTTATATGTGGTAGCAATTGCACCCGCTGTTTGACAGAGGTCCCTTCTTGCCTGTTACACAATGTAGCGGTCATTTGCTGCTTTAGTTAACCGTGATCGACCACCTCCTCTGCTTCGGGCAGCAGTACCTGTGGTTCGGAACTCTCCCCATGCACGTGAAAAATACTGCGAGCAATACCAAACTTCTGGCTGCACTCGTCACACTTCAGTCTTACTGTTCCCGATGATTCTTCCCCGTGTGAAGTCATCCATATATTACAAAACTGTTAAGGCTTTCGTGGCCACTTGTTGACAAACTGCTTATTGGCTCCTGTCTCGGGTTCTTCGGCCGACGTTCATCTAATGATTTTACTGACGTTTCGCCAGCACGAATGGCTGGCATTGTCAAAGTTTCACCATGCATTGCCGGTGGTGAACTGGAGCCGAGCTCGCGGCCGCAGACTATATGTACCTGGCGCGCCAACGTCCGAGGGCTACTCCGCGGTCATTTCCGGTGTGGTTCTCCTCTTGCTACTTAAGACGGTCGTTCGCTGCAGTACGGGAAGCCAGTATCCGTTTACCTTAAGGATTTCCTCTTTCTTGTTGAAACTGTTCGCGTGATTTTGTATTTCTACAGCTTCTCTGAACAAGCGCGTGTGATAGTGCTTATCTACAGCCAGAACTGCCGTGTCGGCGAATTTTATTACGTGGTCGGTCTCACTCAGTGCGTGCTCTGGCACGGCCGATTTCTCCACCTGCCCCAACCTGCAATGTCGCTTATGCTCTTTGATCGTGGTGTTAATTGATCTTCCAGCCATTCCAACATAAACTTTTCCGCAAGTGCATGGTATACGGTATATTCCCGACATTGCAAGTGGGTCCCTTTTCTCCTTCGCCGATCTAAGACACTCTTTGATCTTCTTTGTAGGTTTTAAAATCGTATTTACACCACATTTGCGCAATATGCGGCCGATTCTGTCAGTCACTCTGTCAATGCATGGCAGAAAGGTCGTACCCGACAGTTCTTTTTCTGATTCCTTACTTCGCCGAGTGTTTGGCTCTGTTACACTTCTAATACAATTTGTGGAGTACCCATTGCTGCTCAGAGCACTTTCCAGGTGTTGCATTTCTCGTCTGAGGTGCTGCGGCTCACATATTCGTCCTGCTCTCGTTACGAGCGTATTAATCATGCCTCTTTTCTGGCTCGGGTGGTGGTTTGATAGTTTGTTCAGGCATCAGTCCGTGTGTGTCGGTTTTCGATACACGCTGTGTCCCAGGTTTTCGCCGTCCCTTATGACCAGCACATCTAGAAATGGCAGTTTCTTGTCCTTTTCTACTTCCGTGGTAAATGTTATGTTGGTATGGAGGCTGTTCAAGTGCCTTAGGAAGTCACCGAGCTGTTCTTCACCATGGCTCCACACCACGAAAGTATCATCGACGTACCTGTACCACACCTTAGGTTTGCAAGTCGCCAAGTCCAGTGTCTGTGCTTCGAATTGTTGCATGAAGAAGTTGGCCACCACTGGACTAAGAGGACTACCCATGGCGACGCCTTCCAGCTGTTCGTAGAAATCGCCATTCCACGTGAAATAGCTCGTGGTGAGACATGCATGGAAGAGCTTTTTGATGTCTTGCGGGAAAATGGAACCGATGTGCTCCAGAGCGTCACTGAGTGGCACTTTCGTAAACAACGAAACAACATCAAAGCTGACAAGGATATCGTTTGGTGCAAGTTTCAGTTTCTTCAGCTTCTCAATGAAATGTCCTGAGTCCTTTATGAATGTGTCGGTCTTCCCCACGTGTGGCTGGAGCAGAGAGGCCAAGTGTTTTGCCAGTTTATACGTCGGTGAGCCAGGAGCTCTAACTATCGGTCTCAGTGGAACGTTGTTCTTATGGATCTTGGGTAATCCATACAGCCGAGGTGGTAGGGCTTCTGTGTTGCGCAGTAGCCAATAAGCAGTTTGTCATCCATATATTGTCTACGAACCGTTTTGTAATGAAGAATACCACCATAGTGCACCGTAAATACTCGATGATTGACACATACAGTTTTTTCCTGTTCCTTGAACTGCCTCGTGCTGCAGAGCAACCACCATTTGGCGCCACAGTCTCGCTGACCTCAAGCCATGTCATGTCCAGCTTTATGTGCACGACTGGAAGACCTCTCGCAACACGGTCCTGCACATTCATTCATTTCCACCAAACAATTAATATGTTGTTATTGTATCTAAGTTTTACAGAGCAGTGTAGTAACAAAAGGGAAGCTACTTCCCACATTGCCTTCGTATGTTGTAGACGACGTCGAGCAACGTCTTCAGCATCCCGTTCCTACAAGGAATAATTGAGACGAGAGGAATAAATAAAATACACAATGAAAATAGACGAGCCAGCTGGGCTCGCCAGTTACTATCTGATGGCAGCGGCAGTGAAGTGGCGTGCCAGGCCGTGAGAACTTGTCGCGTGGGGGGTGGCGGCGCACGGCAGACACGAGAGGTTAGAATCACGCGATAACGTCACGCTGCGGCTGTGAGCACTGTACGGAGAAGTGGCACAGCAGGGCGGCAGGCTCGCTCTGAGATTACCAGAGAGTTAACAGCATAGTCTCTAGTGTTGCTTTCTGCACATCAGCCAGAAAGAAAACAAGCAAGCAGAAAAAGCTCCGAGAGTTATCACATAACAAATTCAGAGGCGTTATATTTCAGCATACTTTCGTAGAAATACATCAGTCTATTTAGTTATAATTCATTCAGGACAATAATTATTTTTTCAAAATTCTTCAATTAAGGTTCTGTATCGGAAACCATTATTAAGAATCTATTTACGATATTCAGCAGCTTGCAAATGATAATTACAAATGTTCTTCTAAAATGTTGAAGACAGTTCCTGCTTACTACCAACAAATATTTCCTATACTCATGTTGGTCACACATACTGAATAGTTGTTTACTAAGGTGGACGGTTCAAATGGCTCTGAGCACTATGGGACTTAACTTCTGAGGTCATCAGTCCCCTAGAACTTAGAACTACTTAAACCTAACTAACCTAAGGACATCACACAAATCCATGCCCGAGGCAGGATTCGAACCTGCGACCATAGTGGTCGTGCGGTTCCAGACTGAAGCGCCTAGAACCGCTCGGCCACACAGGCCGGCAAAGTTGGACGGAGCTACGATGTGTACATCTACGAGGAACGTCCCGAAAATAAGTTTCATTACTGTTTTTCACACATGAACTTTATTGCCATAATGAAATATACCATAGCATCCCGAACTATATAATTTCCGTAGTCGTCACCGACTTTGAAACATTTATCGTAGCGTGAAATCAATTTGAACAAACGACACTAGTACAACTCGGTGCTCTGTGATACAAGCAGTTGTCGCACAGTGTGACACTTTGAATTTCTTTTCATCACTGGTGAACTGCGGTGCTTCCGCGATACTGAGGCCGCTTTTGATTCTAGGATAAAGTGGTACACCGATGTCTCATCGTCTGTGGTGATTCTCAACAGGAACTCATTTCCCTCTCGTGCATAACCCTCACATGGTTCAAATGGCTCTGAGCACTATTGGACTTAAAATCTGAGGTCATCAGTCCCCTAGAACTTAGAACTACTTAAACTTAACTAGCCTAATGACATCACACACATCCATGCCCGAGGCAGGATTCGAACGTGCGACCGTAGCTGTCACGCGGTTCCAGTCTGAAGTGCCTAGAACCGCTCGGCCACAGCGCCCGGCGCCCCACACGTGATCGAGACTGACTCCAATTCTTGCACTCTTGTGGTCCAGGGTCAGGTTTCCCGGCACCAATCTTGCAGACTCTTTCCGGTAACCCAACACACCATGGAGCATGTGATGGACCTGAAAAGGGCCGGCGTTCTCGTCATGTAATGAGCGCTGGAAAAGTGGTTGCGTAAGTGATTCTGTCCTTGCAGCAAATAGTCTGATTTTATCTTCACTGTACCTTTGAGAGAAACACATAGGAAGACTCATAGTACATCTAGATCGTTCAGTTCTTCTGTGGGACAGTTAGTGCCATCTTGAAGCGTCTGCCAATTCAGGTGCTCATCGCCGTGGTCCTCTACCGTGAGTCACGCCATCGAGCGAACATTTGTGCCGACCTTCTTCGTGCACATTCAACGTCCTCTGTCAGTCCTCTCTGGTATACACCACATACACTTCACCAATAATTTAATATGGCACGCACAAGCAAATTGTAAGTAGTCTTCTTTGTAGACTGACTGAATTTTTTCAGTATCCTGCCACAGAACCGAAACCCTTACCTAAGATTGAGTCTATATGGTCATTCCATTTCATATTCCTACAAATTATTACACCCAGGTATTTATATGAGTTACTGTCTCTAGTTGCGACTCATTCACATTGTGGTACTTCCCTGAATTTTGTGAAGTGCACAGTTTTACGTTTCTGAACATTTAAAACAAAGTGCCACTCTTAGCACCACTTTCAGTTAAAAGATGTGATTGGATATTTGTGCCGCTTTTTTTCAAATAGTATTTCATTACAAATAACTACAGTACCTGCGAATATTCAGGTTACCATTAATATTGTCTGCCACGCCATTAACATACGTTATGTACAAGGGGTCCAGCACACTCCCCTGGGGCATGCCTGTAGTTACATTTACTTCTGTCGATGATTTGCGAAGCACCTCCTTGCTGTTAAAGAGAGTGAGGGAAGGTGCTAGTTACTTATCTATGTCCCACAATGAACGGTGATAATTTAACTGTGCACAACGGACTAATGAATGCCAGTTTTCGGCTCAGCAGTGGATCAACGAGGGTGAGTGGGTGGGGGGAGGGGCGGGGGGGGGGGGGACAACCACATAGTTTCCTTATATATGGACAAGGATGATAAGCTATGAAATTAAATTCAAAGCTGCGATTAATTCCTGAATTTGTTAGTACAAGTTGATCTCGCTGAAAACATTGTTGTGTAATTCAGTAAACGTTACTCCAGATGCAATGAACGTAATGACAAACACAAAACAAGGTAAAATGAAAGTGACTCACGGCTGGAAAAGTTCAGGGAGAGAAGCATGTGATGATACGTTCAGCTCTCAAACATATTAAATTTTAACTTTCTAAAATCCGCGACTCGACAACAGTGATTGTATTCATGCTTGGAACGTAAGTGAAGTTATATGAAGATGGTATCTGTTCTTTCGGGAACAGATACAATCTTCATATAGTTAAAGGCTATCCGGTCATTGACCTTTTGTGCGAATGCGCACGCTTTGCCCGAACTTTTACGGGACTCGTCAGCTTAGTCTGGCGCGAGTAATGAGTAAATGGGAAAATATCTATTAGGAACACTACGAATGTAGGTAGCGGACAGTTGGGAATGTGGGTCTCACGGGGAGCGTGCAAGGGATAAGTCCCTTCAGTCGCACTAGCCTTTGTGCCCTCGGTGGCTCTGATGGATAGAGCGTCTGCCATGAAAGCAGGAGATCCCGGGTTCGAGTCCCGCTCGGGGCACATATTTTCAGTTGTCCCCATTGATGTATATCAACAACACCTGTCGGCAGCTAAGGGTTTCGATTTAATTATCATTTCGTAAGTGAAGTTGTTTGTGCAACTGTGGCAGCCTCAGTGACCAGGTGAAACTATTGAGGGTTATTAAATTCATGGTGACCGGTACCACCGATGCTGCTCGTAAACCTCATCATCGTTGGAGTGTAAATGCACCATGACTCGCTAAACAAGGCAATGTGGGCGCCGCCGGCCGCGGTGGCCGAGCGGTTCTAGGCGCTACAGTCTGGAACCGCTCGACCGCTACGGTCGCAGGTTCGAATCCTGCCCCGGGCATGGATGTTTGTGATGTTCTTAGGTTAGTTAGGTTTAGGTACTTCTAAGTTATAGGGGACTGATGACCTTAGAAGTTAAGTCCCATAGTGCTCAGAGCCATTTGAACCGATGTGGTCGCCACTGTTGCAGCGCCCTTGGACGATGTCTGAACCAGCAGTCTGCCTGTCGAAATATGCACCTGAAGTGTCTCTACCGAGTGTAAGACGCGGAGTGACTCCGCTGGAAACAGACGCCGAAGTATTCCCTCTGCAAGAGGAGCCTAAAGTCGCTCTACTCAGAGCAAAAGCCGAAGTGAAGTTAAAAGCGAAGAGGCCGTCAGTTCTGTGGACGTTCCCCTTATTTCAAACAACAATTACCTATCAGAATGTAGCATTTTTTTCCACCAATGAAAAAATTTAAGCAGACGTCACTGTACTCCCACCACCGTATGAAAAATGGGGCCCCTCCAATGAAGTGTGCTTAACTCTTCTTCCAGAAACTTGAGTCTAAAGATTTCACATCACGATACTACAGACTCTTATATTTGGTACCTCTCTCGCTCTGATTTCAGTGCGGGAAGATAAAAAGAGAAAAATGAAAAGAAAAGGGATAAACGTTGGGCTAGATGCCAAACAGGAGGTCAGAGCGTTTGACCGTTATTTCCAGGGACTGTTCTTGTCGTTTAGAAAGCTTTCGAGAACGGTATCTCTCCTAGAAAGTTTCCTCTTGTCAGTGCCTCAGAAACTTGGCTATGTTACTTACCAAATCCTGTTTCCACCACGGCAACGCTTCACAGACGTTTTTAGCAGAAAAGTCTCTCCAGAAGACCGACAAGGCACTTTTCGCAGCATCCGTCCTCCGCCTCCCTGACTCCGGCAGCAGAGGCGGACACAAAGTAGTGGGGGTTGGAACGGTTCTTCTGTTGGACTGCACTTTCTACTCTGCGGCTGGCGCAGCCGGTAGAAATCGCCTTAGTCCATACCCAGTACATGCAGTGGACTATCTACAAGTGACTAGATGGAAGAAAAGAAAGAAATCACCTACACAATCACTGTTAGTCTATCGCAATTGAAAATAAACGTGCGTTTCCGCAGTCTCCCAGATTTCGACTGTATTTCGTATGAAATGTGATTGGTTTGGGTATCAAATTGACTAATTTGCATGTAAAAAGGTGGTTAACTTGCATAATAACTTATCGCTGAAGTAAAAAGAGGCATGGCACTGCGCTTCGTCTTTTTTCAGAGCCTTCACCCAAGACAACATGATGCGTCCTTCCTCCCTACCACGAAATCGGCAGTCCAGTCACGAATGTTATCTGATCGCTCATACTATCGTATCTGCCTGTATTGCATAACGCCTACTGCACTAGCTTGTAGGACTGCAAGGTGAGCTAGGTCTAGATCGAACTCGCAGGGCGGAGCGTTTTAATGCCTTTTTCACGAATGTTTGGGCAAATACTGAGCTGGACCCCCCTTTTTGCTTCAGACGTACGTCATACAAATAGTTAAAATAAACACACACGGAGCAAAGTTAGTACGATTCACAGGCAGATGGCCCAACGACTTCCCTCCCTGACGCATCTGGCGACTGCTCGACAGGAAGGGCATCAGGGCGCAACGTTACATAAAATACATTACTGCCCATTAAAATTGCTACACCACGAAGATGATGTGCTACAGACGCGAAATTTAACCGACAGGAAGAAGATGCTGTGATATGCAAATGATTAGCTTTTCAGAGCATTCACACAAGGTTGGCGCCGGTGGCGACACCTACAAGGTGCTGACATGAGGAAAATTTCCAACCGATTTGTCATACACAAACAGCAGTTGACCTGCGTTACCTGGTGAAATGTTGTTGTGATGCCTCGTGTAAGGAGGAGAAATGCGTACCATCACGTTTCCGACGTTGGTGAAGGTCGGATTGTAGACTATCGCGATTGCGGTTTATCGTATCGCGACACTGCTGCTCGCGTTGGTCGAGATCCAATGACTGTTAGCAGAATATGGAATCGGTGGGTTCAAGAGGGTAGTGCGGAACGCTGTGCTGGATCCCAACGGGCTCGTGTCACTAGCAGTCCAAATGACAGACATCTTATCCGCATGGCTCTAACGGATCGTGTGGCCATGTCTCGATCCCTGAGTCAACAGGTGGGGACGTTTGCAAGACAACAACCATCTGCACGAACAGTTCGGCGACGTTTACAGCAGCATGGACTATCAGCTCGGAGACTTTGGCTACGGTTACACTTGACGCTGCATCACAGACAGGAGCACCTGCGATGGTGTACTCAACGACGAACCTGGGTGCACGAATGGCAAAATGTCATTTTTTCAGGTGAATCCAGGCTCTGTTTACAGCATCATGATGGTCGCATCTGTGTTTGGCGACATCGCGGTGAACGCACATTGGAAGCGTATATTCGGCATCGCCATACTGGCGTATCACCCGGCGTGATGGTATGGAGTGCCATTGGTTACACGTCTGTCACCTCTTGTTCACATTGACGGCACTTTGAACAGTGGACGTTACATTTCAGATGTGTTACGACCCGTGGCTCTACCCTTCATTCGATCCCTGCAAAACCCTACATTTCAGCAGGATAATGCACGACCGCATGTTGCAGGTCATGTACGGGCCTTTCTGGATACAGAAAATGTTCGACTGCTGCCCTGGACAGCACATTCTCCAGATCTCTCACGAATTGAAAACGTCTGGTCAATGGTGGCCGAGCAAATCGCTCGTCACAATACGCCAGTCACTACTCTCGATGAACCGTGGTATCGTGTTGAAGCTGCATGGGCAGCTGTACCTGTACACGCCTTCCAAGCTCTGTTTGACTCGATGCCCAGGCGTATCAAGGCTGTTATTACGGCAAGAGGTGGTTGTTCTGGGTCTGATTTCTCAGGATCTATGCACCCAAATTGTGTGAAAATGTAATCAAATGTCAGTTCTAGTATAATATATTTGTCCAATGAATACCCGTTTATCATCTGCATTTCTTCTTGGTGTACCAATTTTAATGGCCAGTACTGTACAATTATGAAAATTGAGTGCAGTGGAGCCTGTAACTCAAATGAGCCAAACGCTAAAGGAAAGAAGATGTATTATCGTACCTTTATTAATAATCGTTGGCATGATAGCGAGTCAAATGCTTGAGGGAAGTCACAAAATACTGTATCCACTTAATTTCCTTGACCCGTGGCTTTCAGGATGACACGTAAGATAAGTGCCGTTGGGTTTCTCATGATGGACGCTCTCGGAATCCCTGTTGGTTGGCATGGATGAAGAAATTCTGTTCCAGATACCTCATTATGTTGGAGTTCAGAATATGTTCTTACGTTCTGCATCAGATGAATGTCAATTAGTCCGGACGGTAGTTTTGTGTAACACTTCAGCCATCCCCTTGTAGACGTGTTGACTTGTGCTTTTCTCCAGTCTCCGGGCACAGTTTTTTGTTCAAAGGATCTACGGTAAATTACAGTTAAAAATGAGAGCTAACTCAGCTGCTAGTTCTGTATGGAATCTGACTAGTATTCCTTCGCGTCCTGGAGTCTTGTTGAATTTTAGCGATTTTAGCTGTGTCTCAGTGCCTGTGACAGTAATATCAACAGCAGTCTTACGAGAAGTAATCAGAGTCAGTATTTATGTCTTCCTGGATAAAAGATCATTTGAAAATGGAATTAACGTTTTGTTATTTGATTTGCTAACTTAAATTTCGCTTTTTTATCATCAGTGACTTCCTTGCCACTAGCAGTCTGTACATACTACTATACTTTTTTTAGTTTTCTTTCTAAAAGATCCTGTCATAATAGCCACTAAAGGCTTCAAACATTACACTCTTCACAGCCAAATACGCTTTATTCATCATTTCTCTGTCTATAGTCATATTCTTTTTTACAGCCATTAAGCAGTAGTCGTTGTTTTTTAGACAATTTTATTTTATTTTATTTACATGTCATGTTCCGTAGGACCAAATTGAGGAGCAAATCTCCAAGGTCATGGACGTGTCAATACATGAAATTAAATTTTGGAAGTAATAACAGATAAAATAAAATGTTTATGAACCCAAAAAAGTCAGTCCATAAGTTTAAGTAAACGCAATCAACAACATAGGAATCAGCATACTTTTTCAACGAACTCCTCAACAGAATAGGAGTGACCCATGAGATAACTTTTCAGTTTCGATTTAAAAGCGCGTGGATCACTGCTAAGATTTTTGAATTCTTGTGGTAGCTTATTGAAAATGAATGCAGCGGTATACTGCACATCTTTCTGCACAAGAGTTAAGGAAGTGCGATCCAAATGAAGATTAGGTTTCTGCCTAATATTAACTGAGTGAAAGCTGCTAACTCTTGGGAGTAAGCTTATGTTGTTAACAAGAAACGACAGTAAAGAATATATCTATTGAGAAGCCAATGTCAGAATACCAAGACAAGTGAACAGGGGTCGACTAGAGGTTCGAGAACTTACACCGCATA
Source organism: Schistocerca piceifrons (assembly GCF_021461385.2). NCBI lineage: Eukaryota > Metazoa > Arthropoda > Insecta > Orthoptera > Acrididae > Schistocerca > Schistocerca piceifrons. Next base: position 215,474,930 of record NC_060144.1, on the reverse strand, counting down.
TTACCCGAACTGCCAACTTCTGAGCCAAAAATACCCTTTGAGAAATTTGGAAATTTGTGGTAAGGTCTTATGGAACCAAACTGCTGAGGTCGTCAGTCCCTAAACCTACACACTACTTAATCTAACTACAACTAACTTACGTTATGGACAACATACACACCCATGCCCGAAGGAGGACTCGAACCTCCGACGGGGGTAGCCGCATGGACCTTGGCAAGGCGCCCCAGACTGCACGGCTACCCTTTGAGAATGGGAAGAGTTACCCCAAAATATAATACCACATGACATGCGGGAATGAAAATAAGCAAAGTAGACTAATTTTTGTTGTGGACTGGCAAGACAGCCAATCCACAGTGACGGGTAGCCGAAAGGCACGCGTTTAAGCTCACGCAGGCTGGCGTGAGGTCTGGAACAGGTAAAGTAATTGTACTAGCAAGAAAGGTACGTATCTGTTGGAATACTTAACTTTAATCCATAATTGGTGAACATCGGTCTGACGGTACATGCATCACAAGATAAATAGCAATTAATAATGGCGCCTTGCTAGGTCGTAGCAAATGATGTAGCTAAAGGCTACGCTAACTATCGTCTCGGCAAATGAGAGCGTAATTTGTCAGTGAACCATCGCTAGCAAAGTCGGCTGTACAACTGGGGCGAGTGCTAGGAAGTGTCTCTAGACCTGCCGTGTGGCGGCGCTCGGTCTGCAATCACTGACAGTGGCGACACGCGGGTCCGACGTATACTAACGGACCGCGGCCGATTTAAAGGCTACCACCTAGCAAGTGTGGTGTCTGGCTGTGACTCCACAATTTTCGTGTCGAACGATCACTTACTTCAGATACCGTTCAAATAGTAAAATTGGCAGCATTAAGTCTTTGTACAAGATAGTGAATGTGGACTTTCCACGACAGTTTACTATCTATCTGAACACCTTGAAACTTGAATTGACAGTTTCACTAACCATATGCTCATTCTGTGAAATCAAAACGTCGGGTTTTGTTGAATTTTGTGTTAGAAACTGTAAAAACTGTGTCTTATTGTGATTTAGCGTTAGTTTATTTTCTGCAAGCCATAAACTTATGACATGAACTGCACTATATGAAACAGAGCCAATGTTACACACAACATCCTTTAATACCAAGCTAGTGTCATCAGCAAACAGTAATATTTTAGAATTACCTGTAATACTAGAGGCCATATCATTTATATAAATAAGAAACAGGAGTGGCCCCAAGACTGAACCCTGGGGCACCCCCCCATTTGACTTTACCCCACTCAGACCCCACTTCACAACCATTCTTAACATTATGAATAATGACCTTTTGCTGTCTGTTGTTAAAGTAAGAAATGAACCAATTGTGAGCTACTTCCCGTATTCCATAATGGTCTAGCTTCTGGAGCAATATTTTGCGATCAAGACAATCAAATGCCTTAGTTAAATAAAATAAATGCCTACCGTTCGAAACCTTCTGTTTAATCCTTCCAGTACCTCCCAGAGAAAAGATAATATAGCATATTTAGTTGTTAAACGACTTCTAAAGCCGAACTGTACATCTGATAGCAAATTATGTGTTACAAAATGATCAATTATCCTTACATATATAGTCTTTTCAATAATATTAGCAAACACTGATGGCATAGAAATAGGTGTACAATTGTCTGCATTATCCCTTTCTCCCTAATTATAAAGCGGCTTTACTACTGAGTGCTGAATCGTTCAGGGACTGACCATTCTTAAAGTAAAAATTACAAATATGTCTAAGTACATGTGTAGCACAGTACTTAAATATCCTGCTAGGCTCTCCATCATGTCCATGAGAGTCCTTAGTCTTCAGTGATTTAATTATTGACTCAATCTCCCCCCTAGTCAGTATCACAGAGTAGTATTTCAGAAATTAGTCTCGGAAAGGCATTTTCGAAGAGAGTTATATAATTCCCTGTAGAAACTAAGTTTTTATTTAATTCACTAGAAATGCTCAGAAAAGGTTGTTAAATACTGTACATACATCTGACTTATCAGTAACGAAATATTTTTACTACGAACTGACTTTATATCGCCCAGCTTGAGCTACTGATGAGACACTTCCTTCACAACTGACCATATGGTTTTAATTTTATCCTGTGAATTAACTATTCTTGCCTTCCTAATAACACTTTTAAGCCCGTTGCAATACTGTTTGTAATGGGCTACTGTAGATTGATTGTGATTGCTTCTAGCATTTTGATATAATTCTCGCTTTGCTCTACATAACATGCTTATCCCACTAGTCAGCCACCGAGACTGCCTTTTACTGCTATTGCCCCGTTTAGAACGTTATAATGGAAAGCACCTCTCAAAGAGCATGAGAAATGTGTTAAGGAAAGCATTATGTTTGTCATATATGTTACTGGCACTATAAACATCCTGCAGCTCTTGTTCCTTAACGAGGTTTAAAAAACTCTCTATTGCTATTGGATTAGCATTCCTACATACATTTTTTTGAGTACAAAAGCCTTTTAGAGTTAAAATTTGTGCATCATAGTCTGAAAGGCCATTCACCCTTTTACTGACAGAATGCCCATTTAGTAATGATGAATGAATAAAAATATTGTCTATGGCTGTGCTACTGTTCACCGGCATCATGGTTGGAAGAAACAGTGTCTGCGTCAGATCATATGAGTTTAGGAGATCTACCAACATCTTTTTTCTTGCAAAATCATATGCAAAATTAATATTGCAGTCACTACATAAATAACTAATTTTTGGTACTTCCTATAAAGTGGACCAAGAACCCTGTCTAGCTTAAGAAGAAATGTTCTGAAGAAGTGAGTTAAGGGACCTATAAACAACACCAATTAAAAGTTTAGTTTCACTACATTCAACTGCCCCTGCACAGCATTCAAATATCTGTTCAGTGCAGTGCCATGATAAGTCTACGGACTCAAATGGAATACTGCTTTTAACATACATGGCCACTCCCCCACTCTGCAAGGAACTTCTTGAAAACCATCCACCTAATCTGTATCCTGGTGAAGGAAACCTTTTAATTATTTAAGTGGTGCTCCAATGTATCGATAATGTCAGAGTTAACATCTACAAGCTGTTCACTAACTTTATCTCTAATACTTCACATATTTTGATGAAATATGCTAATTCCTTCTCTACTTTGATACCTGACCTCATGTGAAGGTGATTCCTTTGTTAGAAGGACTTCCTTTAAGCAGGTATTTCTGTCAGCTGACTTCAATCTGAAAAAGGTGCAGCTCTGACACCAACTACTACAGGAATTTTTCCATGAGTGATCCCACCACCACCCACTACACAGTCACCTGTAAGCTTTGCCAGCCTCCTCTTCCTAAACCTATTAAGATTGCAGACCATGCCTAGTGAAACCTGATATATTGATAGACTCAATTGGCACCGATGCAATGTGACCCATGCCCTCTGCCATCAGTATCTTCTCCAGCCCCATGCTAACACGCCTAACAGCAGCATTAAGATGAGACCGATCATGACACTGAAACTGCTGCATAAAGTGCACATTAGTGCCACCAGTTTGAGTAGCTATCTTTACCAGGTCACCAGCTACATCATTTTCCTCGTCCCTATCAAGACTATTCCCTGCTCTACCCACAATCACTAACTGATCCTCTTTCGTAAAACTCGTACATACCTCCCCTGAGCCAACCCTGCACTAGGCTTCACAATGCTGGTGACCTGGTACTCACTCACCAACACTTCGTGCAGCTGCTGACTCACATCTCTGCCGTGCGAACTACCTAGCAGCAGAACCGTCTTCTTTCTGTTAGACTTTGCAACTGACTTACGCTTCCTAACTGCTGAGGACTGCTGGATGTTTCCTACAGCTACAGCTACAGGAGGCTCCTCTCCTCTTAACTCTGAAGATTGGTCAAATCTGTTGCATCTACGTGGAGTACAGCTGTCTGAATACCTCCTCCTGCTAGCTGCCTTCTTGCCAACTGCCAGTTCCCATTCTCCAGCACCCTTCACCCTCCTCAATCTATGTAGTTCCTCCTTACGCTCCTGCTCCTCTATCAACTTATTTCGGCTGCAGATTCTGCATTCCCAGGAGAGAATCTTGCTAGAATGCCCACTGGCTTCGCCACTGCATTCCCTCAACGAAAATACTTTGAAAAAATCCCACAGTGTAACCCACTACTCACAAACCTACGACAAAGCTCACACTTCTCACTGATGGTAACAGTTTACAGTTACTGGAAAAGTTAAACATTACCTAAGTTAATTACTTCAGTAGAACTATTTATAGAACTAACAATAGTGGTCTCGAAATTCTCTCTCTACTAAGAAAGCAACGACTTTTATTAATACTACTAAACCATAACTAATACCATTTGCACCAAAACTTCACATAGTTTTTTAGATAAACCAAAAATTCAAGCGGCCACTGGAACACTCAGCTGAGTTATTTCAACACAAACAGCACGAGACTCCGTTGAAAACTACTAAATTTAATAACTGTATAACAGTGCACAAACAACTTTGTCGGAACATAACTTAAGAACCGCTACAGCTGCAACTGCACGCCGCGATATGTAAACACACTGCTAATATTTGGATGAAGATTGAAAACTGCTAAATAAAATAAATGTCTTTTGACTAGGGCCTCCCGTCGGGTACACCGTTCGTCGGGTGCAAGTCTTTCGATTTGACGCCACTTCGGCGACTTGCGCGTCGATGGGGATGAGATGATAATGATTAGGGCAACACAAGGCCCAGTCCCTGGGCGGAGAAAATCTCCGACCCAGCCGGGCCCTTAGGATTGACATTCTGTCGCGCTGACAACTCAGCTACCGGGGGCAGACAACTGCTGAATTTAATATTCGAATACAGTGCACACCTTTGACAGTACCTGTACTTAGCTTTATAACCGCTACAGCTGCAATAGCACGCCGCGAAATGTAAACACACTGCATTCTTTATAGTGACTGTATACCAAGGAAGCTCCTGACCTTTATGAAAGGTGCTGCTAGGTACATAATTATCTATACGTTGCATGGGCAATTATTCTTTTAAACTTGAGCCACGGTTCTACATGCTCCTTCCCAGAGGTAAAGGTTTTGAGTCTGTAGTTAAGATATGACATGATTCCCTCTTTGCATATCTCATTAAACATGCAAATTTGCCTACTTGTTTGTTTTAGCTGTTGTTTGTACGTCAGTAAACATGGCTGATACAACAGTCTCACTGTCACTGACACCAGTTTCAATAGGGATCTCCTCAAAGAGGTGAGGTCGGTTTGTAGCCTTGAGGTCCAACACACCTCCGTCATTACTAGTTTTCGAACTACATGTTCTAGGTAGTTTACAGAAATGTCATGTAGTAATGTTCCACAGGATGTCTTGTCACGTCATCCAAATTCAAAGCTATAGTTATCTCAGTAAACTGTTGGATGTTTTAAAGTCTCCTCCAATGATAACAGTATAATTAACGAAGAAAGTGCTATAATGAACTCAAGTTTTTTTCTGTTTTCAGTAACATGTAGAGCATGTGTATGGTGAGTGACGTAGATCCAACTATGTTTGTGCCCACCCTTCTTGATATTGAGTCGTGCTCAAACACTCTCTCATGCAGCTTCACTTTATTACTTGGTGAATTTAAGTTTCTTATCTAATGGGAGAAATATGCCACCTCAATTTGCCATCGGCCTGTCCTTTCAATATACACTCACACTTAACCCAAAAATCTCAGTGCATTCAATTCTGAGTTTTAGCCAGCTTTCAATGGCTAGTATCATATGAGCCCCACTGCTTTTCAGATACCTCAGGTAATTTGTTCCAAATGCTCTGTCACTCTCTATCATTTTAATCTTTTCATCCCCAGGAGTCCTTTATTTGGTACTTGCACACCTTCCTTCCAAAAGAGAAATTGATTTAATGTATATGGTGGTATCATAATCTCTGTGACATCATTCAGAAGACTCTAAACTCCATGTCTCTACAAGGATAACTTAATTACTACCATTTTTGAGAAATACATTTGAAACTTTAACATTAGCATACAATAATAGGACTTTAATTTGCCTGTTATGCCTATCTATCTGGTAAACAATCAGTGCAAACTGTGACATGTCAAACTACATTTAATTGTATTTATTTCCACTCTTGACTTTAATATAGCTCATTCCTTAGAGCCTAGCAGTCTCTTGTCTCTGCATATCAGTTAGTAAAATTTGTATTTGTGACTCCTTAAGATCATTCTGTTTTACTTCTAACTCATGTTCAGGTTCATATTTAAGAACTATAATTCAAAATTCCTCGCTTTTGTATAAAATCATATCTTGTGTATGTAAAAGACAGAAATATAAATTCCATCAGTTGTTAATGACAATATGACAAACAATCACCATTACATGAATTCCAAGTAAAGAAAATTTTTATATCACCTTTCTATAATAACTCATTATAGCCACTACTTGTCTTGTTTTGTATACATGTTTTCAAAGAAAGAAAAATAGTAAAAAATGTGTTGATGTTAAGCTCATTGTAAAACATTATAATTTTTCCTGATTGTGATAAAAACCCACAGATTTGATGATAAATTGTCTATGAGTTAAACATTGTACTTATTTTGACACTCCATCTCTTCCACATAACTATCAGAACAGTAAATATTACACATAACTGAACATTATTATGGTATAACAAATCCTCTTTAGTGAGAAAACACTTATAATTTTCATTGTGTTCCCAATTATGAAGAATTATTCAGAATGCCAGCTATAGTTTTTAATAATTTATATGGGGAAAAGTAAGAGAAACATCTATGTTACATGATCTTCAAGACCATTGTGACATTTGCTCCATTAACACTATGAACTTGAATGAGATTCTCAAATGATATAGAACGCATGTTATAATATTCCAATCATTGTCATGAAATGTCACAAACTGATGATACACTTCTTCATAGATGTTGTGAAACCTAATTCAGCTGTTTTCTGAAAGAAGTGATATCACTTAAGATCAGAATGAAATTGTTTCCTAAGTAATAACCTTGAAAATATTATCCAAAACCATCATTAACAATGTGCAACAGCACTTTTATAAATTTATAACGAAGTTCCTACACTGATTTACAGATATATCAGTTTATAATAGAATTTTTTTGAGTGATTTGTCTAGAGTTAAGTAAGTTTTGAATTCCTCTTTGGAACAGATTTATTGGTTCTGTAAAAACGTAGCATCCTACAGGAATTACAACGATTTTGTCATTCTGTTGTAGCTAATTATTACTTTTATCAAGTTTACGTGTTGAACAAAAACCTACTAATATAATTTCTTCAGACCCACCTGTGATGCAAATACTAAATCCCTTGTACAGTACTCAAGAGAACCATTGCTGAAGTTAATTTTCTATTTATTATGGAAACAAATGATGATGTTGATCAGAAGCCAAGAATAATTTCTAAGAGAAGCGTTTTACAATCCAATGTCTGCATGCAATACGATATAATTACATTGCGAATCGTGAAAATATTTCAAAATTTTATAAAGGTTGTATTTCTAATTAATCTAGCTCGTCATACGATGAGTGCAGCATCCTTTTCATGTAGAGCCTCCGTTTGTTTGACAGTTTTTTACCAGCCTTACTACTGTTTGTTCACTTAACAATTTTTTTGTCGCTTCCTTTATTGGCAAGTTCTCTTTTGTAACTGTCAATTTTTTATTCCCTTACACTTGTTACAGATTTGTTTTTGTTTTACAGATAAGAGTGTGATGGACCAAGCCCTCATAGACGTGTCGTTCTTCCAGCTTAATCCACATGTAAGTATTTAGAGATATCGTGATGTAACTGGAACATATATCTAATTGTTGTCATGTTTCATTAAATTACTTCCCCCTCGTGGGTATGACTGCACATATTCCAGCTACTTTGAGTGTTACCTCTTAAGCATTAATTTAATGCCACCGAGCCTTTCCTTGTAATATTTTATTGGAAACTGTTGATCTTTGCAATCGAGGTTTCTAATCAACACTGAAGGCAGAGTCCCTCATACTAAACAAAGTAGTAGTATCTCTTTTTGCGTTACAAGATGCATCGAAATCTTCAATGGCACTATAGCACTTTAGTTTCTCCAGATAGATCAATGGAACTAGATGAAGCTATTATATCATCACAACTGAAAGAAATATGAGACTACGTAAAATTGTCACCATTTTCTCTGCAAAGGTACAACTAATAAGTCATCAGCGAGGCTATGGTACATGGAAGTGAAACATTTTGTTCCAGATCCTATTAGTTGCGAATTATGCTAGAGGAGCAGAGCCCAGAGCAAGTATAAAGTTTTCAAAAACTGACTAATAATATTTTAAGAAGACACGAAAGTGGTTAGTAGTCTTCAGGGACCTACGACATTTACGGCATTCACCATAAAGTCGATCTTCGATAGCAGTTATGAAGCAGGGTTTGAAATCTTCCAGTTCTAACAATGAGAAGCAATACTCCATGAAATCCCGACGTATGTACACTATTGATGGAAATATTTAGTACCCATTATATATTAAACCGATCACTAACAGAGAGTCTCATTGAGAAGCCTCTGTCAAAATCACTCTTAGTAGATGTACCAGCAGTCACTGTCACCGAGTGGAAGAGATTGTAGCATAAAGTGTATGTGGCTCAGAGTACTTATAACAGGTAATTGTTGCATAGATTCAAGAGCCACAGCCTCTTCCATTTGGTAGATGTTGGAGTTAAAACTAATGCGCTGATTCACAAAATAATAGAGGCTGGGATGATGGGGTGTTTATGGATCGAGATTGCTCAACATTAAAGTTACCAGCCCATTTAAAAATATTGTTTGGGATAAAGAGGTTAAAATGCGTAGACTCCCTCCCCCCTCACAAAAAAATATAAAATACAAAGTCGTTTAAAATCGTACTCAGCGTCTCCTATTTTCACTTGCATCCAGCAAACATTCATTCATTAGCTCAAATTGCAAATATCATCAGTGTTTGAAATTGAATAGCGTAACTAAGTGAAAGCTAAAATACACTCAATAATTTGTGACTGTCGCAAAGGGGGAAAAACAGGTAAATCATCCGAGTAAACTGAAAAAACAATATACTCTCGTCTCTAATACTTTAGGAAGACTTGGAGAAACTCATGGTACAACTGCGCTGTCTTACAATATATTTATTCACAACCAGTTTCGATAGTTGATCGCCTTCGCAGTGGAAAAATATTGTGACAGCTTCATGTATATAGATGCCATTTAACCAGAAAAGACGCTATAGCTGACTTGCAAACGACAGAAAAAGACACTTCACGCCATAATACCGACTTAAGTAAGCAGAAAACACTGAAAACAAGTAACTTGTGCACTTACTATTGTTACATGGTTTCATATTTTCAATTTCTCTGCTTCCTTAAGCCGGCATTATGGCGTAAAGTATCTTTTTTTGTCGTTTGCAAGTCAGCTATGGTGTCTATTCTGGATAAATAGTATATATGAGATGTGAAGCTGTCACAATATTTTTCTACTGCGAAGATAATCAATGATCGAAACTGGTTGTCAGTAAATATAAGACAGTACAGTTGTACCATGGATTTCTCCATGTATATCGATGCTGCTGATAGTCGCTTGCAAAAAATTTTTGACTTAAGGAAGATGTTTAGACTCTTTATGATATTGAATGTCAAGTTACTTTCAACTCTATATCTTCTAAAATAGTGGGTGCGATAAATTAGCTTCTGCCTACAGTACATTCTCTTTTAAAATACGGCGTACTGAAATCTGCATTCCAAAAGAACGACATAGTGGAGATTCCTTTTACTGGAGCTGGAAGTCATGTGTCATTTAATGATAACTTACTCAGAGTGGAGTAAGGAGGACTTGACCTAGGCTAAGGAGAGAGTAGAAAGCGGCTGAGCAGCTGATTTATCTAGCCACAACCTATTCTTCGTCGCCCACAGCCACTCTTTTCCCTAATGATACGTAGCTGTACCCCAACAGTGAAATGACAACATGCCCCTATGGGGATGGGTCATTGAGCCACACAATTTTCAACAAGTGCAGCCTTGGCAGGTACATCTGATAATTCGTATTCCTGAATGTCTACATATTCTAGTGCCCAGGAGAATAACAATTACTTATACAGCGTTTATAAATGAAGAGTAATGTCCAAAATCAGGAATTATTTATCTGCTGTGTACATGAGTTGTATAGAGTGCATGGTACCCAGGGAACCAGGATACATGGGAGATTTTTCTATATGAGCCCATCTCATTCGCTAGAATGATTCTAAGACTGGATGTGTCTGTGTATCATTTACTGTCTATTCAATTGATAAATTAATATTGAGGACATCTTCACGGAGAACGACAGAGAAGAAAAGAGAGTCTTCCTTGTTATACCCTTTTGTAAATACAGGCTTATTATTCAGATTCTGATTCTAAATTTTCTGAAATACAGAGACGAAAATGGGTTCAGGAATGTCATATTTTTGTACCTCAATAAATTTAAAACAATCTGACTTCCTTCAGGAACCAGAGTAGAAGTCAGTTTTGACCATAGCTAAGGGTTGCTATTTTTACCACACCAAATACCAGTAGGTTGCACTTTGGGCAGATCTCAAAAGGCCTCATCTCGTGATGTAGGAGGACGAGGACCATGTCCCACCTCGCCATCGAGACGTAGGTCTTCACTCGCGTCCTTAAATCGCTTAAGACAAATGCCAAGATAGTTCCTTTGAAAGAAAGCACTGCTAATGTTAGTTTCCTTCAATCACTTAAGGTAAATGCCAAGACAGTTCCTTTGAAATAGAGCACTACAAATTGTCGTCCACATTCTCCCCCAATGTGAGTTTGTGTTTTGACTCTTGTGACTTCGTCAATGACGAGATGTTAAACCATAATCTTCCTACCTTGCTTTAAATGGCATCGTTATTCACAACCAATTTATGGGAACAAATTTGTAGTAGGGCAAGCAACAGTTTTGTATCTGACGCTTCTGGGACAAAAAGGAGCAAACAAGGTTAAACTCTAGTGTCTCGTCGATGGTGAAATCACTAGAGAAGAAGCGTAAACTTGGAATGACAAAGGATGAAGAAGGAAATTGGCCGGGTAATGCCTTAAGTGATTTAGAAAAAGCATGAAACCATAAATCTAGATAGCCCAACAAGGATTGGACGTTCAGTTTTCCCGTTTGCAAGGATTCTGTGGTACCCTGTGCAACTCAAACACGCTGAGAAACTGCTGCAAATGCCAGATGGCGGCTATCAGACCTCAGCACAGAAGTCATGTACGGAAATGGCCCAACAGGCACGCCTGACCAGCCTAATTCCCACATGACGGATGGCGTAGTTGATTTTCAGTCCCTTAGGCCTCACTGATGTGTATGCTGTGCACCCATAATCTAGCTGAGACTTTCCAAAGCCTTATAAAACTGCAGCAGATATGCCTTGTATGCTCTCCAAGATCTGTGATTATGGCACTTCGAGGTGTTCTGCGTTTTAAAGGGGCTATCCTTCAGGTCACTTTCCTGCAGAGTAATCACAAAAGCTTAGAATCAAGTCCCAAAAACGTCACCTAGTCTCAAAATTCATCATAAGTCTATCTTCGATAGCAATTATGAAGCAAGATTTGAAGTCTTCCAGTTCAGAGCAGATCTTCGATAGCAATTATGAAGCAAGACTTGAAGTCTTCCAGTTCAGAGCAGCATCGCTAAATTTAAAGTCAGGCAAGGTAAAAATTGAGTGGTTAAAATCCTCTCTCTCTCTCACACACACACACACACACACACACACACACACACACAAATATTTATCTGTAGAAAAGCTAAAACCAATCCCTTTAGTCCACTTGTCCAACCTCCTAACTGTACATCTTCAATGGCAAGTTTCTATTGCTGTTTGAATTGCAAAATTTCATTTATTTAATAATGGTAATTGGGAAGAGCACAGCAATTAAAATAGTTCTTCTAAGGACATCATTTCCTGACCTATGAGATAATATTTCAACTACATACATCTAAAAAAATGTTTAGATATGAGGGACATAACACTTATATTGAAACAGATATCGAATAATAGTAATATGGTGCGATGTGTCATAAGACCTACAGTTGTGGCAGAAGGTCAGCGTGCCTTTTTTATGACGTGCAGAACGACAATGTGGTGTTCACTGGGAGGTGCTTTGCTGACGTTTGCGGCGTCACCACCCACCTGGTAAGAGCGTCCTTGGTTGATATTGGCTAAGCAAAGGTCCACCATGAAATTTCCTTTTCTGCGATTGGGTAAAACACTCGAGCTAGAAACTCCGTTGTATCTGCAGCTGAAGTTGGGAGGCGACAGCCAAGGAGGAAATTAGCATCGGTTATGGCTCCAGTCGCTTCTTACAAAATATTGTTTTATGTAAGTGTCTAGTGGTGATGGCCACAGCGAACGGTCACTCATGTAAGGACGTTGCTTGAAAGCTTGCAAAATGTGTTAATTCTTGCGTTACTAAGGAGTTGGCTGACGGTGGCCGCAGTGATTGGTTGCACCAGTCACTGTTCAGAAGTTGAGATCCAGGTCAATGATGTGATTCAGGCATAGACCAGATCTGAGTGCGGCAGCATAAATGGACAGTTATTAGTAATAAACAGAGTTCGAGATCATCATTGTTTATGAATGCACTGTACAGATCAACATATGTGCCATGTTGTGCAAAACACATGTTTAATGCTGAATATCCTGCACTAAAAATCACAACAGTTAATAAACGTTGAGCCATAGATAGGCACAACAAAAAGTTTGTCAGTAAGTAAGCTTTCACCCCAAAAAGGCCTTCATCAGAAATAAACAACATACACACACATGCACTCACACAAACACAACTCATACACACATGCCCACAGTCTCTGGCTGCTGAGGCCAGACTGTGCGCAGCAATGTGTGGTGGGAGAAGCAACTGGGTGGTGGGGGTAAGGAGGAGGCTGGGGAGGGCAGGGATAGCCTCCTCCTTACCCCCACCACCCAGCTGCTATCCCTGACCTCCCCAGCCTCCTCCTTACGCCTACCACCCAGTTGCTTCGCCCACCACACACTGCTGCACACAGTCTGGCCTCAGCAGCCAGAGACTGTGGTCGTGTGTGCGTGAGTTGCGTTTCATTGAGTGTATTTGTGTGTCTGTGTGTGTGTGTGTGTGTGTGTGTGTGTGTGTGTGTGTTTGTTACTGATGAAGGCCTTTTCGAGCGAAAGCTTATTTGCTGATAGTCTTTTGTTGTGTCTACCTGCAACTCAGCATCTTTGCTCTATGGTGAGTAGCAGTTATTGTTTTCATAATATTGTCATTATTCCAGCCTGGATTTTCCATTGTTTAACACTTAATAAAAGGCATCCCTTGCTCTGGGCGCCCATACAGTAGTTTGTAAGGGAGGAGGGACTAGATGTGAGGGGTGTGGAGTGCTTTTAATATTTTGGAAGACGAATGGCGATTTGTAAGAAGCCATAAAAAAGTTTCAGTTTCGACTCTGTTGAAACACTGCGTAATACCGACATTTAAATAATTTCCTTGAAAGGAGAACAGCGGAGTACCTATATTTTTTCCTTTCCCTGGGAGCCAGGGAGGAGGATGTACGTCTTCGCCTTGCCCCTGTGTATGGGTGACCTTGTCCCATGGAACGATAATTATTTGCTGTTTACTCAAAAGTAGTTAAGGATTTTCCTACGATCCTCGCTGTTACAGCGCCATTTCTCAACGAAGCCACGACCAGGTGTGTCCACTACAGTGAAAGAGACGTCTGTACAAGATGCGTGGTCAGCACCTTACCGATAAATAGTGCGAGATGGTTCTGATGTAGTTCAGTTCCAACAACCTCCCTCGCGTGCACGGCTAATCTGCGTTACTCCAACGAGTGGAAGGTGTTGTAGGACGATAGGAATGTAAGCAGAGGGGGATGGAAGCCCCATCGATGGAGCTGTCTTACAGTGGTGTGCCTCCACTTATTGTTGTACCGGTTTTAAATATCGAAAGATATCACAGTTGAATGCTATCTTTGTAAGACAGCCAAATGCACAGCACCTACAGCAGGCTCAGTTTCACGAAATTGGATCAATGCCCCCTGAGTCCACATTGAGTGCAGCTAAGGACCTTCCTGGTTTCTAGTATTCGGATCAGACTGTCTCTGTAGACTAAATCGGAAACGGTTAATGGCGGACCCAGATTAATTCTTGCATCGCTGTACTTGCAATTCCATATTGCAACAAATAACTCGGTTGATCATAAAAGATCACATGTCCCCGGCTTCAGAAACAATCTAGGGAAGCAGCACCTGTGCGCCAGAGGGCAAGAGGCTTCTACATTCCACGACTTGTGGCCGATTACTCGGTTTCGCTGGTTCCAAACTAGCCCACTAAATTGCTTAAGTTTTATTAAAGATATTTAAAATCCGTCTTTGCAGCTACTGGAAAATGCATCTATAAATTTTCGATTTATTTAAAATATCGACAGTGGTAGCATTCTTGTCTGATTTACGGTTACATCTAGGCATTTGTTAGGTATTTTTGAGTTTGGTACTGATGTTTCTGACCTAATTTCACGTTGATTTGCAGCACTACATATTTCTTGTCATAAAATACGACTATATGTATAGTCACTAGCGGCTGTTTATTTTCTCCCCGTAAAATGTGCTATCTCTGTTTTTTGATTGCCTTTAATAATTCCAGAGCTACTGCAGTCACTGCGGCCGCACAAATGAAGACTCTGAATTATTTAATATTTAGCCGTTTCAGAAAATCTGCCGCAGGAGGAACAATAGGCATTTTCATCCAAAAAAATGGTTCAAATGGCTCTGAGCACTATGGGACTTAAGATCTGAGGTCATCAGTCCCCTAGAACTTAGAACTACTTAAACCTAACTAACATAAGGACATCACACACATCCATCCCCAGGGCAGGATTCGAACCTGTGACCGTAGCGGTCGCACGGTTCCAGACTGAAGCGCCTAGAACCGCTCGGCCACACCGGCCGGCGCGAAGTAACAACCGCAGCTGAAACAAGACCAGGTAGACTACATGTACTAGCGGACAGGGACCGTCGAGCATTGCTGATATTAGTAGTAAAATGTTGCAAGAAATCAGCAAAAGGAATCATTCTTGAGTTCCAAACTGCTACTAGCAGTCCAGTTGGCACAATGACGTTGCGTGTGGAGTTAAAAAGAATGGGGTACTATGGTCGAACAACCCCTCAAAAGCCATACATTTCTATAGTCAGTCCTAAGTGACGTATGACGTGCTGGAAAGAGTAACGCCATAGATCATTACAAACGAGTGATTTTGAAAGATGAGTCACACTATATACTGTGGCAATCCGATGGAAGGGTTTGCGTTTGGCGAAAGCCTGGAGAACTTTATCTGCCATCACGTGTAGTGCCAACAGTGAAGTACAGAGGAAGTCGTGTTATGGTGTGGGAGTGTTTTTCGTGATTGGGGTGTGGTCCCCTTATTTTCTTCTTTTCCTGGTGACATCGGCGGAGGTTCGGTATGGCTATTGACGGATTTGTCATGGTTAATTTAAGGAGTGGCTAAACGTCCTCCCGGTCTCCACCCCATTACGATTCCCCCCCCCCCCCCCCCTCTCCCTAGGACGGATGATTTGCACCCTAACTGCCTTCGTGTACTTGCATGCACGTGAAAATAAATGAAATTGTTCTAAAAGTTTGAGAAGCGTGTAACTGAGGCAGGACCTGGGACCCAGCCCAGTATTCACCTTGTGAGATGTGGGAAACCGCCTGCAAACCACATACAGGCTAGCTGGCACGCGGATTCGCGTCGTTAATCTTCCGGGTGGTTTCAATCCGGGGCCGCTACACCTCATTGTCCCAGAAGCAGCTCTTTAACACACAAAACTAACTGGGTGGATGTGTGATCCCCTTACCATACTTGAGAAAACGTTCGATGTGTGCTGTGTACAATAGAGTAACTATTTGGAGATAATGACAGTTTGTAACAGCTTGACAGTGCACTTTGACATAAAGCAGTAAGTGTGAGGGAATTTGCCGGCCGGAGTGGCCGAGCGGTTCTAGGCGCTACAGTCTGGAACCTCGCGACCGCTACGGTCGCAGGTTCGAATCTTGCCTCGGGCATGGTTGTGTGTGATGTCCTTAGGTTAGTTAGGTTTAAGTAGTTCTAAGTTATAGGGGACTGATGACCTCAGAAGTTAAGTCCCATAGTGCTCAGAGCCATTTTGTGAGGGAATCTTCTGAAACTGACCTACCTGCCCAGCGTCCTAACTCGAATCCAATGGAACATCTTAGGGATGAGTTAGAACGTTGACTTCGCGCCAGACCCCAGAGTCCAAGATCACTACCTTCTCTGGATTCATCTCTCACTGAGAACTGGGCTACCATCCCACCACAGGCATTGAAAGATGCCTCTGCCAGATTTCAAGCTGTTATAAATGCGAAGGGCGAACACAGCCCATATTAATGTCCACTAATATGTGTCTGGCCCACCCGATTGGCCGTGCGGTCTAACGCACGGCTTTCCGGGCGGGAAGGAGCGCCGGTCCCCAGCACGAATCCGCCTGGCGGATTTGTGTCGAGGTCCGGTGAGCCGGCCAGTCTGTGGATACTTTTTAGGCGGTTTTCCATCTGCCTCGGCAAATGCAGGCTGATTCCCCTTATTCCGCCTCAGCTACACAATGTCGGCGATTGCTGCGCAAACAGGTTCTCGACATACGCGTACACCACCATTACCCTACCACGCAAACATAGGGGTTACACTCGTCTGGTGTGAGACGTTCCCTCGGGGAGGGGGGGGGGGGGGTCCACCGGGGGCCGAACCGCACATTAACCCTGGGTTCGGTGTGGGGCGGCGGAGGGGTGAAGTGGACTGCGGTAGTCGTCGTGGCGTTGTGGACCACTGCGGCTGCGGCGGGGACGGAGCCTCTCCGTCGTTTCTAGGTCCCCGGTTAACATAATATGTGTCTGGATACTTGTAATCAGATAGTGTGCACTGGCAAACACCTGCTGTCATAGGGACATCAGAAACCCTTAATCCAGTCATCTCGAGCACCACCCATTAGAAATATTTCGGGACGGACTGCCAACCATCTGCCAGCCGAACAAACAACCCCCGTCTTCCGGACAGCGGGAAATGGTTCTACGTTCGTCTACAGCGCGGCTACGAAATTGTATGTTGTTGTTATACAGTGGGTCGTGGGGCATGGCACTAACGCCACATGCTGCCGACAGCTGCGGGGCCAGCGCAGCCAGGTGTGGCTGCTGCTGTTCGACCTGTGGCAGCGCGACTTCAAAGCGCGGGAGCCGGCGCCCCTTCTGGCGCAGGCCGGGCTCGCCGACGCCGAGGCGGCGCTGTGGGCGGCGCACGTGCGCCTGGCGGCCGCGCTCGCGCGTATGCGCATCAAGCACCGCGCGCCGCGCCTCGAGCTGCTGCTGCCGCCGCACCTGCGCGACCACCGCGTCGTCGCCATCGACAGCGCCTTCGTCTCCGCCTGGCTCAACCCCTTTCGCACCAGGTGAGCCTCAGCCGCACCTCACTGCCTGAACCTCCTCAACCGCCACTGCTGGCCGTGTGGCAGCTTCAGTCTACAAGTGTGTTAGGATCCTTAAGCGAGAAAAGTACCTGATAGAGAGATGGAGCCTCTCCACGCCCGCACCAACATGGTGACCAAACCAAAAGTTCTACTACACCTCCGTCAACATGTTAGTTATCTACATCTACATCTACATCTACATCTACATGATTACTCTGCAATTCACATTTAAGTGCTTGGGAGGGGGTTCATCGAACCACAATCATACTATCTCCCTACCATTCCACTCCCGAACAGTGTGCAGGAAAAACGAACACCTAAACCTTTCTGTTCGAGCTCTGATTTCTCTTATTTTATTTTGATGATCATTCCTACCTACGTAGGTTGGGCTCAACAAAATATTTTCGCATTCGGAAGAGAAAGTTGGTGACTGAAATTTCGCAAATAGATCTCGCCGCGACGAAAAAGTCTTTGCTTTAATGACTTCCATCCCAACTCATTCCTACCTACGTAGGTTGGGCTCAACAAAATATTTTCGCATTCGGAAGAGAAAGTTGGTGACTGAAATTTCGCAAATAGATCTCGCCGCGACGAAAAACGTCTTTGCTTTAATGACTTCCATCCCAACTCGCGTATCATATCTGCCACACTCTCTCCCCTACTACGTGATAATACAAAACGAGCTGCCCTTTTTTTGCACCCTTTCGATGTCCTCCGTCAATCCCACCTGGTAAGGATCCCACACCGCGCAGCAATATTCTAACAGAGGACGAACGAGTCTAGTGTAGGCTGTCTCTTTAGTGGCCTTGTTGCATCTTCTAAGTGTCCTCCCAATGAAACGCAACCTTTGGCTCGCCTTCCCCACAATATTATCTATGTGGTCTTTCCAACTGAAGTTGTTCGTGATTTTTACAGCCAGGTACTTAGTTGAATTGACAGCCTTAAGAATTGTACTATTTATTGAGTAATCGAATTCCAACGGATTTCTTTTGGAACTCACGTGGATCACCTCACACTTTTCGTTATTTAGCGTCAACTGCCACCTGCCACACCATACAGCAATCTTTTCTATATCGCTTTGCAACTGATACTGGATAGGTGGATCACAGGATGCTGGGCTGTGATGTTATCCGTGCATCTGGGTAAGACTACGCATTAACACGGTCCATCAGGTGATAGATAGTGGACGAAACGCGAATGAGGGTAGCAATTTGCAGAGCAGAGGGAAAAAAGTGCCAAGGCTCGTGCCGTGGGAAAAAAACCTCTGCGACAGTGGAATGGGTAGCAAGAGCAGTAGTGGGTTACTTGCTGCGATAGTTCATACAAGGTTGGGTTTGTTAGTATTGGTATCATGCATCATTACCGTGGCAGGCGATGGCCAGGTATCCGAGTTTGCTGCAGCTGCTGCACTCCTGGAACAATCAGGATCGTTATATATTAGTGGGAGATTGGCCATTGATCATCTCACTGTGTGAGGTGTGTGTGGAGCGTGTCTGAATGTAGTGAACGGTACGGCTTCCCTGCGTGGTGCCAGTTATTCGGCAAGTGTGTTCCAGCTGGATATCCAGTAATGGTGGCTGTTTAACAGGGGCTCACCTGTACTGTTGTCTTTGCGTCAACTTCGCCATAGATGATAGGTCCTTACAAGTATGTCTTTTGGTCTTTTATGTTGCCATCTACGGTTGTGGTCGTAGTTCCCAGATTCAGAACAAACGGGTTCTGTGAATGTCTAGAGTTTCTGTATATAGTCTTGTGGTGAGTTTGTGGATTACCTCCGTGAGAGTCTCAAGTCGGTATTCCCGGTGAAGGTCCGCGATGCGTGTGTATCGTGGAGCATTGCTTATAATTTTGAGTACTTTGTTTTGTATGATCTGCAGACGGCGCAGGCGTGTGGGCGCAGCGTATCCCCAGACAGGGGCTGCGTACGTCATCAGGGGTCGAATAAGTGTCATGTAAATGGACCTCGACACCCTTATGTTCAGTGTGCTACGCCTGTTGAGCATAGGGTAGAGCTGTTTGAGCCTCGCGCTTCCTCGGTTGGTCATGTGTTGTATGTGGTCCCCCCAGAGTAATTTCCGGTCCAGCCAGACACCGAGATCCTTTCTCACGGAAACGTGTTGGGCGTGCGTGTAGAGTTATTGGTCTGCAGTATCGGTGTTTGCGCAGTTGCTTCGGTCTTCTAGTGAACAGAACGGATTCGCACTTGTCGATGTTTACTCTAACACGCCACTTCTCTAACCAAGGATCAGCCACTCTTAGTGCGGTCTGTAAGCGTGACGTAATGTTTGATGGCTTCCAATCTTGCGCGAGTATGTCTGTGTCATCTGCGTAGATTGCCATCGTTGTGTTGTGTGTGGCTGGGAGATCGTTTATGTAGAGGTTAAACAGTAGGGGCCCTAGGATGCTTCCCTGGGGTACTCCCGCGTGTGTACCGTGTCGTGTTGATTGTTTTCCCTGCACGTCAGTGTTGAAACGCCTGTCTGTGAGGTATGAGTCTATGAGACGCACCAGCCCGTCAGGGAACCCCGCGTCGCTGAGTCTGCGAATGTGGCCGTTGTGCCATAGGAAAGTACCTAGGAGGCGCGTAGTAAAGCCCCGAGAGGGCGCAGGCAGAGGGAGAAGGCGCGAAAAAAATGTTCGAAATTCTGAAGTTCGATTAATTCAATACAATTACAATTGAGTACCAGAGTCGAATGCAGGACTTTGACGGAGGGTGGTTGGGGAAAGGCGGCAGAGCTCATAGAAAATTTGTGTCACCAAATTCTCTAGAGTAAACGAAGAGTCTTCTTAATCAGTTACAATACTAACTACAGTTGCGAGTAATTTTCGAGACAGTTTTCTTTTTAGATTAAGAAGAACTGAGTGTAGTTCTGGAGGAGGTTCAAACCCTATAGCCACTCCTCTGGATTCACCTCTGTAGAGTACTTACCTGGTTTGTTAGCCACTGTCCTGGGAACATACAGGTATATGAAACACGCAAAAACTGAAGAAATATTTTTGCAAATAAAATTCAAGTTTTGTATCTCGCTTTGTTCCATTTTACACTTCGCTGTCCAATGTCCTCACAGAAATCATTTGCATCTTGTCGCGAAGAATTCTACTTTTTGAATTCAATCATTTTTTCTATTATCTCTCCACCTTCTCTTTCAAAGATGGGCTTCAACCTAGAACCGTTGATTATAAGCTCACACATATGTCTCTCAGCAATGACGGGTTCAAAATGGTTCAAACGATGGCCCTGAGCACTATGGAACTTAACATCTGAGGTCATCAGTCCCCTAGACTTAGAACTACTTAAACCTAACTAACCTAAGGACATCACACACATCCATGCCCGAGGCAGGATTCGAACCTGCGACCGTAGCGGTTGCGCGGTTCCAGACTGAGGCGCCTAGAATCGCTCGGCCACAACGGCCGGCTGTTGACGGGTTCAAAAGCAAGAAAATAGATACAAAAAACCATTTTTTTAAGAATATTGACTTCTGAATTTTACAGCTTTTTGTCATTAACTGTGTTCATGTTTTACGATCACATATTCAATTCTGACAATTTTAAATAGGTTTTTACAACGAGTTTATTTATTTTCACATATAAAGTTTTTGATCAGACGAACGACATGGTTACATATTTCGGTATCATTTACTAATAAAATAGCATGAAAAGTACAATTTCACAGGGGCGTTATGTAAATCGTCTCCAAATGACACATTTCTCTTTAAAAATTAACAATAAAAGCGCAATTTACAAATAAGCAAAATTTATACATCTACTGAGAAAAAATATATCGTGACACAACAGTTAAATTAATAGAACTTCATTTATGAAAGAAGTGTTTATTTAAATTTTTTACACAAGTTCAAGAAAATATGATTGAATTACAGGGAAGGATCCCTATCTTACATGTGGTCAGAGTTTTGTTGGTTATTAATCTCCTGTACAGGTCGTCAGAGCTCAATACTGTTTAATGAAGTACAACATCGACTACCTCTTGATCACCAATACTAAACAGCCCGATCCACTCAATGCTATCGGCTGACGTAGTGTGAAGGCGGCAACTGTGGCTAAAGCAGCTGTCGCACTTAACTGAGCCAGACTCCTGCTTGCTTTGGTGTTCATTGTGCTCAGATTCAAAGTCCATAGTATCCTCGGAGAAGAAACGCCCTGCATCAGTCCTAGCAGCGAAATGTCCCTCACGGAGCCCAGCGGCAGTCTCTACCATTCCCGTAGCATTCTGCCAAAATTGCTGCATCGTGTAGGCCACCTCCCATCCTTCATCTCGCAGTCGAATTATTTTCCCTACGTCGACATAACATTATATTTTCCCAAAGTGACAGACACATATACTTGGAATAAAACTCCCCATCCAAAGCATTCTTGCATTATCCTTAGTTACTTCTTGTTTCTGCTGCATCTGCAGACAGTGGGTCCTGCCGAATAGTCAGTTTGTCATGCCACTTTGACTGGGATCTTATTGTCTTGAACCACATAAGAAAATGGGCGCTGGATCTCCATCAGATCCTCCTGGGCGCTCCAGTAGGGCTTGGAACACGCTGTTATCGATTTTTCCGGTATCTGTCTGATGGTTCCAGTGGCTTTGAGCGGCGCTTTACAATGCTGTCAACGTATTTCTAACCAATAGTACAGGAATAAGTGGTGCAGTTGTTTAGCACTGCTCCTGTTCACAGCGATTCTAGATTCGAGACCCTGACCTTGTTCAGCACGTGTCATTTCCTTACACAAGTGTGCAGTATGTAACAGTTTGTTGACTGGTGAGTGCATTTCACATGTCTGCACATTGGATGTTGTGCGCTACTTATGTTGGTCTTCAGCGTTCATAATATCCACCAACACCTGCAGTTAGTTACTCAGTACGTGGTGTTCATCATGGACTGTGCGGATGGTCCCGGCGGAGGTTCAAGTCCTCCCTCGGGCATGGGTGTGTGTGTTTGTCCTTAGGATAATTTAGGTTAAGTAGTGTGTAAGCTTAGGGACTGATGACCTTTGCAGTTAAGTCCCATAAGTTTTCACACACATTTGAACACTACCTACCGAGATGCTGCAGGAGCGTCTCTGTTGCACCTGCTGTGTTCAGCCAAGCATTGCTTTGAAGAAGAACACGCATATCATTTACATTATATGGGCTGCTTGAAATCAGGTGGAAGCCTCCGGCAGAAGGAACCGAATGACAGCACTTGGTGGGAGATTCTGTTGCTCTGCGCATCTTTGTGTCCTCACTGTGCTCTCAGAACTGAAAAGTGCGACGTAACGCGATCGACAGGACACTAGAGAAGCTGCGCAGCAAATCACAAAGCTTCATCGGACTTTCATTGTGGTTTTACTTTCGCGACCGATTGTAGGTTGAACGAAAGAAAAAGCGCTCGTATTTGTATTAAGTTTACCTTTAAGCAGCATTTGAGTTGTGGTTTGTCAGGCTTTCTTGGCGCCCCTACTGTAGTTACACTTCTCGGGTTTGCCACCGGATTAACACTGTGCATCTCCCACAATATTTCTTCGAAGCAGCTTTTCGATGTTATCGGATGGTGGTGGTCATTCTCGTCACTGTTGCAACACTCGAGTGATGGTAATCGCGCCTCGGCGTCGAAATTTATCGTATCCGCAAGCAGGAATTGTGGGTACACGGAAAAGTGCTCACAGTTGCACGAAAGTAGTGTTCACAGGGACAGTTGTCGGGAGACGAAAAGATGCCATCCCTGCGTGCGTATTAGGCGATGACGGTGCTGCAGAATGCTGCTGCGGTTAAAAGCCGAAATAACTTTGTAATGCTCTGCATCGGGTCAAAAATTGGAGGTTTTTGTGTCTCCCGTTTTAATTTAATGGCCGCCAGTGGCGAATTCCACGCAACACCTAGTTGAAATTCCGCATCCCTGTCTGCGGCCGGTCCGGCCAGTGCTGCTTAGGGCAGTGGTTTCCAAAAGGTGGTCCGCGGGCCCCCGGGGGTCCGCGAGCTATGCCAAAGGGGTCCGCAAGATGCTATCAGAATAAAAAATATATTAAATATATTTCGTATGATAACAGATTTTTTGTTTTGGCCGCTTCCTGCATGAGCAGAGCTTTAGCGAACGCTAACTTCTGCGTCTAGCGTCTTCCTAGAGTGTAAGGAGATCGGCAGTGTGCATGAGCAACTTCTTATTCATACGGAAGTAAGATGGCTTTCTCGAGGTAAGATCTTGTCAAGGTTTTTTGAACTTAGAGACGAGGTTCGTTTCTTCCTTCTTGACACAAAGTACGCGGATATTCTCACTAATTTCTCTTGGCTTTGCTCAGTTGCGTACTTAACTGATGTGTTTGAACACTTGAATGTGTTAAATTTCAGTTTACAAGGGAAAAATGTAGACATGTTCAAAGCTGAGGATAAGCTTAGTGCTATGGTCAAAAAGCGTCAGATCTGGGCGTCAAGGATAAACGAGTCACTAACTAACTTTTCTACTTTAAAACAACTCTTGGAGTCATCAGAGGAGAGTTTGACTGACCAGATCAAGATCATTGTAGCCGAGCATCTACGCAGCGTAGCCATACTTTTAGAGAGTATTTCCCTAAACCTGACTCTGACGACTGGATTAGAAATCCCTTCAGCTGTGAAGAAATAGACAAAATCCAAGGCCTCACTGAAGAAGAGCAAGATCAACTTGTGGATCTGTCCAGCTGTGGTACGATGATAAACATTTTCATCAGTGACAAAATTACGGACTTCTGGGCATCAGAACTCACGAACTACAAGAAACTTGGATATAAAGCAATGAAAAAGATTCTTCCATTTGCAGACACATATCGGTGTGAGCAAGCATTTTCTTCCATGTTGAAGAATACTCAGTATTGTAGAACACTCAGTATAAGGTCGTTTATTGAAACTTAACTACACTTCTCGAACAACCACTATATGCACACAAAGAAAACAAATATCATGTAGACGACTATTCATCAAGAGCGTCGGTGAGGTCCGTCGGAGCTGGTCCTAGCTCGGCGAGGAACTGACTGTACTGCTGTTGCGCTGGCCTTATAAAGTTGGCAGAGGTCGGCGGAGTACTCCATCTTTCCCTGTGTCTGTGAGGCGACCTCTGCAGAAAAAGGTTCGCATTAGTCTCTAGCAAGTTCTGTTTATTTTGAAGAATCGGCTTCCTCTCGGTTGCGCCTGCAAGTGCTAGTGTATGTTATATGGTACACAGGGGTGTCTTGAGTGTAGTCTGCCTGGCAGACATGCGGTCGGATTTCAGAGTGAAAGTTTCAAGATTGGAACCTAATATTTCAGAAATAATGGACTCAAAGGTCAGATTGAACTCATCTCATTAAGAACTGAAAATTAAAACTAAGTGTCTACTGATTGGGCACTCTGTTGTAACTGTATTTTTTCAAATAAATAATACCTTGTATGAAATTAGTGTTTTCTTATTTTTCACACGTGTCTACTCAATGCAATCTCAAGTGTAGCGCACTTGAAAGACCAATACACTCAGTTTTAATTTTTTCCTGTCACTTTCAGTTCATACTGAATTTTTATTTTTTTAAGGAGTTTGTTATACTTAACAACCAGATTTGAAGACAAAGATTTTGAGCAATAATCAAAAATTGAAAAAGTTTGAAGCTCAATATTTTTTCAATGATGAATATGTCAATGTTTTTTCTAAGTACCAAAAATGGGAAAAGTATAAAAAGACTTAATTTGGCTGTTTTAGGTAATAATTGATACTGTGATGTAACAAGGAACCAATCATGCTCGAGGAGGGGGTCCTCGAGAAAATTTTGTTGGGAACCCCTGGCTTAGGGCATGCCACCGCTGTAGACGTATTCAGCATTCGCTGTCACTTGTGGGCCGATAAAGTGCTCGAAATTGCCTCGACTGTTGGGGGGCAAAGTCTATGTGACAGGCATCGATTACAAAATGAGAGCGCGTGGTATATGTTACAGAGACAAGGTGCCCCTGCAGCTGCTGGAGGAGGCGGGTCTGCGGCCGCTGGCGGTGGGCGAGTTCCACCTCACACGGGACACCTTCACGGCCGACGGCGCCTGTCCCAGGGTCATCCTGTTCCACCCAGACCGGCGCGCCGACCTGGCCCAGAGCCGCGTCGTGCGCGATTACCAGCTCATCCTGCAGGTACCAGGGATGTGCTGTCCCTGAGTAGCCTCCATTTTTAAGCCTATGTTGTAAATGTATCTTCACATGGGTCACAGAAATTGCATATTGACAAAAATATAGCCCAGCA
Organism: Schistocerca piceifrons; assembly: GCF_021461385.2. Taxonomy (NCBI): domain Eukaryota; kingdom Metazoa; phylum Arthropoda; class Insecta; order Orthoptera; family Acrididae; genus Schistocerca; species Schistocerca piceifrons. The sequence goes on along the minus strand of NC_060144.1, from coordinate 215,449,210 downwards.
ACATTGCCGGTAATAGAACTGCAGCTACATATTCGGCAACATTGTCGGCAACTGTTGCCGGCAATGTTTGCGCGAGAAGTATTTCCAAGGATAACATTGTGGCCGCAAAATGGACGAAAGCTATTGGAATGATTTGAAGTGGAATGATCATACAAAATTAATTGTTAGTAAGCCGGGTGCCAGGTTGAGATTCATTGGGAGTGTCCTTACAAAACGTAGTCCATCAACAAAGGAGGTGGCTTACAAAACACTCGTTCGACCTATACTTGATTATTGCTCATCAGTGTGGGATCCGTTCCAGGTCGGGTTGTCAGAGGAGAAAATCCAAAGAAGAGCGGCGCGTTTCGTCACACGGTTATTTGGTAAGCGTGATAGCGTTATGGAGATGTTTAGCAAACTCAAGTGGCAGACTCTGCAAGAGAGGAGCTCTGCATCGCGATGTAGCTTGCTGTCCAGGTTTCGAGAGGGTGCGTTTCTGGATGAGGTATCGAACATATTGCTTCCCCCTACTTATACCTCCCGAGGAAATCACGAATGTAAAATTAGAGAGAATCGAGCGCGCACGGAGGCTTTCCGGCAGTCGTTCTTCCCGCGAACCATACGCGACTGGAACAGGAAAGGGAGGTAATGACGGTAGCACGTAGAGTGTCCTCCGCCACACACCGTTGGGTGGCTTGCGGAGTATAAATGTAGATGTAGATGTAGAAATGAATCCGGCTCTTCTGTATTTGCATTCCACGAGAAAGAAAGTTAACAAGAAAAAGAGAACACGAGTTTTTCCAACTTCGCGGATTGCTTCCGAGACTAACTCCTGGCGAAACGATGCTCAGTGCAAACAGAGATGGCCAGAATTTGGATACACCAGAAACTCAGCTCATTACCCTGCCTAATACGGTGTAGGAGAACCGCTGACGTTCAAAACACCTTTCAGTCGTCTCGGATTGGATAAATATGGGATCTGTACGATTTTCAGGGGAATCTTACGCCATTCTCCCCTAAGATTATGGCAAGTTCACGTAACGTTGAGTTGGATAGCGTTCACGCGCACTTCTCTCCAAAGTGGTGCACAAAGACTCAATAATACTGAGGTCTACATCTACGTGATTACTCTGCTATTCACAATAAAGTGTCTGGCACAGGGCTCAATGAACCACCTTCAAGTTGTCTCCCTACCATTCCACTCTCGAACGGTACGCGGGAAAAACGAGCATTTTTCTGTGCGAGCCCTGATTTCTCTTATTTTATCGTGATGATCATTTCTCCCTACGTAGGTTGGTGCCAACAGAATGTTTTCGCAATCGGAGGAGAAAACTGGTGATTGAAATTTCATGAGAAGATTCCGTCGCAACTAAAATCGCCTTTGTTTCAATGATTGCCACTCCAATTCACGTATCATGTCGTTGACACTATCTCCCCTATTTCGCGATAATACAAAACGAGCTGCCCTTCTTTGTACTTTTTCGATGTCATCTGTCAGTCCCACCTGATGCGGATCTCACACCGTGCAGCAATATTCCAGAATTGGGCAGACAAGCGTGGTGTAAGCAGTCTCTTTAGTACACTTGTTGCACCTTCTAAGTGTTCTGCCAAATGGTCCGCAGCTCGTGGTCGTGTGGTAGCGTTCTCGCTTCCCACGTCCGGGTTCCCGGGTTCGATTCCCGGCGGGGTCAGGGATTTTCTCTGCCTCGTGATGACTGGGTGTTATGTGCTGTCCTTAGGTTAGTTAGCTTTAAGTAGTTCTAAGTTCTAGGGGACTGATGACCATAGATGTTAAGTCTCATAGTGCTGAGAGCCATTTGAACCTTTTTTTTCTGCCGATGAATCGCAGTCTTTGGTTTGCTCTGCCCACAATATTATCTATGTGATCGTTCCAATTTAGGTTATTTGCATTTGTAATCCCTAAGAATTTAGTTGAATTTACAGCCCTCAGATTTGTGTGACTTATCGCGTAATCGAAATTTAGCTGATTTCTTTTAGTACTCATGTGAATAACTTCACACTTTTCTTTATTCAGGATCAACTGCCACTTTTCGCACAATACAGATAACTTATCTAAATCATTTTGCAAGTCGTTTTGATCATCTGATGACTTTACAAGACGGTAAATGACAGCATCATCTGCAGACAATCTAAGACGGCTACTCCGATTGTCTCCTATGTCGTTAATGTAGATCAGAAACAATAGAGGGCTTATAGCACTTCCTTGGGGAACGCCGGATATTACTTCTGTTTTACTCGATGACTTTCCGTCTATTGCTACGAACTGTGATCTTTCTGACAGGAAATCACGAATCCAGTCGCACAACTGAGGCGATACTGCGTAGGCACGCAGTTTGGTTAGAAGACGCTTGTGAGGAACGGTGTCGTAAGCCTTCTGGAAATCTAAAAATATGGAATCAATTTGACATCCCCTGTCGGTAGCACTTACTACTTCATGACAGTAAAGAGCTAGTTGTGTTTCACAAGAACGATATTTTCTGAATCCGTGCTATGTGTCAAGAAATCGTTTCTTCTAGGTACTTCATAATGTTTGAATACAGTATATGTTCCAAAACCCTACTGCAAATCGACGTTAGTGATATATGCCTGTAAGTCAGCGGATTACTCCTACTTCCCTTGGTGGGTATTGGTGTGACTTGAGCAATTTACCAGTCTTTAGGTACGGATCTTTCTGTGAGCGAGTGGTTGTATATAATTGCTAAATATCGAGCTATTTTATCAGCATACTCTGAGAGGAACCTGACTGGTATACAATCTGGACCGGAGTGCTTGCGTTTATTAAGTGCTTTAACTGCTTTGTTACACCGACGATATCTACTTCTATGTTTCTCATCTTGGCAGTTGTTCTTGATTGGAATTCAGGAATATTTACTTCGTCTCCTTTGGTGAAGGAGTTTCGGAAAACATGTTTAATGACTCTGCTTTAGTGGCATTGCCTTGAATGACTTCACCGTTGTTATCGCGCAGTGAAGGTAATGATTGCGTCCTGCCACTGGTGTGCTTTATGTATGACCAGAATCTCTTTGGGTTTTCTGCCAGATTTCGAGACAGAATTTCGTTGTGGAAATTATTAAAAGCATCTCGCATCGCGCTATATTTCGAACTTCTGTAAAACTTAGCCAATCTTGGGGATTTTGCGTTCTTTTAAATTTTGCATGCTTTTTTTCGTTGCTACTGCAACAACGATCTGACCCGTTTTGTGTACCATGGGCGATCAGTACCATCACTTATTAATTTATGTGGTATATATCTCTCAATTGCTGTCGATACTCTGAAAACATTCCACAACTTTTCTACACTTACATGATCAGATCGGAAGGAGTGAAGACTCCAAGGCGTTAAGACCATTTTTATCAGCTTTTTTAAATAGATATGCTTTGCGTTTCTTTTTGATGGTTGTAAGTGTTACGGTATGCAGTCTAGCAGCAACTGCCTTGTTTTCGCTAATCCCTGTATTCGTCACAATACTCACTATTTGTCCAGAATCATTTGTTGCTAAAAGGTCAAGTATGCTTTCGCAACCATTTACGCTTCGAGTGGGCTCATGAACTAATTGTTCAAAATAATTTTCTGAGAAAGCATTCAGCACAATTTCGGATGACGTTTTATGCCTGCCGCCGGCTTTAAACGTATAATTTTTCCAGCATGTCAAGGGTAGATTGAAGTCACCATCGAATATAATTGTATGAGCAGGGTACTTATTTGAAATGAGACTCAAGTTTTTTTTAACTGTTCAGCAACTATAACTTCTGAGTCGGTGGTCGGTAAAACGATCCAATTAATAGTTTATTCCGATTGTCAGGTATAACTTCTATCCATACTATTTCACACGAACTATCTACTTCACTTTCGCTACAATGCAAACTACCTCTGACAGCAATAAATACTCCACCACCAACTGTATTTAATCTATCCTTTCTGAACACTGTTATATCGTTTGAAAAAATTTCGGCTGAACTTAATTCCGGCTTTAGCCAGCTCTCTGTACCTACAACTATTTCAGCTTCAGTGCTTTCTATTAGGGCTTGGAACTCTGGTTCTTTTCCAACACAGCTACGACAATTTACAACTACAATACCAATCGTTTCTACAACTACCTTACTGTGTTTTACCTGCCCACGTTTAGACGGACGCCTTTTCTGTGGTTCCTTGAGACCCTCTAACCTAAAAAACCGCCCAGTCCCTTCCACACAGCCGCCGCTACCCATGTAGCCGCCTCCTGTGTGTACTGGACTCCTGACCTATTAAGCGGAAAACGGAAACCCATCAGTCGATGGCGCAAGTCAAGGAATCTACAGCCTACACGGTCACAGAACCGCCTGAGCCTCTGATTCAGACCCTCCACTCGGCTCTGCACCAAAGGACCACTGTCGGTTCTATCGACGATGCTGCAGATGGTGAGCTCCGCCTTAATCTCGGAAGCAAGACTGTCAGTCTTTACCGTTTCCGCTAGCTGCCCAAAACCAGACAGAATCTGCTCCAATCCAAAGCGACACACGTCATTGGTACCAACATGAGCCGCCACGTGCAGCTGGCTGCACCCTGTATTCTTCATGGGATCCGGAAGTACCCTTTCCACATTCGGAATGACTCTCCCCGGAATGCACACTGACTTCCTTCCCCTCCTTGGTAGCCATGTTCCTAAGGGTCCACATTATGCCCGTAACGTTTGAGCTCCCAACTACCAGCAAACCCATCCTCTGTGAATTCCCAGACCTTGCGGGTCGAGAAGCTTCCCGTGGAAAAGGGTGGACGATTGCATCCTGCTCAGAGACATCGTCAGCCACAGATAACGCCCGAAACCTGTTCATCAAACGAACCGGGGAGGCCCTACAATCGCTCCTCGGAGAGCTTATCGCTGCCTGCCAGACTTTTCAATGATCTCCCACTCCACCACGGGTGAGGGGTCAACCTCAGAGGAGGCAGCACCCAGGGCAATCACAGCAGTGGACCGATCGGGGGAAACGTGGGACGTAGTCGACGTCCCTCGCATCCCTGCATTCGATCCCCCACAGACGCGCCCCCTGGCAGCAGCCTCAAGCTGTGTGACGGAAGCCAACGCAGCCTGGAGCTGTGAGCGAAGGGTCGCCAACTCAGCCTGCATCTTTACACAACAATCACAGTTCCTATCCATTATTGCAGTCGCTCCTGTTTTAAGTTCGTAAAAATGTGCAAAAAACGCACGGTGTACTCGCCTTATTAGCAGGGGGGAAATCGAAGTGCTCTCTCACTGACAGTCTGACACTGAGCTGTTCTAACCAAACAAACAGAAGCCTGTACGATACGAGGGTAGATACAACGGTCGATAGCAACGGTGGTACTGTACACTACACTGTTATTGAAATGAAAGGTTGTGCCTAGTAAGCTCTCGAACACACAAGAAATTAGGAAAATAAACTAGTAACTACACAGATAACTGAAAATCTACATCTACACCTACATCGACGTGATTACTCTGCTATTTATAATAAAGTGCCTGGAAGGGGGTTCAATGAACCACCTTCAAGCTGTCTCTCTAGTGTTCCACTCTCGAACGGCACGTGGAAAAACGAGCACTTAAATTTTCCTGTGTGAGCCCTGATTTCTCTTATTTTATCATGACGATCATTTCGCCCTATGTTGGTGGGTGGCAACAGAATGTTTTCGATATTGGAGGAGTAAACTGGTGATTGAAATTTTATGAGAAGATCCTGTCGCAACGAAAAACGCCTTTGTTTTAATGATTGCCACTCCAATTCATGTATCATGTCTGTGACACTATCTCCCCTATTTCGCGATAATACAAAACGTGCTGCCCTTCTTTGCACTTTTTCGATGTCATCCATCAGTCCCACCTGATGCAGATCCCACACTGCACAGCAATACTCCAGAATAGGGCGGACAAGCGTGGTGTAAGCAGTCTCTTTAGTAGACCTGTTGCACCTTCAAAGTGTTCTGCCAGTAAATTACGGTCTTTGGTTTGCTCTACCCACAATATTGTCTATGTGATCGTTCCAATTTAGGTTATTTGTAATTGTAATCCCTAAGTATTTAGCTGAATTTACAGCCTTTAGATTTGTGTGAAATATCGTGTAAACGAAATTTAGCTGATTTCTTTTAGTACTCATGTGAATAACTTCATACTTTTCTTTATTCAGGGTCAATTACCACTTTTCGCACCATACAGATATCTTATCTCAATCATTTTGCATGTCCCAGAATGACATTTTCACTCTGCAGCGGAGTGTGCGCTGATATGAAACTTCCTGGCAGATTAAAACTGTGTGCCCGACCGAGACTCGAACTCGGGACCTTTGCCTTTCGCGGGCAAGTGCTCTACCATCTGAGCTACCGGACTCACGGCCGGTACTCACAGCTTTACTTCTGCCAGTATCTCGTCTCCTACCTTCCAAACTTTACAGAAGCTCTCCTGTGAACCTTTCAGAACTAGCACTCCTGAAAGAAAGGATACTGTGGAGACATGGCTTAGCCACAGCCTGGGGGATGTTTCCAGAATGAGATTTTCACTCTGCAGCGGAGTGTGCGCTGATATGAAACTTCCTGGCAGATTAAAACAGTGTGCCCGACCGAGACTCGAACTCGGGACCTTTGCCTTTCCGCTGCAAAGTGAAAATCTCATTCTGAAAACATCCCCCAGGCTGTGGCTAAGCCATGTCTCCACAGTATCCTTTCTTTCAGGAGTGGTAGTTCTGCAAGGCTCGCAGGAGAGGTTCTGTAAAGTTTGGAAGGTAGGAGACGAGATACTGGCAGAAGTAAAGCTGTGAGTACCGGCCGTGAATCGTGCTTCGGTAGCTCAGATGGTAGAGCAGGAGGTTTCATATTTTGCATGTCATTTTGATCATCTGATGACATTACAAGACGGTAAATGACAGAATCCTCTGCAAACAATCTAAGACGGCTACTCAGATTGTCTCCCGTGTCGTTAATATGGATCAGGAAGAATAGAGGGCCTATAACACTTCCTTGGGGAACGCCGGATATTACTTCTGTTTTACTCGATGACTTTCCGTCTATTACTACGAACTGTGACCTTTCTGACAGGAAATCACGAATCCAGTCGCACAACTGAGGCGATACTCCGTAGGCACGCAGTTTGGTTAGAAGATGCTTGTGAGGGACGGTGCCGAAAACCTTAATAAGTCGCTCCTGTTTGAAGCTTGTAAAAATATGTAACAAGCGAACGGCGTACTCGCCTTATTAGTAGAAGGAACTAGCTGTGCGCTCTCGATGACAATCTAACCGACACTGATGACGGGGGTATGCCAGAGTAGCTGCGTAGAAGTACGGTCACAAAAACTGTCCTGAACGAAGGGAGCTGTGTGGACAGGAGCCTTGTTGTCTTGCACCACAGCTTGGGAACAAATATTGTACTAAGGGATGGACCTGATCAGCCCATGGCAGTAATGCAACTCCAGAGAATACCAATGGGGCCCAAATGAGGCAATGCCTCGATGTGGCTGGCCAAACCATCACTGAATCTCCACCATGTTTCACTCTTAGACGTAAGCTCGGCCAGAAACTGAAAATAGTATGAAACAAGACTCATCCGACCAAATATCCTCCTTCCATTGCTCCATGTTGCAGCTTTATGGTTTTGACACCACCATGCATTTATATCAGTGATGGGTGGTCGTGGAATTCCTGCTGGTCCTGCAATTCCCATCTTATAGAGCTACCTTCGTGTTGTTTTTATGCTGACCGGGTTCGCGAGTGTGACATTCAGTTCCATTGAGTTTTGCAGCTGTAGTCCTTTTATTTTTGGTGACAATCCTCGTCAATGACCGTCCATCACGATAACACACACTTTCGTCCGCGTTGTGACTTAGCGGATGATGTTTTTCCGCTTTCGCTGTATGAGGTATTAATCTTCAATACTGTGTCTCTTGAAACACCGAATATTTGGGCTACCATTGTTACAGTAGTGCCCACCATACGAGCAGAAACAATCTGTCCACATTCCAGTCCTCTTAGCGTTGACATAATGGACTCACAACTACGCAGAACACTGTTCGAACCACGACTGACACAACCTATTGAGGGCATTGCACAATGCCGTTCGTAGTCTAATACAACAGAGCCGCCACCTTCTGGTTTGCTTAGCTTATGCATTAATGTTCACGCTTGCATTTCTCGCGGTATTCCCATATTTTCGTCCAACTCCTGTATGTTTAAAAGAATACTGAAGTAGGATTTTGAATACATCGTAAAGGAAACTTTCTGGCAGATTAAAACTGTGTGCCAGACCGAGACTCGAACTCGGTAGTTCGAGTCTCTGTCCGGCACACAGTTTTAATCTGCCAGAAAGTTCCATATCAGCGCACACTCCGCTGCAGAGTGAAAATCTCATTCTGGAAACATCGTAAAGGAGTTCGTCCGGAAATTGTGAAGACCAATACCAATATGAAAGACTGTAGATCAGCTTACAAACTGATTGGCGATACCCTCCCATTTTTCGCTACTCGTGATTCGTGCAAAAGTTCGTTGTGCATTTTCTAGGTGCACTTCTGACCTATATGTCTCTTGGGACCAGACATTTGCAAATCTTTGGCGGAAAAAATCAAGGAATTCATTAACATGTTAAGTATGCCATGAGTATCCTGGGCCTGACAGCGTTCTTTTCGTTTAGGCAAAGTCAGTCCATGGGGACTGACAGCACACTTTTGGTTAAGAAGACGTCATTGCGTAGGAACGCCATTGTCTAGAGTAAAAAACAAATTTTTGAAGTTCCAGCATACTGATGGAAGATAGGGCCAGCAACCTTTTTTTTTCCTTTATTGAGTTTCGATTCCCCCGAATGGGGCGGGCCAGCAGCAGCTTAGTACGCTTCTCTTCAGCCAACAGAATTTGTTTTAAAACAACGAAGATAATAAATAATGAAAGCAGGCAATGAAATTGGTGACTTAAACGGTAAAATGGCGGAAAATTCTGGAACTTAAAACATAAAACAAAGGGTTGGTGATGCTAATAAAATACACAGGAAGCAGAGAGGTAAAATAATAGACAGACAATTAAAAAACACGGCGACAGTCTGGTTTCTGTTTGCAAGAGATATAAAAATCACACCCAGTGACAGCATGATTTCTGTTCACAACACTTTGGAAAGACGCACAACACTGAACACTCACTTGAACACTGCACTAAAAAGTATGCAGAAATATGACACACCACAGCCGAGGGCAGATGGGGGGAACCTGGAGAGATGATGGGAGAGGAAAGGAGGAAGGAGAGGAAAAACGAAGTGGGGGGGGGGGAGGAGCCAACGGAGGACGTGGACTCATAAGAGTGGGGGGGGGGGGGGACTGGGCAGACAGGAGAGGAAGTTGGGAAAGGCAGTGGAGGGAAATGCAAAAGGAATCGTGGGGGGGAGGGGGAGGAAGGGAGGCAGAGAGAGGGTAGGTGGGGAAAAAACAGGATGGAAGGAGGGGAAGAGGGAGCCCCGGGAAAGGACAGAGGAAAGGAGGGGAAGATTATTATCAGAGTTGATAGGAGGGATAAATGGAGGGAGAGAGGGCATCATCCGGGAGGGGGAGAGGGCCGGATTTTCTTCCGATATCCGTCATAGTTGCGTGAACAGTGATTTCCTTGTGGTGATTGCTTTTGGACCATTACGTCCATCTTCAAACCATGACCGTACATCAGTCGTCGTCAAACTTCGGCCTGCAGGTCGAATGCTACCGAATCAATTACTCGTGCTGCCCACGATTGTCAGCCGTATTTTATAATAGTATGCGTCTAGAAACTAACAGCCAAATTCACTGGCAGAGGGTCACTGCCGTATTAGTCGATATAATAGGTAGAACGTCTTACTGTTTGTCTTCCAGTATTGACAACCCATGGAAGTTCGCGAGTGGTTTCGTGAATGCGCGTTAGATAGATTATCATCTTCCAATGCAGTTCCTATTTGTAGCAAGGAACATGAAATTAAATTAAGACTGTTCCAAAACAACGCATTGAGTAGAAGAAAAATGACCCTGAACACATATAGTAAACATTTATACACGTTCGTAGGCTTGCACGGCAGTGAACCGCCTTGAAGAGAATTGCAGCGATTCTGTAGAAACTTCTGCAATTTAGTTGTTTTACTAGTTTACAACGACGTGACTCAGTACCAAAAATTATTTTAACCAAAGTTTATGCACGTATCTCATTTTCCATAATGCATTTAAATATAAGTACAGTTACTGTTATAAACCAACTAAACATCTGCTCACAGAGAGGACAAACAACATGTCGTCAGGCAATTACATTGTTACAACTGTGGGATTGCTGAGGTGGCATCTGTCTCAGAGATAAGTCGACACAAAATGCCCTGAATGGTGCCGACTTTTAACGATCAGTACTTGGGGCCGGAGGCCAATTTATAGCGCCCTTTGTGGAGTCTGTTTGGGATTCGTAATGTATTAATTTATGTATGTTACTAATTAATAATAAGACGAGTATATATGTGGGCCAAGTGCCGCTCAACAATGTCAGAATTGTCTCCTGAGCAAAAATGTTTGATGACCACTACTTTGGATCGTCTCTCAAAAGTTCAATCCTCGTCGACGAACCAAACAAAAATTTTAACAAAAATATTATGATCCTGATGAAACACTGTAAGAGGCGACCAAAATGTTTTCGTTCGAAGGCCATACTAACCCATTGCCTACATTTTGGTGCTTATACACTCGCGTCAGAGTCGCGCTGGGTTGCATATTCAGTGCAGCAACGCCCCGAAACGGAAACTTTTTTATCGTCTCTTATATGTATTGATGGGTCTCTACGACCATTCAAAGGACGAATTACATTCAGGCAATACTTGAAACAAAAGAGACTCAAGCATGGCATCAAAATGTTTAAATTGTGGTACGATAGTAGATACTGCGATAGTTTTCGAATAGTAAAAAAAAATACCACACCAACAAATGTTGTGATGAATTTGTGTCAGAATGTTCGGTTAAAACTTACGGGATATTAATGCTAGAGCCCCCTCAAGCCTAAGTGTCAGTAGGCGTTTTAGCTCGGAAGATGTGTCCCGCAGTGGGACACCAAGCGTCAGGAAGATGTTTCATACATCGACCACGGCATCTCAGCCAGGGAGTTTTTACTGAAGAAGACGCCAGTCGTGAAAACCTACATTGGATGATTGTGTCATGACGTTTTCAGTAAAGGCCATACAATACTGTTAATTCATATAAACTTGTAGATTTGGCAAGAAAGCTCGTAACAAAGAGCATGCACCAACAAATATTGTGATGAATTTGTGTCAGAATGTTCGGTTAAAACTTACGGGATATTAATGCTAGAGCCCCCTCAAGCCTAAGTGTCAGTAGTCGTTTTAGCTCGGAAGATGTGTCCCGCAGTGGGACACCAAGCGTCAGGAAGATGTTTCATACATCGACCACGGCATCTCAGCCAGGGAGTTTTTACTGAAGAAGACGCCAGCCGTGAAAATCTACATTGGATGATTGTGTCATGACGTTTTCAGTAAAGGCCATACAATACTGTTAATTCATATAAACTTGTAGATTTGGCAAGAAAGCTCGTAACAAAGAGCATGCATTTGGCTGGTACCCTTCGACTAAATCGCAAAGGAAAACCCAAAGAAACTGTAACAACCAAAATGAAACGCGAGGAACTGATTGCAAAAGAGAATAATCAGGGAATTACGGTCCTGAAATGGAAAGACAAAATAAACGTTTTGGTTCTTTCCAGCAAAAATTAGAGTGAAATGAGCAATGTTTATCTATATAAACGATTTGGGAGACAATCTGAGCAGCCGTCTTCGGTTGTTTGCAGATGACGGTGTCGTTTATCGACTAATAAAGTCATCAGAAGATCAAAACAAACTGCAAAACTATTTAGAAAAGGTATCTGAATGGTGCGAAAAGTGTTAGCTGACCAAAAAGAACGAAAAGTGTGAGGTCATCCACATGAGTGCTAAAAGGAACTCGTTAAACTTCGGTTACACGATAAAACAGTCTAATCTAAAAGCCGTAAATTCAACTAAAGACACCTTCCGTGTCAAAATTTGTACAACATCAGTTGATCGGTATGAGACGCTCACATCCGTTGGTTGTCAGTACTGGAAGACAAAGAGTAAAATATTCCCCCCCTCATATCCTCTAACCCCGCAGTGGCAGCACCGCTTAACCTCTATCCTTGAGGCAAACGGTTGGTTTTAATTAGCTCACGGCCGAATTTACCAATGTTAATTAAAGTTAAACACGTCTTAAAATATTACTGTCTCTGTAAATATTTTTGTTTGTTGCTGAGCAGGAAAACTTCACTCTTAAAAAGCTCTTACTTTTAGTGAGTTTTTGGATATGGCTGTTAGTTGCTAGATGCATTTTATTATAAAATAGAGCTGAGAGGCGCAGGCCGCAAGAATAATCGATTCGCCACAAACCCATTGCCGCCAAAACAGAAAGCCCAGGAAAATCGGCTCCATGCTCAACGTGTTAAGGGCGTTTGAAATAAAAATGAAATGTTTGCGTTGATATTTTGCTTTGGTCCAACAGAACAGACAACCATGAACTTCATAAATGCGACACAACTACGACCAGAGCTATGGGCCGCGAAAATTTCAAATGTTGAAATGTGTGTGAATTCAAATGGTTCATTTTGTGGCGGCGTTCGTAGCGACAAACAATTCGCTGTAGAAACGGCTTACGAAGTCACCGCCACACTTTTAATAGCGGGCCGACCGGTCCGCTGGAACAGTGAACAGAAAGATGAAAACCCAAACACTCTGCTTAAATAAAAGTCGGTACTTATCTTTATTAACGAAGATACAGAAACACAGTAGTGAACTCCGTGTCTACAGAGATCTGTCTAGTTCGAGTCGGAGCGGCTAGGTCAGCGTCGGCTGACGACAAACAACAACTCTGCTGCGATGAACACACAACTCACTAGCAAGTACACAATTCGGTGGCGAGTATACAACTGAGCGGCGAATACAGAACTGTCCTAGCGCTCGCGACTCCAGCGCTTAAGAAACCAGAAGCCAGCGGTGGCGCGCGCAGACTTGCGGCGATTTGCTGTCTCGCTGGCGCTGCTTATGCGGACGGCGTCCGGACTTTGATGCTGCCAACCTTTTGGCGGCGGGCTCGGGTGGCATTACTGGCTAGGATATAACACTCCTCCCCCCAAATCGCCGCACCGTCGTTGAATAATGACGTGGCGAACGTCGACGGCGGGGGAGGGGTCTGGCCGCAGGCGTAGCAGAAGAGACCGTGGCGGAGACTGTTGTCGGTGGCAGTCCCCGGTCCGCACCCCAGCATTGGCTGCGCGGGGCCTCGGGAAACACCGACTGAAAACCGAGGTCGGGGTGCACGCCTGTGACCACGGGCGCAGCTTCTGGTACTGGACGTGACGGGGAGTCGGGACCCACGAAGAGAGGCAGCGTCTCCTGACGCTGCGTCGACGGCTGCTGAGTGGGCGCCGGACAAGGCGCTGCGGTGTCAGACTCCTTGGGGGTGCCCAAGGAAAGCGGCTGCAGGACAGGCTGCACAGCCACCGCTTGGGAAGGCGGCCCGGCTGAGGGGTCGACGTCCATCAGCTCCGAAGGCGGTGACGACTGACGAGGGACCGCAGGCGCCGGAGCGACCACCTGGGGCGCTCCCGGATGAAGCTGCGCGGGAGGCATCAACGGGACGGGCTGTCGGCGTGGTAGCGGCGACGGCTGCTGCTGCTGCCCTGGGGGCGGCAGCGAAGTCGGAAGGCGCGGCTGGAACCCGCCGCGGACCAAGTCTGTGGACAAAGAACGAGCGGCAGAATCTGGGCGGCCAGCGCGGCGCAACTGGTTCTGATGCCTCCTGTGCACCCCAGTAGCACCTTGAACAGTATAAAAACCGCGACCCTGGACACTTATCACGGTACCACGTTCCCAACGACGGCGACCGTGATAAACTCTGAAAAAAACGGCGTCGTTGCGCTGAAAACGCGTGCGATGCTCAGAAGCGGCGGGTCGATCCGGGGGGTGCAACAACCGTAGTAGGGTGCGATGACGACGGCCGTGGAGAAGCTCCGCAGGCGAAGGGCCGTCGCGTGGCGTGGTCCGGTACGACGACAGGAACGTGATGAGGGCCTGCTGACGAGAGTGCGTAGCACGAAGGCGGTCCATATGATCCTTGAATGTGCGTACAAAACGTTCCGCTGCACCATTCGATTGAGGGTGGAACGGCGGAGTAAGAACATGGCGAATGCCATTGGTAGAACAAAAACTTTCAAATTCAGCAGAGGTAATGGCAAGAGTCGTCAGAGGAATCGAAGACATCATCCGCAGCAATCGGCAATCTAGAAAGCGCGTCAGCGTTTGCATGCTGAGCTGTAGGGCGATACAGTATCTCATACTGGTATTGTGATAACAAAAGAGCCCAACGTTGTAGTCTCTGAGCTGTCCGCTGAGGAACTGGTTTAGACGGATGAAACAGTGACGTCAGGGGCTTGTGATCTGTTACTAAATAGAATGGTCTACCATAGAGGTAGTGATGGAATTTTGTGACACCGAACACAATAGCCAACGCTTCCTTGTCCAATTGGCTATAATTACACTGAGCTTTGTTTAGCAATTTAGATGCGAACGCAATAGGACGTTCGGTGTTACCGACTCGGTGAGACAACACAGCACCGAGGCCGAAAGAAGAGGCATCACAAGCTAACACCAGAGGCTTGTTAGGGTCGTAATGGACCAGACAACGATCATTCAATAAAGCCTCTTTAAGCTGCTGAAAGGCTGATTGGCAATCAGCTGACCACACAAACGGAACATTCTTACGGCGGAGACGATGCAACGGTGCAGCAATCAGTGATGCATTAGGTATAAACCTAATATAATATGTCAATTTCCCAAGAACTGCTTGCAATTCATGCAGATTGCGAGGGGCGGGCAAATCACGAATAGCTGCTAAATGTGACTGGGAGGGATGAATGCCTTGAGCATTAATAACATGTCCCAGATACTCCATCTCCGTAAGGAAAAATGAACATTTATCGATGTTGCAACGTAGGCCTGCCTGAGACAACACTTTAAACAAACACTCCAAATTACGGAAATGTTCAGCAGCCGTCCGACCGGACACAACAATATCGTCTAAATAGTTGCAACACGATGGCACATTAGCCAGAAGTTGTGACAAAAAACGCTGAAAAACAGCTAGAGCTGACGCACAACCAAAAGGCAAACGCAGAAAACGGAACAACCCCAACGACGTGTTTATGACAAAATACTGTTGTGATTGCTCGTCGAGGGGTAATTGCAAATATGCTTCACGGAGATCAATTTTGGAAAAGAAACGAGCTTCCCCTAACTTATCCATCAGCTCGTCCGGTCTAGGCAAAGGAAAAGAATCAATGACAGTCTGAGGATTAACTGTCGACTTAAAATCACCACACAAACGTAACTTGCCAGACGGTTTCTTTATAATAACTAAGGGAGAAGCCCACTGGCTCGCTGAAACGGGTTGAATAACGCCGTTGTTTTGCCAACGACGAAGTTCATCTTCTACAGGTGCCCGGAGGGCGTGAGGCACTGGACGAGCACGACAAAATCGAGGCTGAGCATTATCTTTTAACGTAATATGAGCGGCAAAGTTCGCAGCACAACCTAGTTCGTCTTTAAATATGTCACTATATCGTTTACACAAATCGGTTATGCTGTCTTGAGGAACAACAACAGAATTAATTTGCAACACATTGTCTTGGATAGACAGGCCAAACAAGTCAAAACAGTCTAATCCGAAAATGTTTACACTGTCTGTAGCGCGGAGCACTGTGAATGAAACTGTTTTTGTATTGCCACGAAATGTGGCTGGCACGCTACATACACCTAACACAGGAATTTGTTCTCCACTATAAGTAGCCAAAGAATGTTTTGCCGCTGAAAGTTTAGGGCGGCCGATAGCCGCATACGTAGCACTATTTATGAGAGTCACAGACGCACCAGTGTCTAATTGAAAATTGAAGGTCTTATCCTGGATGCGTAGCTTCACAAATAGTTTATTACACTGTCTCTGGATCGGTGCAGTGGAGGCGGAAGACACAAAATCAGCGCGTTTAGCGCGTGTTCGCTGCTTACGACAACTCGTGGGTTGGGCGGGTGGAACAACAACTCCCGCTTCACTTGCAGTCTGTACCTTACTTTTTACAGCGTTTGAATTACGCTTGGGTCGCATAGCAGAGGGCTGGGTGGGTGGCTTATTGCGAACAAGTTTATTACCCACACGAACCGTGGAAGAGTCTTGAAACGCGACCTTCTGGGCGGGCTGGCTTTGAAGAACATGAATATCCATGGGCTGGGCAGCACTAGAATTGTTCTTGCGTTTACGCAAACAAACAGTCTGGATGTGTCCTTTCCTTTGACAAAAGTGACAAACCGCGTTTCTTAACGGGCAACGTTCACGAGGATGAGCAAGAACACACTTAGGGCAAGACTTAACTCTATCATTTTGCACACGCGACCGACGAATGTGTTTAACATGACGCGGTCGGCTAGTGTTTACAGTCTGACTCTGCCGGTGGGGCCGCGGGCGTGTCATAACTTGCTTAGCACAGGCAATTTGAGAAATACATGGCTGATCTAACTCACACTCAGCATAGTCAAAAGTATCTTGGGCTTCAATGATGTTCATCACAGTCTCTAATGACGGGTCAGGCAACTTTAAGATAGCAGCACGAATACGAGAATCTGCAATGTTTTGAGTAATAGTGTCTCGTAACATGACATCACTGTAGGAAGCTCCACACACACAATTAAATCGGCACTGACGGGTGAGGCCCCGTAAATCTGTTAACCACTGTTTATTAGGTTGATGTGGCAGTTTCTTTAATCTGAAGAACTTGAATCTGGCTGCTGCCACATGAACTCGCGACTCGAAATACTCAGCAAGCTTGTTAACAACAACGTCATAGTCTAAAGCTTCTGGCTGGGATTCCGGGAACAACTTACAAAGTAGTCGATAGGCTTCCACGCCTGCAGTGGAAATTAAATAAAGCTGCCGCTCAGTACCTGTGATTTTGTAGACTGTCATGTGCGCCTGCAACTGCGCGAAATATTCTCGCCATTCTTCTCTTGATGCATCAAAAGCACGGAAAGGTGGTGCTGCCTGTGCTTGTTCCTTTTGTGTTGGAGGAGTAGCCGCTTGTTTGTCGATTGCTTCCACCAGACTTTGTATTTGCTGACTCTGTAACAAGATCAACTGTTGTAAGTCGGCAGACATAGAGAACACAAATTAAACCAGCCCCCAAAATTTTATCGCTGTAATTAGTATAACCAGAAACAAGTTGAACCAGCCCTGCACACGAGTTCCGAAGCCCTCGTCGCCAGTTTTGTGGCGGCGTTCGTAGCGACAAACAATTCGCTGTAGAAACGGCTTACGAAGTCACCGCAACACTTTTAATAGCAGGCCGACCGGTCCGCTGGAACAGTGAACAGAAAGATGAAAACCCAAACACTCTGCTTAAATAAAAGTCGGTACTTATCTTTATTAACGAAGATACAGAAACACAGTAGTGAACTCCGTGTCTACAGAGATCTGTCTAGTTCGAGTCGGAGCGGCTAGGTCAGCGTCGGCTGACGACAAACAACAACTCTGCTGCGATGAACACACAACTCACTAGCAAGTACACAATTCGGTGGCGAGTATACAACTGAGCGGCGAATACAGAACTGTCCCAGCGCTCGCGACTCCAGCGCTTAAGAAACCAGAAGCCAGCGGTGGCGCGCGCAGACTTGCGGCGATTTGCTGTCTCGCTGGCGCTGCTTATGCGGACGGCGTCCGGACTTTGATGCTGCCAACCTTTTGGCAGCGGGCTCGGGTGGCATTACTGGCTAGGATATAACAGTTCAAATGGCTCTGAGCACTATGGGATTTAACTTCCGAGGTCATCAGTCCCCTAGAACTTAGAACTACTTAAACCTAACTAATCTAAGGACATCACACACGTCCATGCCCGAGGCAGGATTCGAACCTGCTACCGTAGCGGTCGCGCGGTTCCAGACTGTAGCGCCTAGAACTGCTCGGCTTCCACGGCCGGCTGTGTGAATTCCTAAGGGACCAAGCTGCTGAGGTCATCAGTCCCTAGACGTGCACACTATTTAAACTAACTTATGCTAAGAACAACACACACACCCATGCCCGAGGGAAGGCTCGAACCTCCGGCGGGAAAAGCCACGCATTCCGTTACACGGCGCCTCAAACCGCGCGGCCACTACGCACGTTCCGCGAAAAGTAATGTACACAAAGACCGTAATGAACAAAGGACAGTTGGCAATTGGTTGCGTACATACATGGAAAACACTCATTAGACTGTTCATTACATTCAGGAAGTCATGTAATTCTTCTTCACTCCTACTGCTTAACAGTACTCAATTAGCGTAGATTACATTTTCATACTTAATTACATATTCGTCTAAATAAAAAGCTCCTATGTCGGCGATTGCTGCTGAAACACTGTCTCCACGTACGCGTACACCATAATTACGGCCGAACCGCACAATAACCCTAGGTTGGGTGTGGGGCGGCGGTGGGGTGGGTGGACTACCGTGGCCTATTGTGGGGTTGTGAACCACAGAGGGCTACGACGGGACGAAGCCTCTCCGTCGTTTCTAGGTCCCCAGTTTAATACACAATACACAAATAAAAAGCTCTGTGAAAGCATCTTACTCTGGGCCGGGAGCAGGAAAATTCGCGGAAGGGGCTCTGACACCTGGAAAAACCGAACGTTACGCAGAGTGTCCCATGCTTTAAGAAAGCCGCCCCTCAGTACCAGATGCTAAAAGAAACAGATCAGGTGGTATGTCATGTGGTGACACGATGACCCCAGAATATGTTTTAATGAGCTGTGTGTGGTGGGGGAGGGGGGGGGGGGTATGCCATCTTCGGCGGAGACTTGGAAGAATGCTTTTGCGGATGGAACGCTGGAAAGCCGGATTTCTTCGAAATACACAGACCGCTGTAGATAACATCTGAGAGTGCAATGAGGAACAGCACAGTTTTGGTCACCTTTGAAGTTTTGGAACGTGACCACCGAGCTCGGGCACTGCTAGACAAAATGTTTAACACAATCTGAAAACCGCCTTTAATGGTAACATAAACAATTCGAAGTGTGGAGAAAAACACGGCAGTGCTCACTGAGGTCCATCCTCATTGGCCACAGACAGAGACAGAAAACCGAACGAGGTGGCGCAGTGGCTAGCACAGTGGACTCGCATTCGGGAGGACAACTATTCAATCCCGCGTCCGGCCATCCTGATTTAGGTTTTCAGTGATTTCCCTAAATCGCTCCAGGTAAATGCCAGGATGGTTCCTTTGAAAGGGCACGGCTGACTTCCTTCCCCGTCTTTCCCTAATCCGATGAGACCGATGACCTCGCTGTCTGGTCTCCTTCCCCAAAACAACCCAACCCAACAGAGACAGAAAGACAGTGAGAGATAGTTTTGTCAGTTCCAGGTGCTAGGTAGCTCCTGTTACTAGTTACGCACGTGACATTGGGGAAAGGGAAGGAGACCAGGGTCTTTTCAGACAGCTTTCCACTGGTCGGCACTTGGAGTGTCTATCGCTTAGCCCATCAAGTTACATGTTAAAAGAAAAATGTAGAGACACGAGTCTTCCTTGTAGAAAGCAGACAGCACAAAATCACTCTTCAGCCAAGTCTCATCTGCCAGGTGTTTTTTCACCAAACCCTCTCTACAGCCAGGTGTCTCTGCAGCTAGGTCCCTCAGTGAGCACTTGATGAGCTGGCGACTTAGGCATTTTTCTGGCTGATTCGAATTCAGGTGCATATGCAAATTGTTGCTACGAAACCAATAACTGATTTTGCCACTACTTCAGCTTCCACCTGCAGGTTAGCATGGTGAGATGTAGCAGCTATAGCGAGATGAGCTATAGGGAAACACAAGTCATTTTTATTGAGACTCGGTAATTTCAGACTTCATTCTGAAGACTTTTCAGGCGCAAGAGGTTCAATATATTTTAACTCGGGCCATAGATGCAAACGGATACCCTTTTATTGAACTTCCTGTTTTTAACCTTCAGAATACTAAGGGGGCAGGGGGTACTTGTCCCCACTTTTTAAAGACATTGTAATGTAGTTATGTATTTTATATTTTAAAATTTTGAAAAAAAAGGTTTCTTGTACTCGTTCCGTAATTGTTTTAATTTTTTGAGTAAAACTTAAGCCAAAATTTAAGTCCTAGTTGTGGGCCTGACTTTCACAATAAATGTCATATTCGTATTGTTAAGTTCAGGACTTTCTATACTGTAGCATTCCTTTCTCTGTACAATCCAGATTTCATGGAAAAAAATGGCTCTGAGCGCTATGGGAGTCAACATCATAGGTCATAAGTCCCCTAGAACTTAGAACTACTTAATCCTAACTAACCTAAGGACATCACACACACCCATGCCCGAGGCAGGATTCGAACCTGCGACCGTAGTAGTCCCGCGGTTCCGGACTGCAGCGCCAGAACCGCACGGCCACCGCGGCCGGCAGATTTCATGGAAGTATGAATCATTGCAGTGATACAGCGTGTGAATGTTACATTCATCTTTAAGTTTTGCACACTAGTGTGTTTAAAAGTTGTGGTACGCCCATATTGGAGTCCGACGATTGGTACGGGCGGGTCCTCAGGAGCCGATAAGCTAACAGTATCTACGCCGCCCACGCATCACGGCCCTTTGCTCTCGTCAGCAAAGAAAATTTTTTCTCACGACTAACACTATTGCGACAGACACTGATGTATACAGGTGGTCCTAATACACTACTGGCCATTAAAATTACTACACCACGAAGATGACGTGCTACAGACGCTAAATTTAACCGACAGGAAGAAGATGCTGTGATATGCGAATGATTAGCTTTTCAGGGCATTCACACAAGGTTGGCACCGGTGGCGACACCTACAACGTGCTGACATGAGGAACGTTTCCAACCGATTTCTCATACACAAACAGCAGTTGACCAGCATTGCCTGGTGAAACGTTGTTGTGATGCCTCGTGTAAGGAGGAGAAATGCATACTATGACGTTTCCGACTTTGATAAAGGTCGGATTGTAGCCTATCACGATTGCGGTTTATCATACCACAACATTGCTGCTCGCGTTGGTCGAGATCCAATGACTGTTAGCAGAATATGGAATCGGTGGCTTCAGGAAGGTAATACGGAACGCCGTACTGGATCCCAACGGCCTCGTAGCACTAGTAGTCGAGATGACAGGCATCTTATCCGCATAACTGTAACGGATCCTGCAGTCTCGTCTCCATCCCTGAGTCAACAGACGGGGGCGTTTGCAAGACAACAACCATCTGCACGAACAGTTCGACGACGTTTGCAGCAGCATGGACTATCAGCTCGGAGACCCATGGCTGCGGTTACCC
Organism: Schistocerca piceifrons; assembly: GCF_021461385.2. Taxonomy (NCBI): domain Eukaryota; kingdom Metazoa; phylum Arthropoda; class Insecta; order Orthoptera; family Acrididae; genus Schistocerca; species Schistocerca piceifrons. The sequence continues at coordinate 215,427,853 of NC_060144.1, read as the reverse complement.
TTGGCGCTGCATCACAGACAGGAGCGCCTGCGATGGTGTACTCAACGACGAAACTGGGTGCACGAATGGCAAAACGCCATTTTTTCGGATGAACCCAGATTCTGTTTACAGCATCATTATCGTCGCATCCGTGTTTGGCGACATCGTGATGTACGCATATTGGAAGCGTGTATTCGTCATCGCCATACTGCCGTGTCACCCGTCGTGATGGTATGGGGTGCCATTGGTTACACGTCTCGGTCACCTCTTGTTCGCATTGACGGCACTTTGAACATTAGACGTTACATTTCACATGTGTTACTACCCGTGGCTCTACCCTTCATTCGATCCCTGCGAAACCTTACATTTCAGCAGGATAATGCACGACCGCATGTTGCAGGTCATGTACGGGCCTTTCTGGATACAGAAAATGTTCGACTGCTGCCCTGGACAGCACATTCTCCAGATCTCTCACGAATTGAAAACGTCTGGTCAATGGTGGCCGAGCAACTGGCTCGTCACAATACGCCATTCACTACTCTTGATGAACTGTGGTATGGTGTTGAAGCTGCATGGGCAGCTGACCCTGTACACGCCATCCAAGCTCTGTTTGACTCAATGGCCAAGTGCATCAAGGCCGTTATTACGGCCAGAGGTGGTTGTTCTGGGTACTGATTTCTCAGGATCTATGCAGCCAAATTGCGTGAAAATGTAATCACATGTCAGTTCTAGTATAATATATTTGTCCAATGAATACCGGTGTATCATCTGCATTTCTTCTTGGTATAGCAATTTTAATGGCCAGTAGTGTATGCTGCCCCAGCGGTAGAGTGCGCCCTCCGCTTTTTGGAAGGCCGCAGGTGTTGCTACTGTTGCTGTTGTGTGCGCAGGACCGCACGTTCTGCCTGGGCCCGTCCGCGATGGCGCGCACGCTGCGGAAACTGGAGCTGCGCGGCTGCGTGGCGCAGACGCACATCAACTCGGCGCGCACCACCGCCTACCTGGCCGCCCTCCTCTCAGACGACGACAGCGTCCACAAGCTGCTCGCCTTCGGCGCCGGAGACAGGTCTGCCGCTATAGGGCACTCCACGGAGGGCGGGCTGGCCGCGCTGCAGCCTTTGCACTGAAACAATATGAATGTTTTAGTTGGATCACGTTTTTCGCTTTGTAATAGATGGCACTGTAATAGTCACAAACATGTGGCTCACAATTTTAGACGAACAGTTGGTAACAGGTAGGTTTTTTAAATTAAAATACAGAACGTAAGTACCTATGAACATTTTATTTCCGTTGTTCCAATGTGATACATGTACCTTTGTGAACTTATCATTTCTGAGAACGCATGCTGTTACAGCGTGATTACCTGTAAATACCACATTAATGCAATAAATGCTCTAAATGATGTCCGTCAACCTCAATGCACTTGGCAATACGTGTAACAATATTCTTCTCAACAGCGAGTAGTTCGCCTTCTGTAATGTTCGCACATGTATTGACAATGCACTGACGCATGTTGTCAGGCGTTGTCGGTGGATCACGATAGCAAATATCCTTCAACTTTCCTCACAGAAAGAAATCCGGGGACGTCAGATCCGGTGAACGTGCGGGCCGTGGTATGGTGCTTCGACGACCAGTCCACCTGTCATGAAATATGCTATTCAATACCGCTTCAACCGCACGTGAGCTATGTGCCGGACATCCATCATGTTGGAAGTACATCGCAATTCTGTCATGCATTGAAAAATCCTGTAGTAACATCGGTAGAACATTACGCACGAAATCAGCATGCATTGCACCATTTAGATTGCCATCGATAAAATGGAGGCCAGTTATCCTTCCTCCTATAATGCCGCACCATACATTAACGCGCCAAGGTCGCTGATGTTCGATTTGTCGCAGCCATTGTGGATTTTCCGTTTCCCAATAGTGCATATTATACCAGTTTACGTTACCGCTTTTGGCGAATGACGTTTCGTCGCTAAATAGAACGCGTGCCAAAAATCTGTCATCGTCCCGTAATTTCTCATGTGCACAGTGGCAGAACTGTACACGACGATTAAAGTCGTCGCCATGAAATTCCTGGTGCATAGAAATATGGTACGGGTGCAATCGATATACGTTTTTGAGATTCCCGATTCTCGCACAATTTGTCCGCTACTGATGTGCGGATTAGCAGCGACAGCAGCTAAAATACCCACTTGGGCACCATCATTTGTTGCAGGTCGTGATTGACGTTTCACATGTGGCTGAACACTTCCTGTTTCCTTAAATAACGTAACTATCCGGCGAACGGTCCGGACACTTGGATGGTGTCGTCCAGGATACCGAGCAGCATACATAGCACACGTCCGTTGGGCATTTTGATCACAATACCTATATGTCAACACGATATCGACCTTTTCCGCAATTGGTAAACGGTCCATTTTAACATGGGTAATATATCACGAAGCTAATACCGTCCGCACTGGCAGAATGTTACGTGATACCAGGTACTTATACGTTTGTGACTATTACAGCGCCATCTACCACAAAGCAAAAAAAGTGGTCCAACTGAAACATACATATTTCTTTACGTACTAAACGAATATGTAATAAAAATGGGAGTTCCTATTTTTAAAAAAACGCAATTGATATCCGTTTGACCTATGGCAGCGCCATGTAGCGGGCCAACCATAGCTCCATCTGGTTTTCCCCTTCAAGCTACACGAGTTTCGTTCTTTATAGTGTTTTCGTTTGATGCTTATTTCGTGAGATATTTGGCCCAGTCACTATCAGTGGACCACCCTGTATACACCGAAGAGCCAAAGAAACTGGTACAACTGCCTAATATCGTATAGGGCCCCGAGCACGCAAACGTGCCGCAAGGCTGCGTGGTATGGACTCGACTAATGTCTGAAGTAGTGCTGGTGGGAACTGACACCATGAATCCTGCAGGGCTGTCCGTAAATCAGTAAGAGTACGGGGGGTGGAGATCTCTTATGAACAGCACGTTGCAAGGTATCCCGGATACGCTCAATATGTTTGGTGGCCATCGGAAGTTTATAAACTCAGACGTGTGGGGTGTCGCATCGCCCTGCTGGAATAGCCCAAGTCCTCTCAATGCACAATGGACATGAATGGACGCAGGGTAACAGACAGCATGCTTACGTACGTATCACCTGTCAGAGTCGTATCTAGACGTATCAGGGTCCCATATAATTCCAACTGCACCCGCTGCTGACATGCAGGGTCCACGGATTCATGAGGTTGTCTCCATACCCGTATACGTCCATCCGCTCAATACAATTTGAAACGAGACTCTCCGGCCAGGCAACACGTTACTGTCGTCAACAGTCTAATGTCGGTGTTGACGGGCCCAGGGGAGGCGTAAAGTTTTGTGTCGTGCAGTCATCAATTGTACATGAGTCGGCCTTCGGCTCTGAAAGCCCATATCGATGGTGTTTCATTGAATGGTTCGCACGCAGACACTTGTTAATGGTCAAGCATTGTAATCTGCAGCAATTTGCGGAAGGATTGCACTCCTATCACGTGAATAATTCTCTTCAATTGTTGTTGGTCCAGTTCTTGCAGGATCTTTTTCCGACCGCAGCGATGTCAGAGATTTGATGTTTTACCGGATTCCTGATATTCATAGTACGCTCGTGAAATGGTCGTACGGGAAAATACCGACTTCATCACTACGTCTAAGATGCTGCGTCCCATCGCTCGTGCGCCGACTATAACACCAGGTTCAAACTCACCAAGTTTTGATGACCTACCATTGTAGCAGCAGTAAACGATCTAAGAACTGCGCCAGACACTTGTTGTCTTATATAGGCGTTGCCGACCGCAGCGCTGTATTCTGCCTGTTTACGTATCTCTGTATTTGAATACGCATGTCTATACCAGTTTCTTTGGCGCTTCAGTGCAAATAATATGTATAAAGGTAAATCCTTATTACCAATAATCTCGAAAGATTCTCTACCGATTTACTTCAGATTTTTACACAATACTCTAATGAACATTTGGATGGACATAGGCTACATATTTTAAATATACACTGATCAGCCAGCACATTATGAGCATCGACCTGCTTCGATATAAACTCATCCAGGCTATAGAAGCGTCACCTGGCGGGGAATTACTTCTAGTCAGATCCAAGCACGGTGCATGTAATAATAGTGAGCGTGCTGTCCATGTGTAGAATGGGAAGCGCGGTTACAGATTATGATGGCACAGAGGCATGACATGAGCATTTCGGAAACTGCTGAACTTACCGAGGGTTCGGAGAGTGCTGTAGTGAGTGTCTTCAACACGTGGCGAAAAAGGTGAAAACACGTCTAGACGTCGTAGACTGGACGGGCCGGTAAAACAGGACAGGCGGCAAACTGTGGCGGAACTAACATCAGACTTTAATGCTGGGCAGAGTACGAGTGTCTGAACACACAGTGCGCCGGCCGGGGTGGCCGAGCGGTTCTAGGCGCTACAGTCTGGAACCGCGCGACCGCTACGGTCGCAGGTTCGAATCCTGCCTCGGGCATGGATGTGTGTGATGCCCTTAGGTTAGTTAGGTTTAAGTAGTTCTGAGTTCTAGGGGACTGATGACCTCAGAAGTTAAGTCCCATAGAGCTCAGATCCATTTGAACCATTTGAAGACACAGTGCACCCAACACTCCTAACAATGGGCCTCCACAGACGACGACCCATACTAGTGACAATGTTAATACCACTACATCGGCATCTACGACTGAAATGGGCACGTGACAATCCACGGGTCCAGTCCAGTGGAGATCGTGCAAGGTGCCATGACGGCCGAGGAGTATCATACACTGGTTGCAGACCACGTACACCCCTTCATGACGATCGGCAGTGGCATTTTTCAACCAGATAACGCGCCATGTCACAAGGCCAGGAGTGTGATGCAGTTGTTTGAGTAAAACTGTAGAGACTTCCAATTGATGTGCTGGCCCCCTAACTCGTCAGACCTGAACCATATCGAACAAATCTGAGATGTGATTGAACGTGGTGTCAGAGCTCATCGACCCCCTCCCAGAAATTTACGGAGTTAGGTGACTTGTGTGTGTAGATGTGTTGCCAGCTCCCTCCAGCTACCTAGCAAGGCTTTATTGCTTCCATACCACAAGGCATCGCCACTTTTATCCGTGCGAAACGTGGACATACCGGCTATAAGGTAGGCGGTCATAATGTTCTGGCTGATCAGCGTATGCAATAAATCAAAATACAGGGTGGTCAGGAACAGGTGTAGCAGGCTAGGTCGTGTTGAGAAACAGTTGTTAAGAAAAACTTCGGTGATTTGCGCCGTTTCCGAGTTAATTAGCATTGAAGTTAGTTAGCCAGGCCGTTGTGCGCGCAAATTCAAGTTGCCCACCAGAGATGGTATCGTCAAGCGTGTGCTTCACTTAGTTTCCTAAAACCGAAGAAGCGGGCGATATAAAAATTGGACATGGGGCAGTAATAACGATCGAACCTGAGCCAAAGCCTGAGTAGTGTCGTCCGATGTCATTTACGCTATGAGAACAACTGTCATTAATTCCATCTGGCAGTCCACTTGAATTTGCGCACGCAACTGCCTGACTGGCTAACGTAAATGCTAATTAACTCGGAAACGGCATAACGTATCGAACTTTTTTCTGAGCAATTATTTCTCAGCACAGTCTAGCCTGCAACACCATTACAAGCTTCTCATACTTTCTGATCACCCTGTAATATATAAACGGGAGACATTATTACCAAAAAACCTTAGAAAGTACTCGACAGATTTATTTCAAATTTTTACACGCTACTGTAATAAGCATTTGCACACGTACAAGCTATATATTTTAATATATACAATAAACAAATAAATGAATTTATAATACCTTTATGTTGTAGGCAAACAGGGAATTTGTGTTTATGATTTATCACTTACGATTAAAATACTACTACAGAATCTGAATTTGCAACAACAATAACAAGACTCAAGGCCAGAGAGAGGAGGGAAAAGGAGACGGATAGAAGAGTGGGAGGAAATGGACACAGAAAGCAGAAGGTGAACAGAGAGAGGTCCGAGGAGGAGGTGGAGAGTGAGGGAGGAGGTGAAGATGGACATAAAAAGGGGGTAGGAGGTGATGGATAGAAAGAGTGGAAGAGAGAGGGGGCAGTAGCAAATGGAGAGAGGGGGGGGGGGGGGGGAAGGAGAAAATGGACAAAGAGAAGGGCGAGGAGGAAAGGACCGAGGCAGGTTGGTGAAGAAGACTACAACGTATATCCCATATATTTCCTTACAAATTAGAAAGAGTGCTTTCTCTTTTTTTTCTTTTCCTTCTAACGAGACTGAGCCGCAGAAAATATTGACTGGAAACAGGTAGGTTCCATAGAAAACATTTAGGAAGAAAAATATGAAAGTATGTTTATGCCAATATTATAGTGATGCCATTTATATTTTCTTTATTATGAGGATGATGTGATGGCGGATACTTATCTCAACCTGCTGTGGTAAGTATTGGGAGGATATAATCTGAATAAGGATGTGAAATATCTATGTGTAAAAGAACTGATGTGATGTGGGTTTTAGGAGATGAGTGTAATCTTTTCAGCAAGGTAAGAGTGGGTCCGAGTCTCCACATCTGAAGGCATAGGTAGAAAGGTTATCGATCCAAATTACACACGGGAAGACAGAGAGAGTTTGGAGTTGAAGGTAATGTAGCACGTCCTGTCACAGGCACACCAGCAGGTAGGGGTTTTCAAGGTTTGGGAGGGTGGACTACGGGATGTTCCGTCTCATGATTATGGAAGATGCAGAAGAGGCGAAGGCTTTTGGGGAAATACGGGTACAGGATGCGAACGGGAGACGGTTGTCGGATACAGAAAATGAAAGCGTGCGCGACACTCCAGGATTTAGAGGGAACAATAAAAGTTGGAAGTATTGTTTGTTTCATGGTATGTCATTATAGGCAGCCCACTCAAATAATCAGAGAATAAGAACGTTTATACAATTTGACAAGAGCATGTTTTCTGCATGAACGAGGAGAGAAACTTGCAATCGATTTTAATTCAAGCATCGTGAAAACCGACACGAGAGCCTCTTCCATATTTCCATGCAGGACTGTGTACACAGGTACCACGGTAATGCCAACTATGGACGCTTTATCTTTCACACTTAATCGGTGCTCCTCCAAATCAAGTCTCTCCTGACATGATGACCATGTTGTCTTACCGGCTGGCGCGAGGCCGAAATCGTTTTGGTTCATTGCCACACGACCTTCGGCTTTCTTTGAACTGCCGCACCCACGGACGTACGTCCTTCACAATTCTCACTTAACTGTTGATGAAGTTCAATGGGTCGCAAGTGGAGGAAACGTATGATGCTGCGCTGTCCTTGTGCTGAGTACGTCACCATGTCTAGCCTCAAAATCGCTCCTCACTCTCGGCGCAGCCGCTGGTGCCCTGCGTTACAGTGGACCCATTGTTGCTCGCATATACAAAGAATGCCCGCGTGACAAATCGCGTGTTTCTATCTGCTTCCTATGCTGAGAAATAAATTCGACGGCCGTGGAATTCGAATGCCCGTCGAGCCAATGCTGGTTGCAGGAGGCGTCAAAATACAACGCGTACATAGCAGAGCTGGATGTTGGATTAACGATTAATAGAAAAGCAGCAGCGTTGCTGGAGGCTGGTGACATTGCAGTTAAAGCTCGTTGCACAGGAAAAAGAGGCCTGTGGACATAACCTCACCTGCGGCTCTAGCCCCAGCAGTCTTGAATGCTAAAATGTTCCTTCAGAATCAGCTCTCAAAATCGGGCGTTAGTCTGTATGACCATTTGAGTGCTTTGATAAATAAAATACTTTCAGAGAAGCCAGAAAACATAATGGAAGGATTTGAAGAGTACAGCCGAACCTTGAAAGAAAAATGGTTCAGATCAGCTGCAGATTGTCTTCAGGACCAATATATCATTCGTAACTATCCAGATTACGCACAGATGCTCATCACGACCAAAATTTGTGACTTATAATGGTACGGTCAAAACCATATCAGATCGTTAGATTCGATTACCTTAAACCAAAAAATACTAATTTCAGAATTTTTTCGCGTCACATTTGATCTGATGGCATTTTCAAAAATGTCAAGAAATTTTATCAAGCGATATCATACGTATACGTTCGATTTTTGGAATATAGTTAAATAATAGCTTTAAGACGTCAAAAACACGTTTCTCAGACCCCTGTAGCATAGCACAAACGTGGGAAATCATTTGGTAAAATAAAAAATGAAAACAAAAGCAAAATCTTAGCAAACCGTCTGAAAATCTGTTCCACTAGTTAATTTTCGTCGATTAATGGGCAAATATAATTTTTCAGAAGAAAATACGAGCACCTTCCATTTTGAGGCGAAGACATTAAAAAAATTACCGATCGGTAGGAAAGCATTACGTTAGAAAACTGGTGGATGTGATAAGTTGTCCAGATGCAGAAAAAATTGGTCTGATACAAATTTAGTGCGACACCGTACTAATCAGATAACTTTTCGACACTCAAAAATCATTACCAGATTAAGATGTATGAAAGATAATGTTGTAAACCAATGAATAAGCTGCAGCCCTCAAATTCTGCTACGAATAATAAAGAACTTTTTAAACAAATTGAAAAAAAATAAATTGGGATAAAGTTCTGAATATACAGTTTATTCAAAGACAAAAAATTGAACGCCTTTAATCATTCTCGGACTCATCAACATTATAAGCATCACCAAAATCGTTCTCTAGGTCATTACTAGTATCTTCTATGCCTTCTTCTGAAAAACATATATAGTTTGTCAAAATTACTCATTTCTTTATAAAAATCTTATAGTAAAATTAATGTCAGCTATACCTTTTGTGGATGTCGATCTTCCTCTAACATAATGTCGCTTATTTCTCGTAACTGCCTACCTGATAATAACGAAATTTCGAAAGCTGTGGGTTTTGCATCTGTAAGATTTTTCGTGTGAGCGTTGCTCCACATTTACGATATATATGTTATTTTCAGTAAACGCTATTTCAATTGTATTTTACACGGCGATAGGTAAATCCAGATTTAGAGCTGCAGAAGAATGTTCACTATTCATTTTATATGCTTGCGTAAAAATGTTTAATCCAACCGAATTGACATCAATAATTTTTTTCGTCGTTCAATCTACACGTGAATTCTTCTAAGACGTTTAGCACTTTTCCATTGTCAGAAGTATATCTGCCAAATATGTAAAGCTTCTTCCCTCTTGCGAGAGAATGCAGGACTGCAATCGCAGCCAGCCGTAGCATGAAAAGCAGGTAAAGATTTTGCTAGAGCAGTGCGATTGTTAAACACAGACTCGAAACATCAATGTAACGGCGGGAATTAGAAATGCCAGCATCAGTCCGAATCTTTAAGAAACTTTTTACGAATTCCATATTCCCAAGTTTAATAATTAAAATATCAGATGTGAATATTGAGTAGATACTCGACCTCGTTAAGTAATTTGACAAATAACAATCTTAGTGTTTGCTTCCTCGTGTTGCTGACAAGATCTTCATTACTTCTTTGAGTAACATATTCAACCCAGTATTCGTAGCACTTGTCGCGATTATAGACGGTGTTGTTCGCGATAATCTGTGCCATGACCTGTTGTGACCCAATATTAAATAAAGATTCGACAGAGCTTTTTTAAATTTTATATTTTTCAATTCGTCTGCGAAATCCGGGGATCTAACTTGTTGCGATTGTGAGATATGAGTCGAAGGACAAGAACTTCACAAGTAGATAGTAGCTCTCAACATAGAGGGCGCTGGAACGTCATTTTCGTTTTTAGAAGTATAGGTGACTTCGAAAATGGCTGAAAACAAACATTTCCGTAATAAAACGACAGAATCTGTGTACATTTTTAATATCAGACGTATTGTGATTTTTTTTCTGACGTAAGAGAAATGGACCCCCGCAGAACTGTGATATTTTTGACCATTACTGACCACATAGTCGGATTCAGGATCAACTGGTCTGATGATTTTACGATTGCAGGGCAGCAACTTGAGTTAATCAATACAATTGAAAAACAGCTGAATTTGCAAATTTACTTTTATTTACTTGGTGACTGGTTTCGGGTCGGGACCCATTTTAAACATCATCCAGATAATCAAAATGGTATTTCGCAAAATATAAGAACCATGTAAGATAACAAACATATACGTATAACAAAGCGCTAATAAATGAACACTCCAGAGCATACAGAGTGTAGAGCATACAGATAACTCTGGAGGTGTAGTCAGTATGGTCTGTACTGTTCATTTGCACTTTGTTTTACATATGTGTTTGTTACATTGACATGGCTCTTATATTTTGGACGATATCATTTTGACTGTCGGGATAATTTGAAAATGGGTATCGACCTGAAACCAGTCACTAAGTAAATAAAAGTGAAATTCATAACTTAAGTTGTTTTTCGGTTGTACTGTCTAACGATTTTGTACGGTTTTAGCCGTAAAACGATGAGACACGGTTTTTGTCGTGGGCTCTCATACTATAACTTCCGGAGGCGATTCTTAAGCTGAATGATTTCTTCTTCTTCTTCCGTATCCGTATGCACCAATTATATCTTCCCTCCCCAGTAATTAGCAACGTAGGTTGCTTTGTCATTGACTTTCAAAACATCGTCTTTAGTGCATGTTATAGACATATCTGTGCAAATCAATAGGTGGTCCAAGTCCTGTATTGCTCCACATTCACACCTATCGATATCACTGTAGCCCCATTTAAATAAGTTTGATTTGCACCCAGTTACTCCAGTGCGCAGCCGGTTTAATGACCTCCAAGTTGTAAAAGGTAGTTGAAATCCTGCAGATCCCTCCTCAAGTAGTTCCATTGTGGAGTGTGGCACCATTTCTTCCCAGAGAGAAAGCCGCCTTGCGACGGGCTTGGTGGCGAGCTCTTCAGTAGTTTCAATGAAACTCCTGCGGGATTTCAGCCAGACACGTTGTTTTCGGTGCATATGCATCGGGTGTCGAGGATCATTCTTTTGTTTTGATCTTTCGATCTCGGCGGCTACTTCTCTGCGGATAGTGGGTGGTGCTATGCCTATGATGGGATAAATTTTGTCGTTAGGAGTTGGTTTGAGGCATCCTGTGGCAATACGTACAGTTTCGTTTACGGCGACGTCAACTTGCTTAGTGTGAGCAGAGTTCCTCCAAACTGGCTGAGATACTCAGCGCCAGACCCGTGGTGCGCAAAACGTGTGGTTGAGCTCCCGACGATGAACCTGTTAGCTTCCGCAGTATATTGTTCCTGGCACAGACCATTTTTTTTAGTGTTGTGACAGTGCTACTTGAAAGTAAGCGCTCTATCCAATGTTACTTCCAGGCATTTTGGGGTGTTTGTATGCTTCAACTCTTCCCCTTGCCACATGACTCAGAGTTTCCGTTTGGCTTGTCTGTTCCTAAGATGGAAGGCGGATGCTTGAGATTTACTAGGGTTTGGTTTGAGATTATTGCCTTCGTAGTAGATAGCAAGTTCTGTTAAGGCTCCTGTGAGATTCTCCTCCACTTCTTCAAAAGTTTTATCCTGTGTGGCCACTGCTGCATCATCGGCATAAATGAACATTCGTGTCTGGTGGCTGATGGGAAGGTCATTCGTATAGATGTTAAATAATTTTGGAGACACTACCCTGTGCAAGTCCATTTTTCTGTGTCCTCCATCGGCTGTTTTTAGATTGTAAGATTGCAAAACAATGGTTCAAATGGCTCTGAGCACTATGCGACTTAAGTTCTGAGGTCATCAGTCGCCTAGAACTTAGAACTAATTTAACCTAACTAACCTAAGGACATCACACACATCCATGCCCGAGGCAGGATTCGAACCTGCGACCGTAGCGGTCGCTCGGCTCCAGACTGTAGCGCCTAGAACCGCACGGCCACTCCGGCCGGCTGTAAGGTTACATAGTAGCGTCTGTTCTGTAGCATGCTTTGCACGAACATAGAAAGAGTGTAGTCCTTAATGACATTATACACTTTCTGGGTAAGCAACTTATGGTTAACTGTGTCATATGCGGCACTGAGATCCAGGAATGCGACCCCAGTTACTTCAGCTGAATGATTTGGGAATAAAATATCTGGACTTCGATTACAGTGAGTACTACTGCCACAGCGTAACTGACGGCTGTGCACCCAAACCCAGCTCCATTAGGTACTCAGATCATTCCGTATTGGAAGATTCCATACCAAAAATAAACCTGGAAAACCTAGCTAAGGAAGTGACGGTGTTTCAGGAAGGAGGAGTACGAGGCGTACCTGCGAGCGCTGGGAGTGCAGAACGTGGAGGTGCACGCCGAGAGCTTCGTGGAGGCGGCGGCGCAGCACACGGCCTCAGCCAGGGCTGCCGAGGAGGACACGGAGACCGCCGTCTCCGAAGACATCGGTGAGAGGGCGCCCACCACATAAAAGGAGAGATCAAACTGTTACAAACGTATTCACTCACTCGCCTCAGCTCCATTAGGTACTCAGATCTTTCAGTATTGGAAGAATCCATACCAAAAATAAAGCTGTAAAACCATCGTGACTGTCTGTTCGGCTTTGAACACGCTAATATCTACATATACATCTACATATATACTCCGCTAGCCACCAAGTGGTGTGTGCTGGAGGGCACAATTCACGCCACAGTCATATTTCCCTCCCTCTGTTCCGCTCGCGGATCGCGCAAGGGAAAAACGACTGTCTGAACGCCTCAGTACAAGCTCTTATTTCCCTTATCTTTGAATGATGATCACTACGTGATTTGAAAGTTGGTGGTAATAATATATGCTCTGCATCCTCGGTGAAGATTGGATTTCGGAATTTAGTGAGCAGCCCCTTCTGTTTAGCGCGTCGTCTACCTGCAAGTGTGTCCCACTTAAAACTTTCTATGAGATTTGTAACGCTCTCGCGATGGTTAAATGTACCAGTCACGAATCTTGCCGCTCTTCTTTGGACCTTCTCAATCTCTTGAATCAGGCCCAACTGGTAAGGGTCCCATACAGACGAACAATACTCCAAGACTGGACGAACTAACGTATTGTAAGCTATTTCCTTTGTTGAAGGACTCCATCGCTTCAGGCTTCTACCCATAAACCGCAATCTAGAGTTCGCCTTGCCCGTTACTTGTGTAATCTGATCATTCCATTTGAGATCATTTCGAATAGTCACACTCAGATACTTGACTGATATTGCCGCTTCCAAAGACTGATCATTTATTTTGTACTCATATGGTACATTAATGGGGATTTTCGCCTTGTTATACGCAGTAGGTTACACTCACTAATATTGAGAGATAACTGCCAGTGATTACACCACGCATTTATTTTCTGCAAATCCTCATTGATTTGTTCACAACTTTCATGTGATACTACTTTCCTGTAGACTACAGCATCATCGGCAAACAGTCTTAGGCCGCTGTCAATACCATCAACCAGATCGTTTATGTAAAGCGTAAAAAGCAGAGCACCTATTACGCTGCCCTCGGGCACACCTGAAGTTACTCTTGTTTCTGTTGAAGTTACCCCGTACAGGACGACATACTGCTCGCTGTCTGTTAGAAAACTTTCTATCCAACCGTATACGCCATTGGACAGACCGTAAGCGCGCACTTTTTGTAGCAAGCGACAGTGCGGAACTGAGTCGAAAGCCTTTCGAAAGTCGAGAAATATGGCATCAACCTGGGAGCCGGTATCTAGAGCCTGTTGCATATCATGCACAAAGAGAGCCAGCTGTGTCTCGCATGACCGCTGTTTCCTAAAACCGTGCTGGTTTCTGCAGATGAGCTTCTCACAATCTAGAAAGGTCATTATATCTGAACACAAAATATGTTCCACGATTCTACAACAGATCGATGTCAGTGAAATTGGCCGGTAATTAGGTGCATCCGATTTTCTACCCTTTTTATAGATTGTTATGACCTGGGCCTCCTTCCAGTCCCGTGGAACTTTCCGCCGTTCCAATGATCTCTGATAGATGACGGATAAGAATGGTGCTATATTTGTAGCATAGTCAACATAGAATCTTACGGGGATACCGTCTGGGCCAGATGCCTTTCCGGCGTCTAAGGATCTTAACTGTTTTACAATCCCAGATACACTAAACACTATGTCACCCATCCTTCCGTTTGTTCGTAAATTGAAAGGGGGAATGGTGCTGCAGTCCAAAATTACTAGACGCATTTTCATGTTGTTTTCGCAGGTAACTTGAGAATAGTTTGGGGCACTGTATAAGATCGCGGAAAAAGAGATACCCTAATTTAAAGTTTTACTAAAACTTTCTTGCCTGTCTATCTGTCTGTTTTAACACGCTAACCTCTAAAACTACTAGACTAATTTTCATGGTGTTTTCACAGGTACTTTGAGTATAGCTTTGGGTACCGTACAGGCTATACTTAATCAAAATCGGACCACGAAAGAAAGACATCCATACATATTATAAAAAAGTATATATGTTGCACATCTCCTCCGAAATCACCGGACCGATTTTAGCCAAACTTGGTACAACACATATCACTTACTGTCTGAGAAGAATCGCTTTGGGAGATTTTTATTTTATTTAACCGTATGGCTAGGGCCTCCCACCGGGCAGGTCGTTCGCCGGGTGCCGGTCTTTCAATTTGACGCCACTTCGGTGACCTGCAGTCGATGAGGATGATAGGATGGTGATGACAGCACAACACCCAGCCCCTGGGCGGAGAAAATTCCCCGACCCAGCCGGGAATCGAACCCTGGCCTAAAGGATTGACAATCCGTCACGCTGACCATTCAGCTACATTTTGTTCGCTGTTGATCGTTGTGTTTGGTCGTTGCGGACGTCACATGACATCCGTTCAAGTTCGTTTGTTGATCCTTCCACTTAGTTTTTTTATTGCAAAGGCCAACCAGCTCTCCGACCGAACCCGCTGAGCTACCTTGTCAGCACTACCGGGGCGGACAGCTTTGGTAGTGAGAACCACTTACCTATCAAAGGAATGAGGGTGGGGATGAAAAAGAAGTGTAGGCGAATACCTAGATTTTATTCCACTATTTGAGAAAGAGAGCACTTAATGCCTTGCAATAAACTTTACACATAACATCAATCCTTTACGAAACTTTTTCTCGCTTAGATCTTCCACAAAATGATGAAAGGAAAAACGTTTATCGCTAACTGGACTTTCCCGCTACATACACTGAAACTGCCTCACACTTTAATTTATTATTTCTTAACTAGTAACTGTATTCCCGCCACATTATGCAAAAAGTGTTCAATTATAACACTGAACACATGTGCAAAATTATATAATTGTTTGACACTTAGTTCAGTATATACGACATCATAAACACTGAGCTGTGGCAACAAAACTGCCACATCATGCACGAAGTTTAAATTTATTATTAATAACCAAAGTCCCGGGTTCGATTCCCGGCGGGGTCAGGGATTTTCTCTGCCTCGTGATGACTGGGTGTTGTGTGATGTCCTTAGGTTAGTTAGGTTTAAGTAGTTCTAAGTTCTAGGGGACTGATGACCATAGGTGTTAAGTCCCATAGTTCTCAGAGCCAGAGCCAATAACCAAAGAACCGATTTCAGTGAAATTTGGTAAAGAGACAGCTTGAACCCTTAGGAAGAACACAGACTACTTGAGAAAGTGTGTAGTAAAAAATACTTACTGATCTGAAGAATATTATGCCAATCAGAGAAAATGTTTACTCTTTGGCTTTTGAACTACTCGTACGTCATATTTGTCGAAATGCTTATACTCTTTGATATGTGTGCTACGTGATACAATTCAAAGTAATGAATACAATGCTTGTACGATCTTCGATGTGTTTAATCCATACTTCCACACTACTTGAATAGCACGATGCGTAGATGCACAGTCCTGTCCATGCCCCTTTGTATGCACTGCTCGCAGCGATGCTGTGCACGTCGACGCATCGTGGGTTGGGTGGAACAGCTTGGGAAGGGGGAGAGCGGGGA
Source organism: Schistocerca piceifrons (assembly GCF_021461385.2). Lineage (NCBI taxonomy): Eukaryota > Metazoa > Arthropoda > Insecta > Orthoptera > Acrididae > Schistocerca > Schistocerca piceifrons. The sequence continues at coordinate 215,411,924 of NC_060144.1, read as the reverse complement.
GTGCATGTTATTGCAGGTACAGTAGTTCACTTATTCATCGTCACTCATCGTAACAAAACTACTGGTACGCGAGCATAGCTACAGGCAACAGCTAGTGGTAAATATTTTAGGAGGTGATAGTATAGAAAAGGCGTGAGACGAGGATGTGCTCTTTTTCCTCTTATATTCAATCTTGCGTCCAGAAAGCTATACACCAAGTTTGTGGAACTGCTCAGTCAGGGATCAAAATTAATGACCAGGTGATGTGTTGTGCAGATGATGCTGCTGTTACCACAGAGGCGAAAGAGGGTCTAGAGGAGGTTCTCACCATAATGGAAAGGATTTTCTTTACTTAATATGGTATGAGAATAAAGAAGCGATAAACTAAAGTTAGGGTATACAGTACAGTTCTCTCCCCCCCCCCCCCAACCCAAGAAGAATATGGAAAATTTTAAGTTGACAAACAAGAATAACTCCAAAAGTAAGCTTGGGAACCCCCATTTATTATTGCAGAATCAGTCAAAAAAAAAAAAAAATAACCCACACACATTTTGTCTTAAACATTTGATTTTATTCTTGGTAGTTGGCGCTGTATTCAAGAAAATCCATGTTCTCATTTTTGCGTGGAAAATGGTTACGGATAAACAAAAAATACTTATTTACTTCAGTTTGGTTAGTTAGTTAGCTAGTCAGATGATTTGTTTGTTAATTAAAAGTTGAGGGGCCTCATGACCACGAAACAAACAAAACTTATCCGAGACTACGGAAAAAATTAATATTTGGATCAACATTTGTAAAACTCTAATTCCTCTCACCGAAGCCCCACCCTATGGGAAGAGAGGGAGAGTTTTAGTTTTAGCGAATCAAAATTTACGAAGTAAATAAGTATTTTTTATTTATCCGCAACCATTTTCCACGCAAAAAATGAGAACGTGGATTTTCTTGAATTACAGCGCCAAGTACCAAGAATAAAAACAAATGTTTAACACAAAATTTACGTAGGTTTTTATGTAGAATCTGATTCTGCAATAAAAATGGGGGTTCCCATTTGAACTTTTAAAGCTGCCTCTCGTCCCACCCCCAGGGGGCTGGGGTGGCGGGCTAATTTTAGCACCAGCAGATGTCCCCCTCGAAAATAATCAACTTAGGATTCTACACATTTTTTCGTGTGAAGCTTATTTTTGGAGTTATTCTTGTTTGTCAACTTAAAATTTACACCCTGTATAAGAGAGGAGCTAGAAATGAGAGAGGCATTAACCTATTTAAGAAGTAAGATTACAGTGAATGGTATAAGTGAGAAATAAATTGCGAGCCGAATAAAAAAGGTCAAAATTCCATTTTATTTAAGAAAGAACTTACTCACTAGCAAGAACATCAGTCTGGGCGTAAAAATCGGATTAGGAAAGGATTTGTTTGGTGTGTGACCCTATACGGGTGTGAAAAATGGCTCTGAGCACTATGGGACTTAACATTTGAGATCATCAGTCCCCTAGAACTTAGAACTACTTAAACCTATCCAACCTAAGGACATCACACACATCCATGACCGAGACAGGATTCGAACGTGCAACCGTAGCAGTCGCGCGTTTCCGGACTGAAGCCCCTAGAACCGCTCGGCCACCGCAGCCGGCTCGAGTGTGAAACCTGGACAATACCAAAACAAAAGAAAAGATGGGTAGAAGACTTGGAGACATGATGCTGCAGAAGGATGTTGAAGATCAGCTGGAGAGACAGAGATACCAATGAAGAGGTTCTGAGAAGAGCGCAGGAAACCGGGTTTCTGTAGAGTCACATCGAAAGGAGAAGATACAAATTCGTAGGATACATTTTAAAACAGAATAACATCGCTGTGACAGTACCAGAAGAAATCGCCGAGGACGGCCAATGATGCCGTACACGCAGCAGATTATGAATGATGTGGGGTGCACTATATGATGATGATGAGGTCCCATGCTCCGAGGAGCGTAGGGGGCGATGCGGGAGACTCCTACTGCCGTACTAGGCATGGTCCTAGTTTTGCCATTACCTTCCTCCGTCCGTAATGGGGATGAATTATGATGATGAAAACGACAAAACAACACTCAGTCATCCCGAGACAGGAAAAATAGCTGGCCCCGCCGGGAATCGAACCCAGGAGCCCGTGTGAGGGAAGCGAGAACGCTACTGCAAGACCACGAGCTGCGGACATGCACTATATACGGGGGGTTGAAAAGGAAGGCAGCCTGAAGAGGGGAAATGAAGTACTGTTCAAACCCATCTCAGAGTTGAACACTGAAGAGAGAGAAAGTAGAGACCAGCGGTCGTCTAACTGCGGCCCACGGTTCTCAGCCGTATTTGACAATAACATGCATGTAGCAACTAACAGCCGAATCCAAAAACTTCAACTAACGTTGAGAACTTGTAAACAGTGTGTAGTTTTCCTGCTCAGTAAGAAAGAAACATGCTGACAGGGGCAGTATTATTTTAAGATGTTGCGACCGAACCGCCGAATCCTTCCGTCAGTAAATGGGGTATGTTCTCAACTGACTCGGTTGTTTTAACCCCCTCCACTGACGGAATGACCCGCTTCCGAATTCTGTATGTATAAAGCCAATACGGACTTGTAGCTGTCACGCCTTTGCGCTTACTGCTACGTATTTAAACCGTAAATAGCTCAGTCCTAATGGTAAGAGGTAGTAGTGAATTCACGTTGTTAATCTTTGAAGACAGCACAGCTGCCACAAGCTCAACTCACTTTTACTCCACTCCTACCCTCGCCATTGCACCACATTAACTAGGTGCTACATGGACCTTGCTAAATTCACTTGCGTATACATTTTTGACCGTTACTCGTCAGTATTTACCTAATGATAAGTACACTCCTAACCGGACTATTTCCCAAAGAGCTGTGATGATTGAACGGGTTCAATCCACGGCCTACAGTGCCCTACAGTTCACACGGTAACACTGCCTACCTGACCCACTTAACTTGGTAGTGAGCTTATGTATCCCATCACCACTGCTAGCAGCAGTGGATAATCCTATCAGCACGACGAGAGCAGCAGACTTACCGTCGAATCCTCCTGAAAATACTTATAACTACGGTCGCCAGCTCTGAAGGAGCAAAAGAATAAATCAGTTTTTTGGCTCATTTCAAAGTGAAACGGCTTGAGTTGAATTTAAACTTAATTCTGAATATTACTATTTCTGATCATTCTAGGTGATTCTACAAAGCAATTACTCTCTCAATTTCTGTGAGTTGGCTTGGTAATTACCACCAAGACAACTTATGCAACTTAGGTTAACAAAATTCTATCCTTCAACTTATTTAATGATTTTGGATATTACTCTTTGGACAATTGATATAGAATTAGTTAAGTGACTTTACCTGAAAGGTTACTCAGAAAAATTTAAGTAACTATAAATAGGCGACTCATTCTGGTGTGACCATTGCTCTTTTCAACATTCTTATACGCTAAAGTATTCTACACCCAAAAGAATTGTAAATGAAAGAGGCGATGGTGGCCTCAGTCTGATTTCACTACACTATGTTTCAGGTTACTACACTTTACAATGAACAACATGCGTCGTAATTTTACTCATTACTATATTCTGTCTTCTGCACTTGCACAAAAGAAAACTGGTATTCTCCTTTTACATGTATACAAAGTTCGACTTAACAATTGCAAGTAGTCTTGCCTTGGGTAGACGTGTCGGTGCTGGTGGTGAGATGCATGTGGCTAACGCAGCTCTTCACGCCTCATGCCCTTAATGGCGGCTGGAACTACGAGCTGTAGCACTCGTATAAGCTACTGCACGTCCGCCATAAAATCTGGGCGCAGGAACTCTTACAATCAGCCCCAGTGGCATAAAGACGGCTTCAACAACCATTCGTCGCGTTCTACTCCACAAACGGCGACGATATTCGCCTCTTCGCTGTTGCACAATCACTTTTGCGTGAGCACAGTTACGCACGTCCGATCACATCAACACTCCCCAGGCCATTTCATTGTTCAGTCCCTGTGTCTCCAGCTACCTCTAGCTACACTCGTATCACCAAGAGTGGGGGCGTTCCCCTACCACCTTTTCACCGAAATCATTTAGTATTTAAGAATATTTATATTTATTACCCTGGAGTTCATACCAGTCATAATAATTTACTACTAGCGCTTTATAACATTAAATCATACAGTAATAACTTATAATTACCAAGAAAAAGAATACATTTGACTCCGAGAGCTTAGTGCATTGTCTGACAGGCAGCGCTAATTCCCAGTTTCGCCAATAGATGGCATCAGGGTGCACTCCATGTCAGTCTCACACCAGCGCGCCCGTTTCCGACGCGCGTGCTCCAAATTACTGTCAGCCCACCATCATTTCAGTTCCGTTACAATGTGCTTAATTTTAATTGACGTTGACGAATTCACCCGTGAGCCAAGTAAATTAGGTCGTGTATCTTCAATTGTAGCAAGGAAAATTAAATTAATTAAGGTTATACAATGTAGTGAGTAGAGGGAAACGATATTTAAAACATATGGTAAACATTTATGATTGTGTCTCATCTTGCATAAAGCACTTAAGTATAATAGTTAGTTACTAATCAATTGATCTTCCGCCCACACAGACAACACACCAACACTTCATGAGCCAAATACAGTGTCACAGCTTTGGGGTCGCTGAGGGTGGCAGCAATATGAAACAGAAAACAATCGACACGAAGTGTTCCGAATGGTGCCGACTTTTAACGATCAGTACTTAGTGCCCGGCGGCCAACTTATCGTTTATTGGGGGTTCATAACACTAATGTATGTACGTTAGCAACTCATTATATGATCGGTACATGAGTGGCCCCACAATGTCAGTATTGGCTCAGGAGCAAAACAGTTTGACGACCACTGATGTAAACTATTTCGAATAAAATATTCTATGTAACTTGTATCCAGTTCTTACGTCGTCTTGGCGTTCTTCCATAAGGGCAGCATTATTCATAATCCCAACGATAAGTTCTCCTCTTGTGTTTACTTTTTCTTTATAGACTCCGCCTTTCCATCATCCCCACTGATAAAATCTGGGGAAAAACCTGCGGGTAGGGCAAGTTTGGTACTTTTATGGCTTTTAGTTGGCATCACTGGGATGAGCCCTGATCAGCTAATGTATCAACATTGTTTTGTTTACAACCAAAAAAGTACATTTCAAAATGGCGAGTCCGCTTGAAACGACCACATCAGTTGAACAACGTTCTGTTATTCGATTTTTACTTGCTGAAGGCGAGAAACCAGTGAATATATACTGTAGAATGCCTAAAGTTTATGGTGAAGGTTTTACGGATCGTAAAAATTTTTACAAGTGGGTAGAGCAGTTCAAAAATGGCGGCTACTGAATGACTGACTAACACCGTTCTGGCCGACCAGTCGCAGTTTCAACACCCTCACTTGAAAGTTGAATTGATGAAATTATTCGTGCCGACCGCCGTGTGACTGTGGAAATGATAGTTGAAAAGGTTAAATTTAGTACTGGTACAGCTTATAGAGTTATCTGTAACAAGCTGAAGTACCGCAAAACACGTGCATAGTGGGTCCTAAAGGAGTTGACGCGGCTGCACAAGGAAAAAAGGTTGAGAGTGTGCACAGAGTTAAAGGAACGTTATGAAAGAAAAGCTGAGCACTTGCTCAACAAAATTTTAACTTGTGATGAAACTTGGGTTCACTGTTATGAACCAGAATCAAAACGACAAAGCATAGAGTGGTTATCTCGAAGAGCAGCGTACAATTAACAGCCAATACTACTCGGATTTGCTTTTAATCTGTACTCATGCTCGTAAATTAAGGATAATGCTGATACTCAGTGAAACGACGCTCTGGTAGGCAGTTTGCGGGTTTAAATCACCTCAGGGTATGACCATGCGGTGTATTTGACCTGCGGTCGTCGCACGGTGGCGCTGGCAGCAGTCCACATAAGCAGAGGTGTGTTGGTGAATGTCAGAGTTCGGTGCAGTGAGTAAGTGTGCAGACGGTTTCAGACGTGCTAATGGTGACTATGTGTTGAAAATGGCTCAAAGAACACATATTGATTACATTATGAGCGGTAGAATACTAGGGCGACTAAAGGCTGCTCAAACACAGCAGGTCGTAGCACGGGCCCTCCGTGTGCGACAAAGTGTGATCTCAAGATTATGGTAACGATTCTAGCAGACAGTAAACGTGTCCAGTCGCTACAGTACGGGACGTCCACAGAGTACAACACCACAAGAAGACCGATATCTCACCATCAGTGCCCGCAGACGGCCACGGAGTACTACAGGTAGCCTTGCTCGTGACCTTACTGCAGCCACTGGAACAGTTGTCTCCAGACACGACTGAACAGACATGGTTTATTTGCTGGGAGACCTGCAAGATGCATTCCACTGACCCCCACGGTAGCCCGTAAAGCCTCGCGTCAAGAACACAGTACATGGTCAGTAGAACAGTGGTCCCAGGTTATGTTCACGGAACAGTGATTCTCGCCGGGTTTTCATCTGGCGTGAACCGGGAACCAGATACCAATCCCTTAATGTCCTTGAAAGGGACCTGTACGGAGGTGATGGTGTGGGGTGGTATTATGATTGGTGCAAGTACACCCCTGCATCTCTTTGACAGAGGAACTGTAATAGGTCAGGTTTGTTGGTACGTCATTTTGCACCAGTGTGTCCGCCTTTTCAGGGGTGCAGTGGATCCAACCTTCCTCCTGATGGATGATAACACACGGCCCAACCGAGCTACCATCGTGGAGGAGTACCTTGAAACAGAAGATATCAGGGGAATGGAGTGGCCTGCCTGTTCTCCGGACCTAAACCCCATCGAGCACGTCTGGGATGATCTCGGTCTACGTATCGCTGGACGTCTTCAAACTCCTATGATACTTCAGGAGCTCCGACAGGCACTGGTGCAAGAATGGGAGGCTATTTCCCAGCAGCTGCTCGACCGCCTGTTGTGAGGCCTGTGTTCGTGTGTATGGTGATCATATCCCATACTGATGTTGGGGTACATGTGCAAGAAACAGTGGAGTTTTGTAGCACATGTGTTTCGGGACGGTTTTCTCAACTTATCACCAACACCGTGGACTTACAGATCTGTGTCGTTTGTGTTCCCTATGTGCCTATGCTATTAGCGCCAGCTTTGTGTAGTGCCACGTTGTGTGGCATCATATTTTGCAATTATCCTTAATTTATGAGCATGAGTGTAGGTGAAGCCAGCCATGAGAGATAGACGTCATGGATCTCAGAGGAGAGGTGTGATTCTTTAGCAAGACAACGCACGTCCACTTATTGCTCAACCAACTCGTGAAACCATCGACAAAATGGGCTGGGAAGTATTGCCCCATCCCCCTTACAGTACTGATTTAGTACCTAGTGACTTCCATTTGTTTGTTGGACTGAAGAAGGCATTACGTGGGAAGAGGTTCCAGGACAACGAGGACGTGAAATACACTCCTGGAAATGGAAAAAAGAACACATTGACACCGGTGTGTCAGACCCACCATACTTGCTCCGGACACTGCGAGAGGGCTGTACAAGCAATGATCACACGCACGGCACAGCGGACACACCAGGAACCGCGGTGTTGGCCGTCGAATGGCGCTAGCTGCGCAGCATTTGTGCACCGCCGCCGTCAGTGTCAGCCAGTTTGCCGTGGCATACGGAGCTCCATCGCAGTCTTTAACACTGGTAGCATGCCGCGACAGCGTGGACGTGAGCCGTATGTGCAGTTGACGGACTTTGAGCGAGGGCGTATAGTGGGCATGCGGGAGGCCGGGTGGACGTACCGCCGAATTGCTCAACACGTGGGGCGTGAGGTCTCCACAGTACATCGATGTTGTCGCCAGTGGTCGGCGGAAGGTGCACGTGCCCGTCGACCTGGGACCAGACCGCAGCGACGCACGGATGCACGCCAAGACCGTAGGATCCTACGCAGTGCCGTAGGGGACCGCACCGCCACTTCCCAGCAAATTAGGGACACTGTTGCTCCTGGGGTATCGGCGAGGACCATTCGCAACCGTCTCCATGAAGCTGGGCTACGGTCCCGCACACCGTTAGGCCGTCTTCCGCTCACGCCCCAACATCGTGCAGCCCGCCTCCAGTGGTGTCGCGACAGGCGTGAATGGAGGGACGAATGGAGACGTGTCGTCTTCAGCGATGAGAGTCGCTTCTGCGTTGGTGCCAATGATGGTCGTATGCGTGTTTGGCGCCGTGCAGGTGAGCGCCACAATCAGGACTGCATACGACCGAGGCACACAGGGCCAACACCCGGCATCATGGTGTGGGGAGCGATCTCCTACACTGGCCGTACACCACTGGTGATCGTCGAGGGGACACTGAATAGTGCACGGTACATCCAAACCGTCATCGAACCCATCGTTCTACCATTCCTAGACCGGCAAGGGAACTTGCTGTTCCAACAGGACAATGCACGTCCGCATGTATCCTGTGCCACCCAACGTGCTCTAGAAGGTGTAAGTCAACTACCCTGGCCAGCAAGATCTCCGAATCTGTCCCCCATTGAGCATGTTTGGGACTGGATGAAGCGTCGTCTCACGCGGTCTGCACGTCCAGCACGAACGCTGGTCCAACTGAGGCACCAGGTGGAAATGGCATAGCAAGCCGTTCCACAGGACTACATCCAGCATCTCTACGATCGTCTCCATGGGAGAATAGCAGCCTGCATTGCTGCGAAAGGTGGATATACACTGTACTAGTGCCTACATTGTGCATGCTCTGTTGCCTGTGTCTATGTGCCTGTGGTTCTGTCAGTGTGATCATGTGATGTATCTGACCCCAGGAATGTGTCAATAAAGTTTCCCCTTCCTGGGACAATGAATTCACCGTGTTCTTATTTCAATTTCCAGGAGTGTAATTCGTTTAACATTGGTTCAAACATCAAGATATAGAGTTCTCTGCAGCCGGAATAAAAAAGCTTGTAGCCCGTTGGAACAAGTGCAGATGGCGCCACCACTCATCACGTGCTTTCGACTTTAAAACTATCTCTGGCTAGTGTCATCTCTCTCAGTTATAGGTAATCGATAGTCACTTCAATGGTACAGAGTAGCGGAACACGTTTTCAAAGACGGTGATCACGAAATAAAATATAGTGAGACAAACATGATAGCTAGAACCTCACATTATTATACCTGCATGTATAGAGAAGCTACAGAGATCTACAAGCACAAAAATAATTTTAATAAAAAAGAAGAAGGATTAAAACTAGACAAGATATAGCGGTCGACTCTGTACGTATGAAGTGACTGTCGATTACCTGTAATCGAGAGTGATGAGTGGTGGCGCCATCTAATCGCTCTATATAAGCGGGACCTCCAGCGCCTAGCAGCCAGTCGCCGACTCACCTCAGAAGATGTTGCCCGCAGTAGGCAATGAAACGTCAGGAAGGAGCAGCAATTTTATGCAGGGTGTTACAAAAAGGTACGGCCAAACTTTCAGGAAACATTCCTCACACACAAAGAAAGAAAAGATGTTATGTGGACATGTGTCAGGAAACGCTTAATTTCCATGTTAGAGCTCATTTAAGTTTCGTCAGTATGTACTGTACTTCCTCGATTCACCGCCAGTTTACACAACTGAAGGAAGGTAATGTTGACTTAGGTGCTTGTGTTGACGTGCGACTCATTGCTCTACAGTACTAGCATCAATCACATCAGTACGTAGCATCAACAGGTTAGTGTTCATCACGAACGTGGTTTTGCAGTCAGTGCAATGTTTACAAATGCGGAGTTGGCAGATGCCCATTTGATGTATGGATAAGCACGGGGCAATAGCCGTGACGCGGTACGTTTGTATCGAGACAGATTTCCAGAACGAAGGCGTCCCGACAGGAAGACGTTCGAAGCAATTGATCGGCATCTTAGGGGGCACGGAACATTCCAGCCTATGACTCGCGACTGGGGAAGACCTAGAACGACGAAGACACCTGCAATGGACGAGGCAATCTTCGTGCAGTTGCCGATAACCCTAATGTCAGCGTCAGAGAAGTTGCTGCTGTACAAGGTAACGTTGACTACGTCACTGTATGGAGAGTGCTACGGGAGAACCAGTTGTTTCCGTACCATATACAGCGTGTGCAGGCACTATCAGCAGCTGATTGGCCTCCACAGGTACACTTCTGCGAATGGTTCAACCAACAATGTGTCAATCCTCATTTCAGTGCAAATGTTCTCTTTACCGATGAGGCTTCATTCCAACGTGATCAAATTGTAAATTTTCACAATCAACATGTGTGGGCTGACGAGAATCCGCACGCAATTGTGCAATCACGTCATCAACACAGATTTTCTGTGAACGTTTGGGCAGGCATTGTTGGTGATGTCTCGATTGGGCCCCATGTTCTTCCACCTACGCTCAATGGAGCACGTTATCATGATTTCATACGGGATACTCTACCTGTGCTGCTAGAACATGTGCCTTTACAAGTACGACACAACATGTGGTTCATGCACGATGGAGCTCCTGCACATTTCAGTCGAAAAGTTCGTTCGCTTCTCAACAACGGATTCGGTGACCGATGGATTGGTAGAGGCAGACCATTTCCATGGCCTCCACGCTATCCTGACCTCAACCCTCTTGACTTTCATTTATGGGGGCATATGAAAGCCCTTGTCTACGCAACCCCGGTACCAAATGTAGAGACTCTTCGTGCTTGTATTGTGGACGGCAATGATACAATACGCCATTCTCCAGGGCTGCACCAGCGCATCAGGGATTCCATGCGACGGAGGGTGGATGCATGTATCCTCGCTAATGGAGGACATTTTGAACATTTCCTGTAACAAAGTGTTTGAAAACACGCTGGTACGTTCTGTTGCTGTGTGTTTCCATTCCATGATTAATGTGATTTGAGGAGAAGCAATAAAATGAGCTCTGACATGTAAAGTAAGTGTTCCCGGACACATGTCCACATAACATATTTTCTTTCTTTGTGTGTGAGGAATGTTTCCTGAAAGTTTGGCCATAACTTTTTGGAACACCCTGTATATGGACCACGGAAATTCCGCCCGGAAGTTTTACTTAATGAAGAAAAAGTATTGTTTTGCAAAAAAAAAAAAAAAAAAAAAAACAAAAACAAAAAAAACCTCTATTTTCACCAGGCCAATTTGTCTCTTTAATTATTGAATGACCGTCGTAATACCTGGCAGAGTGTTGTAATCAATGTCGGGGTGTTAGTAAATTTGTCAGGCGACAGCGCAGCGCTGACGGCGTCAGAGGAGATGTGGTCGGCGAGCGGCGACGAGGGCCCGCTGTCGTCGGTGGTGGCGGTGCTGGCGACGCCGCCCAGCACGTACTCCGGCGTCGCCGACCCGGTGGAGCTGGCGTGCTCGCGCGGCGGGGACCTCTCCGTGCTGCAGCTGCTCACAGACAGCGACGCGGGCTCCGCCTCCAGGGGGCGCGTCGCAGCCATCCTCGACGAGCAGCGACAGACGCTGCTGCGCGCCATGTCGCGGCCACAGGTAGGAGGCTTCAGGGGCAGAGTCGCTCCTTGCTGCTAACGACACGCCAGCTGTGGTACCGTGCTCTCAATGACGCACCGATGGCGCGACGAGAGAGCCGCAAACACAAGAAAAGTGTGTGTGTGTGGGGGGGGGGGGGGGGGGGAGGGAATTCACCTGAAGATAAAGATACAAAATACAGTCAGCTTAACTGACAACCGGGAGAGACAGTGGCATTATCCTCCTCTCTGTTTAGTGATAAGGAGCCTTTCCCTTAGCCCGCGACTGACTCTAAGCACTATGGGACTTAACATCTGAGGTCATCAGTCCCCTAGACTTAGAACTACACTACTGGCCATTAAAATTGCTACACCAATAAGAAATGCAGATGATAAACGGGTATTCATTGGACAAATATATTATACTACAACTGACATGTGATTACGTTTTCACGCAATTTGGATGCATAGATCCTGAGAAATCAGTACCCAGAACAACCACCTCTGGCCTGGGCATTGAGTCAACCAGAGCTTGGATGGCGCGTACAGGTACAGCTGCCGATGCAGCTTCAACACGATACCACAGTTCATCAAGAGTAGTGATTGGCGTATGGTGACGAGCCAGTTGCTCGACCACCATTGACCAGACGTTTTCAATGGGTGAGAGATCTGGAGAATGTGCTGGCCAGGGCAGCAGTCGAACATTTTCTGTACCCAGAAAGGCCCGTACAGGATCTGCGACATGCGGTCGTGCATTATCCTGCTCAAATGTAGGGTTTCGCAGGGACTGAATGAAGGATAGAGGCACGGGTCGTAACACATCTGAAATGTAACGTCCACTGTTTTAAGTGCCGTCAATGCGAACAAGAGGTGACCGAGACGTGTAACCCCATACCATCACGCCGCGTGATACGCCAGTATGGCGATAACGAATACACGCTTCCAATGTACGTTAACCACGATGTCACCAAACACGGATGCGACCATCATGATGCTGCAAGCAGAACCTGGATTCATCCGAAAAAATGACGTTTTGATATTCGTGCACCCAGGTTCGTCGTTGAGTACACCATCGCAGGCGCTCCTGTCTGTGATGCAGCGTCAAGGGTAACCGCAGCCATGGTCTCCGAGCTGATAGTCCAATCTGCTGCAAACGTCGTCGAACTGTTCGTGCAGATGGCTGGTGTCTTGAAAACGTCCTCATCTGTTGACTCAGGGATCGAGACGTGCCTGCACGATCTGATACAGCCATGCGGATAAGATGCCTGTCATCTCGACAGCAAGTGATACGAGGCTGTTGGGATCCAGCACGGCGTTCCGTATTACCCTCCTGAACCCACCGATTCCTTATTCTGCTAACAGTCATTGCATCTCGACCAACGCGAGCAGCAATGTTGCGATACGATAAACCGCAATCGCGACAGGCTACAATCCGACCTTTATCAAAGTCGGAAACGTGATGGTACGCATTTCTCCTCCTTAAACGAGGCATCACAACGTTTCACCAGGCACGTTGTACGTGTCGTCACCGGCGCTAACCATGAGTGAATGCTCTGAAAAGCTAATCATTTGCATATCACAGCATCTTCTTCCCGCCGGTTAAATTTCGCGTCTGTAGCACGTCATCTTCGTGGTGTAGCAATTTTAATGGCCAGTAGTGTACTTAAACATAACTAACTTAAGGACATCACACACATCCATGCCCGAGGCAGGATTCGAAACTGCGACCGTAGCAGTAGCGCTGTTCCGGACTGAAGCGCCTAGAACCGCTCGGCCAAACCTGTCGGTCCAGCCCCCGACTGTTAACGCACACTTTTCTCACAGCGTCATTTCGTACAAGTAACATTATAAATCTTCTAGCGAATAGATGCCTGTCCCTAACATGGTTTATGTGACAACAGTGACTTGAATGAAATAATAATTAAATCAAGACCCTAAGCTGCCGACAGGCGTTGATATACATCAACGGGGACTCGAACCCGGGATCTCTATCCATCTTTTTTTTATTATCAGATTCGGTATTTTCATGAAAATCAACAACCTTTAATCAAATCATCATTTATTGTCACCTGCAAAAAAAATCAACAAATTAGTTCAAGCACAAACAATTATTAAATTCTGAATGGGAAGACTAACACATTATCCCAGCCTTCTTGTCAATTTCTGAGCCAAGGAGACAGAGGACAGTGTGACTGCAGGGATTTATCCCTTGCACGCTCCCCGTGAGACCCACATTACCAACTTAATGTCCACACACTACATTCGTAGTGCTCCCGCCCATTACACTCATTACTCGCGGCAGACAATGTTACCAAGTCCCGTAAGAGTTCGGGCAATGCGTGTGCATCCGCACAGAAGAAGGTCAATGGCCAGTTAGACTTAACCTCAGATGGTATTTGTTCTTTCGGATATGTCCGAAAGAACAGATACCATCTTCGTATATTCATGTAGTGCATTTCAGTCGCAAGCGGCCGCCTACACAGCTCGTTCATGAGCAACAACGAGCTCTTGCTACTAATTCACTTCGGTACAGTAAGATCTCAAAAGCGGGCGTCCTGATGCTGAAGCAAGTATACTGTTTGGCCGAAGGCTTCCATTATTTAGCGATTTATTCCGACCGAAGACTTGCACTCGAGGCAGAACTTCTGGTGTTCCCGAGTTTCTGCTGGAACGATATACTATGTTAATGAAACAGAGTTCAAGATTAAGACTTATGTGGCTGACTAATCATATTTCCGGAGTTGCTAGCCATCCCAGTGTACAGATGCACTCTTTATTTCCAAGTTGAGCCCTTGTGTAAATAAATGTCTTACGGCATAAAGTCAAGCGCCAGCACGCCAATCAGGAACGACAGGAAGGAAAGGCTGTGAGAAGAAGTCATCGAATCGCACACTGACCTACGTTCTTTCCAAGATGACAACGCAACACCAGCGGTCCCTAGGTGAAGAGCACATAAGCGCCGCGCCCGATTGGTGGAGCCCACTTGGACAGCAGCTTCAACGATAGGCACTTCGATAGCAGTTCAGGACAGACTTTTGTCAGACACCAGCAGTCACTGCAAAGACTGATTATTTTGTATTGTGCCCCATCTAGCAAAGTTAAGTATTGCAATTTTGTTGTAATGAAACACATTAATACGAGTTGTTTGATTGTTTGTCTAGCGAACCGAGTACGCAGAATTCCTATACACAACAAAAATGTGTAATCTGCAGTTGGTTACCGGCTGCCTTGCTCAAACATCTGGTTTAAGAACACTGAAAGTGGCCGGCCGTGTGGCTGAGCGGTTCTAGGCACTTCAGTCTGGAACCGCGCGACCGCTACGGTCGCAGGTTCGAATCCTGTCTCGGGCATGGATGTGTGTGATGTACCTAGGTTAGTTAGGTTTAAGTAGTTCTAAGTTCTTGGGGACTGATGACTTCAGCTGTTAAGTCCCATAGTGCTCAGAGCCATTTGAACCATTTGAACACTGAAGGTAGGTATTTCGTTCTTACTCGAGCAGGACTGGAATGGTGTCACAAGCAAAAGCAATAAAAATTGTAAGTTTCTTTGCTAATCACTATCCTAAACGCTTAACCCATGTAGTCCTTGTATTCAATCTCACTGGACAGTTGGTTTCACTCTGCCCGGTTGGTTGGTTTGGCTTTTAGGAAGCTTTAATTGTCGAGTGCTAGTAATAGTGTTCCATAGATTTCGTGTTTGTTTTCAATACAGTCAGAGAGAGTCCCTTTAGTCAGCCTTAGTGCCAGTAGTGTCAGTGTCGTCGTAACTGCCGTCTGCTTCACGTCTGCTGTGCAGCGAGCTACGTTAATTTAAGTATTAACTGTATTTTTCTTACTTGTCACTTCTTCTTCCGTGTGTTTTTGCTTTTAGGAAGCTTTAATTGTCGAGTGCTAGTAACGTGTATCCACAGGACATGTGGCCTGTAATTGAAGAAGTGTCATGATGATCTCTCCATTGGCAAAAGATTCCGGAATAGTCCCCCATTCGAATCTCCGGGAGGGGACTGCCAAGGGGGAGGTTACCATGAGAAAAAGATCGAATAATCTACGAAAGGATAACTTTCTACGAGTCGGGGCGTGGAATGTCAGAAGCTTGAACGTGGTAGGGAAACTAGAAAATCTGAAAAGGGAAATGCAAAGGCTCAATCTAGATATAGTAGGGGTCAGTGAAGTGAAGTGGAAGGAAGACAAGGATTTCTGGTCAGATGAGTATCGGGTAATATCAACAGCAGCAGAAAATGGTATAACAGGTGTAGGATACGTTATGAATAGGAAGGTAGGGCAGAGGGTGTGTTACTGTGAACAGTTCAGTGACCGGGTTGTTCTAATCAGAATCGACAGCAGAACAACACCGACAACGATAGTTCAGGTATACATGCCGACGTCGCAAGCTGAAGATGAACAGATAGAGAAAGTGTATGAGGATATTGAAAGGGTAATGTAGTATGTAAAGGGGGACGAAAATCTAATAGTCATGGGCGACTGGAATGCAGTTGTAGGGGGAGGAGTAGAAGAAAAGGTTACAGGAGAATATGGCCTTGGGACAAGGAATGAAAGAGGAGAAAGACTAATTGAGTTCTGTAACAAGTTTCAGCTAGTAATAGCGAATACCCTGTTCAAGAATCACAAGAGGAGGAGGTATACTTGGAAAAGGCCGGGAGATACGGGAAGATTTCAATTAGATTACATAATGGTCAGACAGAGATTCCGAAATCAGATACTGGATTGTAATGCGTAGCCAGGAGCAGATATAGACTCAGATCACAATATAGTAGTGATGAAGAGTAGGCTGAAGTTCAAGACATTAGTCAGGAAGAATCAATACGCAAAGAAGTGGGATACGGAAGTACTAAGGCATGACGAGATACGTTTGAAGTTCTCTAACGCTGTAGATACAGCAATAAGGAATAGCGCAGTAGGCAGTACAGTTGAAGAGGAATGGACATCTCTAAAAAGGGCCATCACAGAAGTTGGGAAGGAAAACATAGGTACAAAAAAGGTAGCTGCGAAGAAACCATGGGTAACAGAAGAAATACTTCAGTTGATTGATGAAAGGAGGAAGTACAAACATGTTCCGGGAAAATCAGGAATACAGAAATACAAGTCGCTGAGGAATGAAATAAATAGGAAGTGCAGGGAAGCTAAGACGAAATGGCTGCAGGAAAAATGTGAAGACATCGAAAAAGATATGATTGTCGGAAGGACATACTCAGCATACAGGAAAGTCAAAACAACCTTTGGTGACATTAAAAGCAACGGTGGTAACATTAAGAGTGCAACGGGAATTCCACTGTTAAATGCAGAGGAGAGAGCAGATAGGTGGAAAGAATATATTGAAAGCCTCTATGAGGGTGAAGATTTGTCTGATGTGATAGAAGAAGAAACAGGAGTCGATTTAGAAGAGATAGGGGATCCAGTATTAGAATCGGAATTTAAAAGAGCTTTGGAGGACTTACGGTCAAATAAGGCAGAAGGGATAGATAACATTCCATCAGAATTTCTAAAATCATTGGGGGAAGTGGCAAGAAAACGACTATTCACGTTGGTGTGTAGAATATATGAGTCTGGCGATATACCATCTGACTTTCGGAAAGGCATCATCCACACAATTCCGAAGACGGCAAGAGCTGATAAGTGCGAGAATTATCGCACAATCAGCTTAACAGCTCACGCATCGAAGCTGCTTACAAGAATAATATACAGAAGAATGGAAAAGAAAATTGAGAATGCGCTAGGTGAAGATCAGTTTGGCTTTAGGAAAAGCAAAGGGACGAGAGAGGCAATTCTGACGTTACGGCTAATAATGGAAGCAAGGCTAAAGAAAAATCAAGACACTTTCATAGGATTTGTCGACCTGGAAAAAGCGTTCGACAATATAAAATGGTGCAAGCTGTTCGAGATTCTGAAAAAAGTAGGGGTAAGCTATAGGGAGAGACGGGTCATATACAATATGTACAACAACCAAGAGGGAATAATAAGAGTGGACAATCAAGAACGAAGTGCTCGTATTAAGAAGGGTGTAAGACAAGGCTGTAGCCTTTCGCCCCTACTCTCCGATCTGTACATCGAGCAAGCAATGATGGAAATGAAAGAAAGGTTCAGCAGTGGAATTAAAATGCAAGGTGAAAGGATATCAATGATACGATTCGCAGATGCCATTGCTATCCTGAGTGAAAGTGAAGAAGAATTAAATGATCTGCTGAACGGAATGAACAGTCTAATGAGTGCACAGTATGGTTTGAGAGTAAATCGGAGAAAGACGAAAGTAATGAGAAGTAGTAGAAATGAGAACAGCGAGAAACTTAACATCAGGATTGATGGTCACGAAGTCAATGAAGTTAAGGAATTCTGCTACCTAGGCAGTAAAATAACCAATGACGGACGGAGCAAGGAGGACATCAAAAGCAGACTCGCTATGGTAAAAAAGGCATTTCTGGCCAAGAGAAGTCTACTAATATCAAATACCGGCCTTAATTTGAGGAAGAAATTTCTGAGGATGTACGTCTGGAGTACAGCATTGTATGGTAGTGAAACATGGACTGTGGGAAAACCGGAACAGAAGAGAATCGAAGCATTTGAGATGTGGTGCTATAGACGAATGTTGAAAATTAGGTGGACTGATAAGGTAAGGAATGAGGAGGTTCTACGCAGAATCGGAGAGGAAAGGAATATGTGGAAAACACTGATAAGGGACAGGATGATAGGACATATGCTAAGACATGAGGGAATGACTTCCATGGTACTAGAGGGAGCTGTAGAGGGCAAAAACTGTAGAGGAAGACAGAGATTGGAATACGACAAGCAAATAATTGAGGACGTAGGTTGCAAGTGCTACTCTGAGATGAAGAGGTTAGCACAGGAAAGGAATTCGTGGCGGGCCGCATCAAACCCGTCAGTAGACTGATGACCAAAAAAAAAAAAAAAAAAAAAAAGTAATAGTGTTCCATAGATTTCGTGTTTGTTTTGAATACAGTTAGAGAGAGTCCCTTTAGTCAACCATAGTGCCAGTAGTGCTAGTGTTTGTTTTCAATACAGACCAGAGACAGGTAGTGCTATTTTCATTGTTCTCTACAAGAACTGTCTAGCAACCACAGTTTAGTCAACTATCAGCCGCCTTTAGTGAATTAGCAGTCTAGTTAAAAGTTGATTAAATCTCTACTGTAAATTGATTTCTTAGGATGGATAGGATGTGTGACTGCTGTGTACGGACGCAGGAGGATCTGGCCACTGTTCGCGAACAGCTGAGCGTGTTGATGGCCGCGGTCAGTCGTCTTCAGGCTGCTGCCTCGGAGTGTAGCGGCAGTGGGGAGCCTGGTGCGTCGCATGGTACACCCCAGGTGTTACATGCTTCACCCACTGTCCCTGCTGTCGAGACATCTTCGCGAGTACCGGGCACGGTTTGGCCACCGTCTCCCCAAGGGGAGTGGTGGGTTCAGCGGCGTTCGCGGCGCACGAGGCGGAGGGCCAATGTGGAGGCTGGCCGTGTGGCATCGCCCGCTCTGCCTGTGAGTGGACATAAGGCCGCTCCTTCAGGAAGGTCCGAGCAGACACACGGGGGGAGAGGTTTATTAGTTATTGGGAGCTCCAACGTTAGGCGGGTGATGGAGCCCCTTAGGGAAACAGCGGAAAGGTCAGGGAAGAAGGCCAGTGTTCACTCTGTCTGCTTGCCGGGGGTCTCATCCGAGATGTGGAGGAGGTCCTGCCGGCGGCGATAGAGAGCGCTGGGTGCACCCGACTGCAAACTGTTGCTCATGTCGGCACCAATGACTCCTGCCGTCTGGGTTCAGAGGTCATCCTCAGTTCGTACAGGCGGTTGGCGGAGTTGGTGAAGGCGGAAAGCCTCGCTCGCGGGGTGGAATCTGAGCTAACTATTTGTAGTGTCGTTCCCAGAACCGATGCGGTCCTCTGGTTTGGAGCCGAGTAGAAGGCTTAAACCAGAGGCTCAAACGATTCTGTGGAGATCTGGGGTGCAAATTTCTCGACCTCCGCTATTGGGTGGAGAAATGTAGGGTCCCCCTGAATAGGTCAGGCGTGCACTACACGCCGGAAGCGGCTACAAGGGTAGCGGAGTACGTGTGGAGTGCACATGTGGGTGTTTTTGGTTAGAGAATTCCCTCCCTAGGCCCAACAAGACACCTCCTGAGACGCGGCAAGGTAGCAGTAGGCAAAATGCAACAGGGAATAACAATATTAATGTGCTAATAGTAAACTGCAGGAGCGTCTATAGAAAGGTCCCAGAACTGCTCTCATTAATAAACGGTCACAATGCCCATATAGTACTAGGGACAGAAAGTTGGCTGAAACCAGACGTAAACAGTAATGAAATCCTAAACTCAGATTGGAATGTATACCGCAGAGACAGGCTGGACAGTGAAGGGGGAGGCGTGTTTATAGCGATAAGAAGTGCAATAGTATCGAAGGAAATTGACGGAGATCCGAGATGTGAAATAATTTGGGTGAAGGTCACGGTTAAAGCAGGCTCAGACATGGTAATTGGATGTCTTATGGGCCCCCTGGCTCAGCAGCTGTTGTGGCTGAGCACCTGAAGGATAATTTGGAACATATTTCGAGTAGATTTCCCCACCATGTTATAGATCTGGGTGGAGATTTTAATTTGCCGGATATAGACTGGGATACTCAAACGTTCATAACGGGTGGCAGGGACAAAGAATCCAGTGAATTTTTTTTAAGTGCTTTATCTGAAAACTACCTTGAGCATTTTTCTTCACTTAAAACTTCCGGGCTGATAGGCCGTGGTCGAAGTATAAAACTCTCTCCTGACGTTTCGTCTCCGACTGCGGGAGACATCCTCGGAGGTAAAGCGGCGAACTGCGAACTCGACGAAGCGCTGATTATATAGGCAGTACAGAGGGCGCCACAGTCGATCACGTGGCGTCGGCTATGAGATTGTCTCTGGTAATGCCAACATTCTCGATTGAAAGTAGTCGATCGTCACGCTTGCGGTGCAACGCTGACATCCAAATTTTATCCAGTTTAACACCTTCGTCTTTCCTGTTAAAATTATTACGATGTTTATCAATCTCGATAGCCTCTCTATACAAGCGTGCGTGATAATGTGAGGTTTTTGATATGACGCTCGTCTCGCTGAATTTTATTTCATGATCACCTTCCTGGTAAACATGTTCCGCTACGGCCGATTTATCCGTGTGACCCAGGCGGCAATTCCTCTTATGTTCAACAAGACGGGTGTTCACACTTCTCTTTGTGGTGCCGATGTAAACCTGTCCAAAGGGTCTCGTGCATCTTTTGCCGACCTTAAAAATTCTTTTATTTTTCTGGTGGGTCTGAAAATAGTTTCCACCCCATACTTGCCTAAAACTTTCCCAATGCGGTCTGTGATCTTACTAATGAACGGAAGAAAAACTTTGCCCTTGGACGACTGTTGTTCGTCGTTACTCCTGATTCTCTGCCTAGAGCGAAGTGCTCGATCTATATCCTTGCTAGAATAGCCATTCTTCACGAACGTTGACCGTAGATGTTCAATCTCATCTTTTAAATAAACAGGTTCACAAAGTTTGTACGCCCTGTCTACCAAAGTTTTCATTACACCTCTTTTTTGTCTAGGGTGGTGGTTTGATTCTTTGTGTAGATAACGATCAGTATGTGTGGGCTTTCTATGAACCTTATGGCCCAACGTTCCGTCCCGTCGTTTAATCACAGACACATTCAGGAAGTTCAATTGCCCATTCCTTTCCGTCTCCATAGTGAATTGGATTTTCGGATTAATGCTGTTTAAATGTGTTAGGAAGGCATCCAACTCCTCTGCTTCGTGTGTCCATACTACGAACGTGTCATCGACGTAGCGATACCATCTGGCTGGTCTCTTACTGGCAGTCTGCAACGCCCGTTGTTCAAAAGTCTCCATAAATAAGTTAGCCACAGCAGGACTGAGAGGACTGCCCATAGCCACCCCGTCAATCTGTTCATAAAAGTTATTATTGTATTGAAAGTAGGTTGTGGTGAGGCAGTGTCGGAATAATGCCACAATATCGGTAGGAAAAATATCCGCTATGCATAAGATAGCTTCGTTTACCGGAATCATGGTAAATAACGACACAACGTCAAAACTGACGAGGATATCATCCGGGCCCACGCTCATTTCCTTTAACTTGAGCAGTTAAACAGAGAACCGACTCGTGGCGATAACATATTAGACCTTCTGGTGACAAACAGACCCGAACTATTTGAAACAGTTAACGCAGAACAGGGAATCAGCGATCATAAAGCGGTTACTGCATCGATGATTTCAGACGTAAATAGAAATATTAAAAAAGGTAGGAAGATTTTTCTGTTTAGCAAAAGTGACAAAAAGCAGATTACAGAGTACCTGACGGCTCAACACAAAAGTTTTGTCTCAAGTACAGATAGTGCTAAGGATCAGTGGACAAAGTTCAAAACCATCGTACAATATGCGTTAGAGATGGAAAAGAGCCACCGTGGTACACCAACCGAGCTATAAAACTGCTGCGGAAGCAAAGGGAACTTCACAGCAAACATAAACATAGCCTAAGCCTTGCATACAAACAAAAATTACGCGAAGCGAAATGTAGTGTGAGGAGGGCTATGCGAGAAGCGTTCAATGAATTCGAAAGCAAAGTTCTATGTACTGACTTTGCAGAAAATCCTAAGAAATTTTGGTCTTATGTCAAAGCGGTAGGTGGATCAAAACAAAATGTCCAGACACTCAGTGACCAAAATGGTACTGAAACAGAGGATGACAGACGAAAGGCCGAAATACTAAATGTCTTTTTCCAAAGCTGTTTCACAGAGGAAGACTGCACTGTAGTTCCTTCTCTAGATTGTCGCACAGATGACAGAATGGTAGATGTTGAAACAGACGACAGAGGAATAGAGAAACAATTAAAATCGCTCAAAAGAGGAAAGGCCGCTGGTCCTGATGGGATACCAGTTCGATTTTACACAGAGTACGCGAAGGAACTTGCCCCCTTTTTGCAGCGGTGTACCGTAGGTCTCTAGAAGAGCGTAGCGTTCCAAAGGATTGGAAAAGGGCACAGGTCATCCCCGTTTTCAAGAAGGGACGTCGAACAGATGTGCAGAACTATACACCTATATCTCTAACGTCGATCAGTTGTAGAATTTTGGAACACGTATTATGTTCGAGTACAATGACTTTTCTGGAGACTAGAAATCTACTCTGTAGGAATCAGCATGGGTTTCGAAAAAGACGGTCGTGTGAAACCCAGCTCGCGCTATTCGTCCACGAGACTCAGACGGCCATAGACACGGGTTCCCAGGTAGATGCCGTGTATCTTGACTTCCGCAAGGCGTTCGATACAGTTCCCCACAGCCGTTTAATGAACAAAGTAAGAGCATATGGGCTATCAGACCAATTGTGTGATTGGATTGAAGAGTTCCTAGATAACAGAACGCAACATGTCATTCTCAATGGAGAGAAGTCTTCCGAAGTAAGAGTGATTTCAGGTGTGCCGCAGGGGAGTGTCATAGGACCGTTGCTATTCACAATATACATAAATGACATTGTGGATGACATTGGAAGTTCACTGAGGCTTTTTGCAGATGATGCTGTGGTGTATCGAGAGGTTGTAACAACGGAAAATTGTACTGAAATGCAGAAGGATCTGCAGCGAATTGACGCATGGTGCAGGGAATGGCAATTCAATCTCAATGTAGACAAGCGTAATGTGCTGCGAATACGTAGAAAGATAGATCCCTTATCATTTAGCTACAGAATAGCAGGTTAGCAACTGGAAGCAGTTGATTCCATAAATTATCTGGGAGTACGCATTAGGAATGATTTAAAATGGAATGATCATATAAACTTGATCGTCGGTAAAGCAGATGCCAGACTGAGGTTCATTGGAAGAATCCTAAGGAAATGCAATCCGAAAACAAAGGAAGTAGGTTACAGTACGCTTGTTCGCCCACTCCTTGACTACTGCTCGGCAGTGTGGGATCCGTACCAGATAGGGTTGATAGAAGAGATAGAGAAAATCCAACGGAGAGCAGCGCGCTTCGTTACAGGATCATTTAGTATTCGCGAAAGCGTTACGGAGATGATAGATAAACTCCAGTGGAAAACTCTGCAGGAGAGACGCTCAGTAGCTCGGTACGGGCTTTTGTTAAAGTTTCGAGAACATACCTTCACCGAAGAGTCAAGCAGTATATTGGTCCCTCCTACGTATATCTCGCGAAGAGACCATGAGGATAAAATCAGAGAGATTAGAGCCCACACAGAAGCATACCGACAATCCTTTCCACGAACAATACGAGACTGGAATAAAAGGGAGAACCGATAGAGGTACTCAAGGTACCCTCCGCCACACACCGTCAGGTGGCTTGCGGAGTATGGATGTAGATGTAGATTTGGGGGAGGAGAGGAAAATGCGAGGTCTTCGGTCCCATCGGATTAGGGAAGGATGTGGACGGAAATCGGCTGTGCTCTTTCAAAGGAACCTGAAACGATTTAGGGAAATCACGGAAAATATAAATCAGGATGGCCGGACTCGGGTTTGCACGGTCGTCCTCCCGAATGCCAGTCTAGTGTGCTAACCACTTCACCACAGCGCTCGGTCCATTGGGCCTGGAAGTCGTGCCTGTTTGCGACATTGTATAGTAGTTGCCATAAACAGCAGATATAGATTTTGTTTTACGTTCAGTTTTTTTAGAAAGGTTACACATTTTGTAACTTATTTAACACAATGATGCATTTACTTTATTGTGTGCAATTTTTTTCATCAGTAAAGTTCGTTTAAGTAATATTTTTCAGTAATGTTTCATGTTAATCAAACCTTCTGGCAAAACTGTGTAATTTGATAAATCTCTGTAAAAAAGAATAGAAAATGGTAGTTTAATAGGGTAAGGGGTGGGGGAAGGGCGCAGCTTTGTCATTTTTGCCAGGACAGTAGGATCATCTTGAAGCGACTCTGAGGCCAAGTACAAAAGTTTGTTGTTTCGGCCAATGGAGGCCTGCTTCAGTTACTCATAGACTTGGTTCACGAGTGACGGTAATTCACGAAGCGCAGATCGTGCGAATACCAGAACTTGTGGATAGCAGTAAACAACCAAGTCTGAATCGATATTACAGAAAAGTTCGAGGTGAATAAAAGTCGGGAGACTGTTAAGCTTATAGGGCACGATGATGACCTTCACAGATAGACGTAATTGACTTGTTGATGTGAAGACGCGGGGTTTACAGAGCACTGCGAGCAGCCATCACGGGCGTGCCGCGTGCTTGGTTTTCTGTCTGCCTGGAGTGGCAGACATAAGTTGTAATTGGTAGCGGGACGTGACCGGGCTGTGACGCAAGATCTGATGGCCGAGAAAAGATTAGTCTCAAAGTAAGAAGCCAGCGATCAGGAAGATTACATATCTTTATTCTCCACACTGAAGGAGGCACCGTCTCTTGCTCTCATAGCAAGTATCTACGTAATTAAGTTCACAGTACAATTCATAAATCCACAGTGCAATCCAAATCGTAACTAAGTTCTAAGCCCAAGGTTGTCATTAAATATCTATACAATAACACTTCGATATTAACACAGCTAGCGAGCAAGAACGAGTGGCCGTGGCGTCAGGTCTGTGCTCCAGTTATATCTTGTGGCCATATAGGGAGCTGAAGGCAAAAACTATTGAATGGCGCGACATCTTCAGCCGGAGGTAGCGCCATGAACCTCCGGCGGCCGCGACGTGAAGCTAAGGCCAACCACCGCGCATGTGCGGCCGGGCTTAGCGACGGCAGGGCGCGCGTGATTCGGTTAGGTCCGCGGACATAGCACTTGGCACGCTGTTTCTGGGCCGGCAAAATATGATTATTATCTTTTATTATTTATATGCTATTTTCTTTTAGTCTGTTATCTATATAAAAGAACAGACCGGATGTTCATCAGTTTACCTTCCATTCGGAAAGTGGGTGCACTCAGCGACTGTTGTGTGGCTTATAAATTATAGAGTGCAGCAATCAGTCGTACTTTTTTAGATTTTTTTACCTAAATCCAGATT
Source organism: Schistocerca piceifrons (assembly GCF_021461385.2). NCBI lineage: Eukaryota > Metazoa > Arthropoda > Insecta > Orthoptera > Acrididae > Schistocerca > Schistocerca piceifrons. The sequence continues at coordinate 215,386,498 of NC_060144.1, read as the reverse complement.
TCGGCTAGTGGCTAGCCATTATCAATGCACTGTTTTCTATTCGCGATGAATATAAGTCTCTGTTGTTCGGGCGTCGGTCACGCTCATGAAAAGGAACGTGACTGACACCCGAACAACAGGTACTTACACGCATTAATAACCAAAAAAATAAAAATAAAACTTCATAAATTTTTACAAGCACTGTTGCTTACCATAAGCTCTCTTCCAATTCGTGTATGCCGCGTCTCCTTGGAGCAACACGGTCATGTCTGCTGTCTGTGAAATTACCCCTTTCTCGAATCCGTTGTTTAATAGTGACGAAAAGGGTACGTGATGAAGTCGGAGTTTGTGGGTAACTATCCGCAAGGCGTAGTGGTTAATGCAAGTACCTACTAAGCAGGAGATCCCCAGTTCGAATACTGATCTGGCACATATCTTCACTTGTCGCTGCTGATTTCGCGTAAAGTCCTGATGCAGCTGGCATCAATAGTTCTTTCCCTTCCCCTTTCCTTTCTCCCCACCCCCTCCACATTCAATAAACATAATATGTATCACACCTGCAGATTCCGCATAAGAACAGACGCCTTGGATTCACAAAACCAAATCTGTATGTCTAGACTGGAAATTGAACCACCTTATTCCTCAATACTAATCCAGAGACTTAACGTTGCATCGCTTTGCTTAATGGAAAACATGGCATCAAAAGCACTTAAATACACACTGATGAACCAAAACATTATGACCTATACTCATCACGGAAATCCATTGCCGCCTGGTGGCTTTGTGTGTGTGTGTGTGACGTGGTAAATCAAGTTAATAAGTGCCGGAGACGAATGACGAATCATCCTAGGACTGTACAGGCTTTGAATGAGGTATTTCCACTGATATTTCCACTGACGTAAAGCACATTGACAGAGGGCAGATTGTTACGGTCCAACACCTCACAGCCGGCCGTGGTGGCCAAGCGGTTAAAGGCGCTACAGTCTGGAATCGCGCGGCCGCTACGGTCGCAGGTTCGAATCCTGCCTCGGGCATGGATATGTGTGATGTCCTTAGGTTAGTTAGGTTTAAGTAGTTCTAAGTTCTAGGGGACTGATGACCTTAGAAGTTAAGTCCCATAGTGCTCAGAGCCCAACACCTCACAATGAGCATCTCAGGAATAGCTAAGCATGTCGACTGTTCATATGCTACCATCGTGAGCATCGATGGAAAGTGGTTGAAAGACAGTGAAACCATAAGTAGGTGACAAAGTGTCGTATGTCCATGCCCCACCACAGAAAGTGGAGGTCAGAGGCTCGCCCACTCTGTAACGCTGGCTAGGCAGCGAACTGTGGCAGATCTGATGGCGGATTACACTGCTGGTCTAGGCGCAAGTGTCTGGGAGTACACTGTTCAGTGCCCATTACTGAACATTGGACTCCATAGCAGATGACCCTAGGCAATCCAACGTTGGCCCCATGACATCATCAATTACGACTGCAGTGCGCATGGGATCATAAGGATTTGGCCGTGTACCAGTGAAACTTGTAGCCTCTTCGGATGAATCTTGTTACACCAGGTCGATAGTCGAGTCCAGATACGGTGTCATCAAGACGATCTGCTGCTCGAACATAAAATGTGCCGTGGAAGCAGGCCGATGGTGGCATGCTCTGAACCTGATGGAACACATCTGGTCCACTGTACGACAGCTTCTCTACGCCCGTGAACTATCAGCCTATAATTAACTGGAATTTCTTAAACTGTGTGTAGACATGCCTTCGGAACCTACTAAGGAATTGTCAAGTTCATGCCATGCAAAATCGCTACTGTGTTATGTTCCAAAGGTGGACCAAGAAGCTATAAAGCAGGTGGTCATAATTTCTTGGTTCTTCAGAATATGTCAGGAAATATTATTTCCTAAGTGAGGGGCAGTACAGTTACTCATTGCTTACGCACCTCAGTAAATAGCATTCTATGGGGATTGCAGCATATAGCCCAAGTTTCCATCGTTAGTAGGCGCCACAGAGGCAGCGATGCAATCTCTGGCAGTGGTGGGAATTTCAAAAATCAAATATGGCAGTTGATGGGAAATTTAAAAATGCAAGATGGCAGGAAATTCAAAAAATACGTATACAATATTTTTTTAAAGTAGAAGTTTGGCCTAGCCTATTTGTGGTTTGTAGCTATACCTAAATTTTTCTTTAATGCTTGTCAAGTCTGAATGTTGTTTCCACGTGTAAACGTCTGCAAAACTACATCACCAACATAAAAAGTGAAATGTTTCATCACATATCACAATGATATCTTCGACACGCACTCACACACACAAACACAAATCTGTCAAATTGGTTGCTACACATGCTTATGTACTCTATAATAAATTCCCCAATCTTATTTCCATGTATAAATAGTTACAAATAACATGCTAAACAGACAGTTGACATTTCAAATTAGGCCTAAAACAGCGACGTACTAAAACGAACTTGAGAAGGCTTAGGACTGCAGAAAATACTGAGTAGTTTTAAATAAAGTGCAACTACTCACGAAGATCTGCTGTGGGGTGTAATTGTCGTATGGGAGCATAACTTGGCAGATATGCTAGTGCATCAATGCGGAACTGATGTACACTGGAAAAAATTGGTTCTAGTTATGACCACCAGGTGCAGATGTCCCGCTGCACAGTTTTTGCGTGACGGTATGACATCCACACTGTCGTATGAAAAGCCATAATGAGAGTGAACATTATGGATGTCGAGAGGAGAGACTCTGCGTGCTTAGTGAAACTGTTTTATGTGAACATCAGCAATTACAGTGCTACATTATGAGAGTATCGACAACTGAAAGGTCAGAGGAGAGACCCGCCGTTATTAAATGGTTAAAGAAAACAAGCATGGCCTTGGTCTGGCGTCTGGAAGAGGAAGGTGTCCTATCCCATTGGAAGATATTCACGACGCTGCTGTTGTTGTAACTGAAAATGCAGCGCATGCCCCGGATACTGCTAGTGCCTTTGCAGTGCCACAAGCATTGTCCATCCGATGGTCAACGGTACAGAAAGTTTCGTGGTCTATACTACGCTGGTACCCGTACAAGTTCCAGACAGTGCAGCAACTGAAACCTCATGATCCGCAGCAATGTTCTGAATCTGCTCTTCAGTTTCCGGCACGGATCAAATTTGGTGACATGTGGCGAGCAATATTCTGTGGCGTGACGAAACACATTTTAAACCACAGGGCACAGTGAATACACAGCAATGCCGAATTTGTGGTACTGTTAAATCGCGTGTTGTGCACAAAGAACCATTGCACTCGTCTCATCTGTGGTGTGGATTCACAAGCACCTTTATTCCCCGCCGATTTTTCTTTGAAGAGAAAACACTCAGGAGGCCTGTGTGGTGTACCCTGACGTCTGCACGTTATCAAGACTTCCTTGTACAACATGTGAGATTGCAACACCTCAGATCATTTGCCTAGTGAAAGATCTGCTTAATGTAACCTTCCACAGACATGTCATCTCCAGAGATTTTCTAGATGCATGGCTTGCAGCATCACTTGATATGGAGACATATGACTTTTTGTACTGTGAATATATAAAAGAATGCTTTTACTAGGGATACATTTGGTGCATATCTGATCAGGAGGCCAGTATACACGAGCACGTTGCTTAGATTCCACTGGGACTGTAAACAACTGTTCGTTGCGTCGTTTTACGGATGCAGCATTTCGTCGACGTCTCCAGTGCTCATGTTGACCAAAATGTGTAAGCATCAGTCAACAATAAAATCAAGACTATGGCTTTCTCACTGGTTTTACCATTTCTGCCCATCCCTAATCCATAACATATGGAAACATTTTTGTTCTTCTTCCTTACATTCACAGTGCCAGATTTGACCTGGTGGCAAAAATTGGAAATAGCTTCTTCCAATGTAAGTCGCATTAGCATATCGACAGAGTTTCGCTTTCATATGATAATTACAACATACACTGGACCTTTGTGAGTAGCTGCACTTTAATTATAAGCATCCGGTTCATGTTTGCTGAAATGCTATGCTAAGAAAGCAAACCCAGAAACAAATAGGTATTCTGAATTATTGCCAGGTGCAGGATGAAAGGAATTAATTCCTTTATTTACGCCTACTCTTGGTGCAGGACACAATACTGCCTTGAGATAAATATTTTGGAATCTAAATTTTTCTATGATTATTGTTTAATGATACAATAGCAGCTCCACATAGAAACCTTTGGAAATGCTGTTGTCATTTCAAACTGAGGAAATGTTATTGATGGCACATAGAACTGTCATCACCTAACGTTTCTACACGTTTTTGCGTAATTTTTCAGCTTACAAACACCACTTAAGAGGGAAAAATGTAATGTACATGTTCCACACGAGAAAACTTTAGTCTATGATACTGATTAGTAGTTATCGATTTTTATAAAAAGTTAATGGGCGTTGTCAAGTTTATGTACAATAACAACTTTCTCCTACATTTACCAACCGGAACTGTGGTGTCAAGACTCTCTAAAACTCTATTTTTTTGTAATCAACTACAAAATAAAACCAAAATCTAACAAAAATATAGTTTGTAAAAACACTACATTCACGCTCGACATAGCCAAAAGGCAAATAAACTGGCGATACATAATTCTATGAACGAAGATAGGACGGAAGGAGGTGTTTTGGCAAGATTTTATTGAATGCACCATTTAAACTGTATTTTTTCGTAATACATGACAAGAACTTCTTCCATGGTTACATTCTTCATCACAGCATGACCAAAGACAGTGCTGGAAGAAGACAGAGTTGAAACACAGAAAAAGACAATGGTGAGACAGGACTGACACAGAAGTACAATAACTCAAAACTAAACTTTTTTATCACCAAAATAAATTATTTACAATTTATCGAGTACGAAATAAACGCAGGTTACTTATATAATATGCAAGTATAATTACAGATCTCATATCAAAAACTAAAATTCGAACTTTGTGGCAAAATAAAGTTCTATTATCTCTCAAAATATGTAAGATTTCGATCACAAAACACACATGGCACTACTGTCATAAATTGATAGTTTTATAAGATTTAAAAAATACGCATGGATTCCTTATTGGCACTACTGATTAAACGTTTACTTTAAGTAACACTTGTTAAACAACAACCAAAGTGTTATTTAGTAGTTGATAACGAAAAATACAGTTTTAGATTGTCTTGGTCACGTAGTTCAGATTGGTAAAGATGGCAATCCTCAACGAAAATTTTGATTGTACATAACCTCTACTAAGCCCAATATTTGCAATAAGAAGTAATAATTTCTTATCAGTATCACAGATTATATTCTGTAAATTGAAGGTGGAGAGGTGAAAAGGAAAGGAAAGGGAAAGAACGGTTGATATATCAGCTGATTCGGGACTTTTTGCAGAATCTGCGGTGACAAGTGAAAATGTCTGATCGCTATTCCAACCCTGAAACTCTTGCTTACTAGGCAGTTGCGTTAACCACTCCATCTACCGGACACAGTGTTTATCAGAACTGCGTAGACTATCTTAGCATGCCTCCCAGCCAAACCCCATTCCCACCTAGCATCACCTAAGCGCAGTCCAGGTCCATGTCCTGTGTATGCCTAATGTGTATCACTGCTGCAGATCTCACATGGAATGTCCGTAAGAACAGACACCATGCATTCCTGTAATTGATTCGTTTCGATGGGCAAAGAATCCATCACCCTCACTGTGGTTGTACATTTGCGTTGGACCTCCTGCGGTCATCTCAAAGTAACGAGCATGGAGGACACGGATGAGTCTGCGGATAGGGGGCGCTGAGCATAAGTGTAGAACGGCCAGGAGGCGTGTCGAGATAGCCCGTCCAACTGCGATAAACAGTGTGCACAGATGGCGCAGTGATTAACACAACTGTCTAGTAACCGGGAGATCTCAGGTTCAAATACTGGGCTGGCACATGTTTTCACTCATCACTGCTGATTTTGCATAAAGGTCCGATGCGGCTGCCATCAGTAGTTCTTTTCTTTTCCTTTCTTTCACTCCACATTCAGTTTACATAATGTGCATCATAACTGTGGATTTCACGTGGTGTCTGTTCTTTCGGACAAACAGCACACATTCAAAAGATTATTTTCTTTTAGTGTAGAACATGATACATTTTCTCCTTGTTACTTTAATTCGCGCTTGCTAAGATGAAACACTATGAAAAATTTTGTAAAAGTGTTGATGACAGTGCATACTATTAACTACCAATAACATTACTTCACATTGAAATAGCGACACCGTTTGCATACTTTAGATGTGGAATTACCATTGGATTTTCTGAATATTTTTTTTTGTTTCCCTCCTCTGGCATTTATGAATTTCCTGTCACCATCATCTTGCAAGAACTTACCATATTACCTGTGAGCATAGGTTTGCTTAAGGGAAGGGAGGCAAGGAGGGGCACTTTTCCATTCACCCCCTCCCTTCCCCTTGGAATCTGGAGTACAGAGGTTTTATTCACCGCAGAAGTCTCATATACTTACAGACACAATCAATATATGAGATATACTGAATGGATAACCATCACGTTTCTGGAATATAAGAAGTTTTTTGTGTCTCTTGCAAAATCTATGATATTGCACTGCTTGTGTTGTTTAGAAGAACGATGCAGTGTTTCTTCGGACATGCAATGTATCCGTAGTTGCGCAGGTATGAGCAACCATCAGGTGCATAGGGAAATGAGAACAATGAAAATTTGTGCCGGAGTGGGACGCGAACCCAGATTTCCCGCTTTACGCGAGCGTTCACCTTAACCACTCTGGCTATTCCTGTACCGCTCATGGATAGATCCAAACATCCACATGTCGTCGTTCCTGCATCACAACCTGTACTTGTACACACATTATGTGATTCCTATTGTACAGGGTAGGACATTTAAATTTGGAGTCGCTGCCCGGTATTGGCGGATAAATACGGTGTTGTTGTGCCTGTGTTGTTAAGAAGAATGATTTAACGTTCCATTAGACAGCTGGTGGTTGTTCGAATTCGCAACTGCGAATACATTTAATGTATAAAATTTAATTATTCTGGCATGACACGTCTCGAAACTGATCGACTAATTTGTATCAAAAGTGACATTTTTCGAGCCTTGCCACTCCTCTGCCATCCCTCGTTCCTTCACTATCCTGGGTAAGATTCTGCTGACACCTGTGCCCGTGAGCTAGTGGTTTCGCTTTTTCTGCCAGTTTGGATCTCATTGGTTGGTTTTCCTCATAGGATAGAAACTTTCTAAAGACGTCAGATTAACATTAAGTTGGAAATAATATTGCGGGAAGTCTTCTCAGGAGGGAGCAGTTTCCAGAGAAATACGAGTATATAAGCAGATATTCACTTGTTGCGGGGGTGTCGATGGTCGAACCTAAGACTCCAGATGGCTGAGCTGAAGCTGGGGCCCACCGAGCCGCTTCTTGTGATGAGGCCGTGCAAGTTCAATAACGTCAAGGGGCAGTGCAGAGTAATACAGCGGTATTCAGAAGCTTATTTTTATTCACATAATTTACAGAAGCGTAATGTTAGTGCGCTGTTCTGCGAGTCCAACCGGCTCAACAACTCCGGGTATGCTGGCACCACTGCTGCCATCTGGAAGGCCGCTCAGCTGGGACTCAGCCACGCTCACCCGGTCGCCACCCACGATGCGTCGCGTCTTGCACCGTGTAGTTGCCCGCAATTCCGAAGACTGTTACAGTCCCTGGTCCCCACCGCCCTCTGCCCCGTTTGCCCTGTTCTGTCTGACCATGGGACGAAGATGTTGTACTGGTCACCCATGGCCCTCGGCTCTGCTGCTTCCAGGACAGGACCAGACTTGAACCCGCGCCCTCCTGGATGCGGTGCTGCAACTTGCCGGTTGGCAACACCCGCCGCCACCTCCGGCGCTGCTCCAGCGCTGCTGCGCCTCCTGCAGTGTACACCTCGCCCAGACCACGGAACGCCAGGTGGGAAGCGAATGTGGTCCGTCCTGGACCCGCTACAGACCACTGCCGCTGCCCTCCTTCAGACAGACTGTGCAGTCTTCAAGTACCCGGCTGCCATTCTGTCCCACCCTGGTGTTTTGTCCCCAGAGACGGAATACAGCCCGAACAAGTACATAGAAATAAAGAACAGGTTACACAGAATATTCACAACATTGCTGCCAGACTGGCCCCTATAAGCGTAGACCAGCAGAGGTCCGAACCGACTCCCATCTGACCTGGCACACACTTGTCTCTAGCTAAAACTGTCTTTTTATAATGCCTCTGATGTAGCGTCAGAGACAGAAACTATGGCAGGGGTCAATTCCTGTACGTCAGCCACTTACACATGACTCTCCTGGCTCTGGCCTAGTGCCACTGCCTCATACATCGCAATAACTTCAAGCAACGCTGCAGTTTCCTGTCTCGCTGTTGGTTCACGCCAAACACATGGTGCGTGCAATAACGCCGTCACAGCTCCGCGCCATGTTTACCCTGTCTGGTCTACTGGCTGCCGATTGTTACCACACACTGCCAGCGCACCAGACTTCATCGCCCAACCGCACCTTTACTGAATTTTAACAAAATTCCCCTTTTCTACAACTAAGACTAATACTAGCGCAGCACATTGCACTATTCGACCCACTCGGATAGCCGAACGCTTTAACGCACTACTTACGGGATTCAGGGACATGAGCAATCCCCAGATTAAATCTACCTAATGGATTAACGATGAACGATCTTTCGGTGGTTTCTCACACCCAACTAAATGGATACCAGGCTGGTACGCATGTGCCGCCTCAGATACACACTACGCAAACACGTAGATGACGTTCCCTCTGCAGTATCAGTCGAGATCCAGTCGGCCGCAGTTTCAAATATGCGCTCCGCCAATTAAGCCGCCGTGTTTCTACAGGGTGTTACAAAAAGGTACGGCCAAACTTTCAGAAAACATTCCTCACACACAAAGAAAGAAAAGATGTTATGTGGACATGTGTCCGGAAATGCTTAATTTCCATGTTAGAGCTCATTTTAGTTTCGTCAGCATGTACTGTGAATCCTCGATTCACCACCAGTTGGCCCAATTGAAGGAAGGTAATGTTGACTTCGGTGCTTGTGTTGAAATGCGACTCCTTGCTCTACAGTACTAGCATCAATCACATCAGTACGTAGCATCAACAGGTTAGTGTTCATCACGAACGTGGTTTTGCAGTCAGTGCAACGTTTACAAATGCGGAGTTGGCAGATGCCCATTTGATATATGGATTAGCACGGGGCAATAGCCGTGACGCGGTACGTTTGTATCGAGACAGATTTCCAGAACGAAGGTGTCCCGACAGGAAGACGTTCGAAGCAATTGATCGGCATCTTAGGGAGCACAGAACATTCCAGCCTATGACTCGCGACTGGGGAAGACCTAGAACGACGAGGACACCTGCAATGGACGAGGCAATCTTCGTGCAGTTGACGATAACCCTAATGTCAGCGTCAGAGAAGTTGCTGCTGTACAAGGTAACGTTGACTACGTCACTGTATGGAGAGTGCTACGGGAGAACCAGTTGTTTCCGTACCATGTACAGCGTGTGCAGGCACTATCAGCAGCTGATTGGCCTCCACAGGTACACTTCTGCGAATGGTTCAACCAACAATGTGTCAATCCTCATTTCAGTCAAATGTTCTCTTTACGGATGAGGCTTCATTCCAACGTGATCAAATTGTAAATTTTCACAATCAACATGTGTGGGCTGGCGAGAATCCGCACGCAATTGTGCAATCACGTCATCAACACAGATTTTCTGTGAACGTTTGGGCAGGCATTGTTGGTGATGTCTTGATTGGGCCCCATGTTCTTCCACCTACGCTCAATGGAGCACGTTATCATGATTTCATACGGGATACTCTACCTGTGCTGCTAGAACATGTGCCTTTACAAGTACGACACAACATATGGTCCATGCACGATGGAGCTCCTGCACATTTCAGTCGAAGTGTTCGTACGCTTCTCAGCAACAGATTCGGTGACCGATGGATTGATAGAGGAGGACCAATTCCATGGCCTCCACGCTCTCCTCACCTCAACCCCCTTGACTTTAATTTATGGGGGCATTTGAAAGCTCTTGTCTACGGAACCCCGGTACCAAATGTAGAGACTCTTCGTGCTCGTACTGTGGACGGCTGTGATACAATACACCATTCTCCAGGGCTGCATCAGCGCATCAGGGATTCCATGCGACGGAGGGTGGATGCATGTATCCTCGCTAATGGAGGACATTTTGAACATTTCCTGTAACAAAGTGTTTGAAGTCACGCTGGTACGTTCTGTTGCTGTGTGTTTCCATTCCATGATTAATGTGATTTGAAGAGAAGTAATAAAACGAGCTATAACATGGAAAGTAAGCGTTTCCGGACACATGTCCACATAACATATTTTCTTTCTTTGTGTGTGAGGAATGTTTCCTGAAAGTTTGGCCGTACCTTTTTGTAACACCCTGTATAACCGTCACTGCGGAATGAGGGCGCTGCCACGAACGATTATGCCGCTGCCAATGAGATGGAAGCAGCCCCTCTCCTGAGCTGCAGCGGCGTGTGTACTTCACTTCGGACATTTACGCACTGATCCCTTTTTGTGTGTATGCCAGTTGAATAACATCTAAAGACTTTCATAGTGGCCAGGGCTCGAGATCTCCTGAATAGACATTGTATTGAAGAGTGAGAGATTTATAAATCTCTTGTTCAAATGGTTCAAATGGCTCTGAGCACTATGGGACTTAACATCTGAGGTCATCAGTCCCCTAGAACTTAGAACTACTTAAACCTAACTAACCTAAGGACATCACATGCCCGAGGCAGGATTCGTACCTGCGACCGTAGCGGTCGCGCGGTTCCAGACTGAAGCGCCTAGAACCGCTCGGCCACACCAGCCGGCCATAAATCTTTTGTATCTCGTATATATTTCCACATTCAAATCTGTTGTTAGCAACTTACACTGTTATTACGGTTTTATATTAGATGTAGAATAAATTAATATCTGAATTCTCTTTTCATGAACGGCTTCTGTTCCTCGCTCTTGTATCCACTATAGAACCACAGCTTTATATTTAGTGATATCTATGTAAACTGGATGTCGACATCCAGCTGTGGAAGTGTGCCGGCCAATATCCTCTTACTCCATATCTTTCCCAACAACAATATGGCACCAACGAAGTGTCACAAGATAGCAAAAGAAAATAATTCCCGATCCTGCTCTCACATGAGCCTACCACTTCATATATTCCAGATTCCTAGCGATGAACAAGATGAACAGCCTCAAGACTAGCACAAAACATAGCGATACACCGAATAATTAAAGCATTGAAACACCCAGTAGGGGAGGATGAAACGAAAGGAAACTTCTTGGATTGATAGGGTACATGATGTTATTTCAGAGATTACAGGAATCGACTCAAATTTACAAAGAACTTGGCTATATGAGCCACTTATCAGTATCACTTAGAACTCCCTCTGGCTTGGATGCATACACTAATTCGGTTACGAAGGGTGTCGAAATGCCGTTTATCCCCTCCTGAGGCAAGCTGGCCCACAAATGTTGTAAGTGATACTTTAAGCCCCGGTTATTGGCACTGGGTTTGAGTTTATGTCTGACCTGGACCGTCACATGCCCTACTGAGGAAGATCTGGGGATATTGCCATAAGAGTACAGCAACATAAGCCAGTCAGTTCATAGAGACGCATGCCCTGTGTGCATGAATGTTGTCCAATTGAAAGATGGCACCACGATACTGCTACTTGAGAGGTAACCATTGTGCCACCAGATTTCCCTCAGTCACTACCAACTGTAACCTAAAGTCAAAACCAATGGCTCATCATATCATGACACTAGGAGTAATAGCGTTCTGTCACTCCGAAACATTGGAAGAACAAGAGCTCTACATCTATATCTACATAGATACTCCGCAAACCACCGTACGGTGCGTAGCGGAAGGTACCCTGTATGTCATTTCCTTTCCTGTTCCACTCGCAAATAGAGCAAAGGGAAAACGACTGTCTGTATGCCTCAGTAAGAGCCCTAATTTTTCGAATCTTATCTTCGTGGTCCTTACGCGCAATGTGTGTTGGCGGCAGTATAATTGTTCGTCAGTCAGCTCTAAATTTTCTCGATAGTGTTTCTCGAAAAGAACGTCGCCTTCCCTCCAGCGATTGCCATTTGTGTTCCCGAAGCATCTTCGTAACACTTACACGTTGTTCGAACCTGCCGGTAATAAATCTAGCAGCCCGCCTTTGAACTTCTTCGATACCTGCCTTCAATCCGACGTGGTAAGGATCCCAAACACTCGAGCATTACGCAAGAATAGGTCGCACCAGTCCTATATGCACTCTCCTTTACAGATGAACCGTTCTTTCCTAAAATTCTCCCAATAAACCGAAGTCGACCATTCGCCTTCCCCACCACAGTTTTCACGTGCTCGTTCCATCTCATACGGCTTTACAACGTTACGCCCAGATATTTAAACGACTTGACTGTGTCAAGCAGGACACTAGTAACACTGTATCCCAACATTACTGGTTTGATCTTCCTACTCATCCGCATTAACTTACATTTTTCCACATTTAGGACTAGCTGCCGTGAACACTACAACTGTAAATTTTGTCTAAGTCGTCTTGTATCTTCGTACAGTCACTCAAATTCGACACCCTACTGTCCACCACAGCACCATCAGTAAACAGCCACAGCTTGCTGCCCGCTCTGTCCGCCAAATCATTTATGTATGTGGAGAACAACAGCGGTCTTACCACACTTCCCTGCGGTACTCCTGACGATACCCTTGTCTCTCATGAACACTTGTCGTCGAGGACAACACGCTAGGTTCTATTATCTAAGAGATCTTCAAGCCACTCACATATCTGTGAACTTATTCAACATCCTCGTACCTTCGCTACAGCCCGCATTGGGGCACCGGTTCAAATGCTTTCCGGGAATCTAGAAATATAGAGTCTGCCTTTTGCTCTTCATCCATAGTTCTCAATAAATCATTTGAGAAAAAGGCAAGCTGAGTTTCACACGAGCGATGCCTTCGAAAACCATGCTGATTCGTGGACATAAGCTCTAACATTCTGCGTGATTTCTGCGACTGTTTCAAGTCGTGTCTCCCTACCACTTTCGCGCAATGACGCTCTGAGCGTGTTTTTTAGGGAATTGACTAGTTTGAACCTGGGACCTGTTGCTGGTAAGGAGACGCCAGACCACACATGATATGCAGAGTTCAGAAGAGTTCAGTGAGACTAGCGATGATATAACCAAATACTTAATGATTTCAGCGTCAGCTCCACTGCACTCCCTGTAAAAGAATCTTAATACTAACTCAATTTAGTGGAAGAGGTTCAAGGCTTTCCTATTTTTAGTTAGCTGGTAAAATAACGTCGAGAAAGTAGTTAAGTTTACCATTGGAATTTTTATTCTACTCACAAAACATTGTTTATAAATTGCACTATTGATAAAAGGAAATATTTTAATACAGGATGATGAAAACCAATTGCGTTCAACAAAAATGTGAACGAATATTCCCTGAATGGGTTTCCAAGTTCTATAATGAATCGAAGGATGACCTATGCCATATCACGTTTATAATCTAGGTTTAAATGAAGTTTCATGAAAGAGAAAACTATCAAAAATGGTCTACAGTGTCCCTCAATTATCTTTAATTACTTATGTAACTTGTCGTAAATTACAGTGGCTGATGTGGCTTCTGAATAATTATATAACAGAAAAATCATCGCGTTTCAGATTTTTAACTTCTTATAGCAAATGTGAATACCATGAAGTTTAATTGTTATCGACACTAGTATTACGTAAAAGGGGGATGTAACAGATGAGACTTCTGCAGTTCTGAGTGAAGCCTTATGACTGTTACGCAGCATTGGGTGCGTTCATTACCTTGTCCTTGGTTAGGCAGCGTCAGGGGCGGCGGGCGGTGCAACTCCACACACCTCGCCGTCTCGAAAGCAACTCTTCTCTAACTTCTCCTTACAACAATTTACCGATGCTGGTTTCAGAAAAAGGTATCTGGCTGTGTTTTCAACTGACCAGTCAGGGTCTCAATGTTAACCTTAAGCTCCGCCTACAAAAATTCTGTCTATCCAATGAGAAACATTATACTTTTCGTGGTGGGGCAATGTTTTTAACATTTACAACGTAACAGAGAAGCGTATAGTCTCACGCTAAAACTTGCAGCTGGTGTGGCCCTTTCGGTGTTATCATAAGATCTATACTGTTCTTCTGGAGGGCTCTATCTTTTAACATGGGCTGGGGGGTGGTCTTGGCGGTTGGCCGGCGATGTTGGTGTCTGTCCCTTATCGTAGGGCCTTCTAGCTTAACACGGTTCTGCTCTCGGCTTCTGTTCTCGTTTCTCCCCTCGGAACTGCGTCTGTTTCACGATGGGAAGGTATGACATGCATTTAGGCGTGCTTGTGTTAGTCTGTGGTATTCCATTTGCTCACTCGTTGATCGTATTACTTTGGTTAATTTAATGTCAGGATTTATTTGGAGCTATGTGACATACTGCCGGATTTGCTATCATGTCAGGGTTTTCATGGTAGGTGTTGGATTTGCCTGACACCTTACAAAGCTTCTCAGTCTCAAGAAAGTTAATTACTCTTGAACGGAGAATATCTTCAAGGATTCAGCAGCAAACAGAAATTAGTCTGTAATTTTGCGGATCTGTCCTTTTACCCTTCTTATACGAGGGTGAGTCAAATGAAAACCTTAAATATTTTTTAAAATATTATTTATTGTGCAGAAGTGGTACACAGCTGTATCATTTTTCAACATGATCTCCCCCACGATGAATGCAAGTCTTCCAGCGCTTACAAAGTGTAGAAATTCCTTTAGAAAAATATTCTTTTGGTAGTCCGCACAACCTCTCATGCACCGCGTGGTGTACTTCTTCATCAGAACGGAACTTCTTTCCTCTGATTACGTCTTTGAGTGGTCCAGACATATGGAAGTCACTTGGAGCAAGGTCTGGTGAGCATGGTGGATGAAGAAGACACTCAAAATGCAGGTCTGTGATTGTTGCAACTGTTGTACGGGCAATGTGGGGCCTTGAATTGTCATGTTGCAAAAGGACACCTGCTGACAGCAATCCACGTCGCTTTGATTTGATTGCAGGCCGCAAATGTATTTTTAGGAGCTCTGTGTATGATGCACTGGTGATAGTGGTCCCTCTAGGCATGTAATGCTCCAAAATGATGCCGTTTTCGTCCCAAAAGAGAGTCAGCATAACCTTCCCCGCTCGTGGTTTTGCTCGAAACTTCTTTGGTTATGGTGATGAGGAATGGCGCCATTCCTTGCTCGCTCTCTTCGTTTCCGGTTGGTGGAAGTGAGCCCAGGTTTCGTCACCAGTAACGATTCTTGCAAGGAAGCCATCACCTTCTCGTTCAAAGCACCGAAGAAGTTCTTCCCAAGCATTTTAGGAGTCGGCTGCTGTGGCACCCATATTGCGACACTTTGTGAAACTGGAGCATATCATGCACAATGTGGTGTGCTCACCCATGACTAATCTGTAAACATGCTGTAATGTCATTCAGTGTCACTCGGCGGTTTTCCTTCACTATGGCTTCAACTGCTGCAATGTTCTGTGGAGTCACAACTCGTTGTGCCTGACCTGGACGAGGAGCATCTTCCACTGAAGTCACACCATTTGCAAACTTCCTACTCCATTCATAGACTTGCTGCTGTGACAAACATGCATCACCGTACTAAACCTTCATTTGTCGATGAATTTCAATAAGTTTCACACCTTCACTACGCAAAATCCGAATAACAGAACGCCGTTCTTCCCTGGTGCAAATCGCAAGTGGGAGGGCCATCTTTATACTGATACTGCGACGATATGCGTGCATCTGCACTATGCTGCCACCTACAGGCCACTCGGCACGCTGTTTGTAGCACGCTTACCAACTTACAGGATAACGGCGCGAAATTTTGATTTGTTATTACAAATTTAAGGTTTTCATTTGACTCACCCTCGTATATGGAGTCACGTGCGCTTTTTTCCAGTCGCTTGGGACGTTGTGCTGGGCGAGAGATTCACGATAAATGTAAGCTAGGTAAGGGGCCAGTGCATAAAGCACTCTTTGTAAAATGGAACTGGGATTCCACCCGGCCCTGGTGATTTATTTGCTTCAAAACCTTTCACTTGCTTCTCTACATCAGGGATGCCTAGTATTATGTCGTCCATACGGGAGTCTGTCAGATGGTCAAATGACGAAATTTTCGTACGGCTCTCCTGTGTGAACGACTTCTTGAACGTGAAATTTAAAACTTCGTCTTTCGTTTTCCTATCTTCAACTGCCACGCCGACTGGTCAACAAGGGACCTGTCCCCAGTACGCCGCCATGCTCGCCGACAATCTGGGGTAGTATAGGACTGTCATTCATCGTTGAACACAGTGTGACGCCATTCATCAGCATTCCTTGCTTTTCTGTCACCGCACCACTCCAAATGCAGCCATTTGTGTTGGGGTGTTAACGTCAGTGGATTGTGTCTCTCGAAGTTGTATACCGCTGCCACTAGACAAATTGCAGAGTTTATTGTTGTTTAGAAAATAGATCAATTTCAATTTACCCCATCTGGTTACTTAAATGTTACTTGTTTGTGCCAGAAACACACTTTGCGGCTGTGCTAAGAAAAAGCTTAAAGTATATAAAAGGAATCTGCTCTTATGACATTGTTGTTGTTGTGGTCTTCAGTCCTGAGACTGGTTTGATGCAGCTCTCCATGCTACTCTATCCTGTGCAAGCTTCTTCATCTCCCAGTACCTACTGCAACCTACATCCTTCTGAATCTGCTTAGTGTATTGATCTCTTGGTCTCCCTCTACGATTTTTACCCTCCACGCTGCCCTCCAATACTAAATTTGTGATCCCTTGATGCCTCAAAACATGTCCTACCAACCGATCCCTTCTTCTCGTCAAGTTGTGCCACAAACTTCTCTTCTCCCCAATCCTATTCAATACCTCCTCATTAGTTACGTGATCTACCCACCTTATCTTCAGCATTCTTCTGTAGCACCACATTTCGAAAGCTTCTATTCTCTTCTTGTCCAAACTGGTTATCGTCCATGTTTCACTTCCATACATGGCTACACTCCATACAAATACTTTCAGAAACGACTTCCTGACACTTAAATCTATACTCGATGTTAACAAATTTCTCTTCTTCAGAAACGATTTCCTTGCCATTGCCAGTCTACATTTTATATCCTCTCTACTTCGACCATCATCAGTTATTTTACTCCCTAAATAGCAAAACTCCTTTACTACTTTAAGTGTCTCATTACCTAATCTAATCCCCTCAGCATCACCCGATTTAATTTGACTACATTCCATTATCCTCGTTTTGCTTTTGTTGATGTTCATCTTATATCCTCCTTTCAAGACACTGTCCATTCCGTTCAACTGCTCTTCCAAGTCCTTTGCTGTCTCTGACAGAATTACAATGTCATCGGCGAACCTCAAAGTTTTTACTTCTTCTCCATGAATTTTAATACCTACTCCGAATTTTTATTTTGTTTCCTTTACTGCTTGCTCAATATACAGATTGAATAACATCGGGGAGAGGCTACAACCCTGTCTCACTCCTTTCCCAACCACTGCTTCCCTTTCATGCCCCTCGACTCTTATAACTGCCATCTGGTTTCTGTACAAATCGTAAATAGCCTTTCGCTCCCTGTATTTTACCCCTGCCACCTTCAGAATTTGAAAGAGAGTATTCCAGTCAACATTGTCAAAAGCTTTCTCTAAGTCTACAAATGCTATAAACGTAGGTTTGCCTTTTCTTAATCTTTCTTCTAAGATAAGTCGTAAGGTCAGTATTGCCTCACGCGTTCCAACATTTCTACGGAATCCAAACTGATCTTCCCCGAGGTCCGCTTCTACCAGTTTTTCCATTCGTCTGTAAAGAATTCGCGTTAGTATTTTGCAGCTGTGACTTATTAAACTGATAGTTCGGTAATTTTCACATCTGTCAACACCTGCTTTCTTTGGGATTGGAATTATTATATTCTTCTTGAAGTCCCGTAATAACACAAATGTAAAGACAACAGAACACTGATTACGAAACGCAAACATCCACAAAGAAATTTCATACACTGTGAAGAACATATATTTCAGGTCAGAAAAGCAAACCGTGTAAGGAAATCTTATGCATTGACAGAAAAGTAGGGCTCAAAAGCTGCGAAGAAAATTAAGACAGTACAAGCTCTGTTCCAGCTTCTGATAACATGAAACGAGACAACAGTAATGACTCGAATAATTTTTCCTTAAGTAAAACTGTGATTCACTGTATAAAAACCAAATGGGCGAAAAGCATCGGCTACTCGTAACAACTACTATATAATTACTGGTGATGCTTTGTCATTAAAGGCAAAAGGCGCCCGATCAATGAGATTTACAATTTACAGACAACTTTTGGTGGGGAGAAACCAAAGTAACAAGAAGAGGTTAACCAAGGTGAGCTTGGGACGGAATCTCTGTGCACTATCTCGCAATTGGCACACCCCGGTTGCTTCACGCTGTCGACGCTTTTAGCTAATTGTTAAAAAGAATTGCGGTAGATTGCGGCGGAATGTGACTCAACGTACAACGCTAATTGTAATTTCGGTTCATATTGGAGACTAATGGAAAGGCTTAATAATGGTTTTAAGAGAGATCCTGCACACATCACTTCAGCTTGTCTCTGTCACAACTGCTCATCGGCTCTTGCTTAAGTGAAAGTTCAGAGTCACATAAATAGCGCAAAACCAGAACGTCAAATGGAAATGGAGACTAGACACCTCACTTTTTTCATCACTGTGGAACAACTTCAAAGAGCTGAACATTGGCAAAGCTACGAATCTAGATGAAATGAGGTTGATCAAATAAATTAAACATTTAGAGATAAAACCTATAACACTGCCTGTTTTGCAGCACCCCTGTAAAGCTAACAAGCACCAAGTACGTGACACTGGAGAGCTCTTCGAGTCGTTTTAGATGCTTACTTCGTAACTCGTGGTCACAGTGGGGAGTATCCGCCATGCAGTAGTATCGTCAACGCAGTCTTGGTGCGATGCTGCATGCAATCTTACTAAGTGACGCAATTATAACATAATTGGAAAACATTGTTTTTGAAACCATATCAATGACCTTCGCCATGGTACTAACGCAATAGTTTGGACAGGACTCACGAGTCCCGCCTTGGCGCTCGAAGTGAGGCTAAACAAGTGATCAGTTCTATAACACTGTTAGCTCTATAGCAATCGGATTAGCTTCCCGTAAGCTCCCAATTCGTACTACTGAACCGAAAACATGCACCGCTTCAGTCTCCACATAACGTCCAATGAGCACCCTGCAATTTCATTGGAAAATGCGGCTCGCTAACGTAGCCGAAACTTCGCTTTGTGAAAGAAGGGTGAAAATAAAGGGACATCTATACTTTCTTAGGTGTCAACAGTCAACGGTATCCGAAAAAATGACAGTCAAAGTATTGACGGCACTTCATCAGTTCACGCGCGTTCATTAAACCAAGCGAGTCGGCACTGTAGTGGATTAGAGCACAGTTTCGAACTTTGCGCTCCATGTTCAAATCCAATCGTATGTTTCTTTTTTCTCTTACTATCACGGAAGTATGTAACATAAATGATATCAACATTTTGTTCACATCGAGAAACAGAATGGTATCATTGATAAAAGGAAAAAAGCATGTCAAATTTTATTAAAATCAGATTTTATCGTCACTCATATTATATAATATTGTATAATTAACAATAATTCAAAATGAAAAACATATAAATTTTAGATTTCATTGTTTGCTTGGATTTTTTTACTTGTATACTCCAACAGAGTCAGTCCATTCTCCAAGGTGATATATATCGTAAAATCATTAATAGTATAAACCTCCGTAGCACCACGAGCAACGTGTGAAGGCCTTTATGTGCCACAATTAACAAAATGTTCCGATTTATTATGCCGTTGAAAATGTACTCCGCAGATGGGGACGAAACTCTGGATTTAAGGGTGAAATCAATTAGACCACGGCATAATAGCCTGGAACCATTTATTAACTGTGACATTTGCGACTCTGAAAGCTCACATTTTACAAATATACCATAGTAATATATTTTAGTGCGAATACCATTAAGAAAAGGAAGAACCCCATTAACCTTGCTAAACACCTCACGCTCTGGTGATAACTTTGCGGCAAATCAAGCATATCAAAACATTTTCTCGTAAGATGGTGCCTGCAACTGATTACGGATCAAGGCGTGTGTTTTATTAATTGCATCGCTTCTACTTGCGATTTTTGTTTGCTGTAAGGTGAGACTAGGGCACTTCTGTAATGGGCGAATGTAATTCTTCACCTGTGAGTAAAAGTATACATTGTATGGTTGATAGAACGGCGTATGCTTTGCGGAATTACACTCCTGGAAATTGAAATAAGAACACCGTGAATTCATTGTCCCAGGAAGGGGAAACTTTATTGACACATTCCTGGGGTCAGATACATCACATGATCACACTGACAGAACCACAGGCACATAGACACAGGCAACAGAGCATGCTCAATGTCGGCACTAGTACAGTGTATATCCACCTTTCGCAGCAATGCAGGCTGCTATTCTCCCATGGAGACGATCGTAGAGATGCTGGATGTAGTCCTGTGGAACGGCTTGCCATGCCATTTCCACCTGGCGCCTCAGTTGGACCAGCGTTCGTGCTGGACGTGCAGACCGCGTGAGACGACGCTTCAACCAGTCCCAAACATGCTCAATGGGGGACAGATCCGGAGATCTTGCTGGCCAGGGTAGTTGACTTACACCTTCTAGAGCACGTTGGGTGACACGGGATACATGCGGACGTGCATTGTCCTGTTGGAACAGCAAGTTCCCTTGCCGGTCTAGGAATGGTAGAACGATGGGTTCGATGACGGTTTGGATGTACCGTGCACTATTCAGTGTCCCCTCGACGATCACCAGTGGTGTACGGCCAGTGTAGGAGATCGCTCCCCACACCATGATGCCGGGTGTTGGCCCTGTGTGCCTCGGTCGTATGCAGTCCTGATTGTGGCGCTCACCTGCACGGCGCCAAACACGCATACGACCATCATTGGCACCAAGGCAGAAGCGACTCTCATCGCTGAAGACGACACGTCTCCATTCGTCCCTCCATTCACGCCTGTCGCGACACCACTGGAGGCGGGCTGCACGATGTTGGGGCGTGAGCGGAAGACGGCCTAACGGTGTGCGGGACCGTAGCCCAGCTTCATGGAGACGGTTGCGAATGGTCCTCGCCGATACCCCAGGAGCAACAGTGTCCCTAATTTGCTGGGAAGTGGCGGTGCGGTCCCCTACGGCACTGCGTAGGATCCTACGGTCTTGGCGTGCATCCGTGCGTCGCTGCGGTCCGGTCCCAGGTCGACGGGCACGTGCACCTTCCGCCGACCACTGGCGACAACATCGATGTACTGTGGAGACCTCACGCCCCACGTGTTGAGCAATTCGGCGGTACGTCCACCCGGCCTCCCGCATGCCCACTATACGCCCTCGCTCAAAGTCCGTCAACTGCACATACGGTTCACGTCCACGCTGTCGCGGCATGCTACCAGTGTTAAAGGCTGCGATGGAGCTCCGTATGTCACGGCAAACTGGCTGACACTGACGGCGGCGGTGCACAAATGCTGCGCAGCTAGCGCCATTCGACGGCCAACACCGCGGTTCCTGGTGTGTCCGCTGTGCCGTGCGTGTTATCATTGCTTGTACAGCCCTCTCGCAGTGTCCGGAGCAAGTATGGTGGGTCTGACACACCGGTGTCAATGTGTTCTTTTTTCCATTTCCAGGAGTGTAGTTTTGAGAACACGTCGATATTCTGACTTCACCGACAACCAGACCATCCTATAAGGAAGGATAGTTTTGCTCATCCCACGAACCAGTAATGTACAGAAAAGGCTCCGTTTTTACTTAAGGTCGCGATACTGTGTCCAAAACTGATGATAGATTTCTTTGTTTGAGTTGTGTGCTAGCCTAGTGCAGTCGGCTTTCGGCCGCGGTCGCGTGCCGACCTACTCCGCGCGCCAGGCAGCGCTCCGCTAACGGAGTTGTTTACTTCCGCGTCACGGTATTTATGTTCTATAACGTCCAATAACATTGTACCTCATGGTGCACCATTACCGCCGAGCGACAGTTAAAGTTACATTCCAAGCCGAACATGCACGACAACGCGGTTATGAAATTGAACAATTCATTTGCGAAGAGCTACGCCTGCACCCACAAGAAGTGATAGGTACTCGTACTCGTTCTTCTCTATCACCGGCAGCATCTTCTGCATTAAAATGAAAGTGGAGGAAGCATGTGCTACCGTAGTTCGGCAGCACGCACGCGGACTTAAGTTTAAATATTCCGACGGGTATACTGGAGAGATGACAGGACCACACTGGTTTCAGTCTTCGAACAATTCGGGTGCTCGAGCTCCCTTTCGAAATGCCCCAAGACGTGGTCGTTGAAGCTTTCCGACCCTACAGCAACGTTGTGGGACACATCGCGGAAAAATGGCAGAAGTTCACGACATACCAGGTGCTAATTGGAGTCCGACAGATCAAGATCGAACTGTCAAAACACGTACTACCTTATCTACTGATAGGAGGGTGCGAGCCATCATCATGTATGGCGGGGACGGGACCTCACCAGCGTTATCCCCTCTGATGAAACCCACAACTCTCCAGAGCTCGATGAACGGCCCACTCGCCGCGATGCACATCAAACCGAGTGTGGTGCCTACCTCTGCTCTCCTTCAGACGGGCACAACTTTGGACTGTGAAGAGACACATTCTGACATGGAACAACACCCCCTAGAGCAGCGGTCGCCCAAAAAACGGAAGAAGCGAAGTCGAACTCTCTCCAACGACACACTCTTTCCTGTAGCATCATGAGTAGTGGACCAGATACCGATCTCCCTTTGAGTGCTCCGACGACAGTAGTGGCCGCTCCCGATGTCCCATCTGGGTAGCATTCTTTCACTGCTTGCGATCCCACAAGATAACAATGTATTCCATGGAGGGAGGTTCCCCAGATCCCTTCATGGCAGCGTCACCACCCCTAGTCCTCGATGGGTGCGACAGTCACCAGCCATCAGTTTTGATCTCCTGGGCTGATGATGTTGACAACAGAGCAGATCAGGATGCTGGTCCGCCCATCAGGGAGTGCCCCACTGTGGCACCCAAAACAGCTCCCACCCAGTCATAGCGGCCACAGTGGCAGCCTTGGATGGTTCACAACAGCTGGATATCTCCACAGGGCCCTCCGTGCCGATAAGGGAAGCACATCCACAACACTACCACATTGTGACAATGAATCTGGTCACCATTCTGGCTTCACATAAACTCATAATGTTCAGAGACACCATTTATGCTGCTGACATCGACATTGCCCTCCTCCAAGAAGTGTTTGTGGCTGATTTCTCACTCCCACTGGCTGCGAATGACACACCTTCTTCGCTGATGTGGTAACGCCGCTTTTTGAGGGTCCTCTGGATGATCTGGTCTTTGGTGGGGACTTTAATTCCACACAACGACCTACTGATCAACTCTCATGACATCTCCTTGTGAGACCCTCTCTGTCACCATTGATTCTCTTCTGCTTATCAATACATGGATTAAGGTTCATGGAACCCATGCAGGTTTCTCATATTATTCGGTGCACTCATCCAGTTGCCTCAACTGCCTGTACATCACACATTCCATTGCCAGCAACGCTCAACTTGCGAGAGTTTGACCTCTGATTTTTTCCGACCATGAGGTCTACATCTGTGGTGTCGTCCTTGCCTGTCAACTGGTGTAGCACAGTCACGACCAGTGAAAATTAATCGTTGCCCACCTAACTGCCGGCAGATTGTTGAGGAAACATGGGCCCTCTGTTGTCAATGTTGCCCCACCTATGCATCAACCCTATCCTGGTGGCTATCCTGCATGAAACCAGCTCGATGTAAGGCATTGATGGGATACAGCAAAGTTGTCAAAGCTCTCCATTTGAGCACCATGGACTTTTATTATGTGATCCTTCTTGACTGCACTTCAATGGTACTCTCTCCCATCTGTCAGGTAATAATGCATCATGCTAAAGTTCAGATCACTTCACGTATACAACATTTGGAAGAGGCCCTTGTCAGGTCCTGCACCAATGACCGTATGCCCTACAAAACGCTCCTCACAGAGCGCCAGCGTCTTTGTCGAGCTCTCATACACAACCTCATTGGTCCGGAATGACGACTATATAGAACACTAAACGCCACTGGTCACAGTTTCCATTCTCATTTCACCCATCTGTTCACTGACATCCCACATCACCCAATCTTAATTGAGAAGGTAGTAGCACTTACTGTGGACACCAAAGCAGAGGACATGGTTCAAAAACTTCAGCATGATGTGACCCTGGATGAACTTTTAAATGCTATCGAGGCAGGAGCCACCAATATGTTCCCTGGACCTGACGGCATCCTACTCGAATGTACAAGAGTTTTAGCTATCTGCTGGTACCTATTTGGATGTCCACCTGTCGTGAACTGATGTCCCCAACAATGATGATCCCAGCCACGGTACTAGGCGCTTCAGTCTCGAACCGCGCGACCGTCACGGTCGCAGGTTCGAATCCTGCCTTGGGAATGGATGTGTGTGATGTAAGTTAGGTGTAAGTAGTTCTAAGTTGTAGGGGACTGATTACCTCAGCTGTTAAGCCCCATATTGCTCACAGCCATTTGAACCATTTCTGATCCCAGCCACATTCCTAGATGGGGTCACTATCCCAGTCCCTAAACTGCATGGGCGATCATGGATATGTGATTACTGGCCCATCACTCTACTCAACTGTGACATGAAAATTTTCACCTACTTGTATGTCTCTTGATCAGACTTTCCTGAGTTGTTACAACATTCATATGGCCCTTTGTCATTATAATGACATGACTGCACTCACCAGGTCACATACGCCTGGTGCACTGGCATCACTTGACTTCAGTCAGGCATCCGACCGTGTTGATCACATTTTTTTGAAGATGGTCCCTCAGAACATGAGTTTTCCAGTTCATATACATACATCAAAAAAGTTTTGCATCACCTTGGTTCCGAGAATTCCGTAGCTTGTACAGAAAATTGGGATCTAGATCAATATAAAAATCATATCCACCCTTTTTATTCCTCATGAAAACCACACATGCAGTGATACCTTCAGAGGTGGTGGTCCAGATCAATGTACACACCAGTACCTCTAATACCCAGTAGCATGTCCTCTTGCATTGATGCATGCTGTATTCGTCGTGGCATACTATCCACAAGTTCACCAAGGCAATGTTGGTCCAGATTGTCCCACTCCTCAATGACGATTCGGCGTAGATCCCTCAGAGTGATTGGTGGGTCGCATCGTCTATAAACGACCCTTTTCAATCGATGCCAAGCATGTTCGATAGAGTTTATGTCTGGAGAACATGCTGGCTAGTCGAGCGATGTCGTTATCCTGAAGGAAGTCATTCACAAGATGTGCACGATGTGGGCGCGAAATATCGTCCACGGAGACGAATGCCTCGCCAATATGCTGCCGATATGGTTGCACTATCGGTCGGAGGATGGCATTGACGTATCGTACAGCTGCTACGGCGCCTTCCATGACCACCCGCTGCGTACGTCGGCCCCACATACTGCCACCCCAAAACAGCAGGGAACCTCCACCTAGCTGCCCTCGCTAGACAGCCTGACCGGGTTGTCTCCAAACACGTCTCCGACGGTTGTCTGGTTGAAGGCATATGCGACACACATCGGTGAAGAGAAAGTGATTTCAATCCTGAGCAGTCCATTCGCCGGTTTGTTGGGCCCATCTGTACCGCGCTGCATGGTGTCGTGGCTGCAAAGTTGGACCTCGCCATGGACGTCAGGAGTGAAGTTGCGCATCATGCAGATTATTGCGCGCAGTTTGAGTCGTAAACGACGTCCTGTGGCTGCACGAAAAGCATTATTCAACATGGTGGCGTTGCTGACAGGGTTCCTCCGAGCCATAATCCGTAGGTAGCGGTGATCCATTGCAGTAGTAGCCCTTGGGTGGCCTGAGCGAGGCATGTCATCGACAATTCCTGTATCTCCTCCATGTCCAACCAACATCGCTTTGGTTCACTCCGAAACCACTGTACACTTCCCTTGTTGAGAGCCCTTCCTGGCACAAAGTAATGATGTGGATGCGATCGAACCACGGTATTGACCGTCTAGGCATGGTTGAACTACAGACAACACGAGCCGTGTACCTCCTTCTTGTTGGAGTGCCTGGAACTGATTGGCTGTCGGACCCCCTCCGTGTAATAGGCGCTACTCATGCATAGTTGTTTACATCTTTGGGCGGGTTGAATAACAGCTCTGAACAGTCAAATGTTCCATGTGTGTGATACAATATCCACAGTCAGTGTCTGTCTTCGGGAGTTCGGGGTACTGGAGAGATGCAAAACTTGTTTTGATGTTTGTAGTAACAGTGGTAATCTACCTCTTGAACTGCGCGACTTCGAGAATACTCTGTAAGCGACGCCTCACACCCTCTAGCGATCGAGAGCTCTTTCCGACAGGGTTGCCCACTTTCCCCAACACTGCATGCTTTGGCTTTAAAACCCCTCCTCCAGGGACTTCGCCAAAGCCTGGTGGGTCTATCATTGCACGTACACCGCTTCTGTTGTACAGCCTGTGCTGACGATCTCGTGATTTACATATCCAGTTGAGATGATGCCCGCACGGCTCTGACATGTATAGCGACATATGGTGAGGTTTCGGGCAGTTCCCTTAACTTTTCCAAATCGCAGGTTCTGCTCGTTGGTGAGAGTCTACTTGAGAGATGTGTCAAAAAATGGTTCAAATGGCCTTGAGCACTATGGGACTTAACGTCTAAGGTCATCAGTCCCCTAGAACTTAAAACTACTTAAACCTAACTAACCTAAGGATATTACACACATCCATGCCCGAGGCAGGATTCGAACCTGCGACCGTAGCGGTCGCGCGGTTCCAGACTGTAGCGCCTAGAACCGCTCGGCCACCCTGGCCGGCAGAGATGTGTCATTCCTCTAACTGGCCTCCACCGTCCGCCGCTCACGCATCGATTTTACGAATGCTCTTCGTCGTTCGGTGGCAACAAACAGCAGACATCTCCTTGTTGATCACCGGCTTACATTCCTCGACGTTATACAGCATGCAAGATACGTGAATGTCTACCACACCTATCGCATCCCTCACGTTGCACAAGTGTTCCCATTCCCGATTACCTTCATCCATAGTGATGGGATCCTTTGTCTGTACCAGCGTGCTTCCCTTTCCCTCACGTGGTAGCGTGATGGGATTGGCTTACTCCATGTGCCAGACAGAAATACAGTGCTTTTTGTTAGTTCCCAACTGATAATGCGGCGCCATTACCCGATGAGCCTCGCTTTTGCATGAATATATGTCAGTCTCCATGTCAGTCCGACTCGTGTTATCAGACATTTTGTACCCTGTAGATCTGTAGATGAAGAAAGCATGCGGGCTTTCTCAACACAAGGGTCCAATCCACCTGACATATCAACGTCAATGGCAACGCGTCAACCAGTCTCGTTTGCAGTGTATCCGCCTTGCTCACACATCCCAGTACGTTCACTGTGGTGTGAGCGACAGAGACGCCCACCGGTTCTCATGTGGCCCGTCTTCTGACGTCTGGAAGGTCGCGAGCCTGTCTTACCTCTCCTTATCCGACAGCCACCTGTTCAGATTGCTTTCCACACGCTTTTATTCCCGGATGTGATACATTAACCCGCAACGAAAACTAATGCTGTTAATTGGATGCGCGGCCCTACGGTCTGCTACCTCTTTGGCCCCGATGAAAAATCGGAACTGGATTATTGGACGTACCTTGACGATGGACACTGTGCACTTGTTCGAAACCTTACATTTCTTTTCAAATTTTCTATAGAGCACTCTTCATGCCCCGCCTTCTAGCTGGAATGTCCAAGCTATGAGATGCTGATGCGTACTTTGCCGACAAGAATCTCTGAAGGAACTGCAAACGAAATCTCCATAAAAATTTCAAGAAGACATGTTGGAAGTTCCACCAACCGAAGCGCGAGCAACTCCTGGAACACTGGTATGTAATAATGATTGTGGGGTCCTGCCCACTCGTCTCGTATAGGGTACCTAAAGGATGTTGCGTTCTCAGAATGCTGTACAACAATTCAAGCAAACTCACATTAATAATTTTCATTACAGGTAAGAAGATTGACAATACTTAACTTTGAATTTACAGCGGTATCGCAAGCGATGGGTGACATGCAAGCAATCAATGTCCTTTGCTATATAAAAGGTACATGTAAGCAATTGATATGGATCACGTCACTGCTGTCGTAATGTTCTCCTAGTACTGTCCGAATACTGTCTGGCCGAGGCTGGCAGCAGCGGCACTTATATTCTCTTCGGCTAGAGCGCGCTCCTGTCGTGGTGCGGTCCTTGTCATCTGGCTATTGGCTGACGTCGTCTCATCGCCTTCTCTGGTCTTGCATTCTTCGTCTTCGTGATGGCGCTTGTCGATACGCCACAACAATAATAATTAAAAAATGAAAATAAAATAAGAAGTTAAAGAAACAAAAAATTAAAATAAAAAAAATAAAAGAGAAGCCCCAACACAACTGCCCTCATTTTCATCGCTCCTCAGTGTGTTCTGTCCCCCTACTTTCTTCCTTTTGTACCCCCTCCCTTTACTGATAGGTTAATTGTTTTGGGTTAGGCGTAGACAGGTGCTCGCCTGAAGAGGTGCAGTTCTTTTCTACCTTAGAACGCAAGTGACGGTGGCAAATAGATCTCTTTTTTTTCGCAGTTTCCCTTTCCTGTTCAGAGGAGATTTAAAAAATCAAAAAAGAAAGAAATCTAGTAAACGCTTAGTTTTTTTCAAAAAGGACAAAAATATTGGTAGAAGAAAAAATGGACAAAATCAGACTGGAAACTAAAAAAAGGCTGTAAAGTGTTCGTCCCTCAAGGGAAATACTTAGTTTTCGGTTCTAATATCGCTGGGGTCGAGTTTTGTTACCGAGCGAGATGGTGCTGTGGTTTGCACACTGCACTCGCATTCGGGAGGACGACGGTTCAAACCCACGTACGGCCATACTGATTTTCGTTTCCCGTGATTTCCCTAAATCGCTTCAGGTAAATGGCGGGATGGTTCCTGTGAAAGTACACGGCCGACTTCTTTCCCCATCGCCGGCCGGTGTGACCGAGAGGTTCTAGGCGCTTCAGTCTGGAACAGCTCGACCGCTACGGTCGCAGGTTCGAATCCTGTCTCTGGCATGGATGTGTGTGATTTCCTTAGATTAGTTTGGTTTAAGCAGTTCTAAGTTCTAGGGGACTGATCACCTCAGATGTTAAGTCCCATAGTGCTCAGAGCCATTTGAACCATTTCTTTCCCCATCATTCCCTAATCCGGTGGGACCGATGATCTCGCTGTTTGGTCTCCTCCCCCAAATCAACCAACCAACCAAGATCTGTTTCTCTTGTGTGAAAGAGCCGCTAGCAGGCAGATATAAAGTAAAGTTTTGACGCTACTTTGATTCTGTACCCTGTAGATCTGTAGGTTAAGAACTTGGAGAATCGCACACTCGTTAATGCCTGCTCCTTCCGCTTCTGTCAACTGTATTGACTTAATTGTGGCGCTACGTGATTTGGTTAATGGATTTTACGTATCTAACCATACTACTACATTTGCGTACTTTTGTGATACTACTTTCTGTAAGGCTGCTTCAGTATGACTGTGGTCTGAACGTAGACACAGATCTTTTCGAAGGCAAAAGGGTATATTATCCTGCTAATTCGTGACAATTCCGGATACTCTGTTTCATATCTATTAGTTCAGTTCCTGATAAATAGTGATTTGTCGCTACTATACGAACACAACAAATAAATGTAAGAGGTAAATTACTCAGCAACAATATATTCTCCCAAATTATCTAAAGCAGTCTAACAATGCTCAGATAGTTTTTCGACTTCACTCCTGTAGACAATACGTTGGTAGCAATTTGTCGCCTCGCACGTTATACTGTATCAGAGACAGTAAAACTGTGCAGTTCAGCATAAAGACAAGGCGAGGTGACACCCGAACTCTGCCACCGACTGTACATGTACGAAGTTGTAGTGACATCCAACAATGTCTTCTCAGTGCTTCACTTTTCAGTAAGGCAGTATAATTCTGCTGCATCATTTCAAAAATCTTGTGTGAACTGGACGTTGACAGGTCGATCAGAAAATTGATTCTTACGTTGCCGAAACAAACGACATGGGCTGCAAAAGAGTGCAATAAAATAAATACTCTCTAAAAATAATATAAAAAAATAAAGAAACGACTCACCACGAAGGAATTATCCGAGTGGGACGGAAACTGGTAGATGTGGTGCACAAACAAATAAATAAAATTTCAGAAGAAATGAGTGATTTAAGTATTTAAAAGAAAGAGCTTCACAAATTGAGCTAGTCAGTAACGCGTTGGTCCACCTGTGGCTCTTACGCGAGCGGTTACGAGTATCGGCCTGCGTGTTATTGGCTGAGAGAGTTGTTTAATGACTTCGTAATGGATACCTTACAAGATCTGTCTAATAAGAACGTTAGATCTTCAAATCCCCGACCTGGATGGTCGCAATTAGAGAAAGATCCTTTGACCTTGCTGCTCAAAGTAGGGTTTGGCAAGCACGAATGCAGGCAACAGAAACTCTCGCTGACTGCTGGCGGACATCATCTGGTTGAAATGTCCGGCCGTGGTGGCCGAGCGGTTCTAGGCGATTCAGTCCAGAACCGCACTACTGCTACGGTCACAGGTTCGGATCCTGCCTCGGGCATGGATGTGTGTGATGTCCTTAGGTTAGTTAGGTTTAAGTAGTTCTAAGTTCTAGGGGACTGATGACCTGAGATGTTAAGTCCCATAGTGCTTAAAGCCATTTGAACCATTTTTTTTTCTTGTTGAAATGTAGGCCCGAGATGGTTTTCCATGGAGGGTAACAAAACGGGGCATATAATATCGTCGACGAACCGTTGTGCTAGAATGGTGCTGCGGATGGCAACCGAAGGGGTCCTGCTATGAAATGAAATGGCACCCCAGACCGTCATTCCTGGTTGTGGAACCGGATAGCGGGCGACAGTCTGGTTGTTATCCCACCGGTGCCCAGGCCATCTCCAAACTCGTCTTAGGCATGCAGTCTCATTCACTGAAGCAGAATGTTCTTCAGAGATGAGTCCCGCTTCGAACTGAACCTCTATGAGCAACGAAGACTTATCTGGGGACACATACAACAAATGTTTTTCTAAAATAACTTGTGGCGGTTGCAGTATTTCTTACAGCGTATTTTACGAGACCGCTCCGGTGTTCTCTAACCATAATGGGTAAAATAAAGTATCTGCTCTTACGGGGACTGCATGTGGTCTACTTCGACAAAGTGACAGACAACAGACTCCGGAAATGATTGTCAATTTTCTGCGTAATATGCACAGCAGAGATACAATGCACACGTAACAGTTTCCTGTTACAATTTGCGGGAACAAAACTACGAGAGATATTGCGAAATGCGTAAGTCAGATGAAAGTAGCAATTATTGTGGATGTGTGAGCGTCTTTTAATGAAGTATTGCAATCTCAAGCTGATCTGACAATTCGCTGCTTCTCCCACTGTTATAGCCCATGACGTCAGGTTTATAATCTGACTGGGTAAATTTTTCTTAATCACGTTGCCATCGATGGAAATGTTTTGCCTTACTACAAGAGGGCGAATGATGAAGATGACAGGAATCTGCAGTCACGCTACAGTTGTATGCTCAGGGACCAGAGTTCTACATCCAGCTACAATAGAGATCACTGGTCACAACGAAGACTTACATGGCAGTGCGTAGTACTTCACTAACCAGCAAGAACTTCCTGTCTCATCTCTTCCACGGTTTCGGGCGTTCGGGTGACGACAGGTATCTTTCACTCTATTGCTCTTCCAGAATGTCGGACGACATGAGGCAAAAACAATTCCGTATTTCTTGATTTCCAGAAGGCTTTTGACACTGTACCACACAAGCGGCTCATAGTGAAATTGTGTGCTTATGGAATATCGTCTCAGTTATGTGATTGGATCTGTGATTTCCTGTCAGAGAGGTCACAGTTCGTAGTAACTGATGGAAAGTCATCCAATAAAACAGAAGTGATCTGTGGCGTTCCCCAAGGTAGTGTTATAGGCCCTTTGCTGTTCCTTATGTATATAAACGATTTGGGAGACAATCTGAGCAGCCGTCTTCGGTTCTTTGCAGATGACGCTGTCGTTTATCGACTAATAAAGTCATCAGAAGATCAAAACAAACTGCAAAACGATTTAGAAGAAATATCGGAATGGTGCGAAAAGTGGCAGTTGACCTTAAATAACGAAAAATCTGAGGTCATCCATATGAGTGCTAAAAGGAACTCGTTAAACGTCGGTTACACGATAAATCAGTCAAATCTAAAGGCCGTAAATTCAACTAAATACCTAGGTATTACAATTACGAACAATTTAAATTGGAAGGAACACACAGAAAATGTTGTGGGGAAGGCTAACCAAAGACTGAATTTAATTGGCAGGATGCTTAGAAAATGTAACAGACCTACTAAGGAGACTGCCTACACTACGCTTGTCCGTCCTCTTTTAGAATACTTCTGCGCGGTGTGGTATCCTTACTGGGTAGGACTGACGGAGTACATCGAAAAAGTTCAAAGAAAGGCAGCACGTTTTGTATTATCGCGAAATAGCGAGAGTGTCACAGAAATGATATAGGATTTAGGATGGACGTCATTAAAAGAAAGGCGGTTTTCGTTGCGACGGAATCTTCTCACGAAATTCCAATCACCAACTTTCTCCTCCGAATGCGAAAATATTTTTTTGACGCCGACTTACATAGGGAGGAACGATCACCAACATAAAATAAGGGACATCAGAGCTCGTACAGAAAGATATAGGTGTTCATTCTTCCCGCGCTCTATACGAGATTGGAATAATAGAGAATTGTGCAGGTGGTTCGATGAACCCTATGCCAGGTACTTAAATGTGATTTGTGGAGTATCCATGTAGATGTAGATGTAGATGAGCAACGTTGAAGTGATTTCTGAAAATAGGTTGTGCAGTCTTCGGGATTCAGAATTAAGAAAATTATATTGCTCCAACCAAACACACAAGCCTTACAGCTCACGCGTCATATCGAGTGAAATGGTAGTGTCTCCACCGAGGCAGCTGTAGTCTCTCCCCCTCCCCCACCTTCCGTACTATATCTTAGAAGACAGCTGCATTTTCTCTGTCCCACTCGTACCACTTGGTCTTCTGTACACAGATACCAATAGTTGATTATGTCACGAGATCGTGTATGGCGTTACAGATCCAGGTGGTGCTGTACGAGACGCACTCTATCGTGGCTGCGGAGAACAGTGACATGGTATCGAGGCTGGTGCGCGAGGTGAACCACGCGGCGCTGGAGCGGCACGCCGAGGAGCGTGGGAGGCCCCTGCAGCCCGGGGTGCCGCCCCCAGACCACCTCTTCCAGGACCTCCAGGTGGGCCTTGGCTCTTGTGTAGTCAACGCTTTTTGCTGAACATTTCGTGTAAGTTATGTTGGGAAGAAGTGCGAAAGTTCTTCATAATTCATTTGGTGGATAGAAATAAATTTGTGAAAAACATTCTACCCCAATCGCCTTCAATTCACCCTCAATCATAAGTACAAGTAGTAGTAGAGTAGTCACCTGCACGGCGCCAAACACGCATACGACCATCATTGGCACCAAGGCAGAAGCGACTCTCATCGCTGAAGACGACACGTCTCCATTCGTCCCTCCATTCACGCCTGTCGCGGCACCACTGGAGGCGGGCTGCACGATGTTGGGGCGTGAGCGGAAGACGGCCTAACGGTGTGCGGGACCGTAGCCCAGCTTCATGGAGACGGTTGCGAATGGTCCTCGCCGATACCCCAGGAGCAACAGTGTCCCTAATTTGCTGGGAAGTGGCGGTGCGGTCCCCTACGGCACTGCGTAGGATCCTACGGTCTTGGCGTGCATCCATGCGTCGCTGCGGTCCGGTCCCAGGTCGACGGGCACGTGCACCTTCCGCCGACCACTGGCGACAACATCGATGTACTGTGGAGACCTCACGCCCCACGTGTTGAGCAATTCGGCGGTACGTCCACCCGGCCTCCCGCATGCCCACTATACGCCCTCGCTCAAAGTCCGTCAACTGCACATACGGTTCACGTCCACGCTGTCGCGGCATGCTACCAGTGTTAAAGACTGCGATGGAGCTCCGTATGCCACGGCAAACTGGCTGACACTGACGGCGGCGGTGCACAAATGCTGCGCAGCTAGCGCCATTCGACGGCCAACACCGCGGTTCCTGGTGTGTCCGCTGTGCCGTGCGTGTGATCATTGCTTGTACAGCCCTCTCGCAGTGTCCGGAGCAAGTATGGTGGGTCTGACACACCGGTGTCAATGTGTTCTTTTTTCCATTTCCAGGAGTGTAGTTGCAAAATCATACCACTTTCTACTACACAGGATCCTTTTGTTTTAATTCAATAACGTGCGCTCCCGCCTGCCCATTGAGTGAGTGACTATGAGCTTTGCTGATACCAGTAATTAGCTCATTAATATTCCTGTGTAGAAGATTTATTTATTAGTAACCAGGAATCTGTTATTTAGACTTCAGATAACTTAGTCATCCATTTAATCTGACTACTGCGTCTCAACTATCAGTGACTCTGAGTTTCTGTAACTTTTATTACTGTACGACAGTGCAGTGTCGCTGTTGAACTATACAGTTCTAAGCAAAGTTGCTTAGATGTCCGAAGGAACAGACACTGCATTGACGATCAACAGCCGCATTTTAATTAAAAAATTGTGATTATGGTTCCGCATCATCTGTAGCATATTTCAGAACAAAAGAAAATTTGTCATCAGTCCCCTAGACTTAGAGCTGCTTAAACCTAACTATCCTAAGGGCATGACACACACCCATACCAGAGGCAGGATTCGAACCTGCGACCGTAGCAGCAGCGCGGTTCCGGACTGAAGCACCTAGAACCGCTCGGTCACAGCAGCCGGCTGTTCAGGAGACCTCTTGCGAAAGGAGAAAAGCCGTTTCGTGTCCGGGTCCGACACA
Source organism: Schistocerca piceifrons (assembly GCF_021461385.2). Taxonomy (NCBI): domain Eukaryota; kingdom Metazoa; phylum Arthropoda; class Insecta; order Orthoptera; family Acrididae; genus Schistocerca; species Schistocerca piceifrons. Next base: position 215,351,352 of record NC_060144.1, on the reverse strand, counting down.
CATTTTAATTTGCTCTGAAATATTCTACAGCTGATGCAGAACCATAATCGCACTTTGAGAATCATTTCTTAACTTTTATTATGCCTATGTTATAAAATAAAGGATAAACATAAGAAATGCTAATATTTTCCTTTCACGAGACCTTGGCCAGCTTCTCTTTCACGATGCTTGTCAATGTGTAACATATAAAACATAGAGGAAGAATACTTTATCTAAAAAATGAACCTTTCATCGTACAGAATGGTAGATTCGAAACACAACCCAGTGTTTTGCAAGAAAAAACGAGGATCACTTTTCCTTGCTTTCAGGTGCCACCCTGCGATCTGTTCGAAGTAGGTACACTCCCTGATATGGGCCCCAATGGCGAAGATCACCATAACTTCGAAGAAGAGGGTTGCTATCTGGCCGTCCTCCAGAGAAAGGTAACTCTTTGCTACTAATTATAATAATTATAACAAGGAGACCACTTGGCAGTCTTCTTCTTTTTTTTTTTTTTTTTTTTTTTTTTTTAAGGCAGAGAAGCCTGTGGCTGAACAGGTTAGTGAAGCATAACGGAGCAACGGCGTTTCTTTCATATGTGCTATCTCTCAGATATTGTTAGAACCATATCGAGAGGCTGAGGCGAAGTATCGAACAATGCATCGACGCCATTACGCGCAGTGTTCCTGCATCTTGTTTCAAGTGCTTTTCTTGCGTGTAACCGCAATACGCAGATGTTAATATCTCATAAATAACTAAATATTGGTTAGTTACAGTTAAACTAAATCATTACCATTCTCTTGATTGTATGCTAAGCACCATTTTTACGTAGTTCAAATATTATTTATATCCATGCAAGAGGCTGTATCAGTTGTAATAACTGGAAGAATGGACTATAAGAATGCAGCAGCTCAGTTCAACTTTCCTCACACCTCATCAGACTGTTATGCGAAGACAAAATGTGAAAACAAAGATTGTTGTATCAAAAAAAGCAGTGGCCTGTTTAATTATGTTTTTACTTTACAATAAAAAGCTAAATTAGTCGGGTATTTGGCTATAATGCAAACTAAAAATATTTAGTCTAACGATTAACGAACTTCGAGAATCAGCCTATGAATTGGCTGTTCGTAACAATTTACTTCACTCAGTTTGGCAACGACAGAAAAGTATGATTGTAGTGGGTAAGAAGATTTTTGCGACTCCATGAAACACTGAGTTTACGGAAATCAGAAGCGACTTCAGTGGCTCAAGCTATATGTTGTAATAAATCAGCAATTGACAAATTCTTTGATTTGCAGGTTAGTGTTGTCGATGAGAGCAATTTTGTTGAGGCTGGAATATCAGCAAACCCTAGATGTCACTGAAGAATAGATGCTCTGAAACGGCGTAGGAAATTGGGGACTTTCACCTCAGCTGAAAGAGGTGATATTGTGACAGCGACGATCTTCTTTCTCACATTTAGTATGTACGTCCTTCGAAGGGAACGGATGAGGCAGGAGTTCCAGACTGGTCTCCCAACCGGTGCGCTATCAGAGATTCACGACATGGGTGAATAAATAAAATCCAGGTCTTCTCACTCTTGACGAGAATTCTCTCACACAAAAAATTTGGAACTAATCGAGCTAGCAAGAAATACCGGGACTATACTTTTGCGTTTGCCGCTGCCAACCTCTAATAGAGTCTAGCAGTTGAATACAGCCTATATGAAACCTCTTAGCAAGTGTTACGAGGATAAAATTCATAAATAGTTAAGACCATATCCCGAAAAAAAACGATCACATTGTTTGAAATTGTTACCTTGCTTGGCAGTACACATTTGCAGTCATCAACGTTAAACGCTATTAATGGTTTTCGAAAATCTAGAATATGGACTGTTGAGAGGAATGTCTCTAGAACTGAAGATTTCCTACCATCAGCAACCACTGATAATGAGCTGCAAACTCCAAAGAAAACTTAAGCAGGACCTAACACATCGGGACTGGGACCTCCTCCATAGCTGAAACACCCACATCACACTCATGCAACGTGCCTCCTTATGGAATAGCAATACCTTCAAAATATATACACATAAAAAAAAGTTTTGCGTCACCACGGTTCCCAGAACTCATGAAGATAAACGCTGACTGTGTATATTGTATAGCAGACACAGTTCCTTTGACTGTTTACAGATGTCACTAAACCCGCCCAAAGATGTAAAAAACCGGTTCGATCGCGTCCACATTGTTATTTTGTGCCAGGAAGGGCTCTCAACAAGAGAAGTGTCCAGGCGTCTCGGAGTGATCCAAAGCGATGTTGTTCGGACATGGAGGAAAGACAGAGAGACAGGAACTGTCGATGACATGCCTCGTTCAGGCCTCCCAAGGGCTACTATTGCAGTGGATGACCGCTACCTACGGATTATTAGGAACCCTGACAGCAACGCCACCATGTTGACTAATGCTTTTCGTGCAGCCACAAGACGTCGTGTTACGACTCAAACTGTGCGCATTAGGCTGCATGATGCGCAACTTCACTCCCGACGTCCATGGCGAGGTCCACCTTTGCAACCATGACACCATGCAGAGCGGGACAGATGGACCCAACAACATGCCTAATGGACCTCTCAGGATCGGCATCACGTTCTCTTCACCGATGAGGATTGCATATGCCTTCAACAAGAAAGTCGACGGAGACGTCTTTGGACGCAACCCGCTCAGGCTGAACGCCTTAGACACACTGTCCAGCGAGTGCAGCAAGGTTCCTTGCTGTTTTGGGGTGACATTATGTGGAGCCGACGTACACCGGTGGTTGTAATGGAAGGCGCCGTAACAGCTGTACAATACGTGAATGCCATCCTCCGACCAATAGTACAACCATATCGGCAGCATACTGGCGAGACATTCATGTTCATGGACGACAATTCGCGTCCCCATCGGGGGCATCTTGTGAATTACTTCCTTCAGGCTGAATGGCTGAATGGCTATGAGCACTATGGGACTTAACAGCTGAGGTCATCAGTCCCCTAGAACTTAGAACTACTTAAACCTAACTAACCTAAGGACATCACACACATCCATGCCCGAGGCAGGATTCGAACCTGCGACCATAGCGGTCACGCGGTTCCAGACTGAAGCGCCTAGAACCGCACGGCCACACTGGCCGGCTACTTCCTTCAGGATAACGACATTGCTCGACTAGAGTGGCCAGCATCTTATCCAGATATGAATCCTATCGGACATGTCTGGGATAGTTTGAAAAGGGCTGTTTATGGACGACGTGACCCACCAATCACTCTGAGGGATCTACGCCGAATCTCCGTTCAGGAGTAGGACAATCTCGACCAACAGTGCCTTGATGAACTTGTGGATAGTATGCCACGACAAATACAGGCATGAATCAATGCAAGAGGACGTGCTACTGGGTATTAGAAGTACCGGTGTGTACAGCAATTTGGACCACCACCTCTGAAGGTCTCGCTGTTTGGTGGTACAACATGCAATGTGTGGTTTTCATGAGCAGTGATGTTTATGTTGATCTCTATTCCAATTTTCTGTACAGGCTCCGAAACTATTGGAACCGAGGTGATGCATAATGTTTTTTGATGTGTGTAGTTTCCAAGTTTCCCGTCCAGAGAGCATACTACCTGTTTCGAAAATAGCAAAGAACAACAAAAGGGTGTCAATAAATACAGGTAAAATAGTTATTTTGAGCTCTTATCCTTACAATAAAAGCAGAGGTTGAAGAAACTAAGAAGAAATCTAAGCCGTATAGCCCTAAGTCCGCAAAAAGGCAGCTTGAATTAGTTCATGTACCAGAAAGAGTCTGAAGAAGAATGCAAGAAGTGTAAAGCCAAATCTGCATCGTCAATAACTAAGAAGAGAAGCTCCAAAACATCCTCATTTACGTCTAACGGTAGTGGTCAATTCAAAGAAGCCGATGAATGCCTTTATTGTTTTGATTACTTTGAATAGAGCTGGAGCAAATGTACTGTGTGCGTCAAGTCGGTTGGCAATCCATGTGCAGGTGTCGACAGTGAGGACGAGGCTAACCACGTACGCAATTTACGCAAAGCATAAAATTTTATAAGCCATTCACAACTAAATTTTGTACGTGAAATATATACAGTGTGCTCGGAAATTTCCGTTATAAACGAGTTCGATTTGTAGAGGGGAGTAAGTTCATAATATTTTGAAGAGGAACCAATGTCCGAAAACGTATCCTTCCAATGCTGCAGCTGTTTAAAATCAAGTCGACAGGTAGGTATCCAACACGGTAGTCATAGTGGGGATGGTTATGTCGGATCTGCTGATGTCATTTAATGTCTATCTTACCTCCCTGACGTGGTTCGAGCCTCATTCACGCGTCTGTGAGTGTTAGAGGCGCATGGTTGAAAACACGTTTCCAGAATACACCGACAAGAACCTTCTATGTGGCGAAAGTCACGGTAATGGAATAGTTGGTAGTTGTCTTTATAAAGATATTCCTCCACAAAGTACGACCCATCGCATACCCTTTGCACCACAAGTACACAACGGCTTCGAGAGATGGGTACCTTCACCGTCAGCAGGAGTGACTGTGATACTCCAAGAATACAACGAACATCCGAATTGGAAGAGTGTTTGTGAAAACTAATTAAGTTCTCTTTTTGTTTCTTTGGTTATTAGTGAGTGGAACTGTAAAAACAAGTGTTGTACTGGTTCACGCCAAACAAAGTACTTGTAAAAGTGGTCGCGTTACAAACATGTTACGAAACTGATATAGCACGGAAACGGTACGTTTCCGGACATGGGTTCCTATTCAAAGTGTTACGTACGCACTCCCCTCTACAAAACTTTGTAACGGAGATTTCCGAACATCCTGTTCAAGCTGTTAGATATTCATTTACGACTAATTTTTATATGTGAAATATTATTCCCCATTTCTCGGGTTTTACAATAAAATGTGAAATTAGATAATTAAATACTAATAAGGTGTGGTTTTCACGAAATTAATATTATGCAAAGAAGTGAACTAGTTTAATGATTTATTATAATTTGTTGTACCTTGGTATGACTGGTGAAAATTCTGCCACTACGTGGTGTTGAGGACTCAAACATCAGTATCGATAGAACTATGCGGCACGTCGGCAGTTGTCCTTCCTTTAGTGAATTAAAGTGGCTCAGAAACTTAAAAATCGATTTTCTCGAGAATGTCTTAATTCGTGTCGAACTGCTCTTGGAGATTGTGCAAATCGATGTTTGAGTTCTCAACTTTATGTATTATAAATATAAAAAAATTACAAAAATCCCATTGTTGTGTGCTCTCTTGTAAGCATTTCTGTAGACAGTGGAGAAACAAATTATAATGTTTGGGTTCCATAAACTCATACCTAAACATCTTTGCTTTCATAAGGAATGTTGGAATAAGCACGACGACTTTACCAATGATCTCCACAGGCAAGACAGCGATGAGAGGTAATGACTGAAATTTAGAGCGCTTGGAGTCATTGTTGTAGCTTCCGTTATGTATAATTGTTTACTCAGTGTTATATAGCACTGCTGAACGGTATTTAATTGGTCATGGACAGTCCTGTCACAAAAGGTCTTTTGCTTCGATTATACCAAAAACTTTCGCTTAAAACTTTTAGCACTGGTTTTGCTCATCAGGCCACACGTATTTCAGTGGTGAAGATTTTACATTGAACAAGTTTCAGATATTAATAATTTTAATTTTAGAAACAATACTTCTCTAGAAGTGGCGCAGAAGTAAAAAAACTCAGATATGGTTGTAAGGGATTGAAACTTTGACAGCTGTCGAAACGCGACCATGCCGTTTTAGTTTTTAATTAAAATTTGTTATTTGCTTTTACACACTCTGAATTCTACATTGTGTTTCAGTTACTATGATACAGATATTAAAGAATAATGGATAAGGGTAAATGTATCAATTCATTATAGGAATCCTGATCCAGAAACGATTCTGTCGAAATTTACCAAAGAAAATGAAAGAATTTAAAATTTTCCTTTGATCTACTGAGGATGACGAAAATTCATATAGAACCGCTGGGCCATCGCGGCCGGCCAGAGAGATAACCACGGTGTTGAAGTGGCGAACTGCAGTCAGAACTCTTTTTTTTTTTTTTTTACTGTTATTTCATCCCCCCTCGCCTCATGTGGGTGGAGGAGTGGGCTGCCAGCTGTACAATCAGCCCACTCTTCAGCCAATAGATATTATTCTTTATCTCTGATGCTAAACACAAAACAAGGAGACAAAAAAATGGTTCAAATGGCTCTGAGCACTATGGGACTTAACATCTATGGTCATCAGTCCCCTAGAACTTAGAACTACTTAAACCTAACTAACCTAAGGACAGCACACAACACCCAGCCATCACGAGGCAGAGAAAATCCCTGACCCCGCCGGGAATCGAACCCGGGAACCCGGGCGTGGGAAGCGAGAACGCTACCGCACGACCACGAGATGCGGGCAAACAAGGAGACATATATACCATGAATTTAAACTTGTTTTAAAAGGTGATGTTCATAGGAGACTGTCTTCACGAGCAGTTTAACACCATTGATGAAAGTGTGGACAGACAATACAGTTAAAAACACTCGAAGAACACTAAACACTTAAAAAACACTGAACACGACAGAAGGAGCACTGACCATTAAAAACGGAGCACAGTACAGTCTCACTAAAACTGGAAAAGGACCTTCCCTCGGATGGTGGATTGTTGATGAAAAGAAATGGTTCAAATGGCTCTGAGCACTATGCGACTTAACTTCTAAGGTCATCAGTCCCCTAGAACTTAGAACTACTTAAACCTAACTAACCTAAGGACATCACACACATCCATGCCCGAGGCAGGATTCGAACCTGCGACCGTAGAGGTCACGTGGTTCCAGACTGAAGCGCCTAGAACCGCACGGCCACACCGGCCGGCGATGAAAAGAAAGGTGGATACGGAGAGAGATAGGAGACTGGTGGGGAAGAGGTCAGAGGACTAGTAAGAGGTGGTGATGAGACAGGGGTGGCTGTGGGCGACAAGGAAAGAGATGTAGCTGGTACTGGAATCTACAAATTTGAAAAGAAAAGGTGGTGGAGGCGTCAGGGAAGAGGAAAAGGGGGTATGGGGAGAAGACTAGGAGGAGCTCTTTGGGGTCGAATAAGGTGGGTTGGATTCAGATTTGGTAGTTAGTTCTCCTATGAACATCACCTTTTAAAACAATTTTAAATTCATGGTAAATATGTCTCCTTGTTTTGTGTTTAGCGTCAGAGATAAAGAATAATATCTATTGGCTGAAGAGTGGGCTGATTGTACCGCTGTCAGCCCATTCCTCCAGCCACATGGGGCGAGGGCGGATGAAATAACAGCGAATGAAAAAAAAAAAGAGTTCTGACTGCAGTTCGCCACTTCACCACCGTGCATATCTCTCGCAGCCGCAGATGAAACGTCTGAGGAAAGTCTTACATATCGACCACTGCCTGTCGGCCTGGAAATTTTAAGTGAAATTAATACCCACCGTGAAAACCTAAACTGTGGAAAGTGTGGTTACACGCCGCCATTGGCTTCAGTATGAAATATTGTCCTAGTCAGTAAAACGTATCCGAAAATCAAACTGCCGGCTGTTGTGGTCGAGCGGTTCTAGGCACTTCAGTCCGGAACCGCGCAACTGCTACGGTCGCAGGTTCGAATCCTGCCTCGGGCATGGATGTCTGTGATGTCCTTAGGTTTAAGTAGTTCTAAGTTCTAGGGGACTGATGACCTCAGATGTTAAGTCCCATAGTGCTCAGAGCCATTCGAAAATCAAACTTTTCGATCGAGTCCTCATCTAATAGGCCTCAAATTTCACCCATGCCCTACTTTATTAGGAAATGCAATATTACTTCAACGGGTTACACGTTACAAATTACTGTACAGCCGTATCTATTAAGGGAAGTGCTCCACCTTATGTCCTCGCGTTTTGGGTGCAATACTGCCCTTGTCTCTGCAGTGAGTTACAAATCCTTTCAAACATCCCCAGAACATCTTGTAAATCTTGAAAAGACTGTGCAGTTAACTGCTTATTTCTTCGACCGTATCAAAAAGAATGCTGCGTTGCGTTGAGTCAATGGGTGGTGCAGTAATGTGTGGCCGATCCTCACTTTTCCGTGAATGTATTTTTCATGGATGGAGGCTTTTTCACCACAGACAGAATGGGCAGTAGTTGTGACAGTCCTACATAACCGTTTGAGAATCGTCAGGCTACAGGTACAAAGAGCAGTAACGTCTTCTAGCACTTGGGATATTGAAATCGTGACCTGTACAATAAGAGTAATACAAAAATTGGCGCAAATTCTGTGGTTGGAGAGAGGGAGACAGTTGAAATTTCTTTGGGAGAGGATGTGGAGGGTGTGCTAGTGGAGGGTTGGTGTGATGTGTAGGTACAGGCGTGGCAGCACACTAGGATTGGAAAAGAGAGGGGACACAGTAGGGTTGTTGGAGTCGAGTTTGCGGATGGTGTAGTTTATTCGGATGTGTTCAATGTGAGGGAGGAGAGGTTGGAAATTGATGAGCTGGTAAACATTCCTTGTTGTAGAAGATAAGCTGATGCGGAAAGCTAGGCAGAAAGCATGACGTTCGAGGATCTGGAGGGACTTAAAGCACTTGGGTGGAGCGACCCATGCAACATTTTCATAGCAAACGATGGGGCAGAACTAGGATTTGTATGTGTGGAGGACAGTGTTTGGGTGCAGTCCACATATTTGGCCAGTTAGTAGTTTCAATCTGTTGTGGGCTTTCTGTCAGACGGATAGTAGGTGAGGTTTCCACGTTAGTTGCTGGTGAAAGGTTAGTCAAAGGTATTTTAGTGTGTTAATTAGCTAGACAGCACGGTTGTAAACAGTGGAGCAGCAGTCGTGCAGATGGAAGGTGCCGCTGGTGGGTCCTGTAATTAAATCAAAACTCGAGGGAGTGCCGAATGTATAGGCATTGTAGAAGGCACCACAGTGCTTCACATGCCGGCGGCTATGAGACTGTCTGCGGTAGTGCCAACATTCTCGACTGACAATAATCGATTGTCATTCCGTCGGTGCGAATCGACATCCATATTTTATCTATTGACACCTTCCCCTCTTTTCTGTTAAAACTTCACTAATGGCCATTAAAATTGCTATACCAAGAAGAAATGCAGATGGTAAACGTGTATTCATTGAACAAATATATTATACTAGAACTGACATGTGATTACATTTTCACGCAATTTGGGTGCATAGATCCTGAGAAATCAGTACCCAGAACAACCACCTCTGGCCGTAATAACGGCCTTGATACGTCTGGGCATGGAGCCAAACAGAGCTTGGCTGGCGTGTACAAGTACAGCTGCCCATGCAGCTTCAACACGATACCACAGTTCATCAAGAGTAGTGCCTGGCGTATTGTGACAAGCCAGTTGCTTGGCCACCATTGACCAGACGTTTTCAGTTGGTGAGAGATCTGGAGAATGTGCTGTCCAGGCCAGCAGTCGAACATTTTCCGTATCCAGAAAGGCACGTACAGGACCTGCAACATGCGGTCGTGCATTATCCTGCTGAAATGTAGGGTTTCGCAGGGATCGAATGAAGTGTAGAGCCACGGGTCGTAACACATCTGAAATGTAAGGACCACAGTTCAAAGTGCCGTCAGTGCGAACAAGAGGTGACCGAGACGTGTAACCAATGGCACCCCATACCATCACGCCGGGTGATACGCCAGTATGGCAATGACGAACACACGCTTCCAATGTGCGTTCACCGCATTGTCGCCAAACACGGATGCGGCATTGTCGCCAAACATGGATGCGACCATCATGATGCTGTAAAAAGAACATGAATTCATCCGAAAAAATTACGTTTTGCCATTCGTGCACCCAGGTTCGTCGTTGAGTACACCATCGCAGGCGCTCGTGTCTGTGACGCAGCGTCAAGGGTAACTGCAGCCATGGTTTTCTTTTCTTTTTTTTTTTTAAGAGCACTATGGGACTCAACTTCTGAGGTATCAGTCCCCTAGAACTTAGAACTACTTAAACCTAACTAATCTAAGGACATCACACACATCCATGCCCGCGGCAGCATTCGAACCTGCGACCGTAGGCAGCCATGGTCTCCTAGCTGATAGTCCATGCTGCTGGGAACGTCGTCGAACTGTTCGTGCAGATGGTCGTTGTCTCGCAAACGTCCCCATCTGTTGACTCAGGGATAGAGACGTGGCTGCACGATCCGTTAGAGCCATGCGGATAAGATGCCTGTCATCTCGATTGCTAGTGAAACGAGGCCGTTGGGATCCAGCACGGCGTTCCGTATTAACCTCCTGAACCCACCGATTCCATGTTCTGCTAACAGTCATTGGATCTCGACCAACGCGAGCAGCAATGTCGCGATACGATAAACCGAAATCGCGATAGGCTGCAATCCAACACTTATCAAAGTGGGAAACGTGATGGTGCGCATTTCTCCTCCTTACACGAGGCATCACAACAACGTTTCACCAGGCAACGCCGGTCAGCTGCTGTTTGTGTATCAGAAATCGGTTGGAAACTTTCCTCATGTCAGCACGTTGTAGATGTCGCCACCGGCGCCAACCTTGAGTGAATGCTCTGGAAAGCTAATCATTTGCATATCACAGCATCTTCTTCCTGTCGGTAAAATTTCGCGTCTGTAGCACGTCATCTTCTAGGTGTAGCAGTTTTAATGGCCAGTAGTGCATTACGGTTTTATAAATCTCAATAGCCTCTCTCTAGAAGCACGCTTGATAATGGTACGTTTTCGATATGACGCGCGTCTTCGTCAGTCGCTGTGTGCCGTGAAAGTGATTTGAGCCTTTGCTAAATGGTCTTGTTAAGACAGTGAGTCCGTGAATACGTACCCGCACAGGGTGTGCAAAGGATGGATGGTGGTTGTGTGTACAGGAGGTGGTCCGGCTCGACAACAAGTACATGATCGACATAGCGGAGTCGCGCGGGCTGTTCGGCGTTCCGGCGGGCGCCAAGAAGTCGGCGGCCGGGCGGCGACGGCGCGAGCAGGCGGCGGCGTCGGCGGCTGCGTCCGCGGCGGTGGCGTCGCAGGGCAGCAGCGGCAAGAGGCGGCGCAGCTCGGCGGAGCTGGAGCGGCTGGCCAGGCCGACGCGCGCCTCGCTGCTGCGGTCGGTGGTCGGCCTGGAGGGCGACGCCGTCACGTGCCCGCGCATGGAGGCACACCTGCGCGCCTGGAGGGGCGCGGACGCGCGCCGCTGGTGGCGCGAGGCGGCGCAGCACGTGGCCAGGGGGCAGCCCGGCCCGCTGCGGCTCACCAGGACGCGCCGCAGGGCCACCCGGCCGCCGCTCGCGCTGCCCGTCACCTCGCTGCCCATGTCGCCCGCCGACAGCGGGCCGCAATAGTTCTGCGTCTCTGTACAAGCAATAAAACGTCCGTATCAATATAACGCCGTGTTCTCTCACTTACCAAACACTTGTCCTTTCCACAGCTACGCTGTGTCTCCTGACATAATCCTGAACAGTTCCACGAGACTCAAGAGGGCCATAAACACGGGTTCACAGGTAGATGCTGTGTTTCTTGACTTCCGCAAGGCGTTCGATACAGTTCCCCACAGTCGTTTAACGAACAAAGTAAGAGCATATGGACTATCACACCAATTTGTGACTGGACTGAAGAGTTCCTAGACAACAGAACGCAGCATGTCATTCTCAATGGAGAGAAGTCTTCCGAAGTAAGAGTGATTTCAGGTGTGCCGCAGGGGAGTGTCGTAGGACCGTCACTATTAACAATATACATAAATGACCTTGTGGATGACATCGGAAGTTCACTGAGGCTTTTTGCAGATGATGCTGTGGTATATCGAGAGGTTGTAACAATGGAAAATTGCAGTGAAATGCAGGAGGATCTGCAGCGAATTGACGCATGGTGCAGGGAATGGTAATTGAATCTCAATGTAGACAAGTGTAATGTGCTGCGAATACATAGAAAAATAGATCCTTATCATTTAGCTACAAAATAGCAGGTCAGCAACTGGAAGCAGTTAATTCCATAAATTATCTGGAAGTACGCATTAGGAGTGATTTAAAATGGAATGATCATATAAAGTTGATCGTCGGTAAAGCAGATGCCAGACTGAGGTTCATTGGAAGAATCCTAAGGAAATGCAATCCGAAAACAAAGGAAGTAGGTTACAGTACGCTTGTTCGCCCACTGCTTGAATACTGCTCAGCTGTGTGGGATCCGTACCAGATAGGGTTGATAGAAGAGATAGAGAAGATCCAACGGAGAGTAGCGCGTTTCGTTACAGGATCATTTAGTAATCGCGAAAGCGTTACGGAGATGATAGATAAACTCCAGTGGAAGACTCTGCAGCAGAGGCGCTCAGTAGGTCGGTACGGGCTTTTGTTTCGCATACCTTCACCGAAGAGTCAAGCAGTATATTGCTCCCTCCTACGTATATCTCACGAAGAGACCATGAGGATAAAATCAGAGAGATTAGAGCCCACACAGAAGCATACCGACAGTCCTTCTTTCCACGAACAATACGAGACTGGAATAGAAGGGAGAACCGATAGAGGTACTCACGGTACCCTCCGCCACACACCATCAGGTGGCTTGCGGAATATGATTGTAGATGTAGATGTAGATATTCTGCGATCTGGCAAAGACACTGGACTGCGTAAATCACAATATATCTACATCTACATGGATACTCTGCAAATCACATTTAACGGGGGTAGGACGTCAAACGGGACGACTTGGAGCAGGAGAGGCGCCACGGGATATTTTAATTTCCACTGTCTATTCTTTTACAAGTAAATTCATAAAACTTTGTCAGCATGACCAGGAAGGATTCAGGATTCACACTCGTAGAAGCGAAGGTTCAAAACCATAACAAAATAATTTTTTTTTTACATGTGAAATTTCATCATTTTTCACTTACTATTGGCTGCATTTGTTGCTATAGGTACACTTTTCTTCATAAGTGAGAGAGACTGTCCGATGAATTTTGCACAGCATACAAACCATACTTACAGGTGTCTGAAACTCTAGAATCTATTTAATTTATGAAAAAATGAATGAGATGTTACGTTTTAAACTTCATGTTTAGAAAAAATCAAATTATGTAGTTAATTATCTCAACTTTTACCACAGTTTTTACTAGATTTGGAAAATTCTAGAGTTTCATACTCCTGTAAGTATGGTTTGTATGCTGTCCAAAATTCATCAAAGAATCTCTCTTACTTGTGAAGAAAAATGTACCAATACCAACAAATGCAGCCAACAGTAAGTGAAAAAATGATGAACTTTCATAGCTAAAAAAAATTATTTTGTTATGTTTTTGCACTTCCACTGCTATGAGTGTGATTTCTGAATCCTTCCTGGTCATGCTGACAAAGTTTTATGAATTTATTTGTAAAAGTATAGACAATAGAAAATAAAATGTCCTGTGGTGCCTCTCCTGCTCCAAGTCGGCCCGCTTGACGTCGTACCCCCTTTAAGTGCCTGGCAGAGGGTTCACCGAACCACCTTCACAATTTTCTATTATTACAATCTCGTATAGGGCGTACGAGCTCTGATTTCCCTTATTTTATCGTGGTGACCGTTTCGCCCTATGCAGGTCGGTGTCAACAAAAAATTTTCGCATTCGGAGGAGAAAGTTGATGATTGGAATTTCGTGAGACGATTCCGTCGCAACGAAAAACGCCTTTCTTTTAATGACTTCCAGCCCAAATCCTGTATCATTTCTGTCACACTCTCTCCCATATTTTGCGATAATACAAAACGTGCTGCCTTTCTTTGAATTTTTTCCATGTACTCTGTCAGTCCTACCTGGTAAGGATCCCATACCGCGCAGCAGTATTCTAAAAGAGGACGGACAAGCGTAGTGTAGGCAGTCTCTTTAGTAGGTCTGTTACATTCTCTAAGTGTCCTGCCAATAAAACGAAGCCTTTGGTTAGCCTTCCCCACAACATTTTCTATATCTTCTTTCCAATTTAACTTGTTCGTGATTGTAATACCTAAGTATTTAGTTGAATTTACGGATTTTAGATTAGACTGATTTATGGTGTAACCGAAGTTTAACGAGTTCCTTTTCGCACTCATGTGGATGACCTCACACTTTTCGTTATTTAGGGTCAACTGCCACTTTTCGCACAATTCAGATATTTTTTCTAAATCGTTTTGCAGTTCGTTTTGATCTTCTGATGACTTTATTAGTCGATAAACGACAGCGGCATCCGCAAACAACCGAAGACGGCTGCTCAGATTGTCTCCCAAGTCGTTTATATAGATTAGGAACAGCAAAGGGCCTATAACACTACCTTGGGGAACGCCTGAAATCACTTCTGTTTTACTCGATGACTTATCGTCAATTACTACGAACTGTGACCTCTCTGACAGGAAATCGCAAATCCAGTCACATAACTGAGACGATATTCCATAAGCACGCAATTTCACTACAAGCCGCTTCTGTGGTACAGTGCCAAAAGCCTTCCGGAAATCCAGGATATACGAGGGGCATTCAATAAGTAATGCAACATTTTCGGCTGAAAAAATGCGGAACTCGTTGTGAGACACCGTGGAATATTTCCGTTTCAGCCCCTGTAGTTTCACGAAATTCCGATAGGTGGCGGCGCTATACCCAGCTTTCTAAATGGCGCCTGTAGCGGAGGTGCATTTCAAGCAGAGAGGTATCATTAAGTTTCTTTTAGCGGAAAACCAGAACATCTCAGATATTCACAGGCACTTGCAGAGTGTCTGTGGAGTCCTGTCTGATCTCCCGCGTTCCGGGCGGCAGTACACAGCTGTGTTTCATGAAATGTCGGAACGTGTGGACACTCTCATTCGAGGTAATCGACGGATCATAATGGAACACCTCGCTGTTCAACTGGACAGCTCTGTTGGTAGTGCTGACACACTCGTCCACCAGTTAGGGTACTCAAAGGTGGGTTCCCACTGAGACGCCTAACAGAAGACCATAAAGAACAACGAAGAACGCAGCGTGCGGAATTGCTTGTGCGTTACTAGGACGTTCGCGATGATTTTTTTGTCGAACATCGTCACAGGCCATGAAACGTGGATTCATCACTTCGAACTGGAAACAAAACGGCAATCCATGTAGTGACATCACACCACCCCTCCGCCGAAGAAGAAGTTCAAAGACCGATCGTCACCCGATAAAGTCATGGTGACAGTTTTCTGAGACTCTGAAGGGGTTATTATGCCTGACGTCGTCGCTCATGGTGCGACTATCAACTCTGACGTGTATTAGCCTACCCTCAGGAAACGACTTCAGCGTGTTCGTCACCACAAAAATGTAACCGAACTTCCTTCTCTATGACAACACAAGACCACTCACAAATATATTCTTCTTGAAGTCTGATGGTATTTCGGCTGTCTCATGCATCTTGCTCACCAAATGGTAGAGTTTTGTCATGGTTGGCTCTCCGAAGGAACTTACAAAACTTCAATGGACTGTAATTCCTGATCCAGCCTGCAGCTCGGATCCCACACCATCTGTTGGCCCAATGAAGGGTGTACTCCAATACGTGGATGACGGGGAGGTTATTGATGAGCAAGACATTGGCTCCGACGGCGACCAATACATTGGTACCACGCGTGTAAACTGGCCCTCCCAGTAAGACGGCGTAAGGCTGCCGCACTGAACGGAGATTATGCTGAAAAATAGGGTTTTGTAGCCAGAAGAGAGGTGAATAATACGGTGGATATAAATCACGAATAAAACCAATCTCCTTTCAAAAAAAAAAGGTTTTGCATTACTTATTGAGCGCCCATCTTACTTTTGAGTAAATTAGAATATAGCTGTGTAATAGGCATTACTGCAAAATGGATCAGTTCGTATCTTTCTGATACAATACGAAGGGTGTCAATAGGAAAGAGTTCTGCATTAAGCTATCAGTCGCCGTCCGACAGCGAAGTAATTGCGTATGGTGTACCACGATGTTCCATCTACATCACTAGTCTGAAATTCACACTTACGTGCCTGGCAGACAGTTCTCCGAACCTCTCTACATTTCCACTCCCGAACAGCGCATTGGAAAAATCTTGCCATACGACCTCCTATTTCCCTTTTTTTTATTACGATGATCACTTCTCCCTATGTAGATTGCCAACAGTAAAACGTTTACACATTAAGAAGAGAAACTTCGTAACTGAAATTTCGTGAAAAGATCTCTCTGCAGCGAAAAACCACTTTTTTTTTTTTTTTGACTAGTGCCACCCCAACTCGTTTATCGTATCCGTGACATTCTCCCCCCCCCCCTCCCCCTATTTCACGATAATACAAAACAAACTGCACTTCTTTTTCAATGTCCTCCATCAGCCCTCCCTCGTAAGGATTCCATACCACACAGCAGTACGCTAGCAGAGAACGAACAAGCGTAGTGAAGGCAGCCCCTTTAGTAGACCTGTCGAACCTTCTAAGTGTTCTACCAATAAAACGCGATCTTTGGTTCGCCTTGCCAACAGCATTATAAACGTGATCGTTCGAATTAAGTTGCTCGTAATGGTAATTCCTAGGTATTTAGTTGGTCTGACAGTCTTTAGATTCGAGTGATTTATCATGCAACATAAATTTAACGAATTTATTTTCGTACTCGTATTGATGGCCTTACACTTGTCCTTATTCAGAGATAATTGCCACTTTTCGCATCATACAGATGTTTTGTCTATATCATATTGCAGTTGGTTTTGATCTTCAGATGACTACTAGACATTAAACTACAGCACCACCCGCACACAATTTAAGAGGGCTGGTCAGGTTGTCTCCTAAATCGTTTATTTAGGTTAGGAACAGCAGAGGGCCGTAACACTAACTTTGGGAACGCCAGATATCATTTCTGTTTTATTCGATGATTTTCCGTCGATTACTGCGTACTGTGAACTTTTTGAAGGGAAATCACGAATCCAGTCGCATAACTGAAGCGATACTCCATAGGCACGCAATCTGATTAGAAGTCTCTTGTGAAGAACGGCGTCAAAAGCCTTCTGGAATTCCCAAGAACGATATTTTGTCGGCTACTTGTCAATAAATAATTTTTTTCTAGGTGATTAATAATGTTTGAACACAATATAAGTTCCAAAATTCTACTGCAAATGAGAACTGAGGAAGGACTTATAGTTGCTTAAGTAAAAATCGGAAAAGAGAGAAGTCGGAAGAGAGAAAAGGGCGATTATAATGATGAGATGACTGGCGAAAATCGACGAAGCTTGTGTTGTAGGCTTGTCTTCAACAGGATGATGCGTGAGCGTGGAAAGATGATGAATCAGTTTCATGCCTCATAGTTAACTTTACAATAAAATGACACTTATAAATCGGCATCAGACATCGTTCTGACGTAATTAGCTGAAGAGAGATTCGTTTTCTGGAACGTGCTGTGAGCACTTAATGCTGCGACAATGGCGATCGATCCACTGGATCATCGTATTAAGAAGGCCAGCAACGGATATTTGCTGAAAAACATTAAAAATTATTAAATGATAAGAAGGGGTAAATTAAATAACACATCTGAATAAAGTAAATGTTCATACTATTCCAGTTATCTAAATTATCTAAATTAACATCGTAAGACGCAACCTTTTATTACAACCGTTCCCTGAGACGGCTACAACAGAAGAGGAGAGTACGAGGGTGAGTCAAATGAAAACCTTAAATGTTTTTTAAAATATTATTTATTGTTCACAAGTGGTACAACGCTGTATCACTTTTCAACAGCATCTGTCTCACGTTCGATGCAAGTCCTCCAGCTCTTACAAAGCGCATAAATTCCATTAGAAAAAATTTTTTTTTGATAGTCCGCGCAACCACTCATGCACCGCGTGGCGTACCTCTTCATCAGAACGGAACTTCTTTCCTCCCACTGCAACTTTGAGTGGTCCAAACATATGGAAATCACTTGGAGCAAGGTCTGATGAGTATGGTGGATGAGGAAGACACACAAAATGCAGGTCTGTGACTGTTCCAGCTGTTGTACGGGCAGTGTGGGGCCTTGCATTGTCATGTTGCAAAAGGACACCTGCTGACAGCAATCCACGTCACTTTGATTTGATTGCAGGCCGCAGATGATTTTTTAGGAGGTCTGTGTATGATGCACTGGTGACAGTGGTCCCTCTAGGCATGTAATGCTCCAAAATGACGCCTTTTTCGTCCCAAAAGAGAGTCAGCATAACCTTCCCTACTGATGGTTCTGTTCGAAACTTCTTTGGTTTTGGTGATGATGAATGGCGCCATTCCTTGCTCGCTCTCTTCGTTTCCGGTTGGTGGAAGTGAGCCCAGGTTTCGTCACCAGTAACGATTCTTGCAAGGAAGCCATCACCTTCTCGTTCAAAGCACCGAAGAAGTTCTTCACAAGCATTTCAGGAGTCAGCTGCTGTGGCACCCATCTTGCAGACACTTTGTGAAACTGGAGCATATCATGCACAGTGTGGTGTGCTGACCCATGACTAATCTGTAAACATGCTGCAATGTCATTCAGTGTCACTCGGTGCTTTTCCTTCACTATGGCTTCAACTGCTGCAATGTTCTGTGGAGTCACAACGCGTTGTGCCTGACCTGGACGAGGAGTATCTTCCACTGAAGTCACACCATTGCAAACTTCCTACTCCATTCATAGACTTCCTGCTGTGACAAACAGACATCACCGTAATAAACCTTCATTCGTCGATGAATTTCAATAGGTTTCACACTTTCACTACGCAAATCCGAATAACAGAACGCCGTTCTTCCCTGGTGCAAATCGCAAGTGGGACGGCCATCTTTATACTGATACTGCGACGGTATGTGTGCATCTGCACTATGCTGCCACCTACAGGCCATTCTGCACGCTGTTTGTAGCACGCTTACCAACTTACAGGATAACGGCGCGAAATTTTGATTTGTTATTACAAATTTAAGTTTTTCATTTGACACATCCTCGTACAAGGTGACTTTGAGAAACTAGACTAGTTTTTCATTTGACTCATCCTCGTACAAGGTGACGTTGAGAAACTAGACTTATTCATAAAACAAAATCATATCGTAAATAAGTCATGCAACATCTCTGAGATCGGAGATCTGTCATACGAGGGATTACCGAGGCCCCTTGAATGGCACTGGCACAATTCTTCACAATGGATTTGACAACGCTGTTCAGCAAGTCATAAATAATGTCTGTTTATTCCTTCTTTCTCTTGAACTCACATACAACACTCAGTATATTTTATCACATACACAAATCAACATATACTGATTTCATTTGCGTAGGTAGAAATTGTTCATATAGGTAAATAGGAAAATTTTTTCTTACTTTTGAATAGATTGTTTGTCATGTCTTATAATGTTTCAGTATTTAAGTAAATTAGATTAATTGACACAGTCTGTTTTATCACTGATGGATGAAAAGGCACATCACATGCCCAGGGAAGTCAGATATCAGGAACCGACAGAGGTTGGCGGGCTGTTTCACTTAGGGAAATGGGATCCAGGAGATGAGTTTCTTGTCTGTACTGTTTCTGGATGTCACAACGCGACCAGGACGCCATTTAGGTAGTCGTCAAATCTTCTATATAGGCTGGGATCATGAAACAATTGTAAGACAGAATCAGTGATTCCTTTGCACGTCTCGAGACATTTGTGCTGAAATAAAGATTTTTAAATACAAAGGGTACAAGATTTCAGTTTCTAAGACAACTTGTAAATATATGTACACACATTTCTATATTCATTTTGATAAATCTTAAGCGATCTTAAGAGGTTCTATAACATCTTAGGAGATCCGCTCAGTTTTATTCAGGGAAGCGAATTTCTTTTTAATCATACAGCGCAAGAAGTGCCGAGATAATGTGACATGTTACGAAAATTTACATTAGGCGCAGTTCGTGTCTATATTATGTTTGCACTTGGTGTTCATTTTATTTACATAATTTGAATTTTCATGACGCCGCTGCGTAGGCAACAGTCTGTCTTGACACCCTCGCCTGCATTGCACAGCTGGGAGTGTAAAGTTCGCCCAGGCAGGCGCGACAAACTTCGACAGTACCGGCGTAAAATGGATAATGTGCTCGCGTAACCGCGTTCATATGGAATGCCTTGCAGGACCTTGCAAGGACATCCCTCATCTACATATTAAACCACAGCCAGCCAGGTGCTCATAGGATCAAGTCCAGGTAAGCAAAGTGTTCACCTTCTTCTTATACGTCCGTGTCGGCGAAATGTTTAGATTACACATAGTAACGCTTGCCAAACACAGGATTTCACTTAAACATTGTGTCTTTCGTAGGTTCTCCACCACAGCCACAAACACTTACTGGTTCTCTTTTTAACACGTTATGACATCACGGTAACTTAAGTGAGTAGTTTATAGCTCAGAGTTTTGTCATTTACGTCACACAGTTTAAATTATAACTGGTCCTTCCGTATGTCGCTATTAGCCATGAAATAAAACATGTTTTTAGCGTATTTACGTAAAGAAGTCAGTATTTCATATGTATTTCTCAGCCTTCTCCTTGTCCAGTACGAGAATATTTACGTTGAACTTTGAAATTAACGACCAAACGTTCAGG
This sequence comes from Schistocerca piceifrons, assembly GCF_021461385.2. Classification (NCBI taxonomy): domain Eukaryota; kingdom Metazoa; phylum Arthropoda; class Insecta; order Orthoptera; family Acrididae; genus Schistocerca; species Schistocerca piceifrons. The sequence goes on along the minus strand of NC_060144.1, from coordinate 215,330,859 downwards.
TGAGATTAAGCCGATTTTCTTTGAAGTTTTGTAATAGGCGGGTTCATCAATATTTAAGGTGTGGGCAACAGGCGGTTCCTGTACTACGAAGTAGATAATCTGGACACAGCAGATCAAAGACACGTGCACGTGCAGAAATACACGTAAAGCAAACCGAAAGTTAAAGAGTAGCTCAGACTAACAAGGGAAACTCCCCATCGCACCTCCACCCGCCAAAAAATGAACACAGATCAAGCATGAAAACGGAAAAAGTTATACTCAAGTGCGAAAAAGAGAAAAGCAGAATAGAAACAGAGAACGGTGCAAGGCTAATAAGTGCAACATCGAGTTCAAGGGCAGATCTGTGATGCATTCGGGAGGACTGCGGTTCAAACCCGTCTCCGGCCATCCTGATTTAGGTTTTCCGTGATTTCCTTAAATCGATTCAGGCAAATGCCGGGATGGTTCCTATGAAAGACACGGCCGATTTCCATCCCCATCCTTCCCTAATCCGAGCTTGTGTTCAGTCTCTAATGACTTCGTTGTCGACGGGACGTTAAACATTAATCTCCTTCTTTCCTTCGACGAACGCATTTCTCTCAACGAGAGACCAGTTTTATCGTCAATGATTGTCGGTGGTAGACCGTACGACGCCCAGTGGTGTAGACCTTTTAGAAATCATTCAGCCACAAATACTGAGATATCCACGAGCAAAAAACAACGCTGCAACGTGGATCATGCATGAATGCCACACAGCATCGTTTATTATGCAGAATAGGCATGCTGCTTTCCTAGACTATTATTCTTACATAGAAATTGTACACTTTAAAATGAGCCAACATTGTGACTACAGGAGGATCTACATCTATATCTACATACATACTCCGCAATCTAACTTACGGTGCGTGGCGGAGGGTACCTCGTACCACAACTAGCATCTTCTCTCCCTGTTCCACTCCCAAACAGAACGAGGGAAAAATGACTGCCTATATGCCTATGTAAGAGCCCTAATCTCTCGTATCTTATCTTTGTGGTCTTTCCGCGAAATGTAAGTTGGCGGCAGTAAAATTGTACTGCAGTCAGTCTCAAATGCTGGTTCTCTAAATTTATTCAGTAGCGATTCACGAAAAGAACGCCTCCTTTCCTCTAGAGACTACCACCCGAGTTCCTGAAGCATTTCCGTAACACTCGCGTGATGATCAAACCTACCAGTAACAAATCTAGCAGCCCGCCTCTGAATTGCTTCTATGTCCTCCCTCAATCCGACCTGATAGGGATCCCAAACGCTCGAGCAGTGCTCAAGAATAGGTCGTATTAGTGTTTTATAAGCGGTCACCTTTACAGATGAACCACATCTTCCCAAAATTCTACCAATGAACCGAAGACGACTATCCGCCTTCCCCACAACTGACATTACATGCTTGTCCCACTTCATATCGCTCTGCAGTGTTACACCCAAATATTTAATCGACGTGACTGTGCCAAGCGCTTCACTAATAATGGAGTATTCAAACATCACAGGATTCTTTTTCCTATTCATCTGCATTAATTTACATTTATCTATATTTAGAGTTAGCCACCATTCTTTACACCAATCACATATCCTGTCCAAGTCATCTTGTATCCTCCTACAGTCACTCAACGACGACACCTTCCCGTACACCACAGCATCATCAGCAAACAGCCGCACATTGCTATCCACCCTATCCAAAAGATCACTTATGTAAATAGAAAACAGCAGCGGACTTGCCACACTTCCTTGGGGCACTCCAGATGATACCCTCACCTCCGATGAACACTCACCATCGAGGACAACGTACTGGGTTCTATTTGGAAATATGCTGAAAATCTTAACCAACGGTTAAATACTTCAAATCCAATATTTCGGGTAGCAGAGGTTGTGTTTGTTCTCTTTCTGCAGTCTTGGCAAAAGTCATACTACACACTGGTTATAGAATACGAGCCATGTAGTAAGAACACATTACTGTCGCAAGGAAAAGTGATGTATAATGAGAGCAGGCAAGATAGTAAACAGTGGTCTCACAGAAATGAAAAGAACAAATAAATGGGTGTGAACAAAGAAATTCAAGAGTCAAAACGTCCAAAACGGAACGCAACATCAAAAACGCTAAAAGCATATGTTTTGACAGAGCACAAGAAAAACCGTGTGATTGTGAAACTATTGCGTTCATTTGTTCCAGCTTATGTAGCAAACCACTATATTTTCATCATTTCCTCGGGAGTGATCAAATTCAGATTCATACGCACTCCTAAATCGGGCAAGGGGGTACATTTCACTCAGTCACCAGTCGTACAAGTTAGATGCGTCGATAGGAGATTCCCACCATATGACACACCCACTGTCACTAATGCCGTGTATGACACACCAGACGTGTTTTCCGGTGGAGGAATTCGTTGGGTTGCCGCCTTGTCCTCGAACGTTTGCGGTTCCCATTCGAAAGCCACTTCCTTTCGGCTGCTAATGGAGTAGCTGCGCAGAATCAACTTTCGTTACGGGCACCTCACTTACACCTCGCTCTTGCAAACGGATGTTACGCCACGACACAGACACAAATTTGAATACAGCGAAAAATTATTGGGACGAGGAAGTTTTGAACACGGCTCGCCTTCTTTACAGTTCATACCGCTTCACGTATCCAACGACCCCGTGGATATTTGAATCTGCCCTATGTTGCACTTGTTGTGCTTGGACCGTTCACTGTTTCTATTTTGCATTTTTTTTTCATACTGCAGTAAACCTTCATCCTGTATTCATGCTTGTTTGACGGGCTGTCAACTGAGCCCTCTTACCACTAAATCTGAAATCTGAGGACGGTCCGATGGGAGTTTTCCTTGTAAACAGCATTGCGTCTTAGCGTACGCACAACTGCGTAGTGAAATATTCGCTACAGGCAACAGGATTACTTTAAGTAGTGATCTATTCCTCTGTACTTTTCTTACACGTATTCGATTAATCTAAAATTCGCAATACAAAAACGTAGATTTCGTTCTTTGTTTACTTCAATTTTCACATGTGCCATTTGTAAAAGACGTTAGTACATTTAATGTTTTCTCAAATCAGGAAACAAGATCATTAGTGATACATATGTAAATATCTCTCCCCCCGCATGAACCATGGACCATGCCGTTAGTGGGGGGGCATGCGTGCCTCAGCGATACACTTAGCCGTACTGTAGGTGCAACCACAACGGCGGGGTAGCCGTTGCGAGGCAGACAAATATATGGTTCCTGAAGAGGGGCAGCAGCCTTTTCAGTAGCTGCATGGGCAACAGTCTGGATGATTGACAGATCTGGCCTTGTAACATTAACCAAAACGGTCTTGCTGTGCTGGTACTGCGAACGGCTGAAAGCAAGGGGAAACTACAGCCGTAATTTTTCCCGAGGGCATGCAGCTTTACTGTATGGTTAAATGATGATGGCGTACTCTTGTGTAAAATATTCCGGAGACAAAATAGTCCCCCATTCGGATCTCCGGGCGAGGACTACTCAGGAGGATGTCGTTATCAGGAGTTCTGCGGATCGGAGCGTGGAATATCAGGTCCCTTAATCGGGCAGGTAGGTTGGAATTTCAAAAAGGAAAATGGATAGATTACAATAAGATATAGTGGGAATTAGTGAAGTTCGGCAGCAGGAGGAACAAAACTTCCTGTCAGGTAAATACAGGGTTATAAATACAAAATCAAATAGGAGTAATGCAGGAGTAGGTTTAATAATTGATATGTCTGCGTAAGCAGAAGAAACTAACGATCGAAGTCCGAAAACAATTTATTGGACTGTTCAATTAACCAAAACAAATTCTCCAAGTATAACACCAACACAAAACAGTGATCCGTCTTCGAATCACAACTACATACAAGAATAAGATAGAGAACAACTGAAATAATTTCCTACTAGTCTCCGCCAGAGACTTCTCCGATATACAAAGCCTAATCCAGAGATCAGCGAGAAGATCCAAGCGGGGCTGCCGGGGCGGCAGCTATCCAAGTCTGCCGGCGGTCGATGAACTGCCGATGTGCGGCCGAGCGCCGACCTTTATAGCGCTTCGGCGGATGAGTACCTCGGAACTATTTTCCATCACGTGATTTGACGTGTGAAAATAGTTCCGGGATCTGCAGCGACCTCTTCCTTATGTTTTTGTGGGCCGGTAGTGGCCGCTGGTGTCTTTGCTGTGGTGTTGTTGTGGTTGTTGCTGTGGCCGTTCATCAATATTGCCTGTAGGTTGTGTAGTGCTTCGGTGTGCCCGCGACGCTGGCAACCCGCGGCTGCAGGCTGTCAGTTTGGTTGCTGATACTCTAGGCGCCGTGATGTCTGGTGGAGAAGGCCACAGCAATAATGAATAAACAAATAGGAGTACGGGTAAGTTTCTATCAACAGCACAGTGAACGCATTATTGTAGCCAAGATAGACACGAAGCCCACGCCTACCACAGTAGTACAAGTATGAACGACAACTAGCTCCGCAGATGACGACGAGATTGAAGACATGTGTGATGAGTTAAAAGAAATTATTCAAATACAGAAGGGAGACGAAAATTTAATAGCCATGGGGGACTGGAATTCGATAGTAGGAAAAGAAAGAGAAGGAAAAGTAGTAGGTGAATGTGGAATGGGGGTAAGGAATGAAAGAGTAAGTCGCCTGGTAGAATTTTGCACATAGCATAACTAAATCATAGCTAACACTTGGTTCAAGAATCATGAAAGAAGGTTGTATACGTGGAAGAGGCCTGGAGACACTGGAAGGTTTCTGGTAGATTATATAATGGTAAGACAGAGATTTAGGAACCAGGTTTTAAATTATAAGACATTTTCAGGGACAGATGTGGACTTTGACCACAATCTGTTGGTTATGAGCAGTATATTAAAATTGAAGAAACTGCAAAAAGGCGGTAATTTAAGGAGCTGGGACCTGGATAAATTAAAAGAACCAGGGGTAGTAGAGAGTTTCAGAGAGAGTATTAGGGAACGATTCACAAGAACGGGGGAAAGAAATACAGTAGAAGACGAATGGGTAGCTTTGAGAGATGAAATAGTGAAGGCAGCAGAGGGTCAAGTAGGTAAAAAGACGAGGGCTAGTAGGAATCCTTGGGTAACAGAAGAGATATTGAATTTAATTGATGGAAGGAGAAAATACAAAAATGCAGTAAATGAAGCACGCAAAAAGGAATACAAACGTCTCATAAATGAGATCGACAGGAAATGCAAAATGATTAAACAGGGATGGCTATAGGACAAATGTAAGGATGTAGACGCATATATCACTAGGGGTAAGATAGATACTGCCTACAGGAGAATTGAAAGAGACCGCTTATATGAATATCAAGAGCTCAGATGGAAAACCAGTTCTAAGCAAAGAACGGAAGGCAGAAAGATGGAAGGAGTATATAGAGGGTCTATACAGGGGCGATGTTCTTGAGGACAATATTATGGAAATGGAAGAGGATGTAGATGAAGATGAAATGGGAGATATGATACTGCGTGATGAGTTTGACAGAGCACTGAAAGACCTAAGTCGAAACAAGGCCCTGGGAGTAGACAACATTCCATTAGAACTACTGATAGCCTTCGGAGAGCCAACCATGACAAAACTCTACCATCTGGTGAGCAAGATGCATGAGACAGTCGAAATACCATCAGACTTCAAGAAGAATATAATAATTCCAATCCCAAAGAAATCAGGTGTTGACACTTGTTAAAATTACCGAACTATCAGTTTAATAAGACATGGTTGCAAAATACTAACACGAATTCTTTACAGGCGAATGGAAAAACTGGTAGAATCCGACCTCAGGGAAGATCAGTTTGGATTCCGTAGCAATATTGGAACACGTGAGGCAATACTGACCTTACGACTTATGTTATAAGATAGATTATGGAAAGGCAAACCTACGTTTCAGTCTCTGGACTGAAGACTACAACAACAACATGTAGAGATCTTTTCGGATCTTGATACAATAGAGTCCTTTAGTTTTACCAGTTTTTGGAAAGACCAAAATGTAACTACTTGTGTGTAGTATGTTGACAGTTCACTAGGGTTCTGTATAGAGTAATTAACTTTAGCTATTTCTCTTCTGTAAAGCAGACGATTTCGGGTGAGATTTAAGTAGTACGGCGTTTCAAAATAAATATTTCTGAACTAGCCTAATCTTTTTTGTATGTTTTTTTTCTAATTCTGGCATGATCAATGAGTGCATCAACTGTGTTCCTTACATTTTCCTCCAGAGCGGGTTCTTCTTTTTGCAGTCGTGGCAATGGGTTCATCTGTTCGTTGGTTTCCTTATGGTTATTAAGTATTTCTGCAGGTGTGTATGGTGTTGTGTAAATAGGTAAATTATCTACAATATTTTCAAACGGTTTAATAAGTTCTATCCATCGTGTGCTTTGTGTACTAACATAACTTGCCAACAGTTGGCAAGCCTGTTACATTCCTGACTGACAATGCATCGAATTTTACGTGCAACAAATTGGGAGATTTTCTACACGACAATAGTATTACGGACATCTTAGCACATGTTAATGTCCCAGTACCAAATTCAAAGTAACCCAGATGAAAGCATTTTCAGAGACACCAATCGATTTATATGAAGTTATGCTAGTACACAAAGCACACGATGCACAGAACTTATTAAACCGTTTGAAAATATTGTAAATAATTTGCTGTACGTATCTCTTCACGTTTTCACTTCACTATCACATCGGAAACAGCGGACGTGTGGATGTTTAGAAGTGTGGACATCTCGCATACAGACATACGACACAAGTGACACCCAATCACCTGACCACCTTCGAAGTCCATGAATTCCGCGGAGTGCCCCATTCTGCTGTCTCACGATGTCTATGACTACTGAAGTCACTGATATGGAGTACCTGGCAGTAGGTGGCAACACAATGCACCTAATATAAAAAACGTATGTTTTTTCGGGTGTCCGGATACTTTTGATCACATAGTGTAGAAACTCTCGTTTTACTTGGTGCGATATTATTATTTGCTCAAAGAGGCTTGGCCCTCAGAAATTCATCTCACAAAAGTGGAGATCCAAATAATGTATATATATATATATATATATATATATATATATATATATATATATATATATATATATATATATATACTCGGAATATTAGATTTTTGAGTGACTATAATCCGGTTCTTGTACATTAGTGTGGTCAGAGAGTGAGAAGTGGAAAGAATTTACAAGTGCATTGTGTGCCAAGTGATATTCAATGAACTTATTTCTGCTTCTGCCGATCAGGTCAGGAGTGACAGCTTGAAATGGTACTACAATATCTTGTGAGATTAGTACAGATTCCGAATGCAAAATAATTTGAATGAAGGCAAGGAATATTGAAGGTTGGACAAACGTGGTCAATAGATGCTTTTATGGATCCCCTGCCTCACCAGCAGTAGTGGGGAAACTTTGAGAATATTCCCGTATATTTCCTGGTGATGTGATATTAGGTGACGACCTCGACTTACCGGTTATAGACTGGGAGACTCAAGTGACTAAAGCGGGTAGTAGGGACAGGGAATTGTGTAAACCTGTTCTACGTGCTTTATCCAAGAACTGCCTTGAGCAGTTAATCAAAGGACTCAGGCTTGGAATGGTACAGGGTGACACGGTTGCAGATCCAGGCTCTCTTCAGTGCACTTGATCTACCACTTCCACTCAGGCTTGGAATGGTACAGGGTGACACGGTTGCAGATCCAGGCTCTCTTCAGGCTCTCTTCAGTGCACTTGATCTACCACTTCCACTCAGGTTTGGAGTGGTACAGGGTGACACGGTTGCTGATCCACTTTCATGTGGAGGCACAGAGATGACTGGAGTGGTTTCCACTTCCACAATGTCTTGTGGGGGCGTGGCAAATGTCACCTCCTCCATTTCTGTTACATCGAAAGGAAAACTAATGCTTCCTTCTCCTTCACCATCTCCTTCTGTAGCTGGGACTTCCATGGCCTTTAAAATACATAACACATTTCTAAGGCAAAGTGAGGTATATGTTATACATACATTATAATCAAAGTATCTTAATGTATTGATAATTTTTTGAGTGTCCGTGCGTAAATTAAATTAAAAAAGTAACAATTTTCTTTCCAGCTTCCTGCTACTGAAAAGGAATGGCTGAAAATTGCCAAAGAATATGAAGAAAAATGGAATTTCCCCAGGTGTTTGGGAGCTATAGATAGGAGGCACATTGACGTTGTGGCACCACCCAACAGTAGAACAGTTTATTTTAATTATAAAGAGCGCTTCAGCATTGTTTTGCTAGCAATTGCTGATGCTAATTATAGAATAATTTACGCTGATGTTGGCACACAGGGAGGATATCAGATGGTGGTGTCCTTAAAGACACCACATTTTACAAAATGTTAGAAACCAAAACTCTAAATATACCACCATCAACTCCTCTTTCTGGTAGGAGCAAGCCTGTTCCATATGTTTTCATCGCTGACGAAGCCTTTGGCCTAGAGGAAAATATTGTGAAACCATTTCCAGGTCTGCATCAAAAAAATAGTTGGCAACGTATTTTTAACTATAGAGCATACAGAGCAAGAAGAGTAATAGAAATTGTATTTGGGATTATAAGTGCTGTTTACAGAATGCTGAGGAAGCAAATGCTTCTCAGTCCGGAAAAGGGTACAGTGGTGGCACTAGCCTGTGTTTATTTACATAATTTTCTTCAAAACAGAAAATCTCAAAGGTATTGTCCAGCAGGAACATACGACAGAGAGGGAGGTGATGGCAACGTAATACCTGGGTCCTGGAGGGACATCCCTACTGTGCTGGAGCCACTGCCCGGAACTGACCGATGACTAATGGATGGTTTCACTGTGCTCTGTGTGTTTCTGAAACAAGGGACCGATGACCTTTGCAGTTTGGCCCCTTTAATCTTTAAACCACCAACCAACCAACCAGAACTGGCCGAAGAACTTAATTGCTGAATGGCAACAGAAGAGAATATGCTGAATACTTCTGCAGTATTCGGAGCTCCATTCCATGGCAGTATGGGAAATAAGTTCCACATCATTGTTAAATGATGACATAAAGGAATATGCTCTATTCTTCTGCAGTATTCAGGACTTTAAACCATAGCAGTATGGAGAATCATGTTTTTCAGTGAAATTGTAAATAATTGTAAATATTCATATTATGTAAAGCAGTAGCACGAAAAAATGTTGCCAAATGTATGATTAATAAAATAATATAACAAATTTACTTACTGGTACTACTTCATGTGTGCTCCTATGAGAGAGAGGTTTGTAATTGTCTCTTATGAACTGCATACTTTCAAAAGCATACCATGTAGAGTTGTACACATTGCTTGTAGCACTTCCAGTTCCTTTGCTGCTCTTCCTTTTCGCTAACTCGCGACTATATTGGCTTTTAAAATTATGTCACTTGTCCTCACATTCCTTGCTTTAACACGTTAAATGCCTTAGCAATTTCCTCCCACTCGTCGTACCTTTTCTGAGTGTTCTTATAGTCTCCTAGTTTCACATCCCATGTACAGGGATGCTTGCGCTCTGCCTCTATAAAATGCAGTGTATTTTGTTTTGACCAAGGAATCATGGCAAATTTTAAAGTATTACACGCGGGCACAACACACGACACAATACACAAATACCTACACAACAAACGACAGTCGGCACCTCCAAAACTCTAACAGCCGCCAAAGCGCCTGGTACTACGCATACGCTAATCGTCAAAATAAGCGGCAGGTGTCATGACGACAGGAAATGATAGTACTGCGCATGCGCGAGTTCTTCAAATGTCGCTCATACATGTCGCGTATATGGCCAAAAAGCGATATACAAAATGTATACGCGACATGTATGAACTCGACGGTCCGCATACAAATTCCGTGAATTTTTGTATGAGGTGATGTATCGCGACATGTCAAGTTGACATGTCGCTCATACATGTCGCGATACATGTATCCCAGTGTAAACGTACCTTTTAAGGAGTTTTTTTCTGTTCAGTTTTCGATTATATCCTACATGTATGTAATTTGAAGGAACAAATCAGAAATACAGCCCATTTTTGCAACACATTGAGTGAAACTAGTGCAATACATCCATGACACTGTCTTGCAGGTACACAAAGATTTGCATTCGTAATAGTTTCATCAAAGCAATTTTTTTTTTTCAAAATTAAATTAAACCAGAAAAATCCGCCAAAAAAGACCCAGTTTTAATAATATATGTCAACCATCAAAACTAAATTTTACCTATCACACAACATGAAATTCCGTCAAATTTAATGGGAAATCCACCAAGTTGGCGACGCTGGAGGTGACATGACGACCAGTGTGAATTGGCCCTCATAATACTATTCTAGTTTTCTGAAATAATAGAGCACACGACATTAAACTTTTTTTTAATAAAGCAATGTCCAGTAATGTGTCATCAGAACTTGTACTGAGATGAAGGAAACTCTATAACAGTTTGTTATAAATAAACAGGTACTCATCACCATTCAGCTTCTTCTTTCTCCTTGTTGACAAAACAAAGGGCTTATCTGGAACCAAAGTACCATAAGGGACCTTAACAAGTGTAATGGTATAATATTTGCATCACGGAAAGCTTCAAAGCCACCACCATAGCCTGCTGGTCCCTCCCCCCCCCCCCCCCTCCCCCACACACCCAACAGCGAAGGTCAACCATGTACTGCCTCCAAAGACAGCAGTAACATCACGTGAACTGCATTCTGAGTCCACGAAAGACATCTTGGCCACCAATAAGCTGCTGCTTACTGAATTGGCCAGCAAGATCAATGTCTATTGCTTTCAAAGACTTGTACACAGGAACCATGCGCCGCCAACGGCGATGATAGTAATGTCACATAGGCGTTGCAGAGGCACAAAACCATTGTGAGAGTAGGGAAAAGCAACAGAATAAACTTGCTTTGGGCCCTTGATTACTGGGGAATCAATGGCAATGAGCAAGCTGATAGCTTGCCAGAACAGGTGGAAGGACTCCATTTATTGGACCAGAACCTTTCCTTATCATCACTAGAGTGATGGTTAAATCAAAACTAAGAAACTGGACCAGAGGGCAGCATGTAGAATATTGGATTATGAACCAAAAACAGAAACGCGTCAAGTTAACAATGCCAAAGCCATGTTTTAAGAGAAGTTCTGTAATCCTTGGCTTGAACTGGAGACAGACTAAACTCGTGGTAGGACTAATGACAGACCACGAAAAATTTGAGGAAGTCCTATATATGATGGGTACAGAGAAAGAAGCTCCTATCTTTAGTCTGTGCGGTGAGGGTGATGAAATTGCAACACACCTTATCTTCCAATGCAAAGCATAGGAGATCAAAAGGCATGGAATATTTGAGCCATCAAGTCCTGAAGAAATTGTGTCTAATGAATAACTAATAAAGGAGATTCTAGTCTTTAACCCTCAAACCATCAGGTGAAAAATAGTTTCCAGAAAGGTTTGGCTAGGTCTTTGGGACGCAATAAATGAAACACTTATAACAAGCGACAAACAGTATATTTACATCAAATGACCAATTTTTAATTTGTTTACGTACTACTAAACGCTATAGTGACATTATTTTAACATTTTCAATTATACAGTATTTATAGAAAAATTTTAAAACACACTTTTTGTAGTACTAAATGTTAGTAAACAGGAAATATAAGTAAATTTGATTGAAATACAAATATAAATGAGAATAAATTGTAGAACTATGATGTAAAAATGTTGAATTTTTATTATATAAACAGAAATTGTGAATATAATGAATAGTTTGAGAGATGTCATTCACTAAAATCATCACTTGTCAAAACAGTAGCCACAAACAATTTCTGCATGCACCAAGCATAATCAAACTTTGCAAAAGTATTTACTTTTGTTGTCCTTGCATTTGTACTGTCTTCCCTTCCCCTTTTGCCTGGCTGTAGGTGCTGGCAAGGTTAGAGGTAAGCCTGTGAGTTTCATGCAGGAGGTTTGGCTGGGTTGTGCGCATTGTCAAATGTGGTGTAGTGAGAGACTTTCCTAGAGTCTTGATGTTTTCTAATGGTTTGCTTTGAACACAATGTAGCCATTGAGAGCTGCAGTGTTCAACAACTGAAAAAAGAGACAGAGAGACCACTGCCTTGTCCCTCTAGCAACAGTGTATCCACCACACACAGCATCAACAATATCTCTGCAGATCTTAGTTTTGTTGTAGTACGTTATTATACTTGGTGTTTTTTTTTTTTCTTTTTGTCACTGTCACTGTCAATTTCATCATCATGATGCACTGATGAAAGGAGCAGTAATGATTTGTTTAGCTTTGGCGCTTTGAAAGTAATGTGATGTCTTCCTGAAATCTAAACTTGATTACTCTCTTTTGGATTTCTTTAGTAAAATGTGCCTCTGCATAGACTTCCAAATATTTCACATATTACATTTCTGAACAAGCCAGGATGAAACTTTAATCCCATACTCAGCAGCTTTATTTGGGATATACATCCTGAACCTGCACTTGCTTCTATATGGAATAAGCATTTCATCCAATGTTTAGATTAGATTAGATTTACTTTCATTCCAATTGATCCGTAGTGAGGAGGTCCTCCAGGATGTGGAACATGTCAGAAAAACAACAATACATGACAAATATTTAAACTAAAACAAATAAGCTAATGTACCATTCCACAGGTCCCAAGTGGAATGATCGTCATTTTTTAATGAACACTAAGAGTCATTTTACAAATACTATTGCACTGAATTTAAAATAAAAAAGTTTTTTATTTATTTATAAGGTAAGAAACATGTAATACAACTACTGTAATACTTATTTACAATGAACACATTACTGCACTGAAATGGTGCAGAAGTTAGATTATACTTACACACACACACACACACACACACACACACACAAATTTTCAGTGAACACATTACTGCACTGAAATTGTGCAGAAGTTATGTTGTACTTATATAAAAATCAGTTGGTTTTCCTCAGAAATTCATCAATGGAGTAGAAGGAGTTGGCCACCAATAAATCCTTTAGGCTTCTCTTAAACTGAATTTCATTGGTTGTTAAGCTTTTTATGGCTGCTGGCAAATTATTGAAAATGTGTGTTCCTGAATAATGCACACCTTTTTGTACAAGACTAAGTGACTTTAAATCCTTGTGAAGATTATTCTTATTTCTAGTATTGATTCCATGAATTGAGCTGTTGGTTTGAAAAAGTGATATATTTTTAATGACAAATTTCATTAAGGAATAAATATATTGGGAAGCTGTAGTTAGTATCCCTAGTTCCCTAAACAGGCTTCTGCAGGATGTTCTTGAGTTCACACCACATATAATTCTTACTGCACGTTTTTGTGCCCAGAAAACTTTAGCTTGGCTTGATGAATTACCCCAGAAAATAATCCCATATGACATTATGGAATGAAAGTAAGCATAGTATGCCAGCTTTTTCATTTTTATATCCCCTATGTCTGACAAAATTCGCATTGCAAACAGAGATTTGTTAAGACGCTTCAGCAGTTCTGTGGTGTGCTCCTCCCAGTTGAATTTATTATCAAGCTGTAATCCCAAGAATTTAACACCGTCCACTTCTTCTATCTTCTTGTCATCATATGTTAGACATATACTCTTGGGACACCCCTTACAAGTTCTGAACTGCATGTAGTGTGTTTTTTCAAAGTTTAGTGACAAAGAATTGGCTAGGAACCAGTGATTAATGTCTACAAATATTTTATTGGCTGATCTTTCTAAGACTACACTTGATTTGCTATTTATTGCAATGTTTGTATCATCAGCAAACAAAACAAACTTGGCATCTGGTAATGTTACTGATGAAAGGTCATTGATATACACAAGAAAAAGTAAGGGCCCCAAAATGGAACCTTGTGGGACCCCACATGTAATTAGTTCCCAGTTGGATGATGCCTGATAGCTTGATACATGTCTCTTTCCTAATAACACCCTTTGTTTCCTGCCAGAGATATAAGATTTGAACCATTTTGCAGCATTTCCTGTTACACTATAATATTCTAGTTTACTTAAAAGGATATTGTGATTTACACAGTCAAATGCCTTTGACAGATCACAAAATATACCAGTTGCCTGCAATTTTTTGTCTAATGAATTAAGTACATTTTCACTGTAAGTGTAGATAGCCTTCTCAATATCAGAACCTTTTAGAAATCCAAACTGTGACTTTGACAGTATGTTATTTGAGATAAGATGGTTATAAAGACGACTGTACATTACTTTTTCGAAAATTTTTGAGAATGCTGGCAACAGTGAAATTGGACGGAAATTTGATGCTATTTCTTTATCTCCCTTCTTAAACAGTGGCTTAACTTCAGCATATTTCAGCCATTCGGGAAATATTCCACTGATAAACGACTGGTTACACAGATAGCTTAATATGTTACTTAGCTCAGAATCACATTCTTTAATTAACTTTGTTGATATTTCATCATACCCACTAGATGTTTTTGATTTTAAAGATTTTATGATGGACATTATTTCTGTTGGGGTAGTGAGGGTCAAATTCATATTATGGAAGTTACTTGAAATGTCTGGTCTAAGGTAATCCATAGCAGCATCTACCGAACCTGACAACCCCATCTTTTCAGTAACAGTTATAAAATGTTTGTTAAAAAGTTCTGCAACACTATACACATCTGTCACCAATGCATCATTTACTCTTAATGCTATTTGTTCCTCTTCATGTCTGGTTCTACCGGTCTCCTCCTTCACTATATCCCATATTGTCTTTATTTTGTTATCTGATATGACTATCTTTTCCTTGTAATATATTTGCTTTGACATCCGTATTACAGTCTTTAATATTTTGCAGTATTTCTTATAATGTGCTATAGCATCAACATTGGAAATGTTTCGGATTGACAGATACAGTTTTCTTTTTGTTTTACAAGATACCCCTATTCCTCAAGTAATCCATGGCTTCTTTGTAGACTTTGCTCTAACCTTGGTAAGTTTTTGGGGAAAGCAGTGTTCAAATAAGGTAAGCACTTTATTAGCATTTTCTGATGGAGCAAAATGTGTGTTGCAGTTGGAGATAAACACATCCAAAAACGATTTTTTTGGCAGTAAGAGTATCTTACTATATTCTGTCTTCCTTCATATAAATGTTGTCAAACCTGATACAATAAGTCAAAATTCTGAACCTTTTCAATGACATACTAGCTTAAAATATTTGTATTACAGTCCCATCTGTATTCCCAAATTCTTCAATATTCATATTACCACCATGTAATGTTCCAGCTAGTAAAATAGGTCAAAATATGCTTTCAGCTCATCAAAACTTGTAGGCCTAGGCACATTCGGGTCCTTGTATGAGGCAGTCACAGAAGTTGTACTTGGATCAACAACAGTAGGTGCATCAGTGCTGGAAAAAGGCTGAGGCTTGAAAGATAATGACATCTGATCATCTTCCTCTTATTCACCACCTATTGCACTATTACTATCATGATCATTATTTATTTCAAAGTCTGCGTCAGCATCAGAATCATCTACTTCACTCTCATAATCATATAAATTCTGTCGATTTCACTTTTTGAAACATTTTCTGTTGCCATTTTATAATTTAAACTATTGACAAAGATAATTTGGTGTTATAACATCACAGATAGTATCTCAATGATATACCATGACAAAAAGGGGAACACACCAGCAGAAATCAGTAATGTAAATGGTTGGGCTGGGTCTTACAGATCTGCGCACTTTTTGGAAGACTGCCAAATAAGGAAATCACAAAACAAAACCTCATTCATAATGTCAATGCTTTCTCTCAAATGTTTCAGGAAGCTACAGGAGTGCTAGGGTCATATCAGCAACTAAAAGACCATAGTAAGTGAAACTGCACAAAAAACCCTGTTTCAGTGCAGGCAGCAGAGGGCTAGGACCACTGTTGTTTTAATATTCCTGTTCAAATCAATCAAATCAATAGAACATTCCACTCTTCATTTTGTATACAGTTCAAATTTGTCTAGTTAATCCAGTAACTGAGGAAAGAGTGTACAGTATCTGCCTCTTTCCTTTCGATATGTATATAGCTAGTCACATGCATTCAGCATCTTTTTAACAGAAAAATCCACAGTGGATTACTCATCTAAAAGTACAGATGTGTTGTGATATCCATCGAGCCCACAGAGGTTAAACTAGATTCTAACTTCCTTATGAGAAAAGGTTGTAACCTAACCTAACCCTCTTGATCCTACCAAAATTTGATGAAGGGGATTGTATGTACTGTGACCAAGCTCTCACTTGACGTTATTGGGTGACCTCTGGTGATGACGACATCTGCCATTCATTGCTTGTGCCATTGTGAAAGTAGCATAAGGTCACAGTTGAAAGTAAAGGCAGACTCACAGGTTACTGTAAGCTTGACAAGCACACATGCACAAACATGTGGCATAAGCATACTTGATCATCTTTGGGGAAAGTTTGTACAATCATTTTAACTATTCAATACACATGAACGATTTTCAATTATGCAATCTTGTGCAAGAGTCCATGCTTGAGCGTGTGTGGCAAAATTGTACATGTTGATGCAAGCAAAGACCAGTTCTCAACTAACAGCAGCATAGCAAACAGATCAGACTGAGTAAAGTGGAGCAGCAGTAACACAGGACTCATATTCTGGAGTGTAGCAGTTCAAATTCTTGCCTGTCCATCGATTTTTAGAATTTTGTGATGTCCCTACTGGAGCTAAATGCAACGTATTGTTCCTTTTAAAGGCCATGGCCAGTTTTGTTCCCCAATCTTCCCAAACCCAAGCATTTGCTCCATTTCTAATGGCCTTGTTGTGAGTGGTCATTAAAACTAATTTTCCTTCTTTCAAACAGATCAGTCGTAATGTGTTCAAAGATTTTATTGGAGCATGTCCATGCCAGTCATGTCTTTGGTGAATGAAATCAAATGATAAGATTGAATGTGTGGCAACATATTATAGTCTGTTACTGAAATGTAAAACAATCTATCAGACCACTGACAAAGACTCCATCGTCAAGAAAATTAACTCCTTGAGTACAAATTTTAGTAGAGAAAGGAAGTAAAAATGGGGAATATTTTCATGTCACAGAGCGGCATGAAAAAAATGTATAAACCCATGCTGTGCCATTGCTGTACAACCAGAGTCATCGCTTTCTATGTGAACCATTATAATTTCATAATTTTTCATCATTCCTAAATTTCTCATCCTTGTACCCAGTTGTTCTAGTCAGGCATCCATTCTGCTACATAAGTGATGAATTGGTGATCCAAGGATGGTACAAAGTCAATACAAAGATGTTGCATAGTCCATCATTCTTTCAATATCTAATATGGAGGCGTGGGAGAGAGGCCATGCAACTGCCTCCCACATCTGCCTGCAGAGAGGCACTTGGCTGAATCTTCTACTTTGATTCTGCTCTAGAGCAGACAGGCCATCTACCTCTATTCTTTATCTATTATTTTTCCCAAATATCTTTAGCTTTTGCCACTGACTCCTGTTGCCCAAGAGATTGACATGAAAATTAAGAACATCTTCCTGGAGGATCCAAATATTAAACATATTACTGCTAATGCAAAATTCTGTTCATGTATTTCAATTGCTTCTGACACTACCATCTACTCTACACCACCCACATTACACACGGTGCCCTGTACATTATTTATTTTTTAGGATCGCTTACATGTCAGGATGTATATAACCCAAAGCATATCGTAAAATGGCAGCTGCTTATTTGACATTCTCATAGCTCTTTCCCATCCTAAGAAATTGCAATGCCACTGCCAATCTATTGTGTGTTGCTACATCTTCTCTTGCAGTTGTACCTTATCTTTAGGTCAAGGTGGTAGTGATTAATAAATTAGTCAGATGCATCTTTTCATTCATTCTTTGTTAATTATGCTATCTTGTGGATGTACACTACTGGTCATTATAACTGCAACTCCAGGAAGGATACCAAATACTTTTTTTTCTTTTTTCAAATTTAATTTTACTTAGTGGGCATATACAGTACAATAGGAAGCACACATGATTAACTTCCTCAGTCCAAGGGCCACAATCACGTGTATGGAAGTTGGAATACAGCACGCCACAGGGATCACTAATGTGTCCCCTTCCATTCCTAATATTTCTAAATGATTTAAGCTCTCATGGACAATACTTGCAATTCACAGATGACACAACTCTGTACTCAAAAGGCATTGATGGTAGCAAGGCTCAAATAGAAGTAGATGCTTTGTTTGATGCTAGAAAGAAATGGTTTATTAAAAACAAAATGAAAATAAATGAAGAAAAACCCAAAAATTGATATGTAGCCTCTGCAACAAAGGATATCTAAAAAATGCAGGAGCTGTGAAGCTTCTGGGGCTCATGGTGGATACTAGACTCACTCAGCAAGAACTCGCTGCACACATATGTGTGACAAATTGTCAGAAGTCATATACCTCCTGAGGAAACAAGCACGTGATAACTGATCAGCACCTGCTTATAGTGTATTATTCACTGTTCCACAGGTGTTATCAGCTATACCCTTTTACTAGGGGGTCACTCTATAGGCTTCAAGAAAATTCTACTTGTAAAGAAAAAACTGTGTGTGTGTGTGTGTGTGTGTGTGTGTGTGTGTGTGTGTGTGTGTGTATGTGGTGTGTATGTGAATGAGAGAGAGAGAGATAGAGAGATAGAGAGAGAGAGAGAGAGAGAGAGAGAGAGAGAGAGAGAGAGAGGCAATAAGGATCATAGCATCAAGCAGGAAACTGGATCACTGCAAACCCATTTTCACATGTCTAGGAATGATGACTATTTTCAGTCAATATGTCTTCACTTGTCTCAGCATGTGAAAGAAAATCATGGAACATTCATCAACAGGAGTGGCATCCACAATTATAACATGCTCAGTACGGAAAGATAGACATCGCAAGCTGTCGGCTCTCCATGACATGAGACAGTTTCCTAACAGTAGCTATTAAAATGGTCAACTAGTCAAATACTAAAATGCAGTCCTTGGAATAGGCAAAATTTTGAGGAAAGATGTCACAAAATCTACACCAAAAACCACTGTACAGTTTAAAAGAGTTCTTTGACAGTGATACAGTAATTTGGACTCCATAAACAATGCACTGCCATATGAAATGGAATGAATATGTACTCCCTAAAAAGTTCTTACTCCACATGTCATTCAATTATTTATTTATTTAATTTTTTTGCATAGAGTCAACAAAAATGATGAATATTGCAAACGTCAGTGTTGTTTACATAATTATGAAGATGTTCTTAAAATACAAAACGAAAAAACAAATAGTTGATATAAATTAGCAAGACTATAATACAAGAACACAAAGGGAATGTAGTGTCACAGAAGTAGGTATACAACCAAAATATTTCTAATTTCTAATACAAACTATAAGATCACATGTTTTCAACTTAGAATTCAGACAGAGAGTACAAACATTTCTTTGCCAGGAATAATTTGAGTTTTGTTTTAAAGATATTACCATCATAGACACGTAAGTCTTCTTGCAATTTGTTATGCCAAATTTGACTACTGATTGTTACACTTTTGCAGATTTGTTCTATATTATTGTGCATACTTATGCTAATTTGGTTTTGTATTATAATGCTTGTGTAAACTTAACCTTGTAACACTGAGGTGGTCTATCCAGTCTTGACTGGAAAACAATCCAGCTATGGTAATAAATGGTAATAAATATCCTGTAGGGGACATAGAACATTTCAAAAAACTTTTTAAAAGATTCTGGTGTCTAGATTCAAGCACATTGCTAGGCATTTCAACACATAGGTGTAAGATGGCAGCACACATTAGAACTAAAACAAATCATACTAGCATGCCTGGTCTTTGCTCTATGGTGTGGTGACTGTCACAAAAATTTGGATGTGTGTGGAACTGTGGTTTTAAAACTTGAAGTAACTCTTTCTCCAGGGATGATAATACATATGGACAAAGTAACTAGTGGTAATTCCTATGCATTTCAGCCCTCAACCATATGTGAATAAATACCTCCCTAAAGATATCTGCGTTACAGTTACTGACTGCACTAACAGAAGATAATTAAAAGAAACCAGGAAATCTGTAAAGTGTACACAAGTAGAAATGAAAAAAAATTTTTCTGCAACAGTAATGATATTATGCCTCAGATACTCCATACTCCAGGATTAGGATTTATTGGGCCAATAAAACTAGAATAGGTGCTGTTGCTGAAAATAGCAGCTGTGGCAGATATTTCATGATAAAGAAGTACCTGATACTTGTCAATGATGACAAAGTGGTACAAACCAATAAACAAAGGAACAAGTTTAGGAAAATTAAACCCATTTAGCAATGTGTTTTGAAAGGATGTAGGTTAAATCCAAGACTTCCAAATGATGCAGTGGATGAACAAATGATATCTTTCTGGGACCATGTACCAGCTCTGCAGCTTATAAAACAAAGCCAAACCTATGTGGTGTAAAGAATTTTGTCTTACCTGCACCTGATGTACAACACCTGGATTGTTTTATTATTTTCTTATTTTTTATTTTATTTTATTTTTTTCATCAAGACAAAGGTGATATGATTGTGACTGCTGTTCTAAAAATTTGGATGCAGTTGGAAAAGTGGTTTTAAAACCTGCAATAACTCTTCCCCCAGGGATGATAATATATATGCATGGTACATCACATATGAACTTCTTGTGGATATGTTACACAGTGAAACTGAGTGTCAGAGTACAGGGACATTGCAAAAAGGTAGTAGTAGATTGTGGGTGACAAAGATATGCAGAAAAGGAAAAGGGGTTCAACAGATCAGACAGTCTGAAATTACGGCAAACATCAATTGTGAATTGGGTAGATAATCACCTTGCAGTGCCAATGTCCAGTAAAGAAGGAGTAAGGAGTCATTCCTGTTGGCAAAGTGCTAGTGATGGTGACAAAAAGAAAAGAAGTATTTAGAAGTGAAATGCCTTCAAGTCATACAGGCATAAAATACAAATATGGATGGCATTGACTTCTTGTATAGACTTATTAGCCTGTATAGAATAACAAATAGAACAAGAAAATGGACTGCATGAGTGAGTATGCATTTTATTGATTTTGCAATCTGTTCTTTGTGGAAAGAGGACAGACGTGATGAGGAGTCCCTAAAAACCCCCAAGAAAGACGTTTTAGACTGTCTTAAGTTGAGGGAAAAATATTGAGAATCTCTCTGCCATACTGTCCAAAATGATTAAGCATCCAAATCGGATACAGTCAATGAACTTCCCAGCACCAGGGTGCAACAGATTCCAGACCGTAGTTCCTGAGCCACCAGATACTCTACAAACAAAGCATACATTGCATCTGCTAGAATTTCCTGAACCTGTCACCAAATGCTACTGCCATTTTTCATGATTCTCAGCTAACAAAGCATGAATTGATGTCGTATTTGGAAAGTGTCCTTGTGGTTGCAAGACACATGCAACTGTTTCAGACTTTAACATGACCTTTGACTCTGGTGGTTAAAAATGTGAAAAATTTGTGTTACATTTACTTCAGTCCAGAATTATAAATTTAAGACTTTGATTTTAAAAAATGCTATTTTTAGTTACATCTCAAAATGTTTATTACAAGATGTTTATCTTTATGTGTGGGTTAGGAAGGAAACTACACTGAAATTCCTGTTTAACACTTTATTTAGTATATAATCACTTCATACAATCATTAACACAAATAAATAAAAGGAAATTAATATAACATGTATTGTTAAACATCATGTCTTATACTGGGACTTGTGTTTCACAGTGTCCTGATGTACCCTGTTGGGGATGTGAGTTTTTATAAAAAGTGAAGATGCAGGATTTTTTATTAAACTATTTTTGAAACCTTTTTAGAATGTTATTTATCATAGAATGAAACAAAATGGAAACATTTTCAAAAATATTTTTCCCTGGGTTAAGAGGAGGTTAAGTTTGTAAGTGATTTGGCGATGTACAGGTGTAAAATTTAGTAGACAAGAGCTGCATGCTCTGGTGACAAAAATGGTTTTAACACTGCTTAGCATTGATTTGAACTGAGCTCGGAGGACAGATATAGAGATATGCTATTTCATGCTGCTTCAACTTCTGCCAGAGTCCATTAACTACCAAAATGTAAATTTAAAATGTGATTTGTTAGTCTCATTACATAAATTGTACAGATCATATGATCTGTTGTACAGAAGACATGTCAAGTTTAACAAAAATATAATTATTTACAGAAATTCTTTTTGCACTATTTTAACAATAAAGCCAATAAATACAACACTACAATATTTACTATAAATTAACAGTTTACCAATTTGCTTTGTTGTACACAGACAACACTGCAATATTAGCTATAGATTCTTATTGTTGAAAGTGTCAGACTGTCTTCCAAGAATTCTTCAATGGTGTAGTAACATTTCCTTATTAAAATATTTTGGAGTAAACTTTTCAGCAAACCAAGGACTGTTGTTAATATGTTTCTTCCTTTTAATTTGTTTAACATTTTTGTCCCATGTACAGAGGTGTCCGAGCATAAAGCTTTAAATGATGTGAAGGAAATTTGAAGTTTTCCATGAGACGAGTACCATAGCTATGCCTAAAACGGTACTTTTTAAGATTATGTTGATTATTATATACAAAAATCAAAATTTCAAAACTGTGCAAAGAAGTAATTGTTAGTATTTTTAATTTCTTGAACAATGGGCAATGTGACTCATTTTTGCGGGCAGCACACATGTTTTGAATGATTTTCTTCTGAAGAATTAGCAGCCTTGTACTGCTTCTAGAGTTTCCCCAGAAAATTATCCCATACTGAATAACAGATTCAAAATAAATGTGGTGGACTGTCTTGCTTGTGTTCATATGAGTGGCGCCAGATAAAATAAACATTGAAAAAGCTAGGGAATTTAATTTATTTGCCAGGAAGTCTGTATGTGTCTTCCAGTTTAAACTTTTATCAGGGTTTAGGCCCAAGAATTTGACATGGCTCACTTCTGTCACCAGTTGATTATTATGGGCTGTCTCTAGCCTGGTGAATAGAGGAAAACCAGTCTTTTGGCAATCCATGACCACACATTTTTAATGAGTGAGAGATCTGGAGAACTTGCTGGCCAGATAAACATATACATCTACATCTACATGGGTACTCTGCAAATCAAATATAAGTGCCTGGCAGAGGGTTCATCGAACCACCTTCACAATTCTCTATTATTCCAACCTCATAGTATTTTATTGTGGTGATTGTTTCTCCCTATGTAGGTCGGTGTCAACAAAATATTTTCACATTCAGAGGAGAAAGTTGGTGATTGGAATTTCGTGAGAAGATTCTGTCACAATGAAAAACTCCTTTCTTTTAATGATGTAAAACCGAATTCCAGTATCATTTCAGTGACACTCTCTCCCATATTTTGCAATAATACAAAATGTGCTGCCCTTCTTTGAACATTTTCGATGTACTCCATCAGTCCTATCTGGTAAGGATCTCACACTGCACAGCAGCATTCTAAAAGAGGATGGACAAGTGTAGTGTAGGCAGTCTCCTTAGTAGATCTGTTACATTTCAGAGGGCTGTGTTTAGTAATTCTGCTTTGGCAACACAGTCTTTGATAGTATCTCCATTGCTATTGCACAGAGAAAGCATTGATTGTTTCTTGCCGCGAACATACTTCACATATAACCAGAATCTCTTTGGATTTTCTGCCAGGTTTCAAGACAAAGTTTCATTGTGGAAACTTTTATAAGCATCTCGCATTGAAGTCGAGCTAAATTTCGAGCTTCTGCAAAAGATTGCCAATCTTGTGGATTTTGCATCTGTTTAAATTTGGCATGTTTGTTTCAGTGCTTCTGCAACAATGTTCTGACCTGTTTTGTGTACCAAGGAGGATCAGCTCTGTCATTTGTTAATTTATTTGGTATAAATCGCTCAATTGCTGCTGATACTGTTTCTCTGAATTCAAACTACATCTGGTCTACAGTTATATTATTAGTTTGGAAAGAGAGGAGATTGTCTCTCAGGAAGGCGTCAAGTGAATTTTTATGTGCTTTTTTGAATAAGTGTATTTTTCATTTATTTTTGGAGGATTTAGAGGTTACAATATCCAAGCTTGTAGTAGTCTTCATGATATACTTGTTTTGTAAGCAAAATGGCTTTTTCTTGCTGCAACTTAAATTTATTTTTCCCAGATGTGTTTCACCTTTTTATTGCTCTAATGCATCATCAATAGGCTCTATAAAGATACAGTTTTGTTATTTGTAGATTATCAAATAGTTCATCTCACAAATTTTTATGTAAATAAGTAATTACTTACTGTTTGCTGTGATCTGTGTTTCCTTTCATCTGGTCCGGAGATCACATTGCCACTTTATTACTGACACATAAGCACAATTTTGTATTCTGAACTTTTTCACACTGTACACCATGTTTCTCCTTCTTTTTTTGTGGTGTACTACACTCCTGGAAATTGAAATAAGAACACCGTGAATTCATTGTCCCAGGAAGGGGAAACTTTATTGACACATTCCTGGGGTCAGATACATCACATGATCACACTGACAGAACCACAGGCACATAGACACAGGCAACAGAGCATGCACAATGTCGGCACTAGTACAGTGTATATCCACCTTTCGCAGCAATGCAGGCTGCTATTCTCCCATGGAGACGATCGTAGAGATGCTGGATGTAGTCCTGTGGAACGGCTTGCCATGCCATTTCCACCTGGCGCCTCAGTTGGACCAGCGTTCGTGCTGGACATGCAGACCGCGTGAGACGACGCTTCATCCAGTCCCAAACATGCTCAATGGGGGACAGATCCGGAGATCTTGCTGGCCAGGGTAGTTGACTTACACCCTTTAGAGCACGTTGGGTGGCACGGGATACATGCGGACGTGCATTGTCCTGTTGGAACAGCAAGTTCCCTTGCCGGTCTAGGAATGGTAGAACGATGGGTTCGATGACGGTTTGGATGTACCGTGCACTATTCAGTGTCCCCTCGACGATCACCAGTGGTGTACGGCCAGTGTAGGAGATCGCTCCCCACACCATGATGCCGGGTGTTGGCCCTGTGTGCCTCGGTCGTATGCAGTCCTGATTGTGGCGCTCACCTGCACGGCGCCAAACACGCATACGACCATCATTGGCACCAAGGCAGAAGCGACTCTCATCGCTGAAGACGACACGTCTCCATTCGTTCCTCCATTCACGCCTGTCGCGACACCACTGGAGGCGGGCTGCACGATGTTGGGGCGTGAGCGGAAGACGGCCTAACGGTGTGCGGGACCGTAGCCCAGCTTCATGGAGACGGTTGCGAATGGTCCTCGCCGATACCCCAGGAGCAACAGTGTCCCTAATTTGCTGGGAAGTGGCGGTGCGGTCCCCTACGGCACTGCGTAGGATCCTACGGTCTTGGCGTGCATCCGTGCGTCGCTGCGGTCCGGTCCCAGGTCGACGGGCACGTGCACCTTCCGCCGACCACTGGCGACAACATCGATGTACTGTGGAGACCTCACGCTCCACGTGTTGACCAATTCGGTGCTACGTCCACCCGGCCTCCCGCATGCCCACTATACGCCCTCGCTCAAAGTCCGTCAACTGCACGTACGGTTCACGTCCACGCTGTCGCGGCATGCTACCAGTGTTAAAGACTGCGATGGAGCTCCGTATGCCACGGCAAACTGGCTGACACTGACGGCGGCGGTGCACAAATGCTGCGCAGCTAGCGCCATTCGACGGCCAACACCGCGGTTCCTGGTGTGTCCGCTGTGCCGTGCATGTGATCATTGCTTGTACAGCCCTCTCGCAGTGTCCGGAGCAAGTATGGTGGGTCTGACACACCGGTGTCAATGTGTTCTTTTTTCCATTTCCAGGAGTGTATTATTCTCTTGCCACTTGTCATAGCTATTTCTTTGTACACTGTGCTTTAAACAAGTAAATATTGTAACTTCATTACCTGTACATGTTCAAAACCAACTTCTATTCATGATGCTTATATTGTGTGATTTTGTATGTGTGTGTGTGTGTGTGTGTGTGTGTGTGTGTGTGTGTGTGTGTGTGTGTGTGTCAGAGAGAGAGAGAGAGAGAGAGAGAGAGAGAGAGAGAGAGAGAGAGAGAAACCTGAATATTGTGTATATACTTCTTTTTTCTGTGTTTTTATTGTGTGTGTGTGTGTGGGGGGGAGGGGGGGGGGGGCTAATTAGTGGTTTGAGTAGAGTGTTGAATAGTTGAATAGTAGGTTGTATTCTTTTGCTACCCTTTTTGTGAAAATGATCTGTTCAATGTGGTTTACAAAAATATTTGCTATGGTTCCTGAAACTGGGGAACCCATTGGTAATCCACCTTCTTCTAAATAAAATTCATTTTTGAATTGGAATATTTTTTTCTGTTATAAGCTTTATTAATGTGCATATTTCCTTAATCTATTCATCAGGGAGCTGACTAAAAGTTTTCAAGTTCTTATCTATAATTTCTATTGTTTCTGGTATTGGTATGTTGGAATGCATGCTTTCTATATCAAATGAGAGGAGCATTGCTGTGTTGGGGTTTTCTACATCTGCTTGTATTAGCTCTGTAGTGTTTTTAATGGTTCTGTCTTCTTGTACTTTGAAATTTTCAGAGAATAATTTTAACATACATCTGCAAGCTTGGAAGGGGGAGGGGGGATTCCTGAAATCCAGTTTGGTTTCAAACGAAGATTCGGTTTGTAGATCTTTGGTTGGCTTCTGAGGACAGGTGCAGTGGGATTAATCTGTGTCAACTTACTTTTCTTCAGGTTATCCAGTATGCTGTCTATATTTTTCAGAGTGCTTTTTACTTTTGTCTGGAATCTGTTTGCTGGGTTTGATTTTAATTTTGTTATGTTATTTTGTGAGATGAATTCTTGTGTTTCTTCAATGTATCCATGAGTACTACTGTGTTCCCCTGGTATACTTTTGAAATTATAACATTTTCATTTTGAAATTTTCTCCTAAGCTTTCTGAGTGTTGCAGATTCTGTTTTTGTGTTTTTATACTGGTTATTATATTATGGATTTCTTTTTTTACTAGTTCTCTAGTTAGTCCAATGTTGACACTGCTGTTTTCATTCCTATCTTCCCTTGTCAAAACACTTTCTGCTTCCATAATTAGATTTTCTACATATTCTTCACCTATCTCTGAATTCAGATTGTATTTTAACCCTTTCTCCAACAGCTGTCTTTCTTTACTGTTTAGTTGTGTCATTGTAGGGTTCACTAAGCTTGGGTAGAATTTATGTGTGTGTTTTTCTTGGTTGTGTGTAAAGATATTGTGTTGCGACTGGAGTTTTTTGAGTTGGTTGATCTTTCTTCTATGAACTGTTTCCATTCTTTATATCACAGTTTCTGTGTGTTTTTTGACCTTGTTGACTAGTCTTCATGATGTTGCAAGCTTAATGGCCAGCAGTGTATTCATCGAGTAAGTTAATGAGGGTATAAGAATTTATTTTATAGCTTCTGTTTGGACTACATACGTTTTCTCTTTCATGTCTTTTTTTTTTTTTTTTAATTTGCATTTGAATCACAAGCATAAGCATGGTCAAAATGATGGCAGCATAACTTATCCCAACATATGATTACACGAACCGTATGAGCACACTTGAGCCATGTGGGTGGAAGGGCAGTTTATTCGAGCTTCTGCAAAATTGCTTGCAAGAAGCATGCTTGTCAAGCCAAGTGGTTCCATCACCATTTCAGTTGTATCAAAGGTTGTGGGGCCAACAGTGCAATCACAGCCTGTAAAGTATCCCCTGCTGGTGTGGGAGTAGAAGATAGCAATAGGAAAGTTGAATTTTAAATTTTGTGTTTGATAAATCGTTCACACAGAGTAATTGTATAAATATTCCAGAATGAGATTTTCACTCTGCAGCAGAGTGTACACTGCTATAAAACTTCCTGGCAGATTAAAACTGTGTGCCAGACTGAGACTCGAAATTGGAACCTTTGCCTTCACGGGCAAGTGCTCTACCAACTGAGCTACCCAAGCACGACTCATGCCCCATATTCACAGCTTCCCTTCTGCCAGTACCTCATCTCCTACCTTCCAAACTTTACAAAAGCTCTTCTGCGAACCTTGCAGAACTAGCAGCCCTGAAAGAAAGGATATTGTGGAGACATGGCTTAGCCACAGCGTGGGGGATGTTTCCAGAATGAGATTTTAACTCTGTAGCAGAGTGTGCGCTGATATGAAACTTCCTGGCAGATTAAAACTGTGTGCCAGACTGATACTCGAACTCGGGACCTTTGCCTTTCGCGGGCAAGTGCTCTACCAACTGAGCTACCCAAGCACGACTCACGCCCCGTCCTCACAGCTTCACTTCTGCCAGTACCTTTTTGTATAAATATTGTATAAACATTCTGACAATTGCACAAATTCCCATACAGAGGACGTAGTAATAGGTATCCCTGGTGCAGATAAACAACTGAAAGAGTTTAAAAGAAATAAATCACCAGGTCTGGATGGAATCACACTTGGTTTTAAAAAGATTACTCTATGGCTGTGGTCCCTTACTTAGCTTACATTGATCATGAATCACTTGTACAGTGTGAAGTCCCACATAACTTGAAAAAAATGCAGGCAACTACATTATGTTTGAGGATTAAAAGGACAAACCTGCAAAATTACAGACCAATATCTTTAACATCAGTTTGCTGCAGCATTCTTAAACACATTTTCAGTTCAAAAATAATAAATTTTCTCGAGACAGAGAACCTTATGGCCACAAATCAGCATGGTTTAGAAAGCATCACTTTTGTAAAACTCAGCTTGCCCTTTTCTCAAATGATATACTGAGAACTAGGACAACAGGCAGATGTCATATTCCTAGATTTCTGAAAAGCTCTTGACACAGTGCCCAATGCAGATTGTTAATGAAGGCATGAACATATGAGTTAGATTCCCAGAAACATGAGTTGCTCAAAGATGTCTTAAGTAACAGAACATAGTTCACTGTCCTTGACAGCAAGTGTTTAACAGAGAAAAGCATATGATCAAGACTGCCCCAGGAAAATGTGATAGGATCACAGTTATTTTCTATATACATAAATGATCTGGCGGACAAGGTGAGCAGCAGTCTGTGGTTGTATGCAGATAATGCTGTGGCGTACATGAAGATGTCATCATTGAGCAGTTGTAGGATGATACAAGATGACTTCAGCTTCACATTTGTGTGATGTGTGGCAGCTAGCTTTAAGTATAGAAAAATATAAGTAACTGCAGATAAATTAGAAAAACAAACAGGTAATGCTCTGAATACATCATCAACAGTGTTCTGCTTAACACAGTCATTTAACTTAAACATCTGGGAATAATGTTGTGAAGTGATATGTAATGAAATGAGCATGTAAGCATTGTAGTAGGGAAGGGGAAAGGTCATCTTTGCTTTATTGGGATAATTTTTGAAAGTGTTGTTCATCTGTAAAGGAGACTGCATATAGGACACTAGAGTACTCACCTCTTGTGAGTGTTGCTTGAGTGTTTGGGATCTGCACTAGATAGGATTTAAGGAAGATGCTGAAGTAATTCAGAGGGGGGGGGGGGGGAGGGGAGGGGGGGTGTTGTCCTAGCTTAGAGCAACATGCAAGTATTAAGAAAGTGCTTTGGGAACTCAAATCGCAGTAACCAGAGGGCGGGTGACATTCTTTTTGAGGAACACTACTGAGAAAATTTAGAGAACCAGCATTCAAATCTGACTGCAGAATGATTCTGCTGCCACCAGTGTACATCTCACATAAGGACGACACAGATAGGATAAGAGAAATTAAGCAGAGATGCTGAGTCGCAGATAGGCAAATAAAATGAGCTTTCAGCCAACAAGGCCTTCATCGGTGACAACACACACACACACTCACACACACACACACACACACACACACACACACATACACAAACACACACACACACACACGCACACACACACACACACACATACACACACATGCCCACAGTCTCTGGCTGCTGGGCCACACTGCAAGCAGCAGCTCATGATGGGAGAGGCAACCGGTGGGGAGGGGGAGGGATATCAGAGTTGTGGTGGGAAACAGTAAAGTGCTGCTAGTGAGAGCGAGCAGGGACAGGGTGGAGAGAGGGTAGGCATTGATCCTCGCAGCAGTGTGAATTGGGCCATCTGTGGCACAGGAACAAGCATTGCTGGCAGCTGGAGTGGGGAATGCAGAGGCTCCTCTGGAACAGATCCCACCACTCATGACCACAGCTGGTGGAAGTGACGGGACGTCCACCCATCAGGGATGCATATGACACACAGGTACTGGCCTCGAGGATGCTTGATGATGCCAGGAACCTGGTTTGGCCAGAGGCCCAAACCATGAGCCCAGACAGGCGTACCCAGCCGGAACCATCACGGAGCTGGCAGTGGCAGCAGACGCAGCGTCAGATGCAGTAGGTGAAATAGGGTTCTCGGTTGGCATCCATGTAGCAGCTCCACAGTGCTCTTGTTGCCCATTGGAGTGAAATGGTACAAGCTCAAAAAAATGGTCTAAAGCAGCTTAAGGGGCCTGCCAGATATATAATTCCGCATCTGAGTTTTAACATCCAAACCATGGCGTTTGGCCCACCATCAGATTCAGAATGGAATGGGGCAGCTGTGAGATGGTGTACATCATTAGCCTGACAAAATGATGCAAATTCTCAAGGAACAAGCTGCATGGTGTTATTGGTAACCACAGCATACAGAAGTCCCTCAGCTGCAAAAAAACTTAGACAGGCCAAAATAGTGTATGGACAACATGCCATGTAGGGAAACTTGGAATGGCATCCACTACAATGAACCAATACTGATTTAGGAAGGGCCCAGCAAAATCAACATATAGATGCTCCCACGGGAGATGCAGCATAGGTCAGCAGCAAATAGATGCCTGCAGGACCCCATATTGCTGAACACAGTGAGTGCAAGTAGCAATAAGCCATGTAATGTCCCCATCTATGATGAGCCAATACACATTCCAGTGGGCCAGAGCTTTGGTGTGAGAGGTCCCCCAATGACCAACATGCAAAAGCCGCAGTACAGTATGGTGTAAGGAAGTGAGAATCACAATCTTGGGAGCAGCATCTTCTATAGCTAACAAAAGAACCTCATCAAACACAGACAGGTGCTGCTGGAGGGATATTGGCAGGTAACTGGTGAGTGTAACTATGACTGACAGGTAACCAGCAAGAGTAGCTATAACTGTGGGGTAGCTAGTGGGAGTAACTACGATTGGCAGTTAACTGGCATTAGCATCTATGACAATTGTGCAACTGGAAGGAGTAACTATGACAGCAGGGTAACTGGCAGTAGTAACCAACAGGTTAGTAACTGGCAGGTAACCAGTGGTAGTAACTATGACTGCTGAGTAACCAGCAGTAGTAACTACCAAAGGCAGATAAATGGCAGGAGAACTATGACTGGTGGGTAAATGTCGGGAGTAACCAAGACTGATGGGTAACCAGAAGTAGTAACTATGAGTCGGAGGTAATGAACAGTAGTAAATATGACTGGCAGATAAGGGGCAGTAGTAACTATGGCTGGTGGATACCTGGCAGTAGCTACTATGACTGGTGGGTAACCAGAGGTAGTAACTATGACTGGCAGATAAGGGACAGCAGTGACTATGAGTGGCGGGTAACCAACAGTATTAACTACAAATGGTGGGTAACTAGCAGGAGATACTATGACTGGCATCTTATTGGCAGGAGTAACCATGACTGATGGGTAACCAGAGGTAGTAACTAAGACTGGAGTGTAACTGGCAGTAGTAACTATTACTGGCAGGTAACCACCGGGAGTAACTATCAGTGGCAGTTAAACAGCGGTAGTAATATGACTGGCAGGTAACCAGTGAGTGTAACTATGACTCATGGGTAACTGGCTAGAGTAGCTATGACTGGTGGGTAACTGGTGGGTGTAACTATGATTGGTGATTGGCTTACATTAGTATCTATGACAGTCATGTAACTGGAGGGAGTAACTATGACTGGGTGGTAATCAGAGTAGTAACTATTGCTGGTGGGTAACAGGCAGTAGTAACTATTAACAGCAGGAATACTATGACTGATTGGTAACTGACAGGAGTAACTATGACTGGTGGTTTGCCATTGGTAGTAAGTATGACTATATGACTGGCAGTTGGCAGTTAAGCGGTAAGTATGACTGGTGGGTAGTCGGCAGTAGTAACTATCACAGATAGGTAACTGGTGGTAGTGTGGTGGGTAACCAGCAGGAGATACTAAAACTGGTGTCTTACCAGCAGGAGGAACCATGATTGGTGTGCAACTGGAGCTAGTAACTATGGCTGATTATGTGAACACGAACCTTGGCAACTGAAACACACAGTACCCCAACTGGTGGAAAGTGGTAGGTTCACATTTCAAGCAGCACAGAGCGCTGGCAGAAGAAGCCACCCCTCTTCCTCTAACTTTGCTTTGTACCCACAGTCTTCCCCATCGCTTTGCCCTCACACAGGTAAATGGTGGATTCCATTTTGTGGATGACACAAAGACATTATGTAAGAACTAGCACACTATCAAACATTTGAGATCTCTCTTTAATATTCACCTTACCTCATTATGAAATACATCATCCCAAAAGACGGTAGAATTCAAAATGCTGTCCTACAGATGATAAATTCTTGAAAAAACAAAGTCATGTGCTTAATAACCACTAGTTGCTTGCTTCATTATCCAGGAGAAGCATCAAATACTGCGTCCTGCAGCCATATGTGCTTTTTTGAATGCAACAAGAATGCTGAACACTGTTCAACCGGTTGCCAGCACTGTCCACTGCTGAATGGGCTCCCAGCCAGATGTTTGGTCCTTGCCCATTGTGATGTCACCCGCAGATCTGTAATGGACCAAATGTCCAATACAAAGACCAGTTGGACAGAGAGAGAGAGACACTTCTAATGCCTTGTCTCACTCTGATGTCACTACAATCTGCAGTCCTGACAAGTAAGTGTCATGTCAAAGATCACACCACTTCCCAGTCAAACAAGGGGCTTCCTGAACTTTCCTTCAAAGTTTGAACCTGATTGGTTCCTGAAAATACTCTGTTCTGTTTACTTATGTCTCAAACAAAGCCATGTGTGACGTCTTGGAACTTTCCATAAATTTCACTTGCTGATTGGATGTCCATTCAAAATGAAGCCCTCTGATTGGCCGCCTGTGAAATGTGATGAGTCTGTATAAAACACCACCCATTCACCTCATCATCACTCTGTTCGTGTCTGCTCTCTCTCTCTCTCTCTCTCTCTCTCTCTCTCTCTCTCTCTCTCTCTCTCTCTCTCTCTCTCTCTCTTTTGCTCAAGGTGAACAACCATGTATGTAAATAATTTTTTTGTAGATCTATGGTTACGTTGTAGAAATAGGAAAAAAACTTTTCATGTGTTTAATCCCATAGTGAATTTCTCATCAGTAATTCTGTTTGTTTTCCCTTGTTACAGCACAGCCCCAGGATTTTATTTTGGAGTGTGAGGAGAGATGGGAAGAGGACGAGGATGGACTATGGCAGACTCTCCAGCCTGTTCCTGTTGAGGTCCAGCTTCCTGTGGAAAACTTACAGCCAGGACTGCCTTGTAATTTTTCATCATGGTAGTGCAATTTGTTCTTGTGGTAGTAGAGGTTTGATATTCAAAATTTTATTTTGTGCTTGTTCTTGATAGAGCTTACTTGCCAGGAATGCAGACTGAGCTGGAGGCAATGTTAGAGGCTGAAAAATGACAATAATAATAATAACAACATCAGAAGCAGCAGCAGCAGCATGCTGTGGATCAGCCTTCAGCAGTGAATTCTCCACTGCATCAGTCACATATGTATAGATGATAATAATAATAATAATAATAATAATTCCATCATTGTCATTATGTGAACTTTTTGTTATAGTACACATCACTGATGTCTTGGAAAAATTAGATCTCAAGCTGGAGGCTGGTCTCCAGCAGCTACAGGTGCTGGAACAGAGTCCGGATCCTACTCAATCATCTCACCATTCGTATAAGTAGAAATAAATATTACTGTAGTGCTAAAATATGTTTTGTATGTGTCTATAGTATAGGAGAGAGGAGAACTCTGAGATGTCAAGATTGCCTGTGAGCCAGGGTGAATCAAGGTTTGAGCTGCCCCTACATGAACGGGCCTATGCAGTGTCTGAGAACTTGGAGGAGATGATTGCCTTCTGGCACCAGAACTATGGCATTAGTTGTGCTGCTGACTCCTTTAACTTAAATCAATGCATTATTCTTCCTCCCTCTACAGCCAACAAATCTATGTGTTTAATTAATGCACTTTTTCATTCAACAGCTAGTAAGTAGTCAACCAGCAATATTTGATGGCAGGCTACCTCTGCACTTGACCCCCATGCGGGTGCCACATGCACGACCTGCAAGAAAGCCTGCTGTCCCTACCACAGACAGGCCCACCTACCATGGCTCAGAGAAACAGTGGTGATGCAACCCACAGCCACAGTCACAATAGCAATGGTTGGCTTCTCCTCAATCAGGCTGTTCATTCTGGCCAAGCCAGGGGCCAGTATTCCACACTTTCATCCTACACTGTCACCATTACCTTCAGTTAGTTCTAGTAGTAATAGTGATAGTGATATGGCTAGGAGCAGCCTCCTCCTCCATCCTATTACAGGTCATCAGATTAGAAATATCATGCCAGAAATAAATTGTGTAGTGATCGAGGAAGTGTTTGATGAGTGCATCTGATTTACAATGATCGAGAATCCAGCAGGATGGTACATGTTACAGGTTTCCAGTTGGCATGCCACCATTTCCTGGAGAGAGAGCCCATCAAACTCATAAATGACCTGTAATACCTCTCCATGAAATGCATTGCAATACTATGCCGTGAACTACTGCATTCCTCAAAAGAGGAAGGTGCTCTTGAAAAGACAAGTATTGTCTATCTTTGGGAGGAAAATGTTGTGATGTTGCAGAGCACCTTGATCACTGAGTGGTTCCATGATCTTATCTTGGGCGCTATTCAGACCAAGCTTTTGGAGATGGCCAGTAGAGAATCTGGTGAAGCACTCAGCTGTATCTTACATGCTGACATCCACTTACATCTCCTTGACCCAATAAATGGAAGGTCTAGCTATATCAAACTAATGAAAGTTATAGCTGACAAGAAGGTGTTTATCAATGTCCAAAATAAAACAGACAATGCGTGTTTCATGTGGTCAGTTGTGGCTTGTGAAAGAAATTATACTCAACATCCAGAGCATCCAGACAATTACCATGTTTGTGTTATTAATACATCCTACAACTTTGGTGGTATTGATTTCCCCATCAAACTTCAGGACATATCCAAATTTGACATTAGATTCGATTAGATTAGATTCATTATTCATTCCATAGACCCAAAAAATGAGATGCTTCTCGTCGGTATGGAACATGTCAGAAAAAAAACTGAGAGGCAAAATGAAGATATTTGATTTTACATTTGAACGGCAAAATGAAGATATTTGAGTTAACATATTTGGCCTGAAAAAGAACAAGCCAGATGATGATGATTGTAAAAACAGTCACAAAGTAATTGGACCCCTCCATTTATCCTATTTCGCAGGCAGTGCAAGTGGCATGTCAACAGGCTTTTAATCTCAGATGAGAATGAAAGTCAACACTATCTGTTGGTCAAGGATATGTCCCAACTCCTTTCCACCCAACCGAGTAAACACAATGGTAAAAATCATTTTTGCTAAAGGAGCCATAATGACTTCCTCAACCAAGTCATTAGCAAAGCATACTATTGATTGCTCTTTGAAGGGTGTGGTACATGTTGAAATGCCAACAGAGGAAAACAAATTCTTTAAGTTTAACAACAACCACCACCACCACCACAACAACAACCACCACCACCACCAGGCGCAATGTCCCTTTGTAGTGTATGCTGGCTTGAACCTGTGACACGATGTGAAAGGGGACCCAAAACCTCACATGCAACTCTCACTGAAAAGCAAATATTGTATGTAGCAGTGTACAAGGCAGTATGTACCCTTGTTTTATCTCAACCATCGTAGATCATACACTACTGGCCATTAAAATTGCTACACCAAGAAGAAATGCAGATGATAAATGGGTATTCATTGGACAAATATATTATACTAGAACTGACATGTGATTACATTTTAACACAATCTGCGTGCATAGATCCTGAGAAATCAGTACCCAGAACAACCACCTCTGGCAGTAATAACAGCCATGATACGCCTGGGCATTGAGTCAAACAGAGCTTGGATGGCGTGTACAGGTGCAGCTACCCATGCAACTTCAACACGATACCACAGTTCATCAAGAGTAGTGACTGGCGTATTATGACGAGCCAGTTGCTCGGTCACCATCGACCTGACAATTTCAGTTGGTGAGAGATCTGGAGAATGTGCTGGCCAGGGCAGCAGTCAAACATTTTCTGTACCTAGAAAGGCCGGTACAGGACCTGCAACATGTGGTTGTGCGTTATCCTGCTGAAATGTAGGGTTTCGCAGGGATCGAATGAAGGGTAGAGCCACAGGTTATAACACATCTGAAATATAATATCCACTGTTCAAAGTGTCGTCAATGTGAACAAGAGGTAACCAAGATGTGTAACCAGAGGCACCCCATACCATCATGCCGGGTGATACGCCAGTATGGCGATGATGAATATACGCTTCCAATGTACGTTCACCATGATGTCACCAAACACGGATGCAACCATCATGATGCTGTAAACAGAACCTGGATTCATCCAAAAAAATGACGTTTTGCCATTCGTGCACCCAGGTTCATCATAGAGTACACCACTGCAGGTGCTCCTGTCTGTGATGCAGCATCAAGGGTAACCGCAGCCATGGTCTCCGAGCTGATAGTTCATACTGCTGCAAACGTCATCGAACTGTTCGTGCAGATGGTTGTTGTCTTGCAAACGTCCCCATCTGTTGACTCAGGGATCGAGACGTGGCTGCACAATCCGTTACAGCCGTACAGGTAAGATGCCTGTCATCGTGAATGCTAGTGATACGAGGCCATTGGGATCCAGCACGGCATTCCGTATTACCCTCCTGAACCCACCGGTTCCATATTCTGCTAACAGTCATTGGATCTCGACCAATGCAAGCAGCAATATCACTATACGATAAACCGCAATCGCGCTAGGCTACAATCCGACCTTTATCAAAGTTGGAAACGTGATGGTACGCATATCTCCTCCTTACATGAGGAATCACAACAACGTTTCACCAGGCAACGCCGGTCAACTGCTGTTTGTGTATGAGAAATTGGTTGGAAACTTCCCTCATGTCTGCACGTTTTAGGTGTCGCCACCAGTGCCCACCTTGTGTGAATTCTCTGAACAGCTAATCATTTCCATAACACAGCATCTTATTCCTGGCTGTTAAATTTCACATCTGTAGCACTTCATCTTCGTGGTGTAGCAATTTTAATGGCCAGTAGTGCATATTGGGGATAATTGCGTGATTTGGTTGCTCAATGGGGCCAAAAAGCTTTCATGGGAGGTTGATAAGCTCATCATAGACATCATCCCCATGATGAAATTGCAGGAAAGTACTGACCTGAACAACAATGTGGTAGGCTTGACTCTGCCTTGTAATGCACAACACCAGGTTTGTCTTGGTGTGCAGTGCTTAAGAAAACAAAGAAAACCATCGAGCTATTGACCAATGTGGACAAGTTCTTTTCTTTGAGCAAGGGATCTGTGGATGATTTTGCCATTGGATCGATAGGCACACTAAGGAAAATATCCCACAGATGGGTGAGATGTTCAGTGCATCTGATGTGCCTAGTTACATTATGTGCTTTGAAGTGAGTAACTTACATGGGGTCCCAATGCAACAATTGCTGCTGACTGGCAGGTTTCAGTGTGTGGCTGAAAATGATGTCAAAGGATTAGGTGAGATATCCAGAAAAGGTGGCAGAAAAGAGAAGCAGCTGTATGAATATCAAGAGCTCAGATGGAAAACCAGTCCCAAGCAAAGAAGGAGAAGCTGAAAGGTGAGTATCTAGAGGGCCTATGCAAGAGAGGTGTTCTTGAGGGCAATGTTATGTAAATGGAAAAGGATGTAGATGAAGATGAGAAGGGAGATATGATATTGCAAGGAGAATTTGACAAAACACTGAAAGACATAAGTCAAAATAGGCCCCAGGAGTAGACAACATTCTGTTAGAGCTACTGATAGCCTTGGGATGGCCAGCCATTACAAAACTCTTCCATCTGGCGAGCAAGATTTATGAGACAGGTCAAATACCCTCAGACTTCAAAAAGAAAATAATAATTCCGATTACAAAGAAAGCTGGTACTGATAGGTGTGATAATCACTGAACTATCAGTTTAATAAGTTACGACTTCTCATAGAAGATAGGATAAGGAAAGGGAAACATATGTTTATAGCATTGTATACTTAGAGAAAGCTTTTGACAAAGTTGACTGGAATACTCTCTTTCAAATTTTAAAGGTGGCAGAGGTAAAATACTGGGAGCAAAAGGCAACTTACAATTTGCACAGAAACCGTATGGCAGTTATAAAAGTTGATGGGCATGAAAGTGAAGTAGTGGTTGAGGAGTGAGTGAGACAGGGTTGTAGCCTATCCCCAGCATTACTCAATCTGTATATTAAGCAAGCAGTAATGGAAACAAAAGAAAAATTTGGGGTGGGAATTAAAGTTTAGGGAAAGAAATAAAATCTTTGAGGTTTGCCGATGACATTGTAATTCAGTTAGAGACAGCGAAGGACTTGGAAGAGCAGCTGAATGGAATGGACAATATCTTGAAAGGATATAAATTGAACACCAACAAAAGCAGCATGAGGATACTAGAATGTAGTTGAATTAAATCAGGTGATGAAGAGGGAATTAGATTAGGCAATGAGACACTTAAAGTAGTAAATGAGTTTTGCTATCTGGGAAGCAAAATAGGTGATGATGGTCAAAATATGGATGATATAAAATGTAGTTTGCCAATGGCAAGAAATGCATTTCTGATGAAGAGAAATTTATTAACAACAAGTGTAACAGATTTAAATGTCAGGTAGTCCTTTCTGAAAGTATTCATATGGAGTGTAGCCATTTATCAAAGTGAAACATGGATGAGAAGGTAACAGAAGCATTTGAAATGTGGTGTGACAGAAGAATGCTGAAGATTAGATGGGTAGATCACATAACTAATGAGGAGGTACTGAATAGAATTGGGGAGAAGAGGAATTTGTGGTACAGCCTGACTAGAAGAAGGGATCAGTTTGTAGGATACATTCTGCGGCATCAAGGGATCAGCAATTTAGGGCTGGAGGGAAGTGTAGGGGGGAGAGTGGGAGGGGGGAATTGCAGAGGGAGACCAGGGGATGAATACAGTAAGCAGATTTAGAAGGATGTAGGTTGCAGTTGTTACTCAGAGATGAAGAGGCTTGCACATGATACAGTAGCATGGAGAGCTGCATCAAACCAGTGTTTGGGCTGAAGACCACAAAAAAAAAACATCTGTATCACTAAGAACAAAATCATGTGTGTGATAATTGAATACATGAAAAACTCATTACCATTTGTTTTTGTTATTGTTGTCATTTACAAAAAACCTATCCCCACTGCAACGCATATGAAATGTGTTCAAAAAGTAAGGTGACTATATTTTTACAAAAAAATATTTATTTATTCATCAATATTCATGTTGTCCCTTTCAAAGTAATCCCCCTCAGATACAATACACTTGTGCCAATGCTTCTTTCAATCCTTGAAGCACTTCTCATAAGCACTTTTTGGTACAGCCTTGAGTACTTCCAGTGATGCAGTTTTTATTTCCTCAAATGTTGAAAATCTTTGTCCTTTCATAGGCCTATTCAGTATTTGGGACAGGAAAAAGTTGCAGGGGGTCAAGTTGGGTGAATATGGTGGCTGAAGCATGATTGTCATTTTGTTTTTGGCCAAAAAGTCTCTCACAAGCAACGATGAATGGGCTCTCTAGGATGCTTCCATTGGGATGACTTGGCTTTGGTTTCATTGTTATAACCATAAACCCATGTTCTGTCACCCGTTATGACCATTTTGAGCAAATCAGGATCATCAGTGATCTCATTCAAGAGCTCCTGAGTGATGCTCATGTGATGGTTCTTCTGATCAAAATTGAGAAGTTTTGGAA
Source organism: Schistocerca piceifrons (assembly GCF_021461385.2). Taxonomy (NCBI): domain Eukaryota; kingdom Metazoa; phylum Arthropoda; class Insecta; order Orthoptera; family Acrididae; genus Schistocerca; species Schistocerca piceifrons. The sequence goes on along the minus strand of NC_060144.1, from coordinate 215,290,769 downwards.
CAAACGTCAAAAATATTTAAAAAAAAAAAATTGGATGACATGAGCTGACCAGTATGCCAACATCCTCAGAAACTTCTCTTATGGTAATTTGCCGACTTTTCAAAACAAATTTTTTCACACCTTTGATGTTATCATCTGTTGTTAATGTGCTGGGGCATTCAGAGAGAGGCATCTTCTCAGCCATCTAAGAAGAGCTTGTACCACTTGTAAACATTTTTTTTTCTTAGAGCAGATTCACCGTATGCTACTGTCAACATGTCAAGTGTTTTAGAGCACTTGATTCCATTTTTCACACAAAATTTGATGCAAATTCTTTGCTCCATTTTTTATAATAATCAAAAATTGCCGAGGACACTAAATACATCTAACCTTTCTATCTGTCAAAAACAAAGTATGCTGTGCACTTGAAACTGTGAATGTATGTTTGGGACATGTGCACCAACATGACAAAAAAAAAATCGATAATCGAATGTACATTGCCTGCACAATTTGAAAAGTTGCCTTACTTCTTGAACAGCCCTCATATATATAAGTGGTGTGCAAGATGTTAGTATTTCTGAAAATGTTTGCTGCTGCTGCTGTCAGGTTTAATATGGTAAATAACAAAATATGCGTAATGGTTGCATGGGAGTGTGCCTATCATGCAGCACGTATTTTGGTAAGGGAGAAGGTGGTACATGAACCTGCCAATTCCAAAACTTACAGCGAACATGTCTAAAATTATATCATCTGTTCTTGAGGAAAACGTCAGAGGAGGTATCTGGACAAAACTGTTGTCGTCTTCAGTCCAGACACTGATTTGATGCAGCTCTCCATGCCACTCTATCCTGTGCAAGACTCTTAATCTCTGAGTAACTACTGAAATCTAGATCCATCTGAATCTGCTTAGTGTATTCATCCCTTGGTCTCCCTCCATGATTTTTACCCTCCACACTTACCTTCTATACTAAACTGGTGATCCCTTGGTGCCTCAGATCCCTTCACCTAGTCAAGTTGTGCTACAAGTTCCTCTTCTCCCCAATTCTATTCAGTACCTCCTCATTGGTTATGTGATATATCCACCTAATCATCAGCATTCTTCTGCAGCACCATGTTTTGAAAGCTTCTATTCTCTTCTTGACTAAACTATTTATCGTCCATGTTTCACTTCCATACATAGCTACACTCCATACAAATACTTTCATTAAGGACTTCCTGATGCTTAAACCTATATTCAATGTTAACAAATTTCTCTGATTTAATTTGACTACATTCCATTATCATCATTTTGCTTTTGTTGATGCTCATTTTTTATCCTCCTTTCAAGACACTGTCCATTCCATTCAGCTACTCTTCCAGGTTCTTTGCTGGTTCTGACAAAATTACAAAGTCATCAACAAACCTCAAAGTTTTTATTTCTTCTCAATAGATTTTAATTCCTACTCCAAATTTTTCTTTTGTTTTCTTTACTGCTTGCTTAATATACAGACTGAATAACATTGGGGATAGGGTAAAACCCTGGCTCATTCCCTTCTCAATTACTGCTTCAGTTTCGTGCCCCACGACTCTTATAACTGCCATTTGGTTTCTGTACAAATTGTAAATAGCCTTAAGCTCCCACTATTTTACCCTTGAAATCTTTAGAATTTGAAGGATGGTATTCCACTCAACATTGTCAAAATCTTTCTCTAAGTATACAATGCTATAAATGTAGGTTTCCCTTTCTTTACCTTATCTTCTATGAGAAGTCAAAGGTTCAGTATTACCTTGCATGTTTCTACCTTTCTCTGGAATTAAAATGATCTTCCCTGAGTTTTTCAATTCTTCTGTAAGGAATTCATGCTAGTATTTTGCAACTGCGACATATTAAACTGGTACTTCAGTAATTTTCATGACTTTCAGCACCTGCTTTCTTTGGAATTGGAATTATTATATTCTTCTTGAAGTCTGAAGGTATTTGAGCTGTCTCATACATCTCGCTCACCAGATGGAAGAGTTTTGTAATGGCTGGCTCTCCCAAGGCTATCAACAGCTCTAACAGAATGCTGTTTACTCCCAGGTCCTTGTTTTGACTTAAGTCTTTCAGTGCTTTGTCAGATTCTCCATGCAGTATCATGTCTCCCTTCTCATCTTCATCTACATCCTATTCCATTTCCATAATATTGCCCTCAAAGAACATCTCTCTTGTACAGACCCTCTAGATACTCCTTCCACCTCTCAAATTTTCCTTCTTTGCTTGGAATTGGTTTTCCATCTGAGCTCTTGATATTCATATAGCTGCTTCTCTTTTCTCCAAAGGTCTCTCTAATTTTCCTGCAGGCAATATCTATCTTACCCTACAGCCTTACATTTGTCCTTTAGCCATCCTTGCTTAGCCATTTTGTACTTCCGTTCGATCTCATTTTTGAGACATTTGTATTCCTTTTTGACTGTTTCATTTACTGTATTTTTATATTTCCTCTTTTTATCAATTACATTCAATATCTCTTCTGTTGTCCAAAGATTTCTACTAGCCCTCATCTCTTTACCTACTTGATCCTCTGCTGCCTTCACCCTTTCATCTCTCGAAGCTACCCATTCTTCTTCTGTTGTATTTCTTTTTCCTGTTGTTGTCAATCATTCCCTAATGCTCTCTCTGAAACTCTCTACAACCTTTGGCTCTTTTTGTTTATCTAGGTCAGATCATCTTAAATTCCTACCTTTTTGCAGTTTCTTCAGTTTTAATCTTCAGTTCATAACCAATTAATTGTGGTCTAAGTCCACATCTGCACCTGGTTCCTAAATCTCCATTTTACAATTATATAATCTATCTGAAACCTTCCAGTGTCTCCAGGCCACTTCCATGTATACACCCTTCTTTCATGATTCGTAAACCAAGTGTTAGCTATGATTAAGTTGTGCTCTGTACAAAATTCTACATACATTTCTTCAATATCTTCATCATCTGCAGAACTAGTTGGCATATAAAGTTGTACCACTGTGGTAGACGTTGGCTTCATGTCTATCTTGGCTACAATAATGCATTTACTTTGCTGTTTATAGTAGCTTATCCATGTTCCTATTTTTTATTCAGTATCAAACCTACTCCTGCATTACTCATATTTGATTTTGTATTTATAACCCTGTATTCACCTGTCCAGAAGTCTTGTTCTTTCCACCACTGAACTTCACTAATTCCCATTATATAGTAAAAAAAAGTACAGAATACGAGGTAAAAAATTAATTTATTTTTCATCCAACTTAAAAATAAATTTTACATCTTCATGAGCAGATACAACACTATTTTCCTCACACATTTTCTTCAGCCAACGGAGAGCAAGACACCCATAGAATTCAAGGTACTCAATAGCTAAAAACTTGAAGATTCAATGCATCCATGTGATCTCCTCATCTTTGATGCAGGTGATGGTATCTGTATGGTTACATAATAGAAGTGATGTGTCACCATATCTTTATAGAGTAAGCCAGGTTTATCCCAGTGAATTCCATGGAAGAAAAGTGTTAACCACTTTGCTCTCTTCTATGTTTTAGCACACCTCGCATCCTGGAAAGGTCTCAGTGATGCAGTGCTTGCTGAGAACGTCCCTATTATATCAGCATCTACCATGCATGCTACAAAAGCAACATCTTTAAATATGAACTGTCTACACTCATTCTCATAGAAACCTTGAATGTCCACAATGATGTTCACACCTTGAGATGCTGTTGTGAAATGCTCTGGATATGGCATAATGTTTGTTCATTTATATTGCTCACTGCAGTATACCAGTGAGTGGACAGTAGTTAATCACACAGTCATGTAGAACTAGAGTGTATGCTGCAGTGAGAACTGAGAAATTTGCTGAAGCTTCAAACGCAGTTTGCACATTTGTAGGCCCAGACTTAATTACATTGTTCTGTTTTGAACACCTTATTACAATGATTGGTGCCGGCTCCTTGGATTCTTATGGACAGAGTACACATCCTTCCTCTTCATAGAAAGAAGCATGGAACCTTGCATACATGACAAATACTTGACTGTACACATTTTCATCCCAATGTTGGTATAAATTATAATACAGGTAGAATTCATAGTTCAGGTAGACTCTGGCATTAGTTAACACACAATTTCAAATATAATGGAATCATTTGTTATATTCCCTCTCCTGTAGGTCTGACATGCAAGTATTATGAATCTCAGTGTCTCCATTTGAACAGCTGTTTTAGTAGTCCAAGTATGTCTCCCTGCAGTTGGAAGCACTGGGGATTCAAAAAGCTCCCATGAATGGAATGTTAATGGTAGAAACAAAATGGCATTCATAACTTTTAAAAGTTTCAAATATTGCTTGTCAGGTACAATAATGTGTAGCATTCTCCATATTATTTTATTGATGGTGATCTTATTCACCTCATCAGCTCCTTGAATGTGGGAGTTGTTATCCATTGCACTCCACACCACGATAGGTTCCCATTTAACATTCACAATAATTTGCTGTGGATATTCAAAGTAGTCCATAAGCATTTTTAGAGGTATACATGCAGTAAATCTTCTGTACTCTTATGCTGTTCTACCCACTGGCTCATCTATAAACTACCCAGCATTTTATAAATCATTCAAATCTAAAGGAGAAGCAGAGATATATGTTCTAAGGGTTGATGCTATGCCAACATAATTTGTATGTTCAATCTTGATCCTGTTAAGTTCATACTGCATATCCTGAAACAAGAGTGTTAAGGCCTTATATGTAAGCTTTGATGTCATTGAGGCAGTACCACTCTTTTTGCTAAATGCCCCATCCAGATACATGAAACTCTTTCGCAGGTGGGTTATAGCACCTTGATGCTGGGTGATAATTCTAATTTCATCATGCTTGTTAAATGTAATTGAAGCATAAGGTTTATGCGAGAAGTATTCCAGGTGTATAATATGCTCATCATTTTCCACCATTGTAGTGCTTTCAGAACCACTTGGCCTTCCTCCATTTCAAACACATGATATTTTAAATAGAAGTGTGAGAGAGATGAATCTGAACTGCTGCACATTGCATGTTTGTGTGTGCAGGTCTAAAAACTGTCACGAGCAAAATGTGGACGTGGTGGCCAAACGGTGGCTGACAAGTACCTGCTGTATGATCCATAGATTTTCAGTGTATGTGTAGAGAAGAACAAGGAGTGTTTATGTATTATTCTGTGCTTTTAGTGACTGTAATGACTGTTAAGGACAAACAAAGAAATGACATTAGACTTTTAAGTAATTCATGTGTTGGACTTGTTAGAAGCAAGGCATATTCATAAATTATGAGTGGTTCTTAAACCAATTCGCTTATGAATGTTAATGTAATGCATTTCTAAAGCTCAAAAACGAGTGAAATATGAGAAGATGGAGATGTTTACAGGTGAAATGCGAGAATGTTATTCTGCATAATCCAGTACATCATTAATCGATGAAAACATAAAGTTTGTATATTTACTCCACACATTCTGTGATCTAAAAAGCCACTAGAGCGTGGCAACCAGTGAAAAGGACTCGAAAAAATGGGAATTTTGAGAAGAAATTGAAGAAGAAGATATGATGTGTTGCCCTAGCAACCAGATATGACAAGACAAGAGAACTGTTTCATGTAATTGGATTAAGTCCAAAAATCAAATGGAAAAATTTGTGGATGCAACAAAAGGGAAGACATAAGGAAGGAATAACATTAAAAGAATGGAAAGAAGACCTTGACTTATTAGACTAAGAAGAGATATGACGAGAATAATTCAACTAGGAAGATCCAATGGGGGGAGTATACAGCTCTCACACACTTCATGATGATGCCAACAAGGAAACAACATCCGACGCCACCGACACCAGTTGCGGTTAACCGGTGCTGACCTGATTCCACAGCTGCCTACCAATGCCGACATCAACATCTGACATCACCAGCCTGCTGTTCACCGGTTCTGACTTGCTGTCACATCTGCTTATCTATGTTACGAGAATTCTACACTGGGTGAACGCAAAATAGAACTTTAGTACCTTAGCAAGAAGTGATACAAACAGTAGAGTGACTTTTATTGGTGTAATTATTATACTCAGAGTTGAATTTTTTTAAAATGATTACTAGGTCTAAATATCATAAGAATATGGATCAGGAAAAGCAAATTGGAGAACTGTCAGAACCAGGCATGGCTATGAAAATTAGTAAGCAAGGGCCAGACTGGTCTGAATTAGTAAACCTAATCAAAGTTCAAAATGCTAAATTGATGCCCAGAGCGCAGCTTCAACTGCTCAAAATAAAACCTTAAGTAAAGAACTAAGCTCAGGGAAGGGGGCAGGGCAGCAAAGGGGAGGGGATGGCAGTGGAGGGCAGCAGAGGTGGGGTGAGGTGAGGTGAGGTAAGGTGAGGTGAGGTGAAGTGAGGGAGGAGAGGGGAGGGGAGGGGAAGGGGTGGGGAGGGCAGGGGAGAGGACAAAAGAATTGATGCAATGAACTGCATTGGGACTTTATGTGGAATCAGTGGTGACAAGTGAAAATGTGTACCAGAATGGGAATTAAGCCTGGAATCTCCTGCTTACTAGGCAGCTGTGTTAACCACTGTGCCATCTGGACACAGTTTTTATTGCAAATGCATGGATTATCTTGGTATGCTCCATGGCCAACTTCCATTCCCACCCAGCACAGGTCCAAAAGAACATAAACTATGCATTCGTCTTATAATGAGTTTTCTGAGGCACAATCAAATCATTGTGAACCCACTTTGACATCTGAGGCACAGGATAAATTCTTAGTTTCTTTTTGATTGGCTGTATCATTTCAGGAAGTAAATATAAAGGTAATTTTCATTCCTTTATCAGACTGCTGTAGGTTATAAGAGAAAAGAACTGGAGGGGACGTTCATTAAAATGAGGATGCTTCCTAACATATGCTTTCGAAGGACTAGTTTGTGAGAGGTAACTGAGAGGGAGGAGGAGATGCAAGATGAAAGATGAGGTAAAGGGAAGTGGAAATTATGCAGACATGAAGAGGACAGCAGAAGAAATCATAGCATGGTGAGTTTCCATATGAAAACCTTTTGGCAGAAGTAGGCCTATCAACATATTTCCTTGTTCTTGCTTCTAGCAATTTTTTGCTCCTATCAATTGTTGCTCTCATGGAAATAATTTTTTCTGCTTGAGGTTCATCGGGTTCGAATGGCTATTTTTGGTACTTTCTTCCTTCTATTCTCCTGTGCCATCACTTTTTTTTTTTAAATTGAGCTTTCATCTGCTGTAGCCTTAAAGATTCCTTGACTGGGGTATAAGTTTGGTTGTCAGTGCAAAATAGTGCATAAACATGCCCCATTGCCATATTTCAATTAGTTTTGAAACTACAATAGTAACTTTTAGCTACCAGATTATACAAATGTACCTTGCAAAGTAGAATAATGTCCTGTAAACGAACATATATTTACCTATTCTCAGACCTAAAAGGTATGCTACTATGCTCCCTAGGGGCTTCAATATTTGAGTAACAAAATTTACTTACCTTGCACAAAAACACAAATATGTTCTTCATGCTAAAGGCCTTCAATCATCTGGTTCTGTGAAGTTTGTGAGTGTCCTCTGTGGATGGCAGTCCTGATTTTCCATTGAGGGTAGTGCTCCAGCAAGAATTGTTCTCGAGGAAAGTGCTCTGCATTAATGTGCCCCAGTCTCTCCTAAGTCAAGCAAGGTGTGAATATCTTAGATAAACTGTTCAAAAGAATTAGGGGACTACTTGTGTGTCTGGTATGGTAAATGTGTTTTTGATACAGGCGGTACCTGTGGTCTAATTGCATGACTTGATATCTTCACTTTCAATGTAGGCAACAGTTAGTGTCATTCACCATGTATGGACTCTATTATGCATTAGTGTCAGGTGACCCCACAGAATGAAGTAAAGACCAGTGTCCCAGTATTTTCTAGTGAGGTACACAGACAGCAGTTGTCATTTGTGGACAGTGATATTCAGCCAAGCACATGCAATACGACATCTTAATGCAGTGTTAGTTTCCACAGTGGTCGGTTTGATCCAAAAAATATCAACTTTTGGCACTGTCGCTGCAAATTTCAATGCCTCTCCATGTGTCATCCATACGTTGTGGACATGCTACAGGGAGACAGGTCAGTACACAAGCCATCTCTGCATTGCAGCATCATAGAGATACTGCCACAGCACATCAAGACCATCTCAGAAGGGCCAGTGGAGCCACTGTGTCCAATCTGACTGTAAAGGAAAGGTTACAAGAAAGAATCCTATGACACAGACGTCCTGTTCGAGTACCCACTTGACATGTCTTGCAGCTTGCCTTCTGTTCTACTATTCTCTTGTCAGTTGGCAACTTCATGACCAGTGAAATGCCTTATTCACAGACGAGTCCAGATATGCTCTGCTGCAAGGCGATGGCCGTGTTCACGTTTGGAGACCCATGGTAAGTGGTACATGCAAAATGTTGTCCAGGTTATCAACCGATTTCCAAGGTTCTGTGATTATGTGGGGAGGCTTCAGTGTTGACAGCCTTATGCAACTAGTTTATGGTCACCTTGCCACCAGGCAGTGCTTTGAACATATCCTGTTGGACCATGTGGTGGCTGCTGCATACAATGGTGGCCCTGAATTCCTTCTAATGGCTCAGTATTCTACAGTTCCCTTATTAATGCATTTGTTCTTTTGTCCCATGTGGTCACTCCTTGAATCTGTTTTAGTACATGTATTTCCACTGTCCTTAAATTTTATCTTTTTCATTTCTGCTCTTGTTTCTACTGCCTATGTCAAAACAGGACACACTATTCTTTTGCATGTTTTTATTTTCCACCCTGTTGTCATAAATTTGTTTCTCCATACTGTATTTTTCAGGCAACCAGGCTATCCTTACTGCCAACGCTGTCAAAGTGCTTCCCTTTCAGGTCTCTCTCCACACGGGGGAAGAAAAAGAAGTCACTGAGGGCAAGGTCTGAGCTATAGGGTGGCTGTGGCAGCATTGCCATGTTGAACCAGGTCAAAACTTCAGTGATGGTGAAGCAGGTGTGAACAGTCACATTGTCATGGTGGAGTACCCAGTTATTTTTCTTCTCTGGGTGAACTAGACAGACTCGATCCCTTGACACACTCCATCTGCAATCATTCTGATGAAACTTGGCACACTTTGGCCAGATTTTAGTCAGTTCTGCTCGTTGAAGGTCTTCGAGAGTGTTCATCGTACTCCAAGTCTCCGCAGCCATCTTTGAACCTCTTGTGCTACATGAAAACCATGGCACATGATGTGGCGTATTCTTTATAAGCCTCTTGAATAATTTCAAATGTTTCTGTACTGATCTCGTTCAGTTTTACACAAAATTTGATTGAACACTGCTGCTCCAAGAGGTGCTGCATTTTGGATACTCCAATTTCTCGATGACGTTTAAAAACGGACACTCCCTGCACTCGTGATGTTTCCATTCCAGTGTTTTGCCAGCGAATACCAATGTTTGGCTCGCTTAGCCAACACCCACCACCACTTGGTGCAGGTGGTGAGACCAGTGCGCACGTACACTGCTACTCAGGAAACAATCAGTCTTGAAACTTTATTTACAAACCCTGTAGTGACTGCACCACTGCATCCATGAACAGTTGCTAGCACTGTGACCTGAGAAACTGTAGTTATGGACAGATGTGCAATAATAAAAGATATCCTGGATGGTGGCAAAGAAAACATTCATCTTTATATTCTATCATTGGACAAATGAAGTCAAGCCACTATAACTATTTCATCATGGAAGAAAAGCTCTGCTTACAATCAAGAATTAACTGGTCCTCATTGTCCAGTAATGGAATCAATAACTTTAGCAAACAGGAAATGTAGGTCAGTATCAAAAAGCAAGGGTAAAGGAGGCCATAACTTTTCCACAGCAACTTCTACAGAAATTGTAGCTACAGGGGGATTCTTGCACGATAATAATATAGTGTAGAATATGACCATTCATACATATTTGATTTCAAATGGGGTCAACAGAACTACCATATAGTTACTGTAACAAATGTCTGTACTGTGCTCTGAAGTTTGCAAAAAAAATTGTGTGGAGTCTGCTGTTCCCAAAGTTTCACAATAGTTGTTTTATCGCAGTTTAAACAAAAACTGTCCAGCTTACATTTTTTTCTGTGTTATACATATCTCTTCATTCTAACAATGCACACATCTGAAGTAGCTTCCACCTCCTTTTAAACTGCAGCTTCTGACAGTCCAGTTTGCAATTAGATCAGCAAAAATCATCAATTAACAGGATTAAAATGCAGTGAACTCTGAGACAAGCTGTGGTCTGTAAGTGTTATATAAAACTGGACACACAGCTTCAGACTTCTTCCTGCCTATTTGTGCAATACCTTTCCTTATGAATGAACATTCTTCTTAGGTTTTCTCTTTCCTTTCCACTGAGGAAGCTCTGAAAATAAAAATAAGATGACTAACAGGTACGAGTTTCTATACAGTACAGGTAAATCCTTTTGGAAAGTGATATTGTTAAACTGTTTGTACATTTCCTTACATTCCATGGAATTAAAAACCATTTCCTCTCTTTCAGTAAGTGATCTATGCTGATATTGTAGATGGCTTCTTAGGTCTTGCATAAAACAGCAAATAAAAACATCACATTCTGCACAGGATACCTCAAAAACAAGGAAAAGACAAAGAAAATTAATAAGACTACCAAATGTGTGTGTGCATTGAGTAAATGTATTCACCAACTACCTTCCTGTGAGGTATTGTTAACTTAACAATATCAGTAGGACTCTCTTAAACTTATGGAATGAGACTAGTTAAATTAACAAAACACTAAAAATGTGTAACATACACTACAACAACATACACAGAATAGAATGTGTGGAAATGATAGTGGACAATTAAATATACGAGTTGCAAAATGGTCTGTAGAATGACAAAAAACTTACTTAGAAAATAGTTATTAGATATATACTATCTGATGAAAGTAACCAGGCACCTGTGTAGTTCAAAACTGACCACTACATGTCAGGAGAGGCAGAAACAACCAGTATTACAGGAGGTAGGGTGTACTGTGTTGTCAGTAGAGTACCAGTAAGAGTAGTATGCATAGGTCAGGAGAGCTGAGCAAGTTTGTACAAAAACCATTCATTAGATGTTACTTCAATAGAAAATCTATAAGAGAAATTTCAGCCCAAGTACTAAAGCTTCCCAAGCTGACTCTTTGTGATATGACTGCTAAATCAATACCAGAGGGTCCTCATATACAGACAGATAGCAACTGTCGAACATTGTGGACGGAGGCAGTTTTTTTTTTTTTTTTTTTTTTTTTTTTTAACACATCCATGACATCAGCAGAAAAAAATCTCTCACAAGTTTTGGAGTGCTACTAGCAGCACAGTTAGCACAATGACTGTACGCTGGAGAAGTTAAGAAGAATGAGATACAAAGGTGAAGCAGTTCCTCTGTAGTCAATGAGTGATGCTTCAGGTGTTGTAAAAAGTGATGTCAGTGGACAGCGAATGGCTGGAAACAAGTGATTTAGAATAATGAAAGATGATGCATCCCACTGCAATCTGATGGAGGGGTTTGTGTTTGACAAATACGTGGAGAGTGTTACCTGCCACCATATGTAGTGCCAACATGAAGTACAGAGGTAGTGGTGTTATGATACGGGGTTGTTTTTCATTGTTTGTGTGTGGTCCTCTTATTGTACTTAAGAGAAAAATTGCAGAAGGATATGAACACATTTTACAGCATTGTGTACTACAGTTTGTGAACAATAACACTCCTGAAATGGACTGGCCTGCCCAGAGTCCCACTCTAAATGCAACTGAACTCATCTGAAATTAGAACGGCAACTTTGCTCCAGACCCAAGGGTCCAACATTACTGATTTCCCTGATTTCCAGTCTGGATGAAGAACAGGTTACCATTCCTCATAAACATCCAGACACCTCACTTAAAGAGTCACAGGCAGAGTTCAAGCCATTATAAAGATGAAGGGTGGAAACAACCTATACTGTTGAGGTCCACTAACAAGTGTCCAGATACTTTTTATCAGACAGTGTATATTTTGCAAACAACTACTTCGATTAATGTACAGGTGCAGATGAAATGTGCCTGTTGCTGTTTCTGTCATTGTTTCAGTTACTTTCAACTGCATAGCAATGAAGCAAAGGAAGGAGTGAAGTGTGTGCATTAGAATGAATTGCAATATTCCAATGTAATTATGTGTGTCACATGTTTATGTATCTGTATACAGTTCTATACATCAAATATTCAGTAAAACAATACTGGGGCAAATGACTGGTAGCTATTGCATTACGGTAGGCTTTGAGTTGATCAATTCAACAATAAGGAAGTAATAAAATTCTGAGGAAAAATATTTGCCATGATATTTTTGCACAGTCTTCTGGCTGTCATCAGGTGCATACTAGTGAATGTATACACACTGGAAAAAGTATACACCTGAAGATGGCCAGAATACTGTGCCAAAATATTGTGGCAGCAAGTTACTGACACTCAACAGATCACACAAAATTTTATACAACAATCTGTATCATGGAAAAGTTTTAGATTTCACAAATACGTAACTACATCAATACCAATAAATTTATGTTGTTGTTATTGTGGTCCTCAGTCCTGAGACTGGTTTGATGCAGCTCCGCATACTACTCTATCCTGTGAAAGCTGCTTCATCTCCCAGTACTTACTGCAACCTACATCCTTCTGAATCTGCTTAGTGTATTCATCTCTTGGTCTCCCTCTAAGATTTTTACCCTCCACGCTGCCCTCCATTACTAAATTGGTGATCCCTTGATGCCTCAGAACATGTCCTACCAACCAATCCCTTCTTCTAGTCAAGTTGTGCCACAAACTCCTCTTCTCCCAGTTCTATTCAATACCTCCTCAGTAGTTATGTGATCCACCCATCTAATCTTCAACATTCTTCTGTAGCACCACATTTCAAAAGCTTCTATTCACTTCTTGTCTGAACTATTTATTGCCCATGTTTCACTTTCATACATGGCTACACTCCATACAAATACTTTTAAAAATGACTTCCTGACACTTAAATCTATACTCGATGTTAACAAATTTCTCTTCTTCAGAAACACTTACCTTGTCATTGCCAGTCTACATTTTATATCCTCTCTACTTCAACCATCATCAGTTATTTTGCTTCCCAATTAGTGAAACTCCTTTACTACTTTAAGTGTCTCATTCCCTAATCTAATTCCCTCAGCATCACCTGAGTTAACTCGACTACATTCCATTATTCTCATTTTGCCTTTGTTGATGTTCATCTTATCCTCCTTTCAGGACACTATCCAATCGGTTCAACTGCTCTTCCAAGTCCTTTGTTGTCTCTGACAGAATTACAATGTCATCAGCAAACCTTAAACTTTTTGTTTCATCTCCATGGATTTTAATACCTACTCTGAATTTTTCTTTTGTTTCCTTTATTGCTTGCTCAATATACAGATTCAATAACATCAGGGAGAGGCTACAACCATGTCTCACTCCCTTCCCAACCACTGCTTCCCTTTCATGTCCCTCTATTCCTATAACTGCCATTTGGTTTCTGTATAAATTGTAAATAGCTTTACACTCCCTATATTTTACCCCTCCCACCTTCGGAATTTGAAAGAGAGTATTCCAGTCAACATTGTCAAAAGCTCTTTCTAAGTCTACAAATGCTAGAAACGTAGGTTTGCCTTTTCTTAATCTAGCTTCTAAGATAAGTCGTAGTGTCAGTATTGCCTCACGTGTTCCAGTATTTCTATGGAATTCAAATTGATCTTCCCCGAGGTCAGCTTCTACCAGTTTTTCCATTCGTCTGTAAAGTTAGTCATTCCAATCCCTTTCCACTCCCGGGATTGGAATGACTCCTTACCCTCTCCCTTAAAACCCACACCCTTTCGTCTTTCCCTCTCCTTCCCTCTTTCCTGATGAAGCAACCGTGGGTTACGAAAGCTTGATATTTGTGTGTGTGTTTGTGTGTTTTTTATTGTGTCTATCTACCAGCACTTTCCTGTTTGTAAGTCATAGCATCTTTTTTAATATATAGATATTTTACATCAATGTGTGAGAAAGACTTTTTACATGGAATACACAGTTGATATTTAGATATAACACATAATAATTCTAACACTTTTGTACATATTATTTATTTAGATAATAATAACAGTAAGATAAAAATTACTATTGACACAGAGTACATAAATCTAATTGTTTCGCATGAAGCTATTCCAAGTATTTGTTTACACTATAATAGCAGTTGGTCATTAAAAATTTGAATGCTTCTTAAAATGAAGACTTTTTTGTATTTCTTTTACTTTTACCGGTAGTTTGTTATACAATCTTCTTCCTTGTATGTTTGTTTGTTTCTGCGCCAAAGCCTTGTTAACTCTTTTAATATGAATGTCATTGCACTTTCTTGTGTTGTATGTAGATCCAATTTGGATTGTAAATTGTCAATATTTCTTTTTACATTAATTATACTTTTTTGTACATAGAGGCACGGTAGGGGTAGAATATTTAGCTGTTGAAATAATTGCTTTGAAGGAGTTAGCCTTGCACTGTTGGTAATTATTCTAACAGCTCGTTTTTGTAGAGTGAAGATGGTTTTGAGATTTTTCTTACTACGAACCCAGAAGGTGAGGTCATAGGTAATAGTAGAATGTATATAAGCAATGTAAACAGTTCTGCTACATTCCCTACTACATACAAAGCTAATAACACATAATGCAAAGCAAGTGGAGCTTAACTTATGAGAGAGATACAGGATGTGGGATTCCCAGTCAAAATTTTCGTCTATATGTACACCTAAGAATTTTGCGGTAGCAACTTTCACAATTTCTTTATTTTGTATTCTGAGTGTGAATTTGTTTTCCTGTAATGGATATAATAAGTTTTAGAGATATTTATGCTTAATTTGTTCATTTAAAACCAATTTTGCAAATATTACATAACTCTGGTTGCAGATGTTGGCAATACCCGGTTTATGTCAGTTACTACAATGTTTGTGTCAGCCGCAGACAGGGTTATGTGAGTACCAATTACTGGAATCTTGATATCATTTATATAAAGAAGAAATAGGAGAGGTCCTAGAACACTCCCCTGCGGTACCCCAATTGGCACAGTCTGAATATCTGATCTGTAACAATACTTTGGTTTTTCCTGTTTGTTATTGAAATTTCTACTACCTGTTTCCTGTTATGGAGATATGACTGAAAACACTTTTTTGCTACTCCTCGTATACCAACATATTCTAATTTGTCTAGCAGGATATCATGTTGGACAGTATCAAATGCCTTTGATAAGTCCAGGTTTATTCCTATTGTACAGTTATTCCTATCTACCCCTGTTACAATATTTTCAATGAATTGGGTGATGGCTGACTCTGTACTCATTCCTTTGTGAAAGCCGTGTTGGTTTACAGACAATAAATTGAATTTCTCGAGGTAATTTGTAATTCTGGTTTTCATGACTGTCTCTATTACTTTCGAAAATACCGATTATAAAGCTATTGGTCTATAGTTTTCCACTTCATATATTTTGCCCTTTTTATACAATGGTTTTATTTTTGCAATTTTTTATCATTGTGGAAAGACTGCTTCTGACAATGATATGTTTATGATGCATGAGAGAGGTTCTGATATGACACTAGCACGTCTCCTCATGACTGAACAAGGTACTTCATCAGTCCCTGAGGACATTTTATTCTTCATTGTTTTTATTATTCGATTAACTTCTAGTTTGTTTGTGGGAGGTAGCAATATTGAATTAACACTTTGTTCTCGTGGGATTGATGTTCTACTGATCCTAGAACAATTTTTACTCAGATTGATTGGACTAACATTAACATAATTTGTTAAAGTAAGATTTCTGACTAGCACACCTTGATCATCTTTTAAAACAAAGTCATCTACATTTCTAACATTTTTGCTTGGGCATATTTCTCTTTTTACTACATTCCATATAGCTTTCAATTTGTTTGCTGACCCAGCAGTTACACTGTCATTGCGCATTGTCTTGGCTTTTTTTATCACCTTCCTGTAAATTTTCTTACATGTCTTAACAAAATCTGTGAAGTGTTCATCTTTGTTGTCTTTTTTGAGTTGACTGATATATTTTAGTGTTTGACTAGATACTCTAATAGCAGGTGTTATCCACTGGCTTGTGTTTTTAGGCATGACATTGATATTTGTGAGCTTTTTTGGAAAACACATCTCAAATAGGGACATGACTGTACTAGAAAAAGCATTGAAAGATTCCTCAGTTGTTGTTTAGGCAAAGACATCTTCCCAGGTTTCATTAGCTAACAACTGGATGAAAGTATTCACTTTTTCTGTATAGAAGTGCCTTTTGTATTCCCACTTACACTTTACTGCCTTGGGTACAGAGGAATTTATGTATGCTAATAGTGTATTGTAATCCGAAAGACCTAAGTTTACGTTTAGTGCCTCAGTGATACCATTATCCATATTTGTGAAAATATTGTCTGAAAGAGAAGCTGAGAGTTCTGTTATTCTGGTGGCATCTGTAAAAAGTGGTTTCATGTTAAAGCTGCTTAGTATACTCAAAAGCTGTCTTTTTTCATCACTTTCAATTAACAGGTTAATATTAAAATCCCCACATAACAATAATTTCACTTCATTACTATACAAAGTGTTTAATGCTGCTTCAATTTTTTTGAAGAATATGTTTTTGTCACCCAGTGGTGATCTATATATTGTTATGACAACTAGTTTTTCACTATTCTCCTCAGTTTTTAACTCTGTGGCACATGATTCAAAATTTTTTTCTGTGTTTAGATGGTCCAATCCTGTTTTCACTTTGAACTGCAGTCCTACTCTGGAGTAAATGCATACCCCACCATTTTTAAAAACACTTCGGCAATAATGTGATGCTAAATCAAAGTTGCTTATATTTATGAGACTTAATTCACTAGCCTTGCACCAATGTTCAGATAAACAAATACAAGAGACATCATCAAGATTGTGTAAAGCTACTTCTAGATCTAGCACTTTGTTTTTGAGGCACTGAATATTCTGACACATTATCCTGATGGGTTTGCAAGTATTTTTTCTTTTGTCATTACCTGGTAATGAGCTGATTTTTCCATAGTAGTTGTGACTTATCTGCAAATTTTTTTCTGGTTTGTCACAATCTTTTCCTTTTCTTTGTTTGAAGCCATAAAAAATCTTTATTTAATGATGTAGATGTACCTTGTCATTGACTCCTCCTTAAACAGTGGTACTGTGTTTCTTTCCCCAATTCTTGTCAATTTTAGTGGGTGATCAAGTGCAGCTGTTCAGAAATATTTTGTCACAAATATTGTCAGATTTAAATTTATGTCCATGTCATGGAATTGCCTCACTGTACAAATTCTTCCTGAACTTGGAAGTCTTACTATGTACTTCACACAGCACTTTTTGAGATTACCAGTTTTAAATATGCTGGTATAAATACGTTACTCAACATTTTAAAAGAGCTTAAGCCATACAAAAAACATAAATAATTAAACCAACTGTAACCAGCATAACATTGAAAGTAAAATTTATGGACAACTATAAGAAAATCCTGAAACAAAAGCAGGAGTAGGACAAGCAGATGGCTTGCTTGCCTCTACTTTTTAACTGTGCATTAGAGAAAGTGGTTAGAGAACAGAGGAAGGCCATAAATATTTAAGTGTATAAAAATAGGAAGAATGCCAAACAAGATCACTGCTTATTATCCAGAGTTTGCAGATGACATGCAATTAATGTAGATTCACTTGAAAGTGTACAAGAATGAATCAGAACTATGTCAAGCAGCAAAAGTAGGATTATGAGTGGCACTTGAAAAACAGTTCATGAGAAGCATCACTCACCATAAAAGCTTAAAATCAGTAACACAACATCTGAAGTACTCTTTTTAAATATCTAGAACAGATATTCAACAACATGAAGGAGAAAACATGAATCAACAACAGAGACTAGAATACATAAAATAAATAGAGCCTTCCAAATAACAAGAAACAAATAATGGGCAGTCAAATGGAAATGAGAAAGATGGGGGAAAAGTAAATAAAGTGTTTATCATTTCAACAGTAATCACCATAACAGTTAATCCATTTATCCAACAGAGACAAAACAGTCAATGTCTTCTTGGTAAAATATTTGTGGCTGCCTGCGGAACCTTGACTGTATCCAGGTGTGCATCTCATTTGAAGTACATTGACAGCCATGAATGTCTGTCCTCAGGGCTCCAACTATACAAAATTTGCATGGAAGAGATCGAGACTGTACGGAATATGTTTAAGTGCTTCCCAGTGGAGCTTCTGCAGCATATTTGAAACAACCTTGGCAATGTATGGACAGGCATTTTCCTGCAACAGAATGTTGTCAGCATTCCTGGGCACCTCAAATTTTCCACAGTGTCCACATACTGCAGTGCATTATTTGTGGCATCACGTTCCAGAAAGTCTGTGAGCAGTGAGTCCATGCAATCAAAGAAGGAGGTCATCTGGTATGCATGGCTTTGATTTTTTCAATGGGGGTGAATGTATATGCTTCCACAAGTGGCTCAAAATGACACCTTATCTCACCTCCTGCAACAATATGGGACAGGAAACACTACTCTTTATCATAATGCCATGACAAGTGTCTTTATAATTTAGACATTCCGTTCAAGTTCTGCTCCTCTGTCAAGCTGTGGGGAACCCACTGCATGCAGATTTTCTGGAACTTCAGATGCTCCATCATGATTGCATGAGAAGTCTGTGACTGATGCCCAACAAGAACTGAATGTCTTCCACCATCTGCCATTGGTCATTTCTGATAAGAGCAGCCACCACAGCACTGACAGAAAGAATAATGATATGATGAACCTGCACAGACCAACCGATGCCTTTCAATGACACCCAACCAACCTGAAATCATATTCTGTGAAAACACATGCACACTTCACATACTGTGTTCACCAACACAGAAAACATTCAGGCATCAGTCAGCCAGTCTCTCTCTCTCTCGCTCTCTCTCCCTCTCTCTCTCTCTCTCTCTCCCCCCCCCCCCCCCCCCCCCCCCCCCACACACACACACACACACATGTGCACAGGCGTGCACGTATGCACATTGACATGTCAAGCACCGAGCACGTCTAACAGACAAATGACATGGCAATGAATGTTTGCACTGTTCCTTCTTGCTTCCCAATAGAGAGCAGTTCTATACATACACCCACCTGCATTACCAGTGTCCCAGCCAAACTTGCTTGTATAATCTGTCTTGTTTTTCGTTTGACTGCCCCTTATGTACACTAAAAATATTTATCATTGAGCATGGAAAACACACAATGAAACAGTTGTAAAGACTATTTATAGTCTTAAAATGACTACAAAAGGACAGCTCAAAAATTACAAAAAAATTGAAAGAAGAAACCTATGAAAGATAGTAGGCAGCAGTGAATCAGAATACAAATTAAGATCTAATACAGAACTATATCTGAAACTTTCAAGGTTAACACATGTCATGAGAAAATGATTGAAATTCAGTGGACACACATGCACTATGAATAATGAAAGAATAACTAAATAAATATGACTTATTAGACAACTGCAAAATTTGCAATAAAAATGTAGGTGTTGACATGGGCACAGTAAGAAACAGAACACTTCTTAAGGAAGTGAAGGGAAAGGCAGGCTTTTGGGACAGGAAACTAAAATCAAGGACTGAAAGAATGTTGACACAAGAATACATTTAACAACATTCTGAAGTGTGAGCCCAACGGAAACTGCATTGAAACACATAGGCAGGTTGCAAAATTGTATGGGAAGAAATGAAAACCAACTATACATTCCAAGTTGTGTAAGGTAAATTAACTGACCCGTTCAAGTGACTGCAGCTAGAATATTGCATTTTTTTTTATAGAATATAAATGCACATGATGTATTTATGCTTCTCTTTGAAGCCTCACCATTCCAAGTGAATAGCTGATGGATGTTTCCAGAGTTTGTGCAGTCACATTTTTGACAGAATGAGGGTATTTCTTCGAATTTGTGGTGCTGCACATTTGCTACCAAGGTACAAGTTAAATAGAGGCCACACTTTGCATTTTTTGTAGTTTATGTATGATACATGTACACAATACACATCAAAATACTCTTGAGACTTGGCATTTATCTAATGCATGTTTTTTAAATTTACCTTGCAGTTTTATTTTTTATTATGGAAAGTACATTCCTCAGTGCTACCGAAAGCTTTCTTCAAATTTAACCACCATTTAAACATTGAGTAACTGAATACTGGAGTTATTTAACAATATTTTCAGCCACTGTGCGGTGTGAAAAGAGCCATGCAGCAAATACAAAAAGCTGAAAGAGAAGTCAAGGGTTTGCATGAATGTCACTGTTGTCATTAAGAAAATTTGTAGGTCAAATCTGTGTTCTACTAAATTTACTTTCATTGTTATCCCAAAGTACCATTAGGGAGCAAAGATACTGGGATGATAGTGTAAGAATCCCATGGTACCTGAAAAGGCATCTGGAAGACAGTTATCAACTTTGTACAAAGTTCTTATAGCATCCTTCCCCAGAATAAACACCGAGATTACTGCTGCACTGCTTAAAAGATATTATGCCTTAGGACTGTATAGAGAACCAGTATGGTAGCAATACTGTTTCTGGGAAAGCTTTCAAAATGCAAATTATGTAGAACCGAGTTTTTTGTTAACTTATCCATATAATGGTACCACCTCTATTTGTTACCAATCTGGATACATGGGCACAACACTACACACACAAAAATAGTGTGAACAAAGTATTCAACACTGATGAAGCTTAATTCTAGAAAATATATTACTTTTTTCTTTTATTAATAACAATGCTAGTTGGCAATGACCCTCAACACTTAATTGCTGAGGTTGATGTAATGTTATGCCTTAAGGCTTGACTACAAACAGTATTAGTGATGTTTCTGGTGGACATTCTGCTATTGTGGGGAACAGGCTCAGTGCTATGTGACCACTGGCTTGAGCGATTATTAGTCCTAATCGTTATTGATGGGTGGCAGCAGGTAGTTTTAACACTTTCATGCCATCTTGTTTATGGCACTCAGTTAGCAAATATTAAGTATACTTTCATTCTGTATAAATAATTATTCATGCTGTCATTACATTAATTGTTTGCTACTTCCACCAAGAGAAAAATTAGTTATTAATTCCATATGGCAGAACTTTTATTCCCATAACCTCCATACATAGCAATGGCCTCCTGCTTGCCACAACATGTGCATTTCCTTATCTGCCAAAGCTTGTGTCATGAGTGATATGTTTATGTTCACACAGTTCTAGTTTCTAATGTGGAACAGGCATCTCATTCTACAGAATACATAGCAGTCACTGTTCCTGATGTTACTTTGGAATAACGTAATGTGGCAAGCACTATCGCAGTGTCCACATATGCAAATCTGATTCTTTCAGAGTGCATTACACATTCTGGGTAAGAGTTGTAGTTATAGCTTATATTTCCTTTTTTATGTTTTTAGGATAATTTACTTCACTGTTCCATTACACTACATTGCATAACAAACTATGGCGACGCACTACTATCAGTATGTGGCCACCACCCATCTGCCCTAGCAATCGACAATGTGTTATAGCAGATGACACGTCACTTGGCAGAAAACTAGATTACTATCTGTAAGCATCCTAGGCGAAGAGTTTTCTCTGTCCTGCCTTCTCTGATGTAGTGCATGTGTTTTACTCGCAAGCATGCTATGGGAAGCACTCCCAGTCCCTGATGCTTCCCATGCTGGCGCTGAGCTGTCCTCATGATGAGCACAGTGATAAATTTTTTCACATGTTCAAGTTATTAACATATCAGAACTAAATGGCTTGCCATACTGCCACATGACAGGCTAATGACTTCTGCAGACATCAACGGCAAGCCAGTTTTGTGTGTGTATTAAGCAAACAGTGCTGCAGGTTTCCCTTGGCATCTATGGAGAACTGGTTGGCATATAACTGACCTGGTATTTTGGGGCACGAATGATTCAGCATTGTCTCACTGTGGCTTTCACAATCGTGGAGTATCCACTTCATGGAGTTCATTATGATATAGTGAGTGCAATGTGATCTGATGCCTCTGAACTAGGTGACACGCTGCGATGCCACATGTGTGGCAATTACAGATGAAATCCGAAACATTTTTAGATTAGTTTGCCTTATGACCCCAAATCCATTACTGTGCTGTGCTATTGCTTTAGCCACTGTACATGATTAGTAATTACATACTAAATTAGTATATTTTATATATTTTTTCCTTGTTTGTTTTTGTCAGATTATATATGCTCACGTTACATGGCAATGTAAACAGATATGCTACTGTGTACATACGTTTTTCATGTAACAAGTGTCTGGGAGCAATATGTATATGGACATCACCTTTTGGACAAGATGCAGGGTGATTTTAAATATTTTAGAGATGACAAACATTTATAATGTGGTGAGTTTTACCCACTTGACATCTTGTGCATGTGGTCAGTGTAAAATGTGTGTGAACATCGTATAGGAACATGAATAAACGCAACTGTCACATATGAGTGTATGAACAGCCAAATGCAGTTCAGGATTGGGAATGTGACACATCTGAAGTGAATGTGTGGATGGGAGTACCTTCATACCTGCCGAGAAGACAATTACAGAAACAGTTTACCTTGACATGGTTCAACAGTGTGTGCAACCAAACCAGTCATCGTTTGGGATTACATGGGGGTAACATTTTCTGTTAGATGGATTGGCCGCACAACCACAAAGACTATGGGCTTCTCCCTCTCCTAACCTGGTGTCTTTGGACTTTTTTGTTTGAGGTTTTATAAAGCCACAGGTGTACCAGGTGAAGATTAATAGCCTAGACCAGTTGATACAGCACATAACCGATGCAGCAGAACCAATAACACAAGACATGTTGGTGACTGTGTGTCATGCCACACAAGAGAGATGGTAGCTGTGCTTAGATCTACAGGGTCATCACCTTGAAATGTATTGATGAGTGTTCCCCACGTGGTGTGTAATGAAGCTGTAACTTCCATTTTGTTAAGACACACGTGTTTTTCCTAAATGACAAGGGACTTTTGAATCATCCTGTATATTAATGTGAGTTACACATGTATCTTGTGTTGGAGTTACTGTTGTAAATGGATGTTATCATAATATGGCTCAGTGAGTAACAATTCATTCACCAAAATAACAGTTTTTAATATGACATGTAAAGACAGCTGCAGTAAAATAAATTTGTGTGTGGATGTGGGAGGGGGGGGGGGGGGGTGGCATGATGCGCATACACACACACAGCTTTATTTCCAACAAAGATTCCACTTGTGGATGCAGATGTAACTACTATGTTCCTGAGGAAAGAGTTTATTGGCCCCTCCACTGATAGTTGAACATCCTATGGTAATACTTTGGAAAACCTATCAGCAACCTAATTTTGAGTTGAATAAGTGTTTGTACTTCACATCAAAAGCTCCATATTATTAAGTGTTAATTAAAAATTAAGAAATCCCAACATAATCATGGCCCTGCTCCTGCATACTTTATCACTGACTCAGTAGAGCAGAATTAGTAACTCATTTACAGTTTTTAATCTGAACTTGGAAAATGGATATTGCATAACTACAAGAAGAAATAAATGAATTGCACAAGCTCAGATTTCCACATGGTCGTTCAAACCTTACAGAGTAGTAGACAAAAGTGAAGTGCAATAGCAGAGAGCAAAAGTGCAAAATGGAAAAAAATTAAAGTAATAAAAGTTTTGTGCACAAAATCTTCTTTCAAGTACTTTCCACCACAGATTACGGAAGTGTAGTGTGTATTTCTCATGAAACATGTGAAAATAAATAGGACAATGTGAATAGGGTGGACAAAAAATTTATTGACTCAAACAAATAAATAAAGTGTGAATGAAAATTCGCTGGTCCTAAGTTGTGCTGAAGTGGTTAGTGAGACAATACAGTACAAAGCTCAAACTGAAAATATTGGAGCTGAAAACACCTACAATAGTAAACTGCTCGTGCTTTCAGACAGCCATGGTCACAGACTTGCAAATGAACTAAAAGAGAAAACTAATATAAATGAGTGGTGCAGTGAAACTGAAAGCCCCCAACTCATTAAATTATGAAGATGATTGTGCCTGCATAGATAAAAAAATCTATATGATGAAGATGGTTATTCTTTTCGGAGGATTAAATGATATCTAGTGCTTCATGTGAGCTTAAATAATGTCCAAGAAGCCTCACATACAGAAATGTCTTAAATGAGAACATTCTGTGCCACCACAGACTTGTGAGGCAGTCATATGTTAATATGTAAGTACAAAGTGCTTAATATAATCAGTTTACCAAAATCTACAGATATTTTTAAAATGTTAAGTAGGTTGACATAAGTAATATAGGACAAATTCCATGCCCAACATGGACCATATCTGACCAGCTTGGGGGGGAAAATTGGCAAAGCTGATAATAAAGGATATATTTAAAAAAAAAAAAAATTCAAAACCACAAAAAGTTGCAACTCCATCAACAGCCCCAAAAGGGACAGCAGCAGTTCCAAGAGAGGAAGAAGCTATGGAGCCATCATTGTTGTCAACAAAATCTGCAAAGATGGTGTTGAACCAACAGAGGCAACAATGGATAGTGATATGATAGACAAGAAAATAATACCTCCTTGTCATCCGAATGGTTTTTTAGATGAAGGCCAGAATAACAAGAAGTCTCCAACATCAGCAGTGCTCACTGCTTCTCATTTCTCCACCAAAATATCGCATACATATTAAATGGAGTGCAAGAGCTAAAAGTGGAACTGTAGTCTATTGATAGTTGCTATTTTGCACAACAGAACATTAATGTAGGGGGATCTGAAATAACGTCTGTAGCTCTGAACTCTTAAATCTGTTCTACAAAGAAAAATTTTCTGATATGGAAATCACTGTTTCTCAAGCATTTTTACATGGGGAACTGCCATTATCATGAGGCCGCAGTTAGCATCACTGTTTCTGAATCGCTCTACAATTTGTAATGTAGAGGTCATTGTTAGAGATTGACAACTGAGTTTGTGTTAGACCAGTTAAAATACTTTATCATGTGAGTACATCTTTCTTCAGCCATAGTGATGCACCTATTAATCTGGTTGGTGCTGATAAAACTTACTGAAAGGAATCTTTCCCTCTTTCTAGAAAGAAAATCATTGCCATTCCAAAGTACAACCACACAGCTTTCCAGAATTCAGTCTAAGTTTACAGAGTCTTCTTTTGTATCAAGAACATTTATTTTTATTTTTTGTTCTTGGTACAAATGAAATTTCCCATCATCTTTTGTACTTTTTACCACAGCCATACAAGTTTTTTTTCCTACAAAATGCCTCACTGTCGATCATGTCAGAATAATCCAGCCTCTTTCTGCTATGTCTGTAGAGAGTACACAGTTGAGAGATAGAAGAAGAAAATTTCACTCATCATACAAAAGGCTTACAGCCATTACTTAAGAATGGAACACTGAGGGCAGGACAATGACTGGGCAACACATACCTGTTGTGTGAGTTGTTACGTACAAGGAGGTAAAAAAATGAAATAACATTGCCAGGGGCAGAGCTTATGTAGTAAGCATTTCTGCCACTAGATGTGTATATAGCGCAACTCATTGCCAGTTCAGTGCTGCCCATTTTGTTGACCTGGCTTTCTGTTTATCTGTATTGTTTGTTTTTGCTAGCACTTTTCTGTTCTTGATTCATATTTTATGATGGCAAGTTTAAGTGAACAACGTGTAGCTGTGAAATATTGTTTTCTACTAGGTAAAAATGCTGCTTAAACTATTGATTATCTTGGAGATTGGTTCAATGAATTTTAATGGAAGATTTGTGAATGAAAAGGGTTGCTGCCAAGTAGGTTCTGACTGACAAAAGGAACATCGAGTTTAAACATGTTATGCTTTAAAACAATGGCTTTAAACTGATGCAGATTTTCTGTCGATGATCATTACTCATGATGAGTCATGGTACTGTGGTTATGACCCAGATACAAAGCAACAGTCAAACCAACGGAAGACTTCATTGTCACTCCATCCAAAAAAATGCTGTCAAGTCAAATCAAAACAATGCAAATTTTGCTTCTTTGATGCCAAGGGTGTAGTTGACTCAGAGTTTGTTCTCCTAGGTCAGACTGTCAATCAAACATTTTATTTGGAAGTACTATGAAGATTGTGCAATAGTGTTAAAAAGACCTGATTTGTAGGAGACAGGAGACTGGTTCTTCCACCATGACAATGCACCTGTACACACACACAGCCGTCTCTGTTAGACAGTTTTTGAATAAAAACAGTGTGGTTCCACTGCTTCACACACCTTACTCAATGGACCGGGCTCCATGCAACTTCCTTATTTCCATGCACGAAAAGGGGCATGAAAGGATACCAATTTGACAACACCAAAGAAGTCAAGAACAAAATGAGGGTGAAGCTGTCAGCTATTTCTAAAGATGATGATAAAAAATGTTTCAAACAGTGGAAGCACCAGTGGGACAAATGTATTGGATGTAATGGAGAGTATTTTGAAGGGGATAAGGTTGTTTTGTAAACAATTTGAAAACATATAGCTTTTAAAACATACTTCCTTTTTTGGGTATCCCTTGTAAAACTAACAAGCTGGTGGAAGGCTAAAAATTCGACAGTGTTTGCACCACCCATGTTTCATATGTGAGTGGGATAATCAGGACATTATATGAAAAAAATATGGCCTCTACAAAAATGGAAACTGGGAGACAAAATTTCTGCCTAAGAAACAGATAACTGGTGAAGATATGTTTCTTCCTCCACTTCATATCAAACTAGTCTTAACAAAGCAATTTATTACAGCAATGGATAAGAGTAAAAGAGGATTTGTGTTCCTCTCAAACTGCCTCATCTTACACAAGCAAAGATAAAGGAAGGTGTGTTTGTTGGCCTCTAGATGAGACAAATTCAGCAAGACCCAAATTTTGAGGAATCCCTGACGACAGAAGATAAACAAGCATTGATATTTTTTAAGAATGTCACAACCAACTTTCTGGGGAAACAGAACTACAAAGAACTGGTAAATGAGATGCTTGTCGCAAACCAAAAATTTGAATGCAACATGTCCCTTGAAGTGCATTTCATGCATTCTCATTTGGATAACTTCCCAGAAAGCTGCAGTTAATGAACATGAAGAAAGTTTCCATGAGGACATCAAGACCTTAGAAGATCAGTACAAAGAGAAATGGATACCTATCATGCTGACTGATTACTGCTGGAATATAATTTGACACTGCAAAGACATTTACCATAAAAGAAGGAAATAAAAGTATGAATGGTATAATGTATAAAGTATAATGATGGGAAAATACACATTTTTATTGTATTTTTAATTTTTTAAGCTCTATGTATTTTGAATTACTCCAAAAATGTACCTGATTGAAGAAATTTAAAAATGGATTTGAATTCAACTCACCAATTTCAATAATAATCACAACCAATATCCCCAGAAAAATGAAGGTATGGTTTTTTTCTGGAACAGTGTGATCTGGCATAGCATTACAGTAGAACCACTGTGATTGGTGGTGGATCATGCATTATGTAAAATGAGGAATTATGCATAATGCTAGAAAAGGCATTATTTCATTAAGCAATGAAAAACATGTACACATATCAGCTACAGAGATAAAAAAAGCCACATTTTGTTTGAAAGACTAATTATACTACATTTATCATTCTCCCAGTGGTAACAGATACTTTCATTGCAAAATTAATCCAAGTATTGGACATGATTCTTATCCTAAGTGAAATATACTGGTATTTGGAGGTTAAAAAATGAACACAATGACCCCAGATGCATTCTGAAACACAGTCTTGACCATTATGTATAGCTATAGAAAATCGTCATTAACACTGCCACTAGTGTAAACAAGCATCCAGTGCCAATCATTGACATATACTATCTGTCACAGCAAAAGTTGTCATGATGATGTGTATAACCTTGGCCTTTAGATCATTCCAGTCAATCTTAAAATTAAACATATCTATAGAAAACAGAACTAAACAGAAGGGCTTTTTCTAAGCAAAAAAGAACTGACTCTACCACATAGATGAAAAATGAAACATCTGAAGAAGAGTACATGGAGACTATCATGGATGGGAAGATTTCAAAGTTTCTATGAATATTTAAATTCAAATTTGAAGAACTGTTCCTGAGAGTACTACATGACAAAGCATAAAACAAAAATAACAGAGTGACCAACAGGGTAAGGAAATCTTCTGTAAACCCTGAAACATCTCAGCAGCATGAACAACCTAAATGAGCCTACATTTCAAAACTACTACTACATATGTAAAGAGACATACACAAAAGTGTTACTAGTAAAAAAAAAAGGCACAAAATGACAAATTTATAGTAAAAGCAGAAAATAAAATCAATGCAACCTGAAATGTCACCCAGTGGGAGACAAAACAAAATTGGATGTACAATGCATACAATACGTGCAAATATCAATTTTATTATGGTACAAACATAGAGTTGTTTATTATTAATAATATATAGAGATTTGTCTTTTACTGTTGTAAATATCTTAATTTATTTTTCTTGCAGAATTCGATCTGTAGAAGTTGGACTTTATGATAATGTAGTTCTCTGTTTTGAATGTAAAATTGACAGTCCATTGATGTAATGGCAAGAGTATAATATTAATGGACATATTACCCTGAATGAGGTGGTATTGAATCAAATTGGGGAGAAGAGGAATTTGTGGGACAACTTGACTAGAAGAAGGGATCAGTTGGTAGGACATGTTCTAAGGCATCAAGGGATCTCGAACTTAGTATTGGAGGGCAGTGTGGAGGGTAAAAATCATAGAGGGAGACCAAGAGATGAATACACTAAGCAGACTCAGAAGGATGTAGGTCACAGTAGTTACTTGGAGATGATGAGGCTTGCACAGGATACAGTGACATGGCAAGCTGCATCAAGCCAGTCTCTGGACTGAGGACAACAACAACAACAACAGCAATGACAACATTAGCCTGAATATACTATACTTCATATGTTTTGCTATATCTTATGTAATTGGTTATAGACATTTGTATCTTAATTTGAGTCATTTGTTTCCTACTGTGGAATGTATAATATTTCAACACTTTCTGGCATAACAGCAAAGACTGTTATGCATTCTGATGCATTGACAGTCAGCAATACTATCTGTGAAGAATGTCTTTGACAACATTAATGAACAGCTGATTGCATCTGTCAGTTTGTAGAGTGAGTGCAGTCATGTAATATAAGGACTCTGTTTCCATCCACATATTACATTGTACATGGACTATGTCAAGGTGTAGCTCTATATGGGGAATAATAATTTGATATCTATGTCATGTCAAAGACGATATATCTTATCCTGGTTATCCATGAGAGTGGAGGAAACAGCTTACGTCATCTTGTAATATTTACAAAATGCATACTTGTTCTACAATGTGTTACACATTGGTATGTTTTTGTTTTAGGTGCTTGACAATGAAAACATCTAAATAAGCTGATTGGACAATTAGTAGAGAATGTTACAGCTTACTATGGACCATCTTTTACCTTACAAAATTTTTGGTGACTGCAGAGCCACACAAAAGCAAAATTAAAAAGGGAAATGACAAAACAATGAACCATACAATCTCCTCACAACAGCACCACAGTAACTATTAAACTTAGCAAATCAATGCTTCAGCAACATAGATATAAAGTTACAATAGAAATTTAACATGACACACAGCCTATAAAAACACTGAATTGTATTCCATTCAAGTATTTTAATGAAAGCCATCTAAATGTAAGTGCTTCAAAGACAAAGAAACAAATAGAATTTGGCATGAAATTATCCATAGGAAATGACACTGTAAAAAAAGAAAAGTGGACAAAGTTCTTAGGAATTACAATCCAGGACAGCCTCAAATGGGACATGCATATCAATTCCTTAGCCTGTAAGCTGTAAATATGATTAGCAAATATTGTAAGGATATGAGTGTACTAAAAACTACTTATCATGCCCTATTCTCATCAAATTTAAACTATCCCATAGAAATATGTGGTGCAACAACTCAAGCCAACCTAAGCACATTATTAATGCTACAGAAAAAAGTTATCAGAATTATCTGTGGTGCCAAACCTAGTGAATCACACCAGAATCTGTTCCCAAAATTAGGTGTGCTTACCATTATAGGTGTATACATATTGAAAGTCATGTTGCTCATGAAAACAATAAATCCAAATTTCAGCTGCGACCTGCACCAATGCGATACAGGGCAAAAGTTCAGATACCATGTACATAGCCACAGAACAGCTTTATATGAAAAAAATGCACTTCCTGATTGGCTGAAGCTAGCCAATGCCCTACCAAAAAGTCTCACAGCCCTCCTACTGGCAAATTAAACAATCAGCTAAAAAAAATCTAATTGAAAATCCTTTTTATTCCCTAGACAATTACTATATCTATACGAAAAGTGCTTCATAAGTATGTCAAGCTCATAGTTTTAAGTAACCTACAACTAATATAATGTTGATATCAACAATATTTGTAATATTATGATTGTATACTACCAAATGTAAAATGCATCATAATTTAAAATTTGTTAATACAAACAAATCTTTAGTTTGTAATTAATAAACTGGCGTATTCAGAACAATAATCTGTATGATGTCCTGAAACTGTATTATTTCTAGGGATTGTATTTGATTATTCAATGCTGAATAAATAAATATTATTATTATTATTATTATTATTATTATTATTATTATTACTACAATGATCCTGTGATCACTACTCTAGGAGAACTATGCAATGTGTGGAAACTAAGAAATAAAACTTTAGCAAGTATAGATGACATGTTTGTCCTTATTGAAGGACTGTATAGACAATATGAGAGACCCTTTAGTGCATGTCACAAATGAATCCTTCACCATAGGTTGCTTCTATCTGACAAAGGTAACAAAAAATATGAAAAATTATAGGCCAATCTCTTCACTGTCATCATTTTCAAAAGTAATGAAAATCAGACTCAGGGGTACTTAAGGTACAATCTTCTGTATGCAGAACAGTTTGGTTTCAAGCCTGGTAAAAGCACCGGCTCAACTTCAGCTCAATTTACAAATGTTCTGATAGCACTTGACAAAGATCATACAGGGTGTGGCAGAAAGAACTCTCAGATTTGAGGGGCAGCGGCAGTAGAATGGCGGTGGGGTGCAGGTGTGCGTGTCCTCGAATAGCTGCATACATGCCATTGCTTGATCAGATGAACATCACGCTTGTAATGTTGAGCAGTTTATTCAAAATGGCGCATCAGCAATAAATACTCAATGTGCTTTCCTCATTCACTTTGTGTTCGGTCATTGGGACCCCGTTCTTGATAAGAAAACCGTTTATTTGTGGGCTTCAAATTTTCATCAGACAGGTTCTGCATTGAAACATAAGCCCCCAAGGTTGATGACACACTGCTACTGGCCCAGGAAATGTTGCTGCAGTGAGAGGTTCAGTTCAATAATCTCCTCGATGTTCCACAAGAAAGCACGCATTAGTCTTACGATTATCTGATAGAAGTGTGAGAAGAATCTTGCATTGAGACTTGAAAAGGCATCCATAGGAGACTATGTTGGTTCAAGAACTGAGCGGAATAGATTACAAAGTCCATACAAGATTGCATCAATATATTCTTTGGAGCATTCACTGAGAAGATGAAGCGATTTTTTCAGACGAGGCACAGTTTCATCTGTCTGGTGCAGTAAACAAACAGAATTTCAGGTACTGGTCTGGAAACAAACCCCGGGGACTCCAAAGGTCATTCCATAGTCTCAAAATGACGGTGTGGTGTGTGGGACTGTTACTGTACACAGGGATTGGTACTAAGCCACGCTATACGAGTTCCTACAGCGAATACTAGGCGAACTGTTTAATGACCTTGAGAATGTGTGGTTCCAACAAGATGGCACTCCAATCCACACAGCACATCAATCACTGGCGCTGGTGAGGGAAATGTTTTGTGGGCATGTCATTTCCTTGCATGGTGATATTGGGTGGCCATCACTTTCGCCAGACTTGGCACCCTGTGTCTTCTTTCTGTAGGGCTATCTCAAGTCCAAGGTATGCCAACATTGTCCTCGAACTTTAGAAAACCCTCAAGGAAATGATAGCTCAAGAAGTTGATGCAATCATGCCCTACATGACTCTTGGAGTAATGAACAATTTCAAAGTACAGCTCAACCAAGCCATCAACAATGCAGGCAGCCATTTGGGTATCATAGTTTAAAGCACATTAGTATTGTTTATTCTTAAATGGCATTATGTATATTCTTAGATAATAAAAATAAAAATGTCCTATCTTACTTGGTTTTGTTGTTCTTTGTTTCCCTAATAGCGGAGTTGTTTCTGCCACACCCTGTATAAAAGATATCTTCCTTGACTTTACCAAACCCTCTGATACAGCGGACTACACAATTCTGTCAAATAAACTGGATGCACTAGATATGAAGGTGGTAACAAGCAAGTAGTTTCATACACACCTGGAAACAAAGTGCAATGGGTAGAGAACTCAAAGGGTTTCGGCCATCTCTCGTTGTGCCCTGATATGCGGATTACCCTACCCACTATCCTACCCACCCCATCCACAATGCTATTCCACCAACCACAAAACCCACACATTATCCTTGTCCATCCCTAGTCCACCACTGTTCCAAACCCCTGCCTCATAGCCTATATCCCTGCAATAGACCTAGA
The DNA here is from genome assembly GCF_021461385.2 of Schistocerca piceifrons. NCBI lineage: Eukaryota > Metazoa > Arthropoda > Insecta > Orthoptera > Acrididae > Schistocerca > Schistocerca piceifrons. The sequence continues at coordinate 215,258,037 of NC_060144.1, read as the reverse complement.
TCCAAGACTTGTCCCTTACATCTTCCACCCACCACCAACTCCAATCCGGTAACAACCTACCCCATCAAAGGCAGGGCAATCTGTGAAAGCAAGTATGTGGTCTGCAAACTAAAGTGCAACCACTGCAATGCTTTCTCTGTAGCCATGGCAACTAACAAACTGTCAACATGATCGGCCACTGACAATCTGTGGCCAAAAGACAGTTGGACATGCTGCCTGACACAATGTGCTTCACATCAATGACTGCTTCACAGCCTGTGCTATCTGGATTCTCCCTACCACTACCAGCTTTTCTAAATTCTGCAGGAGGGAACATCCCCTGAAATCCACCAATCCTTGCAACTGCAACTAGAAGTTCCACCTTGTCCCCATCATCAGCACGCATGCTCCCATGAGCAGCACTCTACACCTTCCTCCAACCCATCCCCCACCCCACATCGTACTGCCTCCTTACCCCCACCAAAACAATGAATTGTACCCTGCAGGAAGAAAGCGTTCACTTATATTTAATCTATAAGTGGAAACAAATGATTAGTTTCCAAGATAATTCAGAAAAAATGAACTGAGTGTAATTTAGTCATTTCGTGACATTTGGATCTCATCCATTGTCTTGAATGAACAGTATACATTTCATATTCATATGGGATCTGTATCAAATAAAAATAAAGTCAGCAGAAACTCAAATACATTTAAATGTCATCCTTTTTTACGTATATACAAGCATTTAAGGCAAACAATGGAAACATACTGGCCACAATAGTACCATAGACATAATATTCACTAACATTGACTAAATTCATGTTATTGTGGCTGAATGAGTTGATTTAGTGGAAGCTGCTAAAAATAGTATTGAAGAAAAAACACATAAGAAATGTTCACAGGCAAAAATGCTATTGTTTAATAAACTATATCGGTACTGCTGAAGCACTGCTGTCCAATTTAAAACAGAAACAGATGATAACACGAAGTACAGCTGAACTGTTAGAGGTAAACCAGTATTTCTATATTTTTTGTTGTATCGTCTGTATTGTGCTGCAAGCTTATGAAGTCTACAAGGTAATAATATAATGCAACAGTGGTAATTGTTTTGTGTGTTGTAGATTTAATCTTTCAAACAGGAAAGAGTTGGAGCTTGGGGACAGTAACATATACCAGTCATTTACTTATGACTACTGCAAATAAGTTGTGTCAGTGTTTTTACTTTTGTGCAAACATGTTATTTAAGTGATAGTAAAAATTGGTAGATGAGGAAAGAGGAGTGCCCCGAAGATCTATGTAAATTTGCCTTAAGGATTTTTTCAAGCCAAGGCTATAGCCAAGACAGATTTTTTACAATTTTTTACCACATCCCAGTATCCTATAAAAATGGTACCAAGAACTATAGGGGAAACTAGACTTAAATGCAGGAGCAAAAATTTCACTTACCCTGAAATCACTCCACATGGCAGCCATGGACAAAAAAGTAGTTGTGTGTCGTGGTGGATGAAATGCCCATTAGAAAACGCAGAAAATTTCACAATAAACAGTTTGTTGGATACACAGGCCATGGTGCAGAAATTACATGTAATAATTTACCTGAGGCTGAAGATGCCTTGGTATTCATGGTTGTTGCACTGAATGACAACTGGAAAATTCTAGTAGTCTATTTCATGACAAGTGATTTGAGTGGCAGTGAAAGAGGCAGTTTAGTTCTGGCTTGTCTTGATTATGTGAAGCAGATTGCAATTAATGTTCCTTCCCTAACATTTGATGGGACAGCTGCTAATTTGTCTATAGGTTGTTGCTTGGTAGCTGAACTTAGTGCAGACAGTATGATACCATGGTTTGTAAACCCATCAACAGATCTAAAAGTACACATCCTATTATATGCTTGCCGCATGTTAACACTGGTTGGAAATTGTCTAGCCACAAAAGAGGCAGTGAAGATGGCTCAATAACACAGAGTTAACTCATGGAACTAGAAAAATTACAGACTCAATAGGGATTGCATATGGGAAAAGAAATATCTAAACAGCATATTAATTGACACAAAGAAACCATGGAAGTTAAACTTGTTGTACAGACATTAAATGAAAGTGTAGCCATTGCTCTTACACACTGTAACAACAATCTGGACGTGTCTCAGTATTAGGGCTGTGAAGAAACAGTTAAATTTGTCACTTACTAAAGGATTTGACATTTTAAACAGCAAGAACTTATTTTCAAAGAGATGCAGAAGACCCTCCAACACAACTGCATGAAGTTATTTATGCTGATACTTAAGGAAGCAGAAGACTTTATGCTGATATATAAAGGAAGCAGAAGACTGGCTACTTGTATTAAAAGAATTTTTGCAGGAGGAGGGAGAGGGGACATTATTGGCACACTCAGCAAGAAGAACTGGATTTATATGTATAATCAATTACCTATATTCATCCTTTGCTGTCTATGAGGCTATTACAAGCAGATTTGCACCATGAATAACTTTTATTGATACAGAAACTCAGGCAAAATCACGTTTAAGTGTTTTTCAGTGCTGTGAGAAGTTGAGGAGGACAAAATAATAATCCCACAGCCCAGCAATTTGAAGCTGCTTTCTACAGATTTTTGGTGCACAATCAGACTTGAATGCCTACTAGTGTAAATTATTCTGTCACTGATATTACCACATTCTTAATGTAACATTAAGTAATCAACAAAATAAGGATCTGGATTGCAGTGAGTTGTCATGTGTCCCAGGGATGCCAGAAAATTGTGACCATAGTCATATACCTCATCCAGCTTCCCTTACCTTTTACATGCATAATGTCATCTACTACTTAGCTACATATCTACATAGATACTTTAATTTTTCCAAATGGCATTTCTTTTCCTAATGTTTACAGTTCAGATGTCTTGGCCACAAGAAACCAGTGGCTTGTCTGTTGAAGCTGATGATTATGATTATCTGTGTGAAATGGGTGAGAGTAATACAGCAAACACCTAATTTAAACATGAAAAACCCTTTGAACAAATTGGTTACATCAGCTTTGCAGGATTTTAGGAATAATGATTTTCTCCAGTTGAATGAACGTTTAGCAATTTGTACTCCCTCAACAATCACAATCATCAATTGAAAAAGCTGTACTGAGCATTTTTAATAAGGCTGCATCATGAAGCAAACATTACAGTGGAAACCTACATGATGCTTGGGTTAACAGTTTCCACACAAAAATAGTATCTAACACTTTCAGCCCCAGTGTACTAAATAAAGTATGTCACTTAAACCTTCATTATTTGTTCGTACAACACTCACATACTTGCAGACAAGCATTCTGAGGATAGGAACATTTCCATTCAACAAGATACCTAACGACTGCCATCTGGTGTGAGTCCTGAAAACTTCAGCGGAAATCAAGATGGTGGACAGAAACATAGCTCATCCTGGTAACGATATAGTAGTTACACTTAAGTATATTCAACTTTTTTTTGAAATATTTTTATTTATAAATAGAGTTGAAATGGTTTCAAGTACAATAAATGATGTCAGGAAAGCAATGAGAGAGTACTTAAATTCATATCCAACTTTATTTAGTAAATGCACCAGAACAGGACTTACAAGTTACAATTTGTGACTGCACATTTTATAAGGGATAGTCAAATGAAAATTGAACACCCACCACAAAAAACAATCCATGCAACACATAGCCTCATTGTTATTATGCTTCAATACTGTCACCACAGTGGTAGGGGAACAACATAGTGCCACATCACAAGTGCATGCAGTTGTTGGGTTATGACCTTACTTGTTGATGGGCTGCTCTAATGTGTTCATCCAGTTGAGATGGAGGCAAGTAAGTAAGAACAGAAAGGTGTGGTTCATTTTCTGGTGACTGAGGGTGCTGGAGTATGTAAAATTCATCATCGCACGTCTGCTCTGTATGGTGAGCACTGTATGTCAGTGATGTGTGCACGAGTGGTAGAGAAAATTTCAGGAAGCACGCACGATCCATGCCCAGGACAGGCCCATTGAGCCATTGCCCCTCATGAAATGGGGCTGATTTATGGTCTTATCCATGGAGCCCAACAAATCATGGGGGATGAAATTCGTGTTCAGGTTAGCATTAGCCACGGCTCCATGCATGCCATCATCAAAGACCACTTGCATTACCACATCACGTGATGGAGGGGCAACAAATAAACAAAATGGTGTCAAATCTGAGTCATCTGCCGTGGTACGATGAGAAGGGCTGTGTTTGTCCAGTATCATTACGAGATGAAACATGGTGGTGCCATTTCAAGCCTGAAGACAAACAACAAAGTCAGCAGTGGAAACATCTCAGATCTCCATCATCAAAGAAATTCAAAGCTGTTCATAGAAGTTTCAGTAAAGTCATGATAACCTCCTCCTTTGATTAACTGAGCCCTCTGCTTGTCAAGTTCCTCAATCAATGCACTGTCAGTGCACAACACTACAAAGACATTTTGCAGAAACTGTGATGTGTCAGAAAGTCAAAACATCCACAAATGCCATTAAAAGCAATCACCCTCTTGCATGATAATGCCTGCTCCCACACTCTCAACCATATGAAGTCTACGCTTCAGTGGTTTGGTTGGGAAACACTGCAATATCCTCCACACAACTAACACTTTTCACTGCAAGATTTTCATATCTTTGGCGACCTGGAGGACACTCATGGACATCAGTTTCAGTCAGACAAGGAAGTGCAAGAGTGGGTTCTGTTGTGGATCTGTCCACAGGCGACCATGTTCTCTGAAATGAGCACTGATCATCTCATCTCCCAGTGGGAGTGTGTTTCATTTTCTGGTGACTGAGGGTGCTGGAGTATGTAAAATTCATCATGACACGTCTGCTCCGTATGGTGAGCACTGCATGTCAGTGATGTGTGCGCGAGTGGTACAGAAAATTTTGGGAAGGGCGCACGATCCGTGCCCAGGTCAGCCCCAATGAGCCATTCCCCTGATGTAAGGGGGCTGATTTATGGCCTTATCCATGGAGCTCAACAAATCATTTTAATAATTTTCGAATGGAATCATTCCATGGTCCTGTGGTGGTGTGTGTTCGGTTTTCATATGACTCCCCCCTCACATACAATGCATGATACAGGCACTTCATACAAAATATTTCTGTGATTGACATGAGAATTTTTGCAGCTATTTAGTCTGCTTCCTTAATGTCAGGCATTTGTGGTGCAATTTCAATTAGAATAGCAAATAAACAAGAAGGTTATGTCATGTTTGTAAGTGGTCATCCATCAAAGAAATTACTGATGATTCCATTATCATTTTGAAATATTGTGGAAATCTATTACTACTTTAACATATTTCTAACTCTGTCTTTTTGTGGTGTGTAGGCTATAAAATATGAAGTTTCATGGCCAGAAATGTCACAATAATGTATTCCGGGCTATTACGTAATGGTCAGATGGATTTGCATTAAAACCCAATGTTTTGTCCCAATGTGTATTGGACATTTTCAAGGGGGAGCATAGTTTCTTTCAGCACCCGATTCACACCCTGGCTCACCACTGACTGCAACAAAATTCCATAATTTTGAATTCAAAAACATAGTTGATTATCAAAACTGTTCGCATCAAAATTACCTTTATTATTTGTGAATCATGATAGGTAACATAAAACAAATGCAATCTATTTCTAGAAAAAACATAAAATTGCAAAACATCTGTTTGACAATCAGAGTGGGAAACACACCCAAATCAAATTAAGTATACCATTGTCAACCCAATATAATTATCATATTCCCATAAATAATTACCAATAGTTACTGCAAGTATTATTCACAACCCTTATGTTTCACAATTTTCTAGATTTACCATGTGTCAAAAGCATGTAAACAAAAACAAGAACAACAACCCTAGTCTGAACCCAGAGATTTTACGAAGTCTTTGACGTATCAATGCAGATGACATACTTAGTTGTCAGGGATGCACGAAAGTGGACCTGTGTTAAAGGGTCGCTCTATAAACTGTTGTCATCACTTAAATATGCAGATACTGTTATCAGTTGTGAAAGCATACCAGAATCTACAATTAAACCATTTGGTGGAAATTGACATCGTGGCCAAGATTATTTATTTAAAGGTGAAGATCCACTTAAACATAAAACCAGAACTTGTTTTTACAATCTTGCACAAGAAGAAGAATAAGAAGAAGTGGCCTGGGAGACTATCGTCAAAACTTCATCATCTAAGAGCTAAATACAATTAGGTCATATATGCCTTCTTCACTTTGTCCAAAGTTAGATACGTTAGGGTAGAATACAAGGACTAGAATTTGGTCATATCCAAAAGGTATTAGGACAGATGGATGAAGTGACATTAGAAGCTGTATTGGACCGTATCATTTGTGTGCTTTGTGGTGTTAGTATTTCAGATTTTTGAGGTGATTGTCCCTTTATTAGTGAGTAATTTTTAATTTCAGTAGTTACCGTATAAGCTGTCTATTTGTTTCTAGCTTTGAGCTGTCACTTACAGACTTGCAATTTGTTCATTTAGTTGAATTTTGTGTTTTGTCATTGCAGGTATTTACTGCACTGCAAAATTTCACACTCTGTCTGTATGTGCTGCTATGAGAGAAGATATGGCTGGTGTCATTCAATTTCTACAATTGCTTCTTTTGCTAACTGAGCATGTTAGGTGCTGCCAGTGTTGGGACCTTATGAAGTTGTCTTAAAGAGTTTCTCTTTGGACCAGGGCCCTCAATATATGGAGGTGTCACAAAGATACTGTTTAGAGATCTATTAGGAGAGTTTCCTGATTCAAGCAATCTAGGCACAATATAGCATTGGTGACTTACTGTTGGTCCTATCGCTACTTGCTTTGACTTTGTGCACATGCGACTTGTGTGAGTGATAGGTCTGCATTGGATTGGTATTCATTTTATCATGAAGTGTGTTGTTAATTTATGAAGTTCGGTGAGCCTTTGGGGGCTGTGAGTGTGTGTATGGGGTGGTGGTGGTAGTAGTTATAGTAGTAGTACTAGTACCAGTAATTTTCTGTGAAATGAGACCTGTAATTTATGTTCAATGAGTTTGGTATTATTTTTAGGATATTTATTGATGGGAGTTCTGGTTTGTGGTCTGGTATTGTTAGTTTCTGTGGTTTGAAGGTATTGTGTTTTACAGTTGGGGCATGTAAGTGAAGTGATAGTCGCAGTATTAGTTTTTATGGGTGAATGGGAGTGTCTTGTCTTCATTTAAAGTGTACAGATCATGCAAAATATGCTGTATGGTACTGAGTTTTTGAGTTTTGTGTTGGTTGATGGTACTGCAGGTTCCCTTTGACCTATACAAATCAACCACAATATTCGATTTCAATTGAGCGTTTTTCGCATTTTTTGGTTAGAAAGACGATTTCTTACTGTCGTATATTTAGTTTGTCACCACTAAAAACCCACTACTTCCTGTTATCCCGTTTGTTTCATTTTATTGCTGGAGTGAAATATTTCGCATGTTATTTACGTTCGTTCACGTCTGATACGAGCAATCTTGTGGTTGCCATTCTGAATATGGTCCAAACACAAGCGGCCGCCTTGATGTTGACGTCTTGAATCAAAGCAGGCAAGTGGGACCATTTCTTCCCTTCAATAAATTCTTTACAAAGAAATCTGTGTAGTGTCTCAAACGATAAACGACATTTCCCAGCTTTTACGACACACTTCGCACTGCTACTGCAGCAAACTGTAAAGTTGAAGCCACAGTTCAGCTCAACAAGTGCGACAACTGGAACTCAAAATGATACCTTGCGAAAAGACCTATATACACACACACACACACGCATATACAGGGCTATTACAAATGATTGAAGCGATTTCATAAATTCACTGTAGCTCCATTCATTGACATATGGTCACGACACACTACAGATACGTAGAAAAAGTCATAAAGTTTTGTTCGGCTGAAGCCGCACTTCAGGTTTCTGCCGCCAGAGCGCTCGAGAGCGCAGTGAGACAAAATGGCGACAGGAGCCGAGAAAGCGTATGTCGTACTTGAAATGCACTCACATCAGTCAGTCATAACAGTGCAACGACACTTCAGGACGAAGTTCAACAAAGATCCACCAACTGCTAACTCCATTCGGTGATGGTATGCGCAGTTTAAAGCTTCTGGATGCCTCTGTAAGGGGAAATCAACGGGTCAGCGTGCAGTGAGCGAAGAAACGTTTGAACGCGTGCAGGCAAGTTTCACGCGTAGCCCGCGGAAGTCGACGAATAAAGCAAGCGGGGAGCTAAACGTACCACAGCCGACAGTTTGGAAAATCTTACGGAAAAGGCTAAAGCAGAAGCCTTACTGTTTACAATTGCTACAATCCCTGACACCCGATGACAAAGTCAAACGCTTTGAATTTTCGGCGCGGTTGCAACAGCTCATGGAAGAGGATGCATTCAGTGCGAAACTTGTTTTCAGTGATGAAGCAACATTTTTTCTTAATGGTGAAGTGCACAGACACAATGTGCGAATCTGGGCGGTAGAGAATCCTCACGCATTCGTGCAGCAAATTCGCAATTCACCGATGGATCGGTCGTGGTGGAGATCATGATCAGCAATTCATGTCATGGCCTCCACGCTATATATATATATATTATATGTTCACCGCACTCACAGCGTCGAAAGCAATCAGCGAGAAGCGAATGGTTGTCATCATGTCTACACCCTGAGCCTGCTTTAAGTCTTCCATATTCATGGGAACAGCCTTCTCAGGCCATCCTGTTTCCTTGAGCAGAGCTCTGGTTTTCCTGTCCACTCTATTGCTGGGGTCGGTCTCTTGAGGACTGTAAGCAGGGTCCTCTAAAAGCTGACTGATCTTCTGGTCATAGTCGACCTTCAACAGTACGACTTCCGGTGCCTTCCGGTTTTATATATATATATATATATATTTCCTTCGATACTAATAGTATCAGCTGAACATTATTATAGTCTTGCAAGCGACGACAAAAAACTGACGACAGTAAAATTTGTACCCCATTCTACAATTGAGCTATATAAGTCAACTTGTTGTTGTTGTTGTGGTCTTCAGTCCTGAGACTGGTTTGATGCAGCTCAACTGAAGAATAGGATATTAGTGCTAGCGAAGGCGAAATATAGTGACATATCTAACATTTGTATTCTGTTCTTCAGTTGACCTCTGTAGGTAAATGGCATGTATGTCGCTGTTTTCGTCTACCTAGCACCTGTATCCCGTATTTCAGTTGACCTGTATACGTCAACTGAAGTATGCGATAGAAATTTTACGTATGTTGGTCTTTTCGCCTTCAGTAGTCGTTGCATAGAACCGAAAAAACCGTGATACTAGTACTAAGTAAGGGAAAAAGAGCAACGACTGCAAGATTTGTATTCTATACTGCAGCTGACGAACCCCTGCTTAACGCATAACAATGTAATACGACAAAGAAATACATCAAAATAGACAAATTCTGTACAACATGAAAATAAAAAAAACTAAACTTACCGTACGCAAACTCCTCCGCAAAAAAAACAAAAGCTTACCTTGAAAGACGTCAAGAAAAATCACACACCCACAAACACAAGAAAGACAATACCACGAAAAAACAGACATATACACATATATACAAATATACAAACCCAAAGGTTACATCAACGAAATGAAGTAAAATAATAAAAAAATATCCAAAGAAGAAATTTACCTAAGAAAATGAAGAATGATGGATCAATCCCAGAAAATCCAAATCAATATTTTAACCATCCCCACCAAACCCGCCCGTTTCCTTAATTATCAGTTACACTCCCCACCCGCCATCCCAACCTGAAATTAACTAACAAATTTAGGACGATACATTTGCCCAACACGTTTAAGGAAACACCTAAACGGGCAATATGTATCGGGTACATTATGTATATTCATCTGAATGGCTCTGTAGTGTCGAAGTGCGTCTTGTCCCCCTCTCTGCAACAGATTTTATGGCTGACCAATAACCTTCTATACTGTTTGTACAACCTCCAATTGATGAAGATCTGAATTCAGTATTAGGATTCACGACAAGATGCTGAAAATCCCTCTTTCCCAAATCCCTATATGAAGAAAAACCATCGGAAATAAGTACAGAACCCTCTGCAACATGATCTTCAATTAGTTTCAGCAACACTTCCTTCGTTCGATTAGGAACTCCTTTAGAAACTATATCATCACATTGTGGACCTGATACTACAGCCCCCCAAGCCCCTAATTCCACCGCAGATTACCCTACTGTTGTACCTGGTTTTGTCAAAATGAGACTCATCGATTTCGCCTATTACCCCCCCCCCCCCCAAAGACCCCATATACTTTATATATTCCCCACAAACTTCGCTATAAAACGAATATCAATCTAAAATGGTACGCTCACTCACACGACATTTATGCACACACAACACACAGTATACCTCAAACACCAACAGTATGTAATTTTTATTATATCCCTCAAGGCCAGCTTCGATTTCTCAAACCATGCTCCTCGTCTAATTGAGCGCCATAGTCGATCCTTGCTACAACTCCATATGAATAAATCGTGAGTACGACGAGCAGACACATATGTTCTCAGGCGCATATGTTCACCGCACTCACAGCGTCGAAAGCAATCAGCGAGAAGCGAATGGTTGTCATCATGTCTACACCCTGAGCCTGCTTTAAGTCTTCCATATTCATGGGAACAGCCTTCTCAGGCCATCCTGTTTCCTTGAGCAGAGCTCTGGTTTTCCTGTCCACTCTATTGCTGGGGTCGGTCTCTTGAGGACTGTAAGCAGGGTCCTCTAAAAGCTGACTGATCTTCTGGTTATAGTCGACCTTCAACAGTACGACAGTAGAGTTCCCCTTGCCTTCCGGTAACACTACTACGCTTTCATCTTCCCTGATGACCTGAGAAGGTTGTCAAGCAACTGAAAGCTAAGGCACCAGTACCACCTAGATTATATGGATTGCCCAAGATCCATAAAGAGGATATACCGTTGCGTCCTATCGTAAGCAATATTGGTGCAGCCACCTATCCTACAGCCACCCACCTTAAGAAGATGTTAGCACTGTATGTGGGAAAGTGCGTCCACCACATCCGTAACTCATCAGACTACGTGGAACGTCTCAAAAACCTATGAATATCTAACAAAGACATCATGGTCAGCTTCGATGTTGTGTCTCTGTTCACTAGTATACCACTTCAGGACACGCTTGATTTGATCAGTGAAAAATTTGGTGGAGCTGTGTTGGACATATTCAAGAATATCTTAACATCGACCTATTTCCTATGTGGAGGCCAATTTTATGAACATACTGAAGGAGTGGCGATGGGTAGTCCCTTATCTCCGGTAGTGGCAAACCTGTTTATGGAGTTATTCGAGGATGAGGCACTTACGACAGCTGTCTACAAGCCTACCTGTTTCTTTAGGTAGGTCGATGGCACGTTTGTCATCTGGCCACATGGTCGGGAAAAACTGCACGAGTTTCTTGAGCATCTGAACTCGAGACACCCTAGCATTAAGTTCACAATGGAACCAGAAAATAATGGTCAGCTTCCTTTCCTGGATGTCCTGGTGAAAAGGAAGACAGACGTCACATTAGGCCATAGTGTGTATATAAAAACTACACACACCGACTTATGCCTACAGGCTGACAGCTGCCATCATCTGGCACAGAAGAATGGGATGCTGAGAACACATGTTCACTGAGCCAAAACACTGTCCGACTCAGACAGCTTGGCAGCAGAGTTAGAACACCTACAGAAAGTGTTCGCAGACAACGGATACTCAACAAAGGACTTCCGCAAGGCGCTACATCCCTCCAGACGACCTGATACTGAGGGAGAAGAACACGAAGAGACCTGGAGGGTAACCTTTCTACCGTATTCAGGACCTATATCTGCTAAGATCAGCAGACTACTGAAAAAGCACAACATCAAGAGTGTGTTCTACCCACCAAACAAGATCAGGGCGCTTCTTGGAACGGTTAAGGATCATCTGGGATTGAGAAAACTTGGTATCTACCATATACCATGTGAATGCGGTATGTCTTACATTGGTCAGACCACCAGGACCACTGACATAAGATGTAAAGAGTACCAAAGACATACCAGGCTACAAGCCACTAAATCGGCAATAGCAGAACATTGCTTGGTACTTGAACACACAGACCCCCAAATTTTGGAATAGCGTCATCACTGAATCGATCGAAATCAAGATGACATAGAACTTGATAAACTGGGAAGCTGGATACCAACTCAGCACGGCGTGGAATCCGGCTTTGGACCTATTACAAAACAACGGAAGAAAACACAAGACCAGGAGAATGACAGGGGCGCGGGAGAAAGTCGGAACGGTCACCAACAGCAAACACAGCCTGTCGACAGCGCTAGGAACGCGCCTGGCGGCCATGAAACGGCCGCCACCGGGGAAAACAGCGGAAGCGGGCACTGACGAAGACGGAACATCTGGCGACCAACCGATACGGTCGAAGCGGGAGCGGACGGCGTAGGGAACGCCAGACACCGTCCAGACATAAATATGGGACAAGGTCAGCACCTGATGAAGACGCCGAGGTATGACGTCGAAATACTGTGTTAGAAACACGCAGACCACCGCCAGTACGCCCGATTCAACGATATGTCAAAACTGGACATTGTTCCCGGCACATTGTTAATTACTTCAGAGTACTGTACAAGAATATTCTGTAACTGTTGGCGCTCATCGTCGATCGAAGCTTTACATTCATTTATCTTACTGTTGATCGTCTGCACAACGTCGTCGTCAAATTCGTCAGGGATATTGTTACTATGGAAATACGTGTCTGTAAAGGGGTTCTGTGGCATCAAGGGATCACAAATTTAGCATTGGAGGGCAGCGCGGAGGGTAAAAATCGTAGAGAGAGACCAAGAGATGAATAGACTAAGCAGATTCAGAAAGGTGTAGGTTGCAGTAAGTACTGGGAGATGAAGAAGCTTGCATAGGATAGAGTAGCATGGAGAGCTGCATCAAAACAGTTTCAGGACTGAAGACCACAACAACAACAACAACACAAAGAATGTTGTATGCCAATTAGTATTCTTAGATGCTGGAACAACCCCCACTCTGGTAATATCTTGCACCTCAGCTGATAAAGAATTCTGAGAAAGTTACATATATTTGTTGCATATCGGCTTTCAATTTAAGCAATGACTTCCTAAAGTTGAGAACAGCGACATGTTCGACAAGGAAATCCATGCCAAGTATGACGTCGGTTGTTAAGAGAGGAACGATGTAGAAATTAGCATGAAATGTGTAATCAGCAAGTATAAAAGATAGATGGGTTTGCAGTTTCACACCTGCTCCCTTGTAGGAGGATGCGCCTCGATCTTTCATTTTACCAAGTGGAACAGTAGGACAGGTATTGTCGGCCCTACATTTTTGAAATTCTGTTTCACTTACCACCGTTACAGGTGAACTAAGAAATAAGTAATGCGATGAGAAATGTTAAGGAAGATGAAAACCTGATTGCCATGGGGACTGGAACGCGATTGTGGGTGAAGAACCGGAGGAAGGAATTGTTGGCATATATGGACTTGGAAGAAGAAATGAAAGAGGAGAACGACTTATCGAGTTCTGCTCGAGGAACCAATTAGTTGTTGCAAACACACTTTTCCAACATCACAAACGAAGAAGATACACATGGAAGTCACCTGGAGACCTGAGGAGACAACAGATTGATTACATTCTAGTGAAAGCACGTTTTAGGAACCAGATAAAAGATTGCAGGAGCTATCCATCTGTAGGCATAGGCAGTGGTCATAACCTGGTCCTGATGAAAAGTTCACTGAGATTCAAACGTTTGAAGAAGAAGCCAGTAAAACTCAAATGGGAACTAGAAATACTGAAAACTGAGGGACTGGCAAAGCGCTATGCTCATGAAACAGATAACCTAGCTAAGAATTTTCAGCATGGTGGAGTAAATGAAGACTGGGATCAAATTATGTCTGGTATCCAGGGTGTTGCAAAAAGGTACGGCCAAACTTTCAGGAAACATTCCTCACACACAAATAAAGAAAAGATGTTATGTGGACATGTGTCCGGAAAAGCTTAATTTCCATGTTAGAGCCCATTTTAGTTTCGTCAGTATGTACTGTACTTCCTCGATTCACAGCCAGTTGGCCCAATTGAAGGAAGGTAATGTTGACTTCGGTGGTTGTGTTGACATGCGACTCATGGCTCTACAGTACATCAAGCACATCAGTACGTAGCATCAACAGGTTAGTGTTCATCACGAACATGGTTTTGCAGTAAGTGCAATGTTTACAAATGCGGAGTTGGCAGATGCCCATTTGATGTATAGATTAGCACGGGGCAATAGCCGTGGCGCGGTACGTTTGTATCGAGACAGATTTCCAGAACGAAGGTGTCCCGACAGGAAGACGTTCGAAGCAATTGATCGGCTTCTTAGGGAGCACAGAACATTCCAGCCTATGACTCGCGACTGGGGAAGACCTAGAACGACGAGGACACCTGCAATGGACGAGGCAATTCTTCGTGCAGTTGACGATAACCCTAATGTCAGCGTCAGAGAAGTTGCTGCTGTACAAGGTAACGTTGACCACGTCACTGTATGGAGAGTGGTACGGAGAACCAGTTGTTTCCGTACCATGTACAGCGTGTGCAGGCACTATCAGCAGCTGATTAGCCTCCACGGGTACACTTCTGCGAATGTGTCAATCCTCATTTCAGTGGAAATGTTCTCTTTACGGATGAGGCTTCGTTCCAACGTGATCAAATTGTAAATTTTCACAATCAACATGTGTGGGCTGACGAGAATCCGCGCGCAATTGTGCAATCACGTCATCAACACAGATTTTCTGTGAACGTTTAGGCAGGCATTGTTGGTGATGTCTTGATTGTGTTTTTCCACCTACGCTCAATGGAGCACATTATCATGATTTCATACGCGATACTCTACCTGTGCTGCTAGAACATGTGCCTTTACGAGTACGACACAACATGTGGTTCATGCACGATGGAGCTCCTGCACATTTCAGTCGAAGTGTTCGTACGCTTCTCAACAACAGATTCGGTGACCGATGGATTGGTAGAGGCGGACCAATTCCACGGCCTCCACGCTCTCCTCACCTCAACCCTCTTGACTTTCATTTATGGGGGCATTTGAAAGCTCTTGTCTATGGAACTCCTGTACCAAATGTAGAGACTCTTCGTGCTCGTATTGTGGACGGCTGTGATACAATACGCCATTCTCCAGGGCTGCATCAGCGCATCAGGGATTCCATGGGACGGAGGGTGGGTGCATGTATCCTCGCTAACGGAGGACATTTTGAACATTTCCTGTAACAAAGTGTTTGAAGTCACGCTGGTACGTTCTGTTGCTGTGTGTTTCCATTCCATGATTAATGTGATTTGAAGAGAAGTAATGAAATGAGCTCTGACATGGAAAGTAAGCTTTTCCGGACACATGTCCACATAACATACACTCCTGGAAATTGAAATAAGAACACCGTGAATTCATTGTCCCAGGAAGGGGAAACTTTATTGACACATTCCTGGGGTCAGATACATCACATGATCACACTGACAGAACCACAGACACATAGACACAGGCAACAGAGCATGCACAATGTCGGCACTAGTACAGTGTATATCCACCTTTCGCAGCAATGCAGGCTGCTATTCTCCCATGGAGACGATCGTAGAGATGCTGGATGTAGTCCTGTGGAACGGCTTGCCATGCCATTTCCACCTGGCGCCTCAGTTGGACCAGCGTTCGTGCTGGACGTGCAGACCGCGTGAGACGACGCTTCATCCAGTCCCAAACATGCTCAATGGGGGACAGATCCGGAGATCTTGCTGGCCAGGGTAGTTGACTTACACCTTCTAGAGCACGTTGGGTGGCACGGGATACATGCGGACGTGCATTGTCCTGTTGGAACATCAAGTTCCCTTGCCGGTCTAGAACGATGGGTTCGATGACGGTTTGGATGTACCGTGCACTATTCAGTGTCCCCTCGACGATCACCAGTGGTGTACGGCCAGTGTAGGAGATCGCTCCCCACACCACGATGCCGGGTGTTGGCCCTGTGTGCCTCGGTCGTATGCAGTCCTGATTGTGGCGCTCACCTGCACGGCGCCAAACACGCATACGACCATCATTGGCAGCAAGGCAGAAGCGATTCTCATCGCTGAAGACGACACGTCTCCATTCGACCCTCCATTCACGCCTGTCGCGACACCACTGGAGGCGGGCTGCACGATGTTGGGGCGTGAGCGGAAGACGGCCTAACGGTGTGCGGGACCGTAGCCCAGCTTCATGGAGACGGTTGCGAATGGTCCTTGCCGATACCCCAGGAGCAACAGTGTCCCTAATTTGCTGGGAAGTGGCGGTGCGGTCCCCTACGGCACTGCGTAGGATCCTATGGTCTTGGCGTGCATCCGTGCGTCGCTGCGGTCCGGTCCCAGGTCGACGGGCACGTGCACCTTCCGCCGACCACTGGCGACAACATCGATGTACTGTGGAGACCTCACGCCCCACGTGTTGAGCAATTCGGCGGTACGTCCACCCGGCCTCCCGCATGCCCACTATACGCCCTCGCTCAAAGTCCGTCAACTGCACATACGGTTCACGTCCACGCTGTCGCGGCATG
This sequence comes from Schistocerca piceifrons, assembly GCF_021461385.2. NCBI lineage: Eukaryota > Metazoa > Arthropoda > Insecta > Orthoptera > Acrididae > Schistocerca > Schistocerca piceifrons. The sequence continues at coordinate 215,241,442 of NC_060144.1, read as the reverse complement.
CTACCAGTTTTAAAGACTGCGATGGAGCTCCGTATGCCACGGCAAACTGGCTGACACTGACGGCGGCGGTGCACAAATGCTGCACAGCTAGCTCCATTCGACGGCCAACACCGCGGTTCCTGGTGTGTCCGCTGTGCCGTGCGTGTGATCATTGCTTGTACAGCCCTCTCGCAGTGTCCAGAGCAAGTATGGTGGGTCTGACACACCGGTGTCAATGTGTTCTTTTTTCCATTTCCAGGAGTGTATTTTCTTTCTTTGTGTGTGAGGAATGTTTCCTGAAAGTTGGCCGTACCTTTTTGTAACACCCTGTATACAAAGCAACAGAAAAGATAGTTGGAAGAACTGAACTCAAAAACAAGAGGAAATGGATTACAGCAGATATTATTGAGCTTATAGAAAACAGGAGATTATACAAAAATGCATCTGATGTAAAAGGAAAAGCTGAATACAGAAGACTAAGGAATTTAGTTAATAGAGAAGCTAGGAAAGCAAAAGAAAATTTTCTTGAAGAAATGTCACAAAATATGCAAAACAGAAGAACTGATTTAGCCTACAGAACAGCAAATCAATTTTTTAACAAACGTAAAACAACACTCTCAGGCACAATAGAAAATAAAGAGGGGAAAATGCTGTTTGGTGAAGACATGGTGAAAAGATGGAAAGAATACATAGAGGAGTTGTATGCCGGAACACCTCTTTCGGAAGAAGTAATAGGAAGAGAAGAGCAAGTAGACGAAGATGACAAGGGAGGTGGCATTCTGCAGGAAGAATTTGACAGAGCTCTAAAAGAAATACAGGACAACAAAGCAACGGGTATTGATGACATCCCTGCAGAACTAATAAAGAATGCTGGTGATAGCATGAAAATGATGCTGCTTAAACTTATTAGGTCCATCTATAACACAGGAGAGATACCGACAGACTTCCAGAAATGTATCACTGTTCCTATACAAAAGAAGGCAGCAGCTACAAAATGCGAACAGTACCGAACTCTAAGCCTAATATCACACGCATCAAAAATTCTCATAAAAATAGTTCTGAAGAGAATTGAAGAGAAGGTGGAGGATATGCTGAGTGAAGATCAGTTTGGCTTCGGAAGGGGATTGGGAAGAAGAGAGGCGATTCTGGCACTGAGACTCGTTATCGAGAAGCAATTACAGAAAAATAAAACAATTTATATTGCCTTTCTAGACATGGAAAAGGCATTTGAAACGTTATCTGGCAAGAGATGTTCAGATTGCTGAGAAAAAGTGAAATAAAGTACAAAGACGTCCGTGTGATACTCAGCTTCTATAAGAATGAGGTGGCAGTGATTAGGAACTGTCACCAGGAACAAGAAGCAAATATTAGAAGAGGGGTAAGGCAAGGATGTGCTCTCTCTCCTCTTATATTCAATGCTTACATCCAGGAAACTATAGACCAAGTTCGAGAAACTACTGAGGTGGGGATCAAAATTAATGGACAGAAGATAGACATGCTACGTTATGCAGATGATATTGCTATAGTCACGGTGACAAAAGAAGATCTAGAGGAAGTCCTCAGAACAATGGAAAAAATTCTATGCAATCAGTATGGAATGAGAATTAACAAGAAAACGACTAAAGTGATGGTATGCAGTACAGGAGCAGAATATGAACCTTTGAGAATGAGAATAGGAAGAGAGGAGCTGGAAGTGATAGAGGAATTTACTTACCTGGGAAGCAAAATCACAAGAGATGGTAGAGGTCGGAAAGAAACTGCGACCAGAATACAAAAGACCAAAATTGCATTTAATCGGAGAAGGAACTTAAAAAAAATGGTTCAAATGGCTCTGAGCACTATGTGACTTAACATCTATGGTCATCAGTCCCCTAGAACTTACAACTACTTAAACCTAACTAACCTAAGGACATCACACAACACCCAGTCATCACGAGGCAGAGAAAATCCCCGACCCCGCCGGGAATCGAACCCGGGAACCCGAGAAGGAACTTACTCACCAGCAACAACATGAGTGTGAAAATAAGGAAACATATCATGAAAAGTTTCGTTTGGAGTGTGGCCCTATACGGATGTGAAACTTGGGCAATTGGAAGAGAAGAGAGAAGATGGCTAGAGGCCCTGGAGGTGTGGTGCTATAGAAGGATGATGAAGATCAGCTGGAGAGACAAAGTAACAAATGAAGAGGTGCTTAGAAGAGTACAGGAAACCAGATCTCTGTGGAGGCACATCCAGACAAGAAGAGGCAAGCTTGTAGGGCACATCCTACGACACAACAACATCATTGGAACAATAGCAGTAGGAGCTATTGAGGAAAGGAATCGGCGGGAGCGACCAAGGATATCATACATGCGACAGATCATGAATGATGTTGGATGTAAGACATACGTGGAAATGAAGAGGAAGGCAGACAGAAGAGAGGAATGGCGCTCTGCTGCAAACCAACCTCAGGGTTGAATACTAAAAGAAGAAGACAGGTGAACCAGAGTCGATTACTGCAGAAAATAAATACAAGCCGATTTTAATTTCAACTGTGGGATGAGAAATATTCTTTTGAGTCTGGTGTCTCTCTTGTAATAGTGTGTTCCTAATGTCGTCGAAAGTTATGACGCTTTGCTCAACGGTATCACGAGTAGCAGAATGACAATGTGCGTTTTCCGATTGAACAGCGTCGGTAGTTTGTAGTCATGCATTACTAGCGGGCTGATTGGTGGCAGAAGATTGCTGTGATGGTTCAATTATATATGCCGTACGGTTGCTTTGGTCTGCAGAATGCCGCGGTCGATGGAAACAAACATTAGGTTCATTAAGAATGAACTGAGGCTGATTGTGATGAAAGTTGCTGTTGTCAAAATTAATTTAAAATTCTTGATTATTCCCTTCATGCTTGTGGTGAAAATTTCTGTGCTGTTGATCGTTTCGATGTGACTGCTACCATTGGTTTTTGTGGGAGAATTTTTTCCCCTGCGGTTGCGTAAGATTGCTAGACTGGGCTGTACTGGCAAAGCTGGGCGGTGGCACATTGACCTTCGGTTGGGCTTGTAGACCGTATTGTTGTTGAATATTTCCGTACTGCTGCGGCTGCGGCAAGAATTGCGGATGGAAACTATTATTGTTGGCGTCAGAATTCTGATATTGTTGCTGCTGCTGAATACACTCGTTATCAAACTGTTGTCTCTTATTATCATGCCCATAAAATCGTTATGGGAATCAAATCTTTTATGTCTCTTGTTATGGAATGGGCGGGCTTGCTCGTTGTAACCAAATGAGTTATTCCGCCGATTGCCGTTATTTAAGTTCTTATTGACAAATCAGTAGTGCGATTGCTGAATTTTTAATAATTGTAATACGTCTGTGAATGCTGAAATACTTTCTTTTTGCTGTACAGTGAGAAGGTAAACTCGTAATGAAGATGGAAGTTTTGAGATGCATAATTGCAGATTGGCTATACGGTTCGGTGAGGTACTGGTTTTGTTGGACTGTATACTCAAAAAACTGCGTGATAGTTGGAAAACCGGTGTTCAAAAGTGAGTGAACTGATTAGTTGGTCTTTAATGCTTCGCTCAGTCGTTTCCGATCAATACACAGATAGAAAAGCATTTTGAGACTCTTCGACGCCGAGACATTGCCTTGCTATGGGTCTCATACGCATCGAAGGTTTCTCCCTCTAAAAAGCTACAGATAAATTCGAGCTTGTGTGTCACTGGCCAGCTTGGTGGCAGCAAAAATGAAAATTGCTGCCCCCTATCAAGGGGATGCAGATCTGTGCCGTTATTTCTAAATACCTTGAATTTCTTTACAGATAGGAAATGTTTACGGTCGAATCCTTCGTGTTGTAGTTTTTGAGAAGGTTCGGCGGCGTAAAAAAATGATTGTGTGACAACTGGTTTGCATTAATGTCACGCGCTCTTGGTAGTCTGCTCATATTATTATGAGGTTGAAAAGTAGGTGACTGTAAGGTGGTACCTCATCTACGTGGCCGCAACAAAATCGGAAAGAGCAATAAAAAATTACTTGTATTGGATCAATATTCCTATAATGCTACGATACAAATAATCCACCAATTTAAAAAGTAGAAGCGAAGTCCAAAAATAAGTGCAACGCCTAACCTGTAGACCTGTAGCCCAGGCCACGTGTTCTATCCATATGTAGACTGAAGCGCCAAAGAAACTGGTATAGGCGTGTGTATTCAAATACAGAGGTATGTAAATAGCAGAATAGGGCGCTGCGGTCGGCAACGCCTATATAAGATAACAAGTGTCTGACGCATTTGTTAGCGACAATGCCACTGCTGCTACAATGGCAGATGGTCAAGATTTAAGTGAGTTATAACGTAGTGTTACAGTACGAGCGATGGGACACAGTATGTCCGAGGTAGCGATGAAGTGGGGATTTTCCAGTAAGACCATTTCATGAGTGTACCGTGAACATCAGGAATCTGGTAAAACATCAAGTCTCTGACATTATAGCAGCCGGGAAAAGATCCTCCAAGAACGGAACAAACGACGAAAGAAGAGAATCGTTCAACGTGACAGTAACGCAACCGTTCCGCAAACTGCTGCAGATTTCAATGCTGAGCCATCAACACGTCTCAGTGTGCGAATCATTCAACGAAACACTGTCAATATGGGCTCTCGGAGCCGAAAGCCCAGTCGTGTACTCTTGATGACTGCACGAACAAAGCTTTACGCCTCGCCTGGGGACGTCAACACCGACATTGGACTGTTGATGACTGGAAACTTGTTGCCTGGTCGGACGAGTCTCGTTTCAAATTGTTGTCGAGCGGATGGACGTTTACGGGTATGGAGACAACCTCATTAATCCATGGATCCTGCATGTCAGCAGGAGATTGTTCAAGGTGGCGGAGGCTCTGCAATGGTGTGGGGCGCTTGAAGTTGGAGTGATGTGGGACCCCTGATACGTCCAGGTACGGCTCTGACAGGTGACACGTACGTAAGTACTGTGTCTGATACCTTGCATCCATTCATGTCTATTGTGCATTCCGGCGGACTTGGGCAATTCCATCACGACAATGCCACATCCCATAGGTCCAGAACTTCTACAGATTGGCTCCAGAAACACTCTTTTGAGTTTAAACATTTCTGCTGGCCACCAAACTGCTCAGAGCATATCTGAGATGCCTTGTGTGCTATTCAGAAGAGATCTTCACCGTCTCGTACTGTTACGGGTTTATGGACAGCCCTGCAGGATGTCAATTCCCTCCAGCACTACTTCAGACGTTAGTCGAGTCCATGCCACGCCTCGTGTTGCGGCACTTCTTCGTGCTCACAGGGGACCTACACGATATTAGGCAGGTGTACCTGTTTCTTTGGCTCTTCGGTGTAGAACTAAAATTCATAATGTACACAGTTGTCAAAATTGGCTTGAAGTGCCTGTATTATGCACTCATATATTGAAGGGCGGCGCGGTGTAGCCGCGTGGTGTAAGTCGCGTTCGCCACAGTACGCGCGGCTCCCCCCGGATCATCCCCCCCCTCCACCATTGGAGGTTCGGGCATGGGTGTGTGTGTTGTCCTTAGCGTAAGTTAGTTTAAGCTAGGTTAAGTAGTTTGTAAGCCTAGGGACCGATGACCTCAGAAGTTTGGTCCCATAGGAACTTATCACAAATTTTCATATAGAGTGAAGGAACCTTGCTCCCTGAAAACGTTCATGCGCGTAGTCTTTCCCATACAGTGTGTCTGATCGTTATGAAATTTACCGACTAAAAATGCCTTATTGTTCGACTGAGTAAACAGAAAGAAGGTTCAAGTAAATTAGTTTTATAAAACGATAACGCAAGGGAATAATGGACCGAACAGTGTACAGTATTTTTTTGCACAATCCTTCCAAATCAGCAAACACTTTCATCCTGCATCACAGATGATGTTACCGCCATCAAGAAGAAGTACATTGTATCTCTTGGCTGCCATTCTTCTAGACACCGCCAAAAGCAGTGGCCAAATGTTACCTCGCCTCACCATTACATGAGGAGGTGATATAGACCCCTTCCTCTGAGCACTATGGGACTTAACATCTTAGGTCATCAGTCGCCTAGAACTTGGAACTAATTAAACCTAACTAACCTAAGGACATCACACACATCCATGCCCGAGGCAGGATTCGAACCTGCGACCGTAGCAGTCCCGCGGTTCCGGACTGCAGCGCCAGAACCGCACGGCCACTGCGGCCGGCAGACCCCTTCCTCACTTATATTCACCGAAAGTCCGTAGACTACAATCAAGCTCATCACTAAATGCCCTCTGCTTTCAGTCTGATAGATAAACACTGTCACCACGGGAATCCAGTAAAACTGGGGACAAAAGTCTGTTAGTATAACATAACACTTTCATCACTGATCTCTATATAGGCAGTCCATGCAGCCGATTTAGGCCAACCATACGGCCGCGTTTCGGTAACATGTGTCAAACAGGAATCATCAATGGAGATAAATTTTATTTGATCGTTAATTGACAATTCAGGTGCAGTAAACGAGCTCTCTGATGTGTCACTGAAAAATGTAAGTAAAGTAACAATTAAATATAAACAGATGTTTGAGAAATAACATAAACTAGTGTAAGATGTTACACATAAAAATTAGATGCGTGTAACCGGAAGAAGGCAAGATCACGTCAGCTGCATTAGGACCAAGCCCAGTAAAGCAGTTGGTAAAGTGAATCGGTTAATTTCTTCAAATACGAGGGTGAGTCAAATGAAAACCTTAAATATTTTTTAAATATTATTTATTGTGCAGAAGTGGTACAAAGCTGTATCACTTTTCAACATTATCTCCCCCACGCTCAATGCAAGTCCTCCAGCGCTTACAAAGTGCATAAATTCTTTAAGAAAAAAATTCTTTTGGTAGACCACGCAACCACTCATGCACCATGACTAATCGGTAAACATGCTGCAATGTAGTGTCACTCGGCGGTTTTCCTTCACTATGGCTTCAACTGCTGCAATGTTCTGTGGAGTCACAAATCGTTGTGCCTGACCTGGATGAGGAGCAACTTCCACTCAAGTCACACCATTAGCGAACTTCCTACTCCATTCATAGACTTGCTGCTGTGACAAACATGCAGCACCGTACTGAACCTTCATTCGTCGATGAATTTCAATAGGTTTCACACCTTCACTACCCAAAAACCGAATAACAGAACGCTGTTCTTCCCTGGTGCAAGTCGCAAGTGGGGCGGCCATCTTTATACTGATCTGTGACGGTATGTGTGCATCTGCACTATGCTGCCACCTAAAGGCCATTCTGCACGCTGTTTGTAACACGCTTACCAACTTACAGGATAACGGCGCGAAATTTCGATTTGTTATTACAAATTTAAGGTTTTCATTTAACTCACCCTCGTATTTCTTCTGTATATAATAATAGAAAATACATAAATATGTTCATTTCTTCATACTCTCCTCTCAATATCTGTGGCGAAATAGTATGAAATAGACTATAAAGTGTAATCGATAACACCAACAGGCAGTAATGGTAATAACTGACAACCTGGTGTATAAGCACTGATCAAAAAGTTTCCGTTCGAGTGTGTTGTTGCGGCGTGTATGCAACATAGCACGACTACGATGCGGGTGTATAAGCACCGACATGTAAGCATGTGCCAGTCGTATCTTTCCAACGTGTGTGCCGTAAAGCCGGCCGCTGTGACCGAGCGGTTGTAGGCGCTTCAGTCCGGAACCACGCAGTTGTTACGGTCGCAGGTTCAAATCCTGCCTCGGGCATGGATGTGTGTGATGTCCTTAGGTTAGTTAGGTTTAAGTAGTTCCAAGTCTAGGGGACTGATGATCTCAGATGTTAAGTCCCATAGAGCTTAGAGCCATTTGAATTCGTGCGGTAAATGCGAAAACATGAACATGGTGACGTTATTACCAAATGCGCCTAAACAGGACCAGCGTGCTGTTGTTTCTTTCTAGGCTGCCGAAGGAAAACACCAGTAGAAATCTAATGGAGAACGAAGTCTGTCGAAAAGGACCGTCGCCTTTCGACACAAGATGGCGGTCGATCTGGGAGGCCAGCCTCATCCGTTACGGACAAGTGGGAGACACTCGAGCACCCGCCCTGTAGTTCTGGACTCTCTGCAAGCGTGTGTCATGCCTTCAGACCCGTAAAAAAAGGTCTTGAAGGGTCGGCGGTTCCCGTCGGACGAGGATGTGCAGCAGGCAGTTACGGACTTCTTTACGCAGCAGGAGAATTGTTTCACTAAACCGGTATCTTCAACCTGGTTTGTCGGTTGGAAGATTGCCTCGATGCTCACGGCGACTTCTCTGGGCTGTACGGCCTTCGAACGGAAACTTCTCATAGCCCCTTATCAATAATGTCATCCACGAATAATGTAACACTTTTGGCCGTATTCATACTCTTTGGAAGCCATACTGTCGGAATATCTTTGTATCATATCTTGAGCTCACAAACAGCCTGTAATCTCCCCACGGAAAATTACCCTCTACCACGCAATAATTAATAATGGTCAATCAAATCATCCACATTTATTCACTTTTGAAAAGTATCTGATCGGATTTTCTAGTAATATATGCGCCGACAGCTCGTCGACGCCAAGGTATTTTTCTAGTACGTTTATTCTTTGGAATAACACAGATACATATATGTATTCTCCATGGTTATTATAGACGGGTAAGAAGGACAGCTTCGGAAATATCTGTTGGAAGATTGACGGGCTTCTAAAAGAGACACATTTGCTTTTCTTCTCGCTAAAGCGAGCTATTAACGTTTGTGCCACTAGCGGGTTATTTGAAGAGAGAGAAAGACTGTAAACGCAAATTAAGTAAGACTTGGAATCAACAGAAAACGGAACATGTAATGGAGATGGATTGAATATACAATTTTCCTCAGAAATAAGGTTTGTGACCCTTTTATTCTAGAGTGAATGACGAATGAGTTCTTTGTCTGAATCATTGACGATCGCCTTGGCCCTGTAATTAGTGGGGAAGTTTCAGCTGTGACGAAGAGAGCCTGCAGTCACCGAGTTTTTATAAAATCGTCCAAAAAGGCTTCGTCCACATCTGAAATTCTAAATCTGTCGTAAAATGAACGAATTGTTCAAACGATCGATTTTCCCAACTGAATGCAGCGCTTAACAATAATAGCAAACGTAAAGATCTTTTCCAGCAAGCCAGCCGCTGAATATTAAGACGAAGGGCTCCACCAGAGATTCTATTGGGCTGATTTCTCGTAAATGAAACATTATATTTGAAACTGTACATAGATAAAGGACTGAGAGAGAGAGAGAGAGAGCGAATGAAATTCGAGAAAATACTCAGAATCCTCCATTAGTATAATTGTTTGCCTGTCTTATCACGGATCAGCCTAAAGATAAAACAGGAGGCCCTAACTTTATTGTACCGATTTATGTGTGAGAGTGAAGGGGTAATAAAGGCGACAGATACACCTCTGTACAGACAAAACATTACACCAAGTTAGCGGCAAGCTGCATTCACATATATTCATCAGTCAGTAATATAGATATAAATATATTCTCCCAATAACATTATATAATTCATTATAATGGCCAATCTGTGACAGGACACGTTTTTGGACGTTGTTAAAATAATTTTGTTCTCTGTCTCATGTGAACTACGACGAGCCAACTTAACTGACGCTTGGAAAAGAGAGGAAATACTCGCAGTCAAATTAAGTGGATCTACAAATAAGAACATAAGACAAGCCGCTGGGCGCAGAGAAAAGGCCAGATCTATAATTTTATTATTAAAGCCTGCTAGTATAGATGAAGTATACGCTTTTCTGTTTAGTATTATTGGATATTTGAACATTGATTAATTGTGTTCATGCTAGATGTAGTTTGATTGACCTGCCCCAGTTGCATTTATCTGTATAAGTACAGTAAGAAAGTAGCCACAGAAGTACTCTTGTGTGAAGGGAGACGTATATATGTATAGTGACAGTAGAACATTTATATGGTTTTAACTAGGGCAATATTTAAGATCAGTCAAGCAGAGCAGAGCAGCACGCAACAGCCTTCAGCTGTTAGCACTGATAATAATGATGTAGTAAGAAGTGTTGTAGAACCGATCGCTACAGATAGCGCAATAGAACGCCCGGTAGACACGGCTGGAGATGTAACAGCAAGTACGCAACATGGATTAGATCCATTAGTAATTATCATGAGACAGATGCAGATGATAACCGAGAGCATGAATAATCTGAAAACTGACATTAATGCGAAATTCGCCTCAGTTACTGAAGGGCAAAATGATTTGAATACGAAATTAGCCTCAGTTACTGAAGGGCAGGAAAATTTGAAAATCGACATTAACGCGAAGTTAGCCTCAGTTACTGAAGGGCAGGAAAATCTGAAAGATGAGATTAAGCAGCAGTTACAAGACAGTTTTTCCGAATTAGAGCAGCGGATAGAGACGAAGACCAAGGAACTCAAAGATCAGGCCGAAGAGACGGAACGAAAATTAACTGCACAAATAGAATTGGTGAAAGCTCGATGTGAGGAATCTACTCACCGCGTACGTGTAGAAATGAAGGAGTATGTGGCTATTAAGATAGATACCGTACGGGAACAGGTGGAAATGGTTCCGCAATTAGTACAAAAGCAAGATGCCATGTCATGTGCAATTGCGCAACTTCCTGAATTGGCACGTACGCAGACTAACCTAAAGGAAAGTGTTGAACATCTGACAGAACGTCAAGACGTTATAGACCACCAAATTAATGTATTAACGGGTAAATTATCCGAAACCACATTAGAAAACAAAAGGCTAATGTGTGAAAACGTTGAGCAAAATGTTAAAGCAGTATTCCAGAGTTTATCTGGCAAACAGGAAGAGAGTTTGTTTGCGAAAGGACTTGAGGAAGTGCGACAGCAGTTAGGTACTGATTTAGAGCATTGGAAACAAACGATAGAAGAGTCGATGCACGTTTCACAACAAGGCTCAGAACAAATGAATACAGGCCAGCAGCAGAAGTTGGCAGCGACTATAGAGCCAGTTACTGCACATTCGCATACGATACCGACTCGTGTAAGTAACTCAAACATTAAATTGCCACGAGCTAGTTGTTCGCGTGAAGTCTTATCTAACGGAGATTACGAAAGCCTTTGCCATGCCGAAGAAAAAATGATAAAGCATCGGCAATTCCAGATTTTTAACACTGACAAAAGGGGGGTCCATCCAATTGTTTTTATTCGAAGTTTCAGAGGAGTGCTACCCAGAAATTGGTCGGAGTGGCAGAAGATCAGTTTCGTTACAGGATATATACAAGGTTCGGGGGCGATCTGGGCCTCGGACATGACTTCTGTTTGCTCGACATATGACGATTTTGAGAAGGCGTTTTTAGCAAAGTTCTGGTCAGAAGGGGTACAGGAACGCCTAAGGCAGGAGGTGCTCTACCCAGAGGCTTTCTCCTTTTCAAAAGGAAGCTTTAGGAAGTATTTTGAAAAATATATAAATAAAACTAGATACTGGGACAGACCTATGCCCTTGCCAGACATAATAAACATACTTAAGGCAAGACTACCAACTAGCATCCGGAATCAATTAATTTACGGCAACGATAAAGACTTGGAGCCGTTCCTCACGACGTTAGACCATATAGATATTATCGAAGAGAACAACCAGAAAGCCCGTAATAACAGATTCCAATATAGGGAGATAGAACCTCCGCCAAATGGTAGGCAAGGGAATGCACAGAGATCGTTAAATAGTGGAGAAACCCCTCAAAATCTCAATAGTAATACCGGCAATAGTCTTGCGAGGGGCTATCCAAGGAACAACAGGAATGGGAAAAGATACAATCCCGTGTGGGGGAACGAAAGGAATTTCAGACCTCAAGCCTGGAACAATAACAGTAATAGAAAGTGGAATCAACCGGGGGGAATGAACTCAAATAACCAACATCAGTGGGGATGGACATCTGCGAATCAACCGGCAATTACCGAAGTGACGGACGATGTCAACCACCAGGTGAATCAAAATCCAACAAACTTGTAAGGACCCACTCGTGCCCCGGAGGAGCGGTCAACAATTGGTTGAGGGGCAACAGGATATGTGTACCCATGCTAACGTATATGATGGACGATTACTGGCAGATGAATTGACCGAGGACTTAAAACCCCAAGATGAGGATAAGGAACAGGTGGCAGTAGCCGAAGTGCAAGTCATTTTGGAGACTGTACCTATAGTGGCGGTTTTAGACACAGCTGCAACCACAAATGTTATTTCGGAGGCTCTATTCAACAAGATCAGAAATATAAGACGAGTACCAATTTTTCCAGTTCAAAATTGCAGAATAATAGGCGCAGTTGGGGCTAGATCGGCTAATGTAAAAGTGCAGTCACTACTTAGTGTACAAGTCGGAAATGTAGCAATATTAAGCACATTCCTTGTTGTGAAAAATTTGGTGGTAGACTGCATCATCGGAGTCGATAGCCTACGTCAATACGGATGCAGAATAGATTTTAAAACAGGAAAAATTTGGTTGAATGTAAATAAACAAGAAATTGAGTTGGACTTGTTGAAAAAAGAAAGCCTTACCAGAAAATATAATAGTGGGATCAGTGTGCAAGTAATCAGGACGGCACAAAATTCTAAACAGCACGTAATTAATGAGTTCCAAGTCAAAGGAGATTTCGGTCAATTAGTGTATGAGAAGTTAAATGAATCCGACTGCATTATTGAAGATCAGAAGAAGCAGCTCAAAGAATTATTATTAGCGTATGAAAACGTGTTTGATGAAAGGCCAGGAGTTATTAAGGGATACATATGCCATCTCTACGTTAAGCCGCACGAAACGTATTGTAGAACTTTCTATCCTGTTCCCTGGAGGTTAAAGGCTCAAGTTCAAAAAGAAATAGAACGCATGTTGAAATGGGGTTTGATCGAACCCTCTACAAGCCCATACCGCTCCCCATTGTTGGTCGTGCCAAAAGCAAATGGGACTGTGAGACTGGTACTCGACGCCAGAGAAATAAATAAAATCATAATTCCAGTGAGAACACATCCGGAAAACATAGACGAACTTATACAACGGTTCCAGGATGTCCAATATTTGACGAGCATTGATTTGCGGAGTTCTTATTGGCAAGTCAAGCTGGATGAGTTATCAAGGAAATATACGGCTTTCATTTATTCCGGAAGAAGTTACCAATTTACTGTAGTTCCTTTCGGACTCAACATTAGTGCTGGAATCTTTATAGCAGCTCTAGATTATGCACTAGGCCCAGAACTAAGAAGCAGGATAACAGTGTTTGTTGATGATTTGCTTATAGCATCGAAGACTTGGGAGGAGCATATTACCTTACTGAGTCGGGTGTTGGACGTGTTCAAAACCATGGGAATAACTGCTAACCTACAGAAATCCCATTTTGCACTAAACAGAATCAAGTTCCTGGGGCATATAATTGACGCAAAGGGAATTTTACCAACCAAGGAGAAGCTAATTGCGATTAGTAAGTTTCCAACACCCAGAAATAGGAGGCAATTAAAAGGGTTTATGGGTCTTGCATCATTTTTTAGAAGATTTATAACAAATCAGGCCATGAACGCAGCAGCTCTAAATAGTTTGCTGAAGAAGGATGTGCCCTGGCTCTGGACATTAGAGTGTCAAGAAGCATTCGAAGAGATAAAGAAGCAATTAGTAAATGCACCGCTTTTGTACCATCCGGACATGCAAGAAGAATTTTACTTGTCAACAGATTCGTCGAATGTGGGTCTTGGAGCGTGCCTTTTCCAAGTACGCAAGATAAATGGACAACTTACCTTCTGTCCTATTGCGTTTGCTAGTCGTGTTTTGTCCAACTGTGAACGAACTTACACGACGACAGAATTAGAGGCTCTTGCGGTCGTCTGGGGATTTAAAAAATTTCATTATTATCTATATGGGTCAAAGACTATCGTATATTGCGATCATCAATCATTAACGTTTTTACAAACGTGTAAACTGTCACACCCCAGACTGGCTAGATGGACTCTCGCTTTGCAACAATACCAATTTAAGATCGTACATGTCTCAGGGCAGCAAAACATTATTGCTGACGCTCTATCAAGGTCACCGCAGGGTTTAACCAAAGAGATTGAAGTAAATAATAACTCAGAATTCCCTGTATTGCTGCTGCAGGAAAATCCATTTAAGACGTACTACGTCAATTTGTGTGCGCATATGGCCCAGTTACAGAAAAGAGATGCTCAATGGGGAAGTGTCATTCAAAGGTTACAACAGCAACCTTCGGATCAGATGACAAATTATTACAAGCTGGTAAATAGCGTATTATTTTTCCGCTGTGGAAGGTCAAACAAAGTCCGTTGGTGTGTTTGTATACCTGAGGCGCAAATAGAGAAACTTGTATGGTTCACTCATTTAACCTGGGGACATTTCGGTGCGACAAAATGTGCAGACAAGATAAGTGGGTACTGTTATTTTCCCAACATAAAGCGCAGAGTGCATGAGGTCTTAAAGAGATGCATAATCTGTCAAAAAACAAAGCCGGATTCAAAAGGGACTAAGCACCCATTATGCTCTATATTAGTCCAAGAACCAAAAGAATTAATTTCGTGCGATCTGTGTGGACCGTTACCTACTTCAAGAGGTGGTGTTAAATACGTGTTGGCATTTCTCGATGTGTGTACGAAATACGTAAAGCTATACCCGATAAAGGCTGCTACAGCCAAAGTAATTGTATTAAGATTGATAAGGGATTATCTTCCACATGTTGGTACACCTAAGGCGATCATAACAGACAATGCTAAAATATTCACGGGACCCCGATGGAAACAGAATTTGTCTCAAGTCGGTGTGAAACACATACTAACATCATTTTTCCACCCACAAGGCAGTTTGGTTGAGAGAATTTTTAGAGAATTCAATCGATTTATGAGGACGTATTGCCATAATAAGCAGACTGCGTGGACAAATTATGTGGAAGAGTTTGAGCAGATATACAATAACATGCCCCACTCCTCAACTGGATATACACCTCGTGAATTGATGTTCGAAGCAAAAGAGGAAAACTTCTGGACTGACCATATGCCCAAAACTCAGGAAACTGAGATGCCTTGGGAAGAAAAAATAAGACAAGCCATCATAAATATGACGAAAAAGGCTGATCAGAGAAAACAACAATATGACAAATTAATCAAGAGGGTACAGACATACCATGTCGGAGAGAAGGTACTAGTCAAAAGACATACCAAATCATCCTTAATAAAGAAAAGTATAAAGAAATGGGAGTTACTATATACTGGCCCATACATTATCCTACAAATTCCGAATCCTGGGGCTTATCTGTTAGCATACCCGGGATCGAACAAAATAAAAGGGTTATTTTCCCATAACGACTTGAAAAAAATTAATGAAGATTAGAAGATAGGGAGGAATGGTGTTGCGAGTGACAGAGATGAACGCTCGTAAAAAAAAAAACAATAAACTGTGTGTGTAGTGTTAGAAAACTTTAAATTGAAATAGTTAATCAGTGACATAGATTATAGAAATAGTGACTAACTATTACTATCGAGTGTTGTAAAGAAGACAGTGGAGATAGGCTTCACCTGTGGTTTGGGTGAACATGGAACTGTAGCATTGCTAATGTCATCAAGATTTATAAAGGATCTAACTGACCTTCAAGAAGAATGAAATGTTTCCCGCAAATGACGCTGAATAATCAAAAGAGGTTCCGAGTGAATGTTCATATATAATCTCAAGTGCACGCTTAGATGTGTAAACGTGTGAAGGGATGTGTTGAGGCAGTTAATCGTGAGTGACGGTTAACGCCGCAAAGATAATTTCCCGCGCAAAACAGTTGACGTCGGCGCGAGAGTTAAAATCGATATAGACGACACAGATATGCTTTGTAAGAGACTCGCATCAAACGCGAGGGTAAACTGATTCATGTTGAACTTTAAAAAGAAAAGGTGTTATAATTAGAAGTTAAGAGTTTTTAATTTATTAATGAATGATTAAAGAAAGTAATATTCATAGAATTAGTAGTTATTTAATGGTTCGTATTCGTTTGGGAATTTTGTTTGAAAAATCCATTTCCATATATGTGCATGGATGAACGCCGTATGAATCAGAGAATAAATGAAAGAAGTGAATCCGCATTCCTCAATGCTAATAACTTTTACATTACAGCAATCAAGCGGAGAAATATATGTATTTAGAATAAAAAGTTTTAAGTATAGATAAATTATATGACTTTTCAAGGAAATGATGGATTATGTCTTTGTATAAAATGAACTACACTTTCCATTATTCGATGATTTGAATCCAAAATCTATTGTAAGTTGCATGAATCCTCTAAATTACGAAGAACAAATCAGTGATAGAAAATGTGTCAGAACTTTGGACTTATAAGCACAAGTGGGGATGCAAAGTCAAAAAGAGTATTCAAACGAGAGTAAATATGATGATGCTTTTGGCAACATCATTAGTTAATGGCTAAATTCCTTGAAGTAGGTCGTAACAAAAAGGATGCATGAAGCCATAAGGATTTTGCTTTCAAAAAGGAGAATCTTGGACGGTGCAACCTAACCAGTTCTCTTACAGGAAGAGTTTCCCTTTTGGTCATTGCTAATTCTTTTGGAATGAATGTTGCATGTGAATTCGAGTATCCCTGTCCCTCCTACTCTTCCCATTGTGGGCCGCGTAGAAGACCGACTACAAAGTGGGCCGCGTAGAAGACCGACTACAAATGTGGACGTCGGGGACATGCAAGACCCGGGGGAGTTTTAGCACCGCAAGAGATTGTCCTAGGAACAAGATTGTAAAACGAAAATTCACGTTATTTATTGTAAATTTTTTTTTTTTTTTTTTTTTTTGCTAGAGGCACAAATCACTCTTCTCCAAATCGTGATATAAATTGATCCCTGTCTTTCCTTTAGAGATCTATTTCAAAATTATTATTTTTTCTTCTATAGGCTTTCCTATCTTCTATGTACCGTAGGCTGGGGGTCTAGGCTTAAGAGGTTCTCCAAGGTTTCCCTGCTTAAGAAAGTTCCCGAAGGGGTAGACCCTGATAACAGTTTCATGAAAGATCATCTTCCTTGGTTGTGCACAGCAAACATAACACCTAGATGCACGTAAAAGCAATACAGCCGCGGTACCTGTCTCTTCATTTCTTCTGTTTTCAACAATTCTTTTCTTCGTCTGTCTTAAACGTAATATTCTTTTTCAGTCGGAAGACTGACAATCATCACTTCCGGGTTATCCACACTTATAGATAGCTCGCGAAGTGTGTTCGGTAAATCAAAATTGAGCTCACAAACTTCGCTCGCTGCGAGGGGCATTGTAATCTCCCCACGGAAAATTACCCTCTACCACGCAATAATTAATAATGGTCAATGAAATCATCCACATTTATTCGCTTTTGAAAAGTATCTGATCGGATTTTCTAGTAATATATGCGCCGACAGCTCGTCGACGCCAAGGTATTTTTCTAGTACGTTTATTCTTTGGAATAACACAGATACATATATGTATTCTCCATGGTTATTATAGACGGGTAAGAAGGACAGCTTCGGAAATATCTGTTGGAAGATTGACGGGCTTCTAAAAGAGACACATTTGCTTTTCTTCTCGCTAAAGCGAGCTATTAACGTTTGTGCCACTAGCGGGTTATTTGAAGAGAGAGAAAGACTGTAAACGCAAATTAAGTAAGACTTGGAATCAACAGAAAACGGAACATGTAATGGAGATGGATTGAATATACAATTTTCCTCAGAAATAAGGTTTGTGACCCTTTTATTCTAGAGTGAATGACGAATGAGTTCTTTGTCTGAATCATTGACGATCGCCTTGGCCCTGTAATTAGTGGGGAAGTTTCAGCTGTGACGAAGAGAGCCTGCAGTCACCGAGTTTTTATAAAATCGTCCAAAAAGGCTTCGTCCACATCTGAAATTCTAAATCTGTCGTAAAATGAACGAATTGTTCAAACGATCGATTTTCCCAACTGAATGCAGCGCTTAACAATAATAGCAAACGTAAAGATCTTTTCCAGCAAGCCAGCCGCTGAATATTAAGACGAAGGGCTCCACCAGAGATTCTATTGGGCTGATTTCTCGTAAATGAAACATTATATTTGAAACTGTACATAGATAAAGGACTGAGAGAGAGAGAGAGAGAGAGCGAATGAAATTCGAGAAAATACTCAGAATCCTCCATTAGTATAATTGTTTGCCTGTCTTATCACGGATCAGCCTAAAGATAAAACAGGAGGCCCTAACTTTATTGTACCGATTTATGTGTGAGAGTGAAGGGGTAATAAAGGCGACAGATACACCTCTGTACAGACAAAACATTACACCAAGTTAGCGGCAAGCTGCATTCACATATATTCATCAGTCAGTAATATAGATATAAAGATATTCTCCCAATAACATTATATAATTCATTATAAGCCGAATGTTGGTTAGCGTGTTTATGTGCATTTTTGCATAGTGAAGGAGGCACAGTATCCGTAAGTAGACAGACGAAAATACTATTTTCTAACAGTAGCAGTTAAAAAAAATCATAAGATTTATTTTTTCAAGCTTTTACGATAGCAGTAAAACTACGAAGAAAAAACAATACTTCAAGGCAAGAGTGGCAGAACAATACACTTTCGAACACCATGAAAAAACTACCTATGTAAATACTGGAACTTGGTAATCAGAATAAATTCTAGAAACGCGTCGTACTATGCGTGAAAAAATACGTGACTGGTGCATTCTTTCGTTACTTATTAAATCATGAATGACATGTTACAGATTTTCCAAAAAACATCTATTATGATTAATCAAGTTTTGTTGCTTGTCAGCTGAAAATAATTTTATTTGCCTGTGACGGACTGTTTGTGGTGCAATGCCATTAAATAATATCTGAAGCAGCCAAATGTGCTATCTTCTTTTACTAAAACACACGTACAGACTCTATAATTACACACTGGGCCTATCGTTACACCGGCTACACAGACTTCCCTTTCGCACTAGATTTCACTACTATAATTTGGACGATCTTCGAGCCACCTTCGGCTGTTTCTGGTTCAGTGACACTCCAGCAATTGCTTTCGTTAACTTTCACTTTTTACGTAATCAGAAACATAAATAATACTGGAAAAGTAAAAGAAGATTTAAGCCAAGTTTACACGACGATACTAGGTTGCAGGCAACTACGCTACCGGCCACTGCGCACGCGCGCCGAGCGTTTGCGCAACTCTGTGATGAAACTAAACACTTTCGGCGTGTTCCAACTTTGGCGACACTAGTTATGTGAGTTTTGAGGTTATGTGTGTTCGTAGAGTGTAGACAAACTGAAATATGAAGAGAGGAACGGAGAATAATGTTCGCTTTTTGGATATCTATATGCTTTGCATAGATGTTTGTGGGATTTCAGTGTGCTGATTACAAAAATAAGCAACATATTGCTGCCGCTGAGACCGTCATGTGCGATTATAATATAGATAGTTTGGCAATATTTGAGATGCAGGGTAAAATTTATTGAGTTAGGAGCACATATACAACTGAGTTAAGAAAAATACAAACAAGTGTAGTTCTAGCTGTGGCAATACTCTCGTCTACGAGACTAAAATACCATCGTTCGAGTTGGCCAACTCTTTAAGGAATATTGTTGACAGGAGGGAAGGCTATAAAATTCAAGTATCTGCATTCTTTATTCAATATTCATCTGTTTAAAACGTCGCTGCAGTGCTCCCCATTCACATATGTTAGAATTTTGAAATATTGCCACTGTAAAGATCTCTCTTCAAGAGAATAGTTTGCAAATCATTCTCTTCTTAATGCGGCCTGCTTCGAGTAATTATTGTTGCTAATGTTAATAATTATTACTGTTAATGATAATAATTATTGGTGTTAATGAAATAGCGTCATCAGCAACGAAAACCGTATATTATAGCACGCCGAGTGTTCTCGATTGTAATGCACGCAATATATGGAATTTCAGTTCTGGCGACAGTGCTTCATGCAGTACAGTACCTTTTTTCCTTATCGCGTAATTAACTCTATTTAGAAGAAATGTGAACAGTTCTGGCGACATTCTAAGATAATCAAAAGAACTTCTGTGATCTTCCATTATAAATTATTTCAGCAAGGATGTTGAGCAACCGAGCTGACGTCTTTTCTTCATTCAGTCACGAATCGAAACACGTTTCTTTTTTTTTCCTTATGTAGGATTCCACGCAACAAACTTTAACTCTATCACAACTCGTGTGACGTGCAGCTGCCGAAACTTTCTTTTCAGACACGATTCAGGGACCCACAAAACGACGAAACTGAAGTGTATACTGGTGTCGCCGTGTCTACAGTCATATATGAAACCACTTGCGTGCAACTGATTCCACGCAACGAGTGGCGGAACCCAATGCCGTCGTGTAAACTGGGCTTTACCCCTTGGTCGATATCTGTGGCCGTCGTCTATGTTGTTTAATATTTGTTTATCAAAGCATTCCATTGTGGCTCCGAAACTGTAAGCGTTTTTTTAGTAACTAGGTGCAACCGGTCTTCTGACGAAGATCACCATGCCTCAATCCGCAATGCCCCACTACCGCAACACACGTCGCAACAGGTGACTTCGGTGGGTGACTGCCCATGGGAAAGCAATGATCGCTTGCAGCCTCCCAACGGCGGCTTACCTAACGTCCTGAATTTCTTTAGTGATTACAAATCGCGTCCATATTCAATATTCGCCGAAAAAAAGATGAAAAAGCACTAACTGTCCCCCATGAGTTGTAACAGTAAGCATCGTAACCAACGTCTCTCTGTTTATCTCCCTAAAGTGGGAAAGATTGGTTTTGATTGTAAAAAGTAAAATTCATCCAAATTTTACAGAATCGGTACTTATGTGACAGCATGCACTGTCTCATATGTTCCAAAACGCCGCACATAAAACGGGATTCTTCCGGGACTCATACCTCGGGTTCTGTTGGTGATAGAAAGGTAGGGTCAAGTGTTTTGGATAGCCCTTGGGCTAGGGACGATTTGTACATCTGACAGGAGGATCGTCTTAGTGTCACTATGCTACAGTACAGAGTCAAAGTTTGAAAATGACATTCTTCCTCCTACTTAGGCAAATGGAGCAAACTCGACCAGTTCTTTTTGTATTTGATTTGTCTCCGATGGAGCTTAAGAGGCTTATGGAGGCCCATAGGTCTATGGAGGTTCCTTAGAAAATCCCAAAAATGGTTTCTTTTACCATTTTATCGTACTATATCGAGCCGCTGGTTCCAATACGCCTATGCACTGCGAATGGCTGAAATTTTTACGACGTATTCCTAAGATACAGGTCTTAAACAACTTTGAAAATTTTGTTGACATATTTGCCCGTTTCCGAGATACAGAGTTTTAAAGTTACCTTACATGTACACGTAAAGGCGCGTTTACACTGAGTTCGCAACATTGTTCACAACATTGTTCGCAACATTGTTCGTGGCTAGTAATTGACTACCGATGTTCGCCAAGATGTTGGCAACATGTTCACAACACAAAATCAATGATCCACGGCTGCGTCGGTAGAGATCAAAGAAAAATTGTTCGTGGCCTGCTACCACTAAATTCCGCTACGCAGCACTAGTGTTCGTTTGCTATGAGTGAGTGTTTTGGTGTTTGTTTTGCTGGAGTGTAGTGGTGCGTTTATTTTATGTCCCTTCAATTTTATTTGAAATGGAGTGGTCACGAGACAAAATTTTCCAATTGATATCGCTCTATGAGGCAGAGGAGTGCCTGAGGAATGTACTTTGCGCAGGTTACAAAAATACTAAAATCAAACACGATTCATTACAAAAAGTTGCTGCGGCGCTTGGCACCAGCAGCAGTTACGTGGACAAAAAAATTAAATCTCTCTTGTCTCAGTACCGACGAGAGAAAAGAAAAATAGAGGTAAGTAAAAAATCTGGATGTGGTACTGACACACTTCACGAAACGAAGTGGTTTGGATTTAAATACCTACGTTTCCTGGATGATATGGAACTATTTGAGACATGGCTGGCTTTGATAGGAGCCTCCTGATGCCAGAAAACGAAGAGTAACAGCAAGTCTTTGGTTCACAGGGATTGCTTTTCTGAAATTTGTGTCTTTTTTTGATACAACTGGTCCTATAATATTCAACAACATTTCAAAATCTGACGGTGACACGCTAGTGAAGTTACGAAAGCCAGAACCGTCTTCCAAATTCAGCTCACAAAGCATTTCATTCCCGCCACGTCTTCAATAGTATGTTTTGGTCCACCAACGACGACTACGTCGTTTTCTTCGTCTGTTCATTTCGTTAAGTATTATTAATGCAGCACCAATTGTCATTAATTCTTCCTCTTCACTTGACATAGCGTATCTCTTGATGTGACTACACAAAGTAACCTACAATTCACTAAGCGAATACGTAGAAATGTTGGTTGTTAGTGTAAACGTGAATGCGAACAACGAACAATGTTGTTAACATGTTGGGGGAACAAGTTGCACACAATGTTCGGAACAAAAACATGTTCTCAGCTAAATGTAAACGCGCCTTAAAATACGCAAGGCAAATCCGGTGTGAGACGAATTATAAATATTATGTAACAGCAGTAAATTGCTCAAATTTTACCGTTATATTCTCTAGGAATCTATATAGAAGTTCCATCTTCCCGATTTCAAAAATCTTTATGAATTATTGAGAAACAACGCAAAAATGTGAATTTCTGGTGCCAAAACCGACCCGCAGATTCCAAGACCGCTATGCACAGCAGATGGGTGCAATTTTTACCATATTTTCTGAAGATCCCGATCTTGAACAATGTTCAAAATTTTGTTGATATCTTGATCCGTTCCGTGATACGGAGGTTCAAAGTTCGTTACAGTACTCACAAAAAATCTGGTGTGAGGTGAAAACGTAGTGTATCACGGAGAAGTACACTGTAAAGTGTCTCTGTTACTATCAGAAGGGTTCTGGGGACCACTTATAGTAATCTTGAAGCACGTGCAGAAGTTTCGAGAACGTAAAATCCGGTCTGAGGTGTAAAATTAGTTTTGCACTATTTCAATTTCACTTAAACTGTCAAAATTTTGGTGAACCATCAAGTTCTTATCATATGAGTGACATGCCTTGTGACAAGGAAAATAACATAACCTACACAAAAATTCTCCTCTCGAAGCACAAAATTTTTAGGAAAACTTCTAAAGTTGCTGACGAAGGTAGAAAGACGCAGCTGGTACCCCACTTTTAAGTCAGTCTTTTAAATATAAGCATATTCGCCATTTTTGTGCTCCGATAGGAATATTTTTCCGCTGGTAGTTGTGTATTCCACTGAAATTAAAGTTCCTTAATGCCACTGTGACTTTTGATTTGACTGAATGGGTGCTCACTACGTAAGCCGTTAGTTCGTGAGCAGCGGCTACTGGAGGTCACGCCGATCCATTCGCAACACACTGCTCGGCGGCCTGTGTCGGACAAGCAGACACGGGAGAAGCCGTTATTACCGCAGTACACTGCCTTGGACAACCAGGACCCACAGCCGTAAATCATTCGGGAACAAACGCTGCCTGAGGAAGGCCAGGTTCGATAACATCTCTTCGTGCAGGTTTCTCTGCACATGATTCGACCAAGGACGGGACATAACTGTTTCGTCAAGGAAACAAGACACAGAAAGTCTGAAAGCTATTAAGAACAGTCCACAGAATTTTCGCATTGAATGAAAACTTAAACTTCCTCTGGAAAGAAACGACTTATGTAAACTTAAAAGGTAGCTATCCCTTTTGCCATGACTATTTTCAGATAGTTTTCGCCATAAATGTGAATGAAATTCTGAAACTGATAAATGTACCCTAACTCTGTAGTATCGATATAATCATAATATTTGTAAGTTGTTTTGAGACCAAAGATGTTGGAGTAAGTCAGAGAGTAGCAGTGTGTGGTGCGTGCTGGACAGTCTGGCTATGTACTGTACTTGATTTGAAAGGAATGGAAGCTGGCCTACCGTGTAGTGGTGGAAGCACTATTTAAAAGGTTTTCGGAAAAATTTTGGGAAAATGAGATGATGTGAAAGCAAGAATATCAAAAGGACAATTTTTAAGCAAATCCAATGGTTTTGTATTTGTAACTGTGTAGTTTCTTATTGTTAGAACATTGTGTACAGTTATAGTTTGCTGCTCAAATTTTGTTGTGAAGCACATGGATTTGTCTGATAGGTGATGGAAGTGTCAAGGAAGGCAGTTATATACAAGAGAGTGATTAAGAAATATTTTGCTAATTTGTCTAGGTGTGAGAGCTTTATGGAAAGTTGTCATAGCTGAAGGAAGCTTGGTTAAACTTGGAGCTTTATTCTCATTTATCAGTCGCATAGTTCCTCTTTCTTCATTCTTTACTTTCATGGCTGTCCGCATACTCGCATTGCAAATCGCGAATTGTGTACTCAGAAGTGTTTTTCTAAAAACTGGTAAGATACCGTCTTGCATTAAACATCGCAAGTTTGGCAAATTACATTTTTTTGACACATATTAATATTCCTTACAGCAACAGGTGGCAAAGTAGACGAGCGTTCCGTGCGCACAGGTATGCCAGTAAATTTAATTACCGTTAAAGCTCATGTCCACTGTAAGACACAGTGACTGTTAGAGTGTTTTTGTGAAAATATCCGTGTCAGTTCTGAAGCTTAAGACCGGGAAAAGATTTCAATAAAGTGCTATTCTGTGAATTTTCGAGCAGTTTTATCAGAAAGTGGTACAGTGACTGTTTACAAGACTAATATAAAGATTAGCTATATTCAGGGCCAACATTTTTAGAATCATTTTGTTTTGTAGTCAGACAGCTTATGTAATTTCATTGAAAAAGGATTGCTTTCTCGCAAGCGAGTTGTTTGATCTTCTATCACAGGCAGCAGCTTTTCGAAACAGGCCTTGTCCATCCTTAGGAAGTTCCGAAATTCTTGCGGATTCTCGGGCCTCAGTTCTTTCATAAGCCGTGAATATATTCCTCTGTCTTCGTCCCTTCTTTTCAGCCGGGATCGAACCCAACAACTTTTGGCTTTTCGTCTTCGTCGTCGTTCTGCCAAAATCCGAAGATTTGCTGTCGCTCGCAGGGCAATAGCTCTAAAAGCAAGTTGGTCCTCCATGTGCAAACTGCTGTATAAATGTAAATTTAGATTTACACATACCTGTGTAACCAAGTGTCGTAATATAAAACTAACTGTTGAGTCTGTAATTCACAACAGTAATAACCTACATATGAGAATAACAATTACACAATAAATTCGTAATTATAAGAAACAATTTCTTATGAAATAGGAAACTTTAGCTCACAGAAATGCGCATGTGCGCCAGATGTATCCCATGTGGATGGTATAATAGGTCGGCGCGAACCGGGCTGTAGTTACAGATATGCACGCTCGGAGCGCTGGTGCATAGATTTACGGTTTAGGCGCATCGTGTAATGGGGCTTAAGGCAGTAGTGATAAGTGAGACATTTAATTTTCAAGCGGACGTTAGACATAAAAAAATGAAATGAGCGTACGGCATCGATGGCCGGGAGGTCCCTATTCGGGGAAGTTCGGCCGCCAAGTGCAAGTCTTATTTCATTCGACGCCACATTTTTTTTCCAAAAAAGTGATGAAAACATAAGAGTTAGTCACATAAAGTGAAAGTAAAAAATTATACTTTTCACTCGAGGGAAGACTTGAACCAAGGACCTTCCTTTTTATTTTTTATTTTATTAATTTATTTTTATTTTTTTAATCTGGTGGGGGAGGGCGGGGGAAGGCAGATCGATCAGGGGTCGTAACCCGAGGCCTGGTCAGTGTCCCCCTCACACTGGGCGACTTGTGCGCCGGTGATGAGGATCAGATGATGATGAGGACAGCACAACACCCACTCCCCGAGCGGAGAAAATCTTCAACCCGGCCGGGAATCGAACCCGGGCCCGCTTGGATAGAAGACGAGCACGTTACCACCCAGCGAAGCAGGCGGACCATAAGACAAGCTCTGACAGTGGCAGAAGGGGCAATCGAGTGTGGCCACACCAATGACTGTACGGTGAGTGAAATTGCTGGATTTGTTGGTGTTTCGTGGCGGACTGTTTCAACTTGACTAGAAGCAGCGGCGGAACACACTTGGTCGCGAAACACAACGTCAGAACTGTGGTCGGAAAAAGGTATTGCCATAGAGGGACTGGACATGCGTTTCACGGCTTGTGAATCAAAATCTCTTCCAGACCCGACAGGAATTGCTGCAGGCAGTGAATGAAAGGTTCATCATCACTAGTAAGCGAGAGAACACTGTCACGGGAACCGCATGCAGTGAACATCGAAGTAGGTCACCTCTCAAAGAGGCCATTCCTCACAATGGCACATAAAGACCACAAATCTCTAAGTTCATCGGGCTGGAAAAATATGTGGCTCATTTCCTGAATACTCCCTCCACCATATAACATCTCGATTGGCCTGCAAAATTACCTGACTTAAACCGCATAGAAAATACGATGTATGAAACATGTAGGAGAAGCGGGTAAAACGTCGACATCAGCATCCCCACAATTTGGCTTAACCTGGACATCCTAGTGGACTCACTTCTTAACCGAATACTGGCGGTTATCAAGTCCAGTGGCGGAATTACACGGTATTAAATAATGACTTTAATTATTTCGTCGGGGGTTAGTGATTTTTTGCCGTCTGAGCTTATCACAGCGTGTTCCCGAGGAACGATGAAAGTTTTAAGGGAAGATGATTAAGGGTACAGACTGACATAAGAAACTTCTATCTTGAAAGCTCAAAAATGGTTCAAATGGCTCTGAGCACTATGTGACTTAACATCTGAGGTCATCAGTCCCCTAGAACTTAGAACTACTTAAACCTAACTAACCTAAGGACATCACACACATCCATGCCCAAGGCAGGATTCGAACCTGCGACCGTAGCGGTCGCACAGTTCCAGACTGTAGCGCCTAGAACCGCTCGGCCACACCGGCCGGCCAATCTGGAAAGCCAAACACATAAAGTCAAACACTTTGTGTGATAACTCACTAACAGGGCTACTGAAATTGCAACACCAAGAAAGGTAGCAAGTAACGGTAATTAGTTACTGTGAGTGTACAGTATAGTAGGAAGGATACATGATGAAATTTGTGGATGGGCAGGGGTATAACATGTGCGAAATTTAGTGTACAGAGCTGCCATCTCTGTCAATAACAACAGATCGAACCCATATATCTTTTCTACTGAGTTAGGATGCCACATAGGTGTACGTCATTCCGTGTCACTTCAACTCTGTGCTAGAGATGGAGACTGAAAATTGGTGGCGTGGCAGTCGTTTCCAGTGTGTGAAAGATCTGAAGGGCCGGCCGCTGTGACCGAGCTGTTCTAGGCGTTTCAGTCTGGAACCGCGCGACCGCTACGGTCGAGGTTCGAATCCCGCCTCGGGCATGGATGTGTGTGATGTCCTTAGGTTAGTTAGGTTGAAGTAGTTCTAAGTTCTAGGGAACTGATGACCTCAGATGTTAAGTCCCATAGTGCTCAGAGCCATTTGAACCCTTTTTGGAAGATCTGAAGCTGGTCTGGGCATCGCGGTAGGTCAGGACAGCACGGGCAGCATTCGGTCTAGTGTAATCTTGTTGAAAGATAACATTATGGAGATCTCAAAGATAGAACACAACCACCGGCGTGACGCTTGTTGTTCAAATTACCGCGGTAAGGCGGGGGCAGAGAAGCGTCCCTCGTGTATCGGTAGGTTTCAGCACCACATATGTTTAAGCACTACGCATGGTGCTCGGAATCTATCCCATTGTTATCACCATAAGATATCCAGATGCACAGTACTGGTTAAAGATGGATAGACTAGACCAAGTTAGCCAAATAACCGATGTACACTTAAACAACAAGCACCAGCTCAAGCTCTGGCGTATGGAAACATGGGATGGGAATGAATGGGGCATAAGTGACAAGGGACGAAGAGTCTGCACATTCTTTGCGGACGTATCAGAACGGTTAAGAATGAAACATGCAGACCCAAGCCGCTGCTTGCTTAACTTCTTAACAGGACACGGACCTTATCCCGCGCACCAGAACCGTGTGAGTCTGAAGCAAACACCTGTTTGTTCATGTGGGGAGATGGTATCTCCCGAACATACAGTCCTATTCTGCGGGAATTGCAGACACATCAGGGAACCAGTACATTTAGTAACTAGTACAAGTGCATTTAGTAACTAGACCTTTACTCGACTTAGACATTAATTAAACTTTAGGTATATTTAGTAATAATATGTTATTCTAATCATTTACACTTGGTACTGCACATTAGGCTAAAGTGAAGTGCCGGCGCATTGCCGCAAATAGCATTTTACCCTGCTCAGTGATTTACTGTTACAATGTAGGACCGTTACAACGCGAGATAACTGCCGTTGGTTGCCTTGTGTATGCCACTTGTGTCCGTTGTGTGTTTGTCCGTTTTTGTACTTATTTCTAGTATGCAGTGACTTTAGATTGAAACTATGAGGCCTATTAGTACTTCAAAATTGAAAGGCAGAGAACCGAAGAGTCTGTGTCGGGAGATTGAACATAACTTTTAATGTTTGTAGAAGACGGGTCTATTCAGGGAAAGAACATTACGGTGCGGTAAGTTCCACTGACAGCCCAACAGGCCACGAGAGTTTCGCGTAGCAGGCCCCAGAAAATTAAAAGAGAAGACTGGCCATCGGAATCTGGCGGAGGAAGGAAATTTATAACTCTACATAAAAAATGTCAATGCAGATAAACTGTCGACATTGATAGTTTTGATGAGGCCGTTGTTATGAGAATTGTTTACAACTTTTATTTGATCGCAAAACGAGCACATATAGTGCATGGAATTAAAAAGAAGCTGAACGAAGGTATAGACGTTGAATGTAGCAACACTAGTGTAAGGGTGTTACTAAATAAATTAGGTTTTCGATAGAAAAAAAAAATCAAGCAGGCTTATATTGTTAGAGAGAAGCGACACCCAAGAAAAAAGAACTGCGTGTATGATGCTATTAAAAGAATTTAGGGAGTAAAATAGAGACGTTGTTTACGTTGATGAAACCTTCATTTTATCATCACACGTAAATGGGAAACGTGGAGCGATAATAACAACATACTCTCCTCAAACTGGTATCAAAAGAACAACTCCTAAAAATAAATTATGTGGGTAGAGAAAATGGTTTTATTCCTAATGCGCTTGTCATGTGAACTCTAGTCAATCAACGAGATGTCATCACAATCACATGAAGCAACAACATTATGAAACGTGGTTTACAGGAAAGGTGACCCAATTTAGAACCTAAAGCTGGACTAATTCTTGACAATGTTCCGTATCACAACATTAAAATAAACAAAGCTCGAACGTTTAATTCTACTAAAGACGATATCAGGTAGCGGCCAACAAAGGAACATATCCCATTCTCGGATGACATGCCGAAACCTATTCCATATGAGCTTGTTCGAAGAGCCAAAGCAAGCACCGTTGACTATTTCGTTGATAATATTTTACAAATTGAAGGTCACGTTGCTTTATGCCTTCTTCCTTACCACCCGGAATTAAATCCAATAGGAAATATTTGGTCTATTGTGATAGGTTGGTTAGCTGCTAGGAACGTTCTTTGTAGCGAAACATCAGTGAGACATTTGTGCGAGGAGAAATTTAATTTAATGACTAACGAAGACTGGATTCCGTTGTGCGAACACGTTACACAAATTGAGCGAGAATATATGCAGCGATAAATCTCTTTCGACGATGAAACAGATAAAATAATAACACGTTTAGGTGGCGTAGGAAGTGATACCGAAAGTGATTACGGTGATTGTCACTCTGAAGATGCTGCAGCACTGTAAGGAGTAACAGAGCAGCCTGACAGTGATTGAAGGTGAGTACTCGCAGTCAGTGATTGATGTTCAGCGGGCCTAGCTCCGCGGCAGTAATCTCCGTGACGATTGATGCTTTCAGGTAGCCGGCGCGGGGTTTGACATCGGTGTGGGAACGAAAGCTGACGTGTGGTGCGGTCTCAGCCTGTATCAGGGCGGCCTTGTGCCCGGCATTCAGCTGGTTGTGCAACAGCTGGCGCGCAGCGAAAGCGAACAGCTGTTCCGCTCCAGTACACAGCGAAGCACGGAATGCCAGACCCCCTGCGCCTTGTCCCACTGTACCAATTGAAACTGCCAGCATACCATGAAGCAATACGGTTTTGAGTTAGTTAAAAGTCTAACAGGCACTTACACAGAGTGCAGCAATTCGACGTGGCATGGACCCAACAAGTCGTTCAAAGTCCCCCGGAGAAATATTGAACCGTGCTTCCTCTATAGCCGTCCATAATTGCCAAAGCGTTGCAGGTGCAGAATTTTGTGCACGAACTGACCTCTCGATTATGTATCATAAATTTTCGATGGGATACATACGGGCGCTCTGGGTGGCCAGATTATTCGCTCGAATTGTCGAGAATGTTTTTCAAAACAATCGCGAACAGTTACGGTTGGTGATATGGCGCATTGCCATCCATAAAAATTCTACATCTACATGGCTACTCTGCAATTCACACTTACGTGCCTGGCAAAGGGTTCATTGAACCATTTTCAGCCGCCCGAAGTGGCCGTGCGGTTAAAGGCGCTGCAGTCTGGAACCGCAAGACAGCTACGGTCGCAAGTTCGAATCCTGCCTCGGGCATGGATGTTTGTGATGTCCTTAGGTTAGTTAGGTTTAACTAGTTCTAAGTTCTAGGGGACTAATGACCTCAGCAGTTGAGTCCCATAGTGCTCAGAGCCATTTTGAACCGTTTTCATACTACTTCTCTACCATTCCACTCTCTAATGGCACGTGCAAAAAAGGAACACCTAAATGTTCCCGTTCGAGCTCTGATTTCTCTTATTCTATTATGATGATCATTCTCCCTACGTAGGTGGCTGTCAACAAAATATTTTCGCATTCGGAAGAGGAAGTTGGTGATTGAAATTTCGTAAAAAGATCTCGCCGCAAAGAAAACCGCCTTTGTTTCGGTGACTGCCACCCCAGTATCATATCAGTGACACTCACACCTCTATTGCGCGATAACACGAAACGAGCTGCCCTTCTTTGCACGTTTTCGATGTCCTCCGTCAATCCTACCTGTTAAGAATCCCACACCGCGCAACAATATTCCAGCAGAGGACGGACAAGTGTAACGTAGGCTGTCTCTTCAGTGGGTTTGCCGCATCTTCTAAGTGTTCTGCCAACAAAGCGCAGTCTTTGTTTCGCCTTCCCCACAATATTATCTATGTGGTATTTCCAATTTAAGTTGCTCGTAATTGTAATTCCTAGGTATTTAGTCGATATGACAGCCCTTAGTTTTGTGCGATTTATCGTATACCCAAAATTTTTTTGTCTGGTATAGTAAAGGATTTGGAGGGTCAGATGAATGGATAGGTAGAGTTTTGAAAACAGACTATAAGACAGACATGTATAAAATTAACACGAGGGTAATGGAGTGCAGTCGAATTAAATCAAGTGACGCCGAGGGAATTAGATCAGAGAATGAGATGCTGAAAGCAGTAAACGAATTTTGCTGGACATGGAAGTAACGAGCGATGACAAGGGTAAGAGTGATGTAATACGTAGACTGGAAATCACAAGAAAACCTTTACTGAATACGTCAAGTGTTAGGTAGTCTTTTGTAAAGGTATTTGTATGGAGTGTGGTCTTGCGCTGAAGTGAAGCGTGGACGACAACACGTAAAGATAAAAAGATAACAACAGCTACTGAAATGCAATGCTACGGAAGAATGCGGAAGATCAGATTTATAAATCGGGTAGCTAGCGATAAGATACTGAATCCAATTGGAGAAAAAAGGAATTTACTGTACATCTTGACTATTAGAAGGGATCGGTTGATAGGACAGATCTCGAAGAATCAAGGCATAGTCGTTGCGCAATGGATGAAAGTGTTGGGCCGAACATTGTGGAGGGAACCAAGTATTAACTACTGCAGGTATATCAAAGTCTATGTTGGTTACAGTAACTATATGGAGATGAAGAGATGTACGCAGGTAAAGTACCTTGAACAAGGTCTGTAAAGAAAAGTCTCGACATCAGTGTTCCTTACGGAGTCACCATACTAGGGCTAAAGCAGACGACATAGTGAAACATCGATAAGAAAGAATTTAATAGCTTTCGGATGTATACATCGCGTTGTGGGTAGTTCTAAACTGAAAATTGGATTGTTATGACCACACATAAATCATGTACATCATACCAAGCTGATAATTAAGGTAGAGGGAAAGTGCAAACCTACACGTTTCGCGTAAAAAATTCATCAACAATATCCACGTCATTGTGGTGTGCCTGTCACGTTTGCTGGTGCAACACATGAATAAACCGTTGTAAATGCACATTACTGGTGCAGCTTTTACGTCGAGAAGTCTGAGTGCTTGTTTATGAGAGCGGAACATTTACAGGAAATTAGTTCCCGAGATATTTCAAAGATAAGTTGTGTTTTCGCTGCAAGAGTTTTATAATCTTTGAATCATTCCAGTTCTCAGAGTAAACACCGTGCATTTCACAGCCGTATGGAAACTTCATGAAACATTTCGACAATCAGTAGTAACGCAAGACGTCTTTGATGATTCCTCCTTATAAAAACGCCACATTTAATGCAAACAGTGAAAGTACACAGGCCACAACAGCTCTACAGGCACGGCACCCTAATAGTTTCTCTTACACTGCGACTGAATGATTGGAAGTCCAACATACAGCATTTTCGGGAAAACAAAACATAGAATATTGTAATTGCAGCGCTCAAAGGATTTTGTTTTTGCATGAAGGGTACAACTGCCTGGTTATAGTTTTAGTCAGAAATTACCTGTGTTTCGAATGACTTTGGACAGGAAAAGGTTCACTCTGAAATTTCAGTTACACAGCATTTCATTTTAACAGGTTCCTTCCATCAGCTCTATTTTTCTCGAATCGTGGAACTTCAAACTGAAGCTTATACAGATTGTATGTACTTATAATCTATAAAAATAGTATGATGTCACAACTGTATTTATGAAATTAATCCATTCACTCACGCAGGTTGGTATGCATAGTTGGTTTTCATTTGTCTCCTCTACGTTTTTGTGACCATTTTGCTCTCAGACTGTTTTCTATAGGAAATCTGAATAGCCCTACTCCATTTGGCGAGTTGCTGGTACAATTCGATGCAGCGCAGCATCCCATTTAGAATTTTTCAACACCAGAAATTTACTCTCACTGAAGGAGACTATAAACAGACTTTGTCTGCTACTGTCATATAGCGATGCAAAATGGCTACCACCGCAAAGAATTCAGGGAGTGTGATCTAGTCTTTTCAGTACAGACATTGTGGCTGCATCTATAACACCAGGGTAATACGAGGGCAGCGATGCGACGGAAGTAACTTTTTCAGCAAGCAAAATGACGTCAGTAATTTAGTCATTAATTCAGAAGTGCGAAAACAGCATGACTCCAGTTGTTTAGAGATGGGAAGCACACATGGTAGTAGTGCCACACGACAAAGTGACGTGCCATCAGAAGAGCCGTACGCAGATGATCCTGCCCTGTCAGAACTGCCAAAGCTGCTCTCAGCTGCACGTAAAACAATCTATCTGCAGTTTTTACGCAGATTTTATAATTTTGGAAGTAAGTTTAAAAAAGTTCGGTTGTAGACGTTTCTTTACGACGCTACATGGACGAAATGACACTGTAGAAAATGACACCTTGACAACACGGAGCGTTCGGTGTGGCAGGCCGAGAGTAACCTTCATTCTCGTAGACAGGAGATAAGGGTAGACGAAATCCCAATCCCTTCAAAGTTAATTCTAAAATCTCCTTTCTTTCTGACTTTTTTTTTTCAAAGAATTTTGTCTGTGCTTTCGCCTTTGGCAGGGGCCAGTAACATAACAGGGACAACTGTGGCCCCGAGTGCGTCACCAATGTCATTCCTCCCTCCCCCCACACCCTCCTCACCCATGCGCCTGAAAACGCCAATTGCCTTATGTATAAACTGCCGGGAAATCAAATTCTGATGTGAAATTCAAAATTTTGACAGGGAATTAAAAAACTTGCCCAACTGTAGTAGCGTGTTTTATGTGGGAGCAGGACTATTGTCCTAATTATGACTTGGCAGGAAATTCAAAAAGTAGCATTGTCTTGCTGAGATACTGGCCCTGGTTCTAGTATATCACGATCCAAGACTGGAGCACCAGCCTTAGTATGACTTCAGAATCCAAGACGTCTGAACTGGAATGCAAGACGGTGATCAGGGCATACTGGCACCGGCTCTATGATGTCACAATCCAGCTCAGACATGTCGAGCAATTAATAACAGTGCAGAATTGTGACATAATGGCCAGGCTTCAGATGACGCATAGTCGTGCTGGTTGACACGGAATATTGGCTCTATAAAGTGACTGTCCGACTCAGACCTGTCAGGCTGTTTATTTATTAAGTGGATCGAAACAGCATATCCACTCTGGGATGATAATGGAATTGAAACAGAGGATGACATGCGAAAAGCTGAAATACTAAACACCTTTTTCCAAAGCTGTTTCAGAGTTCCGTATCATGTCATTTCTGGAAACCCAGAATCTATTCTGTAGGAATCAACATGGATTCCGGAAACAGCGATCGTGTGAGACCCAACTCGCTTTATTTGTTCATGAGACCCAGACAATATTAGATACAGGCTCCCAGGTGGATGCCATTTTCCTTGACTTCCGGAAAGCGATCGATACAGTTCCGCACTTTCACCTGATAAACAAAGTAAGAGCCTACGGAATATCAGACCAGCTGTGTGGCTGGATTGAAGATTTTGTAGCAAATAGAACACAGCATGTTGTTCTCAATGGAGAGACGTCTACAGACGTTAGAGTGACCTCTGGCGTGCCACAGGGGAGTGTTATGGGACCATTGCTTTTCACAATATACACTCCTGGAAATTGAAATAAGAACACCGTGAATTCATTGTCCCAGGAAGGGGAAACTTTATTGACACATTCCTGGGGTCAGATACATCACATGATCACACTGACAGAACCACAGGCACATAGACACAGGCAACAGAGCATGCACAATGTCGGCACTAGTACAGTGTATATCCACCTTTCGCAGCAATGCAGGCTGCTATTCTCCCATGGAGACGATCGTAGAGATGCTGGATGTAGTCCTGTGGAACGGCTTGCCATGCCATTTCCACCTGGCGCCTCAGTTGGACCAGCGTTCGTGCTGGACGTGCAGACCGCGTGAGACGACGCTTCATCCAGTCCCAAACATGCTCAATGGGGGACAGATCCGGAGATCTTGCTGGCCAGGGTAGTTGACTTACACCTTCTAGAGCACGTTGGGTGGCACGGGATACATGCGGACGTGCATTGTCCTGTTGGAACAGCAAGTTCCCTTGCCGGTCTAGGAATGGTAGAACGATGTGTTCGATGACGGTTTGGATGTACCGTGCACTATTCAGTGCCCCTCGACGATCACCAGTGGTGTACGGCCAGTGTAGGAGATCGCTCCCCACACCATGATGCCGGGTGTTGGCCCTGTGTGCCTCGGTCGTATGCAGTCCTGATTGTGGCGCCCACCTGCACGGCGCCAAACACGCATACGACCATCATTGGCACCAAGGCAGAAGCGACTCTCATCGCTGAAGACGACACGTCTCCATTCGTCCCTCCATTCACGCCTGTCGCGACACCACTGGAGGCGGGCTGCACGATGTTGGGGCGTGAGCGGAAGACGACCTAACGGTGTGCGGGACCGTAGCCCAGCTTCATGGAGACGGTTGCGAATGGTCCTCGCCGATACCCCAGGAGCAACAGTGTCCCTAATTTGCTGGGAAGTGGCGGTGCGGTCCCCTACGGCACTGCGTAGGATCCTACGGTCTTGGCGTGCATCCGTGCGTCGCTGCGGTCCGGTCCCAGGTCGACGGGCACGTGCACCTTCCGCCGACCACTGGCGACAACATCGATGTACTGTGGAGACCTCACGCCCCACGTGTTGAGCAATTCGGCGGTACGTCCACCCGGCCTCCCGCATGCCCACTATACGCCCTCGCTCAAAGTCCGTCAACTGCACATACGGTTCACGTCCACGCTGTCGCTGCATGCTACCAGTGTTAAAGACTGCGATGGAGCTCCGTATGCCACGGCATACTGGCTGACACTGACGGCAGCGGTGCACAAATGCTGCGCAGCTAGCGCCATTCGACGGCCAACACCGCGGTTCCTGGTGTGTCCGCTGTGCCGTGCGTGTGATCATTGCTTGTACAGCCCTCTCGCAGTGTCCGGAGCAAGTATGGTGGGTCTGACACACCGGTGTCAATGTGTTCTTTTTTCCATTTCCAGGAGTGTATATAAATGGCCTAGTAGATAGTGTCGGAAGTTCCATGCAGCTTTTCGCGGATGATGCTGTAGTACACACAGAAGTTGCAGCATTAGAAAATTGCACCGAAATGCAGGAAGATCTGCAGCGGATAGGCACTTGGTGCAGGGAGTGGCAACTGACCCTTAACATAAACAAATGTAATGTATTGCGAATACATAGAAAGAAGGTTCCTTTATTGTATGATTATATGCTAGCGGAACAAACACTGGTAGCAGTTACTTCTGTAAATTATCTGGGAGTATGCGTACGGAACGATTTGAAGTGGAATGATCATATAAAATTAATTGTTGGTGAGGCGGGTGCCAGGTTGAGATTCATTGGGAGAGTCCTTGGAAAATGGAGTCCATCAACAAAGGAGGTGGCTTACAAATTACTTGTTCCACCTATACTTGAGTATTACTCATCAGTGCGGGATCGGTACCAGGTCGGGTTAACAGAGGAGATAGAGAAGATCCAAAGAAGAGCGGCGCGTTTCGTCACAGGGTTGTTTGGTAAGCATGATAGCGTTACGGAAATGTTTAGCAAACTCAAGTGGCAGACTCTGCAAAAGAGGCGCTCTGCATTGCGTTTCTGGATGAGGTATCGAATATATTGCTTCCCCCTACTTATACCTCCCGAGGAGATCACGAATTATTAGAGAGATTCGAGCGCGCACGGAGGCTTTCCGGCAGTCGTTCTTCCCGCGAACCATACGCGACTGGAACAGGAAAGTGGGGTAATGACAGTGGCACGTAAAATGCCCTCCGCCACACACCATTGGGTGGCTTGCGGAGTTTAAATGTAGATGTAGATGTAGATAACAGCATAGAATTGTGGTGTACTGCCCCAGAGCTTGAATGCTGGTCCAGCTGCATGACATCAGAATCCTAGATGGCTAACCTGGAATACAAGATAGCGACTGAAATGCACTGGAGCAGCTCTATGACTTCAGAATCCAAGACTCAGAATATGGGCACAGACTCTGTGTTGTCCGAATCCAAGTTCTGGAATACTGACACACTGTTGTGAGAGACAAGGGATGTTTGTGCAGGTACTGGTCTGTCTGGTAACCAACATGACATGTTTTCCTGAAGCTACTATCCACTGCTTCTCCTAACTCCAAGTTTGGGTCTTACCACACCAGGAGAGATTTAAAAAAATACCTTACCAAGTAGCCTAGCAAATGATCGAAATGCTGGGATTGAGAAGCACCAAAGTGGTGCTTCAGTCACATCTACTCAATGGGAATGAATGTCAGCACTGCTAGTGAGAAGAATCAATACTCTATAACCCACACATGCATACATACAGTCTGGATGGAAAGTGAGAAATCAGGAGATGCACATTCATTGTCCTCATGGTGGACACTTTTGCACAGGCTCTGAAGCTGAACAAAATTGATTTGGGTACTATGCTTGTAAATTTCATCACAAAAATGCATGTGGAACGGATGGTGGTAGTAACATAACCCACAACCACAAACCTGTTTCTTTTTCTTTTTTTAAATTGTTATTTCATCCCCCTCACCCCACATGGGAAGGTGGCGGCTGTTACCGGTACAACTCTCTGCTCTTCAGCCAAGTGAATTAAAAAAATTTATAATGAGAATATACGAACAAAATTTGGGGCTGTTTTCGGTTTTAGAGTAAAGAATCAAAGAAGCACAACTAAAAATGACAAAAATTCACAAATTTTAAAAACACATCACAGGAGGGTAAAATTCTTCAGATAACACTGAAGCACTGCACATTCACTCAAAATCTGAAGTACTGGCACCAGGGTTAGGAGTGTTGCTGGAGGAGACAGTAAGTTCCGTAGGGTTGAGGGGTGTGGGTAGAAAGATAGTGGTTTGTTAGGTAAGAAAACTATGGAGATGAGAGATAGGAGTTGAGGTGGATAGTGGAAAATACGATTGGTGGGAAAGTCAGTGGGTGAGGAGTGTGTTGTGTGGGTAAGGCCGTGGTTGCAGCAGGAAAGGGGTGTGGATGGATGGAGAGGGAAAGAAGAGAGGGACCTAGATGTGGAATAGGATAGGCAGGGATGAGTTAAAGTTGGTTGGAGGGATAAATATTGGGGCAGATCTTACTGTCTGGGAGAGGGAGTTGGTTGAAGTTGATTTGGGATAGAATACGGAGTGTGTGTAGGTGTACGAATGGAGGGAATATGTTTGTAAGGATGTGACTGCATACCAGGGTTGGTGATCAGAGGGGAGACAATGGGTGACTGAAATCTAGTTTGCAGACAGAATAGGAGATGTTAAGGTGTTTGTTGTGGGTGAGGAGAAGTGAGGATCCAGGTGGAAAAAGGTAAACAGATGCAAAAAGTGAGATGGAGTGGATGGCATTCAAGGATTTGGTGGGGCTGAAATCCATGCAGCATTTGCATAACAGAGGATGGGCCAGACCAGGGCTTTGTAGGTGTGGAGGATAGTGGAGCGGTGTAATTCCCAAGTTCAGCCTGTTAGTAATTTTAGTCTTTTGGGTTTTCTGTTGCATGGTTAGTAGGTGAGTTTTTCACGTTAGTACCTGGTCGAGGGTTAGTACAAGTTATTTTAGTGTGTTACTTAGCTGGATAAGATGGTCATAAATGGTGAGGTAGAAGTCATGGAAGTGGAAGGTGCATGTGGTTTGTATTTTAATTATTGCGTGGGTTTTGGAGGGTTTGATCTTGAGGAGCCAAAGGCTACACCAAGGTGTAAACTGATTAAGGTAGTTTCGGAGGGCTCTTAGGGATTTCTGGATTGTAGGGTAGAGGGCGAGGAAAGCATTATCATCAGCATACTGAAGGTGGCGCACTGGTGGGGATGATTTGGGCATATCAGCTGCCTAGAGGACATTAAGGAGAAGAGACAGCTGTTTTTTCCCTTTATTGTTATTTCACTTCCTCAGAATGAGGACGGGATGGCAGCAAACATAAACCACTCTTCAGCCAAACACAGTGGTCCTTTTTTTAATTTTTTATTGGGATTTCATTCCCCTGCCCCATATGGGCAGGGGAGGGCTGACAGTGGCACAATCAGCCACTCTTCAGCCAAGTGATATAACAGTTTATAAAAGAAGGAAACTGTACATATAAAAGGCGATAAAAAGGGGTCAGTTCCATTATGTTTCGAGTGTGCAGCCTCAAGAATTCTCCTTCTTCTCCTAATATTTCGGCCGTATAACGTTAACCGAAAGAGGCCACAAAGAAAGCAGAAGAAGACGAAGAAACCTTTAAATCGATGGCGTTCCTGCCGTATGTGGGTAGCCTCTCATCAAAAATAGGACGGATTCTCAGCAGACACAAAGTAAAAGTGATTTTTCGTCCTTCACCCAAGACAGCTGCACTCTTGGGTTACGTCAAAGATGATTTGCTGCTCCGAAAATCTGAAGTTTACAAAATTCCATGTCAATGTGGCCTTTCTTACGTTGGACAAACAACCTGTACTGTCCAAAAAAGATGTACAGAACACCGGAGGTACACACGACTTTTACAACATAACAAGTCGGCAGTGGCAGAACACTATATTGACACTGGTCACAGTATGTTGTACGACAACGTCGAAATTTTGGCAACTGCGTCATCTTTTTGGGACTCGATAGTAAAGGAGGCAATTGAAATCCGCTTGACATCGAATTCAATTAATAGAGATAGTGGTTTTAACCTTGATAAATCATGGAGTCCGGCACTTGCTGTAATAAATTCACAAAGACGCCGTCAAATTGTAGCTCACAATGATATATCGACATGCCAACACAGATCGACTGCGGAGTCATAGATGTAACTCACGCATTGTGCACATCTCTGCCGCCGACCAACGACTCTAGCGCATTTGCATCTGTGGCCGCATGCGCAGCTGCGCGGTACACGAATATAAAGGGACGAAGCGAGCACTGGAGCCGCGGTCTTGCAGCTCACTCTGAAGATGGCTGAACGTTATACGGCCGAAATATTAGAAGAACAAGGAGAATTCTTGCGGCTGCACGCCCGAAACTTAATGGAACAGTCTTTGCGCCGCCAAAACCTGAAGATTCTAAAAGGGGGCAGTTTATAGAGGTATCAAACACGCGAACTTATATGTGGAAACAATGTAGCATCGGCAGCTGAGAATGAAAAACATCTATATTTATTTACAAGTTGAACAATAACCGTCAAAATATACATATGATGGGGAAGTATTATATTTCCTACAAGAGTAATGGTCTACGCCTTTCTCGTACATCACATTTCAAGACGAAAAACTGGACTGCCATCACCAACAGAGAGCAGCGCCATCTGGTGGTAGATGACTGGCTATAATCAGGGTTACCAGCTCCATCTGAAGGAGGGAATGTGAACACAATAGGCCGGCCGCGGTGGTCGCGCGGTTCTAAGCGCTCAGTCCGGAACCGCGCGACTGCTACGGTCGCAGATTCTAATCCTGCCTCGGGCATGGATGTGTGTGATGTCCTTAGGTTAGTTAGGTTTAAGTAGTTCTAAGTTCTAGGGGACTGATGACGACAGATGTTAAGTCCCATAGTGCTCAGAACCATGTTTTCTGAACCGTTTGCGTAGGACGTTCAATTTGCACGGTTGGCCACGGGCGTGATGGGAATTAGTGTGTGATATATGGCTTGGTTTAGGGACGAAGCCCACTTTCATCTGGATGGGTTCGTCAATAAGCAAAACTGGAGCATTTGGAGGACTGAGAATCCGCATTTCGCGATCGAGAAGTCTCTTCACCCTCACTGGGTGACTGTGTGGTGTGCAATGTCCAGTCAAGCGATAATCGATGTGATATTCCATGATGGCACGGTGATTACCGAACGGTACGTGAAGGTTTTGGAATATGATTTCATCCCCATTATCCAAAGTGAATCTGATTGCGACAAGATGTTGTTCATGCAAGACGAAGCTCGAATCCATAGAAGCAGGAGAGTCTTTGTTGTCCTGGAGGAGCAGTTTGGGGACCGTATTCTGGCTCTGGGGTACCCAGAGGCTACTGGAATGGGGCTCGATTGGCTGCCATATTCTCCGGATCTGAACACATGCGACTCTTTTTTGTGGGTCTATATTAAAGACAAGATATACAGAAATAACACGAAAACCATTGTTGAACTGAAAACAGCCATTCAGGAGGTCATCGGCAACATCGATGCTCCGACACTTCAGCGGGTCATGCAGAATTTCGTTATTCGTCTGCGCTGCATCATCACATATGGTGGCAGG
This sequence comes from Schistocerca piceifrons, assembly GCF_021461385.2. Lineage (NCBI taxonomy): Eukaryota > Metazoa > Arthropoda > Insecta > Orthoptera > Acrididae > Schistocerca > Schistocerca piceifrons. Next base: position 215,199,978 of record NC_060144.1, on the reverse strand, counting down.
CATGTCGAACATGTAACGTAAATCCGAAAAGTTTTAGTGACGTTTACATGTTGAATGATGTGTGTGCAGACCGTACTTTCTAACTAATTTATGTTTTTTTATATAGTTCAATAATTGTCACCCTGTACATAGTTCCCAGCGGTCGTAATATAGGAAGGACAACTAAAAATCTGAAACCAATATAGCAGATGCAATGTCAGATAAATTGGAGCAGCACACAGAAATGGTTTCAGAAAACCTCTACGATATATTGACATTGGAACAGAAACTTTAAGAGGGTGAAATTACTACCTTGGACACCAAATACAAGTTTGATTCTGTCTGGTCAACTCGTTTATAGGTTTGCAGAGGTGAACAACCTCAAGCGTTAGGAAATTCACGTCCAATTATGGTTTGAAAATTGTGGTATGTTCACATCATTCCTAGAAACGTTTCCAGGAGATTGTAAATCATTTACAATGAATTGTAATAGTGCTTGTACAGAAAAATGTGCTATAATAGTTCATACAGACATGAGAGTCACTTTGACTCAGTTGGTTTACTACCATACTATCGGTTGTAGTAGATTCAATAGATTCAAACAGTAGGCCCCATGGCGAATTCGATAAGGTAGACTCATGCTATAGATGGCAGAAGGTTCACAACTAGCTTCAGCAGTAGATTCGCAACTGATGATTCTCAGTCAGCTGTACCATAGCGACTCATACACTTTTTTGATGGATGGCTGTATTATGTTTTCACTAACAGAGAGATTTCCACTGTAGCTACACCTTAGAGTGATGGGAATTTGATATCAATGCATATGAAATTGTAGCCATCCTTCCTATAAGCAAAGTGCGAACTAACGTCAGGGTCATCCTTCTATCATCCTCCACAACAGATCCCTCAGCCATCCTATCCTCTGTTATGCCAGCATTGTCTGAATCTCGACCCCCACTCACTTTTATAAGGCCATCAAATTCTTGAACTCCGCGCACTCTGCCTTGCCTTCCGTATCTGCCTTCCGTCCCCCACACAGCTCCTGTACGACCTCATCCCCTTCCCCCAACTCCTCTGTTTTCACCAACATATCCACATCCTTTACACTGTCTGCAGGCTTGAGCCCCCCCCCCCCCACTCCCTGGTGTCCTCCTTCCTCTCCATCCCCCCCACCCACCTGTTGCCGCACCTCTATCAGTGTATCCCCCCCCCCCCTCTCTCCACCTCCACATGCTCCCTATCCATCAGGGCAATTTCCAGCACCTCCACCCTTCGCTGTGATGTCTACACTTCCTACTGACTATAGCCTGGCCTTGTTCCCCCCACCTCTCCATCCCCCCCTTTTCCCTCCCCTCCTTCTCCACAGAGCGGTTTCTCCTCCTTACCTCCCCTGTGTCTCTGCACACCCTCCTCAGCTGTGTTCCTCGCCCGTCCTTCCGTCCCTGGCCCCCTTTGGCCTGCCCCCCACCCCACCCCCTTTCTCTCCCCCCTCTAGAAGCACCGCCCCTTCACCCTTTCTTCCCTTCTCCCTCATATCCCTACCCCTGGCAAATCCTCCCAGATTATTCTTCATCATCAGTGCGCTGCATCAGTGTTGTGTTCATTGCCATTATACATTGATGTAAAGTACTGTGGTTTTAATCATGTACTTGGCTTGTATATAGTTTTGTTGTCCATGATTGTTCTCTGCTACGCTGCCCATTACGTGGCTGTTTTAATCATTCTGCAACTTTTATGCTCCAGCCGTACTTCGTCTAGTGTTCTTTTAATCCTTACAGTGTGCGGTTTTTCGTGTAATATATTTTTTTAGATTTTTATCTCCATTTTTACAGTCACCCCCTTTTGTATGCTCTCTTTCATTATGTTCCCCCTTTTTATATCTATGTTCCAGCATGTTTTCTCTTTTACATTGTTTTAAATATCTTCTATTATATACTTAATGTCTCGGCTGAAGAGCAGTGCCTATGCTGCTGCCAGCCCGACCTGGATGGGGAAATGAAATACAATAAAGGAAAAAAAAGGAAACGTCAAGGCCAGCGGTATATTTTTAAGTGTATCATCACAAATTATTAATGTTTCACGTTGTATGTAGAACATCTAACATTTCCAGCACATTTTTATCCACCACGGGGTATTTTTTTGATCTCGGATGTTCGTAGGTGATATATACTATGTGATCAAAAGTATCCTGACACCCCAAGAACATATGTTTTACGTATTAGGTGCATTGTGCTGCCACCTACAGCCAGGTACTCCACATCAGCGACCTCAGTACTCATTAGACGTCTTGAGGGAGCAGAATGTGGTGCCCTGCAGAACTCATGGACTTTGAATGTGGTCAGGTGATTGGGTGTCACTTGTGTCATATGTCTGTACGCGAGATTTCCACACTCCTAAACATCGCTTGGTCCACTGTTTTCAATGTAATAGTGAAGTGGAAATGTGAAGGGCCACGTACAGCACAAAAGCGAACAGGTCGACCACGTTTGTTGACTGACAGAGACTACCAACAGTTGAAGAGGGTCGTAACGTGTAATAGGCAGACATCTATCCAGACCATCAGACAGGAATTCCAAATTGCAACAGATAAGCGGGAGGTGAGTAAACGCGGATTTCATGGTCGAGTGGCTGCTCGTAAGCCACACATCACGCCGGTAAATGCTAAACGACGCCTCGCTTGGTGTAACGAGCGTAAACATTGGACGATTGGACAGTGGAAAAACATTGTGTGGAGTGACGAATCACGGTACACAATGTGGTGATCCGATGGCAGGGTCTGGGTATGGCGAATGCCCGGTGAACGTCATCTGCCAGCGTGTGTAGTGCCAACAGTAAAATTTGGAAGCGGTGGTGTTTATGGTGTGATCGTGTTTTTGAGGAGCGGGCCTGCACCCCTTGTTGTTTTGCATGGCACTATCACAGCGCAGGCCTACATTGATGTTTTAAGTACCTTTTTGCTTTCCACTGTTGAAGAGCAATTCGGGGATGGCGATTGCATATTTCAACAGGATCGAGCACCTGTTCATAAAAAACGGCCTATGGCGGAGTGGTTACACGACAATAACATTCCTGTAATGGACTGGCTTGTGCAGAGTCCTGATCTGAGTCCTATAGAGCATCTTTGGGATGTTTTGGAACGCCGACTTCGTGCCAGGCCCCACCGACAGACATCGATACCTCTTGCCAGTGCAGCACTCCGTGAAGAATGGGCTGCCATTCCCCAAGAAACCTTCCAGCACCTGACTGAACGTATGCTTGCGCGAGTGGAAGGTGTCATGAACACCATATTGAATTCCAGCATTACCGATGGAGGGCGCCACGAACTTGTAAGTCATTTTCAGCCATGTCGGGATACTTTTGATCACATAGTGTAGTTGTCCACAGGAAGCCGGTAGCGAACTGGAGGGAGACCTGAACGTAAATAAAGCTAACTGCTGAAAATAAATAGAACTAGAAATACTGTACACTGTAACAAGAAACATTATATACAGTGAAAATACAGGGTGGTTATAATTTAAGTTAAACTTTCTAAATAGCACCACTGGTCAGATTGCAACGGAGTATTATCGGAGAAGGGGGAAAACGTATGGCAGAAGAAAAAAAATAGTGTGAAAATTGACCATTAGATGGCGCTGTATGAGTCAGAATATGTAAATGAAAGCACCTGTCATGCGCATGACCCACTGAAGTTGGTGTAAACATGGCAGTTAAACGGCTTTTCCTCCTTTCGCGTCTGTGGCATACGCCATGACTATGCAGGATCGCGCTCTGCTTGTAAAGCTGTATTACAAGAATCGAAGGAAATTGACGGAGATCCGAAATGTGAAATAATTTGGGTGAAGGTCACGGTTAAAGCAGGCTCAGAAATCGTAATTGGATGTCTCTATAGGACCCCTGGCTCAGCAGCTGTTGTGGCTGAGCACCTGAAGGATAATTTGGAAAATATTTCGAGTAGATTTCCCCACCATGTTATAGTTCTGGATGGAGATTTTAATTTTCCGGACATAGACTGGGAGACTCAAACGTTCATAATGGGTGGCAGGGACAAAGAACCCAGTGAAATTTTTTTAAGTGCTTTATCTGAAAACTACCTTGAGCAGTTAAACAGCGAACCGACTCGTGGCGATAACATATTAGACCTTCTGGTGACAAATAGACCGGAACTATTTGAAACAGTTAACGCAGAACAGGGAATCAGCGATCATAAAGCGGTTACTGCATCGATGATTTCAGACGTAAATAGAAATATTAAAAAAGGTAGGAAGATTTCAGAATACCTGACGGCTTAACACAAAAGCTTTGTCTCATGTACAGATAGTGTTGAGGATCAGTGAACAAAGTTCAAAACCATCGTACAATATGCGTTAGATGAGTTGTGCCAAGCAAGATCGTAAGAGATGGAAAAGAGCGACCGTGGTACAACAACCGAGTTAGAAAACTGCTGCGGAAGCAAAGGGAACTTCACAGCAAACATAAACATAGCCAAAGCCTTGCAGACAAACAAAAATTACGCGAAGCGAAATGTAGTGTGAGGAGGGCTATGCGAGAGGCGTTCAATGAATTCGAAAGTAAAGTTCTATGTACTGACTTGGCAGAAAATCCTAAGAAATTTTGGTCTATGTCAAAGCGATAGGAGGATCAAAACAAAATGTCCAGACACTCTGTGACCAAAATGGTACTGAAACAGATGATGACAGACTAAAGGCCGAAATACTAAATGTCTTTTTCCAAAGCTGTTTCACAGAGGAAGACTGCACTGTAGTTCCTTCTCTAGATTGTCGCACAGATGACAAAATGGTAGATATCGAAACAGACGACAGAGGGATAGAGAAACAATTAAAATCGCTCAAAAGAGGAAAGGCCGCTGGACCTGATGGGATACTAGTTCGATTTTACACAGAGTACGCGAAGGAACTTGCGCCCCTTCTTGCAGCGATGTACCGTAGGTCTCTAGAAGAGCGTAGCGTTCCAAAGGATTAGAAAAGGGCCAGGTCATCCCTGTTTTCAAGCAGATGACAGTCTGAGATTCATTGGAAGAATCCTAAGGAAATGCAATCGGAAAACAAAGGAAGTAGGTTACAGTACGCTTGTTCGCCCGCTGCTTGAATACTGCTCAGCAGTGTGGGATCCGTACCAGATAGGGTTGATTGAAGAGATAGAGAAGATCCAACGGAGAGCAGCGCGCTTCGTTACAGGATCATTTAGTAATCGCGAAAGCGTTACGGAGATGATAGATAAACTCCAGTGGAAGACTCTGCAGGAGAGACGCTCAGTAGTTCGGTACGGGCTTTTGTTAAAGTTTCGAGAACATACCTTCACCGAAGAGTCAAGCAGTATATTGCTCCCTCCTACGTATATCTTGCGAAGAGACCATGAGGCTAAAATCGGAGAGATTAGAGCCCACACAGAGGCATACCGACAATCCTTCTTTTCACGAATAATACGAGACTGGAACAGAATGGAGAACCGATACTCAAGAAGGTACCCTCCGCCACACACCGTCAGATGGCTTGCGGAGAATAAAAAAAAAAAAAAAAAGAATGATGACTGTGCACACGTCGCTCTGCAGAAGTTCCGGACACTGAAGGGTTTGAAAACAGGCGTTGGTCCAATGACTGCTCTGGGTCTGGAGAAAATGATTCGGAAATACTAAAAGATGGGTTCTTTTGGTGTGCAACATGGTAGAAAGAGGAAACGAATTGATTCGACGTCAGTGGAAGCAGTGTCCACAGCAATGCGGGAGGAGACGAGTGGTGGTGTGCAAATGTGTAGTGCATGGAGAATCGCCCAAACATTGGACATATCCGTGAGCACGGTGCGTAAAATCCTACGAAATATCTTTATTTGCTATTCATTCAGAATTACCCACATGCAGGAGTTGCTTCCTGTTGACCTGCCAGCAAAAGAGACCTTTGGTTTGGAATTTCTTGCTCGCATGGAAGTGAACAATGATTGGCCATGGCAGATTTTGTGGACAGACAAAGCCCACTTCCATCTGACAGGATATATCAAATCACAGAATTGTCGAATATGGGAAACGAAAAATCCACAAACAAATCAACCACTACCACTTCATCCTGGAAAGGTCACTGTGTGGTGCAGGTTTATGGCATCTTTTATCATAGATCCATATTTTTTCGAAGAGACAGGTGCTTCTGATCCTGTTACTTGTACTATCACTGGTAAGCGCTATGAGCGTCGTTTGCGCAATCAGGTCATTCTAGCTCTCCAACAGCGTGGATGTGAGGATGGGATCATTTATATGCAAAATGACGCACGTCCGCACATTGCAAATCCAATGAAGCAGCTACAGAAGCGCCATTTCGGAAATGCTGGAATTATCAGACGCCATTCGTTACAGCCTGGCCGTCCCAATCACCTGATCTTAATCCGTATGACTTCTAGCTGTTGTGCTATCTGAAAGATGTTGTGTTCAGTGTTCCGATTGTAAACTTAGCTGCATTGAAGGCACGCATTGCACAACACATTCTGAACGTGACCCCAGAAACACTTAGATCAGTTGTGGAACATGCTGTTTCTGGATTTCAACTTGTTGCAGAAAACGCTGGACAGCATATTGAACATGTTTTGCACCAGTCACACGGAAATTAATAATCTGATCTGATTTTGATTCATGCTTTCTAGGCTGTGTTTGGCCTCAGGATAATTAAAAACCGATTTTTCCCATCCTATGTGATATGACCTTGCCGTGGTGGATGGGCTTCGTAGCTAACAGTACCATACCTGCACATCCATACACACTGATTAGTACAGTTTGTTTAACGTCTAATGTACACTACAGGCATTGTTGTATGATTCATTTGTCATTTGTAGTCGACCTCTATTAAATTATAATGCTACATTTTGTAACTGTTTGTTTTTCTTCTGCCACAGATTTTCCCCCTTCTCCGATAATGTTCCGTTGCAACCTGACATCATTCTGACCAGTAGTGTTGTTTCTACAGCAGTCTGGAAGTTTAACTTTAATTATAATTACCCTGTACATAGCAGTAAGCAACTGGAGCTAGCATCTGTCAGATTCAGACACAACTGCATATATCTTACGGGAAGCAATGGACAGCCCTCAACTAGACCAGCATGATATAAGACGCAGTTACACTGGTGGAAAACGCGGATTGGCAGCCAGGAAGATGAAGTACTGAACGCTCGTGTGATGGTGAAAGTGCTGAGAGAGGCAATGATAATAATGGAAGCCGTAGTTGAGGATGCCTTTTGTTACAGGTGGCATGTTTTGTGGTGGATATTTTAGTACAGTTTTTAGACATTTTGAAACAATGTTTCTCTTTATTGCAACATGTAGGAGAGTTGAAGTGTTATGTAGCCTCCATTGATCAACTTCCTGCTTCCTCAAACTTCAACTGAAATATTTCAGATTTATCAGAACACTTTAGAAGAAGACTGTGCTATGAATTTCTAACAGGTTATTCACAAATGACACTCCAGCACAGCAAACCACTGAGCAGGATTCCAACACATGCTTGACAATCTAATCGAAGATAGTTTTAAGTTTGAACACCATATACTGAATCCCTCCATAGCGATCCTTATTGCAGAGTACAAGTCGCACAATTTCACCACAACTGAACGCTTAAACTTATCTCACAGAGAGACGTATTCGCTCTCCCAGTGCTCCATATCCAAGGGGATAGCAGAAGAGCCAAACCACTCCTCTCTCTCTCTTTTCTCCCTCTCTCTCTCTCTCTCTCTCTCTCTCTCTCTCTCTCTTTCTCTTCTCCCTCTCAACGCACGTGTCGAGAAAACCAAGAGATGCATATTCGTCCCCCTGATGGTGGGTCATTCCCTTCTTATACATGACATTTCAACACAAAAAACAGTCACTAGTGCCAAATGCTAGACCACGGCGCTCCCTGTGTTTAACAGTGACCGGAAGTCAGGAACGCTTACTTTGTGTTCCTACAAATACTCGACAACACAATCGAAGAGCAGTTACGATATATCTGCCATTGCGATCCATAATGCAGAATACAAGTGGCACTGGTTCACCACACTCCAAAGCTTTCGCATTGCACCATAGGCAGGTGGAATAGCGTAAGTGCTCAACTACCGGTGATATATTTTCCATAATGTGTTGTATGCAGGCTTGTTGAGTATATAAGTCGTATTTCTAAGGTCGGAGGTTTAACAGAAGGGGCATCAAAGTCTGTAACACTTCACACAACACATACCTCTCATTTCTGACGATTTGTAATAACGTTTGTTCAGAACAACGTGTTATAATAGTCTATACAGATATGTGGATCACTTTGGTTCAGTTTGTATAGTACCATACCAGCCGTGTTGTACTAGTTTCAATAGATTCAAATCGCAGACTACGTGGTGAATTCAGATTACAATAGGTTTCACCTGACGGTAGGATTCTCAGCCAGCAGTACCATAGCGACCCAAACACTCTTGACAGATGACACTATTACTTTTTAACTAATTCCTGTAGACACACTTTGATGTGATAAAACGTTGAACTACAGCTCTCCTTCCTATAAACATAATGTGATCAAATGTCCAATCTCGCACTGCATTTTTAAGTGATTCATCACATATGTATATTGATGTGTCGACAGAAGTGCCGACACAGTGTTATTTTGAGGGGGCCGATAGGCACGCTATCTAACGCAGACGGGCGTGAATTCTGGAACAGGATAACTATTGAATGGTAGCAAGAAAAGTACGTAGCTGCTTTATACTTAACTTTATTCGTTGATGAATACAGCGTTCTTCTGGAGACATTTATACTATAACTCTCAAACTATGTAAGGCTAATGGCGCCTTGCTAGGTCGTAGCCATGGACTTAGCAGAAGGCTATTCTAACTGTCTCTCGGCAAATGAGAGGAAGGCTTCGTCCGTATTGTCGCTAGCAATGTCGTCGTACAACTGGGCGTGTGCTCGTCCGTATCTCGAGACCTGCCTTGTGGTGGCGCTAGGTCTGCGATCACACAGTGGCGACACGCGGGTCCGACATGTACTAAATGGACCGCGGCCGATTTAAGCTACCACCTATCAAGAGTGGTGTCTGGCGGTGACACCACATATATAGGACATCCAAGATTTCCAGCAGGTTTCTAGTCACTACTCACATTTAGCATCCAGGCTTACTACCCATCGAGAACGAAGTCTCTGCTATGAGTTTCTGCCATGTTATTCACATATGACATTCCAGCACAGTAAATCACTGAACGGGGTAATGCTGTTTCTATGATGTCACCATGCAGGTACTAACCTGCATAATTCTAAGTTTAGCACCCATTATATATATATATATATATATATATATATATATATATATATATACTTACTTATCGCGAATGGGCCCAGAAGGATCACGCAAAGCTTTCTGACGTCGTTTCTTCCATACTTCTTTCATTCGTTCTCCATGTTTTCTTTTTCTTTCTTCTGTCCATTTTGTTCCTGGTCTCTTTAGTGTTTCCTTCTCCGACAATACAATCCACTTTTCCACCTTATTTCTAAAAGTTTTTCTATCTTTGACATCTTTAAGTTCAATATTTGCTTTTTGTAAATCTAATTTTACTTGGCTAATCCATGGTGTTGTTGATTTGACTTTTTCTATGTAAGTGAGAATTCTGTTGGTGAGTCGTGTGGGGGGAAGTCTAGTGACATGTCCATAAAATTTTAATCTTCACCTTCTTATGTCTGCTGCAAGGTTTGATATAGTTTCTGTGGTTCTTCTTGATTGTATCCGGTATCCTTCTTCTGTTAATTTTGGACCTAAAATCTTTCTCATAATTTTGCGTTCTTCTTTTAGTATTTTTTCTAAATCACATTTTGTGTGGAGTGTGAGCGTTTCACTAGCATATAGTGCTGCTGGCTTAATTACTGCACAGTAGTGTCTGATTTTTGTGTTCGAGGAGATGCATTTTTTATTGTATATTTCATGTGTCATACCATATGCTCTCTTCATTTTCTGTTGTCTGATCTTCTGTGCAACTTTCTCTCCTCCGGTTGGCTCCAAAATTTCACCTAGGTATTTAAAATGTTTGACTCTATTTATTTTTCCATATTTTGTGTTCAAACTGTGTATATGGAATTTCGTACAGAAAAATTCTGTCTTTTGAAACGAAATTTGTATTCCTACTTTATTCGCGCATTCCTTAAGGATCTCTATTTGTTTGGTGGCGATTTCCTCATCATCTGCAAGTATGGCCAAGTCGTCCGCGAATGCTAAACAAGATGTCTCCACGTTGTCTTTGGTTCTACCAAGATGGATTGGTTTTCAGTAGGATTGATTTTTTAATTCTTTTTCCCATTCCTTAATGACTTTATCCAGGACTATATTAAACAGAAGTGGAGATAGCCCGTCACCTTGACGTACTCCAGTTTTTATGAGAAAAGGTTCAGAGATTTCTCCCCTGAATTTAACTTTAGATACAGTGTCTGTCAGTGATTCTTTGATAAGCCTTAGTGTTTTGCAGTCAAGTCCAAGTTCCTCTAAAATGTTAAACAAAGATTGCCGGTCAATTGAGTCATAGGCTTTCTTAAAATCTACAAATGTACAAATTATGGGGGCATTTCTAATTGCTTTGTGTTTTAATATTGTCTTTAAATTAAATATTTGTTCTATGCATGAGCGACCGGGGCGGAAGCCTGCTTGATAATCACCAATTTGGCGTTCCAGCTGCTCTTGTGTTCTTTTCAGCAGGCATGTTGAGAGAATTTTGTAGGTGACTTGTAAAAGTGAGATTCCCCTGTAGTTATTGACATTTGTTCTGTCTCCTTTTTTATGTAACGGGTGAATAAGGGCACATTTCCAATCCTCTGGTAATTTTTCTGTTTCCCATATTTTTGTTATTATTTTTGTGAGCTCTTGCAACGTCTTTGGTCCTAGGTTTTTTAATAGCTCTGCAACAATGCCATCTTCGCCAGATGTTCTATTATTTTTTAAGTTTTTAATGTGACATTTGATTTCTTCCTGTGTTGGTGGTAATGAATCCGGTTGAGCGTTGGCACAGATTTCTTTGGGAAACCTTAAACTAGGTTCTGGGCAATTTAGTAGGTTAGAAAAATATTGAGCCAATACTTGACAGTTTTCCTGGTTTGTTAGGGCTAATTTACCATCTGGTTTTCTGAAACATAAATTTTGAGGGATATATCCTCGTATTTTATCTGCGAAAGTTCTGTAGAAGTCTCTTGTATTATAGTTTTGGAAATTTTCTTCTATGGCATGCAGTTGTGCCTTTGTGTACTTCCTTTTTGCTTGCCTAATAGATTTCGAAACCTGTTTTCTAACCTCGTTAAATAAATGTAGACTTTCTTGTGATTTTTTACTGTTATATTCTTGAAATGCCTTTTTTCTCCTTTCCAATGCATTTTCACAGTCTGAATCCCACCAAGGGTGTTTGAATATCTTTTTCAAGGGAATAGTTTCCTTAGCTATTCGCGTGATTTTAGAATGAAATTCTTCCCATGTGTTTGCCTTTTCCTTCTCCCATTCTTCTTTTACTTCAGATTCTTTAATCTTCTTGGTGTCATATTTCTGTATTTCTGTTTTCTTCTGATGACTTCTTCGTGCTGTAAACTTGATTTTAATTCTAGTTAGGTAATGGTCTGAATCAATGTTTGCTCCTCTGCGTACTTGGACGTCGTAAATTTCTTTTTGTACTGGGTATGAAATCGCCACATGATCTATTTGAAACTCGCCAATTTGTTGTATAGGAGATCTCCATGTATTTGTTTTCTTGGACATTTTCTTAGAGATGTTGACATTATCTTCAGGTTATTCAGCTTACATAGTTCGACGAGCCTTGTACCATTTTTATTGGTAAATTTATGTGCAGGATATTTGCCTACGGTTTTTTGGTGGATTTTCTCTCTACCAATTTGGGCATTAAAATCGCCGAGTAGAACTTTTGTATCATTTTTTGGAATCTTGGCCATTATATTCTCCAAATTTTCCCAGAACTTTTTTGTTTCTATGGGGTTTTTCTTGTTGTCTCCGTTTGTGGGAGCATGAACATTAACCATATATATATATATATATATATATATATATATATATATATATATATATATATATGTGTGTATGTGTGTGTGTGTGTGTGTGTGTGATTGTGTGTGGTTTGTCATGTATGCTTCAACTTCTTGATAGAATAACGAGTCCAAAAGACGAACAGTTACAAAATGTGTGTGGTACCTTTAACAATTTCTCAAATTCCTAAAACGCATCTCCTGTTCTTTTAGTTGCTAATATCTACATTTTTATGCAAACGAGCCGCTGTTACTGTAGTAAGACGACGCAGAGAATATCGTTTTCGCTGCACAACACTACATTAGTCGGCCCAGTTAGCGATGACTAGAGATGCAGGGCAAATGCTCTTCGCGTGCAGCGATCTGATAGAGGTGGATTTGTAAACCTACCGTAGGCTACTGTTACCTGTCATAAGTAAGCGGAGACTACGGGCAGTTTTCCTAGTAGCATCGGCAGTTAAGATCGTAACTGCGATACCTGAACGTTAAGTGTGTTTCATACCTATCGAGCATTACTCCATTGCGATCATTTTGTTTCCGTATGCGCTCAGTGTCTTACTAGATTCCCCTAGAAACCAGAAGCGGTGAGCTGTCTAGAAAGTGAATGAGGGTATGTACAAAAGGCTGTGTAGCCTACGGAAAATTTTTCTTCTACATAGGAAGTATCCTCTCGTTTACTCAAAAATAAACAGTATTCATAGCAACATTGAAACTGTCAATGTTTAATTCAGGTTTTATTCGAAAACCGTTCATTTGTAACGTGAAACAGAGGGGCGTTGGAGTAAAAATAAAAACAACACAGATTTACCAAATTGCGCTAGAAAATGCAATTTACTGAAAAGAAGGTAAAATTAAAAAAAACTCAAAAGAAAGACATATCAAACATCGCTTCAGTACTTTGTCGAGCTTATATAAAACAGGTTTGTCTTATTCATAAACAATTTTCACACTTACCAGTAATAATAGGAAACTCTTGCCTTTGATCGTGATGAAGAATTTTCTATTGAGTACATAGTAACAACAAGAATTACATAGACATTTTTATGTTTTCTTGGGCGCAACGCTAGTCAGTGCCGAGGCTGCAGCATAAAGGTATCCTAAGGAAAGATAATTGTCTCCGGAAATTACGAAAAGACAGGTCACAACAGTTTGCTATCTTGTGGACTACGGGAAGATTGATCTTGCTTCTTTCTTGCTATTTGACTTGCCATATGCCTCTTTAGGTAAATTCCAAGAGGCAAATTCTAGCTAATTGCGGCTTTATTGTCTGCACCCTTTTTTATGAATATTTTCCTCATTATTGGCTGCTTGGCGGTGAGTTTAGCGGACGTCTCTGCTTCGGATACTCCCCGATAATGCATAGTGATTAGTGCTGTATCATTTAAGTTTTGACTTGTCATCTAACTGCTTCTTTCATTTGGTTAAATTATGGGTGAAAGAGTAACTGTTCGATTTATCTACATTCATGATCAGGAAAGTGTTGAAATTTTCAGTATCTTTTATATCCTTTGTACCAACTAACTTCAGTTTTATCTTGTAATACGCTTTTAAATTTTTTATTTGGTAATATGGGCCATTCGTCGAATCCATTTCAGATACTAAGAAGACGAAGAAGAAGAAAATTCTGCCTTACGGAGAACGGAAAAATCGAACTTGCTTCTTGCTTGCTTGTGCCTTAATCCCTGCGACACGTACCATCTCCATATTGTCACTCGAATTGCCTTTTAAAGTGCCTTGTCAAAAGTATACTTTGAAAAATGCGCTGCAAGTGGTTCGTGAACAGCATTAAATCGCTATGGCTCCTCACAAACGGTCCTCCAGCTGTTGCATGATTTAAGCATACGGAGAAAGCATCTCTTTGGTGCATTGCGCAAAAACTAGAAGGGCAAAACAGCGTGACGAATCTATTCATAGCAGGTGAGTACTATATTACTTTCAACTTTCGTTTATCAATAAGAACACAGTATAAATACATTTTCTCGAAAGTATGCGAAATGGTGCAGTGGGAGAAGGAGCAGCTATGGTTAACATCATATGAAGTTGAGAGAAAACGATCATGAGTTCTGTTCGACGAAAGGGCTGTTAATTTTTTTTTTTAAGACATCATGTTACGCCAGTGACTATTAAAGTTTTTATTTCCACTCTTTCAATTTCGGCCTTAGGCCATTATCAAGTGCAGCTGAAATACAAAATGTTTATAAAATATTTTACAAAAATCGTTGTGTATTTTGACATTCGGCCGATTACACAATTTGAAAAATGCAGCTATTTAACCACGTTTACTGACATGTTTTAGCTTTAAGCCATGTCAACTTTATACACGCTGTAAACAGTCGTTCGCTGTTGTGGTTTAGTGCAAAAGTTATTAGTGATGGTGGAACAAACATGTGTATGTGCAGACTGTGCTCTTTTACGATACATGGACATGTGTGTTTGCACTACTTAGCAGCGTTACGAATGTGTATAACAGCGAATGACAACGACATATAAATATGTCAGCTTGTATAAAGTTGACATGGCTTAAAAGCCAAAACATTTCTGTAAGTAAACATGGTTACATAGCTACAGTTTTCAAATTGTGTAATCGGCCGAATGTCAAAATACACAACGATTTTTCAAAATATTTTATAAACATTTTGTATTTCAGCTGCACGTGGTAAGGGCGTAAGGACGAAATTGCAATAGTGGAAATAAAAAGTTTAACAGTTACTGGAGTAAACATGATGTCTTTCAAAAAATTTCACATGACTGTGAATCCCAGTTTTGAAAAGTTAATTAGGTGCTGTTGTTTTAAACTACTACCACATTACACCTCGATAAGCTTCGTGAGAAGCTAGCACTTTAAGCAATTACGTCAGACCGTTCTTAGGTGGATTTCCACATCTGAATATGAAAGTTCCGGGTAGTTGTAAATTCTTGCCACCGGAGAATACTATTAAAATAATTAATATACAGAACCCCACAGAAAGATATTCCACGATTCACTATAGTGACAAGGTAACGGACGTGATTCCACGATTCGCGGAGTATGCTACGCTGTCTATTTCTGCATTTTTTTTTTTTGTTTGCAGATGAAGCCTAACCAAAACTTTTTTGCATTTTTTTCTGTACATGATCACCCATTTTGACTTCTCACGTATGGATTCGATCACAGAAGTAAGTACCAAAGCCCTTATCGGGAAAGCTCATCGTGGACAGACTCCATGAAGCTGCGCATGACGCTACAAAATGAATAAATATACTGTTTCGTTAATTTATATGGTAATCCGATCTAACACACAGAAAATGACGCGTACCACATTGCCCACCACACTTGTTAAATACAAATTACGAACACTATTCCCACTCGCCAGTTACAGCGTACTTTATTTCAGTTCCCACATCTCGGGGCTCGAAACGGAATCGCATACATACATATTTGTTTCTTCCATATATGAACAGATTACGTCTCAAGATTACGCTTCTTAACGACTGCACAGCAATTCGCGATTCAATCTCGATGAGCGAAACGGTTTTCAGCTTTTCAGTCCATTACGGCAATGTGAGCGTATCATATGAACCCACGGATCGTTTCTTAGTTTTACTGTGTAATTTCTGGACGACTAAAGTAGGCTCCTGAAACTAATATAAGTAGTATATTCTTAACAAAAATACGAAAAGTACTCTAATGTGGCACTGCTGCCGATGATGACTGAGAATAAAGAAAATGTATACGGCAAATTTCCCTGTCCTGTGAGTAATCGAGAAGGGATAATTTACTTGGTAGACGCCGTAGTCATGTAGTTATCAGACAGAAAGAATTTTTATTTGCTCGCGAAAGCACTGATACTGTCTCTTTTGGAGAATTTACCGCACTAGTTTATCAAGAATACATCAAAACTTAGTATTTTACTCCTACTAATTGTACAATTTGCATAGTTACAAAAACAGAGATTATTCTTACTACAAAAGTAGCAGAATCTGTTACTTTTTTGGGCCCATCAAACATTTTTCCATCTTAACCTTTCATCAATACGCATACCAAAACTTCATAATGTTTCACTCAGATTACTACTTTTGTCGTTACACTATGTATACTAAATAAGTGGTCGTTTTGACAGAACAAAAATACATGTGGTTTTTCGTATCAAAAAAGCAAGTACATTTGTGCAAAACAATTAATAAATTGTGCATAAACATCATCTATTAATTTGTCAGTTGTTTATTGTTGTCTTCCACTGTACACAAAATACTTTTATTATCTTGTGATAAACTGGGTTTTAGGATGTTTTAAAATCTTTGTATCAACTGTATGGGGATGATAAATTACATCAAGGGGAATAACTTTTGTCAGAGGAAAATGTTAGTTGATCCATGCAGCAATACTATGCCTCTTTAAAACTGGTTATGTCTCTGAAAGGCAGTAGGACGTAGGCAGTCTACAGTATTTCTAAGCAGTGTGTGTTGCCTACAGTCTAATCATCTCTGCGTAAAAAGAGGTAGGCTGAGTTTCTAAGACATCCTAGAATTAATTAACTAGTTTGTTTCATATTCCACGGGTCACATTGTAATGTCCCCACAGAAAATACCCTCTACCACGCACCAATTAATCATTGTCAATCAAACCATCCACATTCATTCACTTTGGAAAAGTATCTGATCTGATTTTCTCGTAGCATATGCGGCGATAGCTAGACGACGCCAAAGTATTTTCTAGTACGTTTATTCTTTGAAATAACAGAGATGCATATATGCATTCTCCATGATTGTTAGAGTGGTAACTAGGACAGCTTCTGGAGTAGGGATTGAGGGATTGACGTATTTCTGAGAATTACATATTTTGATTTTCTTCTCGCTAAATCGAGCGAATTAACTTTTGTGCCACTAGCGGTTTGTTTGAATAGAAAGAGAGTGTAAACGGAAAATAATTAAGACGTGGAATCACCGGAGATCTGGACATGTAATGGAGATGGAATTAATACACAATTTCCTTCATAAATAAGGTTTGTGACTTTTTATTCCGGAGTGAATGAACGAATGAGTTTTTTCTGAACCATTTGATGATCACGTTAGCCCTGTAATTAGTGGGGAAGTTTCAGCTGTGTCGAAGAGAGCCTGCAATCACTGAGTGTGTGTTAAATCGTCCAAAAAGGCTTCGTACACATCTGGAATTCGCTATCTTTCGTCCACACGATTGATTCTCCCGACTGAATACAGTGTTTAACAGTAATAATAAATGTAAAGATCTCTTACAGCAAGCCAGTCGCTGATTACGAAGACGAAGAACTCCACCAAAGATCCTATTTGGCTGATTTCACGTAATGAAATACGAGGGCAGTTCAATAAGTAACGCAACACATTTTTTTTCTCGGCCAATTTTGGTTGAAAAAAACCGGAAATTTCTTGTGGAATATTTTCAAACATTCCCGCTTCGTCTCGTATAGTTTCATTGACTTCCGACAGGTGGCAGCGCTGTACGGAGCTGTTAAAATGGCGTCTGTAACGGATGTGCGTTGCAAACAACGGGCACTGATCGAGTTTCTTTTGGCGGAAAACCAGGGCATCTCCGATATTCATAGGCGCTTGCACAATGTCTACGGTGATCTGGCAGTGGACAAAAGCACGGTGAGTCGTTGGGCAAAGCGTGTGTCATCATCGCCGCAAGGTCAAGCAAGACTGTCTGATCTCCCGCGTGCGGGCCGGCCGTGTACAGCTGTGACTCCTGCAATGGCGGAGCGTGCGAACACACTCGTTCGAGATGATCGACGGATCACCATCAAACAACTCAGTGCTCAACTTGACATCTCTGTTGGTAGTGCTGTCACAATTGTTCACCAGTTGGAATATTCAAAGGTTTGTTCCTGCTGGGTCCCTCGTTGTCTAACCGAACACCATAAAGAGCAAAGGAGAACCATCTGTGCGGAATTGCTTGCTCGTCATGTGACTGAGGGTGACAATTTCTTGTCAAAGATTGTTACATGCGATGAAACATGGGTTCATCACTTCGAACCTGAAACAAAACGACAATCAATGGAGTAGCGCCACACCCACTCCCCTACCAAGAAAAAGTTTAAAGCCATACCCTCAGCCGGTAAAGTCATGGTTACAGTCTTCTGGGACGCTGAAGGGGTTATTCTGTTCGATGTCCTTCCCCATGGTCAAACGATCAACTCTGAAGTGTATTGTGCTACTCTTCAGAAATTGAAGAAACGACTTCAGCGTGTTCGTTGGCACAAAAATCTGAACGAACTTCTCCTTCTTCATGACAACGCAAGACCTCACACAAGTCTTCGCACCCGAGAGGAGCTCACAAAACTTCAGTGGACTGTTCTTCCTCATGCACCCTACAACCCCGATCTCGCACCGTCGGATTTCCATATGTTTGGCCCAATGAAGGACGCAATCCGTGGGAGGCACTACACGGATGATGAAGAAGTTATTGATGCAGTACGACGTTGGCTCCGACATCGACCAGTGGAATGGTACCGTGCAGGCATACAAGTCCTCATTTCAAGGTGGCGTAAGGCCGTAGCATTGAATGGAGATTACGTTGAAAAATAGTGTTGTGTAGCTAAAAGATTGGGGAATAACCTGGTGTATTTCAATGCTGAATAAAACAACCCCTGTTTCAGAAAAAAAAATGTGTTGCATTACTTATTGAACTGCCCTCGTATTATAATAAAAACTGTACATAGATAAAGGAGAGAAAGAGAGAGAGCGAATGAAAATAGAGATAATACTAATAATCCTCCATTAGTCTAACTTTTCGCCTGTCTTATCACGGATCAGCCAAGACACGGGAGGCGCTTACATTACTGTATAGATTTATGTGTGAAGGTGAAAGGGTCTTAAAGGCAACAGATACACGTCTATACAGAGAAGACATTACACAAAGTTAGCGGCTAGCTGCATTCATCATCTATTCATAGAGGAAGAGACGACAACTTATTATTATCTTGTTAAAATGGCGACCGTTGCATTTATCTGGATATGTACATTGAGAAGGTAGACACAGAAGTACTTTTGTGTGAACGGAGTTATATATAGTGACAGTAGAAGGGAGTTATACATAGTGACAGTAGAACATTTATATAGTTTTAACTAGGGCAATGTTTAGGATGAGTCAAGCAGAGCAAAGCAGCACGCAACAGCCTTCAGCTGTTAGCACTGATAATAATGACGTAGTAAGAAGTGTTGTAGGACCGATGCCTACAGATAGCGCAATAGAACGCCCTGTAGACACGGCTGGAGGTGTAACAGCAAGTATACAGCAGGGATTAGATCCATTGGTAATTATCATGAGACAGATGCAGATGATAACCGAGAGCATGAATACTTTGAAAACCGATATTAACGCGAAATTGGCCTCAGTTACTGAAGGGCAAAATGATTTGAATACGAAATTAGCCTCAGTTACTGAAGGGCAGGAAAATTTGAAAACCGATACTAAAGCACAATTAGTGACAGTCACTCAAACTCAAGAAGAAATGAAATTAGTCCAGACTGAGATTAAGCAGCAGTTACAAGACAGTTTTTCCGAATTAGAGCAGCGGATAGAGGCAAAGACCAAGGAACTCAAAGATCAGGCCGAAGAGACGGAACGAAAATTAACCGCACAAATAGAATTGGTGAAAGTACAATGTGAGGAATCTACTCACCGCGTACGTGTCGAAATGAAGGAGTATGTGGCTATTAAGATAGATACTGTACGGGAACAAGTGGAAATGGTTCCGCAATTAGTACAAAAGCAAGATGCCATGTCATGTGCAATTGCGCAACTTCCTGAATTGGCACGTACACAGACTAACCTAAAGGAAAGCGTTGAACAACTGACAGAGCGTCAAGACGTTATAGACCACCAAATTAACGTATTAACGGGTAAATTATCCGAAATCACATTAGAAAACAAAAGGCTAATGTGTGAAAACGTTGAGCAAAATGTTAAGGCAGTATTCCAGAGTTTATCTGGCAAACAGGAAGAGAATTTGTTTGCGAAAGGACTTGAGGAGGTGCGACAGCAGTTAGGTGCTGATTTAGAGCATTGGAAACAAACGATAGAAGAGTCGATGCGCGTTTCACAACAAGGCTCAGAACAAATGAATACAGGCCAGCAGCAGAAGTTGGCAGCGACTATAGAGCCAGTTACTGCACATTCGCACACAATACCGACCTGTGTAAGTAATTCAAACATTAAATTGCCACAAGCGGGCTGTTCGCGTGAATTCTTATCTAACGGAGATTACGAAAGCCTTTGCCATGCCGAAGAAAAAATGATAAAGCATAGGCAATTCCAGATTTTTAACCCTGACAAAAGGGGGGTCCATCCAGTTGTTTTTATTCGAGGTTTCAGAGGAGTGTTACCCAGAAATTGGTCGGAGTGGCAGAAGATCAGTTTTGTTATAGGATATATACAAGGTTCGGGGGCGATCTGGGCCTCGGACATGACTTCTGTTTGCTCGACATATGACGATTTTGAGAAGGCGTTTTTAGCAAAGTTCTGATCAGAAGGGGTACAGGAACGCCTAAGGCAGGAGATGCTCTACCCAGAGCCTTTCTCCTTTTCGAAAGGAAGCCTTAGAAAGTATTTCGAAAAATATATAAATAAAACGAGATACTGGGACAGACCTATGCCTTTGCCAGACATAATAAACATACTTAAGGCAAGACTACCAACTAGCATCTGGAATCAATTGATTTACGGCAACGACAAAGACTTGGAGTCGTTCCTCACGACGTTAGACCATATAGATATTATCGAAGAGAACAACCAGAAAGCCCGTAATAACAGATTCCAATATAGGGAGATAGAACCTCCGCCAAACGGTAGGCAAGGTGGAAGTATGTGTTATGTCAATGGCGATCAATCGACACTTAGAAGGAATGAACAGAGATCGTTAAGTAATGGAGAAACCCCTCAAAATCTCAATAGTAATCCCGGCAGTTGTCTTGCGAGGGGCTATTCAAGGAACAACAGGAGCGGGAAAATATACAATCCCGTGTGGGGGAACGAAAGAAATTTCAGACCCCAAGCGTGGAATAATAACGATAATAGGAAGTGGAATCAACCGGGAGGAATGAATTCAAATAGCCAACATCAGTGGGGACGGACATCTACGAATCAACCGGTAATTACCGAAGTGACGGATGATGTAAACCAGCAGACAAATCAAAATCCAACAAACTTGTAAGGACCCACCCGTGCCCCGGAGGAGCGGTCAACAATTGGTTGAGGGCAACAGGATATGTGTACCCATGTTAACGTATAATGATGGACGATTACTGGCAGATGAACTGACCGAGGACTTAAAACCACAAGATGAGGATAAGGAACAGGTGGCAGTAGCCGAAGTGCAAGTCATTATGCAGACCGTACCTATAGTGGCGGTTTTAGACACAGCACCAACCACAAATGTTATTTCGGAGTCACTATTCAACAGGATCAGAAATATAAGAAGAGTACCAATTTTTCCAGTTCAAAATTGCAGAATAATAGGCGCCGTTGGGGCTCGATCGGCTAATGTAAAGGTGCAGTCACTACTTGGTGTGGAAGTCGGAAATGTAGCAATATTAAGCACATTCCTTGTTGTGAAAAATTTGGTGGTAGATTGCATTATCGGAGTCGACAGCCTACGTCAATACGGATGCAGAATAGATTTTAAAACAGGAAAAATTTGGTTGAATGTTAATAAACAAGAAATTGAGTTGGAGTTGTTGGGGAAAAAAAAGCCTTACGAGAAAATATAATTGTGGGATCAGTGTGCAAGTAATCAGGACGGCCCAAAATTCTAAAGAGCACATAATTAATGAGTTCCAAGTCAAAGAAGATTTCGGTCAATTAGTGTTTGAAAAGTTAAATGAATCCGACTACATTATCGAAGATCAGAAGAAGCAGCTCAATGAATTATTATTCACGTATGAAAACGTTTTTGATGAAAGGCCAGGAGTTATTAAGGGATACATATGCCATCTCTACGTTAAGCCGCACGAAACTTATTGTAGAACTTTCTATCCTGTTCCCTGGAGGTTAAAGGCTCAAGTTCAAAAGGAAATAGATCGCATGTTGAAATGGGGTTCGATCGAACCCTCTACAAGCCCATACTGCTCCCCATTGCAAGTGACAGAGATGAACGCTCGAAAAAACATAAAAATAAACTGTGTGTGTTTAGTGTTAGAAAACTTTAAACTGAAATAATTAGTGACACAGATTGTAGAAATAGTGACTAACTATTACTATCGAGTGCTGCAAAGAAGATAGTGGAGATAGGCTTCACCTGTGTTTGGGTAAACATGGAACTTTAGCATTGCTAATGTCATCAAGATTTATAAAGGATCTGAATGACCTTCAAGAAGAAAGGAATGTTTCCCGAAAATGACGCTACATAATCAAAAGAGGTTCCCAGGGAATGTTCATATATACTTTCAAGTGCACGCTTAGATGTGTAACCGTGTGAAGTGATGCGTTTAGGCAGTGAATCATGAGTGACGGTTAACGCCGCAAAGATAATTTCCCGCGCAAAACAATTGACGCCGGCACGAGAGTTAGAATCGATATAGACGAAACAGATATGCTTTGTAAGAGACTCGCATCAAACGCGAGGGGAAACTGATTGATGTGAACTTCAAAATAGTGTCATAATTAGACGTTAAGAGTTATTGATTTATTGTTGAATGTAAAAAGAAACTAAGATTCATACAATTAGTAGTTATTTAATGGGTCTTGTTTACTTTGGAATTTTGTCTGAAAACCCATTTCCATATATGTGCATGTATGAATGCCGGATGAATCAGAGAATAAATGAAAGAAGGGAATCCACATTCCTCACTACTAATAACTTTTACATTACAGCAATCAAGCGGAGAAATATATGTATTTAGCATAAAAATTTTATGGGTATAGATAAATGATATGACTTTTCAAGGAAATGATGGATTATGTCTTTGTATAAAATGAACCATACTTTCCATTATTCGACGATTTGAATCCAAAATCTACTGCAAGTTGCATGAATCCTTTAAATTACGAAGAACAAATCATTGACAGAAAATGTGTCAGAATTTTTGGACTTACAAGCACAAATGGTGACGCGAAGTCCAAAAGAAAATTCAAACTAGAGTAATTATTATGATGTTTTCGGCAACAGCATTAGTCAATGGATAAATGGAAACTTTAAGTCAATGGCTAAATTCCTTGCAGTACATCGTAAGAAAAAGGATACATGAAGCCATAGGGATTTTGTTTTCAAAAAGGAGAATCTTGGACGGTGGAACCTAACCAGTTCTTTTACAGGAAGAGTTTCCCTTTCGGTCATTGCTAATTCTTTTGGAATGAATGTTGCATGTGAAATCTGGTATCCCAGTTCCTTCTACTCTTCCCATTGTGCGCCGCGTAGAAGACCGACTACAAAAGCGGACGTAGGGGACATGCAAGATACGGGGGAGTTTCAGCATCGCAAGATATTGTCCTGGGAACAAGATTGTAAAAAAAAGAAACTCGAGTTATTTATTGTAATTTTTTTTTGCTAGAGGCACAAATCACTCTTCTCCAAATCGTTATATAAATCGATCCCTATCTTTCCTTTAGAGATCAATTTCAAAATTATTTTTTCTATTCTGTAGGCTTTCCTATCTTCTATGTACCGTAGGCTGGGGGTCTAGGCTTAAGAGGTTTTCCAAGGTTTCCCTACTTAAGAAAGTTCCCGAATGGGTAGACCCTGATAACAGTCTCATGAAAGATCATCTTCCTTGGTTGTGCACAGCAAACATAACACCTAGATGCACGTAAAAGCAATACAGCCGCGGTACCTGTCTCTTCATTTCTTCTGTTTTCAACAATTCTTTTCTTCGTCTGTCTTAAACGTAATATTCTTTTTCAGTCGGAAGACTGACAATCATCACTTCCGGGTTATCCACACTTATAGATAGCTCGCGAAGTGTGTTCGGTAAATCAAAATTAGGCTCACAAACTTCGCTCGCTGCGAGGGGCATTGTAATGTCCCCACAGAAAATACCCTCTACCACGCACCAATTAATCATTGTCAATCAAACCATCCACATTCATTCACTTTGGAAAAGTATCTGATCTGATTTTCTCGTAGCATATGCGGCGATAGCCAGACGACGCCAAAGTATTTTCTAGTATGTTTATTCTTTGAAATAACAGATATGCATATATGCATTCTCCATGGTTGTTAGAGTGGTAACTAGGACAGCTTCTGGAGTAGGGATTGAGGGATTGACGTATTTCTGAGAATTACATATTCTGATTTTCTTCTCGCTAAATCGAGCGAATTAACTTTTGTGCCACTAGCGGTTTGTTTGAATAGAAAGAGAGTGTAAACGGAAAATAATTAAGACGTGGAGTCACAGGAGATCTGGAAATGTAATGGAGATGGAATTAATACACAATTTCCTTCATAAATAAGGTTTGTGACTTTTTATTCCGGAGTGAATGAACGAATGAGTTTTTTCTGAACCATTTGATGATCACGTTAGCCCTGTAATTAGTGGGGAAGTTTCAGCTGTGTCGAAGAGAGCCTGCAATCACTGAGTGTGTGTTAAATCGTCCAAAAAGGCTTCGTACACATCTGGAATTCGCTATCTTTCGTAAAAGGAACAAATTGTCCACACGATTGATTCTCCCGACTGAATACAGTGTTTAACAGTAATAATAAATGTAAAGATCTCTTACAGCAAGCCAGCCGCTGATTACCAAGACGAAGAACTCCACCAAAGATCCTATTTGGCTGATTTCACGTAATGAAATATTATAATAAAAACTGTACAAGATAAAGGAGAGAAAGAGAGAGAGCGAATGAAAATAGAGATAATACTAATAATGCTCCATTAGTCTAACTTTTCGCCTGTCTTATCACGGATCAGCCAAGACACGGGAGGCCCTTACATTACTGTATAGATTTATGTGTGAAGGTGAAAGGGTCTTAAAGGCAACAGATACACGTCTATACAGACATTACACAAAGTTAGCGGCTAGCTGCATTCATCATCTATTCATAGAGGAAGAGACGACAACTTATTATTATCTTGTTAAAACCTGCAAGAATAATTATATTGAAATGGAATGAGTCGTTTAACATTCACATTACAAATTAGTATGTAAATATAGATAAATGCTGAATATTTATTTTTTTTTTTAATTTTCTTTTCATTTGATAAGATATACAGTAATTCCTATCCACTAGCTTTTACATATTATGGTAATGGAAATTCTCCTACAGAGTATAAGCAATTGTGAAGGAGAAACGTTTTCAGTCTGTCTTCAAGGTTTACATTGTTGGCTGTCGGTCATTTTCTAACACTGGGTAAGTATCCAAAAAATTTGGTTGTAGCATTGTACATCCCTTTCGTGCTAAGTGCAACCTTAATGTGGAGTAATGAATGTCATTTTTTCTTCTGGTACATTTTTTCTTCTGTAGAGTACTGTTCCTTTTGAACTGCTGTGGATTATTTAGAACAAACTTCATGAGTGAATAAATAAACCGTGAAGCAGTAGTCAGAATGCCCAACTCCTTAAACAGATGATCGGGAGTGAGTACCATGTATTATCCTTACAGCCTGTTTATGAGCAATGAAGACTTTCTTTCTTCAGTATGAGTTAACCCAGAACGTTATTTCATATGAAATTGTTGAATGAAATAATCCAAAATATGTCAAATTTCGGATTTGTGTCTCCCTGGGATTTGCAATGATTCTAAGTGAAAATGTGGCTGAGTTAAATTGTTTTAGGAATTCCAAAATGTGCATTTACTAGTTTAAATTCTCATCAATAATGACACCTAAGAATGTTGAAGCTTCCATTCTGTTTATTACTTCCTCACTAGATGTGCAAAACTGAATATGTTGTGTCTTTTTAAAATTGAGGGTGACCGCATTCATAGAAAACCACTCAGTAATACTTTTGAGAACATTGTTTATCATTTCTTCTGTTACTGCACTTATGTCTGGATTGATTATAATGCCAGTGTCGTCCGCAAAAGGAACTAATTCTGCTTGTTGTATATCAGATGGCAAATTGTCTATGTATATGAGGAATAATAGCAGACCTGAGACTGAGCCTTGGGGAACCACACATCAGCTTTCTTCCCAATGAGAATAATTACCTGCACTACATTTGTTGGCTTACTAAGTGCAACTTTTTGTAATCTTTTGGTTAGATATGACTTTGGTTAGACATGACATTGTCCACTGGTTGGCTATACCATCAGCTTCATTAAACTTCATTTTATCTAGGAGAATATTATGATTCACATAGCAAAATCTCTTAGACAGGTCGCAGAAAATACCAGCTGGCGATATTTTATCATTTAATGCTTGTAAAATTTGGTGAATGAACATGAAAATGGCATTATCGGTAGAGCAACTCTTTTGAAATTTAAACTGCGAATTGCTGAGGATATTATTGCTGCTCAGGTGAGATACCTTTCTAGAATAAATCACCTTCTCAAAAAGTTTAGAAAACTATATCAACAGTGAAACAGGTTGGTAGTTAGTGACGTCCCTCCTATCAACTTGCTTAATGAGAGGTTCGATAAAGTCATATTTCAATCTCCTTGGAAAAATGTCTTGAATCAGTTATACGTTACATGTTTCAGATAAGACAGGGCGTATTATACGGTAACAAATCGCAAGTATTCGATTCTAAACACCATGAGTATCAGATGGTCTTTTATTTTTGAGGGAATATATAATTTCCTTAACTTTTGAAGCAGAAGATAGTGATACATTCATATGATTGAATTTTATGAGAGTTGTTTTTTCAACATACTACTGCGATTTGCTTCTTGAATTGTTTTTTCCTACACTTTCTGCTATATTTAAGGAGTGATAATTAAATATATTAGCTACCTATGACTCATCATTTTAGCTCTTCGTTTCGTTCAATAGTGATGTTATCATGTGCTTTGGCTGGCTGTCCTGTCCCTCATTTTACTACATTCCATACAGCCTTAGCTCTGTTGTCGGAAGTACTGATTTCTGACGCTATGTGCATGTTCCTTGATTTTTTAGTAATTTTTCTTGCTAATTCTACATCTACATCTACATTGATACTCCGCAAGCCACCCAACGGTGTGTGGCGGAGGGCACTTTACGTGCCACTGTCATTACCTCCCTTTCCTGTTCCAGTCGCGTATGGTTCGCGGGAAGAACGACTGTCTGAAAGCCTCCGTGCGCGCTCTAATCTCTCTAATTTTACATTCGTGATCTCCTCGGGAAGTGTAAGTAGGGGGAAGCAATATATTCGATACCTCATCCAGAAACGCACCCTCTCGAAACCTGGCGAGCAAGCTACACCGCGATGCAGAGCGCCTCTCTTGCAGAGTCTGCCACTTGAGTTTATTAAACATCTCCGTAACGCTATCACGGTTACCAAATAACCCAGTGACGAAACGCGCCGCTCTTCTTTGGATCTTCTCTATCTCCTCCGTCAACCCGACCTGGTACGGATCCCACACTGATGAGCAATACTCAAGTATAGGTCGAACGAGTGTTTTGTAAGCCACCTCCTTTGTTGATGGACTACATTTTCTAAGCACTCTCCCAATGAATCTCAACCTGGTACCCGCCTTACCAACAATTAGTTTTATATGATCATTCCACTTCAAATCGTTCCGTACGCATACTCCCAGATATTTTACAGAAGTAACTGCTACCAGTGTTTGTTCCGCTATCACATAATCATACAATAAAGGATCCTTCTTTCTATGTATTCGCAATACATTACATTTGTCTATGTTAAGGGTCAGTTGCCACTCCCTGCACCAAGTGCCTATCCGCTGCAGATCTTCCTGTATTTCGCTACAATTTTCTAATGCAGCAACTTCTCTGTATACTACAGCATCATCCGCGAAAAGCCGCATGGAACTTCCGACACTATCTACTAAGTCATTTATATATATTGTGAAAAGCAATGGTCCCATAACACTCCCCTGTGGCACGCCAGAGGTTACTTTAACGTCTGTAGACGTCTCTCCATTGATAACAACATGCTGTGTTCTGTTTGCTAAAAACTCTTCAATCCAGCCACACAGCTGGTCTGATATTCCGTAGGCTCTTACTTTGTTTATCAGGCGACAGTGCGGAACTGTATCGAACGCCTTCCGGAAGTCAAGAAAAATAGCATCTACCTGGGAGCCTGTATCTAATATTTTCTGGGTCTCATGAACAAATAAGGCGAGTTGGGTCTCACACGATCGCTGTTTCCGGAATCCATGTTGATTCCTACATAGTAGATTCTGGGTTTCCAGAAATGACATGATACGCGAGCAAAAAACATGTTCTAAAATTCTACAAGAGATCGACGTAAGAGATATAGGTCTATAGTTTTGCGCATCTGCTCGACGACCCTTCTTGAAGACTGGGACTATCTGTGCTCTTTTCCAATCATTTGGAACCCTCCGTTCCTCTAGAGACTTGCGGTACACGGCTGTTAGAAGGGGGGCTAGTTCTTTCGCGTACTCTGTGTAGAATCGAATTGGTATCCCGTCAGGTCCAGTGGACTTTCCTCTATTGAGTGATTCCAGTTGCTTTTCTATTCCTTGGACACTTATTTCGATGTCAGCCATTTTTTCGTTTGTGCGAGGATTTAGAGAAGGAACTGCAGTGCGGTCTTCCTCTGTGAAACAGCTTTGGAAAAAGGTGTTTAGTATTTCAGCTTTACGCGAGTCATCCTCTGTTTCAATGCCATCATCATCCCGTAGTGTCTGGATATGCTGTTTCGAGCCACTTACTGATTTAACGTAAGACCAGAACTTCCTAGGATTTTCTGTCAAGTCGGTACATAGAATTTTACTTTCGAATTCAATGAACGCTTCACGCATAGCCCTCCTTACACTAACTTTGACATCGTTTAGCTTCTGTTTGTCTGAGAGGTTTTGGCTGCGTTTAAACTTGGAGTGAAGCTCTCTTTGCTTTCGCAGTAGTTTCCTAACTTTGTTGTTGTACCACGGTGGGTTTTTCCCGTCCCTCACAGTTTTACTCGGCACGTACCTGTCTAAAACGCATTTTACGATTGCCTTGAACTTTTTCCATAAACACTCAACATTGTCAGTGTCGGAACAGAAATTTTCGTTTTGATCTGTTAGGTAGTCTGAAATCTGCCTTCTATTACTCTTGCTAAACAGATAAACCTTCCTCCCTTTTTTTATATTCCTATTAACTTCCATATTCAGGGATGCTGCAACGGCCTTATGATCACTGATTCCCTGCTCTGTACATACAGATTCGAAAAGTTCGGGTCTGTTTGTTATCAGTAGGTCCAATATGTTATCTCCACGAGTCGGTTCTCTGTTTAATTGCTCGAGGTAATTTTCGGATAGTGCACTCAGTATAATGTCACTCGATGCTCTGTCCCTACCACCCGTCCTAAACATCTGAGTGTCCCAGTCTATATCTGGTAAATTGAAATCTCCACCTAAGACTATAACATGCTGAGAAAATTTATGTGAAATGTATTCCAAATTTTCTCTCAGTTGTTCTGCCACTAATGCTGCTGAGTCGGGAGGTCGGTAAAAGGAGCCAATTATAAACCTAGTTCGGTTGTTTAGTGTAACCTCCACCCATAATAATTCACAGGAACTATCCACTTCTACTTCACTACAGGATAAACTACTACTAACAGCGATGAACACTCCACCACCGGTTGCATGCAATCTATCCTTTCTAAACACCGTCTGTACCTTTGTAAAAATTTCGGCAGAATTTATCTCTGGCTTAAGCCAGCTTTCTGTACCTATAACGATTTCAGCTTCGGTGCTTTCTATCAGCGCTTGAAGTTCCGGTACTTTACCAACGCAGCTTCGACAGTTGACAATTAGAATACCGATTGCTGCTTGTTCCCCGCATGTCCTGACTTTGCCCCGCACCCGTTGAGGCTGTTGCCCTTTCTGTACTTGCCCAAGGCCATCTAACCTAAAAAACCGCCCAGCCCACGCCACACAACCCCTGCTACCCGTGTAGCCGCTTGTTGCGTGTAGTGGACTCCTGACCTATCCAGCGGAACCCGAAACCCCACCACCCTATGGCGCAAGTCGAGGAATCTGCAGCCCACACGGTCGCAGAACCGTCTCAGCCTCTGATTCAGACCCTCCACTCGGCTCTGTACCAAAGGTCCGCAGTCAGTCCTGTCGACGATGCTGCAGATGGTGAGCTCTGCTTTCATCCCGGTAGCGAGACTAGCAGCCTTCACCAAATCAGATAGCCGCCGGAAGCCAGAGAGGATTTCCTCCGATCCATAGCGACACACATCATTGGTGCCGACATGAGCGACCACCTGCAGATGGGTGCACCCTGTACCCTTCATGGCATCCGGAAGGACCCTTTCCACATCTGGAATGACTCCCCCCGGTATGCACACGGAGTGCACATTGGTTTTCTTCCCCTCTCTTGCTGCCATTTCCCTAAGGGGCCCCATTACGCGCCTGAGTAGTTTCTCTAATTTGCAACCACTGCAGGATCTCTACGTTTTCTTTCCAACAGACGCATTTCCATTTTCCTTCCATAAGATACTTTAATGCTTTAGAGATCCATGCTTTTTTACATAGCTGTTTAATGTCCTTTCTGATTATCTTATGTGAAAAGATGTTTGCAAATAATAATATGAATCATTATCAACTACATTCCAACAGTCTTTATCCACCTCTCCTGGAAAGTTAATTACTGAGATCAAATTGTAGGATCCAAGTGAGGTTTCCATATCAGTTTTCCTATCAGAATCCTTTAGAAAATCTACATTGAAGTCACCGTCTGCATCTATCTGACAGATAACATAGTAAGGGATCCAGATTCCTCATAAATAGTTCAAGTATTTCACAGTGGAAATCTGTACACAGTTACAGTTAAAAGTGAACTATTTTTCGTGGTTAATTCACAAGCACACACTTCTCTCTGCTTACCACTACAAAATCTACTTATCTAAACGTTTCGGAACTTCAGTTCTCTCTCAATATATCTAACAACTTCCGCTTTTCCCATATTAGTTCTGCATGAGTGAGATACTAGAGCGTAGTCTTCTATATGTAACCTATCGAACCCTTTGGTTATGTGGTACTCGAACAGGCTCAGGATGTATATTTTTCAGAGTTCTTTAAATTTTCCAAACAGAAACACACCTCTTCTACTTATTACTCTATCCTCTAACATTTCGGAGAAACAGGCTAACCATACTTTTCTGTGCCGTTTAAGCATTTTCTGTGTTGCTTATTTCTTTCAAAAGAATGTGCCTAAATGCTGATTGTAAGCCAAAAAAGGCACATCTCTGGCACCAGTAACTACAGGGATCTTGCTTTGTGTGATGGTGGTTTCCAACAGTTTTCTCCAGGAAGCTGAGCCAGTTTATCTTTCCCTCTCCTTTTCAGATTCAGGCTGTGTCTAGCATATCCCCAACTCCAAACTGTAGCAAAAGGCTTTGCGCTCATAAGAGATTTAATTTCATTCCGCACCAGCCTGCTCATCTCTGTTTTGGTTCAAATGGCTCTGAGCACTATGGGACTTAACATCTATGGCCATCAGTCCCCTAGAACTTAGAACTACTTAAACCTAACTAACCTAAGGACATCACACAACACCCAGTCATCACGAGGCGGAGAAAATCCCTGGCCCCGCCGGGAATCGAACCCGGGAACCTGGGCGCGGGAAGCGAGAACGCTACCGCACGACCACGAGCTGCGGATATCTCTGTTTTCATACGGCTTACAGCATTGTTAAGCCAGGCTGGTCATGGCGCTGTAGGACCTCCACAAAACTCACATTTGTTTGCGTAGTTGCTACTTCTATTTCATCCAGGTCACCCTAATGCTGTAATTACTGTCCTTAGCCAGGCTGTTCCTTGCTCCACCTACTACAAGAACCTGATCCCTTTGCCAAAATCTTTGCAAAAATTATCTATTCCTCTGTCACCTGGCTAAGATTATTACTTGACTTCACAATACTTGTGACCTGGGGCCCTGTTACTAATCTGTCCTGTACCATCTGGCCCTCACCCCTGCCATGGCTACTGCCTACCAGCAAGACTCATCTTCCCTCCCACTTTTGGTACCGACCTACACTTAGTTTCTTTGCTAGAAGTCTGCTGCACCCACTGAGACCCAAAGCTGAATGACGCTCTTGGCCTCCTACTTCTGGCAACAAGTCAGAGTCAGATTTATTAGACACACTCAACTCAGATGTCGGCGAAAGAGTTGAAGAGCTGGTTCCCTTTCTCCCATTGTTTGTTACATTTACTCAGTTCCCACCATCTTTTCCACCACTAAACACGTCTACCTCAAATTTCACGTACTCTAACTCAGCCTGAAGGACACGAATCTTTGCGTCCTGCTCAGCGATTCTTTTGTCTCTTTTGCAAAGTCTACAGTTCCATGGGCGAGCCTAGCTGAGTTCCACGTTCAGTTCCCCACTAGTCACCCGAGTGAAAGTCCAACCCACAGTCTACAACATACAACTCCTTCTCTGACTATCCTATAGGATCAACCTCAATTTTCACGCATTGCAACGCGGATTACATGCTTAAAATAGGATTGAATCACTCAGCACATTTCACACTATCCGAATTTTCGTTACTTAGAGGCGCAAAGATTAAGCCTCCAGATTAGCCACTCAGGTGTGGTAAACATAAAAAGTTAATTATTTCCCCTTACAACAAAAACTCAGTACTCACTTAACTGCGGTATCTGTTAATTAACTTATTGACAATAGAATGTAACTTTTAATTTGACTTTGCCGTTCGAAAGCTGTATGTAAACAAACTGCATATACAAAAGGCTCTAAATGAAACAACTTGAGATTTACGCTACAATACTCAAACTTAAGGCTTTCTTAATTAAAACGACTATCAATGTACTGGGGTAGGTAGTATGCTGATGCAGAGGACCTGGTTAGTAGATCCTCCTAGTTCGGTGAAACGCTGTATGGAAGGCAAACCAAAGAATGGGTTTTATTGGCAGAACTCTGTGAAGATGCAATAGATCTACTGAAGAGAGTGCTTACTCTAAGTTTGTCCATCCCCTTCTGGAGGATGTGTTGTATGTGACCCTTACTATATCGGACTGACGTTGGACATCGAAAAAGTTCAAATAAGGGTAACTCGTGAAATGCGAGATAGTGTCCCGGATATGATGCGTGAATTGTGGTGGTAGTCATTAAAACAAAGGCGTTTTTCTATACGGCGAGATCATTTCACGAAATTTCTATTTGCAGCTTTCTCCTACAAAAGTGTCCGCCTCCGTAGCGCAGAGGTAGCGTTACAGCCTACCACGCAAGGGGGCCCGGGTTCGATTACCGGCAGGGCACTGGGTGTTGTGTGTCCATCATCATTGACACGCAAGTCGACAAAGTGGCGTCAACTATAAAGACATGCAATACGGAGGCCAAACCCCGAAGGGGTATCCCGGCCAGTAAATGCCATACGATAATTTCATTTTTTTCCCTACAAAGGCGAAAATATTTTACTGACGCCCACCTGCGTAGGGAGCGACAATTCTCGTAATGAAATAAGAGAAAGCCGAGCTCGCACGGAAGATTTAAGTGTTCGTTTCTCCCGGGCTCTGATTGAGAGTGAAATGGCAGAGAAATAGTGTGAAAGTCGTCTGATGAACCGTCTGCTAGGTACTTACGTGTGAATTACAGAGTAGTCATTTATATGTAGAGCTCATCGTGCCAGGGCCGGTGAATTCAATGAAAAGATGCTTAGAGTCGCCGGGAAGTGTCCGCGAACATTTTGTCTCCAACAACAGTTTACCCCCAGGATGCGATATTCGTTTCATCGACATGCATTAACAGGGGCATTAAAACACGAAGAATCTACAATGATATGAGAAAAGTCTTAGGACACCTCCATAATATTGTGTTGGACCTCCTTTCGTCCGGTGTACTGCAGCAAAACGACGTGGTATGGACTCAAGAAGTCGTTGGAAGTCCCCTGCAGAAATATAGAGGTACAGTGCCTCTATAGCCTGCTGTAACTGCGAAAGTGTTGCCGGCGCAGCATTTTGTCCGCGAACTGACCTATCGATTATGTTCCACAAATGTTCGGTGGGACTTATGTCGGTCAATCTGGGAGGCCAAATCATTCACTCGAACTGTCCAGAACGTTTGACATGGCTTGCTGTCATCCATAGAAATTCCACGTTATTTGGGAAATGAAATGAACGCTTGCACATGGTCTCCAAGTAACCGAACATAACCATTTCCAGTCAATGATCGGTTCAGTGGAACCAGAGGACCCAGTCCATTCGATGTAAAGACAACCCACACCGTTATGGAGCCACCACCAGCTTGCACCGCGCCTTCTTGACAAGTTGGACCCTTGGCTTCGTGGAGGCTGCACCACAGTCGAACAATACGATCAGATCTTACAAACTGAAATTGGGACTCATCTGATCAGGCCCCGGCTTTCCAGTAGTCTAGTGTCCAACCGCTGTGTCACGAGCCCAGGAGAGGCGCTGCAGTCGATGTCGTGCTGTTAGCAAATGCACTCGCGTCGGTTGTCTGCTGCCATAGCCCATTAACGCCAAATTTCACTACACTGTCCTACCAGATAGGGTTGATAGAAGATATAGAGAAGATCCAACGGAGAGCAGCGCGCTTCGTTACAGGATCATTTAGTAATCGCGAAAGCGTTACGGAGATGACAGATAAACTCCAGTGGAAGACTCTGCAGGAGAGACGCTCAGTAGCTCGGTACGGGCTTTTGTCAAAGTTTCGAGAACATACCTTCACCGAAGAGTCAAGCAGTGTGTTGCTCCCTCCTACGTATATCTCGCGAAGAGACCATGAGGATAAAATCAGAGAGATTAGAGCCCACACAGAGGCATACCGACAATCCTTCTTTCCACGAACAATACGAGACTGGAATAGAAGGGAGAACCGATAGAGGTACTCAAGGTACCCTCCGCCACACACCGTCAGGTGGCTTGCTGAGTATGGATGTAGATGTAGATACGTCCGTCGTATGTCCCACATAAATTTCTGTAGTTATTTCACCCAGTGTTGCCTGTTTGTTAGCACTGATAACTCTACTCAAACGCCGCTGCTCTCTGCTCTTAAGACTGCGTTATCCGTGGTGATAGGCAATGCATGAATTTTTATATTCTTGGCACACTCTTGACACTGTGAATCTCGAAATATTTAATTTCCTGACGATTTCCGAAATGTAATGTCCCAAGCGTCTTACTCAAGCTACCATCCGACGTTCAAAGTGTATTAATTACCGTTGTACGGAAATCACCTTTTCAAGTGAATCTCCTGAGTTCAAGTGACAGCTCTGGCAATGCAGTGCCTTTTTATACGTTGTGTACGCGATACTACCGCCACATGTATATGTGCACATCGCTAACCAGTGACTTCTGTCACTTCATTGTAGTATTCCAGTAGCAACTGGGCAGCGCTGCTGCATGGCGGTACCAGTTGGTGTGACCGAGCGAGGGGCCGCAGTGGTTAACACACTGGACTCGCATTCGGGAGGATGACGGTTCAAACCTGCGTCTTGCCATCCTGATCTAGGTTGTCCATGATTTCTGTAAATCGTTTCAGGCAAATGCCGGGATGGTTCCTTTGAAAGGGTACGGACGACTTCCTTTGCTAATCCGATGGGACCGATGACCTCGCTGTTTGGTCCCTTCCCCTAAATCAACCAACCAACCAACCAGTTGGCGTGGGCCAGCGCGGTACACAAGTAGCCGCTAGAATACTGATAATGTATCGTGTTTTACTGTTCCTGTTAACACATGTCGATAAATTGAATATCGCACTAATTTGGGACCCCTCTGTCTAATGAATACGCAAAATTCTGCTTAAAAAATAATTTTGCTTGTGACGGAAAAAAGACGGTTTCCGTCGGCAATGGACGCCGCATGAAAGACGTGATGATCAGTATTTGTTTAGGTTGACTCCAGCTATATATTTTGAAATCCGAAGGATCTGTGATATAATTAATGGAAGGCTCTTCCTTATTGCAGTCGTGCAGATGATGTAGTGTCCCTGTGTCATATCTTATAGCAGTCCAACCCACATACCTTTCAGCACATAGATCTCAACTATGATGTGGCTTGCAGTGGGCGTCACTTGTGAGTACAGGCCAACGCGTAGCAGCGATGATGACTCTCAGCATGTGCGTGAAGGTCAGCACTAACCTGATGGCATCTACACGTGATCTGGTAGCTCGTTATCCCGCAGCACAGAAAAGATGCGGTAACTGAATCCTGAGTCGCTGCATGAAAGGCGTACTGGAATGTGACAATGGTTCACTGCTTCTACAAAAACAATCGATACTTCGGTATGTCATTTGATTCATTAGTTAAAACGCACCAAAGACAAAAAAATTGCCCCCAATAAGTTTTACCAGCGCGAATTAGGTGCACTTTGCAAAGTTAAGAATACAGTCTGAACATATTACTGGAATAATCAACCATTCTGACAGAAAGTTTTTCAATAGAGACTTGTCTAATTTCTCCGACGGCGCATCTTGAAGTGCCCTCTGACTTTGCTAGTATATAAGGGGCTTTTAATAAGTAACGGAACGAATTTTTTTCGGCCAATTTCGGTTGAAAAAAATGCTGAATCTGTTGTGGGACATCGCGGAATAGCCTTGCTTCAGTCCATATAGTTTCATGAATTTCCGATAGCTGGCGGCGCTGTACGTAGTCTTCAAAATGGCTTATTTAGAGGACGTGCGTTTGAAGTAATTGAATTTCTTTTGGCAGAAAACCAGAGCATTGCAGATGTTCATAGGTGCTTGTAGGATGTCTCCGTCTACCGAGACGTGGCAGTTAACAAAAGCAGTGAGTCGTCGCGCGAGGCGTTTGTCATTATCGCAACAAGATCGTGCAAATTAGTTTCATCTCCTATGTGCCGGCAGGCAGCACACAGCTGAGACTCTTGCAGTTTTGGAACGTGTTGACACCATTATTCGAGATGAACGACGGATCACAATCGAAAACCTCACTGCATAACTGGACGTCTCTTTTGGTAATGCTGACATACTCTTCCCTCAGTTACGATGCTGCGTGTGCTCGTGGGGTTGCTCGCCGGCTGACAGAAAACCATAAAGAGCAACGTAGGACCATCTGTGCGGGTTTTTGTCGAACACCGTCCCAGACTATGAAACACGGGTTCATCACTTCGAACCGGAAACAAAACGCCAATCCATGGAATGGCGGCATACCACCTCTCCTCCGAAGAAAAAATTCACAGCTGCACCCTCAACCGGCAAAACCATGTTGACAGTCTTCTGGCACTCTGAAGAGGTTACTCTGTTTGATGTCGTCCCTCATGGTGCAACGATTAACTCCCATGTGTACTGTGCTACCCTCAGGAAATTGAAGAAACGACGTCAGCATGTTCGTCGCCACAAAAGTGCAAACGAACTTCTACATCTTCATGACAACGCGAGGCCTCACACAAGTCTACGCACGCGAGAGGAGCTCACAAAACTTCATTGGACTGTTCTTCCTCTCCACTCTTCAGCCCGGATCTCGCACATTCCGACTTCCATCTGCTTTGCCCAATGAAGGATGCACTTCGCGGGAAGTAGTACGAGAATGATGCGAAGGTTACTGACGTAGCAAGACTTTGGCTCCGATATCACCAGTACAGTGGTACCATACAGGCGCTTACAATAATGTGACGTAAGGCCGTAGCCAGATATTGTGTTGAAAAATACGGTATAGAACCAAATGAGTGTGGACTAATATGGTACATAGGTATCCTGAATAAAACTAACCCACTTCCAGAAAAAAAAGTGTTGCATTTCATATTGAATTCACCTCGTATAACGATTTCAGTCATAGTGCTGCTTAAAGTCTGTTCACTGCTGTTTGTGATCACACTAGTTAATATCATGGTTTGATAAATTAACACTAAAAACAAGAAGCGATGCAGTAAGATAAAGGAATACTTCCATGCATATTTCACGGCAGTGGCAAAGCACTGTCGAAGAGTTTTTTCGAGCATTTTGTAGAACTTTTCCACCTACTGATCTGTGGTGTCTCTATCTTTGCCAAATAGAAGTGTAGCTTTCCACGTCACTAAATCAGATACGCGTCACTCATTGTCACCTACTGTTCCTAATCACCCACGCCTTGGAACACGTGCCAATGGTAAATAACTGCTTCTCCTGAAGCCAGTTCGATCTGTTCATAGCTGCGACGTGATTAAAAAATCTCTAAAATTTCCTTAAATGGTGATTCCAGCATAGCTGGTCACGCAAAAAGCTACAAAGAATTACACTTTCACCTTTATTCGTAAATAAGAACCGTTCCAGTCATGCACTGACACGAATATTCCAAATAAATGAAATTACTTTCACTGCGTTGATACTACTGACAGAAATTCCTTGGAAAACTCTCATTTCGTTATGAACTCTGTGGGTGTAGAGTCTTTTCTAAACCTTCAGATCAAACTTACACTGACGATAGAGCATCTTAGACTGAGTATTTTGAAATGAGGAGCCATTATTTGGAACTGAATATTTCAGGCAATATGCAAAAAGAGTGGGTGACACATGTTTTTAAACTTCTTATGTATAATGGAAAATAGCTATTGCATCGATATTGGTAACAGTACCTTGAAAAGCACTACACAGCCTTCTATGATGAAGCAACGGTGGAGTACTGTCATATTCCTGGCTGTGGCCGCCAGTACTTTATCTTGCTAGAGACTCGCCTTGATGCAGCTTGATACACGTGAAGTAGCATATGGTGCAAAAGTGGAGTGAGGTACAAGCGACAGATGACACACTATGTACCACTCATGTGGGAGAGTGCGCCAACTGTATTGAACTTGCTTTTGATTGGTCGGCACATTCGGGTGTTGGGCGCCAAAACGCCTAACTTATTATTAATGATTTATATACTTTACATTGTATTTAATCCAGCTTTCAGTATGACAATCTTTCATGGTTACCTACGAGTCTACCATTATTGTTTATTAAATTTCGCTAGTTATGAGTAGTGTTCGGACCGATATGCACTTAAAACCCACGAAATATGCGCCAAAACTCCTCGAAATATGCAGTTAAAATATGCTCTTGCTGCCAGTATATGCCTTTAAATATGCAGCTAAAATTCTGTAATTACGTATTTCTCTTAAATAAATTCTTTAAAATACGCATTTTACTTGAGAAAATGAATGAATAACCATCAAATATTTTCAATAATGGCTATAATTCAATGAATAAAATGACGTATAATATAGGTCCTTATACGATAAGTTCGCTAAATTCGAAAAATTATAGTTTGTTTGAACTACCAACATTTTTTTCCCTAGACTCTACATGAAAATTTTTCCTGTTGTCGGATAATAACATTTTCAATTTTAAAAATGATAGTTCAACATCACATGGCACTACAGGTAAAAATTTAAGAGCAGCGACATCAGACGATGTGAAATCATTTAGATTCTCGGAGCGTTTCTCTCCTTCCAGTAACTGAGCGATCATCCTAATCGCAGGCCAACCAGGATTTCTATGAAGAACTGCATCCAATACTCTTCTAAGTCTCTCACCGATCGGACCTGGCCAACTCTTACTCTGTGTTCTGAGTCCTTCGACGAGACGCACTGCCTTCGTAACTTCCATATTACGAGTCACAAGTTTGTAAGTATGCTGTTTAGGTTCTTATATTGGTAACGCCGCCGCCACATAGCGCTCTGAAAATCACTGGCTGTGCTGTGTGCAGTCTGTGGCTAGTTTGCATTGTTGTCTGCCATTGTAGTGTTGGGCTGTTGGCTGTTAACAGCGCGTAGCGTTGCGCAGTTGGAGGTGAGCCGCCAGCAGGGGTGCATGTGGGGAGAGAGATGGCGGAGTTGTGAAATTTGTAAGACTGGATGTCATGAACTGCTATATACATTATGACTTTTGAACACTATTGAGCTGGCAGTAGTGGCGCTCGCTGCATTGCAGTAGTTCGAGTAACGAAGATTTTTGTGAGGTAAGTGATTTGTGAAACGTATAGGTTAATGTTAGTCAGGGCCATTCTTTTGTAGGGATTTCTGAAAGTCAGATTGCGTTGCGCTAAAAATATTGTGTGTCAGTTTAAGCACAGTCATGTATAATTGTTCTAAGGGGACGTTTCAAGTTTCTCAATTAGGTTTGGAAGGCCAGCCAAGTGCTCTCCGATGAAAGATAGGCTGTGTAACACGCTGGAATTGTTCAGGGAGTCCTTGGCTTTTGGTACGGTTAAATTTTAGCTATCTACAAAGCCCTTTAAGACGTGGAACAAGAAAGTAGTAATCTAGTGAATATCGGTTTCAAGGTGAAAACTGCTGTACAGAGAAATAAGCTTAATATTGAAATTCTGTTAAAAATGGCTCTGAACACTATGAGACTTAACTTCTGAGGTCATCAGTGCCCTAGAACTTAGAACTAGTTAAAACCTAACTAACCTAAGGACATCACACACATCCATGCCCGAGGCAGGATTCGAACCTGCGACCGTAGCGGTCGCGCGGTTCCAGACTGTAGCGCCTAGAACCGCTCGGCTGAAATTCTGCCCTTATTTAATTTATGCAGGACTACATACGCATCCATACCTCTTCAACTTTTCTGTGGTTCTCTGCATAATAGTTTGCAGCTGAAATCCACGTTCCCCACCTCGTCAAGACTGGTTCATGTGGCAGAGTACAGTCTCAGGGTGAGCAGTCTTGAACTCTCTCACTCGACTTAGTGCCCTGATGAAAACCTTCTTTGCTGAAGATATAAGGCTGTTGATCTCTGGCAATGTGGCTCTGACCTGTTCAGCGACTCGATGGATGCTATGAGCCAGACAGGTGAGGTGAATAACTTTAGGGTAAAACACCCGGAAACACTCTGTGGCCTTCAGCATATATGCGGCAGTATCCGTCACAATGGCCAAAACCTTTTCTCCCCATGTTTCTGATCTCCACTTCTCCATAGGACGCCTGGAAGAAATCAAAGGATTTAAAAATTTTACAGTTTTTTAATTATTTTATTATTGGTTCGGGACATGGTGCGAAAAACTAAATATTTGCTCTGGATATGCTGTGAAAAACTGCACTCTTATGTTACCTATAATTTATTTTAAACTGTTCAGTATTGGCGAAACCTACACAATGCTTCCTGCAATGTGCGTGCAATCGTGGCGTGTGTCGTTCGTTCCACTTCTTTGCACAGTATGAGGTGTCCTCATCCAGCCTCGTCAGCAGGGAGTTTTCCAACTATGGCGTGCAGCATATACCGACAGCAAGAATCAGTGGTTGCGCCAACGGATAGGCAGACTGGAGAATCGCCAATGTCTTTCCTAATATTCTCCAATGTCTGTAATAGAGAAACTAAATTAAAAAAATACACAACCATGTGGACACTGCATAGGAGACGTACACACTAAAACAAACTATATCCGTTTTAGCACCTACCTATATTTTGACTATTTTTCTTTTATTAAAGCCTCGCAAAGATCTTCATTGAACTCATTTTTGTCGTCCATATGCTCCGAAAATGAGGAGATCAATGGTTGCTGTAAAATTTTTAACGTGTCTTGGTTAAGTTTTTTTGGTGCTGAGATGTCTTTTTATGCTGACCCAGCTGAAACTTTTTCGCAACCGTGACCTAAAGCGTTGGAGAAGTGAATAAATATCAATAAGTACGTACAATTGTACAAAAATGTAAGAGAACAGTGTGAACCCGCGAGATGGTCACTCATAAAAGTGAATTAAGACCACAAATAAGTTTCTAAAAATTGGAACTTCGATCCCCTCACAACATTAACAGGTTTTTTTAAATTTTCGATAACGTCGAAGCTAATTCCTAAAGGGTTTTTTTTTGTTCCTTCCCGTTCGTTCATAGAAAACATGTACGCAAATTTACAAATGAACCTAATAATTCCAGAATGAGATTTTCACTCTGCAGCGGAGTGTGCGCTGATATGAAACTTTCTGGCAGATTAAAACTGTGTGCCCGACCGAGACTCGAACTCGGGACCTTTGCCTTTTGCGGGCAAGTGCTCTACCATCTGAGCTACCGAAGCACGACTCACGCCCGTTCCTCACAGCTTTACTTCTACCAGTATCTCGTCTCCTACCTTCCAAACTTTACAGAAGCTCTCCTGCGAACCTTGCAGAACTAGCACTCCTGAAAGAAAGGATACTGCAGAGACATGGCTTAGCCACAGCCTGGGGGATGTTTCCAGAATGAGATTTTCACTCTGCAGCGGAGTGTGCGCTGATATGAAACTTCCTGGCAGATTAAAACGGTGTGCCCGACCGAGACTCATATCAGCGCACACTTCGCTGCAGAGTGAAAATCTTATTCTGGAAACATCCCCCAGGCTGTGGCTAAGCCATGTCTCTGCAGTATCCTTTCTTTCAGGAGTGCTAGTTCTGCAAGGTTCGCAGGAGAGCTTCTGTAAAGTTTGGAAGGTAGGAGACGAGATACTGCCAGAAGTAAAGCTGTGAGGACCGGCCGTGAGTCGTGCTTCGGTAGCTCAGATGGTAGAGCACTTGCCCGCGAAAGGCAAAGGTCCCGAGTTGGAGTCTCGGTCGGGCACACATTTTTAATCTGCCAGGAAGTTTCGAACCTAATAACTGTTTTAACTTCCTGGAAAATTATTGAAAAAGAAACAAAACAAAATTAAATTTATCTCATTTTCACATAGTTGGCAGAAAATTATTTTTCCGTCCACTGTGAAAGCACAATCCCTCCCGATCCATTTCCGTAAATTATTGGTTTTTGGCCTGGGCATATTCGTAATTTGAAGAAGGTGGCAAAGATTCGATGTGAACAGCACGGAAACACACGCAAGAATGATTCATATTCCGAAATGCCAGCAACAACTGGTAGGGCATTGTTGGGGCACTGCAGAGATCAGGTGAGCGACCTGAACACGCATTAACTACGAAGCACGTTTCTACTCCGATAATCCATCTTGTAACAATGAACCATCACAAGTCTTTAGCATCCTTATCCGAGAGACTACCGGAGTGGAAAAACAAGACTATGTCCCTCGATAAGCTACCCACGTTTACCTGAAAGGCTTTAATTCTAATGGCTCGTCCTGTATTATCTCATTTTGGAAAACTATTGGCCTAATATTCTGGGAGGTTCTTGGGCTGTCAGAGAAGAAAATGAACCTAAATATGACCTCTAAATGTCAAAAGTATGCATCTTTATTGCCATTTCCTCTAAATATGACAATAATATGCTCAAACGCCAAAAATATGGAAATATATGCATTCTAAATTTGAATTTAAAGTAGCCTAGTACCCCCAATGTATCATAATTCGTAAAGATACACCAGGTACCGGTACCGTAAAAAAATGATATGCAAAATCCGAAATCTAGTTATGAGAAACATAACAATAACGGTACTACAACCGAAGTGCTTCGGACACCTTCGGGTAGCTTTGAAGCGCCTGGGAGACATACTTCGGCTGCGCTAGTCAGACTGTTTCTGGCATTCTGAAGGTCCGGTCACGCAACTCTGTTTCGGTCGTTCGGAGGGCCGGACGCGTAAGACCGTTTCCGGCGTTCTTCAGAGCCGGACATGCATCTCTGTTTCGGAACGGACATGTCGTACTCTGTATCGGAAGTTGTCAGAAAAGTTGCTGTACAATTAAGAAAGCTATGTCGAGTTTTGTAAAAGACAGTGTAAAAAGTGTGATCATATAAAATATAACAAAACAGGATACAGTAATGAGAAGTGTAGCCTACCATCATTGTCAGTACTACAGATTTTGCCCTCTGTAGATACGGAGACTAACCTGAGCAAGTGACATCCCATGAAAAGGCACAATCACAGGTTCCAGATGACGG
This sequence comes from Schistocerca piceifrons, assembly GCF_021461385.2. Classification (NCBI taxonomy): domain Eukaryota; kingdom Metazoa; phylum Arthropoda; class Insecta; order Orthoptera; family Acrididae; genus Schistocerca; species Schistocerca piceifrons. Next base: position 215,156,227 of record NC_060144.1, on the reverse strand, counting down.
CATAGCAGCCTCCGCCGAAGAAGATCCCATGACCTACGAGCTGAGTTCTGCGCTGGGCGCACAAGTTTAGAAGACGACAGGTTGGTGGGAAGAACGGTTAGGGACTCTTACTCAATCTCTCCAGATGTCTCCAGCTTCCAGATCTGATTTCCAAAAGACACGCATAATTTATAGTACACTTCTGTTTATAGTTCATGACTGTTCGCAATAGGTGTCTTTTTTTTATATGGTCTTTAGTCAGAAGAATGGCTTAATGAATCTCTCCTCGCTAGACTATCCTTAGGGAGACTCTTCATTTTTTCTGCAGTCTACGTCCACTTGGAACCTGCTTACCGTAGTCAATTCTTGGTATTCCTAATCGTCCTCATCAAGCGATCCCTTGTCTTTTCTTCAAAGGGTTCTGTAATTTTTCTATATGCAGCATCTATCTTTCCATTACTCATGTATGTTTCTACTGCTTATCGTTTGACTTGTAGTCATTTCTGCTTTGAACTTTCACACATCCTGCTAATCGCCTTCTTTATAAATCTGTATTCTGTAAGTAAATCTACCTCGATACTCCGCAAGCCACCGTACCTTTCGACAGTTTTGCTCACTGTTTTTGAGATTTCCTCCTTTCGTTTGTCAAATTCAGTATATTACGTATTATCCAGAGAGTTCTACAGGCGCTTGCCTTTATACCTAGGTCCTCTGGTGCTTTGGTTATGCCTCTCAGAACTATCCATTTGTCTCCTATTGTATTTGTTTCTCCTGTTTCAGCCAATAGGCGCTAACGCGCCATTTCAAAACAACCCCTGATTCTTTCGACGTATCCAGGCCCCACGGCCTTAATTTCTTACCGTCATGTGATTTCTTCAATTTTAATCTGGAGTCAATTACTATGGAATTATGATCAAAGTACTTATCTGCTCATGGAAATGTTTTGCAGTTTAGAATCTGGTTTCGAAATCTCTCTTACTCCGGTATTCACCATATGAAACCTTCCAGTGTCTACATGTCTCTTTCACTATAAACGTCTTTCGTAACTCTTGAACATAATGCTAGCAATGGTTACGTTGTATACTGAGGAAAGTCCTACAATACTGCGGTGTATTTTGGCTCTGTGTCAACATTGCAAGACAAAAAAATTAATAGCTCTTAATACGAATGAAAAGAAAGTAGGTTTTTCAAATGTGAGATAGCTGATGATGGTATTTGATGAACTATTTGCTTAGTAGAGTGTGAGGACATGATGGTGGGAGAAGATTCGACGACAGTAAGGACCCGTCATCTTACCTGTGAAATGTACACGTTTAAGAATATAATAAATACCCTGTGGTTCGTAAAATGAGAGATCTCTGACAGCTAGACGTGGTCAGCACGTCGTTTACCATGACGAATCGCATAACGCGACTTTGTTTACATTTCTTTAAGAACGCCTTAGTGTTTCTGCAGTTATATGCGACAATGGCATTCAGTCAATGCTGACGGCAGACTTTTTGTTGACAGCTAGCGAAAGTACTGTCATCTGTCAGCGATCTTCTTTCGCCAACGGAGTACAGAGGAGCAGCAAATACAGTTTCATCACAAACAACGCGTGCAGTTAAAAGAGCCAAATGACTGTCTACTGAGAATTCAGTCCGTCAATAGATTATCTAGCGCAATACTGCAGTGCCGAACGTCTAATATATCATGAGGGTTGACAGAAACCTAATCTGTGAACAACAGTTCACAGATAAGGTTTCTCTCAACCCTGATGATGTATTCAGCTGTCGCAATAGCCACGTCTGGTGTGATGTAAGTTCGTACTTCACACTCGACTCAGAGCGTCGACAACGACTTTCTGTCAGCTTCTGACTGAAACTGTACAAGAGCATATGAGTTATTATTGCTACTCCATTGATGGTGGAAGTGCTGGTGTTCATTCGAACTGCTGTTGCAGTTTTTGAAAACTACACCTTTTGTTATTATATAGTGTGTCATCTTATTTAATTACAAACGTCTCTGGATATCCAAACAACAGATATCCCAACTGCTGGAATGGAAGGGTAGTCCTCTTCCTTGACGTGTCCTTGGAGTCTTCATGCTAACTGCCACCTCTGTTCGTATTTTCCCCTAACTAGCATAATCTTTATTCGAATTTGTATCTTAATAGCAGATTTTATACCAAAGTCTACATTAACAATATAGACTTTGATGCTAAGGAGCATATGGACATCTGAATGTGTGTGTTTGTGATTGTGTGTGTGTGTGTGTGTGTGTGTGTGTGTGTGTGTGTGTGTGTGTGTGTGTGTGTGTGAGAGAGAGAGAGAGAGAGAGAGGGAGAGAGAGAGAGAGAGAGAGAGAGAGGGAGGGAAAAATTAATTTTAGTTAGTATCAAACAGTCGGTCACTGCCGCTTCTCACGGAGCAATAGGAACTGTGATGCCTTCATCTCACGCCGCTAGTGTCATATAATTTCAATGCTTGTACGCTTACATCCTTCTACTTCCTGGGCATATCCAATGTCCTCAAAGGTCGTCATGTTAACCCGAATTTGCCAAAGGTAGGGTAGCCGGACGTCCTTCCTGTGGTTATGATTACGATTTTCTTATTTTCAAGAAAGTAATTTCAATATAATTTTTATTTCACAAAGCATTGCAAAGCTGCTTCAGAGCCGTCGGGATAGCCGCTCGCGTGTGCACGCCGCTTCCGGGATTCGGAGAAATGCCCCAGCCCCGGGTCGAATTTGCCCGGCGGGTGAAGAATGGGGTCAACCAGCCTGGATGTGGATTTTAGGCCGTTTCCCAATCCCGACTAGGTGATACCCACATCGCGCCTCAGTTACACGATTCACAACCATTTCGAAAACGTTCATACACTTTCACATTGATAAGGCTAGAAACAGACACATGGGATAACAAATTCCTTCCCAAGGTGGGGGACGGTGGAAGGGGCTATGACAAGAAAGGCACCAGACTACACTCTGCCATTAAGATATTCAAATCCAGATTAACAAACCGATCTTGTGAAGATACAGGATATGGCCAATGGAAGAAGTATTGTATAAGGGGACATCAAAAAGTTTCCTATCAAAGGCCACACTAACCTCTTGCCTAGAAGTCGTTTCTTACATATCCACATCGGAGTCGCAATGGGTTGCATATAAGCTTCAGCAATGCACTCAAACGGAAACTTTTTGGTCATCCATTATAAAGTTGCTTCATGTGATTTACTTTTTTCCATCTTAATGGTTGCTAACTAACCGTTTTTACCTTTAACAAGTTATATTTCTGGGAGTTTCTATATAATTTTGATTACACAAAGAACGATTCTGTGGTACCCAGCTTAGTTTGTTCGTCCACAAGACCCAAAAGGCAGTAAATACAGACGGCCTGTCGATGCCGAGTTCATTGACTTCCAGAAAGGATTTGGTACAGTTCTGCACCGTTGTCTAATGAACGAAATATATGCATAAGGAACATCATAGCAGTTCTGTACCTAGATTGGGATTTCTTAGCATAGAGACATGGCAGCGCTAGAGAACTACAGCATAATGCAAGGAGAGATGCTTTGTGCTGGGATTGGCAGTTGATCCTCAGTGTGAAGAAATGTAAGCTACTGCACACATCTAGGCGAAAAGACATATGTTAGTGAGAGAGGACAAGTTACTCTCTCACCTATTTTTCGCATACAGAAAATTATTAAAGATTGCATTACAACCTGATGCACCTTGAGTGAGACTCCAGAAAGTTAATGGCCTAAGCAGATGTTGATGGAGCCTGGTAGGGCGTTAAAAGCATGAGGTATTTTTATGAATCTTAGCTCATAGAAGCAGCATGTTGGGAGCTGAAAGCAATTGTCGGCGAGCCCAACCCTTAGTAAATCTTGCCAGACAGATCCACAGCTGTACAGGGCAGACAGGGCAGCCCCTCGTCAAGACAGGTCTCTAGCAGAACAATGCCATGCTACCTGCCGTGGCGCCAGCAGAAGCCTGGACTGGGGTGGTGGTCTGCAGGAACGCATCTACACAGTGGAGTTGTAAACCAGGCATTTGTGTGCAGAGGCAGGCATAGTAAAAATTCACCTGTTTTTGTGTTCATCAATAGTGCAAATAGGCCAATGAATCACTTGCCCTGGTTGCCTCGGTTGTATAAGAAAAATATAGCGTCTGAGAAATGTTTGGAGATAGAATCTTTATTACACCTCACAGCTAGGACTAACAAGCTCCGAGGCACAGGTGATTTACATAAAGATCTTTGAGATTGTATCTGTTCACTTGTTGCCGTGGGAAGAGACATGACTTCGAAAAAACTCATCTCCCTCCCCCCCCCCCCCCCCCCTCTGTGGAAACTAGAAAAAGCCAGTAATTGGCAGTTTCTTTTTTTTTTTGCAGAGACACAGGTTTCTTAACTCTTGCCCTGGTTCGATATGAGTTTGCGCTGTCGTGTGGGAGTGGAGATTTAGCGCTTCTAGAGCTCTGTGATTGGCTCAAAATGGGGTGGAAGCAGTATCGTTCACGCACTTTGGAGGAAAACGGAATTTTTTTCCTGGAGAGGTGCGAGGCACTCGGATGCGGGACTTTGGTATGGTAAGCTCTTCTGGTCGAAGCTCTGGCATGTGTGGTTGGTACTTTGGACCTGCCCTGAGACTGACTTCACTTGTGAGTAGTTAAGACTGGCGAGCATGTGGTAAAGTTCTTACTGTGTGACTTCAAACGTCTTGGACTCTTCGTTTGCCGAGGGCACACTTATTCGTTTTTGGTTTACCAGTCTTGACGTTTGGTATCCTTGTGCGCTCTCTCGAATAAGTGAGCCAAATTGGTCCTTTGTACGACCAGTGGACAGGTGTGTCACACACTGAAAACTACTGTGATTTCAGGGATCTGGTAGAGAGTAAATTGCGATCCGTCTGCCTGATCGCTTGACGGTGAGATTTGTGCATTTCCTTCGTGTCCGCGATCGATTCACAGGTGCCACCTCCACGTCTCACCTCTGCCGCACACATATCGCCAGCTGCAAGTTACATCGCCGTAAGAAGTACACAAGGAAACGCACTGCCACTCCAGCATTGTCAGGGCATGCATATTGGAATAGCCACTTGCTCTGTGCTGCACATATGTAGAGAAACTTCAGTAGATTTGACGAATCAAAGTCTGCTCAGCGTAAGATCAATTCAGCTTGCGTTATCCACATTTTTGGGTCCAGAGTTCCTGACTCACTCCACTAGTTAAACTGACTCTGCCACCCAGTATCCTTGTCCAAATGGTTCAAATGGCTCTAAGCACTATGGGACTTAACATCTGAAGTCATCAGTCCCCTAGACTTAGAACTATGTAAACCTAACTAACCTAAGGACATCACACACATCCATACCCGAGGCAGGATTCGAACCTGCGACCATAACAGCAGCGTGGTTCCGTACTGAAGCTCCTAGAACCACTCGGCCAGATCCTTGTCTACTGTAGTCTTAAATCACCTGTTAGTTGTTTACAGTGTTCAATCAATAACTTGTTAAGCATAATTTACGTCTGTTTTGGTAAAATAAATGTTGTTCGTACACTACATTTTGCCTACATTCTCAATCATTTAAATAATCCCATCAGTGTCGCCTTTCAATAGTATTATTGCAGAACAAACACAGGAAAGAGCTACATCCATTAAATATCAGGGAGAAAGCGCACAGAACGATTTGAAATGGAACGACCACATAAAACTAATTGTAGGAGAGAATCATCAGGAAGTGTAGTCTACCCACGAAGAAATACGCCTCCAAAACAATCGTTCGATCGATACTTGAATACTGCTCTTCAGTCTGGACCCCCTAGCAAAACGAATTGATTCAAGAAGTAGAGAAGATCCAAGGAGGAGCAATACATTGCGTCACAGGTTCGTGTAGTAGGCAAGAATGCCTCACGGACATGCTCATCCAACGCCAGTGGCGGAAGCTACGAGAGAGATTTACTGTTAAAATAGCAACGCGAGTGTACGATTCTACAAGAGTAAACCGATATATTGCCTTCGCCTAATTATATCTTGCGAAAGCACCACTAAATTATAATTAGAGCTTATACGGAGGCTCACCATCAATCTTTCCTCCAGCACACCATTCGCTTGAACTGGAAGGTTAGAGGGGGGGAGCGGAGTATAGTTGTGACAGTGTTATATCACACATCGCAAGGTGGCTTGCGGGGTGCGTATTTAGGTGTAGATGTTGCTCAATGTTACGTTGATGATGATTCAAATGGAGTTTTCTTGCAGAATGGGTCTGAAACTAACGCCACGAGGAGGTTTGACACAATGATAATGATTACCTACCTTGGTAGTCAGAAACAGTCTGAGAAACTTGTAACGATGTTGCATAGTAGGTTGTTCTGAGGAGGAGGGATACAAATATTGGACATGGAACTGTAGTAATAATCGAACCCGAGCCAAAGGCCGAGCAGTCTCGATCGCATCATCTATACTATAACAACTGATGCTAGTTGTATCTATCGGACCGTTTGAATTGGAGCGCGCAACGACCTGATTGGATGAGTTCAATGCTAATCAACTCGGAAACGGCGCAACGTATCGAATTTTTTTCTTAACAGTTATGTCTCAGCGCAGCCTACCCTGCAACACTGTTACAATCTTTTCAGACTTTCTGATCATCATGTATATAGGTCTGGAGAAATGTAAGTTAATGCAGACGAGTGGGAAAAACAGCCGTGTGAGGGTACAGTATTGGTGTTGCGCTGCTCCACACAATGACAACGATTTGTAGTCTTAAAACTGCGAAGCGACATGAAATTGAACGAGCGCCTAAGGACGTGATTCAGAAGGCGAATGGTCGACTTCGGTTTAGCTCAGCTTAGCTCAGCTATAAGGACACCACATATAGAACAGTTATGCGACCAATTCGTGAATAATACTCGTGTTTTTGGGATCCCAGCCTGGAAGAGTAAGTAATTCAGCGGTTGCTAGTAGTTTTGTTACTGGTAGGTTGGATCAACACTTGAGTGTTACGGAAATGCTCAGTTAACTTAAATGGGAATCACTGGAAGGAAGAAGACGTTCTTTACGCGAAAAAACTATTTAGAAGTTTAGAGAAACGGAATTAGCTGCAGGCTGCAGAACGATCCTGCTGCCAACATCATAAGAGGTGTGTGAGAAAAGTAATGAGACTGATAACACTGCGAGCGATCTGGCAACGCTGTATTGTTCTACGTGCGTAGACCAGTGTGATCGTCCCTCCCAGATGCTCGGGCCAAGTTTCAACTCCGTACAGCTATCACATGATTTTTGAGAGCGTCATCAGTGAAGTTGTGTTTTTCTTGTATGTTACGAAAATGAAACAGTGGAATGTAGAGCAAGGTTACGCCATCAAGTTTTGTTTTAAATTTGGAGAATCCACGAGTGTGTCATCTGAAAAGTTTAAATAGGCCTATGAGGAACATTCCTTACGAAGACCACAAGTTTTTCACTGACACCTGTCAGTTTTGGAACGCTGAGAGTATGCTGAAGATGAACCTCGCTCAGGCAAACCTTCAGCTTCAGAAACCAACGAAAACATCGAATGTGTGCGTGATTTCTGAGATTATTCCTCCAGGACAACCTCTAAACCAGGTGTTGCACAAAAATGCTCTTGAAAGGTTCAGGGAAAGGGAAAGGGAGGGGTGGAGTGGACATTGCAGACAAGTGGATGCTGCATTATCACAAGTTTCACAGCCCCCTAATAACCTGATCTGAGTCCTTGGGACTTTTTTCTTTTCCCGAAACTGAAAAATATCTTATCTACATAAATGATCTTTTGGATAGGGTGGATAGCAACGTGCGGCTGTTTGCTGATGATGCTGTGGTGTGCGGGAAGGTGTCGTCGTTGAGTGACTGTAGGCGGATACAAGATGACTTGGACAGGATTTGTGATTGGTGTAAAGAATGACAGCTAACTCTAAATAAAGGTAAACGTAAATTAATGCAGATGAATAGGAAAAAGAATCCTGTAATGTTTGAATACTCCATTAGTACTGTAGCGCTTGACACAGTCACGTTGATTAAATATTTGGGCGTAACATTGCAGAGCGATATGAAGTGGGACAAGCATGTAATGGCAGTTGTGGGGAAGGCGGATAGTCGTCTTCGGTTCATTGGTAGAATTTTGGGAAGATGTGGTTCATCTGTAAAGGAGACCGCTTATAAAACTCTAATACGACCTACTCTTGAGTACTGATCGAGCGTTTGGGATCCCTATCAGGTCAAATTGAGGGAGGACATAGAAGCAATTCAGAGGCGGGCTGCTAGATTTGTTACTGGTAGGTTTGATCATCACGCGAGTGTTACGGAAATGCTTCAGGAACTCGGGTGGGAGTCTCTAGAGGAAAGGACGCGTTCTTTTCGTGAATCGCTACTGACGAAATTTAGAGAACCAGAATTTGAGGCTGACTACAGTACAATTTTACTGCCGCCAATTTACATTTCGCGGAAAGACCACAAAGATAAGATAAGGGAGATTAGGGCTCGTACAGAGGTATATAGGCAGTCATTTTTCCCTCGTTCTGTTTGGGAGTGGAACAGGGAGAGAAGATGCTAGTTGTGGTACGAGGTACCCTCCGCCACGCACCGATGGTGGATTGTGGAGTATGTATGTAGATGTAGATGTAAATGTACTTTAGGACTCTGGAGAACATTCAGAAGACTGTGACCAACATTTTAAAGTTCCTACAAGTTGAAGGCTTTCGACGCTACTACCGAGGCTGGAAACGACGACTCCGCCGATGCATAGCTGCCGAAGGAAACTACTTGAAGGGGACAATACTGTTGCTCGAAGAAAACCAAAAATTGTAGTTGATGAAAAACCAGTGTCATTACTTTTCTCACACACCTCGTACATCTCGCGTGAGGGCCGCGAAGACAATATAAGAGTCATCAGGTCCTCGTTTGGAGGGATATAAAGAGTCGTTTTTCCCTCGGTCCATTTGGGAGTGGAACACAACAGAGAATGACTAGCAGTGGTACAAGGCACCCTCCGCCATGCACCGTATGATGGCTTGAGAAATATGTATGTAGATGTAGATTTAACACGCCGTTTGAGTCATAACTGATAATGCAAGTAGTGTTGTTTGAAAATAGAGCCACGTCCCACAGAATGGGCAGTTGGTGCTAAGTTTTCTTGGAACGTAACAGCCCAGTTAGACTCACTTAAAACATGCATTCTCCAGATGAATTCGGAATTACACATGCATACAAAGATATGTAACTCGTCTAGAAAAAATTATAACTGCAAAAATAACTGTTTGATTTCATTTACTTTAAAGTGTAGAAGCTCAGTGAATGAAGGGAACAGTTTCCATGAAGGGACCCTCAAGTAATTAACGGTAAATGTAAATGCATTATTGTAATTATGCATCCGATAAATTATACTCAAACAGTGTCACAAATATGACCCAACATAGAATTGTACTTGCTGTTCTGGGTAAACATATATGTATTTTCAGTTTTTCTATGTTATTTTTAATTGTTAGTTAATCAAAAAACGATCCTAAACAAGCCGAGGATTGTTCGGGATTGGACAGAAAGCATGTAGCTTGTTGAGCTAGATTCATTTCATTATTGTAAGTATTTTACTACTTATTTACTTTGAGATTGTAATAAATATTCAGCTGAAACATTATACCGGATTAAATATTCATTTAACTTTTTAGTTAAATCTTTCAGTCGCTGTTATCCAGGACTTCCGCTGCGACAGATCGTCTGCAACGATGAGTATACAAAACCCCAATATAAAAGTCAAACTTATTCATAGTAACGTTTTAAGACGTGTACCTACGCTCAGTGTCTAGCTGGTAATTTGTTTCTGAGTTTTAGTTAGGCAACATGTTTGCCTTGTTGACCTTTAATGCAACGGAGTACAGAGATAAGTATTTTCAACATGTCCAGAATGAATCTTTCACGCTGCTGACAAATGTGCGCTGTATTGAAAACGGCTTCACCGTTTCTTCCGAAAGGTCTAGTGCAGCAAAGCTATGTGAAGTTTGGAAGGTAGGAGAAATGATGGTGGAAGTAAAGCTGTGAGCTGAAGTTGTGAGTTATGTCTGGATAACTCAGTCGGTAAGGACGTTGCTCGCCAAATGCATGGTTGCGAGTTCGAGTTCCGCTCCGGCATTCACTTTCAACATGCGCCAAAAATCGTGTTAAAAATGGGCAGAATCTTTACAGCCAGAGCATTGGAAGAGGTAAGCACGGGAGTTATTTTTGTCGTACATTTTACTTTAGAAGCATATTAAGACGACGGGCTTCCGTATTTCTTTTTGTCGACACATTATATAAGAAATAATCGCAGACAAACTGTCTTGCATTTGTTACGTAAACCGTGTGCATTGAGAGAGAGCGTTGTAAATCGTTTAAGAACGGGACGTCAGGGAAAGCCACTCGTTTACCTAACGATACGTTGCGTAAACAAAACTTCTGATGAAACATTGAAGTATGACCGTAAGTCCGTAACCCTAACGATTATGTAACTACGAAGTGCTGACGGGGCAAAGAGATTCTGATACAAGACTTCGCAGGCGGAATTCAGGTCTATTTCGGTAGAGGCTGTGAAACAAATTGGAAGAATGTCATGATAAACTGAAAGCACAGTGCACTCATTAAAGCCGATTGCCCAGAGTGTAATTCATTTACTGCGTTCTTCAAGCAAAATTCTATACGCAAAGTAGCATGAACGGTAAAATAGGTTGCAGACAGAATAAAAATTCGTTGGTCATGGACTGCGGGAAGTATTCAGACGAGTTCTCTCTATGACGCTATCAAAAAGAATTAAGGTTAAATTAGTAGCATGGAAGAAGTCATCATGAGCCATTATTCACCCGCTGCAGAATAAAGGGCTTGCATATGCTTTTCCAAATATTCATCACAGTTCGCCCTCCCTTGTATCCTAATGTCTTGTACTCGTTTTCCATCGGGTGGTAGACAAGATCGTTTATTACCAAGAGGAATCCAGAAAGGCGTTTACTTAGCCAATATTCAGTCACTTTAAGTATAAGCGCTATCCAATACATTCCATTTTCGTAATATTCTCTATGATAACCTGTCTACTCTCTTATTCATTTATTCGTCCACATGGTTTATCTCATTCTAGACGGTATTCTTCCAATTTTTCTAATAATATGAAGCTTTGCCCCAGGTTATAACGGTCGTTCACAAGGTCTAAGGAATGTCGGAGTTTTACATTTGAATATGATAGACAATTTTTCAAACTAATATTTTTGTGATAATTTATATCAAATGGAATTCTTGGGCTTTCAACTTTATTCATTAATAATACATGTTTGAAAGTTTTCATCAGCTGTTTTTATTTTTGTTGCTTGCATGTACAATACGTTATCAACTGATCGAGCAGTATGTCTTCACCTACGGTAGTCCATATCAGTGTCCATTCTATCAACTATGGAACACAGCGAGCAAAATAAATAGCGTTAATCTTCTATATAGGTATTTGCTTTGTACGACTAAAGATCAAATAAGGCAGAATGCATGGATAACATTCGGTCGGAATTTCAAAAAATCATTGGAGGAAATGGTAACTAAACGACTATTGACGTTGGTGTGTGGAATATATGAGTCTGGCGATATACCATCATCCACACAATTCCCAAGACTGCAAGAGCCGACAAGTGTGAGAATTAATCGCACTGTCAGCTTAACAGCTCATACGTCCAAGTTGCTGACAATATTAATATACATAAGAATGGGAAAGAAAATTAAGGATCTGTTAGATGGCCAATATTCATAACTTCCGTTTGCTGCAGAATCCTTGAACATATTGTCATTTCGAAAATATCAAACTTTCATGAGACTGAGACGCTTATGTCCACGAATCAGCATGGTTTTAGAAAGCTTCGCTCGTGCGAAGCTCAGCTTGTCCTTTTTTCACATGACGTACTGCGAACTATGGTTGAAGGACAAAAGGCAAGATCTATATTTCTAGATTTCAGGAAAGCACCTGACACGGTGCCCCATTGGAGGATATAAGAATTTCTAGCATCGCGCAGCCCCGTCAGCAACTGTGATAAATAAACATATAACACGTCAGCCTCAGTTGCAAATAGAAACCAATCTTTACGTTGGTTTCAGCCAAAATAATTTGGCCATCTTCAGAAGCTATTGACACTAAACTACTGCATGCCCAAGTTTGGCCATGTCAAGTATAAAATTATAGCACCATAGTACCCAGTCGTAAGCTACATTACTCAGCTGAAGAGAAACAACAGGCCCCACTGCACGGACGAGGTCGGTAGGCCGGGACAAACCCTGGAAGTTATCGCTTATAATAATGGATATAAACCAGAAATTGTGAGACAGCTCTTTAACAAGAAAACAGGTAAAAAAGACTGCTACCTCATCTACACTAGGTGTCGCACAAGAGGATAACTCCACTAGCTTCATTCCTGTTCCGTTCATTGGCAAAGCATCTTATAAAATAGGGCGACTCTTAAAGAGCCACGGCTTTAAGGTTGCATATTCTACGAATAACAGCCTCAAAAAGAACTTAGTCCACTAGTTAAAGAATACTAATGACAAATTATCTCGTTCTGAGGTGTACAAAATCACCTGTAGTCATTGCCCGAGTTATTACATCATCCAGATAGGAACAGCCCTATCAGCTAGATACAAAGAACATATTCCCACGAAAAGTGGTGATGGCACGCGTGGCTCGACTTTTGCCGAGCACCTTGTTCAACTGCCCATGCTCCCAATCCACCAAATAACACAGAGCTATTAAATTTGGAGATTAAAGGCACTAGGCTTGACACCCTCGAGGAGTTGCAAATGTTTCAACACCTGTTGCGTGATAAAGAAAACCTACTTAATGACCAGCTACAATTGAGAAATAAGAACTTTTTCGAAGGTTTTCAACATTTGCTTCACCGGCCCCGATGTTACGTTGCTTTTTGCAGTCGCCGACGCCTGACTCCACTTTCTTTATTCGAATAGTAATGTATTCAAAACTGAGGAATAATTTTGCCGAGTAATAGCTAGTCTTTCTTACGGGCTCCGAATCCGTTTATAGGGTTCTCATTCTCCTCAGAAGTAAGTTCGGTTACATATTACGCCATTAACAGTTTTAATGGTTTAAAGGTAGCTACTGTTATGCATCATGCGCATGACCATCAGCAGTACTCGGTACATAGCTGCTCGCTGCGGTTAGTTGCGGCGCAGCTCTCGCGGCCTACCGATTTCGTTCGCGCAGTGGTGCCTGCTGCTTCTCTTTAGCTAAGTAATGTAGATTATGACTGGGTAATATGATGCTTTAATTTTATACTTGACATGGCCAAACTTCGGCATGCAATAGCTGCTGAAGAAGGCCAAATTATTTTGGCTGAAACCTAGGTAAAGATTGGTTTCTATTTGCAACTGAGGCTGACGTGTTATACATTCGATCGGAGGATGTTAACGAAGGTACGAGCGTACGAGAATATGGAATAAGCCCACGGATACGTGAGTTGTTCGAAGACTTCATTAGTAATAGAGCCCAGTATGTTGTCCTCCATAGCCAGCGTTCATCAGAGACAAGGGTATCGTCAGAAGTGCCCCAGGGCACTGTGACAGGACCGTTGTTGTTCTCTATATACGTAAATGATTTAGCGGGCAGGGTGGGCAGCAATCTGAGGCTGTTTACTGGGCGTAACGTTGCGAAGCGATATGAAATGGAACGAGCATGTGAGAACTGTGGTAGGGAAGGCTTCGGTTTATTAGGAGAATTTTAGGAAAGAGAGTTCACCTGTGTTCACCTGTAAGGGAGACCGCATATAGGACTCTGGTGCGACCTGTTCTTGAGTACTGCTCGATTGTATGGGATCGGTACCAAGTCGGATCGAAGGATAACATCGAAGCAATTCAGAGGTGGGCTGCTAGATTTGTTACCGGTAAGTTGGAAAACACGTAAGTGTTATGGAGATGCTTCGGAAACTCAAATGGAAATCCCTGGAGGGAAGGCGACGTTGTTTTCGAGAAACGCTATTGAGAAACTTTAGGGAACCGACATTTGAAGCTGACTGCCACACGATTCTACCACCGCCAGCATACATTGTGCGTAACGACCACGAAGATACGAAAAATTAGGGCCGTTACGGAGGCATATAGACAGTCGTTTCACGATCGCTATATTTGCGAGTAGGATAGGAAAGGAAATGATACTGGTAGTACAGGGTGCCCTCCTCTTTGCACCGTACGGTGGCTTGCGGAGTATCTATGTAAATGTAGATGTAGATGTAGACTTTCAGTTTAGCTTCAGGAAAGCTAATGGAGGCAGTTCTGAGATTGCCGTTGATAAGGGAAGCAAAACTGGAAAAAGCGTTCGACAATGTAAAATGGTACAAGACAATAATAGGGGTAAGCTATAGGGAGTAATGGGTATTAAACAATGTGTATAAGAACTAAGAGGGAAGAATAAGAGTGGCAGACCAAGAACAAAGTTCTCGGATTAAAAAAGGTGTAAGGCAGGGGTGTAGTCTTTCGTCCCTACCGTTCAGTCTATACACTTGTGAGGTGGCTATAATTTCGCACCTTACAAGCACTCATCCTCATACTTTGCCGTGAACTACGGTCACAATTAGTTATCATTTGATAGGCTGTACATCGTATATATGAATATTTAAAGGAGACTGACATTGTTATATATGTCTTGTAAATAATTGTTAATGCTTATTGCATGAAAGGTAACGGATTGTCTTTATTACCAAACAGCGTAATGAATGATTGCCTATACTAGTAGAGGTTGGAACACCAGTGGGGATGAAACGGCAAGTAGAACTCAAGCTCCGGGTGGAAGGCCCGTACAGGTGTTGATCCTGCTTAAAAACAGGAAGTAGCTAGACGGATGTGGCACCTGAGCTCTGGAGCACAACGGGTGACGGCCGGCCGCTATTGTAGCAGGACCGGAGGGATAACTGGGAACTCTGCACATCTTGGACGCAGGTGAGAGGAACGAAGAAGCGGCACCTCGGAAACCACGCAGGCTGGGTTATTTACAAGGATTTTTGTTCAGAAGGGTACCATTGTACGAGTATAGGTTTTTCCTCGCAAACTTTCCGCGCTGGACGGCAAAAGACTAAAATATGGTTCGTCGGCGTTCGGAAGAATCTGTAGAGAGGGAGAATATTCCGTGGTTTCAGGAATATGATTCGTTTTCGGAATTAGGAGGGTTGGAGGGGGGGGGGGGGGGCTGGAGCCGAGCCTTGCTGGGAAGCCAGCGGTGGAGAGACGGGATCTTCAGTTGTGAGCGCCCATGTGTGACGGTCGCTCGATATCAGCTTTGTTGGTACAGACGGACTTGCTGTCCTTGCTCTCAGGAGAGTTTATAGTTGGAACAGTTAGGCACTGCACTGTTGCGAACCCATACGATTCTGGGCTTTGAGTACGCAGCGTTCGGTAATTGAGAGCACTTCTTCTGACTATACTTACGTTGAGACGTTATTAGAGTATATTAGTCAGAGGACCACCTTCTGCGGTCCTAGTGTTTTTGAAAGAGTTTATTTGTGGCTGGAGTTCTTCCATCTTCGCAGACGAGTACGAGAACCATCACTTCGACGCACTGGACGCAGTATATACGGTGATATCGCAAATTGCTTCGGGTTATTAGGGCTATAAAGCTAAACAGTTTTTTTTAATCACGTTAGTTTATTTCCACTGTGGTTCCACATCACCGTAGATCATCTTTGAAAGTAGTGTCTTCTAGTGTTTGGTGCATAGATGATGTCAGTCACTACATACGCCACTCTCCTCGGTCTCCTCTAGTGGTGTGCTACGGTACTGCTGTGCAGGGAATTGAATTTGCATCAAAATTGCTGACAAATACCTGCAAGCCACCAAAAAATTCATCCATGTCGCTTTTTTTTTATCGAGGTGATGGTTAAAACTTCACGTCAGGCCTCGTAAAAAGACGCAAGCCTTCGCGTTTTCAGGAAGGGCTGTCAGACAGAATCACAAATTTGTAGGTCTACCAGCAGAGTATCTGGCGTTGCCCAGGTATTTATTTATTCCAGTTATATTGGTCCCTTCCTCCTCCTCCTCCCTCTCTCTGTCCATCTCCTCTGCTTGCTTCTCCGTCCATCTCCTTCTCCCCAATCTCTCTCTCTCTCCACCTCCTCCACTCCCACTCTCTGTCCAAATCCTCCTTCCCCCTCTCTCTGTCCCATCTCCTGTGTCCACCTCTCTGTCTATCTCCTTCTCCACTATCTCTCTCTCTGCCTCCTCCAGCCCCCCCCCTCCCCCATACTCTGTCTGTCTCCTCCTACCTCCACTCTCTGTCCATCTCCAGCTTCCCCTCTCTCTGTCCATCTTCTCCTCCCCAATATGTGTGTCCATGCCCTCCTTTCTCCTCTCTCTGTCTGTCTATTTCTTATATCCTTGTCTCTCCATGTAATCATCCCCACCCCAATAGGAGGTTGCTGAGCCTTACTGCCACAGTATTTCTTTTCGGTTAGTAAGTAGTATTTATCCCACGTTTGACTGAAATACTAGGGGTGTGAGAAAGGTAATGAGACTGAATTTTTGTCTAGCAAAGTTTTTACTTTTTTCCAAACAACAATGTTGTCCCATTGAAAGTTATTCATTTCAGCAGCTATATACAGGAGGAGTCGTTATTCGCAGTCGTGGTAGCAGCGCTGAAAGGCTTTAACTGGTAGGACCTTTAACATGTCCGACACATTATTTGAACGTTCTCCAGAGACCGGGAATGACATCCTTTTAAGACATTTTTCAACTTCAGAAAAAGAAAAAAGTCACAAGGACTCAGATCAGATGAACTAACAGGAATGCCTTTTGACGTCAGAAATTCCGTGATTGAATTGTCTGTGTGTCATAGGGAGTTGTCATGATGCAGCATCCACTTGTATTCAATGTCCACTCTCATTCGATTCGCCCTTTCCCTCAGACTTTTAAGCACACCTTTGTAAAACACTTTGTTGACAGTTTGTCCTGAGGGAACAAATTAATTCTGATCCCACAAGAGCACGCACATGTTCGACGTTATCATCGGGTTTTGAAGTTGAAGGTCTATCTGAGAGAGGTTCATCTTCAACGTGTTCTCGGCCTTCCAAAAAATGATTTGTGCCAGCGAAAACTTGTGCTCTTGATATGGAATGTTCCCTACAGGCCTGTTTCAATTTTTCAAGGGTCACACTTGCAGATTCCACAAGTTCAACATAAAATTTCACCGATGGTGCTCTCAAAAATCACATGATGGCTGTACAGAGCTGAAACTCGGACTGATCATCTCGAAAAGATGAACACATCGGTCTACACAAGTAGTACAACATAGGGCGCTAGATCGCTCCGTAAGAGTACGATGGGGTGGAGACTTCTGAACGGCACGTTTCAAGCCATCCTAGATATGCTCAATTATGTTGATGTCTGGGGAGTTTCGTGACCAGCAGAAGTGTTTAAACTCAGAAGAGTGTTCCTGGCGCCACTCTGTAGCAATTCTGGACTTGTGGGGTGTCGCGTTGTCCTGCTGGAATTGCCCTAGTCCGTCGAAATGCACAATGGATATGAAAGGATGCTTCCGCACGTGTCACCTGTCAGCGTCGTATCTAGACGTACCAGGAGGGGTCCCATATCACTCCAACGGCACGTGCCCGACACCATTACAGACCCCCAACAAGCTTAAACAGTCCCCTGCTCACATGCAGGGTCCATGCATTCGTGAGGTTGTCTCCATACCTATACACGTATACAATTTGAAAGGCGACTCGTCCAACCAGGCAAAATGTTTCCCGTCATCAACAGTCCAATGTCGGTGTTGACGTGCCCAGGCGAGACGTAGACTTTTGTGTCGTTCAGTCATCAATGGTACACGAGTGGGCCTTCGCCTCCGAAAGCCCCTATCGATGATGTTTTGTTGAATGGTTCGGACGCTGATACTTGTTGATTGCCCAGAACTGAAATCTGCAGAAATTTGCGGAAGAGTTGCACTTCTGTCACGTTGAACGATTCTCTTTGGTCGTCGTTGGTCCCGTTCTTGCAGGATCTTTTCCCGGCCGCAGCGCTATCGGAAATTTGATGTTTTACCGTATACCTGATATTCACGGTACACTCGTGAAATGGTCGTAGGGAAAATCCCCACTTCATCGCTACCTCGGAGATGCTGTGTCCTACTGCCCGTGCGCCGGCTATAACACCACGTTCAAACTCACTTAAATCTTGGTAACCTGCCATTGTAGCAGCAGTGACCCGTCTAACAAGTGCGCCAGACACTCGTTGTCTTATATAGACGTTGCCGACCGCAGCGCTGTATTCTGCCTGTTTACATATCTCTGTATTTGAATACGCATGTCTACACCAGTTTCTTTGGCGCTTCAGTGTATGTAGTATATTTCACACATATTTCACTTGTACCTCTAGCGAATTTAGCCCCGCAGTTTCGTTTTCACGCATCTCAGTGTTTATGACGTCGTGTTGAAAGGTCTCTGTTGGATTCCTTTCATGTTAATTTCTTAAAACAGTTGTCATTTACGGCATACATTCCACTTCTAAATTTACTGTGGTGTTACTGACTATCTGGGAGGAGACTGAGCAGTGGAACGTGTTACTTTTACACATAATCAAGAACGATCTGTCACACTACTACACATTAAAACACAGTTTATATGTAATTCGTGTCACACAGTCTCATACGGAACCTACATCCGCTTTCTCTCTTATACTGTATATGATAAGATGCTGTCATCCCCCTTCCCTTCTGTGTGAAAGGATGAATGAGCAAATGTATTTCTAGTTGCATGCTTGATGGTAGCAGACGAGCCTGTCTCCTAAAGAATAGTAGGACCAACATCGGAACAGGTAGCTACGCTTTATAAAAGCAAAGAGGTTTCTATTCTTAGTATGGTCCTGTCCGTCCTTTGTCGTGTTGGTATAGCAAGCTGCCTCTCTGGTCACTTCCGTTTTGTATCTGGAAGCACCCTTGGTAGGGGCCCACGGGCAGTCTGTCCGCGGCGAGCGTCTAAAGTGGTAAGATCTCTGGCTAAGCACGTCTCTGCTAAGTCCGTAGGGCAATGGATTTCTTAAGTTCAGCCTAACTGGAAATTTAATCACCTTTGTTTCAGGTTTAGATGTTATCTTAAATTGCAACGCAGTGTAATTCGAGTGTGAAGTTCAGAATATCTTCCAGTAGTAGCTTTGTCACTACTTTGTGCGTATAGTGGAACCACGTGTTGAGGATCCGTAACTCTAGCTAAGATCTTTAATCTTAAATGCGAATGTGCGTGAGATTATAACGTCTCGCCTTGACAATATTTTTCATTATAGCAACTTTTCTTTATGTTTAACCCACGTGGGGTGCACTTTGTGAGACCAGTACCACGTGCTTATACAATTGTTTGACCCATCAGGTTAATAGTAAGACGATAGTAACCAGTTCGAGGTTTTTCTTTTGTAAATTGCGTTTCGATGTAATTTATTTTAATTGTCAAAATTATTGTGGAGTTACACTCTTTGTGTAAACCAAGTTGACCACGTGAAGCATGTGGTGTAATCATAAAAGTAGCCCTCAGCTATTCTTTTCGGGAATATTTCACAGAGAGTTAGTATGAATTTAGTATTCCAGTGTGTGGTAATTTCATGGCGGACAGGATTGCGCTACGAACGCAACTTCTTTGGGTGAAAATTGAATCGGTTGGTTGTGGTTAATTTCCTCTTGCATATGTTTCAATGTTCTTCGTGTTATTTTATGAATGCAGTGTTGTATGCAGTCTCACAATCTTGGCTTCATATTTGATGTGTTCCGTAAGATTACAAACTCACATTTTCACAATCCTAAATAAGGCACCAGTTTAGTTATAAATCACGTTTAATATGCTGAAATTTTAACGGAACAATGATCAATGTTAAAATAAATGTCCAAATATAAACTGATTCATTTTTTAAATTTAAATTCTCCTTTTGTATAATTATATACCACCGGTTGTCGTAAGATGACTATCAAAAGATTATAATTAATGTTAGTCTGGTTGGGAATTTGGTAAGCTAGACTGGATACCTGGTGAAACAGTTGCTCAGTAATGCATGGTTAACTTCCCCAGATAGCTCACACCTTGTAACCCGCTTTTATTGTCTTGAATATAAGCATCGCTTTCAGAACAAATTAATGCATCAACATTACAGTGTCTCCTAAACAATGCGTCGTACAATAATATACTTTTGCAGGTGTAATTAGGGGTGTATGTGCATACTGTCTGTAAAATGTGTCGTGAATACAGGTAGCAGTAAAGAAGTAGTAAATTAAAGCGTCATGCGGCTGTTTTACTGCACGAACAGCGAAAATGTAGTAAGCGATAAATTTTTTTCCTCTCATCATTTCGAGGGGAATTTGAAAATCTCTATAAGAGCTGACATGAACACCACCACATAGATATTCTGAAAGTCAGTTTGACCTGTTCGACCATGAGGTCCAGAGGGCAGTCTGCAATCCCGCCCATATTGATGCCGTGTTCCTCACCTTCCGGAAGGCAAAGGTGCAGTTGCGACCTGTTGCTAGGTGGGAAAAATATAAGAGTGTTTCACGTAGAAGCAGGCTCATGCCCGCAATTCACATTTGTATTTTACTCGCGCTAATAGCGCCGAGCATTGTAGGTTTTACTTCGTTTTTAAAAATACTCTGACTGCTGCATTTTATATATAAAATACACGCCAACGCGTCATTGCTGCACTCGGTGGGTAACTTGTTCTCCTTTTGTCACACATCAAAAAAGTCCATTTTCTTATTTCATTAATTTGTTAATATGTTTTTTATGAACGTCCAGTATGCCCTTCAGCTGTTCATTTCCACTTTGTTATACGTATAAGTTTATTATCTTGACACGGTTGTTGTATTCTGGGAAATAATATTTTGACTATATGGATGATTTTTTGAAAATGGGTTCCAACCTGAAACTAGTCATCAAGTAAATAAAAGGGAAATTTGCAACTTCGGCTGTTGAACTAAATACGTTTTTCGTTCTGATTTTGTCATTTTTACACTTGATGTGGCTGCAAACCCGAAATTTGTCATGATTTTTTGTAAAGTAATATGTGACTAAGACAATGATTTCTACAATTTACTGCTGGAGACTTGAGATTCATCCTGGATGACGCGTTATAGAACCGTTCGTGTTGAAAAAAGTATGTCCAGAGACAAATACTTTTTGAATTAAGGGAAATAACTTTTTGTCACTTCGTTTACATAGCTAGCACCAGCTGCTCGTGGAATATTTCAGCTTCCCCTCAGATAACTAATTATGTTTTTGTTAATTACCCTGATTACTTTCAGGCAATTAAATCCTTTTACTTCTTTTTTCCAAAAAGTAGATCCCATCTCTCCATTCTCCGCTCTGCATTTGGTTGTGAAAATTCGGACTAATCTAGTGTGTAAGTAAATAAAAAAAACGGAAAGAAAAGTCCAGGTTGGACCAGTAGTCTGAAATAGCCTAAAGACGGAGAAAACGTTCCCAGTGAACCATTATTTCGGTTTTCCTGCACTCAACTGCCCTTGGAAAAATTCATCGAGTCCTCAAAAACTTTTTCATGTCTGACATAGCATCGCAAAACGATTCGAAACCATATAAACGGAATGTTGTTTGAGCGGGCAAAATTTCGTCAGGCTTCCAGAGTGTGTATATGCAGTTAATCGCCTAAGTTGCCGTATTGTAAAGATGGAGAAAGCGCTAAATCCAGCAGGATTCGAGTAGTTGACTAACTTTGCAGCGATTACCTCGAAATTAATTACTGTGGAGAGAGGTAAGCTCCGGTCGACTCTTGCAGCAGCAGATGAATTTATCGGAGGTATTTCGAGGGATAATGAATCCTTGCAATCGAGGGATAATGAATCCTCGCAACTGGAAATAACGCTGTCACCGCTACAATTTGGCTGTTACACGAACATTGTAAAATTAATGTACATTAGTGTTTCTTTTGGCAGAATTAAATTTTAAAGGCAAGTTGAAATTCTAATTTTCTTACCCCGAGTTCGTCATCTTCTGAACCTTAGTAACATTAACAACGACATTGTGTGTGTGTGTGTGTGTGTCCATTTACGTTATAAGTGATTTATTCTTCCCTGCAGCACTAGAGAAAACCTTCAAACTGTTAAAGTTGGGGAAAAGAATAAGGAATAGGCGTTAATGGAACAGTGGAGCGTATTCGACCACCGTGTTTTCACTGATGACACTGTTCCGGTTGCCTCCAGTACAGATAAATTTCAACGACGAAAGGAAAGAGTCGTCTTTGAAAAATGTCTTTACAGAACCACTCCACAGAATCTCTTTAAATAAGACCATGTGACACTGTCCGTCGTGATGCGTCCGTCGTATGGGTAGGCTACGTTAAAGCAGAGGCGGCTGTGTGCTGATAGTGGGCTTTACCCCGTCCCTTTTCTCATAACCAATCCACACAAACATGACAGTACATTATCCACACACACACACACACACACACACACACACACACACACACACACACACTACACTCAGCTTCACTTAAACATCGTATTCAAGTCTCAGTTTTCATGCTCCGCGTGAAAAGAGCTGCCTGTGTTAGGAGGAAGAATTCCTTTCGTGTTAACCTTCTGGGTTCGCCAGCAAACGACGTCGTATGTCTATCTCTGTTCAATCACTTTTTCAAAAGTGGAGTTGGGAGTTTCGAGGTGCAAGGTGTGTTCCGGCGTAACATCAAGCGCTGGCACATCGGTATGGAACGTAATCGCAGAGAAGGCTGTGAGAAGACGTCAGCTGATACACTACTGGCCATTAAAATTGCTGCACCACGAAGATAACGTGCTACAGACGCCAGATTTAACCGACAGAAAGAAGATGCTGTGATATGCAAATGATTACCTTTTCAGAACATTCACACAAGGTTGGCGCCGGTGGCGACACCTACAACGTGCTGACATGAGGAAAGTTTCCAACCGATTTCTCATACACAAACAGCAGTTGACCGGTGTTGCCTGATGAAACGTTGTTGTGATGCCTCGTGTAAGGAGGAGAAATACGTACCATCACGTTTCCGACTTTGATAAATATCGGATTGTAGCCTATCGCGATTGCGGTTTATCGTATCGCGACATTGCAGCTCGCGTTGGTCGAGATCCAATGACTGTTAGCAGAATATGGAATCGGTGGGTTCAGGAGGGTAATACGGAACGCCGTGCTGGATCCCAACGGCCTCGTTTCACTAGCAGTCGAGATGACAGGCATCTTATCCGCATGGCTCTAACGGATCGTGCAGCCACGTCTCTATCCCTGAGTCAACAGATGGGGACGTTTGCAAGACAACAACCACCTGCACGAACAGTTCGACGACGTTTGCAGCAGCATGGACTATCAGCTCGGAGACCACGGCTGCGGTTACCCTTGACGCTGCATCACAGACAGGAGCGCCTGCGATGGTGTACTTAACGACGAACCTGGGTGCACGAATGGCAAAACGTCATTTTGTTGGATGAATGCAGGTTCTGTTTACAGCATCACGATGGTCGCATCCGTGTTTGGCGACACCGCGGTGAACGCACATTGGAAGCATGTATTCGTCATCGCCATACTGGCGCATCACCCGACATGATGGTATGGGGTGCCATTGGTTACGCGTCTCCGTCACCTCTTGTTCGCATTGACGGCACTTTGAACAGTGGACGTTACATTTCAGATGTGTTACGACACGTGGCTCTACCCTTCATTCGATCCCTGCGAAACCCTACATTTCAGCAGGATAATGCGCGATCGCATGTTGCAGGTCCTGTACAGGCCTTTCTGGATACAAAAAATGTTCGACTGCTGCCCTGGCCAGCACATTCTCCAGATCTCTCCCCAACTGAAAACGTCTGGTCAATGGTGACCGAGCAACTGGCTCGCCACAATTCGCCAGTCACTACTCTTGATAAACTGTGGTATCGTGTTGAAGCTGCATGGGCAGCTGTACCTGTACACGCCATCCAAGCTGTGTTTGACTCAATGCCCAGGCGTATCAAGGCCGTTATTACGCCCAAAGGTGGTTGTTCTGGGTACTAATTTCTCAGGATCTATGCACCCAAATGTCAGTTCTAGTATAATATATTTTTCCAATGAATACCCGTTTATCATCTGCATTTCTTCTTGGTGTAGCAGTTTTAATGGCCAGTAGTGCAGTACGCTGACTAGGACCGCACCACGACAGGAGCGGCCTCCATCCAAAGAGAATATAAGCGCCGCTTCAGATAGCCTCGACACACTAGAAGACTGGCACTAGAAGACGGGCCGTCATCCTGTTTAGCTGAGACTTGTTCCTTACATTAATTGTTTGCATGGAAATTGTATATAGCGAATGTCATTGATTATTTGCATGTCGCCAACTGCTTGTGACACTTCATTGTGAACAGGCAAAGTTCAGTATTGTCAATTCAATTATTGTAATAAACTCCGTTAATATGATTTGCTTGCCTATTGTTTAGCTATCCGAGGTAACAGCTTCCTAGGAACCTTATATTACAGGAGTGGGCAGGATCCCACAAGGTGGAAGGGAAATTTTGTGATTTCGCTTGTTTACTAGGCAGATTCGCGCAATTTTTACGTTGTTGTTTTTGGTAGACGTTGCTACAGCGTGCGTTTCTAAAATGCAAGTAATTTTAGTCACTCACGAAAGACTTATTACCACGCAGTTCAGAGAATCTCTTCCACCTTACGGCACAGCAATAACCTTTTTCTATCCTTAAAGAACTTATGGCTAATTCTGGACCCTCACTTGGACTGAACTGAGAACGCAGGTGCAGTCTGTAAGAAGGTGTCAGCATCTGTTCACTCACTACAGTAATATAAAAAAGTATTTCCTTTCGAGATTAAAAAAACTAGGAGAGGCACTAATACTCCCAATACCTACCTATGATAATGGTATTCTCCAAGGACTTTCGTACGAAGGCTCATGCAGTATAGGACCGTCATAAGTGCTTGAGTGCGATGCGTTTGTGATGTACGCTATTTTGACGATATCACTCCTGCCTACGCACAGTTATCATGATTGCGTGCCAATAAGTGTAGAGACTATCATACTCTGTGTCTGCTCTATAGTCATTGCAATCCTTCTCATCTAACTTCAACTTTTACACTACTACCTGAACAGAACAGCAGGAATACTGGCTTTCAGTAAAGTAAAATCCTCTCTGTACCATCACATAATACTGCCGTGTTCTCTAAATCATTTTCTGCACCAGGAACCTGACTTTGGAACAATCTTCCTCAAAATATCAGAGAAATTACAATCCTTCTTGACTTCAAAAAACATTTAGTGGGCCAGCTTTTATCACAATAGCGATATCTCCCATATACTAGGCCGCAGCTCACTCTCATCAATCCCCCCTCCCCCACAACGTTTCCTTCCCCATTGTTGGCAGAGTTCTTTATTTAAATTCTATTCTTTTCTAACAGCCACTGTCATTCCACTCCAGTCTTCTCCCATTTCTTTACCCCTTCCACTTCTATAATATTCAATATGTATTCAAATGTGCTGTATTAATCTGTACAATTAATAATGCTCTTCACTATTGTTATCGTTATTGTGGTAGCGTATGGAGTTCGCACAATGATGTATGGGAGGCGCTCCAGCAAAAGCAGCGCCCTCACAGCCTCTCAGCAATAGCAGCGCCCTCACACTGACGTCAACATAGTGTCGAGCACGCATACACTCTGCCCTGTTCAAGACCTCTGCTACTGCAGTCAGCATCATCGAACAGAACAGTGGCAGTTAAAGTTTCAGGTGAACTGTACTTCGTAATGTTGAACATTGTGCCTGCAGAGAACAGTAGTTAATTAGTGCATCAAGTGATGCTTTGCTAGTCGATGACAGCTGTAAATTGTCTGGCACTCCTGTGGCAAACAAGTGCGTCAAAGTTAAGTAAATCTTTTATTCATTTATGTACTAAAGTGAACTGATATTCGATGTAATATACTTTCATGAGCCTTCTCCGTGAGCAATCAAAGAATCCACAATTGTAGCTGGACAAGAGCAGTTTCGCCTGATCACATTATTATTATTATTATTAGTAGTAGTAGTACCAATTATTGTTTTCATTATTATTATTATTGTTGATTCTTATCGTCATCATTAGTGTCTACTACTATGATGTTATTACTATTATTATTTCTTTACTTTCTCAGACATTAAGTCTGGTTAAAAATGGAAAGTGATGTGGACCTTGATCAAGTCTCACTTTCTTTTAACTGTACGGTATATGTTATATTGCATTTAGGAACTTTTGGGTAATTGAACATGTATCAATAATTACGGATTTCTATAGTTGTATATATAAGTTTGGATGTAGCTGTATTGCATTGATGTACTGGTGGATATTGTGTGGTATGACTCCTGTAGTTGATAGTATAGTTGGTATAATGTCAACTTTATCCTGATGCCACATGTCCTTGACTTCCTCAGCCAGTTGGATGTATTTTTCAATTTTTTCTCCTGTTTTCCTTTGTATATTTGTTGTATTGGGTATGGATATTTCGATTAGTTGTGTTAATTTCTTCTTTTTATTGGTGAGTATGATGTCAGATTTGTTATGTGGTATTATTTTATCTGTTATAATGGTTCTGTTCCAGTATAATTTGTATTCATCATTCTCCAGTACATTTTGTGGTGCATACTTGTATGTGGGAACGTGTTGTTTTATAAGTTTCTGTTGTAAGGCAAGCTGTTGATGTATTATTTTTGCTACATTGTCATGTCTTCTGGGGTATTCTGTATTTGCTAGTATTGTACACCCGCTTCTGATGTGATCTACTGTTTCTATTTGTTGTTTGCAAAGTCTGCATTTATCTGTTGTAGTATTGGGATCTTTAATAATATGCTTGCTGTAATATCTGGTGTTTATTGTTTGATCATGTATTGCAGTCATGAATCCTTCCGTCTCACTGTATGTATTGCCTTTTCTTAGCCATGTGTTGGATGCATCTTGATCGATGTGTGGCTGTGTTAGATGATACAGATGCTTGCCATGTAGTGTTTTCTTTTTCCAACTTACTTTCTTCATATCTGTTGATGTTATGTGATCTAAAGGATTGTAGAAGTGGTTATGAAATTGCAGTGGTGTAGCTGATGTATTTATATGAGTGATTGCTTTGTGTATTTTGCTAGTTTCTGCTCGTTCTAGAAAGAATTTTCTTAAATTGTCTACCTGACCACAATGTAGGTTTTTTATGTCGATAAATCCCCTTCCCCCTTCCTTCCTGCTTAATGTGAATCTTTCAGTTGCTGAATGTATGTGATGTATTCTATATTTGTGGCATTGTGATCGTGTAAGTGCATTGAGTGCTTCTAGGTCTGTGTTACTCCATTTCACTACTCCAAATGAGTAAGTCAATATTGGTATAGCAAACGTATTTATAGCTTCTGTCTTATTTCTTGCTGTCAATTCTGTTTTCAGTATTTTTGTTAGTCTTTGTCTATATTTTTCTTTTAGTTCCTCTTTAATATTTGTATCATCTATTCCTATTTTTTGTCCATATCCTAGATATTTATAGGCATCTGTTTTTTCCATCGCTTCTGTGCAGTCGCTGTGGTTATCCAATATGTAATCTTCCTGTTTAGTGTGTTTTCCCTTGACTATGCTATTTTTCTTACATTTGTCTGTTCCAAAAGCCATATTTATATCATTGCTGAATACTTCTGTTATCTTTAGTAATTGGTTGAGTTGTTGATTTGTTGCTGCCAGTAGTTTTAGATCATCTATGTAAAGCAAATGTGTGATTTTGTGTGGGTATGTTCCAGTAATATTGTATCCATAATTTGTATTATTTGGAATGTTGAATAGTGGGTTCAGAGCAAGGCAGAACCAGAAAGGACTTAATGAGTCTCCTTGGTATATTCCACGCTTAATCTGTATTGGCTGTGATATGATATTATTTGAATTTGTTTGGATATTATGTGTGGTTTTCCAATTTTTCATTACTATGTTTAGGAACTGTATCAATTTAGGATCTACTTTGTATATTTCCAATATTTGTAGTAACCATGAGTGGAGTACACTATCAAAAACTTTTTGGTAATCAATGTATGCGTAGTGTAGCGACCTTTGTTTAGTTTTAGCTTGATACACCACCTCTGCATCTATTATCAGTTGCTCTTTACATCCTTGTGCTCCTTTGCAACAGCCTTTTTGTTCTTTATTTGTAATTTTGTTCTGTGTTGTATGTGTCATTAATTTCTGTGTAATGACTTAAGTTAATATTTTGTATATTGTTGGTAGGCACGTTATGGGGCGATATTTAGCTGTGTTTGCTGTGTCTGCTTGATCTTTAGGTTTCAGATAAGTTATTCCATGTGTAAGTGTATCAGGGAATGTGTATGGGTCTGCAATGTAACTGTTAAATAATTTAGTTAGATGTGAATGTGTTGAGGTGAACTTCTTTAGCCAGAAATTTGGTGTTTTATCTTTTACAGCGGCTTTCCAGTTGTGTGTAGAATTAATCGCTCGGGTGACTTCATATTGCAAAATAATCACTTCAGGCATTTGTGGTATCATCTTGTATGTGTCTGTTTCTGCAGGTATCCACTGTGCGTGTCTGTTATGTTGTACCGGGTCTGACCATATGTTGCTCCAGAAGTGTTCCATGTCTGTTATTTTTGGTGGATTGTCTGTTTTAATGTGTGTGTTGTCTATTGTCTGGTAAAATTTCTTTTGGTTTGTGTTGAATGTTTGGTTTTGTTTCCTTCTATTTTCACTTTTTTGTATCTTCTAAGTCGTTTGGCCAATACTTGTAATTTCTGCTTCTTTTCATCTAATTGCTCTATCGCTTCTTGTTGTGAGATTTTACCTAACCTTTTTCTTTTTTTTCTGACATTTCATTTCTTATAAATTGTGTTATCTGTCCGATGTCTTTTCTCAGTTTTTCTATTCTGATCTGTAGCCTGTGTTGCCATGCTGGTTTTGTGGGTTTCTTCTGTGTGTTGGTTGGTTCTGATCTGTGCCTAGTGTGTATATTTAGTGTAGTGAGTGCTCCTATATAAACCAGTAGTTGTAACTCTTCCGCAGTTGTGTTTTCATTTATTTTGTTGTGTATGATTGTGATGATAGTTTTTATTGTTGTTTCGACTTGTGGGTTATTTGGCGGTCTATGCAAGAATTGTCTAATGCCTGTATTTGTGTCGTTGTATTCTATATATGTCAGCTGAAATTTTTCTTCTATATTTAACATGTGTGTCACTTCGTGTTCTATTTGTGCTTGTTCTTGTGGCTGTCTTAAGATTTCGTTTTCCTCTGATTGTTTAATTGATGCGTGTTGTCCTTTGTTTGTTTGCTCTGGGATGTTTGAGTCCATTACTGTATTTTCTTCTTCTTCTGATTGCACATTATTTTGTTCTAGTATTTGTTGTACTTGTCGTTTGATGTTTTCCAATTCTGACTGGGGTATCCTGTTATTTTTGATTATTACACGGATCTGATCAGCTAGTCGTTGTTCTGTTAAAAAATTTAATTCTGGGTATCTGGTAATAAATGTTGTGTATACTTGTGATCTGTATCCAGTTGTGTTGGTTCCTAGGTTTGTTACTTGGTAATAACAGAACATGAGGTGTCGATTAACTTCATCTGTCATCTCATCCTCTGTCTTTGTTTTCCTTCTAGGGTGGTTGCAGGAAGCATATCCTCCAAAACACCTCTATTTGGATTTAAATCATTTTCCAGTTGGCTAGCAGTGTCGTTACCATTGTGGGCGGGCATAGGGTTCAAGCGTCGTCCCCGACCATGACGGCGCTTGTCCGAGGCTTCTTTAGTTCCGTCCTGAACCAACTAATCACACTAAAAGGGGGGTTAGCCCTATTAGTGGTTTGTTCTTTTCGTCGCCTTTTACGACTGGCAGAACATACCGGAGGCCTATTCTTTTCCCGGGCCTCCATGGGATTATTATCATTATTTTTATTATTATTATTCCTGTGAATGTTTTTCGTAATATCTTTGGTGCATGTTGTTCCCGGTCAGATGTAAGAGGGGACCTTACGGTCCTAATCTGGTCAGACTGAATAAGCAATAAGTAAATAAATAAAAGCATCTGACAGTTTTAGAAGTATCGAAAATGTTTTGCTGTTAGCTGTCAATCAGATCACATGTTTCATCGTATTCGCCGAATGCACTTGGCGCTGAAAGTATATATGCGGTAGAAACAGAATCCCTTACCGAAGTAGATGCTGTTTCTAAGGTGCCTTGTTTACCAACAGCACTATACAGATTCGTCACAGGGCTGAATAGAGATAGCCAACAGCTATGGCAAAACTAGATGGCAACACTGTTCCGCGACCTGTCGGTTTGCAGGAAACATGTGTTACAACTAGACCACTAGGCCGACATGTACATCTATGGGTAGTTCATCTATAATTTTCGATAACTGAGTTTGCGACATTCAAAATATCTTACATATATGGCTGTGTCTTTTGACTGCATTGACTTAAAAGCTTGAATAGTTTTACACTGCCAAGGGACCGCGACCTTGGTATTTGACATAAATTTCAACTTGATATTTCCACACGTTCCTGAGAAAAAGCTGCCCTAACAGTTGGACAGGCACACAGACAGACAACAAAATGATATTATAATGCGGTTCAGTTATTACCGATTTAGGTGAGGAACCCTAAAAACTGGCTAGATTCATGGCTACTGGAGTAGGTTAATACATCAACTCACACGTTGTTGTTCTTTCGTTAATTTTTGCTCGCAGGCAATACTGGCATGATTCCCCAGTCTTCATATTCGACTTAAACAGTTGACTTTTCTCTGTTTTCAAAAGTAAAAGGCCAAGATGAGACCCAGACCGCACCGCCGAGGGAGCTTAAAGTTATCCAGGAGATCGACCTCCAGTAATGTTTCGGGGATTAGAGAAAGCGCTGGCATAGTGGTATGACATTTGGTAGGAACTGTTGATGTAGACAAATAAGTAAAATTATTTCCAAAAAATAAATGTCCCTAATTTTTTTGAACAGAACTCGTGTGTGATAACTTTCAGAAGCGCCGTAAAGTTTATATTGTGCTTTCAGGGTTACCGCCGAGTTGTTTATTCCATCTTTCCGCAAGAAATTTGTGTGACTGATCCAGTAGCCTTCTCCAAGTTCTGAGACCTGTGTTACGCGTACTCCAACCAGACTGTGAAGAACTGTTGGTGTCACTTGAATTACGCAAAAGTGGAAAGGTACTACAGAATTTTGACCGAAATACATCACACATTTCCAGTTACAAATTTAAAAAAATAGTTGTGCAGATTCTTAATGTCTCATAGCGTATTTGCCGAAGACAAAGCGTTTTTTTTCACTTCATTTTTCTAAACACTATGATATTCTATATCTAAGGGTTTCTGGAAAGGTAAGAGTAAACCAATAAGTTTCCACGCTTTGGTTTCACTTTCAACAACGACAGATTTCTGACTTTCAGTAAAAATTACGAGATTTCCACGCACCCAAATTTCCCAGAAGTTTGACAACAGTAACTGTAGATGAATCCAAATCCCGCTGTCCACGAAAGATTGCTTTCTCATATCTATATATAAAAGGCAGTGTCCTGATTGACTGACTGGCTCATCATCGCTCAGCCCAAAACGCTAAGGAAAGAAACTTTAAATTTGGAGAAGACGTGGATCTTAAACTGTAGGCGTCGTTTAAGAAGGGATTTTTCGAAATTCTAACCCTAAGGGACTGAAATGGGGGATGGAGGTTCTTTAAAAAATGTCGCTATTAATTCAGTTTTGAAGCTAGACCCACGAATTTGGTTTTTCGGGAAGAAATAAAAAAATAAGTGTTCCATCATATTTGGAAATTTAACCCTATGAGTGAACTTTTTTTTTAATATCGTTATTAAAGAACTACTAAAGTTTCCAGAATGAGATTTTCACTCTGCAGCGGAGTGTGCGCTGATATGAAACTTCCTGGCAGATTAAAACTGTGTGCCCGACCGAGACTCGAACTCGGGGCCTTTGCCTTTTGCGGGCAAGTGCTCTACCACTTGCCCACGAAAGGCAAAGGTCCCGAGTTCGAGTCTCGGTCGGGCACACAGTTTTAATCTGCCAGGAAGTTTCAACTACTAAAGTATTTTTAAAGCTACCTTTATGAACACTGGTGTTTGACTTCTCTGTTTCAAATTTAAAAAATACTTTGTAAGAGGTCCGAGCAGATGTAATTTTATGTAAGAGGTCCGAGCAGATGTAATGCAGATGTAATTTTATGTAAGAGGTCCGAGCAGACGTAATTTCGATGTATTGCTCATACGCTGCCTGCGATATGCAAGGTATAAGAGAATCGCTGACCAGAGAGCAGTGTTGACCGCAGTAGGTACTGTGTAGCTGTAGCAGTAAGTTGTTGCTAGTCTGCGCTAGTCTGGAGTCTGCTCTGGTCTGGTATAGTGTATCGTGCTGGCTGGTCTGTCGCGGTGCAGCGATGCCGGAGCCTGAGTATTATTGTATAAGGTAAAAAGCAGCCTTGCGCATATCTAGTAATGTTATCTGAACTCCCATGTATTTTTTTTAAAAAAAATGTCCTAATAATAATCTTTGTCATATAAAGTAATTTCTAACAAGCATTCATTTCAATTTAAAGAATTTACTAATTTCTCCAATCTATGATCATTCCGATTGTTGCAAAAGAAAAATCAGTTGCTTCCTTTCATAAATGACAAATCTATAGGCCAGCATTGCACAGAGCTGTGCCGGAAAAATTTATTGTAAGAGCAGATATTTGGCGACTTTATTAAGGTAAGAATTTTTTTTTTTTTATTCAGAATGATCTTACAGGGCCATGACGCAGCACTGCTGTCGTCCAAAATTTACCAGGTTACTGAATTTATTTTTTATTACGAGGTTTAGGAATTTTTCTGTTTCGAGCTTACATTAAATGAGAAAACAAATTTTGTGTGGAGGTTAAATGTGAATGAATTTCTGTATGGAGGTTATAAATGGGAACCAATTTTGTTCTGAGGTTACACTAAAATTATAATCACTATCCATAATATTTATTTTATTATTATTTTTTGTGGGGAGGTTACACTTGGTGACAACCGGCCAGGATCGTATTTCTTTGTGAATCTCTGAGAAGTAGTCATATATCTGCTCTTATTTACTTGAATGTAGTTTGCATCTGGCGCAACGCATTTACTAATTTGTCACTCTTTCTTTCACAGATCATCGGCAATTTATTGCTCTTTGTTGTAATTGTGTTTGCTGCATTTTTGCTTTGTCTTTTTTTCATTTTGTGCTTAATTTTGATTTGTGAAAAATGCCGCGAAAAACTGTTAACAGTACATCGCGATGTGCAATGAGTGAAATAGCAGACTCGAATAATTTGACCGATAATACTTGCGACACTCAGGGTAATAGTGATAATCGCCTAATTACAGATAATCAGTGCGTGCCGATCACTAGTATTGATTTTGATCCTAATGATGAACAAACAAATTCAGTTATGTCCACAGTAAATGTAACAATTGATGACGCGGCACGTTCTGTTACAATGAACGCTGCCAAGTTTGACACACCCGATCTGCAAATTTTACGTAACGAACAGATAAATGTTTCTAACGAAAATGAACAGTGTAGTCAGAATACGTCATATTTATTTGATTCCTGTGTAGTGACCAACAGTGCACGTTCGATTTGCAAACCTTTTCAAGAATCACAGAATAACCAAATGGTTACACAAAACGTGGCACATGCAGATACATCATCACACAGTACAGAGAATAGAGCCGCTAATTTTGGCTGGGATCAAGCTATGGCATTATTACTACAAATCAATGAAAAACTAGACAATGAGCACAAACAACTTAATGAAAATCTCAAACGAATTAATGAATCGTACAAACGACGAAATGAAAATCTCGAACAGTGGAATGAAAAACTAAACAACAATCTCAAACAAATTAATGAAAAACAAGACAACAATTCCAAGCAGTTGAATGAAAAGCACTACAACCTTAACGAACAGAACAAACAACTTAGTGAACAGATTACAGCCGTTACCGTGCAACGTCATGATACTAAAGAACAATTACGTGAGGAAATTAAGGCTTGTGCTAGGAACAGTAGTGAAGAAATTAGATCTGTTGCACAAGAATTAAGTAGTACACATGTAGCGACAACGAAATTACTTAGAGATGAAGGTAGTGCAGTCACTGAACAATGTTCTGAAAAAGCAACACAGTTACGCGACGAGTTTAATTTAATGTCACCAGAACTTTCACACATTCTGGATGCGGAAGTCGATAAAAAATGTGAACAACAGAACAGCCACATTTACGAACGTTTCAAAGTGACAGAAATGAAAAATGTTTCAATCACTAACCCGTCACAGCATACACCGCATTCCGAACATTTGTCACACTCACACAGCCAGTGTAACTTAGGTAATTTACAGAGACTACGTGTCTTAGAATCCGAACAGACACAGACAAATAGATTCTCATTCAATCCTGAAACTGTTCACACATTCAGAGACGATAACGTTGATTATAAGCAATTTTTATCCGTAAAAAAATTTAAGGTATTTGAAAGTGACAGAACACAAATACATCGTTTGGACTGGATACAACAATTTGCTTTTGTATTTTCATCAGCTTGGCCTACAACGCAGAAACTAGAATTGGACTGAATACAACACTTTGCTTTTGAATTTTCACTGGTATTGCCTGTAACGCAAAAACTAAAATTTATTTGTAGCGCGTAATTGACCTCAGGGGTTTCATTACACTTCGATGAATATGTGCCATAGCGTGCACAGGGCCCCGAGCCGTAGTAGTGCTATTTCATCTTTAGTTTTCTGCACTACTGCCTTCTCTTTTACTATCCTTTATATCTATCAAAACAGCTCTTAAACTATCGATCTATCTAGGATTAAGAATGAGTGAAGAAAACCTGGTATGACAAGTTTTATCGAAAGTGACAATTTTCCTTACAGACTCCAGAACTATCAGCGTAATTTTAATGAAAGACAGAAGTGTAATTACCAGTATGTACAAAATTTTCAGCTATCGCAGACGCATTTTTGGCAACAATAGAGGTTTTTCCCAACAACAGCAACAAAACCAACCGGTTAGCATACCAAACCAACAATGCAGTCTGCAAGGTCAACCAAGCTTTAATGTTTCGCCACCTACACGTATAGCGTCGGCCACACCAAATAGCAACGCACAGCAATAAGGAAATCATTAAGTACAGAAGACACGTCATTTCAATTCCTATCGCAACGCGCCGTATAGCAATGATTATTATGACAGACGTAAAAGTAATGAGCACAATTTTCAGCGTACGTTTAATAACAGTCGGTCTTACCAGCAGCAGAATCATCCGCAACAACAGATTATCATGAATGAACCAGACACTAGATATAATCCCGAACGTAATACGTCAGGACGAAATAACAGAACAGTACAAATAGTTGAAATGCCACAGCATCCTCCCGCAAATAATAGCACGTCAGATGGATTTTGTCTAGATACAGTACAGGTTGCATCTTCCAGCAACGCAAGCAATACTTTTGACACGGAGAATCTTGTTCATGAAGATGTTATTAGTTTTGAAGACATCCGATACACACTTTTGCATAAAAGACAGAATCACAACGTGTGTAGACGACATTCTTATTGCAGAAGCTAATTGGTCTGAACACAATCTGATTCTTGAACAACTGTTACGAACTTCTCGTGCACAAGGACTCACAGTTAATCTCAGTGAATCGCACTTTGGCAAAACTTCTATAAAATTTCTTGGACACGTAATTTCAGCAGAAGGCATTGCGCCTGACCCGGAAAAACTTCAAGCTTTATGTGACATTACTGTTCCTACGACGAATAACCAACTACGCAGCTTTCTGGGATTAATTAACTTTTTTCGTAAATTTATTCATTACTCTGCTTTAGACACCCCCAGATTATGTCAATTGACGGGTAAAAACACTATTTGGTCCTGGGATAGCCAAGCACATTCTCAATTTGTCAATCTAAAACAAGCTTTGTTGAATGCACCACTTTTATCACATTCAGATCTTACTAAAAATTTTTCCATTGCCACCGACAGTTCTAACACCGCTTTAGGCGTACACATTTTTCAAGAAATTGGAGAAGATGGTTGTGCAGTAATTAAAAACATCGCCTTTGCGAGTCGCAGTCTGTCACCTGCTGAACTCAATTATTCTGTTACAGAACTTGAAACATTATGTGTTGTATGGGCATTTACGGGATTAGGCATTTTCTTTATGGAAGACACACGACCGTTTACACAGATCATAGAGCTATCCAGTTTTTACTTTCCGCAAAGTTTACACACGACAGGTTAAGCAGATGGAAACTTTATTTACAGGAATTAATTTTACAATTGTTCACATTCCCGGCTCACAAAATATTGTAGCAGACGCACTATCCCGTTCTCTTAACAACAATCAGCAAGACATCACAACCATCTTCTGCAAAGCAAATTTCAGCGTCATGTACATTCAACAAGTTGCATTTGAAAATTTCATTTCGGCGGCATTACGAGACATAGCACAAGAGCAGAGTAAAGGCAACGTATGGAAAGAAATTAAACACCTTTGGCAAGATAGGAATAATGTTACCATTAGAAACCATTACACTGTACGCAATAATATTCTGTTTCGCCGCTCTCACCCTGACAGCAACAATTGGTTATTATGTATTCCTGACGAGCTTGTTAACAAATTAATTTGGTATACTCATTTAAGTTACGCACATTACGGAGCCAGAAAACGTTTTCTCATACAGAGACAGAACTGTTATTTTGCCAACATGGAGAAACGTATTTGACGAGTTTTAGCGTCATGTAAAATCTGTCAGAAAGCTAAGTCAGAGACGACTTCACATATTCCTCCGTTACATCCCATTGTACCTGTTAAATTGAGACACATGGACGCTGTAGACATTTTTGGTCCGATTCCCAGAACTAATAGAGGTTTTTACTACATCTTTGTCACAGTTGAACTCACTTCGAAATTTGTTACCTTGACTCCGTTACGCAAAGCTACTTCTAAATCGATTTCAAATGCGTATGTTAAACATTTTTTATTTCATGTAGGGCATGTACTGAAAGTAATTTCCGACAATGGATTACAGTTTCGATCTGCTATATGGACACATATGTTACGAGCTAGAAACATTTCTCTGATCTATATATCCAGGTACCATGCTTCTTCGAACCCTTGTGAACGACTAATGAAAGAAATTGGTAAACTATGTAGAATATACTTCCATAAAAAACATATTGATTGGGACATACACATACTCTCCTTCCAGGATGTAATTAATTCCATACCAAATGAATCTACTATGCTATCTCCGACTGTTATACTGAAAAATGTTGAACCACCTAACAAAATTAAAGAATTAGTAACGTTTCCTACATCTCGTCGACTACGACACCATGAAATAATTGACATTGCGCTGAACAACATCAAACGTGCCGCAGAGCGCCGGAGAAGACAGCAAAAACAGGTTGGTACACGCCGTGACTTTCACATTGGACATAAGATATTAGTACGTACACGCTATTTATCCATCAGAGGAAAGAATAGATGCAGTAAATTTGAGCTTCTATACGCAGGTCCATATCGAATTCGCAGCATTCCTCACCCCAATGTAGTACACGTCGAAATTTTGAGAACCAGAAAAAGCAAAGGCAATCACCATGTCTCAAATATTAAACCCTTTATTGAATGAACATACTTTATGATTTATCACACTGTAATGCCATTTTCTGATTTTTATATGACCAATGATGCAATTATATTTATATGAACACTTACTGATGATTATCGTATTTTTTCTTGGCAAGTGTCTGGCAAGGTAAGGTTAGCAGGTCGCTTTTCTTGTCGTTACACATCAGACCGTGCACCTTTTTCCGGATAAACGTACATATTTTATGACCAATAATGCAATTCTATCTATGTGATTACTTACTGATGATTGTCATATTTTTTTTCTTGGCAAGTGCCCGGCAAGGTAAGGTTAGCAGGTCACTTTTCTTGTCGTTATATATCAGACCGTGCACATTTTCCATTTTTCGTGTATGTATGATTGTTTTCCTGTATGCACTATGCAATGTTTAAGATGTAACAAACACCAGTTGACTTTGACATTTTCCTTATGATGTATCAATATCTTGACTATTCTACACTTTTGGCTACTGCATTATGAGACTGTGTGTACATTTTTGCGCCTGAACATTTTCTACAATTTTGACATAATACGTTTTCTGTCATGCTATGCTGTATGATTAATTATATCACGAGCTATAACGTGTAAAAGAAATACATTAAACAAACCACAGTGGATTACTATGAAATGGGAGTTTCACCTTCGGAATGAACGAAAGGAGATGCAATACCTCGTCATGAAGAATAAATAGATCAGAATTAACAAACGTTAACAAGACTATACTATACACATCGTATGATAGCAGTCTTAACTAATTATTTTTCTTTTCAGAATATGAGGCGATTGATGCAGGCTGTTAGACAGAACTACACATCTTAGTTTTAGTGATGAAATATGCTAGAAATAAGAAACTCTATACTATGAATAGTTGTATGAAGTAAATGGAAAAAATGAATAATGAAGTGTCTTTTTTGCAGATGATAATGAATGGTGATGAATAGTTATATGAAGAATATGCTAATATGAATAATGAAGTTTTTCTTTGCAGGTGATGATAGTAATGAAGTTATGGTAATATGAATAATGAAGTTTTTCCTTGCAGATGAGAATGATGATAAAGTTTATACATTTACTATTAGTTAAGAGATGCTATGTAGTTATTTAAGTATTTGTTGCAGTTTTGACAGTATGTCTTATGTCGCATAGTATAATGACTGAATGTTTTGGAAAGGACAGCTAGAGTACATACATATTGAGTACACGTTTCATTATCTGTTAATTCGAAATTCACAACTTTTCAGCATAATATGCGTTTCTTCTTTCAGCTTAATAACCCATTTTGTATTTTTTCCAGGAGAAGCTATTCATGAAATTAATGTGCTATAAGCAGTTAATTATTAAACCTGTTCTAGTACTTGCATGTTTTTACCCATTTATGTGTGTCATTCATGAATGTGATCACATATACTCCACTTGTTCATAACCTTGCTACAGCTGACTCATGACGAATGACGTTACTAATCCTTATTTGCAGCAATAAGTCAAAAGCAAATATTTTCATGCCCCAGCAATTAATTATCGATCTCAACGCAATGCATTGCTGGCACAAAAAAATGTATTACCAGTCCCATATAATGCTACCAGTTTAAGAGAGTTCTGAGTAATACTGAATGATGTTTTCTAACAACAGACCTTGAGTAATAGTTATAGTGTGTTACATTTTAAATATGTCCTATGTCACTTGTATGATGAGTTCTGAGTAATACTGAATGATGTTTTGTAACAATGTATAAATGGTATGCCAATAATCTCTGTAAATAATATTTTTGTTATACTCTATAAATGCTATGCCAATAATTAACTCTCATTTTGAATGATGACTTCTGAGTAATACTGAATAATGTTTTGTAGTAATGCATATATGCTATGCCAATAATTTCTGTAAATAATATTTTTGTTGTACACTATAAATGCTATGCCAATAATTAACTTTCATTTTGAATGATGACTTCTGAATAATACTGAATAATGTTTTATAAACTATATGAATACTTTGTAACTCGCCAATGAATGCCACTGTTTCTTGTATTTTAATTTGTCTTATGTCACTTACATGATATCATATATGAATACCAGTAGCTTGATGCTACACACATTAGCTCCTGTTTTGAATGATGACTTCTGATGGTTTGTAACTGGCCAATGAGTGCCAATGATTACTATAACTAGATGAATTATGTTAATGTTATGCCATTAATTAACTCTTGCTCTGAATGATCACTTTTGAATAATGCATAAAAATGGTTTGTAACTGGCCAATGAGTGCCAATGTTCACTGTAATCAGATGACTTATGAATAATATTCTGTGATACTTCATACATAGTACAGAAATGTTTTGTAACTAGGCAATGAGTGCCACCAATTACTCAAATCGGTTGATAGACTAGTGTAATTCTCAATGATGACTAGCATAAGACTTAATATCCTTCACCTTCTGACCTAATTACCAGAAATTACTACAATATCCGTTTGTCCTGTCCATCCTCATGATCATGGAGCACTATACTTGGTTTTTGCACTAATTTTACGTTGGTGAAAGAGTATGGATTCTGCAAGAGTGTGGCGTTGACACATCATGCTATCCACCACCTCGAACGATGGAGATGTTATTATGGTCCCACTGTTTGGTGTACCTAATGTACTACCAAATGATAACATTGAATATTAATACGACATTTCAGTGTCTTGGCTACACTGATTAATACTTCAGGGAAGAGAACTTCAGATTGTCTCACTTGGTGTTGTGCTTCTGTAGAGAGATATGGGCTTTCAGTGCAGCTACGTGCAACCTACTGTGCTACAACCATGATGCAATCCTTCCCTTTCCTATCCTAGTTCTTGTAAAATGATAAAAAAAAGTACTACAGTACGTGTGCACTTTATGTTATTTGTTAATATGTTTTGTACTCATTGCGTATACATTTTGTGATTTCTTGATATGTTCTGTACTCAGTGCATGTGCGCTCTATTTTATTTCATGTTCTGCACTTATATATATGTATATACTCTGTGACTGTCAACTTAGTTAATTAAGTAGATTATAGAAAAATTTGTTGCTCATGGCAAGTCCAATTGACTCACCATCGCTGCCAAATTTTTGCCCCCCAGTGGAGGGTTATGTAAGAGGTCCGAGCAGATGTAATTTTATGTAAGAGGTCCGAGCAGATGTAATGCAGATGTAATTTTATCTAAGAGGTCCGAGTAGATGTAATTTCGATGTATTGCTCATACGCTGCCTGCGATATGCAAGGTATAAGAGAATCGCCGACCAGAGAGCAGTGTTGACTGCAGTAGGTACTGTGTAGCTGTAGCAGTAAGTTGTTGCTAGTCTGCGCTAGTCTGGAGTCTGCTCTGGTCTGGTATAGTGTATCGTGTTGGCTGGCCGGTTGCGGTGCAGCGATGCCGGAGCCTGAGTATTATTGTATAAGGTAAAAAGCAGCCTTGCGCATATCTAGTAATGTTATCTGAACTCCCATGTAAATTTTTTTTAAAAATGTCCTAATAATAATCTTTGTCATATAAAGTAATTTCTAACAAGCATTCATTTCAATTTAAAAAATTTACTAATTTCTCCAATCCATGATCATTCCGATTGTTGCAAAAGAAAAATCAGTTGCTTCCTTTTATAAATGACAAATCTATAGGCCAGCATTGCACAGAGCTGTGCCGGAAAAATTTATTGTAAGAGCAGATATTTGGCGACTTTATTAAGGTAAGAATTTTTCTTTTTTTATTCAGAATGATCTTACAGGGCCATGACGCAGCACTGCTGTCGTCCAAAATTTACCAGGTTACTGAATTTATTTTTTATTACGAGGTTTAGGAATTTTTCTGTTTCGAGCTTACATTAAATGAGAAAACAAATTTTGTGTGGAGGTTAAATGTGAATGAATTTCTGTAGGGAGGTTATAAATGGGAACCAATTTTGTTCTGAGGTTACACTAAAATTAGAATCACTATCCATAATATTTATTTTATTATTTTTTTGTGGGGAGGTTACAACTCCTTACAGTTGTTTTTGGAATTTTGAACCCCTAAGGGGGCGAAATAGCAGTTGAAACATTTTATGAAAATATTTCATAGCGAAAGCATTTTTAAAGCTAAATCTTTAAAAATTGGTGTCTGGGTTCTTTGTTAGAGATGAAAAACATATGAGTTTCATTGTTTTTGAAATTCAACCCCTAATGGGGTGAAATAGGGTCAGACTGATTCACTGATTCACCATCGCCCAGCCCAAAATGCTAAAGACAAACTTGAAGCTTGGAGAGGGTGTGGACCGTATACTATAGGCATCGCTTAAGAAGGAATTGCCAGAAATTCCACTCCTAAGAGGTTAAATAGGGGTTAAAGGCCTTTTGAAAGTATGTCGCATTAAGGGTATTTTGAAGATAGAACTACGAAAACTGGTATTTGATTTTTCAGTCAGAAAACATAAAATACCTGCTTCAGCATTTTTGGAAGTTCAGCTACTAAGGGAGTAAAATAGTGGTCGCCGAAGTGGCGTCAAATGGAAAGAATTCCACACGGCGAACGGTCTGCCTGACGGGAGGCCATGGTTAACAAAAATATTGTACTTCAATTACCAGAATCGCTTTTTGCTCGGAATTACATTCGAAAAAGACCAAGCTTATATGGCAAGTACCATAAAG
Source organism: Schistocerca piceifrons (assembly GCF_021461385.2). NCBI lineage: Eukaryota > Metazoa > Arthropoda > Insecta > Orthoptera > Acrididae > Schistocerca > Schistocerca piceifrons. The sequence continues at coordinate 215,113,946 of NC_060144.1, read as the reverse complement.
ATTTTACAAGACGTTGAAATTTATGAACAACATAAAATTCGATTAGATAAAAAAAATCAAAAAATCTCTGCAGGCCATACAATCTAAGCAGGGGCCGCGAAGCTAGTCTACATACATACTTTGCAAATCACTGCAAAATGCATGACAGATAGTAGGTACAAGGCTACCCTACGAATTTCCCTCACCAAAAAAATGGTTCAAATGGCTTTGAGCTCTATGGGAATCAACATCTGTCATCAGTCCCCTAGACTTAGAACTACTTAAACCTAACTAACCTAAGGACATCACACACATCGATGCCCAAGGCAGGATTCGAACCTGCGACTGTAGCGGTCGCGCAGTTCCAGACTGAATCGCCTAGAACCTCTCGGCCCCACAGTCGGTTTTCCCTCACCGATTTGATTCATATTAACAAGTATGTTGGACGCGAGTAGGACTGCAACATATGTAAATAGGAAGACGAACCTCAACCGGCCGGCTGAAGTGGCCGTACGGTTAAAGGCGCTGCAGTCTGGAACCGCAAGACCGCTAGGGTCGCAGGTTCGAATCCTGCCTCGGGCATGGATGTTTGTGATGTCCTTAGGTTAGTTAGGTTTAACTAATTCTAAGTTCTAGGGGACTAATGACCTCAGCAGTTGAGTCCCATAGTGCTCAGAGCCATTTGAACCATTTTTGAACCTCAACCGTTTTCGAGAAACTTGAATTTGATAATACTAGGCGAGTTTGTTTGCTCACAGCCGGCCGGTAACCGTTCGATCGCTACGGTCGCAGTTTCTAATCCTGCCTCGGGCGTGGGAGTGTGTGATGTCCTTAGGTTAGTTAGGTTTAAGTAGTTCTAAGTTCTAGTGCTCAGAGCCATTTGAGCCAGCTTTTGTTTGCTCGCTAGTATTCAAGGAATGCGCATCTGAGCTAGTAAACGCTTAGTTTCATAAGTGAGATGAATCTCGGTGCTGGTATTTTTTTAAAATTGCAATGTAATCCTAATGACAGCTTTATTTGTTTGTAGATTTTCCCAGAATCCTGCTACAGAACCAAAGTCTGTCGCCTTTTGCCGTTTATGTTAATCTCTGGTCATGCTTTGTTGTACATAGAGAATTATATTCGCAGCTGCAGCTGCGAAAGTAAGTAACGACACAAGTTATCTACTCCGCAAGTGACAGATGGTAACCACACGTGGACCCGCAGTGTGCTAAAGCTCTGATCTTAGCATAATTTGCCACTGAACGATGGTAGATCGGAGGAACTCCCGTGTCAAAGTTGGCACCAAGGAGCTTAACGACCAGTTAAAATGCGTACATAATGTCTGCCTTTATACAATAACCAGTTTAACAGTTCTGAAGTCTTTACCCGTGCTGACTCTTTATAAACGCAATTTATGTTAAAAAAATTAATATTGTCAGATACAACTGAATTAGATCAGTGTACTGAATCTCGGCGGAGATGGCCGAGCTATCACGAAAGAAAGTTCTATCGCGGGCACGTGGGGCGCTCAACTGCGCGGTTGTCAGCACCCGTACAAGGTCCCAATCTTATACACAGTACAATCTACCACTTTCACGAATGATGATAAATGATGAGGACAGCACAGACACCCAGTCCCCGGGCAGAGAAAATCCCCAACCCGACCGGGAATCGAACCCGGGACCCCGTGATCCAGAGGCAGCAACGCTAGCCACTAGACCACGATCTGCGGACGTGGGAAACAGACACAGTCTAGTCCTGCATTAGTCATAAATTAGCTATTGCGGTGTGAACTTGTGACTCAGTCATCAATAATCCAGATTGATGTGAAGACGTAGATCAACCAATTTTAGCGATGTAAATATGTATAAGGGCAGGGAAGTAAACCGTTTATTATTGCAAAAGCTATCGCCGTACCTATTAATACATTTATGGGACACACGGTCAGTGCTTAATGGAAAATCCAGGCGTGCACTTCTTCGTCCGAAGCAAGTCGACCACGAATGTCTTTCTTCAGGGCTCCAAAAATATGGAAATCGCATTTGGAGAGATCGGGTGTATATATATATGGAGGACATGTGAGGGTCCATAGCGAAACATCTGCAGCGTACTTGGAAAAACAGGAACGCCAGTTCAGGGAAAGTCATGGTCACCTTTTTCCTTAATTGGAAGGGCTCACTGCACATTTACTTCCAGAACATGGTGCCACAATTAACGCACACTGGTACGTGGGTGCTTTACAAAAAATGAAGCGCATCATCAAGTACAAACGCCCAAGAATGTTTTTAGACGGCATTATTCTGGCGCAGGATAACGGCCGCCCTCGTGTAGCCAAGGTTGCTTCAACTGCACTGCAGAAATTCCGCTGGGAAGCCCTTACACATGCTGCTCAATTGGGCCGACCCCTCCCCATGAGAATTCCATTGTCGGCATTTTCGGCCGGCGATTCGCTTTTGATGATGTGGTGCATGCCTGGGTACGATCATGGTTCCGTAGGCAGCTGAAAACAGTTTTCCGTGAAGACATTGACCGTCTTGTCTCACAGTGGGATGAAAGTATTAACAGTTATGGCTATTACTTTTGAAACATAAACAGTTTTCTTACTTCCCCATCTGCCTCGTTTCCATTGGGCTGCCTCTTATAGAGGTATCAATCATCATGTAGCCTCTGTGATGTGAACATGCATCACTCATGATCAGATGGACTAGTTACTGCACGTACGTGAAAGTGACATATATGATAATTTTCGCCAGGAAAACATCAGTTTGATCTTCAAACACTCGGACGTAAAAGCAGTAAAATTACATTTCATATCTGTGGTGCTCGAGATAGTATGATCAAATCTTGCAATCATTACTTTGTTTTACGAATTTCGACTGGTTCTCACGTAGGGCTGATTGTTGTGTTAGTCAGATATAAATATTTCCATATTTCCTCGGACTACTAAATAAGGTTGCGTCCCTTTTTTAAGTTAAAAATTTATACATTACTTTACCGACAGTAGTAGTAATGCCAACTGCCACAGTGAATTTAACTGTTAAAATTAGGAATGTTAGAAGCCGCGACCTACGGAGAATGAGGACAGCGAGACACCTTTAGAAGATACGAGGTGAACAGGGCTCTTCTTGAACGGTCAGCGAAACACTAAGTGCAGATTGATAGGATTTACCCTTGTAATTTGTCCAGTAGACCTCTCCATATACAACTTCACGTAAGGGACAACTTACAGCTTAGCATATTTAGATGTAGTGACGTATAGCGGATAGAACGTTCCCTATATCGATCTTTTTCACTAGAAGAGACCATACCGGGGAACTGCTACACGTTGCCTATCCTATGGCTGAGCCTATGTGATCATTCCGGTCATCACTGCAAATTTTTGCACCCACTTAATTATATGATTTGACTTATTCTAACTGTCAATCATTGATTTTGTTGTTATAAAAAACTATGTTCTTTGTTTTATGAAATACATAATTATAAATTCCTGTACAGTGAAAACTAGGCTGCAATCTTTCACCATTTCTAAATCTTATCAAGATCTGATTGAATATTTCTGCCGTTTTTTTCAGACATCACGTCATTATACATAACTACTGGCAGGTTATAATTAAATTGCAGCAACTTATGGAGATCCACTGTTGACTATAATTATGGTATGACAACGAAACTAGGTAGGTACTCCGCCCGAACAGGCCATGAAGGCCCAACGGAACCGACCGGCCGCCGTGTCATCCTCAGATCGTAGGCGTCACTAGATGCGGATATGGAGGGGCATGTGGCCAGCACACCGCTCTCCCGGTCGTAGGTCAGTTTACGAGGAACTAGGCAGATACAGTAATGGGTAATTTCCAAGAATGTTTGCCTATCGAAGTCGCGGGGTCCAAACGATACATTTCGAACGTGCGATCCTACATCGATCATGTGTTACGATAAATTATTGGTGATCCTCATTTTTATCTATTTTCCATCGTTCCCTTAGTTGCTCTAAGTTACATACCTTCGCGATTTAATGGCAAAAAGGGATTTGTTCCCGTAGCGTACTCATCACATGGCCTTTCACATGACGACAACACCGACGACGAGTAAGGTAAGTCATCTCCCTTCTAATTATAGGTGTTTCTGTAACGGTCTTCTTTTGTCATTGCTGCAGTGACCACCGTAAACATACTCATAACGCCCGCCATCACAGTCGTGATCGATGTAGGATCGCACGTTCGATATGCATCGTTTGGACCCAGCGACGTCGATAGGCAATCAGTCTTGGAAATTACCATAATGTATTAATGCGGAAACGACTTACATGGAAAAAAACATAGTTCCAAATTTCGCCACAAGGTGCAAACAGTACACTGTTTCTATGACGATATGACATCTACCCTATCGTTTGAAAAGCCATAACATCAGCGAACATTATGACTACCGCAGTAAGTGTAATTGCTTTATGTGAACGGCAGCAATTACAGTGCTACACTGAGAGAGTATCGACGACTGAAACGTCTGAGCAGAGGCCCGATGTCATTAAACGTTTTAAAAAAGATGTTAGCGTAATTCGGAAACACCGCCGATTTTGGTGTGGCACCTGGAAGAGAAAGGCGTTCTATCTCTGCGAAAGTTATTGATGCGATCGCTGTTGCTGTAACTGACAGTGTAGCATGTTCCCTGGGTAGTGCTAGAGCTGGTGCAGTATCACGAGAATTTCCGTCCCATGGTCTACGGTACGGGATTTCGTTGTGTCAGCCAGTTTCAACGGACACGTAGGCTAAGATCAATAAGGGTAATTGTTGTCCTCTGTACATGCTTGTAGAGAAGTTGTTCGTGCCATGTCGACCATATTGTATGAATAATTACGTTTAACAGAAAGATGTGTGGTTTGAGAATGGCCGTGTTAGCCCGAAACCGGAAACCACTGTAGTTGAATTTTATATCAGTGCAACTGAGACGGACGAAACAAAAAAATTATCCAATTTCCTCAGTACGGAAAGTTTTGCGGCCTACGTTACAATAATACCGGTACAAGATTCAGACGGTGTAACAACTTAAAACCTCATGATCCGTAGCATCGTTCTGAATTAGCTCTTCGGTTTCTGGAAATTATGGAGTGACGAGGCACACTTTCCACTACAGAGTGCAGTAAACACACAGAACTGCCCAATTGGGACACTGTTAAACCGCGTGTTGTGCGAATTCCTGCACACTGGCAATTGACCCTAAATAACGAAAAGTGTAAGGTCATCAACATGAGTACTAAAAGGAGTCCGTTAAACTTCGGTTACACGATAAATCACTCAAATCTAAAGGCCGATTAATTCAAATAAATACCCAGGAATAACAATTACGAACAACTTAAATTGGAAGGAACGGGCGGCCGGTGTGGCCGAGCGGTTCTAGGTGCTTCAGTCTGGAACCGCGCGACCGCTACGGTCGCAGGTTCGAATCCTGCCTCGGGCATGGGTGTGTGTGATGTCCTTAGGATAGTTAGGTTTAAGTAGTTCTAAGTTCTAGGGGACTGATGACCTCAGATGTGAAGTCCCATAGCGCTGAGAGCCATTTCAACCATTTGGAAGGAACGCATAGAAAACGTTGTGGGGAAGGCTAACCAAATACTGCGTTTTATTGGCACTATACTTAGAAAATGCAACCGATCTACTAAAGAGAATGCCTACACTACGTTTGTCCGTCCTCTTTTACAACATTGCTGCGCGGTGTGGGATCCTTTGAGCCAGAATTGATGGAGTACATTAAGGAAGTTCAAAGAAGGGCAGCACGTTTTGAGTTATCGCGAAATAAGGAAGAGATTGTCACGGAAATGATATGAGATTTGAGGTTGACATCATTAAAACGAAGGCGTTCTTCTTTGGGGCGGAATCTTCTCACGAAATTTCAGTCTCCAACTTTCTCTTCCGAATGCGAAAATATTTTGATGACGCCGATCTACATAGGGAGAAACGATCATCATGATAGAATAGCGGAAACCAGGGCTCGCACGGAAAGATATAGGTGTTCGTTTCCTCCGCGCGCTGTACCAGATTGGAATAATAGAGAATTATTATGAAGGTGGTTCGATGAACCCTCTACCAGGCACTTAAATGTGCTTTGCAGAGTATCCATATAGATGTAGAAGAGCCACTGCACTCGTTATGTGTGACTGAAACAAACAATTTTATTCTCAGCCTATTCAGATGTTTTGTGACGTCTGCACGTTATCGAGAACTCCTTGTACAGCTTGTGAATCCTGCTTTGGAAGAGCACTACTGTGCTTTAACCACTGTTTTCATGCAAGATGGGGCAACGATTCATGCCGCTCGCCCAGTGAAAAATCTGCTTAATGCAACTTCCCACGAACTTGCTATCGATCGAGGCTTTTCAGATGCGTGGCCTGCGAGATCACCTGATCTGAATTATAGTGAATTTTGGCTTTCGGAATAACTAAAGGAACTCGTTTACCAGGGACACGTTCGGTCTCTACCCGATCTGAAGACCAGTACACAGCAACACATTGCTCAGATTCCACCGGGACTGTTGCGAAGGACTGTTGATCACGTCGTTTTACGGATGCAACATCTTATCGATGTCTCCAGTACGTATACTGAACAAACTGTGTAAACAACAGTTAATAACATTATACCTTTCTCACTGGTTTGATCTTTCCTGCCCATGTCCCGTTCCAAATTCATTACATATGAAAACATTTCTATACGTGTTTCCTGAAGTCACAGCGCTAGATTTGCAGCTAGTCGCCAAAATGTTTTGCAGTGTAAATCGGTTTTGCATGAACACATCAGCATATCTACCAAGGTTCTATGTAATACAATAATTACGAGGCACAATGGTCCTACTTGAATCGTTGCACTGTAATTACAAACTCTTGTACATCATCTGTCAAAAGTATGAGGCTACTATTAATATTGTCGGTCACGTCATTAACACACAAATTAACAACACTGGTCCAAATACACTACCCTGGAGCACACCTAATGTTACTTCAACTTCTGGGGATGACTTCAGTATAACAACTAGGTCAAAACTTTTGTTTGATACATCGTATAACCACAACTTTGTAAATAACCGTTGGTGAAGAAATTAATAATAACGGCAATACTGGATGATTAAATATATTTTATGTTCTAAACCAGTTATAGCATTGTTCTTCGTTTATACCAGATGCAGATGACTGTCTTGATTCCATTTTGAAACTACCTGTGTTTTCACAGTCGTCTCCTAGTATAACCTTTCACTATGACAGTAAGAAATGAAAGGATATGCTGGTGTCGTACGGGAAGCTGGGAAAGCGCCGCGGAAAGCTTTTCACGGGAGTGGAGTCGTGGCGCTTCGCGCTCGTTGTTGCAGACTCCAGCACGCGCGTGAGGCATTGCGGTCTGACAGCGGGCGACGCGCTGGAAAATGAGATTCCACCCAGTCACCGGCCAGTAAATAATGGCGACTCAGTTCTGCAGCGGCGCTGCACCCGGTAAGGTGTAGCATAAATACTTCGTGCTCTCGTATCATTCCATCTCATCATTGTGCCTGGCGAGCGGAGTATAACCCTCGCAATGTCAAGGGGGGGGGGGGGGTACTTTATGCCCACCTTTTGAAAATATTGGTATCTACTCAAGTACTTTATGTTTTAAAATTTTGTAAAAAACATTTATTGACTTTAACGAAGTCTTCTTCCAGATTTTGCGATTGTTTTGCATTTTTCATTTAAGCTTAATCGGGAAATTTAAGTTTAAGGGAGGTGGTCATAAAGTCTCCCCACTTGGTAGTAGATGCGAGTTCCCACAACGGTCGTCTTGCTCCACAAATAGTAGCATTACGTGATCTTAGAACACATGGACATTATATTTCTCTGGTTTGACAGCAACAGTGGTCTCAACAATGATTCATTTGCCTTTGGTTCTTTATTGTTTCCTGTTCCGTGGCACTTAGTTCAACTGTGATTGAAAATGTATCGACAGTCACTTATTGACAGAGAAATATCTCAGATTTTGGAAGAATCTACAGATTCTCAAATTGAATTTGATGAAACGGACGATGTAGGAAGTGAACCTGAAGAGGAATGTTTTGTGTGCGAGGATGTGGACAGTGATAGAGTACCTGCACACGCTGAAGATGAGTTCTAGGCACGTAGCTTGCGAGGTTAGTGACAAGTATATTACAAGCAAATTTATATCTCCAAAACTCGTCGCATTAGAAGACGAGTAGCACAGAATATATTGACAGAAAGAGAAGGTATAAGAGACGAAGATGAAGTAGGAACAATAACAGAACCGTGTGCCCGACCGAGACTCGAACTCGGGACCTTTGCCTTTCTACCCCTGGTAGAGCACTTGCCCGCGAAAGGCAAGGGTCCCGAGTTCGAGTCTCGGTCGGGCATACAGTTTTAATCTGCCAGGAAGTTTCATATCAGCGCACACTCTGCTGCAGAGTGAAAATCTCATTCTGGAATAACAGAACCATTTGAAAAGTTTCTGTCACCAGAAGTTGTCAACATCATAATAAAGCGTACGAATGAAGAGGCATTGAGACAGAAAATACACAAGACAGGCAGACTTGAATTCATGGCATATATAGGGCTATTTATTATTACGGGGAAGGAAAGCGACGGTAAGTTCAAAAATGATCAAATGTCTGTGAAATCTTATGGGACCTAACTGCTAAGGTAATCAGTCCCTAGGCTTACACATTACTTAACCTAAATCATCCTAAGGACAAACACACACACCCATGCCCGAGGGAGGACTCGAAACTCCGCCGGGATCAGCCGCTCAGTCCACGACTGGAGCCCCTAGACCGCTCGGCTAATCCCGCGCGGCGACAGTAAGTCATGTTACAGATTTATGGTCCTACACGTCAGGAAGGTTTGTTTATACTGTTACCATGAGCCGCACCAGATTCCAGCAGCTTACTAAAATAGTGAGATTTGACGAGAGAATCGCTAAGTGGTCGCAGGAAACGTGATAAATTTGCTGCAATACCAGAAGTTTTTGTTAAAATGAATGAATTACTGCCAAAATATTATTCTGTTGGGATGCACAGTGTTACTCATGAAATGATGTCATTGTTCCACGGTAGGTGTCCGTTCAAGGTCTTCATGAAGGAAAAACCTGGTAAATGCGGGATACTTATGCGCATGCTCACAGACGTTAAAACCAGATATGTTATCAGCATGGAGCTTTATGCTGGGAAAAGAAATGATGGTATACAACAATCAAATTCCGCTGCAGCTATACACGATTCCGGGCGAAATGTCACCACAGACAGATATTACACTTCAGTTTATTGGGCCGAATATCTATGGAGGAATCACAAGATAATACTCGTGGGAACATTACAAGCTAATAGGAAACATGTATGTCAAGAACTGAAAGACCTCTCAAGACGAAAATTATATTCTAGTAAATTTGCTTCCAGCGATACTGGTTCTGGAAATTTTCCATTCACACTTGTTTCTTATATTCAATGTTAAAAAACCCAAAAGAAATCTGCTGTTTCTATCATCTCAACATTACGACGGTGCATCTAGTTCACCTACTGATACCAAGAAGGAAACAGTTATAAATTTATGCTATTATGAGACTAAAGGTGGCGTTGACACCATAGATCAAATGGTGAGGAAATAGTCAACTAAGAGGCCTACAAGGAGGTGGGCACTGTCTGTTTTCTATACTCTTGTGGACATAGCAGCGGTAAATAGTTATGCACTATTTTTGTTGAACTTTCCGGATTGGAATAAAGAAAAAATCTAATAAGCGACGACTTTTTCTTCATTTTCAAGAACTGGGACTACAGCTCACGAAACCATACATTGAAGAAAGGGCTACAAATATTGCCTGTAGTTTCAAGTATGGAGGGTATTCTCGGACGGAATATCAGACAGAACTTCGGTGCAAAGGAAACTCATGGAGGTAAAGGTAGGTGTCATTTGTGTGTTAGTGAAAGCTGTTCAAAAGCTGAAAAGTACAACAAAGTGAACAAAATAACAATAATCTGCAACAACTGTAAGAGATACACATGTCGCAAACACAGCAAAAGAAAAAAGAGCTGTTTTATGTTCCAAGTGTGAAGTAGATTCTGAAGAAAGTGGTGAATAACTCTTCTCATAAAACTATGTTATGTACTTAAATTATTTGTATATTATCTCAAGTTTTTATAATATTTTTTAATTATAGTAAAATGTACTTGAATAGTACTATAACGACTTTTACTACTAATTTTTCTCAAGATAATTAGACTTGATAAACTTAAATGAGAAGTAAGTGAAAGATATAAAATGCATTTCTGAAAATAGTTTTAAAAGAAATATTCAGGTTCTGGATCCTGATTATGCATCAATAGATCTTTCAACTATGACATCTGACTTCCATTCTATGAATCCTAACTTTCCTATTGCTTGGCCGAAAACTGATAATGAGGGAGTTATTGAGCTCTAGATGAGGTTAAGATGTTAGTACAGTAACTGGTCCGACTTACAGCAGACCCATACACCGCATATTCGGATATTATGCTGTGTAAAAACATTATTAGAATCTACATGCAGTGCTTCTGCAATATCACGAAGAAGAAAGCACAGAAGACGCTCCCAGTACACGTGAAATATTTGATAATATGAACAAAATGGCTATGTGGATGGAGAGACAATGTAAACCAATTGTTGCACTTGATGAAGGTCACGGTCGTAGGTTCGAAACCTGCCTCGGGCATGGATGTGTGTGATGTCCTTAGGTTAGTTAGGTTTAATTAGTTCTAAGTTCTAGAGGACTGATGACCTCAGATGTTAAGTCCCATAGTGCTCAGAGCCTTTTGAACCATTTGATGAAGGTCAAATAACACGCACAAAATAAAGTACGTGAAACGGTCCTTCAAAAAAAGGTAACCGACTGCTTTAAAGCAGTGAAAACATGAATCTACAATAGCTTGCGCTCAGTGTCATTTATAGTCGTGTATTTTGTAATGTACACTCATGTTCAGAAGAAACAGAACACTATGAGCGACTGGAGGTACGACGTTCATATTCACAGAGCATGTACGTCAGTATGTTCTGCAGAAATTATTAGCACTTCAGTCACCTCTTTTCAACATGTATCCTCTTCCCTAGGAGGCACAGGTCACCATGGGCCCTGATAACTTGTTCCTTGTGTTAGTATCGACGTCTATCAGGCGCGAATGGCGTCGTGTGGAATAGCCATCTATGCTGCATTCACCTGGTTCCGAAGTCCATCTGTGGTGGCTGGTATTAGATCAACGAGCTACACCAGTCGTTTCGCCATATCCTACACATTTTCGATTGGCAAGAACTCCAGAGATCTGGCGGGCATGCGGCACCAAGAAGGCACGTGGTCATGTAGCAACATGTGGTCATGCTTTGTCTTGCTGAAAAATGATGTCTGAGGTATTGCGCGGAAAGGGTACGGCTACGGGTCGCAGGATATCATTCACGTAGGTCACACTGGTCGCATTGCCCTGGATATCCATCAACTGTGACTTGTCGTTGTACCCAATAGCATCCCACACCAGAAGGCCTTGAGTTGGCGCGGAATATCATGCGCAACTGCAGTCACTGTGATACCACTCCCCCTGTCTTCGGCAAACCGAAACGCGACCATCATTTTCAAACAAACACAACCTGGATTCGTCCGAAAATACTATCTAATGCCATTCCTGTCTCCAGTGACATCGCCGTGCGGAGTGGCCACGCGGTTTGAGAGGCCGTGTCACGGCTTGCGCCGCCCTTCCGCCGGAGGTCCGAGTCCTCCCTTGGGCAATGGCGTGTGTGTTGTTCTTAGCGTAAGTTAGTTTAAGTAGTGTGTAAGTCTAGGGACCGATGACCTCAGCAGTTCGGTCCCATAGGAATTCACACACATTTTAACATTTTTTCCAGTGACGTCGTTCCATACACTATATCCGTCTAGCATGTTTCTGCACAGTCTTCAAAGGTATATGGAGAAGTGGACAACGTACATATAACCATGCTGCAATAAACGGACTGTCAACTCCGATAGTGAACGATCTGTTCCACTGTTCTACTGTTACGCCGGAGCCGAGGAGAACCCTGGCCGGCCGGTGTGGCCGAGAGGTTCTAGGCGCTTCAGTTTGGAACCGCGCGACCGCTACGGTCGCAGGTTCGAATCCTGCCCCCGGCATGGATGTGTGTGAAGTCCTTAGGTTTAAGTAGTTCTAAGTTCTAGGGGACTGATGACCTCAGATGTTAAGTCCCATAGTGCTCAGAGCCATTTGAGGACAACCCTGATCTGCCCTGCAGTGTTATTCGGATGAAGTGTCGATCTTGTCGGGAAGGGAGGGTGGTCTGGGTGATGCGACCTGAACCATCTCGTCGTGTTCTATGGTTTTCCGTGAACCGATCTGCACACACCCGTTGCACTGCCGAAACACTTCGTCCCAGACGAGCAGAAATTTCGCGAATGGATGCATCACGTTCTCTCAAGCAAATAATGCACCCTCTTTCAAACTCACTGATTTGAAGGTACGTTTAGCGCTTACGTCTGCGAGGCATTCTGCACGTCTGCTCAAGTCACGCCGATCCCTTACCTTCGGTTCATAGTGACGACCGTCGCAGGCACATTTTACCGGTAGGTGGTGTTGCGCCGCAATATGGAACCCGCGGGTGAACGTGGTTCAAATACTAATCTCCTCTGCAGAAGATGCTAATGTACACATCCTCTAAATATGAACGCCCTATCTTTAACAGTTCAAGGTGTTATTTTTTCTGAACGTGACTGTATTTTATATAGCGTTGTGTATTTTATTTATGCTAATGTATTGTTATTGTTTGTGTGGTATCGATAGCAACGCATAGTTTCAAAGGTTGGCACTACCACGAGACACAGACGACAGCGCCCTCTAGCCGGTGCTGTCGAGTTCTACGACCTCCGCGAGTGCTTCGCCCCATTTCATCAGGTGCAGCCAGCCAGGAAACTTCGCTCCAACTTCGCACCACCTTGCAAGTTATGTATTCTTATTGCTTGAGTAAACGGGATTTAAATTCACACAGCAGTACCGACGTGTTTTACCTTTTCCTGATCGAACCCACGCGCCGCCTTCCAGGCGGGATAGAAAAGTTTGCTTGCTGTTTGCGTGAAGTTTATCTAATTGTTGTATTTGTCAATTTTTTATGTTTTTCTTGTAACGCTCTTTAAATTTAAATACTGTGCAATATACAGGCTGTCCCAGCTAGCTCCGCCACATCATACATTTCCGAAATGGAACAAAATGTGAAAAATGCAACTGGCCGGGGATACACGTATGTTTGGGGCTCACACGATGGGCTGGAATGTCGAACACCACTTTAAGCACAAAGTTACTTTTATTTAATTGACATATTACGTTTTTCTACGGAAATGTAAACTAGGCGTACAAGTTAGTGATAAGAAATGGTTCTAGTGTCCTAAACACGGTTATTAGTGGCACATACCCTACAGAAACTTCCAGTATATACATGACATCCAGCATGGAAAAAGTACCCGTAAATAACCGGTAATGTAACGTCCAGTGAACTTGCGTCTCCTCAACAGATGTTCGAAGTGCCTACCGTTTGCACCAATACACTTGTGGATATGGTGCACAAGTGAGCGTTCCACAGATTGTAATCGTTCCAGAGATACTGCCGCACATGCTGCAGTAATATGTTGCTGCATATTCTCTGGTGTCGTTGGGGGTTCGTGGTTTACAGACTCTTTCACCGAGTCCCAGACAAACAAGTCTAACGGCGTCATGTCAGGGACTGGGCTGGCCAGCTCACAAGAGCTCCTCGCCCTATTCCACCTATATGGAAACACTGCATCCCCAATTTCACTGGAAATACGTGCCACGTGTGCAGGACATCCATCAGACTGGAACCACATTGATAGACGCCTTTCCAGTCCCAAGTCTTCACGAGGAAGGTTAGAGTGTCTTGTATAAATGATACATATCGCCGTCAGGTTAATGTTCTCTGACAAAAAGGACTTAGAATATGGCGCACCACTGTTGCTGAGGATCAACCGCCCGAAGCCAGTGAGGATGCCGCAGGGACCAGTAGTACATGTTCTGCGGATTCACAGGACCATAATTTTGTGAACGAAGCTTCATCCGCAAACAATGTATGACGTACGAGGTCAGGATGGCCTTACAATTGTTGAAGTGCAAAACGACAGAATTCAATGCGGGATTCAAAGTCATTCCCGTACAGTTCTTGATGGAGTGAGATATGATACGGATGAAACATATGCTTATGCAAAATTCTGCATACATTACTACGGCTTATTCCAGAACTGCGTGAAATCGGTCATACAATCACCTCAGGATTGTGCGCTACAGCGACCAGAACAGCAATTTCGTTGGCGCTGTTAGTTGCACTGTTTGTGCGTTGACGCTTTCCTGCTGCCCAACTCCCTGTTTCCGTGAGACTTGAGCAGATTCTGGAAGTAGTACGACGTGAAGGCCGGCGCTGATCTGGGTAGCGTTCAATGTAGACAGCTACAGCTGTGGTTGTATTTCTGTGACATTGGCCGTATATCAACATCATCTCCAGTTTTTCATCGTTACTGAGGACTGGCATATCGACGAGACGACCACCAAAATCGGAAGCCACACCAAAACGGAAAGCACTGTACCAAACGAATGTGAAACGCGCACAGTGTATTTTCCTGTTCGACACCGGTAGCAGTATACCAGGCCCGAACAGGAGACTCTTGTAGATTGAACAGTGTAGGCAGGCTGCTGTTTACAGCAGGCTGCAGGATAGTGCTAGAAACTTTTGCCATGCGCATTAGGGCAGGAACCGCGGTGCCGTTGCCTGCCTTTAAAGTCTGATATTTCAGAATGTATGAGGTTTAGAAAAGCGAAACCACGTCTCGCGTTACTAATTGTACCTCTGATTTCCATTTCTGCAGAAAAAACATAAATACGCCATTAAAAAAATGTAAGTTAATGTTGAAAGTGTTGCTCGTTGATCTTTATGGATTAAGCATTCCTGTCCATTGTATGAGTACCTGACATAGGTGGGTCCCTGGCCAATTGTATTTTTCACATTTTGTTTCATTTCGGATATGTATGAGTTACCTGGGACACCCTGTATTGTACAACATAACGTTGCATTAAGTGCATTTCCAGCCTTTCCGCGTCTAGTTTGTCATTTCACAGTTCATTCTCGATATACTGCAGTTCGCTATAATGCAAGAGTAAAGCATGCTTCTGAACACCGCGCTGTATCTGGCTTCTACGAAACACACAGAGAAGCGCCAAAGAAACTGGTATAGATATGCATATTCAAATACAGAGATATATAAACAGGCAGAATACGGCGCTGCGGTCGGCAACGCCTATATAAGACAACAAGTGTCTAGCGCAGTTGTTCGATCGGTTGCTGCTGCTACAACGGCAGGTTCTCAAGATTTAAGTGAGTTTGAACGGGGTGTTATAGTCGGGGAACGAGCGATGGGACACAGCATCTCTGAGATAGCTATGAAGTGGGGATTTTCCCGTATGACCGTTTTACGAATGTATCGTGAATATTGGCCGGCCGGTGTGGCCGTGCGGTTCTAGGCACTACAGTCTGGAACCGCGTGACCGCTACGATCGCAGGTTCGAATCCTGCCTCGGGCATGGATGTGTGTGATGTCCTTAGGTTATTTAGGTTTAAGTAGTTCTAAGTTCTAGGGGACTGATGACCACAGATGTTAAGTCCCATAGTGCTCAGAGCCATTTGAACCATTTATCGTGAATATTAGGAATCCAATAAAACTTCAAATCTCCGACATCTCTGCGGCTGAAGAAAAGATCCAGCAAGAATGGGGCGAACGACGACTGAAGAGAATTGTTCAACGTGACAGAAGTGCAACCGTTCCGCAAATTGCTGCATATTGCAATGCTGGGCCATCAACAAGTGTGAGCGTACGAACCATGCAACGAAACATCATCGATATGGGCTTTCGGAGCCGAAGGCCCGCTCGTGTACCCTTGATGACTGCACGACACAAAGATTTACGCCTCGCCTGTGACCGTCAACACTGATATTGGACTGCTGATGACTGGAAACATATTGCCTGGTCACAGGAGTCTCACTTCAAATTACATCGAGTGGAAGGACGTGTATAGATATGAAGACAACCTCATGAATCCATGGACCCTTGAAAGGTGGCTACACTGAGTGTATTATTCCGCCGCCTCCACTGGCGCAGTAGTTGTTCAGAGAATGTCGAGGGCAGTTGTAGTTCAGAGGTTGGCGTGAGCAGTACTTGTTGAGAGGATGTCGAGAGCAGTACTAGTTGAGAGCATGTCGTGTGCAGTTCAAAAATGGTTCAAATGGTTTTGAGCACTATGGGACTTAACATCTATGGTCATCAGTCCCCTAGAACTTAGAACTACTTAAACCTAACTAACCTAAGGACATCACACAACACCCAGCGATCACGAGGCATAGAAAATCCCTGACCCCGCCGGGAATCGAACCCGGGAACCCGGGCGTGGGAAGCGAGAAAGCTACCGCACGAGCACGAGCCGTGTGCAGTTGTTCTTCTGATAGCGAGACAGCAGATGCTGTTCGGTTGGTGTAATGTATATATGGAAGATGTTGCAATGATCACAGTATATTTTTTGTCAATATATATGATGGCAACAAAAAAAAATTATTTCAAATTTCCTAAATAACAATGCCTCTTGGTCACAGGTTCAGTCAACAAAGCATCTGGCTCGTGTTCATGTATTAGACCCGTAATTCTGGTTTCTATGTGCAATTGTAGTATTTCTGGTTTTTTAATTACTTCATTGTAAATGGTGCTTAAATATCTTGTCGGATTGAGGAAGAACCGTGCCAGATACATGTACGTTGAATCACACTTCCACACACGGAACAGTTACACTTGTGC
This sequence comes from Schistocerca piceifrons, assembly GCF_021461385.2. Taxonomy (NCBI): domain Eukaryota; kingdom Metazoa; phylum Arthropoda; class Insecta; order Orthoptera; family Acrididae; genus Schistocerca; species Schistocerca piceifrons. The sequence continues at coordinate 215,097,120 of NC_060144.1, read as the reverse complement.
TTTGTTGTTTCGTAGCTTTTATAATTGCAGGGGACTTAATTCATCGATTGTGTTAACGGAAATTTCCTTTCATTCTTTATTGTTATTTTATGTAGTCAGATTGCGTACTAATACTAGTCAGGGCCAACCGGTTAAGAGACTTCGCAACCGGACACGCAGCTACTAAAATTATATTTTAATTTTATAACTAAGCCCCCATGCACCCTGAATGTCAGCAGGGGACTGATCAAGCTGGTGGAGGCTCTGTAATGGTGTGGAGCGTGCGCAGTTGGAGCGATATTGGACCCCTGATACGTCTACATACGACTCTGACAGGTGACACGTACGTAAGCATCCTGTGTGATCACCTGCAGCCATTCATGTCCATTGTGCATTCCGACGGACTTCAGCAATTCCATCAGGACAATGCGACACCACACACGTCCGGAATTGCTACAGAGTGGCTCCAGGAACACTCTTCTGTGTTTAAATACTTCCGTTGGCCACCAAACTCCCCCCACATGAACATTATTGAGCACATCTTTGATGCCTTGCAAAGTGATGTTCAGAGGAGATCTCCACCCCCTCATATTCTTATGGACAGGCCTGCAAGATGCATAGTGCCACTTCCCTCCAGCACTACTTCAGATATTATCGAGTTCATGCCATGTCATGTTGCGGCACTTACGCGTGCTCGCGGTGCCCTACGCTATATTAGGCGCGTGTACCTGTTTCTTTGGCTCTTCAGTGTACGTTGCAAAGACATCGTGTAAGGTTTTCCAGAAAGTAACCTTTACGAAGTGCATGAGATGTGACACAGGTAACAAGAGCTTTTATCTTAGGACGGCACAAGCCAACAGACCCTAGAGGAAGGGCTGGGGAAAGATACTGAACTTAATTTCTTACCAAGTACTCGTTACAAAAATTTATTAACAAATAATATAAAGCTTGACTAAAAAAAAACACATTAAAGATTAAACCCGAGCTTTCACTCTTAAAAAAAGTATTAAATGTGAAACACCAAAAGCAAACTATTTAGATATTCTTTTAAGTTTTTTCACCAAAAATTACGATTTACCAAAACATTTTATTTTAATAATTCACACCACAATCTGAAAATTTTAATAAAGTAATAGAGCAGCCCACATCGAGTCAGCGCTCAAACCTGCAAACGACAGAACAGACTCCAGATGTAGAAATCGAGACCCGCTGGTGGCTGTGGCCGAGCGGTTCTAGGCGCTACAGTCTGGAGCCGAGCGACCGCTACGGTCGCAGGTTCGAATCTTGCCTCGGGCATGGATGTGTGTGATGTCCTTAGGTTAGTTAGGTTTAAGTAGTTCTAAGTTCTATGGGACTGATGACCTCAGATATTAAGTCCCATAGTGCTCAGAGCCACTTGAACCATTTGCGATTTCGTTTGACAGTAGGAGCACTGTCGTGGTTAGTCCATGCACCATGGCTGAGAATTTGTCCGTCAGTCTGGTGATTCGACCCGCTGTGCAGCCATTCATGAACAGCAGCATTCCAGGGGGTGTTTTCTGACTGGATAACACTCACTCACATACCGCTGTTGCAGCCCAACTTGCTGTACAGAGTGTGAACATGCTGACTTGACCTGTTCGATCACCAGAGCTGTCTCCAGTCGAACACGTATGGGAAGTCATCGGACGACAATTTCAGCGTCATCCACAAAGCAGCATTAACCTTCTCTGTATTGACCAACCAAGTGGAAAACGCATACCACAAACTGACATCCGGAACCTGTGCAAAACAATGCGTGCACGTTTGCATGCTTCCATTCAACATTCTGGCTGTTACACCGGTTATTAATGTACCAGCATTTCACATCTACAATGGAGTATCTCGCGCTTACATTAACCTGTGATCTTGCAATGTTGACCAGTTAAATATGTTACCTAGACAAATGTATTCCCAAAGCTTTCTCGAATTTAACTCTCGTCTTTGTATTGGGATGAGTGGACGTACTGCCACGTGCCCTGTCTCAGTACATCCAGTACGACTCATGCTGCACCATTTCTCCTACGCGTCTAGTCTCTTGTTGTTTGTGCTGCTCACTTCTGTTAAAGACTGCTTTCCACGCAAATATATTCTGAAAATACTTTTATAACATTTGAATATATACTCGACGTTAATAAACTGCGGTTTTCTGAAACGTTCTCTCGCTGTTGCCAGTATGCAGGCTATCTAAATTCTGACATTGCCAGTAATTTTTCTGCTGAAATAGCAAAACTGATCTAGCAGATTTTAGTGTTCAATTTCGCAATCTAATTCTATCACCATCGTACGATGTAATTAACCAACATTACTTTACCGTTGTCTTATTTTTGTTGTACTTCGACTATCATAACTCCAGTTCGGTTTGTGTACAAGTTGTACATTACTTTTTCCTCTTTTTAATTAATCCACGCTGCTTTTAAAATTTCAATGTGTATTCCAGTCAACATTGTCTAAAGCCTCTAAATCTAAAAATGCTGTAAATGTACGAAGGTTTGCTGAGAAGTAACGTATGTGAATTTTTAGTGTGAAAATTCGTAACGCTTTTTAAATAAAACAAACATTATAAGAATTCCACATCTTTCGTCTCCATGTCTTCATATTTTTTTCTCAACATAGTCACCCTGGCGAGTAACACATTTCTCTCATCGAGAGATCAGTTTGTTGATACCATCACTGTGGAATGTTGATTTTGTTGACGGAGTCGCAACCTCACCTTTGCTTGCACCGCTTCATCACTATCAAAGTGAAGTGGTCGAATGTGTTTTTCAAGTTTTGAAAACAGATAAAAATCGGAAGGCGCCAAGTCGGGACGGTACAGAGAGAAATTCGATGACAGTGAACCCCAGCCGTCAGACTGTTGAAAATATCACAGAGCTCGTATGTGGTCTGGCATTGTCATACTGAAGGAGGGGTGCTCCGTGTGTGGACGAGCCCTTCGAATTCGAAACTGGATTACAGCACGTTGTTTCTCACGCATCGACATAATTACGTTACAAATGGTTCAAATGGCTCTCAGCACTATGAGACATAATATCTGAGGTCATCAGTCCCTTAGAACTTAGAACTACTTAAACCTAACTAACCTAACGACATCACACACATCCATGCTCGAGGCAGGATTCCAACCTGGGACCGTAGCAGTCGCGCGGCTCCAGACTGAAGCGCCTAGAAACGCTCGGTCACAGCGGCCGTCAATTACTTACAAAGCACCATGTTACACGCTACAATTCGGAAGCATCTAGCGGGGGAGGGTCTAACATTCTGCGTGGTGTCTGTTTGTTCTATATCGTGTCTCCCTACCACTTTCGCGCAACGACGCTCTGAGCGTGTTTTTTAGGGAATTGACTGGTTTGAACCTGGGACCTGTTGCTGGTAAGGAGACGCCAGACCACATATGACATGTAGAGTACAGAAGAGTTCAGTGAGACTAGCGATGATATAACCAAATACTTAACGATTTCAGCGTCAGCTCCACTGAACTCCCTGTAAAAGAATCTTAATACAAACTAAATTTAGTGGAAGGGGTTCAAGGCTTTCCTATTTTTAGTTAGCTGGTAAAACAACGTCGAAAAAGCAGTTAAGTTTACCATTGGAAATTTTATTCTACGCCAGCCGGAGTGGCCGAGCGGTTCTAGGCGCTAAAGTCTGGCACCGCGCGACCGCTACGGTCGCAAGTTCGAATCCTGCCTCGGGCATGGATGTATGTGATGTCCTTAGGTTAGTTAGGTTTAAGTAGTTCTAAGTTCTAGGGGACTGATGACCTCAGCAGTTAAGTCCGATAGTGCTCAGAGCCATTTTTTTTATTCTACTCACAAAACATTGTTTATAAATTGCACTATTGATAAAAGGAAATGTTTTAATACAGGGTGGTAAAAACCAACTGCGTTCAACAAAAATGTGAACGAATATTCCCTGAATGGGTTTCCAAGTTCTACAATGGATCGGAGGATGACCTATGCCATATCACATCTATAATCTAGGTTTAAATTAAGTTTCACAAAAGAGAAAACTATCAAAATGGTCTACAGTGAGCCTCAATTATCTTTAATTACTTATCTAACTTGTAAATTACAGTGGCTGATGTGAGTTCTCAATAACTATATAACAGAAAACTCATCGCGTTTCAGATTTTTACTTCAAGTGGCAAATGTGAACACCATGAGCTTTAATTGGCGATCGACACTAGTATTACGCAAAAAGGGGGTGTAACAAATGAGACTTCTGCAGTTCTGAGTGAAGCTTTATGCGCTGTTATGTGGCATCGCGTGCGTTCATTACCTTGTCGGTGTTTGTCAGGGGGCGGTGGACAGCACAGCTCCGCTCACCTCGCTGTCTCGGAAGCAACTCTCTCCTAACTTCTCCTTACTACAATTTACCGAAGTTGGTTTAAAAAAACTATCTGGCTGTGTTTTCATCTGACCAATCAGGGTCTCAATGTTAACCTTAAGCTCCGCCTACAAAAATTCTGTCTATCCAATGAGAAACGTTATACTTTTCGTGGTGGGGCAATGTTTTTAAAGTTTGCAACGTAACAGAGACGCGAAAAAGTCTCACGCTAAAACTTGCAGCTGGTGTGCTCCTTTTAGTGTTATCGTAAGATCCATACTGTTCTTCTGGAGGGCTCTATCTTTTAACATGGGCTGGGGGGTGGTCCTGACGTAACAGAGACGCGAAAAAGTCTCACACTAAAACTTGTGGCTGGGGCAGCCCTTTTTGTGTTATCGTAAGATCTATACTGTTCTCCTGGAGGGCTCTAGCTTTTCACATGGGCTGGGGGGTGGTCCTAGCGATTAGCTGGCGACGTGGGTGTCCTTCCCTTATCATAGGGCCTTCCAGCTTAATACGGTTCTGCTCTCGGCTTCTGTTCTCGTTTCTCCCCTCGGAACTGCGTCTGTCTCACGGTGGGAAGGTATGACATGCATTTAGACATTCTTGTGTTAGTCTGTGGTATTCCATTTGTTCACTCGTTATTCGTATTACTTTGGTTAATGTAATGTCACGATTTATTCGGAGCTATGTGACATACTACCGGATTTGCTTATCATGTCAGGGTTTTCATGGAAGGTGTTGGAGTTGCCTGACACCTTACATATCACCACCCTTCGAACTTAATTTTTGTACTGAAGTTAGGCAATGATTGAATCGTTGTCCAAGCCAGTCAAAAATTATTCCGTTAACTAAATTTTGTTGCCTACTGTTCAGCCACGTTATTCTGTTCTACACTAGTTTGTATTACTAATTTATATTTTTATATTCTTCCACATTATTATCAAAAATATGTTTATATTGACAAGGGAAGAATATTTTTATTCTATTAGAATTATTTTTGTTTATTTTCTTTCTTTATTTATTTAATTGTGAAGTTTGGTTTTTTAAGGCGTTTGTTATGGAAAGTGAGTAGTCTGTCAGATCGGTTTTCTTAGAAATATTATTTTTATAAATGTAGTAATTAAGAAAAATCTATTCCTAACACATTTTCTAAATATCATGTACAAGTAAAATGTTTTTGTTTTTAGACACTCATTTCAACATTGTTACACTAACAAATAAGAATTATTTCAAAGAATTGCTCTGACAAAGAAATATACATACACAAGTATTGAGATATTATCCTAACAAATGTTACAAAAAAAAGGGAAAACATCCAACAAGATAATTTTTTATTCTTTGTTTTTATAAGGAGAAAATAAGTAAAATATAGTTATTCTTTTATTTTTATGTGGAGAAAATAAGTGGAATATAGTTTTAGTGTTTATTATGCCTTACTTTCGTTCTTTATATACTGTACCTGTCCATTTCAGAACTAATGACTTATTTTTATCGATAGTCTATTTTTGACTTAAGTCCATTGTCAATGACTGTTATTTTGTAGTTTATTAGCTGTCTGGTGTGCTTAACTTATTTAGTTTTTCACACATTTCTTTTGCACAATTCCTACATCACATAATTTGATTTCACACATTCACCCAATCCTATGAATGTTTAAGCATGAGGTTGACGAATGTTTTTGGACGAAGGTTGTAACCTCCCCACAAAATTTATAATTGAAATTAAAAATAATTATTATGGATAGCGATTCTAATTTTTGTGTGACCTCAGAACAAAACTGGTTCCCATTTAATATACCCACAAAACTCTTTTCTCATTTAATGTAAGCACAAAACAGAAGAATTCCTAAGCCTCATAATAAAAAAATGAATTCAGTAACCTGGTAAAATTTGGACGACAGCAGTGCTGCGTCGTGGCCCTGTAAGATCATTCTGAATAAAAAGCAAAAATTCTTACCTCAATAAAAAAACGGCTAATATATCTGCTCTTACCTAAAATTTTTTTCGGAACAGCTCCATGCAATGCTGGCCTATACATTTGTGATTTGTGAAAGGAAGCAACTATTTTTTTTTTGAAATGAATGCTTTTATTAAAAAAATTACTTTATATTACCAAAATTATTATTAGGACATTTTTAAAACATTTGGATGACAGTTCAGATACATTACTAGATATGCGCGACGCTGCTTCTTTACCTTCTACAATAATACTTCATCTCCAGATTCCCGACCAGAGCAGACTGCAGACAAGCGCAGACAACCTCAGACAAGCGACTAGCAACAACTAACTGCTACAGTTACACAGTTCATACTGCAGTCAACATTGCTGGTCAGCGATTCTCATATCGCAGACAGCGCATACTTCTTACATAACCCTCCACTGGGGGGGGCAAAAATTTGTTAGCGATGGTGAGTCAATTGGACTTGCCATGAGCAACAAATTTTTCTTAATTAACTAAGTTTACAGTCACAGAATATATACATATATGTAAGTGCAGAACATGAAATAAAATATAGTGCAAATGCACTGAGTACAGAACATATCAGGCAATGACAAAATGTATACGCAATGAGTACAAAACATATTAACAAATGACGTAAAGTGCACACGCACTGTAGTACAGAACATATCAGGTAATGACAAATGTATATGCAATGAGTACAAAACATATTAACAAATAACATAAAGTGCACACGCACTGTAGTATTTTTTTACCATTTTACAAGAACTAGGATAGGAAAGGGAAGGATTGCATCATGGTTGTAGCACAGTAGGTTGCACGTAGCTGCACTGAAAGTCCATATCTTTCTACAGAAGCACAACACCAAGTGAGACAATCTGAAGTTCTCTTCCCTGAAGAATTAATCAGTGTAGCCAAGACACTGAAATGTCGTATTAATATTCAATGTTATCATTTTGGTAGTACATTAGGTACACCAAACAGTGGGTCCATAATAACATCTCCATCGCTCAAGGTGGTGGACAGCATGTCGTGTCAACACCACGTCCTTGTAAGGTACACCAACGTAGAATTAGTGCAAAAACCAAATCATGAGGATGGACAGGACAAATGGATATTGCAGTAATTCATGGTAATTAGGTCAGAAGGTGAAGGACATTAACTTACACCAGTCATCATTGAGAATTGCACTAGTCTATCAACTGATTTGAGTAATTGGTGGCACTCATCGCCTAGTTACTGAACATTTCTGTACTATGTATGAAGTATTACAGAATAATGTTCATAAGTCATCTGATTATAGTGAAAATTGGCACTCATTGCCCAGTTACAAACCATTTTATGCATTATTCAATAGTGATCATTCAACAAGAGTTAATTAATGGCATACTATTTACATAATTCAGCTAGTTATAGTAATCATTGGCCAGTTACAAACCATCAGAAGTCATCCTTCAAAACAGGAGCTAATGAGTGTAGCATCAAGCTACTAGTATTCATATATATAGCATGTAAGTGACATAATACAAATATAAGAAACAGTGGCATTCATTGGCCAGTTACTAAACATATAGCAAGTATTGAATATTACAAAACATTTTTCATCATTCAAGTGACATATGACATATTTAAAAATAATTATTGGCAATCATTGGCCAGTTACACAATATCAGAAGTCATCCTGCAAAACAGGAGTTAAAGAGTGTAGAGCATGCATGCATTATTACAAAATATCATTCACTATTATTCAGAACTCATCATTCAAGTGACATATGACATATTTAAAATGTAACATACTGTAGCTATTACCCAAGGCCTGTGATTAGAAAAACATCATTCAGTATTACTCAAAACTCTCTTAAACTGGTAGCATTATTTGGGACTGTTAATACATTTTTCTATATATTAGCAATGAATTGCCTTGGGATCGATAATTAATTGCTGGAGCATAACAATATTTACTCTTGACTTATTGCTGCAAATGAGGATAGGTAACGTCATTCGTCATGAGTCAGCTGTAGCAAGGTTATGAAACAAATAAAGTATATGTGATCACATTCATGAATGACACACACAAATGGGTAAAGAAAATGCAAGTACTAGAACAAGTTTAATGACCAACTGCTTATAGCACATTAATTTCATGAATGGCTTCTCCTGGAAAAAAAAATACAAAATGGACTATTAAGCTGAAAGAAGAAACGCATATAATGCTGAAAAGTAGTGAACTTCGAATTAACAGGTAATGAAATGTGTATTAAATATATATGTTCTCTAGCTGTCCTTTCCAAAACCTTCAGTCATCATACCATGCGACATAAGACATACTGTCAAAACGAACTGCAATAAATACTTAAATAACTACATAGCATAAATACATAAACTTCATCATTGTCCTCATCTGCAAAGAAAAACTTAAAAATGGTGCGTTTAGTGGTCATATAAAGTTTATCACTATCAACACCTGTAAACAAAAACTTCATTATTCATATCACCATAACTCCATTATTATCATCACCTGTAAAGAAAAACATTATTCATATTACTATATTCTTCATCACTATTCATCACCATTCATTATCATCTGCAAAAAGACACTTCATCATACAACTATTCATAGTATAGAGTTCCTTATTTCTAGAATATTTCATTCATATCACCATAACTCCATTATTATCATCACCTGTAAAGAAAAACATTATTCATATTACTATATTCTTCATCACTATTCATCACCATTCATTATCATCTGCAAAAAGACACTTCATCATACAACTATTCATAGTATAGAGTTCCTTATTTCTAGAATATTTCATCACTAAAACTAAGATGTGTAGTTCTGTCTGACAGCCTGCATCAATCGCCTCGTATTCTGAAAGAAAAAATTAGTTAAGACCGCTATCATACGATATGTATAGTATATTCTTGTTAATGCTTGTTAATTCTGATCCATTTACTCTTCGTGACGAGGTATTGCATCTTCTTTAGTTCATTCCGAAGGTGAAATTCCCATTTCCTAGTAATCCACTGTGGTGTGTTTAATTTATTTCTTTGACACGTTATTGCTTTCTGAAAATGATGAACAATGATTAATGTCTTGCATTTAAATCATATACCCATTAAATAAAAACTGGTTTCTAGTGATATAATTGAGCATACAGCATAGCATGACAGAAAACGTAACATGTCAAAACATAGGCAGTGTGCAGGTGCAAAAAATGTACACAGAGTATCACAATGTAGGAGCAAAAGAAAAAAAAATGTAAAATAGACACGATGTTGAGATATCATAAGGCAAAATGTCAAAGTCAACTGGTGTTTGTTGTATCTTAAATATTTCATAGTGCATACAAACAAAACAGGAAAACAATCATACATACATGAAGAATGGAAAATGTGCACGGTCTGATGTGTAACGACAAGAAATGCCTTTCTTTGTTCAGCTTGTATGTTGTGTAGTTGATAGAGACGAGAGTTGAAGACTTTAATGGAGAAAGAATTTGATAAAATTAATATGTCACTAGATAGAATTGCATAATTGGTCATAAAATATGTAAGTTTATCTGGAAAAATATGCACGGTCTGATGTGTAACGACGGGAAAAGCGACCTGCTAACCTAAAGGTACTATTTCGCTGCGACTGTCCGCTGTAGCGGCGGGCAGTAACTGCCAGCCGTAACTGCCTACCGTCACTGGCTGTGAATTTCGTTGAGACTGCTGACCGCAGCGGCCACGCCACTCAGTGAGTTGCCGGCCGGAGTGGCCGTGCGGTTCTAGGCGCTACAGTCTGGAACCGCGTGACCGCTACGGTCGCAGGTTCGAATCCTGCCTCGGGCATGGATGTGTGTGATGTCCTTAGGTTAGTTAGGTTTAAGTAGTTCTAAGTTATAGGGGACTGATGACCTCAGATGTTAAGTCCCATAGTGCTCAGAGCTATTTGAAACATTTTTGAACTCAGTGAGTTACTTCTGTGAAAGCAACACGCACGCGAGTTCGCAACGTGGATGCTAACACCGTTCTAGGTTTTTGGTGGACGAGGAAGAAGAAGAGGAAATTATTGCAATGCTTACAAGATCTTATCCCCACAGCATTTTCCAAACACGGAAAAGTGAAGGAATTTATGCTAACTTAGTAACCGGTCGCTTGCGAAACGATGAAGAGAGGTTCAGAAATTTCTTTAGACTCAGTTCGATTTTGTTTTAAGTCTGGTGAAAGAAGATAATAGCAGGAACAGCTGCCAGTGCAGTGCAAACTCCAATAGAAGCCGACGAAAAAATGGCAGTGACTTTACAGTCAGTAGCTGTAGAAAAACATACGTATTCATCAACAATGGTTTAAAATGGATAATTTTGTATCTCTATGAAATAACATAAATTTCTATTAAAATAATAGGTTTATTTGGAAACGACTCAGGGCCTGTACAGTTTGTTGTTTATTTTTACAGTATCTTTACACTGTGTTTACATTATGATTAGTAATTATTTTCAAAAGTAGTATCACCTGCTTGTGGTTCGACGTTTATTAATGGGGTGAAAGTGTATGTATCGTCTCCAACCGATGAAGTTCGTTCGAAAGGGGATGAAAGGGAAGACGAGCCGGAAGGACTGATGATGATAGGTAGTGGCACAAGAGATGATTTTGAAGAACTGTCAAGTCTCGTAACATAGCTTAAAATGTCAATTTTCGCTTTATTAATGAGGTGACGTGGTAGTTTCCTAATGGACGCTGCGATGCTTCTCATGAACAGCCCCACATCATCTTCCGGCTCCCGATAATTAGCCAAGCGCTGCAGCAATTCCAATCGTTGTTGGCCCCTTTGGTTGATTGAATCCCAGTGTGTTTTCCTCGATCTGCGAGCTGAGATGGAAGAGTTGGCAGCAGCTACGTCACTAGAGGACAAGGAAGCAATAGCTTGTAGAGTGTCAGGCCCTGGCATTTTGTCCGTCTTCATCAGATGGCAGTCCTTCAACACTTGTTGGCTCCTTTGGCGGGACACTACAAAAAGACGACCGCTCCCTTTCTACATCTCTCAAAAAGTCTAGTCTGTTGAACAACGCCCATTTTATTGTTGAACTTGGTGCGGCAGAACCTGTTTGCAGTTGTTCTTTTCGAACAGTTTTCAGTAGTTATCTCTGATGTCTTTCCATCTCTTCTTACACTGGTTACCTAAAATGGAACGATATTTGTTTAGCTGTGTAATTAGGACAAGACATTATTTATGTTTCATGTATAAATAATAATTATGGTTTGTGTTACAGGTTTCTAGCTACAGAGGAGTATTTCGTGTCCCTTGGATATGGTTTCCGGATATCACTAAGCTACGTGTGCATCATAGTTCGTGAAACAGTAGAAGCTATGTGCCAACACTTGGCACCTATCTTCCTGCCTCCTCCATCTCTAGAATCTTTCAGGGAAGGCGCGAAAGAATTTTACACTCTTTGGGGTTTCCCTAACTGCTGTGCTGTGATTGATGGGAAATATATAAGGACACAGTGTCCTGTAAAAAGTGGTTCCCTTTTCTAGAATTACAAAGGGTACTTCTCCATAGTACTTTTGGCATTGGTTGATGCGAACTGTAAATTCGTTGCGATAGACGTAGGTTCATATGGGAAGGAAGGAGACAGTGGCATATTTAATAAGTCAGCAATGGGGAAAATGATCATGAAAGGAGACGTATTTCCAGTAGATGAAAAGCTTCCATTAACTGACATCAAGATGCCATTTCTTATAGTAGGCGACGAGGCATTCCGCTTGTGAAAGCATATTCTCAAGACTTACACTCGCTCGTCTGCCCAGCAAAAGCGACCTTCAACTATAAACTGTCACGAGCGCGCCGAGTTTCTGAAAACGCTGTAGGATTTTGTGTCAGGTATTTCGAGTGTTCTACACAAATCTGAATCTTCAACCTAACACATGTGATAAATTCGTTACAGCTTGTTGCTGTCTACACAATCTCCTCAGGGACGCCTATTTAGAAAAAAAGAGGACGAGATTTTTATGAACTTGACCATGACGTGAATCCCCCTGCCCCGAACAGGGGGATTCTACTTCTGTGAACCTACAAATCAATGATTACAACCTGGAAAAGAACTAAGGCTCAAATAAAGGAAATAAATTATTGTTGCTACTCGTAACGACTATTGTTGTAATCGTTTGGTGACAGAAAGAATGGAAGCATTGTTGTAGCCTCCATATTGTACAATTTGTCACAGTATGGAAAAAAACATAAATAAATGAATGTCTATATGCAAAACACTTACCATCTTTTTTCATTGCTTCTCCTATCTTCTTCCACACCTTATACTTTGCCATCACATTGCTGAAATCTGCATGCTTATGATCATACAGTATAGAGTATCTGTTCACATACTCCACTAAGTATTCGTCGTCGTCATCGTGAAAACCTTACTTCGACATAGCGCGTCGTTGATTTCTGCAGTCTTCACACACCTGGCAGTCGCAGCCCAACTGCTTGACTGCTTCTGCAGCGGCCGAGACGCGGCAGTCGCAATGACGTCACGACCGCTGGCTGCCGAGCAGTTACAACGACATATGTTCCGTTGCTTTGCCTAAGAGCAGTAGTCAACTGCCCGCAGTCACTGCCGGCCGCTACGGCCGGCAGTTGCAGCGACTTTACCTTGCCGCGCACTTGCCAAGAAAAAAATACGGTAATCATCAGTCAGTAGTCATATAAATATAATCGCATAAGTAGTCATAAAATATGTAAGCTTATCTGGAAAAATGTGCACGGTCTGATGTGTAACGACAAGAAAAGCGTCCTGCTAACCTTACCTTGCCGGGCACTTGCCAAGAAAAAATACGATAATCATCAGTAAGTGTTCATATAAATATAATTGCGTAAGTAGTCATAAAATAAGTAAGTTTATCTGGAAAAATGTGCACGGTCTGATTTGTAACGACAAGAAAAGCGACCTGCTAACCTTACCTTGCCGGGCACTTGCCAAGAAAAAAAATACGATAATCATCAGTAATAGACACATAAATATAATTGCATCATTGATCATATAAAAATCAGGAAAAGCATAACAGTGTGATAAATCAAAAGTATATTCATTTAATAAAGGTTTTAATATTGGAGACATGGTGACTTCCTTTACTATTTCTGGTTCTCAAAATTTCGACATGTACTACATTGGGGTGAGGAATGCTGCGAATTCGATATGGACCTGCGTATAGAAGCTCAAATTTACTACACCTATTCTTTCCTCTGTTGGATAACTAGTGTGTGCGTACTAATATCTTCTGTCCAATGTGAAAGTCACGGCGTGTACAAACCTGTTTTTGCTGTCTTCTCCGGCGCTCTGCGGCACGTTTGATGTTGTTCAGCGCAATGTCAATTATTTCATGGTGTCGTAGTCGACGAGATGTAGGAAAGGTTACTAATTCTTTAATTTTGTTAGGTGGTTCAACTTTTTCAATATAACAGTCGGAGATAGCATAATAGATTCATTTGGTATGGAATTAATTACATCCTGGAATGAGAGTATGTGTGTGTCCCAATCAATATGTTTTTTATGGCAGTATATTCTACATAGTTTACCAATTTCTTTCATTAGTCGTTCACAAGGGTTCGAAGAAGCATGGTACCTGGATATATAGATCGGAGAAATGTTTCTAGCTCGTAACATACGTGTCCATATAGCAGATCGAAACTGTGATCCATTGTCGGATATTACTTTCTATACATGCCCTACATGGAATAAAAAATGTTTTACAAATGCTTTCGAAACAGTTTTAGCAGTAGCTTTGCGTAACGGAGTGAAGGCAACAAATTTTGAAGTGAGTTCAACAGCGACAAAGCAACACAGTTACGCGACGAGTTTAAATTAATGTCAGCAGAACTTTCACGCACACTGGATGCAAAAGTAGACGCGAAATTTGACCAACAGAACAGCCAAATTGATGAACGCTTTAATCACCACCTACAAAACAGTGAAACGCTTTACCGTAAATTTATACAGGAACAGAATAAAGTATAGCGACAAGTAATGGAAACAATTACTCCACAGAGACAGGAAGATAAACGTAAATTGTTTACGAAAGCAAAGACATACGTAGACAACAATATTGCTACAGTATCAGACGAAATTAATACTATCAAACAGTTGAACACCGAATTGCATGATGAAATCTCCGATCTTAAAGCAAAAACAGACACACACACACAATAGACTTTCAGACAGTGACCGACAGACTTGAACAATTAGAACTAATTCAGGATCCCGATGCCATCAAAGCAGACGTTAAAAAGTTGAACAAAACCACACGTACAATACAAGAACAAATTAATGGTTGCGAGACTACAAACGATGATCAGATAAAAATACTGACTGAAAAATATGATGAATTGGCCAGTCGTATTGATGTTATCGAAAGTAATAATGACACCTAATCAGACGATACTTCACCAGTTTCGTTTAATCAAACACCCGAATTTCAAAATTTACAGCAGACAATCAGTGAGATAGATTCGTCCAATAATACATTACGTAGAAAATTGGTATCCTTACAGCACGGTATAGCTCTATGATCTGTGTAAACGGTAGTGTGTCTTCCACAAAGAAAATGCCGAAATCTCGTAAATGCCCAAACAACACATAATGTTTCAAGTTCTGTAACAGAATAATTGCGTTCAGCAGGTGACAGAATGCGACTTGCAAAGGCGATGTTTTTAATTACTGTAGTGCAATCTTCTTCAATTTCCTGAAAAATGTGTACGCCTAAAGCGGTGTTAGAACTGTCGGTGGCAATGGAAAAATTTCTAGTAAGATCTGGATGTGATAAAAGTGGTGCATTCAACAAAGCTTGTTTTAGATTGACAAATTCAGGACCAAATAGTGTTTTTACCCGTCAATTGACATAATCTAGGGGTGTCTAAAGCAGAGTAATGAATAAATTTACGAAAAAAGTTAATTAAACCCAAAAAGCTGCGTAGTTGTTTCTTCGTCGTAGGAACAGTACTGCCACGTAAAGCTTGAAGTTTTTCCGGGTCAGGCGCAATGCCTTCTGCTGAGATTACATGTCCAAGAAATTTTATAGAAGTTTTGCCAAAGTGCAATTTACTGAGATTAACTGTGAGTCCTTGTGCACGAAAAGTTTGCAACAGTTGTTCAAGAATCGGATTGTGTTCAGACCAGTTAGCTTCTGCAATAAGAATGTCGTCTATGTACGTTGTGATTCTGTCTTTAAGTTCTGTCGGAAGTATAGTATTCAAACCGCGAATAAATGCTGCTGAAGAAATAGTTAAACCGAACGGTAATTTACAAAATTGATAACAGTCACCAAAACAGAGAAAAGCCATGTACTTTCTGCAGTTCGGATGGAGTTGAATTTGCCAAAATCCCGATTTCAAATCTAATGTGGAATAAATAGCAGTACCATGAAATTTCTGTAGAAGGTCTTCTAGTGTTTGTGGGCGATCTGTTTCATTAATAATAATGTCGTTGATGTGACACGAATCAAGTACGAGGCGAAGTGAACCATCCTTTTTCTTAACAATATGGAGCGGTTTTATGTACGGACTAACTGCCAGTTCAATAATTCCTTGGTCAAGCATAGCTTGCAATTCTTTCTTAACTTGTTCTCTGTGAATATACGGAATGGGATAATGTTTGGGTTTAAATGTGTCGTGCTGTTTAACTTGAAATTCATACATAAAACCGGACATAGTACCAGGAACGTTGTCAAAAACTGGAGCTTGCTGTAAAAGAATTTTGCGTAGTTGCGTGCGTTCGTCGTCTGTATTTGCACTGCTCTGTTTAACTTTATCAGTAATCATTTGCATAACGTCATAGTCGGCTTTGTCTGGAGTATTATAGTTGTGTACGTACGTATCTGTGAACAATTTGGAATGACAGTCTATGTTACGTGATGCGGAAATAACCTCTGTACAATTAATTGTTTGCTCTTCTGCAAATAATGAGTGCTGAAATTCTAATGCCAGTTGTACATTTTCATCCTTTAACATTAAATAGGAATTTTGAAAGTCAATAATTGCGTCGTGTTGTACCAGAAAATTCCTACCTAAAATAACGTCTGTCGTCAATAACGGAAAAATCCAAAAATTTGAGTGAAATGTATGACATGCAATACAAAATGATAAATGTGTCTGTAATTTTACATCTACTCCTTTACCAGATACTGCTCCCTTTTTTTGCCTAATGGTAACGTAGGATAGGTATTCTCTTTGTTCTCTTTGTTACATTCGCTGAAAGTTTTCTCATTTATAACTGACATAGGTAACCCAGAATCGATTACTGCTGAAAATTTGGATGATCCAGTCTTTACTTCAATGACAGGTTGTGAAATGATTTTTTGAATAACTGGTCTTTCCTGCAAAAGAGTGTGGTTCTGAGCACTATGGGACTTAACATCTATGGTCATAAGTCCCCTAGAACTTAGAACTACTTAAACCTAACTAACCTAAGGACAGCACACAACACCCAGTCATCACGAAGCAGAGAAAATCCCTGACCCCGCCGGGAATCGAACCCGGGAACCCGGGCGTGGGAAGCGAGAACGCTACCGCACAATCACGAGCTGCGGACTCAAAAGAATGTCTCGGATGTCGTCAAAAGTAATAACATTTTCGTGAACAAGATTCTGCGTGTCAAATGCATTGCTTGCGTTACTGTAAGATGCAACCTGTACTGTATCTAGTCAAATTCTATCTGTCGTGCTATTATTTTCGGGGGGATGCTGTGGCGTTTCCACTATTTGTACTGTTCTGTTATTTCTTCCTGACGTATTACGTTCGGGATGATATCTACTGTCTGGTTCATTCATGATAATATGTCGTTGCGGATGATTTTACTGCTGGTAAGACCGACTGTTATTAAACATACGCTGAAAATTGTGACCATTATTTTTACGTCTGTCATGATAGTCATTGCTATATGGCGCGTTGCGATGGGAATTGAAATGGTGTATTTTCTGTATGTAGTTATTTCTTTGTTGCTGTGCGTTACTATTTGGTGGAGCTGACGCTATACGTGTAGGCGGCGAAACATTAAAGCTTGGTTGACCTTGCAACTGCATTGTTGCTTACGTATGCTAACCGGCGGGCTTTCATGCTGTTGCGGTGAAAAACGTCTATTGTTACTAAAATGTGGTTCCTGTTGCTGATAATTTTGACGATACTGATAATTAAAATTTTGTCTGTTATTAAAATTCTGGTTGCTGTCGTTCCTGAAGCGTCTATTAGCTTTGCCATTGAAATAGCGTGACTGATCGTAATTGCTGTATGCTTGTTGACCTTGGTTATTATATGAAAAATTTTTGTTTATGAAGGATTAATCTGATTGCTGAACTTCCAAAAGCTGTAACAGATCTCTAAATGCCGAAATATTTTCTTTCTGCTGACCCGTTAAAAGTGATACTCTTAATGATCGTGGTAATTTAGAAATACATAATTGAATAAGTGCAGATTCACTGTATGGCTCACTTAAGTATTGGTTTTGTTGGACCATGTGTTCAAAAAATTGCGTGACAGTGGGAAAATTTGAGTTCTCATAATTCGGTAAACAAATTAGTTGATCCTTAATTCCGCGCTGTGTCGTCTTCGACCAATACGCTGACAGAAAAGCATTCTGAAATTCTTCTACCGAGTAGCATTGTCTCGCGATCGGTCTCATACGAGTTGCCGGTTGGCCTTCCAAAAAACTGCAAATAAATTCAAGTTTGTGTGTTACGGGCCAAATTGGTGGAAATGCAAAGCTAAATTGTTGTATCCAATCCAAGGGGTGAATCTGTGTTCTGTCATTTTTAAACACTTTAAATTTTCTGACTGATAGAAAATGCTTGTAATCAAAATTATCTCTCGGAATGTTTGAACAGGTTCAGGATTGTATGAGAATCTATTTGTCTGTGACTGTTCGGCATCTAATTCACGTACTCTCTGTAAATTACCTAAATTATACAGGCTGTGTGAGTGTGAGGGATGTTCGGAATGTGGCGTATGCTGTGACGTGTTAGTGACTGAAACATTTATCATCTCTGTCACTTCTTGCTGTAAAGATGACAATTTTCTACGTAATGTATTATTGGACGAATCTATCTCACTGATCGTCTGCTGTAAATTTTGGAATTCAGGTGTTTGATTAAACGAAACTGGTGACGTATCGTCTGATTTGGTGTCATTATTATTTTCGATAACATCAACACGACTGGCCAATTCATCATATTTTTCAGTCAGTGCTTTTACCTGATCGTCGTTTATATTATCACAAGCGTTAATTTGTTTTTGTATTTTACGTGTGGTTTCGTTCAACTTCTTAACGTCTGCTTTGATGGCATCGGGATCCTGTATTAGTTCTAATTGTTCAAGTCTGTCGGTCATTGTCTGAAAGTCTACTGTGTGTGTGTCTGTTTTTGCTTTAAGATCAGAGATTACATCATGTAATTCGGTGTTCAACTGTTTGATAGTATTAATTTCGTCTGATACTGTAGCAATATTATTGTCTACGTATGTTTTTGCTTTCGTAAACAATTTACGTTTATCTTCCTGTCTCTGTGCAGTAATTGTTTCCATTACTTGTCGCTTTACTTTATTCTGTTCCTGTATAAATTTACGGTAACGCGTTTCACTGTTTTGTAGGTGGTGATTAAAACGTTCGTCAATTTGACTGTTCTGTTGGTCAAATTTCGCGTCTACTTTCGCATCCAGTGTGCGTGAAAGTTCTGCTGACATTAATTTAAACTCGTCGCGTAACTGTGTTGCTTTGTTGCTGTTGAACCCACTTCAAAATTTGTTGCCTTCAAATGAAAATTAAGCACTAAATGAAACAAAGTCAAAGCAAAAATGGAACAAACACAATTACAACAAAGAGCAACAAATTGCCGATGATCTGTGAAAGCAAGAGTGACAAATTAGTAAATGCGTTGCGCCAGATGCAAACTACATTTAAGTAAATAAGAGCAGATATATGACTACTTCTCAGAGATTCACAAAGAAATACGTTCCCGGCCGGATGTCGCCAAGTGTAGCCTCCCCACGAAAAATTTATGTTTGAAATTAAAAATAATTGTTATTGATAGCGATTCTCATTTTTGTGTGACCTCAGAACAAAACTGGTTCCCATTTAATGTACCCACAAAATTCTTTTCTCATTTAATGTAAGCACAAAACAGAAAAATTCCTAAGCCTCATATTAAAAAAATAAATTCAGTAACCTGGTAAAATTTGGACGACAGCAGTGCTGCGTCGTGGCCCTGTAAGATCATTCTGAATAAAAAGCAAAAATTCTTACCTCAATAAAAAAAACGGCGAATATATCTGCTCTTACCCAAAATTTTTTTCGGAACAGCTCTGTGCAATGCTGGCTTATACATTTGTGATTTGTGAAAGGAAGCAACTGATTTTTTTTTTGAAATGAATGCTTTTTTTAAAAAAAATTGCTTTATATTACCAAAATTATTATTAGGACATTTTTAAAACATTTGGATGACAGTTCAGATACATTACTAGATATGCGCGATGCTGCTTCTTTACCTTCTACAATAATACTTCTTCTCCAGATTCCCGACCAGAGCAGACTGCAGACAAGCACAGACAACCTCAGACAAGCGACTAGCAACAACTAACTGCTACAGTTACACAGTTCGTACTGCAGTCAACACTGGTCTCTGGTCAGCGATTCTCATATCGCAGACAGCGTATACCTCTTACAAGGTGATGGACTTGATCGAGATGGATGTGGGCAAGTATTTGATGTACAGCTTCGTTCGTCGTTCCTTGTTGGCTTTGCAAGTGTGTGTTGCTGTTGTGGAGGTCCAATAATGGAATGGAGCTGTGAGTGCAGAATCTCGTGGTTTACTGGCTTTGTATGCGTGGAAGTTATCGTTATATGTCGCTGAAAGTGGTCGTTTTTCGTTGTAATACTTCGCAGACGACTAGTTTACGATAGGATAGGGATTTGGGAAGGTATGTCGTCTATTCTTCACCCATTTTCTTTCTTGGTCTCAATCTTGCGAATCTTCAACTTCTGTTCTTCCTGCTTTTTCTCTGCTTCTTACTTGCTTCTTGGTTCTTCTCTGGGCAGGATATATGGAAATATTCATTGATAACTAGTCGCTTTGAAGTTCTCCTCTTAGTAACAGTTTGATAAATTGTTTGGGCGTGTCATTTTTACGTTGTCTAAGTTTTCTTTAGTTTCGTGCATCAGCATCCTGTTTAACAGCAGTAGTGTGACTTTTACACATATTTTTTTTGTCAGTGGTGGCTTGCCCAAGCGGTCTTCTCGTCGGGCCGTTTTTTGCTCGCTGAGCTGAGTCGGGGCATTCGGAGACCCTTCTGGCGTTCGGTGTCCTGTCGTGTCTCTGTAGGGTTCCGCCAGTGTGTGGTTCCGTGTACTGTCCCAGCAGGGTTCCGCCACCCTGTGGTTCAGCTTGGCAGCAGATTTATTTACTGCTCACTTCGGCTACAAGGGCCTTCTGTTGGTCTCGCTGTCCTTTCCCATATCTCAACGCTTCTGCCTTGTAGGAATCGTGTCTTGCTAATTACGTCCTTTCCTTTCTTGATACTTCTCACATTGCAACTTATGGGTCGTTGCATCTCGTCCTTGATGGAATTTTTACAATGGTTCTTACAAAAAGTTTTACTTATAATTATCTAACATATGTCTAGTATCTACATTGTTTTACACCTTCTTAAAAGCTTTACAAATTTCGGCGCCATTTCCATGTTACAATTCTAAGATATTTTGAGTCTTAACGTCTACAAGAATCCTCAAATTCGTTTTTTATTTTTGTGTAGTGTTGTGGTGTATAGCATTTTAGTATTTCATGCTGTTAGACTATCTACACTTTATCCCTTCACCTTAATCTATGGTACTATTGGTGTTATTTTCGTTTTTGTTTTTATTGAAACTATTTTCTTTTTCCCACCTTCCCCTCTCTTCATTCTTCCTTCTCCTGACGGTCTTATCTGCAACATAATCTTGAAATATTGTGCTGATTATTTACCAGTAATAAAATTAATCTTCAAACTTTCTGATATGGCTCACATGGTGAAGTCCTAAGGTTTTGCCTGTTTTTGGCTTCATTAGTTTCACAGCATTATCATGAGCAATTTGGCTAATTATGACAGGTCCTTTGTATGCAGCGTAAAACTTATGTATTTTGTGTTTCTGTTTGCTGGAGAGATGGTGTGTTTTTACAAATACTTTCTGGCCTACTGAGAATGTTCTTTTAATTGCTGTTCTATCTCCTCTTTCTTTTCTTTTAATGGCTGCCTTTCTGATGTTGGAGAGTGCTGTTGCTATGACTTGTTTGTGCTGTCTACGTGGTACAATAGGAAATCTAACATTTTCTCTGGTTATGTTTGGGGGTTCAATATTTTTAAGTACAGTAACTGGAGGTAGTAGTGTAGTGCTATGTGGCATTTCATTTATTACTTCTTGACAATCTTTAAGGTATATATCCCAAGTGTTGTGTCTTTTGCCTGCATATAATCAGCATAAAGTGCCTATGTCCTTCATAGATTGTGCTGCTGGATTTACGCTAGGTTTGTACTTAGATATGTAGATGGGTTTTATTTTATGTTGTTTTAACGTGTTCTGCCATTGCACTGATTTGTATTGTGGGCCATTATCCGAAATTATTCGTTCCATTTGACCTACTTTTCTGAGAAAATCTTGTCTAAATGCTTTACTTATAGTAAGACCTGTTGCCCATTTTAATGGTGTCAAGGCAACATATTTAGAAGTAAGTTCCAAAACGACAAATATGAATATATATCCATTTTTTCTGCATGGGAGGGGCCCCATCAAATCTGTTGCAGCTATTTGTTTTAATCTTTTAGGGATTATTGGAAACATAGGTGGTTTGGTTTGGAAAGTGATGTGTTTAGCCCTCATACATTTTTTGCATTTGACTAATACTGTTCTAATTCGTCTTTCCATATTAGGAAAATGGCTTGTTTGTTTTATTTTTAAAAAGCATTTCTTTGGTCCAAAGTGGCCATTACTTAAATGTGTATACCATATGTACTTATTAATTACTTCAGCTGGGATATAAATTAACCATTCATTCGTTGCAACATTTCGTCTAAAAAATAAAACATTGTTTTTTACGGGATAGTGCTGTCGAATGTCTGGAAAATCCTTACTTCTCCATTTGTGTTTGATTCCTAGTATTTCAGGATCCTTGTCCTGTTCTTAGCCTACGTTTTTCAATGCTGTCCTAATGTAGGTTTCGAAAGTTACTTGTTTCATATAGCACATTGTAAACTGGTCTTCTGCTGCTTCCAAACCTATGTTATTGGATGCACCCTGTGAACATCATGATAAAGCATCTGCTAATAAATTCGCTGGTCCTGGTATGTGTGTAATAGTGAAGTCAAATTCTTGTAGTATTAACATCCATCTGGCTAACCTCCCATGAGTTAGTTTGGCGGATAACAGAAATTCTAATGCTTTGTGGTCAGTGTATACTCTTGTTTTTCTTCTGAATAGGAAGTATCGAAAACGTTGAAAGCCCCATACAATGGCCAATGCTTCCAGCTCCGTGACTGAATAGTTTTTCTCGCTTTTTGTGAGTACCCGACTGGCAAATGCAATTGTTCTATATGATCTTAGCCCTGCCTGTTCGTATTCTTGGAATAAAACAACTCCTAAACCTGTTTTCGCGCTATCAGTGGCCATACAAAAATGTTGTGTTAGATCGGGATGTGCTAAAATCTGTGCTGTTGTTAGTGCGTCTTTCACTTTTAAAAATTCTTCATTGGCTTGTTGATCCCATACCCATGGCGTGTTTTTTCCAGTCAGTGCACATAGGCGTGGTGTTGCGAGAGAGTCGATCCAAATACATTTTTTATAGAATCCGGTGAGACCTAGAAATCCTCTGAGAGTTTTCTTATTATATGGAGTACAGAATTCTTTGATTGCCGTTAGTTTTTCTGGGTCGGGCATTACCCCTTTCTCGGAAATTATGTGTCCTAGAAATTTGATCTCGCGCCTTCCAAATTTGGATTTTGTTATATTTGCTGTGACCCCATGCTCTTTCATGATCTGTAAAAACTGATTTAATGTGTCGTTGTGATGTTCCCTAGAGGGTTCTGCTATAATCACATCATCAACATAACAAGTAATTTTTTGTAAAATTTCAGGACTGAGTACAATATTAAATCCCCTAATAAACGCTGCTGATGATATGTTTAAACCAAATGGCAATCGTTTAAACTGGTAACATCTACGGAATACGACAAATGCTGTAAATTTTCTACATTCTGGGGCCAATTCTATTTGCCAGAAACTACTCCGTAAATCAGTTGATGAAAATATCTTAGCACCGTGGAAGTTTTGTATCAGTTCCTCTAATTTTTCTGGGCGATCTGTCTCAGTGATTATGATTGTGTTGATCTGTCTGGAATCAAGCACTAACCTGATGCTCCCATCTCGTTTTTGTACAATATGGAGCGGACTGTTATATGTGGAGGTAGCTGGTTCAATAATATCGTCATCTAACATTTTAGATATCTCTTGGAATACTGTACTTTATTCCTGTAGCTTAATGGGATTGTATAGGGTGGCACTCTAAATGGTTTGTGCTGTTTTACTTCAAACTTGTACTGAAAGTGTTTAATACTGCCAGTCTTAGGTAAAAATACCTCTGATTTATCTCGTAAAATACCCTCTAATTCTCTTTTACTGTGTTCCGAAATACCTTGAACTTCTTGCAATTTTTCGTCGATTTCTTTATGGACTTCTAACATGAGTTGAGGCGATTCCCCCCGTTGTGCATACCATTCTAATTCTTCGTCCTCTTTATCTCGCGTCATTCTTAATTGTTTGTTTATAACTGGTATTTCTTCTAATTTTAGCTTTTGCTCAAAGAGATGTGTGACATCCCGAACGTTACGCTACCTTTCCCCATATCTATTATCGCTCATCTCTCATTTAAAAAATCTGCACCTATAATCAAATCTACAGTTAGTTTAGGTATAATCACGAAGTTGGCTTCGATCTTTTGATCTTGGCACGAAAGAGTTAACCTTGTTTGTCTCGTAACTTCCGCAGCATTGTTTCTAATAGGACCTCTTACTTCAATCTTACATGTTTTCAGAACTGGCAATTCCTCATTGGCATTACACTGCATGAATAAATTTTCTGAGATCGCAGTCAGTTCACTTCCGCTATCAATTACAATATTGACTGAGATATGCTTTACCATGGCCTTCACAATTGGTTGAATTTGAAAGGGTTGGTTCTGTTCTTCTTCTTCTTGCATCAACGAATCCTCCACTGAATCATACATGTCTTTTTAGGAATTTCCCTTGTGAATTCGAACTTTCTGTAGGATAAGCTTCGACTGCTACTTCTCTCTCTTTTATTACCTCTTCTCTATTTCTTCCTTCATTTACGCTTTCTTCAACTTCCTCTACTTTTTCCTCATCCTCGTCTATCTTCTCCTTCTTCGTCGCTACTTCCACATAATGGCATCTAAATGCTCTAATTATCGCTTCATAACTTCCTTCATTATATACGTTGGGTTGTGTGCCCACTCGTAACTTATTTTCAACTTCTGTCCACTGCGCATTATCCTCATTGAATTCGCTTTCCCTGGTTTCCATCTCAAATAGCTCTGCAATACTCATTACTTCGTCCTTTCCTCCTACATTCGTTGTGCATGCCTCTGGTAATTCATCTTCCTCGTCAGTTTTCTCCTAATTAATTTCGTCGCAACACGATATTGTTATTTTCTTGTCTTCGTTTTCATCTGGTCCCTGCGGATTTGTTTCTTCCTTCTTCTCTTCTCGTGATAAGATTTTTACTTCTCTGTTCAAGGTGCTGCAATTGTCCTGGGTCGGTGCGTCATTCTCTTTGGCATGGGCGCTTAGCTGTCAATTCGAACGTTTATCAGGGTTTGGTGGTCTTACCTCCACCTCTTCTATCTGTATTCTCTTTTCTTGTTCAGCTTGTTGATAGTGGTTTGTTTGTTGATAATTTGTCGGTCTATTGACTCTCCAGTACCCGTTCCGGTTGTCGCTATTCCCTCTGTAATAGTTGTTGCCGTTTCTGGGTGAATTATAGTTATTGCCATATTCTCTTCTAAATCCATAACCGGTTCTTTGTTGAAATCTATTGTCGTTTCTTGGTGCGACGTTATAACGTGGTTCGTAATTATTGTTTCTTCGTACTGTGTCTTGTGGATTCCACTGCTTTTTGCTTTCGTTTTCACGTGCGCTTCGTCTTTTTCTTGCGTCATCTTCCGAAAATATGAACTCTAGTTCCCTTAGAATACCTTTAAATGCTTCGACGTCATTGCCTCCGCGACCTACTAATGATTGCTGGTATTTCAATGGTAGCTTCATCGCGCATAATTTAATCAACTCTCCGTCACTGTATGGTACATCTAAGCATTGATTTTTCTTTGCCATTAATTCGAAAAATTTCACGGGACTCTTCTCTCCTGAATTTTCAAAATATGGGTTCTGTAATAATTAGTACTTCACTCTGTTCTGTGCTTCGCTGGACCAATATCGTGAGAGAAACTTCTCTCTGAAATCTTCGTACGATCGGCATGTCGCTGCAACATTCTGCATGGTTTCTGCGACTGTTCCTGACTTATGTGCACATGTAAAGTCTAATTTGTATGCTAGCGTCCAGTGTTCTGGTAATCCTACTCGGAATTGATCAATAAAAGTTCGTGGATGTAATGAGTTTCCTTCTCGAAAGTGTTGAAATTTTCTGACTGTGAGGAAATGATCGTTGTCGTACTTCGTCATAGTTCCATATGAAATTCGCGATTCTTCGCCACTTTTATTTCTGATCATTTCTCCCGTCGTTCTTTCCGGTTGTGGTAGATCCATTGGATATTGTCCACTGTAACTTTCGCCTACCCTTACGTAGTATCGTTCGGGTGGTACGCAATAATTTTCTTCCATCGGTTGTGAACGTGTAGCTGAATGCCTTGCACTGTACTCTCCGCTACCTGGCTTTCCATTGCCAGGTATTGGTTCGGTATCTTGTCTGGCTAACCTTGCTGCTTCATTGCACGATCCAGACTGTCTTGAAACATACATTTGTGGTTCCGCATGTGTTTGTGACGACGTTTGTTCATCAAGAATTTCGAAACGTGTTTGTTGCTGTGCAGGCTGTCTGAATTCACGTATATTACTTTCCGCCTGTGATTGGAATCGCAAATGCGTAATATCTTCGTTAATTGCTTGTTTTTCCGGTGCTGTTACAGATACGGATGTGGTTGCAGACTCTGTGCTTGTTCGATCCTGTTCACTACGCTCTTCAATGGTTTGCAACAACTCTGTTTGCAATTTCTGAAATTGTAGCTTCGTTTGCGCTTCTAGTTTGACTATGCGGTTATCATATCTTTTCAGCGCTGCTTTTGTGATACTTTTGTGTAACACACTGTTTTCAACAACTTCACTCGCTGTACTTGCTGCTTGTCTAGTAATTTCGTTTATCTGTTTCTCTAGTTTCCTGACTTCTCCCTGGGTGTTGTTACGTAATGTTTTGATCTCGTCCTGAATGTCATTACGCAATGTTTGTACGTCCGCTTGTACCTTGTCAATGTCTGTTCTCAATTGATTGTGACCTGTTATTAAGTTTCCTATCACTTCTCGAGATTCTTTTGCCTCGTCTTCAATATGACTTAGGTTTAACTGAATTTTTTTGTTTTGTTCTTTAATCTCACGCATTTGTCTCGTGGTTTCTGCATTCTGAAATTGAATTTGGTTCGCTATGTCTTTATTTTGCCTTGTCATGGTTTCCGTAATTTGTTGTAATAATTCTGCCAGATTGGTGGGTCCTACTGCGTTTTCTTCCGACGTCCTACGCTCTGTGTTTTCGCCCAAGTTTTGGTTCGCAACCGATTGCATTGAACTGTGCTGTGACACGTTTCTGCTCGCATTCCTGGTACTCTGTGGTGAGGGAGCTCTGATTACTTATACTATGGGTTCTACGTATTCAAGACGCAAGTTAGAATCCTCATCGACTCTCTCTCTACTTTCCTGCTCCTTTGTCGTATGCTGACATGTTTTCTATGCCTTGACGTACATTATCCTCGTTATGGTGCGTTATATGTCCTATTTCTCGCGATACTGCATCGTCTGTTGTACTGTCCCCTATTCTCTGTCCATTTTCATGCTGGGTCTCTACCTCAATTCGGTCAAGGTCTCGATCTGCCATTGCTAATCTTTCCGAATCCCTTATTTTCTGTTTTAAAAGCAATTTACGCGCCCCACTTCGAGTCAACACACGCTCATACGATCTCACGCGTTTCATAAACTTTTTGTTCACACGACTTGACGCTTATTATACCCAAGACTGACAATCCATTCACTTACTTGTTGGGTCAGAACCAACTTGTCAACGATGTATCCGCCACCTGTGCGCTTGCATTGAGGAGAAAACTTAATTCTAACAATTTTTAAAATTCATAACTTAATTATGCTATTGTCTCTGCTAGAATGTCTCACTATCTATCGCTGCAGCTACTGTTTTCAACTATTTATGGCTTTCAAAAACATTTTTTTTATTACGAAATTTTTTTAACAGGATATTTTTTCTGACCTAGTTAGGCATGTGGTCGACCTTCAATCAAGGTATTTTACCATTCTGGCAGGTTCGCCATTCTCTAACATTCTGCTTGGTGTCTGTTTGTTCTATATCGTGTCTCCCTACCACTTTCGCGCAACGACGCTCTGAGCGTGTTTTTTAGGGAACTGACTAGTTTGAACCTGGGACCTGTTGCTGGTAAGGAGACGCCAGACCACACATGACATGTAGAGTTCAGAAGAGTTCAGTGAGACTAGCGATGATATAACCAAATACTTAATGATTTCAGCGTCAGCTCCACTGCACTCCCTGTAAAAGAATCTTAATACTAACTAAATTTAGTGGAAGGGCTTCAAGGCTTTCCTATTTTTAGTTAGCTGGTAAAATAACATCGAAAAAGCAGTTAAGTTTACCATTGGAAATTTTATTCTACTCACAAAACATTTTTTATAAATTGCACTATTGATAAAAGGAAATATTTTAATACAGGATGGTAAAAACCAACTGCGTTCAACAAAAATGTGAACGAATATTCCCTGAATGGGTTTCCAAGTTCTACAATGGATCGGAGGATGACCTATGCCATATCACATCTATAATCTAGGTTTAAATTAAGTTTCACAAAAGAAAACTATCAAAATGGTCTACAGTGAGCCTCAATTATCTTTAATTACTTATCTAACTTGTCGTAAATTACAGTGGTTGATGTGGCTTCTCAATAACTATATAACAGAAAAATCATCACGTTTCAGATTTTTACTTCAAGTGGCAAATGTGAACACCATGAGCTTTAATTGACGATCGACACTAGTATTACGCAAAAAGGGCGTGTAACAGATGAGACTTCTGCAGTTCTGAGTGAAGCTTTATGTGCTGTTGTGCGGCATCGTGTGCGTTCATTACCTTGTCGGTGTTCGTCTGGGGGCAGTGGACAGCACAGCTCCGCTCACCTCGCTGTCTCGGAAGCAACTCTCTTCTAACTTCTCCTTACTACAATTTACCGAAGTTAGTTTAAAAAAACTATCTGGCTGTGTTTTCATCTGACCAATCAGGGTCTCAATGTTAACCTTAAGCTCTGTCTACAAAAATTCTGTCTATTCAATGAGAAACGTTATACTTTTCGTGGTGGGGCAATGTTTTTAAAGTTTGCAACGTAACAGAGACGCGAAAAAGTCTCACGCTATAACTTGCAGCTGGTGTGGTCCTTTTAGTGTTATCGTAAGATCCATACTGTTCTTCTGGAGGGCTCTATGTTTTAACATGGGCTGGGGGGTGGTCCTGACGTAACAGAGACGCGAAAAAGTCTCACGCTTAAACTTGCGGCTGGGGTAGCCCTTTTTGTGTTGTCGTAAGATCTATACTGTTCTTCTGGAGAGCTCTAGCTTTTCACATGGGCTGGGGGGTGGTCCTAGCGATTAGCTGGCGACGTGGGTGTCCGTCCCTTATCGTAGGGCCTTCCAGCTTAATACGGTTCTGCTCTCGGCTTCTGTTCTCGTTTCTCCCCTCGGAACTGCGTCTGTCTCACGGTGGGAAGGTATGACATGCATTTAGGCATTCTTGTGTTAGTCTGTGGTATTCCATTTGTTCACTCGTTACTCGTATTACTTTGGTTAATTTAATGTCACGATTTATTCGGAGCTATGTGACATGCTACTGGATTTGCTTATCATGTCAGGGTTTTCATGGAAGGTGTTGGATTTGCCTGCCACCTTACAAGGGCTGCAGATATGTAGACATGAAGGATAAGAATGTGGAATGTTAAAAACGTTTGTTAGATTTAAAAAGCTTGAAGAGTTTTCGCATTCAAAATTCGGACAGCACACCCTCCTTGGTTTGACTCTCTCCAGTTATGTTCTAAAGTATGTCAAAGGTCACTTGTATAAGACACTGTCATTTAACTGGCGAGAGGAACAACGTCAGCTGGCCACTCGGGTGCACGGACATACCTAAAGAAGCCATTGCAGAATAACAGGTGAGAGATCAATCTAGTAGAGGGGTCTGACTTCGAGACTGCAGAACAGAGATTCCGAGACTGCAGAGAAGGGACTGAGGATCTGGGTCCTATTCCCAGTATATCATCGATTTTTAATGGCGGGAGGACTGCAAGGGGTGGTCTCAACCTCGTGAGTCTGTGGTAAGCTGGCGACGGTATGGAAACTCGTGTGCTGACTGCATATTCCTTCATAACGCATCCAAATGACGCAGAATGGCATAGCATGACATGGCTGACAGTTTGCATCGTATGCTCCAGATTTCAGAATGGCTTTTTATAGTCGTTTTAGACGCACAATGAGAGGACCATTTGACAAGCACACTTCGGGGTACGTACATTGAGTTCGAACCAGTAACTAAGTACAGTGTAGCTTTTTTTGCTATAATCGCTATAGCCGCTATCGTGTTACACAGGGTGTTCGGAAATTCCCGTTACTAACTTTCCGGACATGTAGAGGGAATGAATAGATAATATTTCGAATTGGAATCCATGTCCGAAACCGTACTGTTTTCGTGCTATAACCATTTGAAGTCATCTACATCTATATCTACATATATATTCCGCTGGCCTCAAAGCGGTGTGTGGCGGAGGGCACTATTCACTCCAAAGTCATTTCACCTGCCCCCCCTCCCCCCTTTCCCTCTGTTCCACTCGCGGATCGTGCGAGGGAAAAAAGACTATCTGAACGCCTCAGTACGAGCTCTAATTTCCCTTATCTTTGAATGGTGATCATTGCACGATTTGAAAGTTGGTGGTAATAATATATGCTCTACATCCTCGGTGAAGATCAGAATTTAGAATTTAGTGAGCAGCCGCTTCCGTTTAGCGCGTCGTCTATCTGAAAGTGTGTCCCACTTCAAACTTTCTATGAGACTTTTAACGCTCTCGCTATGGCTAAATGTACCAGTCACGAATCTTGCCGCTCTTCTTTGGACCTTCTCAGTCTCTTGAATCAGACCAAAGGGTAACGTGACCACGTTTACAAGTAACTGATTAGTCTTGACCCAGTACATCACTTGTTTCACAATTCAACTCATTAATAGCGAAAGACATTGCTTGCGTATCCCTTGTCGGGTTCTCTTCAATGATGCAGTACGGCCTCTTCCAATTAGGGTGTGTGGCGTCTCCTTGGAGCATCACAATCAGGATTGCTGACAGTGGAGGAACTCTTTCTCGAAGCCGTTGCGTAACTGTGGCGAAAAGGGTATAAGATGGAGCTGGACGTTGTGGAGAACGATCTTGATAAAGGCGACGAGCATCTCTTCCATTACCGTGAGCTTCGCAATTCAGAAGGATATTGTTGGTGTATTCTGCTAACTTGTGCTCAACCATGTTGGCCTAACACACACAGACACTTGAATGAGACTCGAAGCAGGTTAAAGAGTTAGCACAGACGTCGGATGACATCAGCCGATCCAGTGTAGACAGCCCCTCCATGACTACCCTGTTGCACACCTACCGAGCAAACATGTTTTCGAACGGCTGTTGCACGAAACGGTACGTTTCCGCACATGGGTTCCTATTCAGAAATTATGTACTCACTCCTCTCTACAAGTCCTCGGAATTTGTAACGGGTGTTTCCGAACACCCTGTATAAACTCCAGGGTTTACAAAAATGTGTGTACCGAACGAGAAATATTTTACAATATTAAATTGAGTACCTAGACGCCACTCTTAGAGGGATATTTGAGAAACGCCAGAGAAAACTGAAGGCAAAGAGTCACTCTTGCATACAACGCGACGGCACGGTCCTAAAAAGAGATTGAAATTGTGCTGTTAGACTGAAACAGGCGCAGTGAATATTTTTTAATTTATTTTTTTGAATCACGATTGTCTGTCAGAGCGCCCGAGCTGCCTCACGTCAACCCCGCCCCCTCCCCATACCCTCCCCGTTTTTCCTCTCTCCACCCATTGAAAGTGCCCGTGCGTTTGTACATCACACAACTAGCACAGGCGCGGAAGAGAGAGCGAGGTAGGTTGGAGGGAGAGAGCGGCAGACTGCCAGAGAACGGGAGAAATAAACGAAAAATAGAGAGAGGAAATCACTGAGTGCCAATCCAAACAAGCTACATCGCTTAATCAATTCTGTTGCGTGCGTTCGCAGATCAAAAAACGACACAAAAGACAAATTTCAGCAAAAAGTACTGGAACAAAGTAACAAAATCAAAAATTAGTTAAACGTTCTGCCGTTCCCGACTGGAAATGTATTGGAATTCTGAAAGAATTAACAGGAACACTGCTGTCACAACACGACCAAAATGCTACAGGCAACTTAGCAAATTTGCATTAACAATTTCCGGACGCACGGTTTCCCTAATGTTCCCTGCACGAAACGTTTTTACAACAGAGGAAAGGTTTTTACACTTGCATGAAAAGCGCAGGTTCACAAAGTGCACGGGTGAATTGTTCCATTAAAATAGTCATAGCTTTTTAAACTCAGATCTGTCTCATTACAAGAAAACTCCTATTAGTCTACAAATCGGCAGAAATTTTTTAGCAGGACTCTAGGCTGACGTGGATTTACTCCTAGAACAGAACTACGGTTACGGCCACACGATCGTATTTTTCACGTTGCGTGAAGCTCAGAGAAATCCCGTCAATAACGCGTCGGAGCAAGCTGTGGCAACATTTCCTGTAGGCGGTTAGTATCAACTACGAGCGGAATTTCATTAAATAAGAAAGCTGTCCTTGCACTGCGTGCTGCGATAGTTGTCCACAGGCGTCAGAAGCGACGGCATGAGAAAAAGTGGTGGATTCACCGGATATTACGTGGGATATCAACAAAGGGAAAGGTTGCGCTTTTACACAGCAAACTGAAGACAAATCCAGAAAGCTTTTTGAATACTAAAGAATGTCTCTTAAGTTATTTGAAACGCTTTTGAGCATGGCCAGAGACAGAATTTCTGAAAGGAACACAACTACGAGAGTATGTATCAGTGCAGAGAATAATTCGCAACAACTTTAAGGTATGTCATTACGATTCCAAAATCACTGTTAAGTTACATCTTTCTATTCGTTACAATAAGCATTTTTTGGTAAATAACCATCGTCAGACTAGCCGCGTGGGATTAGCCGAGCGGTCTAGGGCGATGCAGTCATGGACTGTGCGGCTGGTCACAGCGCAGGTTCGAGTCCTCCCTCGGGCATGGGTGTGTGTGTGTTAGTCCTTAGGATAATTTAGGTTAAGTAGTGTGTAGGTTAGGGACTGATGAACTTATCTGTTAAGTCCCATAAGATTTCACATACACACATCCTCAGATTATT
Organism: Schistocerca piceifrons; assembly: GCF_021461385.2. Taxonomy (NCBI): domain Eukaryota; kingdom Metazoa; phylum Arthropoda; class Insecta; order Orthoptera; family Acrididae; genus Schistocerca; species Schistocerca piceifrons. The sequence continues at coordinate 215,064,044 of NC_060144.1, read as the reverse complement.
TGTAAGTAAATAATACATAATTTTCGTACAATATTTCAAACATAGTAGGTAATATTAATTAGAAAGCACTATCAAAAAATTTGTTACATAAGTCAGTTGTGTTTGACTTTCACATTTTATCATGGTTCTGTCGCTGTCTCTCTATTTTAATTACAGTCCATTAGTATTCTTGGAGTAATATAGTTGGTTATAGTAGATATGATTTATTATAGTCTACAGATAGTCACTCACTATACAGCAAAAATACCACACCACTAAACGCTAATATACGGAAGGAAATCACATTTGCAATAGAAGCACCAGTCAAAAAGAAATTCGCGTACGTACCAACTACATACCTATGAAATATATCTAATAAAATTAACTCGCTACTAAAAAATACAAAATGAAACAAAAAGACTGCAGTAAAACACCACACCGTATGGATGTCAAACCCATCTGAAGTATGTAACAAACTTTATAATAATGTTTTGTAATTAATATTTACATACTGTAACTTAGAAATATCGTACCAAAATTATGTAGCATTTGCATACAGATAACCCGATGACGGGTATTTCCCGAAATATGTCTATTGTAAAGAATAAAACAATGTGACTTAGCAGCGTTATTGGAATCATAATTACACAAGTCCTTAAAAGACAGATACAACGCAGGTGGCCCAAAGGACTAGAAAAATTTTGAGTTTTTTTTTATTTTTTCAGTCAGCTCATGTACAAATATTAATTAAAGTAATTTTTTCCAGTGATAAAATTCTTTGAACTAGAACAGTTTACAAAATTTATAATTACAGATCAAAAAGTGTGACGAAGGTTCTTTACTTTGTTCGATGCGCTGTGATACATTGCTTTCATAGTGTTCTGCGTAAGACTCATTAACTGTGCCGCAGCTTGGTGGAGACGGTGAGGATGAAGATGTGTAAATGATATATGATTTTAAAAGTTGAATGAATTTCAACTGAAAGTCTAATTTGTCCTCGATTTAAGATTCCTAAATACAGTTAGATGTGGCATGAGACTCATCTCGTCCACGTCATGTATGAGAGGCGTAGCTACTGCCTAATGGCATTTTAACATCTGTAAAAATTTTCTCCTCGACTGAATACTGTTTCTTCTTCTTCTTCTTCTTCATCGATTTTGACCTCAACGTACATTCTGTGGATTAAGGCTGAGGTACAAATACGCTCTCTGTAGCCTGATCACTTTCAACAATCTTTATATTTCCACCTCTTTTGAAAAATGACGTTTGTATACACTCCCGGAAGAAATAAATACAGCTGTAAAGACGACATCGATTTTGATCCAATGACGGCATATGACGCCCGAGGGATAGCAGAGGTATTGATATCGGTTTCAACGTTGTCCGCAAACAGATAGTGTAGTGGTATAACTATCAGAGCATTATCCATGTCTAATAGGGAATGCTCACAGTGAGAAAGTTCAGTGTGGTGCGAACGTGTGAAGAAAGCAGGCAACCATGCCACAGAGACGCACTCGTGCTTCCTACAGCCAAATGAGCGAGTTTGAAAGGCAGGATGAACCTTTCGAAGAATTGCCACAAAAGTTGGAAATTCTGCGTCAGTTATGCAACGATGCTGGTAACAGTGGTGACTTGAACATCCATAGACGAGGTTCTGGACGTCCATGCAGCGGTGAAGTAAACATCCATAGAGGAGGTACTGGACGTCCATACATCATAGACGCTCGCCAGGATCGTCGTATTGTAAGGGCAGCAGTAGCAGATCGTACAGCTACCACAGCACACGTATGAGGGCTTGAGAGCCCAGACATGTTGACAATTCTTACATAACTAAGTGAACAGGTTGAGCAGGCGTGAGATAAGGTATCCCAGGACTGTATTCACCATCTGCATGATCGACTGAATGCCAGAGTCAACACCTGCATTGCTGCCCGTGTAGGCTACACCACATCATAATAATGGTGTTTCACGGCCGATGACTGGTACCTCCGATCCGCTTGTATTATTGATTTGTAAATATAGTCATTTCATGCACTCCATATGCACTGTTGCAACAATAAATCTTGAATGAATTGGAAACCTCTAAAAGGCTGTACTGATTTTTTATATGGCTGTGTATGATTTATCGAAATATTCTCTCAAGTGAACAAATTTAAACATCTACTGCAGCTCAACCAACAAACTTACAGCCTATGTCCCCCGGCATCATTGGTTTAATTTTCACTAGTCTTTTGTTGAAGCAGTCCTTTAAGGTTCAAAATGGTTCAAATGGCTCTGAGCACTATTGGACTTAACTTCTGAGATCATCAGTCCCCTAGAACTTAGAACTACTTAAACCTAACTAACCAAAGGACATCACACACATCCATGCCCGAGGCAGGATTCGAAAGTGCAACTGTAGCGGTCGCGCGGTTCCAAACTGAAGCGCCTAGAACCGCTCGGCCACTCCAGCCGGCAGTTCTTCAAGGAAAGACAACTCCTTGTGAAATACACTACTGGCCATTAAAATTGCTACACCACGAAGATGACGTGCTACGGACGCGAAATTTAACCGACAGGAAGAAGATGCTGTGATATGCAAATGATAAGCTTTTCAGAGCGTTCACACAAGGTTGGCGCAGGTGGCGACACCTACAACGTGCTGACATGCGGAAAGTTTCCAACCGATTTCTCATACACAAACAGCGGTTCACCGGCGTTGTCTGGTGAAACGTTGTTGTGATGACTCGTATAAGGAGGAGAAATGCGTACCATCACGTTTCCGATTTTGGTAAAGGTCGGATTGTAGCCTATCGCAATTGCGGTTTATCGTATCGCAACATTGCTGTTCGCGTTGGTCGAGATCCAATGACTGTTAGCAGAATATGGAATCGGTGGGATTAGGAGGGTAATACGGAACGCCGTGCTGGATCCCGACGGCCTCGTATCACTGGCAGTCGAGATGACAGGCATCTTATCCGCATGGCTGTAACGGATCGTGCAGCCACGTCTCGATCCCCGAGTCAACAGATGGGGACGTTTGCAAGACAATAACCATCTGCACGAACAGTTCCACGACGTTTGCAGCAGCATGGACTATCAGCTCGGAGGCCATGGCTGCGGTTACCCTTGACGCTACATCACAGACAGGAGCGCCTGCGATGGTGTACTCAACGACGAACCTGGGTGCACGAATGGCAAAACGTCATTTTCTCGGATGAATCCAGGTTCTGTTTACAGCATCATGGTGGTCGCATCCGTGTTTGGCGACATTGCGGTGAACGCACATTGGAAGCGTGTATTCGTCATCGATATACTGGCGTGATGGCATGGGGTGCCATTGGTTACACGTCTCGGTGACCTCTTGTTCGCACTGACGGCACTTTGAACAGAGGACGTTACATTTGAGATGTGTTACGATCACTCAGTCGATCCTTGCGAAACCCCACATTTCAGCAGGATAATGCATGACCGCATGTTGCAGGTCCTGTACGGGCTTTTGGGGATACAGAAGATGTTCGACTGCTGCTCTGTCCAGCACAGTCTCCAGATCTCTCCCCAACTGAAGACGTCTGGTGAATGGTGGGCGAGCAACTGGCTCATCACAATACGCCAGTCACTAGTCTTGGTGAACTGTGGTATCGTGTTGAAGCTGCATGGGTAGCTGTACCTGTACACGCCATCCAAGTTCTGTTTGACTCAATGCCCAGGCGTATCAACGCCGTTATTACGGCCAGAGGTGGTTGTTCTGGGTACCGATTTCTCAGGATCTATGCACCCAAATTGCGTGAAAATGAAATCACATGTCAGGTCTAGTATAATATATTTGTCCAATGAATACCCTTTTATCATCTGCATTTCTTCTTGGTGTAGCAATTTTAATGGCCAATAGTGTACATATGGTCTTTTGGGCGTAGCGGATTCACCACTTGTTCCTTGGTTTTCCACGTACTTCGCATATGAATCTTTCGTGCGTGTATTTCTTATACGAGTCTGTCATGCTTTTTTACCTGTTCTGTAGTACTATCTCTAAAAGATAATGAACAAAAGTGTTACAAATATGAAATTATCTGCCGCTTATTTAATAATTGCTATTTAAAATGAAGTAATATTACAGGTATTGAACTGTAAAATTACTACTGCTTCACCAAAGGTTATTAATCACAATTAATACAAAAATGTAAAGTGGAAGTAGGTGCCAAAGAATAACTTGTGAAATTACACACAATTATCCGTAACACTTTATTCAAATTTGGTGCAAGACTTCACGATATTTAAAAAAAATCAATCATTTAACGAATAAGTCACAATTTAAGATATGGAAGGACTTTTAAATTATTAAATTATTATAAATAAATTTCACGCCAGTAGAAGGCAAGTACAGGCAAGCAATTTAACGTATACAACGCGACGCAGTATAATATTTCAAGCACAGCTAAATTACAGGTGAATTTCACTCTGTTAATAAATGAATACAATTTGAATATATGGCTTCGCTTTTGGGCGGACAAATTTCCCATTTGGTTACAACAGCCGTAGCTACGGCCGCCCACAACAACCTCACTCAGGCTCATTAAATGGCGCAGAATCTAACTGGTCTGCAACATATAAAGACAATCCTGTTTACAAAAGTTCTCAAAATAGAAAAACCAAAACGCATGAATCATGCACACTGGGGAGGGGGGACAACACTCACAGTTAATAACATTAACATTTCCAAAATATATTAAAAAAGCAAATTTTACAAATTTCTGCCAGTTAACTAACGGCAAACACACACGCTCGCAAGGTACGACTTGCGAACCTTTACAACAATTTATACCCGTAATGAAATGGCAAACCTTTGCATGGCAAGAAAACACACTAATAACCAACTGCCTGTATAAAACACATAAGCACGTTGAGTAAAAGCCTTAAAAGGTATTGAACTGGAAAAACACACAACAGTTTTTGTTGACTAGAAACAATACAAAAAAATCCAGTACGGCGTACTTTAACAACATTGCTTAATTATAGCCAAATATACATAAACACAAATTTACGTAAGTTACAGCTTCCAGATGAGCAGGAATTTGTTATGAAATTGACTAGTTCTTACCAAGAGGCAAAAGGAATTTTTCTTCTTTCCTAGAGTACCTTTTACACGTGAGTCTAGTAATACTAGTTATGGCAGGCGAGAGAATGGATCAGGTCTTAGTGCCTTACATTTTAAACAGTACAGCCATTGGTGCCTTAGACTTTCACAGTCACGGCAGAGGCTAACAGACGAATAAACCCGTAGGTAATCTGGGAGGGGAAAGAAGCAATCCGAACCACAGATTTACTCTGACTCCCTCTCCCCCCCCCCTTTCGTCCTCAAAAGGGGACAAACGGACCACCCTTTCTAATATTACCACCTTACCGCGGGTGGGCAGACAAGAATGAATGGCGGGAAACCCCCAAAATATACGGCTGGTATAATTAACAAGAATAAGTAAATTGAATTCAATTAAACTTCATAAAATCTGTTAACAATCAATATTCAACTTCTGGTGCGTTACGACTCCCAGCACTGAACCTCCAAATGCTCTGCCGAGCCGCCCGCTGCCAGCCGTTTCAACGGACGCAGAAAAGCGCACCGATTTTCAGAACCTCCTCGCCGGTCGACAGCATACGGACGAACTGCAGATTAGGTCCCTCGCGAACCCACGCTCGGGAAGATTCCTTTCGCGACGAGCAGTTAACGCCCCATACCACGGAGTCGCTGCTCGCGTCGCTTACGCTGATGCCGCGGTCTGCGTGCTGTCCCTCTAGCACCGGCAGAGAAGTCGCTTCTTGATGCCCCGACTGCCAACTCTCCACGAGAGCCCATACAGCCACTTCTTAATCCCAGGCGAACAGCCCGCTTTTCCCCTTTCCCGCTAGAGAGAGACACCGAAACCTTCAATTGCGACAACGGCGCCACCGACAGAAAACGGAGGGCGACTGCTTCACGCTACGCGCTGCGGCGAGGTTTACAAAGCTAACTTTACTACGGCTCAGGTATGTTGAGGAATAAGATTTCTGCTACCAGTCACGGTTTTCTGTTTATTTATATCGTGCATGACGCATTTCGGGAAATCATTTCCACTTTCAAGCAGTGTGCGACGTGCGGGAGGTGGTGTGGGATTTCCTTCCCCCCCTTTTTTCTGTATTAAGCACTCCCATCCTCTGATTTTAAATTACCCATCCCAAACAGGGATAATAATTTCCCACTCATTGTGTATGTAAAACTCAAATTTAAATTTAAATTTGTGGAGCGGTAGAAAGACAGTGTTAAAACACTACTACTATTTTAAAATAACATGTTTGCTGGTTAATTCTGGGGGACGCGTTATGTATTTTAATATTTCAAATTTAATCGTAACTTCCGTGCTTTAATCTCAGCTGCGACGTCAGTTACTTGCAAGCTTGCGACCATGCATGCCGAAATTTACAGGAAAAGAGATGACACAAGATCTTGCTCACTTCCTTACAGACCTGAACTTTGGTGTCAGGCTGGACGAAAGTCTCGGCACAACGATTTCCAGTTGAACTTGTTTAATAATATATTTACGTTTGTCCTTTGAGGGAGTTGCTTGCAAATACATTTTCGACATTTTTGAATTAGAAAGTCGGACAGGAAAAGATTTTTTAGTGCACTGTAAGCACTTTTTGTGAAGTATGACATTAAATAAGATGCACTAAAAAGTTGTAGGTTGAGTGTATTACTTGAAGAATGTCATATATATAAATTATTTCAAAGTTATTATCTTGCGTGAATGTGTCCTCTTTTATTAAAGAAATATTTTAAATTGTCCATAAAATGTAATAAAATGTGTATGAACTGTAAATTCCCATCAACGAGATCACAGAAATCAGCATGTGGCTGAAACGAACCGAGGAAACTATTATCTTATGTTAAAAAAAAAGAAAAAATCGAGGAGTGAAGCTCCTTTCAGCAAATTGAATTTTCCCTTTCCTTGTCTCTACTGAACAGAACAGACGTATTTTCCGTGTCTCGGTAGTGGATATAGAACTGATTTATAATTAAATATGCTAAATTGGGCTATATTCTTGTTAGCATTTATAACTAATAGTTCTCCCTGCAGTTATTCTGTTGGACATGAATTACAGTTTTTTTAATATTTGCTGCAGAGAAACTAGCTGGTACCGCGAACTCAACAGATATACACAATGTGCCGAATTCAATTCGTGTTCAGCCACTAGTTTCATTCGGCTGTAAGCAAAGCACGTCCCTGAGATTATTTGCGGATCATTTAACAGTGATTTGCGATCATTCTAAGCAAGCGTAAGCTACGTATGATCTGACAGTTGTATTCGGAACTGTAAATCTGCTGCTCTCTCTTCTGTCAGATACAGTCCCCACAGAAGTTTGTTGGGTTGTTTGGGGGAAGAGACCAAACTGCGAGGTCATCGGTCTCATCGGATTGGGAAAGGACGGGGAAGGAAGTCGGCCGTGCTCTTTCAAAGGAACCATCCCGGCATTTGCCTGGAGCGATTTAGAGAAATCACGGAAAACCCAAATCAGGACGGCCGGACGCGGGATTGAACCGTCGTCCTCCCGAATGCGAGTCCAGTGTGCTAACCACTGCGCCATCTCGCTCGGTTCCCACAGAAGTGATGCTGGTGTTAAATTACTACGGCTCGTAAGTGGTAAAAGGTTCAGTAGCCAGTTTTATTCTTTTTAGATGCCTATGAGATGCAGAATGTGCCACACCATCAACAGTGACCGTTGCACCATTGCTCAATGCCAAATAAATTAAATTCATCTGACAATTTGATTTTTTACAAATTTTACTATTTTTCTCAAATACCGGAGCTAAACACGTCATTTTGGCGCCTAACCTGGGGCGCGACGTAAAAATTTGTGTATCTAATAAATTTTGCATATTCATTTCATGTATCCAAACTACGGGAAGACGAGAATCTTCATGGCGGACGGACACGTAGCTGAAAGGAAAATTTATTATCAACATGACAACGAACTTTAAAGAAAAGTTAAGAGGCGCCAGCAGAGTTAGCCCACCTTAGCATGTTCGACAGCTTCTCGAAATTCGAGTAACTAATGTATGGTTCATATTATACATTTTTTTGAAATTAGTAACTTAAACAAAGCATTGTTCAGACTGAAGTCGTCCAACATGGGCGCTATAAAGCAACGCAACGGCAACTTGGAGTGCTAGCCATACTTCGTCTTTTAAATGAGTGACCATCTTGTCTTATTAGATTACGTAATATAATGCGTTTAAGTGTACCGTGAATTCAGTGATTAGTCTTTTTTTCTGTTTCGCAAATAATACTGAAATTCGGTGATTCATTTTTAATAATATGAAAAACTTTGGGAAACTCGAGAAAATGGAGATGGATCCCGGCACTCAGAAGCAAAATTCAGTCTATGGCGGCAATAGAGTCGAGTCCTCCAAGGAAAAGGCAGATTCCGACTGAAATGTCAGAAATTGGCGTCGTGAATGTATGCGACTTATTTAAGGAAGCAAGCGAACACAACTGCAAATTTACGCGGAAGTTAAGCCACTGACACGACCATTAATATCACTTGAATTAATTATGCGAATAATGGCGGATGTTACTCCCGTTGTGACTGAACAGTCCGATACAATGACTGAAAATTTTGCTCAAATTTTCAAGCAACACACAGATAAAATGGAAGAAAATTTTGCTCAAATTCATAGAAACACTCAGATGAAATGAAAGAAAATTTTATTCAATTTTACCATGAACAATCAGTAAGAATTAACAACAAATAAAGACATTAACACGCAGATAACTACAACATTATACAAGGCCAAAACAGAGATCTCCAATCTAATCGACGCGTACCGTAAAATACCAGGTATTGTCAGTCAGTTATTGGATGAAGTGAAAAGTTAAAAACAACACAAATAGAATCTAGCGTATCAAATCTTACCCATCACTTTAATAAACTGTCCTTTTAGCAAACTCAGATAATTCCTTAGAGTCTGACTACTCAAGCCGACGAGTGGATTTCTGAGAAAAACACAGACATTGTGGAAAAAGCGGAAAAAGAGATACGGGCAGTGGTGAATGCCGTGAGTATACGTGTCACTGACCTCATTTGTGCTAAGACTGCACTACACGCGAGATGCCTATTTGCTGCCACCGTCCCGAGAGGAATGCATATGTTCTAATAAATGTTCTCTAACGTGCAGTCTTCTTACAGGTGTTGCCCCCCGTGCAGAAAACAGCACGTAGGTCGCGAATCCGTTATCTTGAGGCTGTAAGAAACTTTTAGCCAGGAACTGATGTTATGTGAATCATTAAATTTCCAATTACTTTGTTTATATGGGATGTAACTCACTAATCATTGGCAGAACTCGAGAAACTGCACAATTACATTCCACTTTAGAGTCACAAATAATTTCCATTCTTCAAAAAAATAATGAACAGCGTGTTTCCGTAATTACTATCACACTGTTCTCAACTACATTCCATATAACCATACATTGCGAATAAAGTCTTAATAGACACCAACCGTGGCAGACAACGTGCCTGTCCTCCGAACGCCGAACCAGCTCTGACCTTACAGCCGAACCACTTCGCCCGCCATCCAAAAAGTTTGGTGCGATACGCAGACCACCGAAGTTCTTCGCCTGCCTCTCCGTTTAGCACTTGTTTATTATTCTGCTGGTCATTAATACTTGTGAAATAATGGAATGATAGCATGCTACTGAGAGATGCTTTAATTTGAAAAGCAAGTAAATACACTGTTTAGTTTGTCTAACATTGATAACAGACGATTATCACTTTGGCGCGCAACTTCCGAATGCAGCAGCCAATCGCGGAGAAGGACCACACTTTAGGCGGTTTTTCTCACGATACGCGTACCGAACAAACCATCTGCCATCGGTACCTCTCACCACATTACGCCATCTTGCTACTGCTGCCTTCTCAACTGCTCTAAGAAGAGCTTCTTTTACCTTATATGATGGAAGTAAAGCCAGAAATAGTACAACGTTTCCACAGTCATGACACAAACGTACAGAAATGTTCCATCGTACAACTAGCACATCTTGAACAGTTTAAGACCTAATAGTCTATATGCCGGATGTAGCGATGATTCTGCGAGCAGCAGGACCTACATCGACAGCCGTACTTCTAGAAGAGTGTCTTCTGAAGCACCGGCGATTCCAAGTATATACACCTGAGGAGAAATTCACCAGTAATTTTAATTAGCAGTTTTAAAGGAATATTGCCTAAAACATGGAATGAAAGGCAAAAGATTGAATTCTTAACCTAATACAAGCAAGGGCAATCCGCGTTGTTAGCTGCAGCTACATCAGAATTCTATTCAATATTTGAACAATTCTAACAGGCATTCTTAAACAAATATTGGTCGCGTCATATTCAGCAGCGTTTGAGGGGTGTTTAACACTAAGGCTTATAATTCAAAGGAAGGCAGTTTCAGGAAATACTTCGAAAAATGGTTTGAAAAAACTCGCTCTCGGGACAATCCCATAGTGCTTAAAGATGCAATTGAAACACTAAAAACCAAATTGCCGATTATTACTCGAGAAAAGCTCATACACGCACCAGAAGTCGCTGTGGAAAATTTTCTGTGACTTGTATACTGTCATGATTTAATTCAAGAAGATACAAAACATGTGAATAGTAACAGGCGATAGTGGCGGGGGACGCGCAGCATTCCGCACTTCAACGCAACAGTAGACGGAATCACGCTGGTAGCACCGACGCTGCGAAGCCTCCTGCAGACAACAGAAATTATAACGCGCAAAATCGTCACCAAAACGGTTCTGGTTATGCACGTAGGAACGAAAATAATCATAACCAGTATCACCCTGGATATCAGAATAATAGACATATCTATAATCAGGTATACTGGGGTCAACACCACATTAACAGGTATCAGTGGCGGCCAGATTTTCGGGGTCCACCACCAGCAAACTATTCTGTCTCCTCCAAGCTGGCAGCAACAGCCGCAACAACAACAAAAACAAAACAGTGAACCAATGTTTTTTTAAAAAATTCTTTATTTCCATAATAATAATTATACATAAGTAACCCACCACCCACGAACAGGCGGTACGGCATTGGAGTGCTGGATGCGATCGGTGATTACCAACTAGTCACGAAAGTCTCTCAAGAAAATTGTTAGTACTTTTCGTGATACCTCGTTGGCTAGTGTGTTCAGTCTCTGAAAGGTCTCTTCTTGTCTGAGTAGGTCGTAGGTATTGTTACTCGGTAGTTGTTGTCGTAGTGCGGCTGCTACATCATCGAAAAGGGGGCACTCATAAACCACATGGTCAAGAGTACCCTCTGATGCGCCACAGTCACATGCGGGCGTCGCCCTTTTCCCAAACCGACATAGATATGTCGGATAGGGACCATGACTAGTGAGGAAGTGGAGCAATCTCCGAGTTGGCTCAAAATATTTCATTCCCATTCTTTCCCTTACATTTGGTAGGAACTGAAAAGTTCTTCTACCAGTTTCATCTATTTCCCATAACTCCTGGCATAAATCTTCACCCCTCCTCCTTATCTCCCCCTTATCCCTAACAGGTGCTCCCATGATTTCTTCTACTTTTGTAATGTTGTCTTTCTTGGCCCAGTACCATGCGGCCTGCTCTCTTTTTTTATATCCAGAGGACAGAGCCCCATTATGACTAACAGGGCTCCTCCTGGGGATGTTCAATAAGCCCCTAAAGATCTTAGTAGCATGTTCCTTTATACTCTTCTCACCGTCATGGCGGGCACCACCCTCGTGAGCCTGTGAGTCCAGACTCCCGAGCCGTAACCCACTGTTAACGTCAATATACTGTTATGATATAATTTTATTAGATGAGGCGGAAGGTGAAATCTTTTATGTCCAATGGAAATGAGGTTATTTAATAGTTGTAATGCTTTCTGGGATACGGTTTCAATGTGCTTTGCGAAGTTCCACCATTCGTCGATGATGATTCCCAAGTAACGTGTCTCCCGTCTCCGAAGAACTGGCGTGCCCTCGATTCTCACGGTTGGGTTTCTACCCAGCTGTCCTTTAAGTAAGAGGTAAGAAGATTTAGTAGGTGAAATAGTCATCTTAGTGTTATGGCACCGTAATTGTAATTTGTCTATTGCCCTCTCTATCTTAGGTTCTATGTCCTCGCGACTTCGGCCGCCGACCAACAGGAGGAGGTCATCAGCGTAGGCTATCACCTCTAGCTCCTCTTCACTCTCTTGCAAGCTGTCCAGAAGAGGCTCCATGTGGATGTACCAGAAAAGGGGACCCAACACGGACCCCTGGGGGCATCCCTTGGTGATAGTTTTTCCGTCTTTCCCGCTAGCAGTCCAGTGAAACTGTCAGAAAAAAAGCCTATACCTTGCAAAAGGTGGGGTAGAAGATTTTATTTTTATAACTCGTTCATATTGTTGGAAAGGTTAGAAAACCAAGTTTTGCCAACAAAATTTCTCTTGGGAAAACCTTCTGCAGTCAAAAAACTTCGAAAATTTCGGACTTTTTTCAGTTTTTTCAAAATATCTCAGTTTCATTTGCTCCTATCGCTTTAACGTCTATTTTCTTTTTTAAAGAGCACAAAATTCTCTACAAATTTGATTCTTACCATTTTTTCTACTCCCAGTATCTAAGGCGCTACAGCGCGTCAAAAAATACCAATTTTTCAAATTTCGAGCAAAGTGGCAAACTACCTAATTTTTGAACACTGTTATTTCGGTTTCTATTTGTGTAGTATAAAAATATTACTCATCATGTTATTCATTGGAATTTACCATCTCACTCTGCTGCAGGGCCAGGACAAACTGCATCATATTCAGTAACTAGGAACACATTCACGTCGGATTGCGTGAAGTTTATTTATGTTGCAATATGTAATACGATTGCATGCAGGTGCCGAACGTTTTCTATAGTTGATTGACGTTAATGATCAGTTATAAGAAAAAGTATGTAGGAATTGTTCTTTAGCGGACAAAAGCGTATTTATTCTTTGGCGGGCGGAAGGCGATTATCTCTGGTGATTGTTCACAGTGCGCTGACAGCTATTAGCATACAACAATAAGGGTCCTGCAGTTTGGAGTCGCTTCAATTCAGTATATCTTGTGGTGCTGAAAATGAGTATGTCTGACATGAGTTTGTGTTACATTTGCGAAAAACTGTGGTGAGTGGTGGACGCAATGTGAAAAAGAAGTCCACCGGTGTGGCCGTGCGGTTCTAGGCGCTTCAGTCAGGAACGGCGTGACCGCTACGGTCGCAGGTTCTAATCCTGCCTCGTGCATGGATGTGTGTGATGTCCTTAGGTTAGTTAGGTTTAAGTAGTTCTAAATTATAGGGGACTGATGACCATAGATGTTAAGTCCCATAGTGCTCAGAGCCATTTGTGAAAAAGAAAGGACTGATCACACTTATCGATTGTAGTGCTAAACACAGGGAGTCTGCCCACACCCGTTTTTTGAAAACGCTCAGTGAAGTGATGTTGCATGAAGCATGCTACAAGAAGTACATTAATGAGAGAATGATAGCAGCTAGCCTTCGACATCCTCAGGAACCAACAGGCGTGCTACGTCGGTCGCAGGAAAAGGTCAGTTCAATTTCAAAGAGATACGCTTCTTATTTGCAAAAGGGAATTCTGATGACTTTTTAACCAAGCATATGCCAAACGAAATTTTGTTCACAAAGTAATGAAATTGGAAGTGCAATCGACAGTATTAGAACAGGCTAAATGACGTGGTGATGAATTTGGTCAACAAGTGATAGAGCGGATTCAGAATGTAAATGATTTGGTTGCTGCAGATGGGTGATACCACAGATTTTGCTACAGAAAGTTCTTTCACCCTGTTTCAGCTACTGGACAGAATCGAGGTTACCGACCTGCAACACAAGTAGATGAAGGCATGGAGGCTATATTTGCCTACCTGGAAACCAATACGGAAGAATGTCAGTTTTCTATGGACGATCTGTTAGAGCAAATACCCACATCACCTCGCCCTGATATTCGAACTGTCAAGGCTCGTCTTTTCCAGAAATACGGTGACGATGTGGTGATAGCTGAAACAAGAAGATGCTGACGTTATGATTGTAACATCTGCCATTTCAAGAACCAAAGATTTTGGAAGTGTTGTCATTGTAGGAGAGGATGTCGACCTGCTTTTGCTCATGACCGGTTTGGGGCAAGGCACTGAAAACTTATTTTTCTTAAAGCCAGGAAGAGGAAATGCAGGAGACAAGTGGTTTTCCAATGCATCTTACAAGTTTGACAGTGAATATATTCTGTTCACTCACGAATTTAGCGGATGTGATGCAACATCCGCTTTTTTTGGTCTTGGAAAAATTAAGTGCTGCAATATTGTTGCGAAAAATGAACACTTAACCTCAGCGCTTTGCACGTTCAATAAACCACATGCTACCCCTGAAGAAATAATAACAGCGGGAGAACAGGTTACTATCGCATTGTATAGTGGAGGTGTCAGCAGTTCCCACACACTAGACCATTTGCGGTACCAGCTATTCGCCAAGTGTGGCACAAAAAACCAACCAGAATCTTGCACGGTTGCCACCTACACAAGATGCTGCACAACATCATTCGTTGCGGACTTACCAACAAGTCCAAAGTTGGATGGGAAACTGGAAACCTCCTGAGAAATGGGGCTGGAATCACAGTGACCACGGTCCAATACTCGTTATAATGAGCCAAGATCCAGCACCTGAAGCACTTCTTCACATTGTTTCATGCTCATGCAAGCTGAACTGTGGCGGACCGTGCTCCTGCAGAAAAGGGGGTTTGAAATGTTCTTCAATTTGCAAGAAATGTATTGGGGTCAACCGTGAAAACGTGCCAAAATTTTTTATATCAAGACAGTGAAGAAGATGTTATGGAGGATGTTGAGGAAACCGCTGACGAAAGCAACGAACTTGCTGAGGCTGACTCGCTGTTTAAAGAAGAGGTCAATCTGGGATCAACTATATGTACAGACCCTGAAACCGTAACTCAAGGTATTTCTGGTGACACTGAGTAACCTGGCCCATCAAAACGTTGGAAGTGATGCTCATACCTGTCTCAAGTGCGCTAAAGTGCGATATTCCAAGTATTACACACCCAGAACTGTCAACATTTTTTAGTAACTGACAATGCATTTTAATTGTAATAAAGCTACTTATTTTTAATGTCAGCTGTGTGGCCTTTATACACACGAATAATTACCTACCTAATTAGGTTGCCTATAGCACTAATAATAGTTCAGTTTCCTGAGACAATTTATTTTGTGTGTGTGTGTGTGTGTGTCTTAATGATGTATTTTTATATTTGCAGTTTTACAAATACCAGGGCTGAGGTGGCCCATAGTGAACGTCAGGTAGTGATGTAAGACTCACAATAGTTGGGTGCCCAGCAATCCTCATGTTGCATACAGAGAAATTGAATACCTGAAAGTGAAGTGATAAATTCCAACATATAGCATGATGTATAATGTATTTATACTACACAAACAGAAACTGAAAAAATAGTGTTTAAAAATAAGATATCTTGCCACTATGCTCAAAATGTGCAAAATTGGTATTTTTTGACGCGCGGTAGCGCCTTAGATACTGGGAGTAGAAAAAAATTGTAAGAATCAAACTTGTAGAGAATTTTGTGATCTTTAAAAAAGAAAATAGACGTAAAAGCGATAGGAGCAAATGAAACTGAGATATTTTGGAAAAACTGAAAAAAGTCCGAAATTTTCGAAGTTTTTTGACTGCAGGAAGTTTTCCCAAGAGAAATTTTGTTGGCAAAACTTGGTTTTGTAACCTTTCCAACAATATGAACGAGTTAAAAAAATAAAATCTTCTACCCCACCTTTTGCAAGGTGTATCTGCAATTTGACTGGACTATAGGGGATGATAGCCATACCTCCCGATCCTCACAATAGCTCCTCAGACAGCCATATAGCAGCCCTGGACACTCTTTCTCCCGGAGGCAGGAGAAAAGTGAAGGCCACCATAGGCTGTCGAAGGCGCCACTGATGTCCACCATGATGCCAACAACATACTTACACGGGGCTGAGCCGCAGACCTCGGCCGCCAAGGCGATTGCATCAGATGCCGATCGCCAGGGCCTGAAACCGAATTGCCTGTTGCTCATCCCATGCAGCATGCGGTGAGCGGTCAGTCTGTCAGATAGTAGTTTCTCCAGAAGTTTGCCAAAGCCATCCAACAGACAGATGGGTCTGTAGGATTTGGCCTCGGCAGGGTCCTTCTCAGGGCTTTTCTTAATAATCACTACGTTAGCAACTTCCCAGATCTTCGGAAATCTGCCCTTCCTAATGCATTCATTGAAAAGGTGTGTAAGTGGCGCAACTAGCTGTGGGGCTAAGAACTGCACCACCTCCGCCACAATGCCGTCTGGCTCGGGGGCTTTCCCTCTCTTTAGTGACTTGATGAGAGCGGCAACCTCCTCCTCATAGAAGGGGAGGACCGCTCTATCATTTTCGTACCTAACAAGGTCTTCATTTCGTAGTTGTTGCTGTCCTTCAGTACCATCATTCCTATCATCATCAGGCAGCAGGGACCAGAGGAGGACCTCAGCAGTTACCTGCCAGGATTCCGTCATCCCGCTCCTCTGCCTGATCGTTGATAACATCATTGGGGAACGTATCTTCTTCCTTACTAATTTATAGGGCACTCCCAAAGGGTCAAGGGCCAGCTGATTCGTTACGAACATTTCCCAGTTTTTCGTCCTAGTCTTTTGTAGCTCTTTTTGAAAGTTTTCATTTGCCTCCCGGTATAGCAACAGCCATCTTTGCTTCTCCCACCAGGCGAACTGCGCTGGTAGTGCTTCCTCAATCTTCTGCCAGATTGACGCCATTCCTGTAGCTCGGCTGACCATGGTGACGGTGACACCGCCATGGCCCTCCTCCTGGTTGGTAAGGCCGATTTGATCGCCCTTGTTACTGCACGCACCAGCTCCTCGGCCCTGTCTTCTACGTTAAAGTCTTGTCGTGCGTCACCATCTGGTAATGGAGGAATGTCGCACTCTCTGGCTAGGCGCTCCCAATCGGTTTTTCTGAAATTCATTTGCACCTCCCACCCCATGGCCCAGTGGCACTCTCTGTATCCTAGGATGAAAGTGATTAGATTGTGACCACTAGTGGTGGCGTTGTCTATCACTTTCCAATCTTGGAGCGTGTTAGCCGCATTCGGCATGACCAGCGTCACGTCAGTGTTTGTTCCCTGTCCCCCTCCCGCCACATAGGTGGGAGGATTGCCCGGCCTATTTGCCACCACTGGTTGGAGAGCCATAATCATCTCTTCCGCTTTACCGCCATTTTCGTCCCTTGTGCCACTGTACCACAGGGGGGGATTTTGCATTTATGTCGGCAGTTATGATGATTTTGCGTCCCCGCAACGCCGTGGCCACTCTCATAAGATGATCTAAGTGCTGCTCAATACTGTCTCCATATTGGAAGTACATGTTGATGAGGATTACGATTCCAGCGGGGGATTGTATCTCCACGACGTTGCAGTGACTGTTGGAGTGTTGTGATAAGGGTGTTACACGCAGTGCGGTGTTGGTTACTAGAATAGCCGCTTTTGGGGTATCTCCACTGCTGACGGTTTGCCATGTTGCGGCAGTGAACGCAACTTTTCCAGCCAGAGAGTACGGCTCCTGCAAACAGAGTATATCCAGTCTCCTTTCCGCCACTTCCTTACGGAGCTCCTGCATCACCAGTCGACTGTTATGAGTATTGAGTTGTCCTATTGTTATTTTGGTCGTCATGGAAAATAGGTGTGTATATGGTCATTCGGCCAGGTTTTATTCCACTCATATGTAAGTCGTCCATTTGCCATAACTGATTGTCGGTAGATTTCATTTAGATCAAATTTCTCTCCTCGTCTTTCGAAAACTTTTTTAAGTAGGTCTCGCAGTGCTCCGAAGTCAGTGGGGAGGTTCACCGACTATAGCTGTATTCTGTCTACAGCCTCCATCACCGAGAAGATTACCCTTCGTCCGTTCTCATGTCCTACGCGGACCACATGTCGTACGGCAGTGGTCAGGGTAGTCGGCTGCTCCAGCCTAGCTAGTTGCATGGTGTACTCGAGATTCGGGTACACCCTTACCGGATCGACAGGTGGCAACCTAACTACTGGGATGTCTTGTATGACGGAATTTGCAGTGGAGCTTGTTATTATATTTTCTTGCAATGGTTGATGTACAGCTTTATCTGCCGCTACCACAGGATGCTCTTGCCGTTTTGGGTCTTTAGTCTGTATCGTATCCCGGCTTTGAGAGGAGGGTGCTCTGACCACCAGGGGGAACTCAGTTTGAATACCAATTTCCTTTGTGGGGAACGCCGTTTGTATGGATTGTCGACTGTTGTTTTGTCAGTGCTCGAAAGCGACTTCAGGAATTCCCTAAATTTGCTTGCTCTCATAGCATCCCTCCTCCTTTTTGCTCGGGGATTTACGCTTAGGCATCCTGCTCGGTATGCCGCTTTCAGCCATAATCAGTTCTTGAAATTAACCTTTGCTCGAGCATTCTGTAGGTAGGGCAGTTCCGTGCTGTGGCTCCACAAGACTTTTCGCCACGACTTTTACAAGGAATGCAGACTCCTGTGGCCTTGCAGACTCTCCGAGTGTGACCACTCTCACCACACTTGGAGCAGGCCGACCCCCTGGTGCAGTGCCTCAGAATGTGGCCCAAGTCGCCGCAGTTGTGGCAACGAGGTAATCTCTCGTATTAATTGCGTGGAAGCCCACGTATAGTCTGCCCATCGCTGTAATTTGTTTCCTCATTGATGCGGAGACCTCGGCAACGTGATGTACAACATCACGGTCCCGAGGACCCGTCTTGAATCTTAGCTTGAAGCAATTTTTAAAGTCATCTTCGTTCATATCCTCGAAATTTTGTTTTCTTATTGCTTCATTTAGTTCTTCATTCGTCATCACTGTAGGAACATTATGCAGTATAACTAACGGGTTTCTTTTCTTGGGTGGCTCACATTTTACTACTGCATTTAGTTTTGGATTTTTTAGCAATTTATCCTTATCCTCCTCAGAAGCTACTTCATCAATCACCGAGTTTCGACTTGGTTTAACTCGTTTGATTTTTATTTTATCCTTGACAGGGTCAATTGTGGTCGTTAAGAGTTCTTGAATTCTTTTAACACTTGCGTCCTGTCCAGGCAAGGTCCTGATAAAGACCGCCGTGTCTTGTCTTTTGGTCACCCTGTCAATAGTGTCTTTCGTATTGCTTGGCTTAGTGGGCGCTTGCACAGCCACAGCCGCCCAGGTCTTGGTTGGTTGTTGTTTCCGCAGTCTGTTGTTCTCTTTTTCCAACTCCTCCACGCGGCCTTCCAGTTTTGCGTGGGCAATAGCCCATGCAGCCAATTCGTTTTTAATTTGAGATATTGCTGCTTGACTTATTTTACCGTTCTTGATACTTTGCTCCAAGAGCAGAGTAACTTAAGCGTGTCTTTTAATTACCGTATTATCCTCCTCTGCCTGTCCCACCTCGTCCTGTGGAGAGGGATCAGGCGCAAGAGATGCCCTCGAAAGCGCACTCGTATCATTGGACGCCATAGTTGTAGCGAGTGATAAAAAGAGATGGGAGCCCGTCTCTTGCCCCGGACAGGCTCCTCTGACCTGCAGCTCGCCCACCGGCCTCGCCCCAAGGCCAAGGCCACTCTCGAACTGCTGGGTTCAGCGCACCGTCGCCAGCGCACTGGTCCCCATCGGTGGTTCCGTCGTCGACGATTTCACCCGACGCTCCTCGGCAACTGCATCCCCCACTCCGGAGAGGCGGATGCACCTCTGGCCCTTCGCCGCTTACTAGCCCGAGCTTCCACCTATCGGCCAAGGACCCACTCCTACTCAGGTGGTGGGCCGGTCACCCAGTCATTCAGCGGTCTGGGCCCATCCAACCCGACCCAGGCGATGTCACCACCTCCTGGGTTTGGCAGAACACGCCCCGGTTACCCAGGGGCGCGGCGAAGCACCCTTGCCGATTCGCGCCGCGATCCCACGCCGACAAACGAGGTCGTCGGCATGCAGAGCACCTGCTGGTCTGTGCCCTGCGAACAGAGAGGGACTGATGTTCGGTCCCTCGACACAGCTCCCCCTGTGCCACGCACCCTTCGCTTTCGTATCGGGTTGGGTCGCAGCTCTCCCTTTTGTCGCAAGGCAGAATGCCGAGCTTAACGTCTGGCGGAAAAAGCCACTTGGGAAGGAGAGGTTATGAGAGACGCATCACTTCCCCTCGTGAGGACTGCCGCTGCACCCCCGACTAGAAGCGATACGCCCCAGTGCGAGCCTCCGCGCCTTACGGCGCGCCGCCAACGGGCAGGGCCGCACCGAACACGCCGTCAAGCGACCGACCTCAACGCCAGACGAACCAATGGGCTTGACTGAGGTAGCGGATGAGTGACGTCAACCCACGAATCAGGCATTAAACTAGAGGTAGTTCTAACCTGCTCACGGATATCCACCGTGGAATGGTATGGTGGCAACATGAATAACGCTGTGGCGGACATGATTCGTTCAACGAAGGAATGGACATGAAAGACGAATTATGTAACGATCCTATGTTAGCTGTAGAATGTTATGAAGAACAAATTCAGGCAGCAGTAAACGCTGTAGTTGGGGTGTACAACATCACCACAGGGCGAAATTAAATGTTCTTGCCTCACATTTTTTCCAATAAGATATGTGAAAGAAAAAAGGTTCCGTCTTTGCCAGGGAATAACTGTGTTGTCTCAGGTCCCACTGGTGCACGAACACAAAGGGTTGAAAAGCAGGATTGATGTGTTATTTGGAAGCAGAGCGACAGAATAAACGTTTTTCATAATTAAGGATTTTTCTGTGTCCTTCGTAGGTATGCAATTTCTACGAAGAGGGAATGCAAAAGTCGACCTCCAGAGCCATTTAAATGTTGGCGAGAAGAAATTACTTTGCCGGCCGCTGTGGCACTCCTACTACGGTCGCAGGTTCGAATTCTGCCTCGGGCATGGATGTGTGTGATGTACTTACGTTAGTTAAGATTAAGTAGTTCTAAGTCTAGGGGACTGATGACTTCAGATGTTAAGTCCCATAGTCCTTAGAGCCATTTGAACCATTTGAAATTACTTTTGATTTTATATAGACAAGGCACATCAAGGCAAATCAAGGTAAATTTTGCCAGGACCTGAAATTAAAGGTAACAGCCAGAAAAAGAAACTGACCTTGCTGCATTGGTAATGGCAAACTCGTGTCAACTGATGTAAGCTAAGATTTACCTGATACAAGTAAAATTCGAGCTAAGACACAAGAATCTCAGTACCTTAGCGGATAGCAGAAAACCGAGATTTCAGA
Organism: Schistocerca piceifrons; assembly: GCF_021461385.2. Lineage (NCBI taxonomy): Eukaryota > Metazoa > Arthropoda > Insecta > Orthoptera > Acrididae > Schistocerca > Schistocerca piceifrons. The sequence goes on along the minus strand of NC_060144.1, from coordinate 215,042,755 downwards.
AACATTATTAGTAAATTTATTTTCCTGTAGACTGGGAACGATGTTCTTCAGGACACTTTTACTCAACAAACCTATACCATTCCGAGGGCGCGGATAGAGACAATCAAACAGGAAATACGTAAAATGCTAGCTAGCCTTGGAACATAATAGAAATTTCGGAATCACTGTACAACAGTCCATTGTTATCAGTCGCTAAAGCAAGAGGAGGTGTGCGTCTGGTTCTAGACGCTCCCAACATGAAATATATCATAATATCTGTTACTGACAGACCAGAAGTGCTAGAAGAACAACGTCCTAGATTTTATGGATTAAAATATTTATTTATATTAACGATCCATTTGAGATCGTCGTTATGGAACGTTGCGTTATCGGAAGAAACACGAGAGAATACGGCGTTCATTTTTTTCTGACGTTCGTAGCAGTTCAGAATGCTAACATAATGGACTAGACGTTAGTTCTTGTGTATTTATTGCAGTCATTGACATCGTTTTAGACCCTGATTTGTTACACAAAGTCACAGTATACTCTTACGAGTTTTTGATTGCTACGAATACGAGCGAAGAGCACATTTTAGGGGTTTTATGGCCTCACGTCATTTTTCAGGAAATTTGTTTCTAAGCACCTGCTGAACAATCAGGAACTACTATATCTGTTAAAGAAAAATGCTACCTGGGTACGGTCAGGAAAATGCCAGGAAGTTTTTGATAGCAAAAAGAGAGTTAGGACCTTCCAATATACTTCACCATCCAAACATGAGTAAGGATCTTCGTATTGTGTCAGACGCGTCCTGCTCAGGATTTCACTCATGTCTCTTTCAAAAACAGAGAATGAAGGGAAGACTGAAATACACGTTATTAGCTTTGCGACCAGTGTGTTGTCTGAGTGTGAAAGAGCTGGCTCGGCAACAGAATTAGGCACTTGCTGCTAGTGGTTATTTCGTAAATTCAATTACTGCATCTATGGTCATCACATAAAAGTTTTCTGTGATCACGACACAAATTGCACTTTAGTGTTATCTCTCAAACCTGCACAGACACGTACACCAATTGCTGAGGACTTGCAACACTGCCAAAGAGCTAAGTCAATGAACACATCCACTAATATTCCACTACACACCAATGTGACAACTAAGCAAGGGGAAATACTCTCAAGGTCTGTTCACGAGAGACGTACATTTGTACACTGTAAAATTAACAAATGCAGCTACTATTGTGAAAAGTTTAGAAGAAGACTTTTTCCCACGATTCGGAACGTCAAAAACTATTCTATCTGACAAAGCTACAAATTTTACTGGAAAAACTTCGCGAACTTCCTTAAAGGAATATGAATCAAACAGATTTTAACATTCTTGTTTCATTTGGAAACAAACCTTAGTGAAATGATTTATCGGGAATTTAAACGGTTTATACACTCTTATACACCTAATCGACAAACCCAATGGGCAGAACGGTCACTCTCAACAAAAAAATGGTTCAAATGGCTCTGAGCACTATGGGACTTAACAGCTGTGGTCATCGGTCCCCTAGAACTTAGAACTACTTAAACCTAACTAACCTAAGGACATCACACACATCCATGCCCGAGGCAGGATTCGAACCTGCGACCGTAGCAGTCGCACGGTTCCGGACTGCGCGCCTAGATCACTCTCAACAGATCGTGAGTGGTTGTCAGACCTTTTCACAGGTAACATTCCAGGCGAGCTTATGTTGGGCAAAGAACCAAGAAATTAATGAACAAATACGCTTCCTCAAATACAAAAGAGCACTCTATCTTATCAAGAAAAGATACTTCAAGCAATCATTTCCTTAAATACATGTTCGCAAAGAAGATAGAATGCTTATGACAAATGGCTAGGCCCCTCGAAAAATATTCTGTATGAAATTTGAGTCTACTTAAAAGTCATCTCAAACCATTCATGCATAAACGTAAGAAAAGGAAATGGCAATTATCGTACAACAGTCCATTGAAAAGTGCTTAGAGCCATTTGAACCATCTGAATCACCACTAACTTCTTATTAAGATCACTCTTTAATTACGCGTGTTTTTGTACTTTACAGTAAAGGCAACAGGAGAATGCAGCATCTCACACACGAAAACATCACGAAGAAATGATAAGTGCCATAACTCACAGAAAACGCGATTGAAAATGAGAATAATTTTTAGAAACATGTCGTGCAAAATATAAAGAAAGAAAACCCTCAGGCTTCCACCAACTATTTCTGATGCGTCAAATCATATTTTACAGATAACTAGGAACTGGTAATTCGATGCGTTCGCTACGGTTAGCACACTCGACTCGCATTTTCGAGGACGACGGTTCAAACCCGGGCTCGGCCATCCAGGTTTAGGTTTTCCGTGGTTTCCTTAAATCACTCAAGGCAAATGCCAGGATGATACCTTTGAAACGGCAAGGCCGATTTTCTTCCCCATTCTTTACACAATCCGAGCTTGTGCTTCGTTTCTAATGACATCGATGTAAAGAGGACGTTAAACCAAATCTGCCTCCTTCCTTCCTTCGTTCTCTGCATTTGAGGGTTTTCTCGGCCAATCTACAATTGCTCTATTATCAGAGACACACGCACGTTCATATGGAAGATGCTAAACGAGGAATATGTCAAACCACTGACCGCAGAAGAGTGGAACAATGTCAGCGCCATTATAAGAAGGCAGCACACTTCCCTCACCGTGCGTGATGTATAAATGGGAAACACATAAGAACCATTAAACCTTGGAGATTGGACAGCAAATATTATAATTACAAAAAGTACTTTTGTGTTGTATTAATGACCTTAGGAAGCAGAAATTATTGGTTCAGATTCATATACGTAGGGACATTTAGTCCTCAAGGAGACTTTAATATATTCAAAACAGTTGAATTGGGAAAAAAAACAGTTCCACATTGAAGCTGCCAGAAACAGCATCAAGTCCGTATGTCCCCTGTGGACTGAGAACCCTTACGTGATGAGGCTTTTGTATTGAGTGGCATCTTAATGAGGCCTTATTAAAGGATATCACGAGGACGACACTATGTAAAATGTGCATTTGGCACTTTATCTAACAAATGAAGAATTTTTCATCGTCCAAGTAGTGTTAATGTGGATGTGGCGGGTACCGTTATTCGAGAACGTTGAGCAAAAAAAAAATGGCTCTGAGCACTATGGGACTCAACTGCTGAGGTCATTAGTCCCCTATAACTTAGAACAACTTAAACCTAACTAACCTAAGGACATCACACACATCCATGCCCGAGGCAGGATTCGAACCTGCGACCGTAGCGGTCGCGCGGTTCCAGACTGTAGCGCCAGAACCGCTCGGCCACCAGCGGCCGGCGAGAACGTTGAGCACTTGACAGTTTTGTGAGGCAACATGATGGCTACAATTTTGATGACACACTGAGAATGGAAAGTATTCCTGCACATGGGACATATGGAACTAATAGCGGTAAAAATATCACAGACCATTATGCTGATTACTTCTGTTACCCTCAAGGATATGAACCATGGCAAGACCGTTACGCTAACACCTCCATATGAAGAGTAGATTTTTAAAATAAAATTTTGCTTCTTCACATGTTATTCGGTAAATATATTTCACTGTGTACTGTTTATAGCTACTAATAAAATACACTCCTGGAAATTGAAATAAGAACACCGTGAATTCATTGTCCCAGGAAGGGGAAACTTTATTGACACATTCCTGGGGTCAGATACATCACATGATCACACTGACAGAACCACAGGCACATAGACACAGGCAACAGAGCATGCACAATGTCGGCACTAGTACAGTGTATATCCACCTTTCGCAGCAATGCAGGCTGCTATTCTCCCATGGAGACGATCGTAGAGATGCTGGATGTAGTCCTGTGGAACGGCTTGCCATGCCATTTCCACCTGGCGCCTCAGTTGGACCAGCGTTCGTGCTGGACGTGGAGACCGCGTGAGACGACGCTTCATCCAGTCCCAAACATGCTCAATGGGGGACAGATCCGGAGATCTTGCTGGCCAGGGTAGTTGACTTACACCTTCTAGAGCACGTTGGGTGGCACGGGATACATGCGGACGTGCATTGTCCTGTTGGAACAGCAAGTTCCCTTGCCGGTCTAGGAATGGTAGAACGATGGGTTCGATGACGGTTTGGATGTACCGTGCACTATTCAGTGTCCCCTCGACGATCACCAGTGGTGTACGGCCAGTGTAGGAGATCGCTCCCCACACCATGATGCCGGGTGTTGGCCCTGTGTGCCTCGGTCGTATGCAGTCCTGATTGTGGCGCTCACCTGCACGGCGCCAAACACGCATACGACCATCATTGGCACCAAGGCAGAAGCGACTCTCATCGCTGAAGACGACACGTCTCCATTCGTCCTTCCATTCACGCCTGTCGCGACACCACTGGAGGCGGGCTGCACGATGTTGGGGCGTGAGCGGAAGACGGCCTAACGGTGTGCGGGACCGTAGCCCAGCTTCATGGAGACGGTTGCGAATGGTCCTCGCCGATACCCCAGGAGCAACAGTGTCCCTAATTTGCTGGGAAGTGGCGGTGCGGTCCCCTACGGCACTGCGTAGGATCCTACGGTCTTGGCGTGCATCCGTGCGTCGCTGCGGTCCGGTCCCAGGTCGACGGGCACGTGCACCTTCCGCCGACCACTGGCGACAACATCGATGTACTGTGGAGACCTCACGCCCCACGTGTTGAGCAATTCGGCGGTACGTCCACCCGGCCTCCCGCATGCCCACTATACGCCCTCGCTCAAAGTCCGTCAACTGCACATACGGTTCACGTCCACGCTGTCGCGGCGTGCTACCAGTGTTAAAGACTGCGATGGAGCTCCGTATGCCACGGCAAACTGGCTGACACTGACGGCGGCGGTGCACAAATGCTGCGCAGCTAGCGCCATTCGACGGCCAACACTGCGGTTCCTGGTGTGTCCGCTGTGCCGTGCGTGTGATCATTGCTTGTACAGCCCTCTCGCAGTGTCCGGAGCAAGTATGGTGGGTCTGACACACCGGTGTCAATGTGTTCTTTTTTCCATTTCCAGGAGTGTATTTACTGTCACTACTCAACTAGTACTCAATCGGTAGAGCACTTTCCCGCTAAAGGCAAAAGTCTCGAGATCGAATGTCGGTCCGGCACACTGTTTCAATCTACCAGGAAGTTTGATATCGTCGCACACTCCGCTTTAGAGTGAAATTTCACTCCGGAAGCATCCCTCAGCTGTGGCTCAGCCATGTCTCCTCAATATGCTTTCCACCAGTAGTGCTACTGCTGCAAAGTTGTGTTGTGAAGTTTGGAAGGTAGGAAACGAGGTACTGGCGGAAGAAAATATGTGAGGACAGGTCGTATGTCATGCTTGGATAGCTTAATCGGTAGAGCTCTTGTCCGTGAAAGGCAGAAGTCTCGAGTTCTTAGCTCGGCACACAGTTTTAATCTACCAGCGTGTTTCACATCAACGCACACTCCGCGGCAGAGTTCAAAATGGTTCAAATGGCTCTGAGCACTATGGGACTTAACTTCTGAGGTCATCAGTCCCCTAGAACTTAGAACTACTTAAACCTAACTAACCTAATGACATCACACACATCCATGCCCGAGGCAGGATTCGAACCTGCGACCGTAGCGGTCACGCGGTTCCAAACTGAAGCGCTTAGAACCGCACGGCCACAACGGCCGGCTCCGCGGCAGAGTGAAAATTTCATTCTGGAAGTAGGTTCATATTTTGCTTCTAGCTTTTCTTCTATGGGGGGGGGGGGGGGTGTGCACTCAGCCTCTTGATGCCAATTGAGGAGCTAATCGATCGAATAGAAGCGGCTCCGGTCAAAGAAAACCATCATAACGAGCGGGAGAGCTGTGTGCCGACCACATGCCCCTCCTATCCGAGTCCTTGGCTGAGGTCGGATAGGCCCGATGGGCCACTTGTGGCCTGAAGACGGAGTGCTTTTTATTTCTCTAGGCAAAGATTTTTAACACTCACACTACATCAGCCTTAATAGACAATAAGGCTTTTATCAGTAGCATCGAGTGATTATCAAGTGACAGTTGATGTCTCATGTATCACACAAATTCAGGAATAAAGTCTTGTTTACACAAACAACTTCACCCAGTATTAAGTCAATGGAATTATGTAAACATACATGTTGCATCATTTGTGAAGCCCGCTGCATCATCCAGACTTTAACTCCACTTACTTACAGCCCTGACATAATCATTTGCTCTTGTAAAAAAATGTTAAGTGATGATGTAAAAGACTTCAAAGCTGAGCCATATTTCATAGTAAATACAGAAAATGCAGTCTTGGCAAGCCGAAATTATAACTCTTCATTTACACCTGACACACAGCCGGCCGCTGTAACGGAGCGGTTCTAGGCGCTTCAGTCCGGAACCGCGCTGCTGCTACTGTCGCAGGTTCGAACCCTGCCTCGGGGATGAATGTGTGTGACATGGCTCTCTGAGCACTATGGGACTTAACATCTATGGTCATCAGTCCCCTAGAACTTAGAACTACTTAAACCTAACAGCACACAACACCCAGTCATTACGAGGCAGAGAAAATCCCTGACCCCGCCGGGAATCGAACCCGGGAACGCGGGCGTGGGAAGCGAGAACGCTACCGCACGACCACGAGCTGCGGACAATGTGTGTGACATCCTTTGGTTAGTTAGGTTGAAGTAGTTCTACGTCTAGGGGACTGATGACCTCATATGTTAAGTGTAGTAACCAAAAACCAACCGCGGGAACGCCTTGGGCTGCGGATCGGAGCCGCCAGGCGGGGAAGCCGCCGGCGGTGGAGCACGCATCAACGGGTAAACACAAGGACGAGTCCGACAACGACCGTCAACGACCGACAACGAGCGACAACGACTGACAACGACCGACACAACAAGGAAGAGATAAACAACGGAGGCTTGTAGAAACCACAACACCAAACACCAACAGTAAATCCACTCGGAACCAGAACCAGGCAAATGTCAGCAACGAACAACGACCAGAACGCAGTACTGCCGAGATATAGACGCAATCCAGAACGAGTAGCAGACTGACTGGACTAGGTTTTTTTTTTCTTTATTGTATTTCAATTCCCCATCGGGGTGGAATGGCAGCAGCATATGCGCTGCTCTTCAGCCGAAAGACATAGAACAAACAATAGAAGACAGTGAAAAATATACGAAGGAGAGAATATGGTGAACATAGATATAAAAAAGGGGGAACATCATGGAAGGCAATAGACAGAAAAAGGGGCGATTGTAAAATGGAGATAAAGAACTGTAAAAAAGTAGCACACACAAAAAGCCACACACTGTGAAATGTAAAAGAACACAAGGCACAGTAAGACCAGAGCATAAAAAGTATTGACGGATGGCGTAGCACGTAACGAACACTGACAGCGAACCTCAAGGCAGTACACAATTAAAATAACACCTCTTGACGCACAGGAGAAACAGCACTAAACACAACACTGACGTGGCACGCTGACGATGATGAAAACGGAGGATCTGCCAGGTGCAAGGAGATGAGCGAGACCGGAAGAAGGGAGGGAGGGAGGGGAAGAGAGGGGGGAGATGGGTGGGGGGCGCGCTGAAGAGGGCCAGGTAGGGAGGGATGTGAGAAGGAAAGAGGCAGGTATGGGGTGCAGGGTCTCAGGGGGTGAGGAGGAAAATCCGCTCTGGGAGGAGGAGGGAAGAGGAAAAAGGGGACCCTGGGGGGGGGGGGGGGGACAAGGCCAGGTTATATTTGGAAGGAAGGGTAGATGTCATGGCGAAGTTCATCATCCGGGTGGGGGAGGCGCTGGAAATTGCCCTGATGAAGGAGTTAGAGGGTGTGGAGGTGGAGAGAGGGAGGGATACAGCGATAGAGGTATGGCAACAGGTGGGGGTTGAAGAGGAAGGAGGAAACCAGAGGGTGAGGGGGATCAAGCCAGCGGACAATGTAAAGGATGTGGAGATGTTGGAGGAACAGGAGGAGGTTGGGGAAGGGGATCAGTTCATACAGGAGCCATGTGGGGGAAGGAAGGTGGATACGGAAGGCAAGGCGGAGCGCATGGCATTCAAGGGTTTGGAGGGCCTTGTAAAAGCGGGTGGGTGCAGAGATCCAGGCAATGCTGGCATAACAGAGGATAGGACGGATGAGGAATTTGTAGGTGTGGAGGATGGTAGAAGGATGCAATCCCCATGTCTGGCCAGACAAGAGTTTCAGAAGGCCGAGGCGGCAATGGGCTTTCTGCTGGATGGTCTGGCGATGAGAGGTCCAGGTGAGGTGTCGGTCTGGATTAGGGCAGAGCGGGTCCCTATATACGAAACCGGAGGGAGCAGCTATTGGCCGCTGTCTGCACGTGGTGTAGCGGTGGCATCCTCGCTGCACGAGAGCCGCTGCGTGGACGAGCCGCCGCGGACGCGGAGCCCTCTATGGGCTGGCCACGTCCATTTGTTCTGGCGCGTGTTCGACTTCCGCGGCGGGAGGTACTAGATTAAGTCCCATAGTGCTTAGAGCCATTTGAACCTGAGACACATACGCACTGAAACTGTCTCTTCATCTATCTAGTTCTTCTTCTGCAAGTCCTTTATCACATAATACAAATTACTATTCCGCCATTTGAGGCGACAGTTTGTCTGCTGAAGAAGCATGATTTTCTTCCTGTACTGCATGTTAACTTCACGCACTGTGTCCCACTCCCCTTGAAGTGAACAGCGGTGTCATGAGACGGTATGGTTCAAATGGCTCTAAGCACTATGGTACTTAACATCTGAGGTCATCAGTCCCCTAGAACTTAGAACTACTTAAACCTAACTAACATAAGGACATCACACACATCCATGCCCGAGGCAGGATTCGAACCTGCGACAGTAGCAGCACGTCGGTTCTGGACTGAAGCGCCTAGAACCACTCGGCCACAATGGCCGCCTGAGACGGTGTGACTGGATGGAGAGGAACACGTTTTGGAAACACTAGAAAACAAACGGATACAAAGAGTATTAGCACTACATGTCAAGTTTTCTATGCATGGAAACTGTTACTACTTTCTGGAGCAGCAGTTCCCGAAGTGAAAAAAATCTTCGAACATAACAATTAGCACAGAGTACAATTTAATACGTACAAAAGAAAAGGAAGTCACATGACGAATTTTTTAAATGAATGGTATATTCCCTAATCACAACATCCTCTCATTGGATTGTCTCACATGGAAACACTGAATTAAAATATGCAATGCGTGGGCAGCTGTTGTAGCACCATCTGACAACAGCAAAGGAAAACAAGTCTAACATCAAATTCTGTTAAATAAATAGTTATTTAACACTGAAACATTATAGTCATTAGCGCATTCTTATGATCTACGTGTATGAAAAAATGCTATCCATGGTATCAGGCCGGCCGGATTGGCCGAGCGCTTCTAGGCGCTACAGTCTGGAACCGCGCGACCGCTACGGTCGCAGGTTCGAATCCTGCCTCGGGCTTCTAGGCGTGCAGTCCGGATCCGCGCGACTGCTACGGTCGCAGGTTCGAATCCTGCCTCGGGCATGGATGTGTGTGATGTCCTTAGCTTAGTTAGGTTTAAGTAGTTCTAAGTTCTAGGGTACTGAAGACCTCAGCAGTTATGTCCCATACTGCTTAGAGCCATTTGAACCATGGTCTCGGATGTGATATGAACGCTTGGCGTCGGAGTTCGATCAGTGTCAACTTGGCAGCAATGCTCAGAACGTAGGGCCTACTGTGCCATATTTTGTTTCTTGCCATCTTTTTGAAGCAATGGCTTAATCCAGAAGTCTTTCCTTGCACTGTTTTTCGTGAACCTACAAAAGTTTGAAGCCACTGAGTGTAAACAACGAAATGAAAAGGCCAAATCTAAACTAAAAGTGCAAATTTAGCTGAAGTATTGACGTGCAGAGACTAATAACTAATTTCTCGCTTCTGTTTGCGCATCCGTAGCTAAAACAAGTAGCTTTTTTTCACAAGTTTACTTTATTATTAACATTTACGGCGTTAGGGGGGGGGGGGGGGTTTGGGGGGGTCGAGTACGTTTGACACTATTTTTTGCAGGAATTGACGCAATCGTGACATAATGGTGCTTTGAAGACGACCAGAAACAAGACTGTCGATTTGTCGGTCGCTATAGCACCAAGTTAATGTTAATAGATGTGTTAATGAGAGGGAGAATCTCACAGTTTTAGCCAGAACTCTTTACAGAAATGTGTTTGTGATTGCACAACATGCGAAGTATTTGTGATGTAGCGTGTTGACCATATTCATTCAAAAAGTACGCGAGAGGAAGTAATTTGCAACACGGCCAGCCGCAGGCAGGCAAGAGTATTATGCGTTGTGAAGCAAAACACGGTCGACAAGTGTTGCGAAGCAGAGCCAGCTGGCGGCGTTATGGCAACAGCTGATGCTGCGGTATGCTACTGGAAAGACGTAAACCTTTCCTCACTTTCCAAAGCAGAAGTGTTTAGAGTACATGTCTTAAGTCCCTAACCGAACGTTGTCCAGAGCATACAAGGACTCAGCCGCTCGTGTACTTAAATGTTCTCATCTCAATATCATTACCTATGTCACGAGTCTGTGGCACCCAATGCAACATCCCAAAATACAGTGCGGGGTCCGCTGTTCCACAACAGGATAGTGCAGCCTGCTCCGAGTATTGAAAGCAGCCGCTGCCAGAACAGAGAGCCATCTGCTAGCTGGAGGGAGGTCACGGCCACCTCCGTGGTATCGCCACCTACGCTACTGTGCTGTCATCACGGTCGCACCCAGTGACGTCACTGACAGCAGTATTCGAATGATGCCGTGCTCAACCTCGCTCCTTGCGCTGTCAGCAATGCCGGCTGTCTGTTGTTTTTCACGAGAGGCAACTGGATGCCTCCACCAAGCTGTTCCTCATGTGCTAAAGCCGACGGCCGGAATAAAGAAGTTAATAAAACAAATCAGCTGTCTCCCTGAGTCTCATTTCACTCTTAATGGGTGACTATACATGGGCTATCTAACAATGACAAGGAAGAATATGAATGTTATTGCTCATCATTTCACTAAGCTCTCCTCTTACGTTCCTGGCAGCCACACACAAGGAAATCACCACATATTTGGAAACAAAGAGCCAAATTTTTGTGAGAAGAAAGAAAACGAATTTTAATGCTGCTCATTTCAGTCACAGGAATTAAAGCGCTCCCCTAAGGTTTGTGCCTAAACACATACCATGAAATCACAACATATTCAGAAATAAACAGCGAAGTGTTTGTGACAAGGAAGAATATGAATTTTATTTTCCTGCCTAACCACATACTCCGTAATCACTACACGTTCGGAAATAAACTCCCATATACAGGGTGGTCCATTGATCGTGACGGGGCCAAATATCTCACGAAATAAGCGTCAAACGAAAAAACTACGAAGAACGAAAAAGTGGTCCAACTAAAACATTCATATTTCTTTACGTTCTTCACGAATATGTAATAAAAATGGGGGTTCCTATTTAAAAAAAAACGCTGTTGATATCCATTTTCCCTATGGCAGCGCCATCTAGCGGGCCAACCATAGCGTCATCTGGTCTCCCCCTTCAAGCTAGAGGAGTTTCGTTCTTTGTAGTTGTTTCGTTTGGTGCTTATTTCGTCAGATTTTTGGCCCGGTCACTATCAATGGACCACCCTGTATTTATTTCATCCTTGATTCTTTAATGTGACAGAAATGTAAAATCAGAACGTGCTTGTATTATATTCATAACAAAGTCGCAAAGTGTGTTAATACTGAGATGAAAACATAAAATATTAGCATGTAGTGAGCTGTGGACATACATATGTTCACACTATACATCACGACATTGTCCGTTAAGCTATGGCTTAATCATATAACAGTTGTCTCATATCTTGTTTATCATAGTACTTCAAGCCTTGCATCGGTGCTGCGTTATTAACTAACATTTAATGATAAGGTTGATGTGCCTATGATACATTTTCATTGCGCCGTTACTTTGGAGCAGCAAACTTTGCCACACACACTACTAAGTAAACGAGCAATCAAAATGGAAACAGTTCACATAGAGGTCGTTCACACGCTAGCGTAAAAGCCAATAGTCAAAAGGCCACTACTGACGTCACGACTGCAAAAAATAGTGTGAAGACTACTCGACCGTGTTAGGGCATCTCAGTAGGTTCTGACCTCCTTTCGTTGACCACTCGCAGACGCCCCTCTACCTGTTTCATTAACTGTTATAGCTCAGAGGATACCACTGATACGTCTACTGCCAACCTTGGCTGAATGGTATCTTTCATATTCTCTGCCCGGCGATTTTGTGTGCAGACACAGAACAAGACACACACTACTCACTTACTTGCTTTGAAACTATTGGTGAGACTGTTAAAGATAAATAACAAGTATCCCTACTACAAGGCATATGTTGGGACAGGATAAGGAATAGAAAAACGTGGATTCAGGTACACAAAACATTAGTTATTTCTCTTGTTATCGACCACTTTCGTTTTTAGCGCGTGTTGGAGATTATCTGGGCTGAGTTATAAAACATATCGACAGATTAATTAATGGCATATTTCAAGACGTGTTCTGAAATTTTCAACGTGATGTTCCTAGCCTACGTGGTTCTATTGAGTTTTCTGTAGAGATAAGTAAGTCATTATTAAATCATATCTAAGTGCAGATGTAGACTTAAAGTGTGTTTTTGTATCATTCTCTTGTGTTTCTAGAACTTTCGTGGTCACACATAATTTTCCCGCTATGTATTAGCATTTAATGGTGTTTTAAGTTAGATATCCGTGATATCTCTGAATGTCCCATCATGTAAAGAGAAACTTCAGATAATAACCTATCAATGAGAAACGCAGGTATGGGGAACTTCGATTGTGTTATGCCAATTCATAATACCACATGAAATTAGAATTTAAATTATGTTAATGGACTCTTAAGTATTTCTTAGTAGAACTGTTTCTTATTCAAGTTTGAAAAGCAACAAGTGTAATTTTGTTCCACTAATATTTGGTTAACACAAACCAACCGTTTTTCGAATTACTAGATCATCATATTGTGTCAGCTGACTAGCATCTCGCCAGCCGGGGTGGCCGAGCAGTTCCAGGCGCTACAGTCTGGAACTGCGCGTCCGCTACGGTCGCAGGTTCCATTCCTGCCTCGGGCATGATCTCCTGCTTAGATGGCACACGCTCTATCCATTGTTTTTTTTTTTTATCGTTGTGTCTGGTCGCTGCAGACGTCACATGTCATCCGTTCACGTTCGTTTGTTGATCCTTCCACTCAGTTTTTTTTTTATTACAGAGGCTAACCAGCTCTCTGACCGAACACGCAGAACTACCGTCCGCGCATTCGAATTTCTGGATCATCATAATGTATCTGAGCCACCGAGGACACAGCGGAGAGCGCGACAGCAGGGACTTATCTCTGGCTCGCCTCCCGTGAGACCCACATTCGCAACTTATTGTCCTACACTATATTCATAGTGCTCCTGCCCATCATACTCATTACTCGCGGCTTTACCGTCGATTCCCGTAAGAGTTCGGGCACTGTTTGTGCATCCGCACAGAAGAAGACGGTCAAATGACCGGTGAGCCTTAACTATAAATATACGAAGATGGTATCTGTTCTTTCGGCATGTTCGAAACATCAGATACAATCTTCATATACACATAATCTTTTATCACGATATTAGACACGAAATGTCAAATCGAATATATGAGAGGCGTTCAATACGTAATGAAAACCATTTTTTACTAGGCCAGCTTCGGTTTAGAAAACGCAGAATTTGTTGTGGGACATCTTGGCACATCCCCGCTCCAGCCGCTCTAGTTTCATGAAGTTGCGATTCGTGGCGGCGCTGTACATAGCTTGCAGAATGGCGTCTGTAACGGAGATGCATTCCAAGTAGACAGCTCTGATTGAGTTTGTTTTGGCAAAAGCCAGAGACACGCAGATATTCGTAGGCGTTTGCAGAACTTTTACGGAGACATGGCAGTGAACAAAGGCACGGTGAGTCGTTGGGCGAGGCGTGCAAATCTGTCCGATCTCCCACGTGCCGGTCGGCCGCACACAGCTGTGCTCCCCTCACGAAATTGACGAAACAGCTTCAGCGTGTTTGTTGCCGCGAAAGTGTAAACGGACTTCTCCTTCTCCCTGACAACGCAAGGCCTCACACAAGTCTGCGCACGCGAAAGGAGCTCACAGAACTTCATTGGACTGTTCTTCCTCATCCACTCTACAGCCCCGATCTCACAACTTCCGACTTCAAACTGTTTAGCCCAGTGAAGAGTACGCTTCGCGGGAGGTACTACGTGAGTGATGGGAGATTACTGGTGCAGCAAGACGTTGGCTTCGACCTCAACCACTAGAGTGGTACCATGCGGTCACACAGGCCCTTCCAATAAGGTGGCGTGGGGCGCCACATTGAACGGAGACTATGTTGAAAAACTAGGGTTTCCCACCAGAAGAGTGGAGAACAGTATGGTGTACTGAAATACTGAATAAAGCCAACCTCCTTCAGAAAAAAAATCTGTTGCTCTACTTTGTGATCGCCTCTCGTAAATTGATTCCTATTGCTTTTGCTCGTCTCATGTGGAAGTAAAAGTTTTTCTGAGGTATTAACAAATGCATTAAAAATTGTTCATACAGTGATGAATCAACAAAAAATTACTGACACGATTAAATTCCGCGAGGAATGAATACGTGTCCGATGAAAGTAGGTATGCTTACCAGTCCGTACTTATCTTGGCGCTGTGTTGTCGTTTTCGCTTACAGTGAGAAACAGGTGGAGCAATTCGAGAACGTTAAATTGCAAGTGACAAACTGAAAAAAATCACCTTTTAGATGTTGCAGCTCTTTTTGTTTTCCGTACTTGCTAAGAAAAACTTTAGAGAATTACCATTTTACATGAAATTCCTTTTTATAGTTTTGTTATAATCCAAAAATGTTCCAGCACTTTAAGTGTTATCTTCAGTTGGAATCTTTTTTAATTTCTATCTCCTGTGACGTTCAATAGATGTGTGTGCTGGTCGTCCTGTATCTATGAAATATTTTACAACTTATCATGATTGTTTTAAAATTGTGAGAGTGCTTTACTTGTTTATATCGATTTAAACCCCTAATTTTTTTGCTGTTGTGAATTATTGTTGTCCCACATGCATTTGATATAATTTATCAGCGAAGCACAAGGCTTCTGCAGTGACATCAGCGATTCAAAAAAATGGTTCAAATGGCTCTGAGCACTATGGGACTTAACATCTGAGGTCATCAGTCCCATAGACTTAGAACTACTTAAACCTAACTAACCTAAGGACATCACACACATCCATGCCCGAGGCAGGATTCGAACCTGCGACCGTAGCAGGAGCACGTTTCCAGACTGAAGCGCCTAGAACCGCTCGGCCACAGCGGCCGGCATCAGCGATTCCTTTTCAGGCATTGAAGCTGAGCAAAACAGAGCAATGTTTCCATTGCACGGATAAGAATCAGCTATGTGGCCAAGACGAATCTTTGTTTGCTGTGATTAGGAAACGGTGATCATCAGCAATCTTTCCACATAATCCAAAAGGTTCACTTTATAACCACGTAAAAATTTGAAACGCAACTGATGTAGTTTAGGATGTCGTTGAGTGTTTTCCAGATACTTAACTTTCAATAAAATTATTAATCATTACATAATACCAAATTCAGTTTAAAGTAATGAAATCGTGCATGTTAGGAAAACAAATGTCGTTGAAATAGTTGGGTTGAAACACTGTCATGAATGTTAGGTGTGATTTTCGCCTTAGCAGGCAGGTTTTGTGTACGAGCGTTGGAACTTTAGTGCTGGCAACTATTTATTTACAGCTCGTACCTAATAGATACGTGTTTCAAAGTTTTACTGACCTGCAAAGTAGTCACCAGAATTGCGTATAGCCCGTAGCCAGCGATGTGGAAGTCGTAGGATACTCTTAGCAGTGCCAGTTGTGTTTACAGTTCGAGCGGCGCGGTCTATTGCCCGACGAATATGTAGCAGTTCTGAAACGAATGCCATGAACTGTTTCCTTCAGTTTAGAAATCGAGTAGAATTCACGATGGCTTAATTCAGGGGAGTGCAGTAGGTGGTATAGCACTTAGCAGCTCCATCAGTCAAACAAATTAGAAACAGCTTGCACTGTACATGCTTGAGCATTCATTTTTGAAACACAACCTACGACCAGCTTAGAGACAGAAGTGATGACACTTCTTGCAGGACCTGACCATCATTTTGCAGGACAATGCTCAAGCACGTACAGTGCAAGCTGTTACTGATTTGTTTGACTGATGGGGCTGCTAAGTGGTATACCACTCACTGCACCCCCCCCCCCCCCTCTCCGCCGACCTAAGCCCTCGTGAGCTCAACTCGATTTCTAAACTGAAGGAAACGCTTCACGGTATTCGCTTCAGAACTGCTACGAATTCGTCGGGCAATAGACCACGCCGCTCGAACCGTCAACACAACTGGCACTGCTAAGTGTATCCTAAGACTTCCACATCACAGGCAACGGGTTATACACAATGCTGGTGACTACTTTGAAGGACAGTAAAACTTTGAAACACATATCTATTTTGTACGAGCTGTAAATAAATAGTTGCCACTATTAAAGTTCCAACCATCGTATATTTCGATTCGGCACTCTGCCAGTCCAACACAGAGCCCCCGGAGAACGACTGACCGCGTGACTTTTTATCGGAGTTCTGCTCTTGCACAGACCCACTTCCTGTCATCCGCCCTATAAAAATGAGAAAAGAAGCAGAAGAGAGCAGTCCAGAACCGACACCAGCTCAGTCAGAGCGTTTGGTAGACTGGTATGGTTTGATGTATTTTTACCAAATCAGATTTCTGGGTAGGCATGCTGGGACCAAAGAGAGTTACCTGATGGCATGGTCGAACCACCGTTTCCGCAGGCAT
Source organism: Schistocerca piceifrons (assembly GCF_021461385.2). Lineage (NCBI taxonomy): Eukaryota > Metazoa > Arthropoda > Insecta > Orthoptera > Acrididae > Schistocerca > Schistocerca piceifrons. Next base: position 215,025,861 of record NC_060144.1, on the reverse strand, counting down.
TATGGAGAGCAGTTGGTACCTGTTCCCCGCACCCACCGCCTGGTCCGAACGTTAGAACATAGACAGCCGCGTGGGACACAATGTTTCCGGCGGCTAGACAGGTAGGGTGTGCTGGTCTCTGGCAGGTGCGCTCTTAATTTTTCGGAAAAATGTCCGTGGCTGTACGTAGCGCTTTTCAGTTTCAAATACCAAATTTTAGACTTTACTACGGGTCATTTTAACTTCCCAACAGTTGAGTAGGTTAAAATATATTTCGTGTTGATATTCGTCTGAAACTTTGTAATTTTAACTAGTTTTCTTTGTAATCCACGTCTTTGCTATTGTGAGTTCAGCCAACCACATTGTCCTTACTCTATTTCCTACCACTGTAGAAGGATTACAGTATGCTTGCTTGTATTATATTAAGCATGATGATATACAATTACCGTGTGGAGTTTCCTAATTTTAATTTCCTTTGTCATCCATATCTTTGCTATTGTGGCTTTAAGCCAACGAAGTGGTCTTTAGTCTGTATCCTACCCCGATTATAAAATGATACCGTGTGTTATAATAAGCATTATAATATACACTAATAAGCCAAAACATTCTGACCACTGCGTTGGATGCCGCCTGGTGGCGTTGCAGACATGTGACGTGGTGAAAAAATATATGTAAGCGGAACTGACACTAGCAAAGATATGGGTAGCCAATAGGAAAATCCACTGAGATAAGCTGCTTTGACAAAGGGCATATTATTATTACGCAGAGCACGGGAACAAGTATCCCGAAGCTGGTTGAACGTTGATGTGCTACTGTCGTGAGCATTTACGGAAAGCGGTAGTGAACTACCACTAGGCGCTAAATGGTTGGACGTCCACGACTCTTCACAGAACGAGCGGTTCGGAGGCTTATCTGCTCTGTAAAGCAGCATAGATGGTGATCTGTGGCATCTGTCCTGGAAAGGCACAATACTGGTGCACCCACAAGTTTTTTGGCGCACACCGTTTATCGTACATTGTTGAATATGGAGCTGTGCAGCAGACTACCCCCGTGTGTCCACATGTTGACCCAACGACATCGTCAATTACGATTGCAGTGAGCACGGGACCATCGGGATTCGACCGTCGATCAATGGAAACGTGTCGGGTGTTCGACTGAATCAAAGTTTTGCTAACTGGGCCGACGGTCGCCTCCACAAACGCCGTCATCGAGATGAACGGCTGCTCGAATCGCGTAGTGTTCAAATGGTTCAAATGGCTCTGAGCACTATGGGAATTAACATCTATGGTCATCAGTCCCCTAGAACTTAGAACTACGTAAACCTAACTAACCTAAGGAAATCACACAACACCCAGTCATCACGAGGCAGAGAAATCGTGTAGTGTGCCACGGACGCAGGCTGATGAGAACAGTATTATGCTATGGGTGACATTCTCCGGCACTCGAAAGGCACCTGTGGTAGTAATCGAATACACGCTGACAGCTGCGAACCACCTGCGTCCCGTCATGCTTGATGTCTTCCCCGACGCAATGTCATTTTTCAGCAGTATAATTGTCCATGTCTCGGAACCAGAACAGAGCTACAGTTGCCTCAGGGGCATTACAGTGGACTGACGTTGATGTCTCGGCGACCAAATTCGCCTGATGTTAAACCTATGAAACCATCTGGGTCGCTATAGGGTGCCATTACAGCGTACGTAAATCAGCGGGCAGCTATTTAAGCAATTTACTTGACGTGCACGTAGACATCTAATGCCACAGACCTCCACAAACGCCGGCCGGTGTGGCCGTGCGGTTCTAGGCGCTTCAGTCTGGAACCGCGTGACCGCTACGATCGCAGATTCGAATCCTGCCTCGGGCATGGATGTGTGTGATGTCGTTAGGTTAGTTAGGTTTAAGTAGTTCTAAGTTCTAGGGGACTGATGACCACAGATGTTAAATCCCATAGCGCTCAGAGCCATTTGAACCATTTTGAACCTCCGCAAACCCACCAACAACCTGTCGGCTCCTTGATATACAGTATCAGTGTTGTATTTCATTCCAAAGACGGACGAACAAGCTATTAACTACGTGGTCATAATGTCTTGGTTCATCAGTGTACAATTTGCAGGTGAAATCTCGTAAGTTTAACTACTTTTCTTTACGAACCAAACCACTGCTATTGTGCCCCTCAACCACGCATGTGGTCCGTTATTCTGCCTCTATGCCAGAACAGTTCTCAATTGATTCCGAGTGTCGTAACAAGCATAATGATGCGCAACAGCCGTGTGAAATCTCGTGTCTTTGAATAATTTCGCTGTGCGGAGTGTCCGCGCGGTTTGAACGTCGTGTCACGGACTGCGCGGCCCTTTCTGCCGGAGGTTCGAGTCGTCCCTCGGGCAGGAGTGTGTGTGTTGTTCTTAGCATAAATTAGTTTAAGTAGCGTGTGAGTCGAGGAACAAATGACCTAAGCAGTTTGGTCCCTTAGGAATTCACACACATTTGAAGATTTTTTTAATAATTTCCATTGTGAACGCTGCTGTAGTTTGGCCCATGATACAACCACGTGGTGACCGCTTCATAAATCAATGTTTGAAGCCTGAGTAGAAAACTGCTGGGATTTTATTTCAGTGGTACATCAATGGTTCACTTTTTTTCTGTTTGAGCCGCTTCATCCAGAATTTATTTCCAATTAAGTTTGCAGACAAAGTACGCCCGAGTGCAATCGATTTCATATCTCCTCATCAGCTTTTGTGTTCCAGCAACTGGTTCATGGTAAATCTCAGTTACTTCGTGGAAATCTAAAGCTGGATGTTAGAATAAATGAATTTTCGTTGTTTTTGTACTCATGCACAACTACCGCTTCCTCACCACCGACAAGTACTGTGCAAGGTTAAATGAATCAAAGTGTCTGAATTCAGTGCAAGGAATCATTTTCATCATAACTATTTCTTCGTGCATTGGAAATTGAGAGAACATAAGTTCGTAGCACGTCGAGTTTAGGTTTTCTTTGAACTAATAGAAAGATTCAAATTAAATGAAGTCAGTTTAGGTGCTACTTAATCCGAGTCACTTCCTTCTTCCTCACGTCTTCACTGAAAGCGGCTTAAAAGCACTATTTGTTACGATATGGTGTGTAGTACGAATGACAGGAGATTACCTGCATTAACGAGGGATAGCAAATCTGCCACGTTTATGACACCGCTTTGACCAGTCCTTTCATGCCTCTAATTATTCATGCAGATCAACATCCGCTTTTTCCGCATTGAACGTAATTTTCAGGCCAAGTGTTTCGTTTCTGGGCTAAAATCTCTGCAGGGTATGTACTGAAAGTGAATCTGGCGTCTCAAAATGCGATAACGGCGATCTTAGACGGTTTTGGTCGCAAATTAATTAAATGAAAGTGAGACAGTACTCGTCTCCCCCATTTCGGCGTGCATTCTAGTCTCAGGGCAGCCACAGCAATATTTCACTGTGCCGTTTATTGCGAATTACAGTTTTTGAAGTTGAAGTGTTGCAGTTTTTTTCTGGTATAAAAGAAGATGTTATCACAAAGAAGATGTTATCCCAGAAACTTACGCAATTTCAACATATCCTCCGTCGTAAAAGAATCGTTTCTAGGCCACTGCTTACTTTCTCAATCAGTTGCAGAATGATGACGCTGTAGCACCCATGATCCTTCATATTTATTTGGTTTGAACTGAATGAGAGAATATTCTACCATGCTGACGAATATCTGAGCATGAACTGTCCACACAAGCTTTGATGACCTAGGTGAGATAAATAAGATTCATTTGAGAGAAAAAATGCTCACATTCGCTTAAAGATATTGCAATTGTGCACAATGTGTGCTTCAGAGAAAGAATATATCTAGGAATTTAATTCCTTGAAGATATTTCATTTAAGAGGAATTTCGGCTGCACCAAATATCAGGTGTTTCCCAGGATTTTCTTGTCAATACTTTGAATTTAAAATCATGTCACTTCCAGGCAAATTAACGTCTCCTTGAAGCAGACGCTTTCCAATAGCTTCTTTCAGACTTATATAAAGATCAGACGAACTAAATGTAGGACAGTGTCTTTCACTTTTGTGGAATTCAATTCTTTTGACCTTTATGATTTCCTTCCATTGGAGAGAGATGCCGTAGTATGGACTACAATTTGCAGCTTCCTCAAAATCTGAACTGTATTCATTATCCTCCTGTGTGTTTTTTGCAGGTCTATATTTCTCTCTGGTAGCCCTAGACTTAGTTCGCTAAGCTCTTGGAGAACATTAATCGTAAAGTCCAAACTGAGGTCGTGTATCTTTTTTTCAGTGACGCTTCGTTTCCGGATACTCCAAAATGACTGCTTTTGCCATTTGCCGACTCCGTCGAAATTTTCTTACCCATTTGTTTTCCGACAGCAAGACTTCCGACATCATGGCACTGTTTACATTCCAGAATTTTATTCTTGACACATGTCCACACGTTTCTCACGCAAAAGTCATTTTTCTGCAACAGTGTCCAACATTCTGACCGGTCGTAACCAAAACATTTCTTGTCAGAATCAACAAGTCCTTGTTTTGTGGCCTTCCTTTTTTACTTATCGACATAAATAAACTACTTATTTAGTCATTTTCAAGAATGATAGCACTGATTCACGCGAGAATGACTCAAAATCGCCGTGAACAACTACCAAAAACCTGCCTGTAACAGTGAAAACACCACAGAAAAAGAGACCCCGATGTACTCTTGGCCAATGAACTGCACACAACCTTCTCTTTCCGAAATATGAACATATGAAACAAAAAAGTATAATGCTTCTTATCAGGAATTTAATTCTACGGGGATATTTATAATACGATTCGCTCTAAATAAATCGTACACAGTTATTAAAACGTAATAAAAAAGGTGCCGGTACTGCGTACCGTTGCGTACCGCCAGAAAAAACGCAATGTCCACAAAGACAATGATCATTAAAGAGTTTTCATGCAAATTGTTCACGGTGGTTAAGTTTCTTTTCAAAATTGTCAGATTAAATCTTTGAGTGTTACGCTAGGAAATTTCAGTACTATTTCATGTTCAGTAATTTACATAGCAGATTTTTGTACTCTAGTAGCACGGCTGTTAGATGGATGCGTAAATTCGCAGCGCTTTTGTTTTGCATGATGGTGTTCGGTTGCTGTAGGTCTATTTATCAAATGTCATTTTTATTTGCATTTCATTGTTAGTGTTTGAGTTTACATATTGTCATCTTGCATTTGGAGATAATGAGTGGAACTATAGACGCTACAAAAAGGAGTGCCATAGAGCGATGCGTTGTCTATAGGGATAATGCCACTGCCGGCCGGGGTGGCCGAGCGGTTCTAGGCGCTACAGTCTGGAACCGCGCGACCACTACGGTCGCAGGTTTGAATCCTGCCTCGGGCATGGATTTGTGTGATGTCCTTAAGTTAGTTAGGTTTAATTAGTTCTAAGTTCTAAGGGACTGATGACCTCAGAAGTTAAGTCCCATAGTGCTCAGAGCCATCTGAACCATTTTTTGATAATGACACTGGACAGAGCATTGCAAGAAAATGGTTTTCTCGCTTTAAGGAGGATCATTTTGATATTAGTGACTCTCCACTTTCTCTTCGGGATTTGATGAAGACATTTTAAATGCATTACTCCACAATAATCCACATCATTGTCTTCGGGAACTGGCAAGCGTGATGAACTGTGATCATTCCAATAATGTGTGAAATTTTAATGCAATGGAGAAGGTTCAGAAATTGGGTGTATGGGTACCGCATGCTCTAAGCTAAAACCTCAAAAATCTTCGGGTGGCCATATGTGTATCTCTGCTTCCTGATCTTCATTTTCCCCGTGAACGACACCGACCATTGCGAAACTGTATCGTTGCTGTTGACGGGAATTGGTGTCTTTATGCTAACATCAGGAAAAGAAAGGAATGGTTGAGTCGAAATTAAGCAGCAGCTCCCCATACAAAGATCTGTGCGCATCTACAAAAGGTAATGTTAAGCAGCTGGTTGAATAGCGACGATGTGGTGTACTACGAATTGCTTCCCCGACGTGTAACGATCACTGCTGACATTTACTGTCAACAACTAAGACGTCTTGCAGACGAAATTCAAGAACAACGACCAGGATGACTGCGTGAAGTAATGCTACTCCACGATAACGCCCACCCACATTCTGCTAGACTGACGAAAAGCAATATACAGGAATTGGATTGGGAAATCATTCAGCACCCACCCCATCAACCTGATTTTCCGCTCACAGATTTTCGCGTTTTCCGTTCTTTACCAAACAACCTTCAAGGAACTTTCTTTCCGGATGAAAACGCTCTCCGTACATGACTAGTTCTTCGCATACAAACCACATGATTTCTACAGTCGCGGATGAAAAAGTTACCCCAGCGTTGGCAGACTGTTGTAAATAATGAGGGACAGTGTACTATCGATGAATAAAGTCTCTGTTAAGTGTATTTATTTATGGAAAAACGCTACGAATTTATGCACCAACTCAATATACTTGTATCACTACTAGTTCGCAATGTAGGGAAGCGCAATGAAACATTACACTGAGAGTAGCATAGTATTAAAGATTACACTTCTGCCATAGCATATACTAACAATAGTACGAAGTACGCCGAAGCAGGAAGTTTAAACCGGGCGCAATATTGTACTTCAGACCAGCAACTTTCACAGAAGAACTTTTGTTCCACAGTATCGACATAAAGTTTTCAATCTGTGACGGCAAGTCAAAAGCATTGCATACTATGACAGACACAACAAACGTAACAAGTACGAGGATGAGTCAAATGAAAACCTTAAATTTGTAATAACAAATCGAAATTTCGCGCCGTTATCCTGTAAGTTGGGAAGCGTGCTATAAACAGCGTGCAGAATATCCTGTAGGTGGCAGCATAGTGTAGATGCACACATAGCGTCGCAGTATCAGTATAAAGATGGCGGCCCTACTTACGACTTACACCAGGGAAAAACGGCGTTCTGTTATTCGGTTTGTGCGTAGTGAAGGTGTGAAACCTACTGAAATTCATCGAAGAATGAAGGTTCAGTACTCTGATGCATGTTTGTCAGAGCAGCAAGTCTACGGATGGAGTAGGAAGTTCGCAAATGGTGTGACTTCAGTGGAATATGCTTCTCGTGCAGGACAGGCACAACGAGTTGTGACTCCACAGAACATTGCAGCTGTTGAAGCCATAGTGAAGTAAAACCACCGAGTGACACTGAATGACATTGCAGCTTGTTTACAGATTAGTCATGGGTCAGAACAGCACATTGTGCATGACGTGATCCAGCTTCACAAAGTATCTGCAAGATGAGTGCCACGGCAGCTGACTCCTAAAATGAGAGAACGACGTGTTGACGCTTGTGAAGAACTTCTTCGGCGCTTTGAACGAGAATGTGATGGCTTCCTTGCAAGAATCGTTACTGGGAACGAAACCTGGGTTCACTTCCACCAACCGGAAACGAAGAGAGCAAGCAAGGAATGGCGCCATTCCTCATCACCAAAACCGAAGAAGTTTCGAACAGAACCATCAGCAGGGAAGGTTACGCTGACTCTCTTTTGGGACGAAAAAGGGGTCATTTTGGAGAATTACATGCCTAGAGGGACCACTGTCAACAGTGCATCATACACAGATCTCCTAAAAAACTCATCTGCCGCCGGCAATCAAATCAAAGCGACGTGGATTGCTGTCAGCAGGTGTCCTTTTGCAACATGACAATGCAAGGCCCCACACTGCCCGTACAACAGTTGCAACAATCACAGACCTGCATTTTGAGTGTCTTCCTCACTTCCTCATCCACCATACTCACCAGACCCTGCCCCAGGCGATTTCCATATGTTTGGACCACTCAAAGACGCAATGGGGGAAAAGAAGTTCCGTTCTGATAAAGAGGTACGCCACGCGGTGCATGAGTGGTCGCACGAACTATCAAAATCGGCCGCGGTGGTCTCGCGGTTCTAGGCGCGCAGTCCGGAACCGTGCGACTGCTACGGTCGCAGGTTCGAATCCTGCCTCGGGCATGGATGTGTGTGATGTCCTTAGGTTAGTTAGGTTTAAGTAGTTCTAAGTTCTAGTGGACTGATGACCACAGCAGTTGAGTCCCATAGTGCTCAGAGCCATTTGAACTACCAAAATAATTTTTTTCTAAGGGAATTTATACACTTTGTAAGGGCTGGACGACTTGCATTGAGTGTGGGGGAGATTATGCTGAAAAGTGATACAGCTTAATACCACTTCTGCGCAATAAGTTATATTTAAAAAAAAATTTAAGGTTTCCATTTGACTCACCCTCGTAATTAATATTTTGTACTGGGTAGGTGGTATCGAATACATACTCTCCAAAGTTTGTCCGCTGAGCTTGTCGTCAGCAGCAGCTGCCACTGTGCAGCTATCTGGAGGGCGCAGCGCTGCAAAGCGCGCGGGGTTCCGCCCCCGCGACGCCTCCACAGCAGATTCCGCGTCCGTCTCCGGCCTCCGCTGCGTCCATTCCGTTTTTCTGGATGGCTGCCCCTTCCGGCCGGCGGCGATTCGATTTCTGGGGGACCTCCGGTCAGACAGTCAAGAGCACGACGCCAGACGCTGACGGAGAAAATCCTTGCACGATAAAATGAAAGAACAGACAGAAGAAATGCGTGCGTCGGGTATCGTCGGGAAACTTCCGCCCGTCTATTTGGATGTCTCGGAGGCAGTCGGGAATCTGCGACTGGCGGGGCTGCCGCTGCACTCGTAACTCGGCCTGTCTGCCGTTGCAGACGTACCTAAGGGGAAAAAATAGGGTTTTATTGAGTTATGCAAAAGTTCCTAGCGTTGTTGGCCGTGATAAAACTTTTTGTTTGAAAAGATTAGGCTGCGTAAGAAGCGTTCGACAGTGTAAAATGACTTACGTGATTCGAAATTGTCAGGAAAATGAATGTAAGCTACAGGAAAAGACGATCAAGATGCAGTATGTACCAAAACCATGAGGGAAAAATCTGAATGGAAGGCCAAGAATGAATTGCGCGGATTAAAAAGACAGGACGGCTTTCTTTCTTCCCCACTGATCAATCTACACATCGAGGAAGTACACTACTGGGCATTAAAATTGCTACATCATGAAGATGACGTGCTACAGACTTGAAATTTAACCGACAGGAAGAAGATGCTGTGATATGCAAGTGATTAGCTTTTCAGAGCACCCATACAAGGTTGGCGCCGGTGGCGACACCTACAACGTGCTAAATGAGGAAAGTTTCCGACCGATTTCTCATACACAAACAGCAGTTGACCGGCGTTGCCTGGTGAAACGTTGTTGCGATGCCTCGTGTAAGGAGGAGCAATGCGTGCCATCACGTTTCCGACTTTGATAAAGGACCGATTGTAGCCTATCGCGACTGCGGCTTATCGTATCGCGACATTAATGCTCACGTTGGTCGAGATCCAATGACTGTTAGCAGAATATGGATTCGGTGGGTTCAGGAGAGTAATACGGAACGCCGTGCTGGATCCCAACGGCCTCGTATCACTAGCAGTCGAGATGACAGGCATCTTATCCGCATGGCTATACGGATCGTCTCGATCCCTGAGTCAACAGATGGGGACGTTTGCAAGACAACAACCATCTGCACGAACAGTTCGACGACGTTTGCAGCAGCATGGATTATCAGCTCGGAGACCTTGGCTGCGGTTACCCTTGACGCTGCATCACAGACAGGACCGTCTGCGATGGTGTACTCAACGACGAATCTGGTTGCACGAATGGTAAACCAACTGGTCAATGGTGGCCAGGTTCTGTTTACAGCATCGTGATGGTCGCATCCGTGTTTGGCGACATCGCGGTGAACGCACATTGGAAGGGTGTATTCGTCATCGCCATACTGGCGAGATGGTATGGGCTGCCATTGGTTACACGTCTCGCTCACCTCTTGTTCGCACTGACGGCACTTTGAACAGTGGACGTTACATTTCAGATGTGTTACGACCCGTGGCTCTACCCTTCATTTGATCCCTGCGAAACCCTACATTTCAGCAGGATAATGCACTACGGCATGTTGCATGTCCTGTATGGGCCTTTCTGGATACAGAAAATGTTCAGTTGCTGCCCTCGCCAGCTCATTCTCCAGATCCCTTACCAACTGAAAACGTCTGGTCAATGGTGGCCGAGCAACTGGCTCGTCATAATACGCCAGTCACTAATATTGATGAAGTGTGGTATCGTGTTGAAGCTGCATGGACAGCTGTACCTGTACACGACATCGAAGCTCTGTTTGACTCAATGCCCAGGCGTATCAAAGCCGTTATTACGGCCAGAGGTGGTTGTTGTGGGTACTGATTTCTCAGGATCTATGCACCCAAATTGCGTGAATATGCAATCACATGTCAGTTCTAGTATAATATATTTGTCCAATGAATACCTGTTTATCATGTGCATTTCTTCTTGATGTAGCAATTTTAATGGCCAGTAGTGTATATCAATGATAACATTCGATTATGGCATTACTATCCCCAGTGTCCTGTGACTAGGGCCTCCCGTCGCGTGGACCGTTCGCCGGCTGTGAGTCTTTCGATTTGACACCACTTCGGCGACTTGCGCGTCGGACATTTTCCCTGTGAAAGTGAAAGAGAATGGCAAGATCTGTTGAATGGAGTGAACGGCTAGTGGATTGAGGGCAAATCGATGAAAGAGGAAAGTGATGATTAGTGGCTGAAATGAGATTAGCGATAAAGTAAACATCAAAATTTAAGACCACGAAGGAGGCGAAGTATAGGAATTCTCTTACCTTGGCAGCAAAATGATGTACGACGGACGAAGCAAGGCGTCGTACCGGACGAAAATACACTCGCTGGTGCAACGGTGGGTGCTTTGGTTTGCTCCAGGAGGAGACCCAGTGGAAACTGTAACGCATAAAATATTGGCTCACTATATTGTAACATAGATAAGAAGAATTAATTGACTTTGCACAATCCATTTCCACAGGAATGTCTATGAACATTAACTGTCACAAGATGCAGACAATACAGAAGTTTCTCACTGAGAGTACATTGGAAAATAAATTTCGCAGAGACTTTGCCTAATACATTGATCATATAGCTGGAAAACTAGAAGACGATGCTGCCATATTAGTCGATGACCGCGGACTGCGTTGAGCAATACTTTGCCCATCTTGGAGTTGGAGAGCGGCTGCTGCCGCTCAGCGAAACGTTTTGTAGGCGTGGCTGCGCCGGTGTGGCTCATTCCTCGTTGCGGCTTGCAGCGATTATCTTCCCTCGTGGTTGCGTTATGTGTTACCAACTTGCTTTGGTACTTGGCGCACAAGGTGGATATAAGAAACAGAGTAGCTCAGGAAAAGAGCATTCCCGGTCAAAAAAACCGACTAGTATCAAACGTAGGCCTTAATTTGACCCGGCCGCGGTGGACGCCCTGTTCTAAGCGCTTCAGTCTGGAAACGCGCGACTGCTACGGTCGCAGGTCCGAATCCTGCCTCGGGCATGGATGTGTGTGATGTCCTTAGGTTAGTTAAGTTTAAATAGTTCTAAGTTCTAGGGGACTGATGACCTCAGATGTTAAGTCCCATAGTGCTCAGAGCCATTTTAACCTTAATTTGAGGATGAAATTCATGAGAGTAACGTTTGTAGTTGAAGGCTGTATGGAGGTGACCCACAGATTGTAGGAGAAGAAAAGCATCGAAGCGTTACAGATGCGGTACTACAGAATAGTGTTGAAACTTAGGTGGCATGAGCAGGTTTTCCGCCGAACTGACATGGAGAGGAATATGTGGAAAAATTGACAAGAAGAAGATACAAGATAAAACCTATGGGAGCTGCGGAAAATAAAAATGGCAGTTGAGGACGTAGACTGGCATATATCCAACAAATAATTGAGGAAAGATGCGAGTCCACACTTAAATGAAGAGGCTGGCACGAGAGAGGAAATGGTGGCGAGCTGCTTCAAGCCAGCCAGAATACTGATGGAAGAAAAAAGGAAGCAGAAACTCGTGTATAATACATCGTCTTATCTTATAAGTAAATGTCTCATCGTTGGGAATCTTTAAGAAAAGAAATATGATGATTTGGAGTCTAAGACTATGTCTACCTAGGTTGGAAAAAAAAAAAACGCACAAGTGCGAAAACAGCTCTCTCTCTGGGTGTTAATTAATGGAACAAAATGACATACTGTTACAATTCTTGCACGGAGTGAGGTCATTTTATGTGCTGAAAAGCCCCCCCCCTCCCATTAGCAGCCAAACTATGTCGATGTCGTAGAACTGTTGACCAAACTACAGTTGTCGTGACAGTCGCACAGGATGCCACGATGGTTTCTTGTAGTTCGTTCAGTATAGCTGGCTGCTGTTGTTAAACTTCATTTATCAAGGTCCTTCATAGGAAGAAATGAAAAGGCGTAAGGTCTGGAGACCGTGGTAGGCACTCAAGAGCTCCTCTTCGACCTGCCCACCTTCGAGGCAGATGTTCATCCAAATAAGCTCTGACATCACTATGGAAGTGAGGCGGAGCGCCATCTTTTTGTAGGATGGCAGGTAAAATCAATGTTTGCAGCATATGAAGATACACCTCACAAGTTATGGTACCGTCAAAGAAGAATGGGCCAATCAATGTGCACGTCGAGAGGCCACACCACACATTAACACCCCGTCGATTAACATGTTTGTCCACGTGATTTTCAGGAGCCCAGTACAAGCAGTTGTAGCTCTTTACAGTACCGTTCAGTCTGAGTTACGTCTCGTCAGACCAGATAACCATCCCAGCAACCAGTTCATCCTCGCGAAGCATGCCTTCAAACTACTCGCAGTACACCGTACTTCGATCCGGATCGTCCTCGTTCACAGCTTGCAGCGATTGTGGAATCTACACTTTCCACTTTGCAGCCTTCAGAATTCGTCGTACGTCTGATCGCCTAACCCCACTTTCACGTGCATCATGCTTCACAGTGTTTTGAGGTAATCTAATAATGCATCACAGCAGCGCTGGATGTTGAAGACTTGTTTCTTCGTTAGGCCAGACCTAAACTTATTCACATCCTGAACAGTACCGTCGGCTTCAAATTTATCCCGAATGCGATAAAATGTTTTATGTGTTGATGGCTGAATTCTGTACACATTACGCCATTCCTGTTGTATGATTGCGTACTTCGAGTTCCACTATAGTACGGTCTTCCATTGCTCAAACGACCTAAAATTTAACGTGGAATACGAACCACTTGCTTTGTCTGTGGACTTCTGGTTAACCTTGCTTGGCGACTTCTCACATCATTGAGAGGTGAAGGCTAAGTTACAAGAAGGCTGAAAAACCTGTGACCCAACGAGATTCGATTCCATGACCTTTCGGGTTTCACGCATACGTTTCACCAAGATACATTTGGCGGTAAATTATTTGCACTGCCAAAGGGCCGTAGATCTTGGTATTTTACATAAATTTCAAGTTGATATCTGTACTAGTCTCTAAGAAAAAGCAGATTTTACAGACGGCCAGATATTTTGACGACAATGAGTTAGACTCTTATATTTTACCTGTCAGGGGAGCTCAGACCATAGTATGTGACATAAATTTCACCTTGATACCTTTACTCGTTTCACCAAGGGACCGTAGAATGTATTATTTCACATAAATTTCAACCTCATACCTCCAACCTTCCTGAGAAAAAGGGGTCTGAACACTCGTACAGACGGACAACAGATGGACGGGCAACAAAGTGATTCTATAAGGGATGTGTTTTACCGATTGAGATACGGAATCCCAAAAGCTTCTTGGTAACTGATAGAGTTTATCGACTATTGTTTACAGATAAAGGATAAAGTGATAGACTGACAGGAGAAGGTCTGGGAAAGTGGCAGATGTGCAGTCCCTCCAATGTCCCCTACAAGTGCTTCCTTCTAATGTATGTCCTGTGGGCCTTCATTACCGAGTTGTGACACCCAATTCTTTTAGATTTCATTTCTGCCCTCGTAGGCAGGCGATCTGCAAGGTGAACCCGAACTCCACAGACAAAGTTTCCGAGTTTTTGCAGGTATTTTTCAGCTGTTTTGCTATAAGGGACTCTTGCTCTCCGAGGCTTTTTACAGAGTAATTACATTTCATTTGTTTTCTTTCTCTTATTTCCCTTCATTGCACTGAAAATACCTGCATAGCAGTTGAGATGCAGAGAGTATGAACTGTATGTCTCGTCTGGATATTTGTTCCATTGATTCACTGTTTTCCTGTCCACAATAGTAACGCCCACTTTGCTTTTCGGTCTGAAATCTCCAATTACTGCTCGGAACTGAGTGGGGTTCATTCTTCCGGTAATGTGGGTTATATGTTGAAGGTGATACATAGCAGTAGGAATGGCTTTATTTACGAAGAGGAAAATTTAAGCATTTGTTACACGCTGTAATGTGCTCCTACAGAAGAGACTGAAAAAAAGTTGATAAAAGAGCACTCTGTATTGTGCCTAGTACTTTCAAGTTATTCTGTGTTACCGAATTTTTCACTGCTGTCAACGCATCTTCACAGGAACATGTAGCGCGCTGAGTGACCGCTCGGTTTGAGGCGTCCTGTCACGGACTGCGCGGCCCCTGCCAACGGAGGTTCGAGTCCTCCCTCAGGCATGGGTGTATATGTGCTGTTCTTAGCATAACTTAGTTTAAGTAGTGTGTAAGTCTAGGGACCGATGACCAAAGCAGTTTGGTCCCTTAGGAATTCTCAAACATTTGAATTTTGAACAGAAACATTGATAATTGGGATAACAAAGCGAATAAACACAATTAGGTTATTATTCTTAACGAGCCTCCGGTGACCACGGGTATCTTACATCAAAACACTCATAAAATACCCCTGAACAATTTCTGAAATTCTGTCGATGCAGTCACCTCATGGTTCAAATGGCTCTAAGTACTATGGGACTTGACATTTGAGATCATCAGTCCCCTAGACGTAGAACTACTTAAACCTAACTAACCTAAGGACATCACACACACCCATGCCCGAGGCAGGATACGAGCCAGCGACCGTAGCAGCAGCGCGGTTCCGGACTGAAGCGCCTACAACCGCTCCCCCACAGCGACCGGCGCAGTCACCTCATGGTGCGTGGTGGAGAATACTTTGTATAGGCCTACTACCGTAATTCTCCCCTTTTCCTGTTCCACTCGCAAATGGCGCGTGCGAAGAACGATTGCCGGTAGGCTTCTGTCTGAGCTTGAACCTCTGTAATTTTACTTTCATTTTCTTTCCGCGAGAGAAAGCAGTATAAGCAGTATTTTGGTCATTCGCAAGTTTAACAACATCACAGCGTGATGCATTAGGATACCTCTCTTGTAATGTCTACTACTGAAGCTGGATGAGTATCTTCGTTACGCTTCCGCGCGATGTAACGGGCTGCTCTTCTTTGGAGCTTTTTTAGTTCCTCTAGCAATTCTTATCTGCAAACCTATCGCGATCTATTATAGAGATCGGACCTCTTCAACCAGATCCCCGTGACAAGAGTATTCCCAATTGAATTGCTTCTGAAAGTGGGTCATGTGCGACAAATACGAACAACTGTCCAGGGCCGATATTCGAAGAACGGAAGGCGCAATAAGTTCCAAAAGCGTAGCGCGTTCGTAAATGAAGGCCATGGATCTCTTGGTGCCATAACCATGACAATTGCACTAAATTATTGGACATGTTATAGCTTTCATTTCCTCTCTCTCTCCTCCCCCCCTCCCATATATATATATATATATATATATATATATATATATATATATATATATATATATTGTGTGTGTGTGTGTGTGTGTGTGTGTGTTTGTAACAAAGTAAAGTCGGTGACTTTCTCTATATTCTGGGTGGTTCGTATTAAATCAACGGTGCGCCGGGTGCTGCTGTGCAGGCTGTGTACATCGTAGGACGCGGAAGGTACGTTCACTAATCTGAGTGCTCTTGGAGTATGCTGACAAATTAATAGTTCCACTTTCTGCCAGCAAGTGAAAATATGGCGTTGCAGGCAGTCAGAATGTGAAATCTTTCCCGTTTTGACGTCAGCATGCTGTTTGTCGCTTGGCGACGCGTGTTGATTCTTTTGTGAACTGAGTAAAGGGTTAAGAAGATAGAAGTTTTCCCTACTCAACGCAATGGCTATTGAGAAGAAAGACTTTGCCCTGCTGTCAAGTTGCTGTATCAGAAGGGCAGCAATAGCGGCGCTGCATTGAGGGAGTATCGCCAACAGAAACAGCTGCGATGTTGCCCCATGTCAATAAATGGGCTAAAGAATATGATCAAGAAATTTGAAGAAACAGGTGAATTAGGTGGTACACCAATGAGAGGGAAGCGGCCCATTTCCATGAATTTGCTTTAGCTATAGCCGACCGTGCAACACTTGCCTCAAATTCTGCAGCCAATGATCAACGTGTTTCACGGGAATTCTCTCTCTCCTGGTCAACAGCTGAAAAGATTTTGTGGCACATTTTACACTGGTATCCCTACAAGATTCAAATCTGCACTAAATTAAGCCTCATGACAGGCTACAACGCCGTTACATTGCCCTTCGTTTCTTGTCATGGAAGTGGTTGACATGTGGTCGGGTAATGTTCTTTGTAGGGACGAGGTACATTTTACTCTGCACTGTGCCGTGAGTGCACAGAACTATCGCATATGGGCTCTCCTCTGCCACATGTTGTGCAGGAACGTCCACTGTACTCAACTTCCATATGTAGTGTGTAGTGTGTTTCCATTTTTCTTCTAGGAGATGACACTTCGCGGGTCTGTTAAATGTATTGTGCCATCTGCATATTATAAGGACCTCCCTGTGCAACACGTGATTCCCACTTTGCAAGAACGCAACTGTGTCCACGCCATTATTTTCATGCAAGATGGGGCGATACCACATGTCGCTTGCCAGATGAAAGATTCGATTCGAGAAACCTTCTGTAACGACTGTATCATTTCTAGACGATTTCAAGAGGCGTGGCCTTCCAGACCTCCAGACCTAAATTCACGTGACTTCTGGTTGTTGAGGTATCTGAAAGATCATGCCTACCAGGGACGTATCTTGAACTCAAGGATAATATACGACGACATATCGGTCTGATTACACTGGAAATGTTGCGAGCAATTGTCGACCATAATGTGTTACGGACGTTGAGTTGGGAGATCATATTGAACCCATGTTGCCATGTGGCCATATCAAAATAACAGTGCCGGAACCACCATATCATGTGTTTGATCGTTCCTCCCCTTTTTCTGCACCCACACCGTACTGACAACTTACAGCGCCATATTTTCACCTAGTGACAGAAAGTGGAACTATTATTTTTTCAGCATACTCCACGAGCGCTCCGATTAAAGAACATACTTACGATGTTTCAGCGTGCTGCCGTGTAAGCAGTCCGCACTGTAACACTCGGAGTACCGTCGGTTCAATCATAACGCTTCGATATGTCGACTCGGTAGGAGGAGAGCAGCTACTGTGGAATGGAGAGACGTCACGCTATATATAACATCAATGAACATCGAGGTATGTCACCACTGGTATGCACCCAGATTTTAGAGACTTTTATTCCATATAATGTACATTTATTTAATATTGCGCTTAAACTAAAATTATAAAGCACTTTAATATTGTCAGCAGCAATGCAAAACAATGATATGATTACCTAGCATTTTCAGCTTCAAGTGTCAACGATGGCATATCTTTACTAACGAAATGTTCGTAAACAAATTCTAAAAGTATCTGTGCAACAAAACCCTCGCATTTTAGCACACCATCTGAAACTCTTCTCTACCCTCTGAAGCTCGAGGGGCTGTGTCAGGGTTACTTCATTTACGGCGCTGGCAACCTCAGTAAGGAACTGTGCGGTAGCTGTAAGCGAATGCTTTGTTGTATACATTGCTTTACGCTGTGTTGTGTGTTGCCTCTTAATTTCTTTTCTCATTTCGAAATGAGTGAAGAGCCTAATTCTGGGCCATCATGAGGATCGAGTACGAGCCTCAGAACACTGGTAGAAAACGCCGATCCCTGTGGCGATATGTCAGACCTGTTTTCAAAGAAGCACAAATCATAGATGCAGATTGTCATCTCTGCGAGAAGGGAGCGCAACTTGTTTCCTTGCATCACTCCTCTACTCTCAGGCTCTCTAAGTTCCCGCTTGTTTATTCTGACATGAAGACTCTCAAGTATACGAAACCCGTTTCCATTTCATAATACCCCATAATAGCATATGTACATGAAATTTGGTGTACTACCTGTGCCTGTATGGACTTTCTAGTTTCCAGATGTATGTTATGCTTTCTAATCTCAGTTGAGTTTTGTTTTCATATTCTATTTGTCTATAATAGTTAAGATTCCTCAATAATAAGCATTATAACTATGTGGATACTGTAAAATAATTTTAAATCATTGCTCACACTATTTACAGCGTGGTTTCCTTGTTTATATAACTTTATGTTTGTACGAACGTGTTGCCAGTATGGCTCAAACGCAGCTCCTGGTCTAGTGGCTAGCGTTGCTGCCTCTGGCACACGGGATCCTGGGTTTGATTCCTGGCCAGGTTGGGGATTTCCTCTGCCCGGGGACTGGGTGTTTGTGTTGTCCTTATCATTTCATCATCATCATCATCATCACCATCATCCGTGACAGGCTAGATTGGATTGCACAAAAAATTGGCCTGTATAAAAATTGGATTGTGTAAAAATTGTGACTTTGTACGCGCAGTTGATGACCGCGCAGTTGAGCGCTCCACAAACCAAACATCATCACAGTGTGGTTCAATAAACCCAATGAAACATAAAGGTGAATATTTATAGTTTATTTAAGCTCATGGCTGACTGCTGTTTGTTTACATTTTTAGTTAATACTGAAAATTTAAGATTAAATGTATTCATCCTGTTCTTAAAAATTATTTATTAATAACAGCAATGGTGAGTAACTGTTGTTGCTATAGATGTATCGATGTAAATCAAAGGAGGGAAAGTTACGTCTCTTAGGTAAGCACCAAAAACGTCAAGTTATTGTTATCATGCTAGTAAGAGACGCTTTCAGTGTTGCAAGTTTTGAGACACAATGTAAGTAAAAGTAATCATCGAAGAGCTAATTTATGTAATTTTATCGCCATATATTTACATGACAAATGCTAAATATATTCAGTAGCGTGTGTTTGTGCTGTCAGACAGTCCGTTGAATGTGTACACTTGAAACTTCTATATTTAAGTCCGAACTGCTGAATGCAACTACTGAACCTTCTTAAACTACTGAGTGCAACTGAACGTACTGTCTCGTTACATGTTTTTTTTAAATTATTTTAACACTCACCTACAGAATTTTCCCTGACGAATACACTTCAGACTTATTCTATTCATTTGTGACCCACAATATACAAACGCAACGCAATCTGACTGCAAAAAGTTAACACAAAAGAATGGCCCTGAATTCGAAGAAATCGTAACAATAACCCATACATTTTTTAAGTTACTTACCTCACAGAAAATCTACATGACTCGAAGCACAATAAATACAGCGAAAAGCAGTGACTACAGCAAGCTAAATAAAAATATTTTAACTACTATAGGCTCTAACTACTAATAGGCAAGCGGTTAGCAAAGGAAAGATTTTGTTGCACAGCAAACAGTGTATTTAACAGATTTTACCTTTCTTTAAAGTCAGTACCGTCACTAGACTGTTTTTTATTTGCAGTCTTACATTAACACGATCATGATTATGGCTTAAAATGCCATTATCAAGTGTTTTAATGTTATACAGTGCCTAAGATGGCATACTGTTGTGTTTAACAGGTATTTTAAATACGACAGTATGCCATCTTAGGCACTGTATAACATTAAAACACTTGATAATGGCGTTTTAAGCCATAATCATGATCGTGTAAATGTAAGACTGCAAATAAAAAACAGTCTAGTGGCGGTACTGACTGTGGCACCACATTATGAAAAAATTATTAGATTTTACCTTACTCATATGACATCCAGTTCCAAAAATTATATAATCGTCATAATTCCATTTCCCAAAATCAGCAGATACATCAGTCATCATTTTACAATCCATTTCCAACCAACGCTAAATCTGCATGACGGATACACGTCCAGACCGTCCGGTCGCTCACTGCTAATCTCCAACATTGTTAACTATTAACTTCTATATGCGAGTCCGATCAGGCACAGAGTCTCATACAGAGAGCGCATATTGCTGTCAGTGATAATAATGCAGTCTATAGCGCTGCCAATATACAAACACATAAACAGGCTACTTACACAATTTTTTGGGTAGTTTTCATATGCATCTAAGTTTTTATATACCGCCTTTAGTTGCATTTCCAGTCCCAAAACCCGCAAGAGGATCGCATTTTATTAATTTCAAACACAGTCTCCACGTCTGAGATATTTGTGCCCATAACTATCGTGGTTGTGAGAAATCGTTATTTTGGGTGCCATCAGATGTTGCTTTCTCTACACAGATGTGTGTAAAATGTCATGCTACATATTCACAACTTGCTACTGTGTTGCAAGTAACAGAGGTAGCTCGAAAACGCCCAAGAGTTCGAAAATAGCTAAGTCATGAAACAAAGTGATAATTTCAAAATAAAACAACCTTAAAGCATCACACGTTGATGTTTGAGAAATATACGAATCAAGCACTTGAATATGTAAAAGAAATCTATATATTTTCTCTTAAAAAATAACCTGAAGTCAAATTAGGATAATCATTTTTTTTGTATCTTCGCCAGAGACAGTAATTGAGGAGCCACAGTTATAGAAGAATCCAGAAGCCATACTCTAATTTTTTCCGTTCGCATATTTGCGCTGCTTTCTTGTCTGGTCTCCAGCTGTGAACACGTAAGTGACATTCTCCAGTTATTGGGCCAAAATAATATATATTGTACTCTTAATGCAGATTATTTTTATTTGAAAACACTACACCTTACTCGTTTCCTGTGGTATGAATAAAATCTTTTAATGTATTTATTTATTTTTTCAGTGGCCGTATTGAAAAGACTGAACGCGGATCATTCTGTGGTATAAAGACAGGTCACTTCCGTATGCCTTCGTTGTTTATTCCTTATTACAGAGCAGAACCACCATGAAATTTATTTTCCGATCGTTTTCTCATTCTCGAGTATATTGTTACGTAAGAATTTTGCCAAACTGATCGGTCATCTATCACCGAACTATGACCTCGGCAGTCGCCTGATAGGTCTTATGTCCACAGCCCCACAATTTAATTTTGGAGATGAATTTCTTCATAAATAAATGCTGATTATAATCATCCAAGATTTTAAACCATTTTGTCTAAAAAGCAATTAACTTTTATTCATCGTCTTTGGAGCTTTTTCTCTCTCATCACGGTATTCGAGTTATGCAAAGTTTCTCGGTATTCTTTATCCCTTCATATCGTGTGTTGTGGGTTGGCAGGAGAGCCAACACCGGGTTACTAGAGGAAGCCGAAAGGCACGCGTTTTAGCCCACGCAGGCTGGCGTGAGGTCTGGAACAGGACAAGGAAATTAGAATTTAGAAAAAAGGACGTAGCTGGTGGAATACTTAACTTTAATCCATTAATGGTGAACGTCGCTCTGGACTGTACATTATTCACAATATCAATAGTAACTGAACATGGCGCCTTGCTACGTCGTAGCAAATGACGTAGCTGAAGGCTTTGCTAACTATCGTCTCGGCAAATGAGAGCGTATTTTGTCAGTGAACCATCGCTAGCAAAGTCGGTTGTACAACTGGGGCGAGTGCTAGGAAGTCTCTCTAGACCTGCCGTGTGGCGGCGCTCGGTCTGCGATCACTGATAGTGGCGACACGCGGGTCCGACGTATACTAACGGACTGCGGCCGATTTAAAGGCTACCACCTAGCAAGTGTGGTGTCTGGCGGTGACACCACAGCGTGAATTACTGAGAACAATTTTTATTGAAATATCTTAGTCTTTAGAAAGGAGATGGAAAGCTTCAGCCTACACAGGTAAATTATTTCGCTCAAGAAAATTTTAAATATGGGTTTCAGAGTCATTTCTCAGTGTTTTACAGATTTTCGAATCATGAAAATTATTTTAAAAATGTCACAATAAGAATCCATATTACTAGTACCTCTGACGATGTGAATCATAATGTGCGATTCATATTTTATTTTCCCTTTGGGGGTACGAAGTTTATACATATGAATGTATGGTACTAGAAAATAAAAATGGAAGTGTTTGTTCCTCCAATGAAAATTTCAAAGTATGTACAAAACACTTTACAGTAGGATGTGTGATAGGGAGAAGTTATAAGGAGCATTTCTGTGAGAGGAAGGGAGCAAGAGTCACTTAACTTTGTTTTACATTCATTCAAATTTTTGAATCTTTCAGCGTAATATTTATTCTGTAATGCAGTGGACACTAGTTGAGGTGACAAACATCTTGGGATATCTCCTAATATCTTGTTGGATCACCTTTGGCTCGGAGTAGTATGTACTCAACATGCTATTGGAAGTCCCCTGCAAAAATATGCTAAGTGTTGCTGGCACAGGGTTTTGTGCACAAACTGAATTCTCGAGTATGTCCCGTAAACGTTCGATTGGATTCATGTCGGGCAATCTGGCTAACCAAATCCTTCGCACGAATTATCCTGAACGTTCTTCAAATCAATCGCGAACAATTGTATCCCGGTGACATGACATCATTGTTTAGAAACGTGAAATCCATGAATGGTTGCAAATGGTCTCCAAGTAGCCGAGCATAACCATTTCTAGTCAGTAATGGGTTCATTTGGACCAGAGTACACCGTCCGTTCCATGTAAACACAGCCCACACCATTATGAAGCCACAACCAGCTTACAGAGAGCCTTGTTGACAAGTTAGCTCCATGGCTTCGCGGGGTCTAATGGTTCAAATGGCTCTGAGCACTATGGGACTTAACTTCTGAGGTCATCAATCCCCTAGAACTTAGAACTACTTAAACCTAGCTAACCTAAGGACATCACACACATCCATGCCCGAGGCAGGATTCGAACCTGCGACTGTAGCGGTCGCGCTGTTCCAGACTGTAGCGCCTAGAACCGCTCGGCCACGCTGGCCGGCTTCGTGGGGTCTGCACCACACTCTAACCCTGCCATCAGTTATTATCGATTGAAATCGGGACTCATCTGACCAGTCCGCGGCTTTTTCAGTCGTCTTAGGTCTAACTGATACAGTCATGAACCGAGGAGAGGTGTTGTAGGCGATGTTGTGATGTTAGCAAAGTCACTGGTATTGGTCACCTGCTGACAGCCCAATAAAGCCAAATGTTGCCGCACTGTCGTAATGGGTATGCTAGTCGTACGTCCCACTCTGATTTTTGCATTTCACGCGGTGTTGCTTGTCTGTTAGCACTGATAACTCTACGCAAACGTCGCTGTCTTGGTCGTTAAGTGAAGGCCGTCGGTCACTGCGTTGTCCGTGGTGAGAAGTAATGCCTGAAGTTTGGTGTTCTCCGCACACTCTTGACACTGTGGATCTCGAAATGTTGAATTACG
The DNA here is from genome assembly GCF_021461385.2 of Schistocerca piceifrons. Taxonomy (NCBI): domain Eukaryota; kingdom Metazoa; phylum Arthropoda; class Insecta; order Orthoptera; family Acrididae; genus Schistocerca; species Schistocerca piceifrons. The sequence continues at coordinate 215,002,438 of NC_060144.1, read as the reverse complement.
TACCCATTTTTAAAATGGTATGTCCCTTGCGTATGCCCCCAACTACCATTCCGCGTTCAATTCCTATCGAGCGGCCATAATCACATCGGAAACCTTTTCACATGAATCATCTGAGTACAAATGGCAGCTCCGCGAATGCACTGCCTTTTTATATCTTGCGTACGCGGTACTACCGCCATCTTATTATGTTCTAACATTCTGCGTGGTGACTGTTTGTTCTAAGTCGTGTCTCCCTCCCACTTTCGCGCAACGACGCTCTGAGCGTGTTTTTTAGAGAATTGACTAGTTTGAACCTGGGACCTGTTGCTGGTAAGGAGACGCCAGACCACACATGACATGTAGAGTTCAGTGAGACTAGCGATGATATAACCAAATACTTAATGATTTCAGCGTCAACTCCACTGCACTCCCTGTAAAAGAATCTTAATACTAACTGAATTTAGTGGAAGGGCTTCAAGGCTTTCCTATTTTTAGTTAGCTGGTAAAATAACGTCGAAAAAGAAGTTAAGTTTACCATTGGAAATTTTATTCTATTCACAAAACGTTGTTTATAAATTGCACTATTGATAAATGGAAATGTTTTAATACAGGATGATAAAAACCAACTGCGTTCAACAAAAATGTGAACGAATATTCCCTGAATGGGTTTCCAAGTTCTACAATGGATTGAAGGATGACCTATGCCATATTACATCTATAACCTAGGTTTAAATTAAATTTCACAAAAGAGAAAAGTATCAAAATGGTCTACAGTGACCCTCAATTATCTTCAATTACTTATCTAACTTGTCGTAAATTACAGTGGCTGATGTGGCTTCTCAATAATTATATAACAGAAAAATCATCGCGTTTCAGATTTTTACTTCAAGTAGCAATTGTGAACACCATGTGATTTAATTGACGATCGACACTAGCATTACGTAAAAAGGGGGTGTTAACAGATGAGACTTCTGCAGTTCTGAGTGAAGCGCTATGTGCTCTCATGCGGCATCGTGTGCGTTCATTACCTCGTTGTTGGTTAGGCAGCGTCAAGGGGCGGCGGGCGGCGCAGCTCCACACACCTCGCCATCTTGGTAGCAACTCTCCCGAATTTCTCTTTACTACAATTTACCGAAGTTGGTTTAAGAAAAAGATATCTGGCTGTTTTCAACTGACCAATCAGGGTCTCAATGTTAACCTTAAGCTCCGCCTACAAAAATTGTGTCTATACAATGAGAAACGTTATACTTTTCATGGTGGGGCAATGTTTTTAATGTTTGCTACGTAATAGAGATGCGTATAGTCTCAGGCTAAAACTTGCAGCTGGTGTGGCCCTTTTAGTGTTATCGCAAGATCTACACTGTTCTTCTGGAGGGCTCTATCTTTTAACATGGGCTGGGGGCTGCTTTTGGCGATTGGCCGGCGATGTGGGTATCTGTCCCTTATCGTAGGGCCTTCTACTTACACGACTCTGCTCTCGGCTTCTGTTCTCGTTTCTCCCCTCAGAACTGCGTCTGTTTCACGGTGGGAAGGTATGACATGCATTTAGGCCTTCTTGTGTTAGTCTGTGGTATTCCACTTGCTCACTCGTTAATCGTATTACTTTGGTTAATTTAATGTCACGATTTATTCGGAGATATGTGACATACTGCTGGATTTGCTTATTATGTCAGGGTTTTCATGGAAGGTGTTGGATTTGCCTGACACCTTACAATGTGCGTATCGCTATCCCATGACGTTTTCACCTCAGTGTACATCTGTAATGCACCAAATAAGGTGATGTAATTTAAGCTATTATTTTGGGGTGCCTTACTTTGAAGAGAAATATGAACAAAGAAAAATTCATAAAATTAATAAATGAGCATCACTCGTTAATTTGCTGCTTGTTATAGCTCTAAAAGTTGATAATTTTTGGGACATCTTCTCTTTTGTATACTGGGACGTCTCCCGTTGTTGCTGCAGCGTAATTTTTGAGAACAAAGAGTCAGCAATACGATCAAGCGCAGTGCAAGAACTTCTTTTCCCACACTTTCAGTCGTTACCAAAATCACAATACCCCGATGCCTCAGGAAATGTGCCACCTATCAGTCTTGTTTTTTAGTCGAATTGTACCATAAAGCTCTTGTGTTCCTAGTACTGTTCAGTACGTCTACATTAGTTACTCGACTTAGTATCTAATCTTCCGCATTCTTCTGTAGCAACACGCTGCGAAAGTTTCAATTGTCATCTTGCCTGTACTGTTTCCCGCCTACAAGTCACTTTCATATAAGCTGCTCGCCACTAAATACTTTCAGAAAAGATTTCGTAACACGTTTACGTTCTATGTTAATATTGTTCTCGTTTTCAGGGATGTGTTTCTTCCCACTGCCACTTTATGGTCTCCAGTTTTTCATTTTCTAGTCCAGTTACCCCAGTATATCTAATCTAATTCGACTACATTGCAAAAGTCCAGTTTTCCTTTAACTGATCTTCATGTTACAGCCCCTTTTCGAGACGTTGGTCATTTTTTCAACTGATCTTGCAAGTTACTTTCTGTGTCTGAAGGAATTAAAATGTCATCGTCAAACCTTAATATTTTTATTTACTCTCCCAGAAATTTAATTCCTTTTCAAATTTCTTCTGAGGTTCATTTACTGTTTGCTGTGTACAGCTAAAGAACATAATTAACAGCCTCTGCGGGGCACTGACCATCTCTGAGCCTCATATATTGTCCGCTGAATAGACTATGACTTGAGCCAGATAAAAAATTCTCATTTACGGGCAAGAATAGAAGAGAGATCTCACAACGTAATTTTATATTAGATTGGTGCATAAGTTTGTAGAGTTTTCGTTTTGCAAGTCGGTATTCCGGCTGCTATGGGTTTATCTATCGATTGTCATTTTTTATTTGTAGTTAAATGCTGCTGTCTGAGTTTATATAGAGTCATTTTGTCATTTTGAGATAGTGAGTGGAGCTGTGGACGGTAGAAAATGGAATGCGAAGTGGAGGATTCGGAACGTTTCCGACATATTCTTCTGTCTGAGTTTAGTAGACGGGTGACAAGAGTGGAGGCAGCCAGAAACACCTGTGCCATGCATGAGAATAATGCCACTAGAGAGAGCACGGTAAGAAAATGGTTTTCTCGTTTTAGGGAGGATCATTTTGATGTTAGTTGTGGTGTCACCGCCAGACACCACACTTGCTAGGTGGTAGCTTTTAAATCGGCCGCGGTCCGGTAGTATACGGCGGACCCGCGTGTCGCCACTATCAGTGATAGCAGACCGAGCGCCACCACACGGCAGGTCTAGAGAGACTTACTAGCACTCGCCCCAGTTGTACGGACGACTTAGCTAGCGATGCAACGGACGAAGCCTCGTTTATTTGCAGAGAAGATAGTTAGAATAGCCTTCAGCTAAGTCAATGGCTACGACCTAGCAAGGCGCTATAGCAATTGATAGTTATCGTATGAAGCATGTTGCATGGGGGCTTAATTATATAAATACGAAAATTATTTTAATTTTTTGATTTAATAGCTGTATGTCCGATTACGTAGTCTCGTAAACGGTTGGCCCTGACTAGTTTTAGTACGCAATCTGACTGCATAGAACAACAACAAAGAATGAAATGAAAATTTCCGTTAATACAATCAATTAATTAAGTCCCCAGCAACTATAAAACCTACGAACCCAACAAAGCACAAGTATAACTGTTCTGTGTGTGGAAGTGTGATTCAACGTACGCATCTGGCACGGCTCTTCTTCAATAAGACAAGAAATTTTAAATATCAGTTATACTGAAGTAATTAAAAAATAGAAATGCTATAATTGCGCAAGAAAACCAGAATTACACTCTAATACAAGAACACAAGCGAGATGCTTTGTTGACTGAACCTGTAATGACGCATTATTCAAGACATTGAAATAATGAGAAAAAGACCGAGTTTTGTTACCTTCATATATATTGACGAAAAGCACTCTAATCATTACAACATTTCCATTAGAACAACATCTGCTATCTAGCCCATCAAATAACTGCATAAAACATTGAACAAGCACTTACTACTACGACATCTCGACAAGAACTTTTCACTACCACATCTCAGCAAGCACTCTCCACCACGACCTCTCGACAAGCACTGCACTCCGCTACTTCTCAATAATCACTGCCAGTGGAGGCGGCCGAACAAAACTCTCTGGCGCGATCTCTGGCGCTGTGGCTCAGTGTAGCCACCTTTCATATGCCCCTCCTCCACCGGCCAGAATTTGATGGTATTTTTGCCAGCATTGGTGGTGAAAATACCACCAAATTCGTCCACAAAAATACAGACAAAAATAAAAGATAATATTAATACGTAAATATCACATAATTAAATAAAATTTTGGCTTTGCACTGACCTTTCAATAACCTAATATATAAAATACAGTAAGCAATACAAATTCCTTCATACATGTGACTTTACATAATAGTTTACACAATACACAAAAAATCAGTTTATACAAATGTTCACATAAAATGCTTTGAATTAAAAAAAAACAAAAAGAAACAAGTAGTTGATAGTTCCAGCAGTAGCACCCAGCAATGGTCAACAGGTGCAAACAGCAACAAGTGACATCATTTTAGTAAAAGCAGTTCCATCAGTAGCACCCAGCAATGTTGAACAGGTGCAGAGACCAACAAGTGACATCATTTTAGTAGAAGCAGTTCCATTAGTGTCACCCAGTATTGTTGAACAGGTGCAGACACCAACATGTGACATTATCTCAGTAGAAGCAGTCCATCAGTGGCACCCAGCAATGTTGAACAGGTGCAGACACCAACAAGTGACATCATTCAGCAGAAACAGTTCCATTACGTGCATGGGGGCTTAATTGAATAAATGAAAATAATTTTTATTTTTAGTAGCTGTTTGTCCGATTACGTAGTCTCGTAAACGGTTGGCCCTGACTAGTTTTAGTACGCAATCTGACTGCATGGAACAGCAACCAAGAATGAAATGAAAATTTCCGTTAATACAATCAATTAATTAAGTCCCCAGCAACTATAAAACCTACAAACCCAACAAAGCACAAGTATAACTGTTCTGTGTGTGGAAGTGTGATTCAACGTACGCATCTGGCACGGTTCTTCTTCAATAAGACAAGAAATTTTAAATATCAGTTATACTGAAGTAATTAAAAAATAGAAATACTATAATTGCGCAAGAAAACCAGAATTACACTCTAATACAAGAACATAAGCCAGATGCTTTGTTGACTGAACCTGTAATGACGCATTATTCAAGACATTGAGATAATGAGAAAAAAACCGAGTTTTGTTACCTTCGTATATATTGACGAAAAGCACTCTAATCATTACAACATCTCCATTAGAACAACATCTGCTATCTAGCCCATCAAATAACTGCATAAAACGTGGAACAAGCACTCACTACTACGACATCTCGACAAGAACTTTTCACTACCACATCTCAGCAAGCACTGCCTACTACGAGTCCTCGACAAGCACAGCACTCCGTTACTTCGCAATAAACACTGCCCGTGGAGGCGGCTGAACAAAACTCTCTGGCGCAATCTCTGGCACTGTGGCTCAGTGTAGCCACCTTTCATATGCCTCTCCTCCACGGGCCAGAATTTGATGGTATTTTTGCCAGCATTGGTGGTGAAAATACCACCAAATTCGTCCACAAAAATACAGACAAAAAAAAGATATTATTAATACGTAAATATCACATAATTAGATAAAATTTTGGCTTCGCACTGACCTTTCAATAACCTAATATATGAAATACAGTAAGCAATACAAATTCTTTCATACATGTGACTTTACATAATAGTTTACACAATACACAAAAAATCAGTTTATACAAATGTTCACATAAAATGATTTTAATGATTCAAAAAAAAAAAAAACAAGTAATTGATAGTTCCAGCAGTAGCACCCAGCAATGGTCAACAGGTGCAGACACCAACAAGTGACATCATTCAGCAGAAGCAGTTCCATTAGTGGCACCCAGCAATGTTGAACAGGTGCAGACACCAACAAGTGACATTATTTCAGTAGAAGCAGTCCATCAGTGGCACCCAGCAATGCTGAACAGGTGTAGACACCAATAAGTGACATTATCCAGCAGAAATTAAACATTTCTAAGTGTCACCCATTATGTTAAACAAGTGCAGGTAACAGTCCATAATATTCACCATCACTAATCGGACAGTTCATCAGCAGAAATTAAACATTTCTAAGTGTCACACATTAATGTTGAACAAGTGCAGGTATGAACAACAGTTTGAATGCACACACAATTGCTTTTACAAAATTATTCTCAATGCTCTTACACTAAACATACACAAATGATGTCAGATAATTGTCATATTAACTATTACAAATATACAAATACCAGTAAACCTATAATATTTATGAGTGTCAGTCCAAGCCACAACAAACAAGCAAAATAATATTTAGGAGATAGATTGGGACTAATTATTTGGGATTAGGAAAGGAAAACACACAAAACACACTCACTCATCTTTCATCCACATTAAGTACTACTGTGTAATTGAATAGTGTTAACTGTGTATATGCAATTCTGTCAAAATTTGATGTTCATCATGTGAATCAAGTAGTAGTGGCAGCAATGTATAACAGTCAATAATAGTTAGTCAACGTCATAGTCATCATGTCAAGACCAATGTTTGCCAAGCCAGATCAAAATGTACGGTTGCTGAACAACTGTCAGTGTGCCAAGATATGCAATTACTTCCTCTCTCCAAAAAAAAAAGTATATACTGCTTAGTGATTTAACAAAGTGTGTGTGTAGACAACTTCTTTCCACTTGAGTGTTCTAGTCTGCCATCTTCATCCTCCTTGTTCCATATAAACCAACAAACAAAAAAAATATGTTCCTCACTTACTTTACCTCTTATCCACCAAAACTCCAATAATCATCAGCATCACATTATCTCAATACTTCAATAATACCTCTTGCATCGATACATATAAACCTTATCATTGATATCATATACCTTACCTCTTGTCCACAAAAACTCCAATAATCATCAACTTCACACAATCTCAATACCTCAATAATATCTCTTCAATACATCGACACATATAAACCTTATCACCAATATCATTTCACTTCCATAACAACTCTTTCCTCTAGTCAGTCTCCTCGAACAAGTACAGATAAAATTCTAGTGCAAACTTCAATTCATCATCCCATACAATCCGAAGACACAATGTCCACACACAACCTCTGTGTAGTCCACCTGACCCATATCTTCTACTCATTATGAATCATAAAATACATTTTGGTTACCTTGTCCATCATTAAATAAAAAAATGCATACATGACCTCTAACAGACTTTAGTTCGAATAACTCTCAGTAATTAAGTACGATTACGGAGTGTGAATGATCATAATATTTCACAGTGTGTGCACCACTTCAAGAATCATGGCAGAAGCAAACATGTGGAGTATTTTTTGTGTCAAGTGTCACTTACTATTTCAATTGCTCACGAAGAATGCAGTGTAATAATTGTCAATGGTTTAAACCTAATGTTGGTATGTCATGTCGTTAGCTTCCTTTCTAGTAACATAAATTTATACAGCTTCCATAAAACCTCCAGCTCATGTGACTTCTATCAAGTTTCTTGTATTAATGTCGTTCGTCGAATTGTAGCAGTTCATTTTCTTATCTTAAAATATAAGGCACTCAGCGTAAGCAAAACATGCAATAGCGAGTAAATATACCAGTAGAGAACAGAATGTCAACAAGTGGATGCAGCACAATTCCTACAACGAGGCTCTGCCAAGCGAACAATCTATAATTAATACCATAGTGTGACTTAAACTCCATGTTCATACACAGTATGTGAGCATTTCTATATACCTAATTAAAGAGTAATTATGACAACAAACAGAAATGTGTAAATATGCAATCCATACGCAAAGCAGCAAATATATATCTTACATAATAAACAGGTCATTAGCATCATATCAGCATAAGCAAATAAATGTTCATATGTAATCTTAATAAGTAAACATGAAGGCGCAAGCAGATAAAATCACAAAGTATAACCTACATACATAATTATATCAGCACAATTAATCATGTGACAATTATAATTTAAATAAATAAGCACAGCAGACAAATAATAAAAAAATGTGACATCAGTAAAAGAGCATAGCAGCCAAGCGATGCATAATATATACAAATAACAACCCTGTTCATTAATCAATCATTGTCAAAATCAGTTAACGTACGCAAGCACGTCGCTTCACAAGTAAATTCATAGAACATGAAATTAGCACAAAGTATGAATTACGTAATCGCGAGCAGCAAATTACGTCTAAAGTACGTACCTAAGTGGAAATATGTTACCTGAAAAATAAACTCGATTAATAGTTACCCTTTTTAGTTTATTAGTTTCTTCTTCGAAATTACATTCTTCCTGAAAATTTCTCGATAGCAAGTCGTCTTAACGTCGGACACGCACAGAATTTACTTGAAGTTCTTAAATATTTTATACAACCGTATCCTGAAAAATACTGAACGTTAATAACATAATTCATCAAGTCACCATAGCTTTATACTGAATTTAATCCGAGAAATTAGACTGTGTATTTGTTTACGTCTGTCAGTGCATTCGCATGAGCGCTCGATCAGCTGTAGGCACGTGACGTAGGAGGTGATTGTTTGCAGTCAACGACTGCCTTGTGCGGCGCGCAGACTTGACTGTTGCTTTGAGTATGTGCCGCCGCCAAAACACAACGCGGTATACTTGTATTCTCTGCATGTTTACATGTAGCTGTTAGTTTCCCTAAAGTATGTCATCCCACAAAAATTTTAACATTAGATATATGATGTACTCCCTTAGAGCGTCGAGATTTAAGAGTTTCTACTTCGACTATGTTATCATGAATAATTTTGCGAATTCTATATGGACCGTTATAAAGCAGAAAAAATTTGCGACACAAGCCTTTTCCTTTGTGAGACAAACGATGAGAATTAACACCTTTTGACCAACTGACAAGATTTTTAAACGACCAGGACGCTTAGCTGATTTCTCTCTTCTAGCAGCCGCAGATGCAATATTTTGCAGAGCCAGGTTCACAACTTCAGAATGCCGCAGTTTCCGTGTAGGCGGAAAAGGAACGATTTCAGAAATACTTTTTGTCGGTGCTTTGTTTTTTAATATCAGTATTGGCGGTAAAGAAGTTGAGTCATTAGGGAGTTCATTCAGGATGTTTTGAAAAATATGAAGATACTGATCCCAAGTTCTGTGATTCTGATGACAATAAAGACGACACAATTTATTGATTTCCTTCATCCATCTCTCTGAAGCGTTAGATTGAGGGTGAAAAAGTGAAATGAAAATTGGTTTAATCTTACGACGCCGGAGAGTACGAAGCCAAATTTTAGAACGAAATTGTGATCCATTATCTGATATAACCGTATCAACATGACCCACTTCTTTAAGAAAATGTTTAATGAAAGCATTAGATACTGAACGAGCTGTTGCTTTGCGTAAAGGTGTAAAACACACATATTTTGATGTCAATTCCACTGCTACGAAAATGTACGCAAAACCATTAGTAGAACGAACCCCTGGACCGAACAAATCGACTGCAGCCATGTCCTTTAATTTCGCTGGAATGATAGGAAACAACGGTGCTCTGTGAGAAATAGTTGGCGGCTTAGCCTTTTGACATAATTTGCATTTGGCAAGAACAGATCGAATACGTTTTTCCATATTATTGAAGTAGCAATTTTCTCGTAATTTATGAAAGCATTTTCTGGGACCAAAGTGTGCATAACTGAAATGTGTGTACCAAATCAATTTATTGACCCACTCATCAGGAATACAAACTAACCAAACAGAGTTGTCGACCGATTTTCGTTTAAAAAGAATGTCATTGCGAACTAAATAATGCTGTCTAATCGCTACGCTTTCCTTTCTCCTCCACTTCTCCTTAATATCCTTCCAGATTGGATCCTTATTTTGCTCCTTAGCGATGTCCTGGAGCGAAGACGAAATAAAGTTCTCAAACGCAACACCTTGAATATAAATCAAACAATAATTGTTTTCTATGCAGTCCTCTTCAGCACTTTGTTTCAAACCCACAGGTGCACGTGATAAAGCATCAGCAACAATATTTGAAGAACCCTGTATGTAAACAATACTAAAGTCAAATTCCTGTAGATACAACGCCCATCGTGACAATCTTCCATGTGTTAATTTTGTTGACATAAGAAATTCCAGAGCTCGATGATCGGTGTAAACCTTAGTATGTCTGCCGTACAAAAATATGCGAAATTTTGTGAAAGCCCAAACAACAGCCAAAGCCTCAAGTTCCGTAATCGAATAGTTCTTTTCTGATTTAGAGAGAACACGACTTCCAAATGCAATAGTTTTCTGTACTACAACGCCGTTTTCTTCTATCTCTTGAAATAAGTGTGCACCTAGGCCTTTGTATGATGAATCCGTCGCCAAACAAAAATCTTTAGATAAATCCGGATGTGAAAGAAGTGGAGCAGCAACTAAAGCATCACGAAGTTGTTCAAATTCTGATTGAGCTTCCTCATCCCAACACCAATTAGAATTATTTCCAGATAGTTCACATAAAGGAGGTGTGGCCAAATCGTCCAATCTAACAAAGCGTCTAAGAAAATTACAGACACCAAGGAAACTACGAACATCACGTTTTGTGGTAGGAACAGCATAATTACGAATAGTGTCTAATTTCTCTGGATCAGGAAGAATACCTTCTGTAGAAATAATGTGACCGAGAAATTTCACCTGAGAACGACCAAATTCAGATTTTTCCAAGTTCACTGTAATGCCAACTCTTGCAAAAATACGTAATAATGAATCCAAAATTTTGTTGTGCTCACTCCAAGAATGTTTAGCAATAAGATAATCGTCAACATATGAAGTAATATTGTCACGAAGATAAACAGGTAAAATTTCATTTAAGCTACGAATGAATGCTGCTGAAGATACAGTAAGTCCAAACGGTAATTTCCGAAACTGGTAACAGTTACCAAAGGCTAAAAAGGCAGTATATTTTCTACAATCAGGGTGGAGTTCTATTTGCCAAAAACTTGCGCGCATATCAATCGTGGATAAAACTTTAATTCTATGGAAATGTTGAAGAAGTTCATCTAAATTTTGTAGACGGTCAGTTTCAGGAATGACGATATTATTTATCTGTCTGGAATCCAGAACCAAACGAATTGACCCATCCTTTTTAAGAACAACGTGTAATGGGCTGGTATAAGGACTGACTGCTGGCTCAATAATGCCTTGATCTATCATGTATTGAAGTTCACTCTTAACCTTGTCTCTGTAAGCCAAAGGAATAGCGTACGTTTTCCCGCGAAATGGTGTGTTCTTTTACTTTAAATAAATATTGTAAGCCTTGTATAGTTCCTGTGTGATGACTAAACAGTGTAGCATGTGAAGTCAAAATGTGGTGCAGCTCTTCTCTTGCAACGTCATCTGGCACTTCAGCTTTCTTAACCTTTTCATTAATTAATTCTTCGCTACTAATTATATCATCCATCGCGTCTCTGTATCTATTGTCATTGTCATGAATAAATACACTGTCGTTATAATGCTCAACGAAAACATCAGAAGTAAGAAACCTTAAACATTTTGTATCTGATTCAGATCTTGTTAAACACTCGAAAAATTTCAAACATTTCGGCATTCTGGCAACAGTCAAATTTACACTTCCTTCTTTAAAGTTCAAAATTGCCTTATGTGTGTTAAGAAACTCCATACCTAATATAACTTGTGTACTGAGTAATGGAACAATAATAAAATTAGCAGAAAATTCGTATCCTTGACAAATGAAATTTAGGTTGGTCTGTTGTTTAACTTCCACACTTTTTCCAGAAATCGCTCCTCGAATTGTAGTTTTAGAAATAGGTAACACAGGACAAGCAATAGTTCTTACACATATACGAAAAACTGATTCACTAATGACATTCAGTGGGCTCCCAGAATCTAAAACTGCAGTGAACTTATTCTTACCCACACATACTTCAATAACAGGATGTAAAAATGCGTCTACATTATTTTCCTTTTCGTCTAGCAAAATGTCTCTCATGTCTTCCAGGCGTACGTAGTGTAAAGTCGTAGTGTCATTACTTTCTGAACCGTCTATATTGCTGCCAGAAGCCGAAGCTGCAAGTCGTTGTCGATTGTTTGCGTCACGTCTTTGATTATTCCCTTCATTTCTCGGATCAATTTCTACTATTTGCACTTGTCTCTCTGAAGTTCTGTCACGTGGAGGATGCCAATTAGGTCCCTCCTGTCTGTTAGATGCAAATTCTTGGTTGTGTCTGTTATTAAAATTTCTGTTTTCCTGTCTGTCTGCATAACTACTTCTTGTGTAATTTCGACTGTCACTTCTGAAATTATTGTTGTATCTACTACCCTGGTTATTTCTGTAGAAAGAATTTCTATTACTGCATGAATAATTTCTGTCTTGATGATACCGATTACTGTTTCCGTATGATTGATCATTCCGGTAGGAATTACCATTATTATAATTGTCTGTGTAATTTCTGTTAGAACGTCTGTTATTGTCATAAGGCTGGTATCTATTGTCTTGTCTGTTACGTCTGTCATTCTCAAAGTTACCCATGTAACGCCCGTTCCGATCACTATCCCTTTTCTCTGAAAATCTATTGTAATTACTATTACTAAAAAAATTACAAGAAGTCCCGTCGTCGTTGTCATACTCAAGTTCTTGTAACAAAGTCTTAAAAGTCTCAATGTCGTCTTTACATCTTCCGGCTAAAGCAATTTCTCTTATGGATTGTGGCAGCTTAGTTAAACAAATGCGAATTAATTCAGTCGGGCTATAAGGGTTGGACAGGAACTGATTCTTTCGAATCATGTCTGCATAATCAGACTACGTTTGACTCTGTCTTGTGTGTTTTCGGACCAATATGCCGATAGAAATGCACGATAAAAATCATTCAGATTATTACAATCTCTAATGAGTGCGCGCATCCCCGTTGCCGGTTCGTTTTCTAAATATCCACACATAAATTCCAGTTTGTGACTCAGTGGCCAATTTGGTGGAAGTGCGTACATAAATTGATCTAGCCATGAACATGGATGTATGTCATTCTTAGAATTACGAAAGATCTTAAATTTCCGAACAGTCAAAAAGTGTTTGTAGTCAAAGTTTTCGCCTCGTGGCGACAAAGACCTACCGCGTCTGTCCCTGTCCCAATGTCGATTATTGTCAAGTTGGCGCGCCTGGCGCTCTCTTGTTGCTTCTCGTAAATGAAATAAATTACTTTCTTCAAACCCCTCTGCTATCTGTGATTCTAAATTTCTTCCACTGTCTTTTCCTACAATTTCGCCTTCGATTTGTTTGACTTGCTTTCATAATGCCTCAACTTCCCTTTTAACGCGTTCATTAAATTTTCCCTGATTTTCAACATGTTTATTTATGTTCTGATACTCTTCGGTTTCTGCAAATGGCAATGGTGCTGTATCATCTGAATCTCTGTCCCCATTTACACTAAGACTTGTCAATTTGTCTGAAATCTCCTCAACTCTTTCCGACAAGTCACCTATTTTTTCTTTCTGTTTATTTACGTCTTCCGTAAGTGTCGCGACTCGGGTTTCAGTATTAACACATTTGGTAGTTAACTGTTCATATTGTTGTGTTAGGTTATTTAATCTGTCATTTGGTACGGATTCCTCGATTCTCTCAAATATTTCCTCCTTATCGTGTGCACGTTGTAAATTTAACTCTGAAAATTTTTGTACTATCACGTGATCTCTTTCTTCCTGTTCTCTATCCTGTTCCTTTTGTCTAATCTCTACTGCAATTAATCTATTATTGTGAGCATTCAAAATCGGTTGTACTACTTCTCTGATTTCTTTCTTTAATTCATCTTTCATATTTTTGAAACATGTCCCTATTCGTGAGTCTAACCGTGTTTCCATTGTTTCCATCTCTGTTTCTAAACATGTTGCCACTATTTTTAATTCAGATCCTAACCGTGTTTCCATTGTCCCCATCTGTGTTTTTAATTCAGATCTAAACTGTGTTTCCATTGTTCCCATATCAGTTTTTAATTCAGATCCCAAAGTTCCCATCTCGGTTTTAATTGTTCCTATCTCTGTTTTAATTGTTCCTATTTGTGATCCCAGTGAGTCTAACCATGTTTGCATTGTTCCCCTATCTGTTTTTAATTCAGATCGTAAATTTAATATTGCACTCATCAACTGCTCCATATTAACTTGTTCGAAATTCTTTTCGCCCCTAACATTTCCCGCAAAACCAGTTTCCTTCGTCATAGCTGTAAAGCTATCTGTGTTCGATACTATTCCAGAATCTTCTATCGTTAATCTCGTATTCTGTGAATTTTCTGATTGAGAAAAATTTTGAAATGGTTCCGGACTATCTTCCCGACTTATTAAATTGTTTTCCACTTCATTATTCATGATACTGTTTTCCTCTGTTGGCGAGTTCGCATGTTAACAATTTCGTCATTCTCACTATCCATCATTTTTGCCTTTTTCATCGATCGCATAATCATTTACAAAACATACAAAACTCGTCACTATATGAAAATTACACACAATGACACTATATCTCCAACAATATCATTCACACGAAATGCTTCCCTCAACCACGATTAACGAACAATTGAAATCTTCCTAACTCCACAAAATTGTCAAACCCGTATACAACAAAATTAAATTCTGCAAAAAAAAAAAAAATACCATTAGAAGAATGACAATTACCAAATCTACACATGCAATATAGACTACAATTACTAAACTACAAATTACAACAATACTACTGTCTACTATTTTTACAATCAGAAGAATTCCAAGGGACGATCCGAAGCAGCGGTCGTCACGTGCATGGGGGCTTAATTGAATAAATGAAAATAATTTTTATTTTTCGTAGCTGTTTGTAGTAGTCTCGTAAACGGTTGACCCTGACTAGTTTTAGTACGCAATCTGACTGCATGGAGCAACAACAAAGAATGAAATGAAAATTTCCGTTAATACAATCAATTAATTAAGTCCCCAGCAACTATAAAACCTACAAACCCAACAAAGCACAAGTATAACTGTTCTGTGTGTGGAAGTGTGATTCAACGTACGCATCTGGCACGGTTCTTCTTCAATAAGACAAGAAATTTTAAATATCATTTATACTGAAGTAATTAAAAAATAGAAATACTATAATTGCGCAAGAAAACCAGAATTACACTCTAATACAAGAGCACAAGCCAGATGCTTTGTTGACTGAACCTGTAATGACGCATTATTCAAGACATTGAAATAATGAGAAAAAAACCGAGTTTTGTTACCTTCGTATATATTGACGAAAAGCACTCTAATCATTACAACATCTCCATTAGAACAACATCTGCTATCTAGCCCATCAAATAACTGCATAAAACATGGAACAAGCACTCACTACTACGACATCTCGACAAGAACTTTTCACTACCACATCTCAGCAAGCACTGCCTACTACGAGTCCTCGACAAGCACAGCACTCCGCTACTTCTCAATAAACACTGCCCGTGGAGGCGGCCGAACAAAACTCTCTGGCGCAATCTCTGGCGCTGTGGCTCAGTGTAACCACCTTTCAATGTCTCATCAAGAACGATGTATACAAATGATGGATTAAAGTTAAGTATTCCAGCAGCTACGTACTTTTCTTTATAGCATTCATTCCGTATCCTGTTTCAGACCTGAAGCCAGCCTGCTTGAGTTTAACGCGTGCATTTCGGTCTCCTCAAACCACACTGTGTCGGCACTTCTGTCGACACATCATATTTGGCGACGAGTCAAAAAAGGGTCTCGTTCTTTATACTTGCTTACATTTCATTGTGTCATGGCTTCGCCACAATCTCCACATGTACTGTCCGAATTTTATCGCTTGCAGAATCAGCAGACGCAGGCATTACTGGATGCCCTTGGACAGCTCGTCCAGGGTCAACGTGCAATGCAAAACGATGCGGCAGCCGCCGCTTCACCGCTACCACAGCCACAACATGCTGTTGCACCCCCGTTCCGGCCATTTGACCCTGCGATGGAAAACTGGACGGAGTGGTCACGCCAATTTGGATTTCATCTCGCCACCTACAGAATTCAAGGTGACGAGCGGCAGCCTCATTTATTGGCGTGTGTATGGGTGCAAACGTACCGTGTGATAGTGAAATTATTTCCCCGACGCGACGTAGCAACTCTGTCCTACGAAGAAATTTTGTCTGCTTTAGACGCCTATTTCAAGGAATCAGTTAATGTAGTTGCAAAAAGGTATACTTTCTTTCGTACAAAACGTACGGCCGGTCAAACTAATTGGGAGTGGGTTGCAACTTTGGAAGGTCTTACAAGGGATTGTGCTTTTGAGTGTGAATGTGGACTCCCTTATTCAGATACTATGGTGCGTGATGCAATTGCACAGAACGTTTCTGATGTTCGCATAAGGGAGCAAATTTTGAAACTAGTCAATCCCTCCCTTCAACAAGTGATAGACATATTGGATAGGCAAGACACACTTGACCTTGCTCGGGAATCATTTGAAACTTCGCCAGCTGTGTGTTACATTAACCGGCCCGCCGGGAGAGCTGCACGGAACTGTAAACAGCCCTCGCGCACGTCCGCGCAGCCACGTGTCCCGCACAAGCATGCAAATGCAGTGAAATCATGCCCGCGGTGTGCCTCTAGACATTCGCGTGACAATTGCCCGTCACGCCAAGCTATTTGCTTTTTCTGTAATAAAAACGGACATGTTCAGAGTGTTTGCCAGAAAAAGCTCAGATCGGACACAAAACACCATTCCCGGCCCTTTGCTTCGCGCCGGAATCGCACCAAGAATGCTCAGGCTCGTGAACCTTCGCCCATGGAAATTCATGTAATTAATTCCACTCCGCCCAGTGCCGCTTTCTCTAACAGTGACTGTGTTCGTCCCACAAAAAGTGTGCGTCGACATCGACGGAAATCACGTCAAGTTGCGAGTGATTCTGTACCAGTGTCTGTTCAAATTGCATGAGACAATCGCTCTTGTCGTCAGCAGGACAATAAACTTTTTGTAGACTTGGACATTAATGGCAACGTAATACCATTCCAGCTCGATAGCGGAGCTGCAGTTTTATTGATCAATAAAGTCATGTACAAACAACTGGGCACTCCTCTGTTGCGTGCCGCAAATGTTAAGCTAACTACATATTCAGGTCACACGATCCCTGTGTTAGGACAATGCAGCCTTCTTGCAACATACAAGGGACTAACAAAACTTGTGTCATTTTACGTTCTTCGTTCTTCTTCTGCAGTGAACTTGTTTGGTTTAGATTTATTTCAGTTGTTTAACTTGTCTATAGTCAATCAGGTCCTCTCAGTGAACCAGACTGTGCCTTCAGACAGTGTTTCTCGTCTATGTGCAGAATTTGCAGACATTTTGGCGCCGGGCCTTGGTTGCGCTAAGAAATATAAAGCACATTTGGAACTGAAAGTAAACGCGCAACCAAAATTTTTCAGAGCGTGCAATATTCCCCACGCATTGCGTGATGAGGTCGCAAGAACATTACACGATTTGGAATCACAAGGTGTAATTGAACGTGTGCAGGCTTCTCTCTGGGCCTCACCCTTAGTAATTTTGCCAAAACCTTCCGGAAAATTGAGACTTTGTGTGGACTTCAAGGCAACAGTGACTCCCCAACTAGTGATTGCCACTTTTCCTTTCTTCCGAACTTGCTTGCATGTTCATTGATTCGGACACCGATGACGTGGTCGAATCGTTTCCGATTGATTTTCGTCGTGTAGCTACAGCCACAGCTGCTGACCCTGTCCTTGCTACCGTTCTGCGTTTTGTTGCTACGCAATGGCCCTTGTCAAAGTCACGGATAGAGGATCCGTTGGTTCGCAGATTTTTTGCTCACAAGGAGAGACTTTTTGTTCGACGTGATGTTTTGTTGTTGCGTTCTGATAATGATCAGTCCAGAGTCGTGGTCCCACGTTCGTTACAGTCCTCTGTCTTAAAGCTTCTTCACTAAGGACATTGGGGTATAGTGAGAACGAAACAACTTGCTCGTCAGCACTGTACTTGGTTCGGAATCGATGCTGCGATTACGAATATGTGCTCTTCTTGCATGGCGTGTGCCGCACAACAGTCCGCACCACCGCGGAAATTCTTTGAATGGCCGAAAGCCACTTCCCTTTGGCAATGCTTGCACATCGATTTTGCTGGTCCATTCTGGAATGCTCGATGGTTGGTTGTGGTCGATTCTTTCAGTAATTTCCCTTTTGTTGTCCGGATGTCTTCCACGACGTCATCTGCCACCATCCAAGCGTTATCCGCTATCTTTTGCATTGAAGGTCTTCCACAGACTATTGTTTCCGACAATGGCCCACAATTCATGTCCGCAGGATTTCAGTCATTCTGCAAGGCCAATGGTATTCAACATCTGACATCCGCGCCGTTTTCGCCTCAGTCAAACGGTGCCGCTGAACGATTGGTCCGGACTTTCAAGTCACAGATGTTGAAGTTGAAAGAGTCGCATTCTCGGGAGGACGCGTTATTGCTCTTCTTGTCCTTCGTATCGCTCTCAGCCCCGAGATGGTCGCTCGCCGGCTGAGTTGCTCCACGGTCGTCCTCATCGAATCTTGATGTCTTTGCTGCATCCGCCGCATCAGGTTCCTGTGCAGCGGCAGCCACCTGCTTTTGCTCCAGGTGACGTTGTATACTATCGCAACTATCGCGGTTCATGGCGTTGGTTCGCAGGGCGCATTCTTCGCTGCCTCGGCCGCGCGATGTATTTGGTTTTGGGGCCTCTGGTGAGGTGCGTCGGCATCTCAATCAGCTGCGCCTCTGTCGTCGCACGGGTTCTGCCGCTCCCCGTCTGCTTTCAGCGACGGTGCCGTCCGGTCAGCGCCCTGGGGACCCATCTACTGGCTCGCCTCATCCCCAGGTGTTACCGACGCTGCCTTCCATTTTGCCCCATGGCGACGCGCCGCCGCCGCCTGTTCTCCCGCCGGCGCCGCCCGCAGTGGACGCTTCGCTGCAGCCGCCAAGCGCCTCCCTGGGTCACGCGCCGCCGATCGCTTCCCGTG
Source organism: Schistocerca piceifrons (assembly GCF_021461385.2). NCBI lineage: Eukaryota > Metazoa > Arthropoda > Insecta > Orthoptera > Acrididae > Schistocerca > Schistocerca piceifrons. Next base: position 214,983,366 of record NC_060144.1, on the reverse strand, counting down.
ACCAGCTATCCTCCGACATGGAACTCTTGCCCGCTCTACCAGATGTCGTATTCGCCAGTCGGGTGCTCCGACTCGATGGAGGTCGACCCGTCGGCCCCTCCTGACTATTCTTCGGGCGCATACACCGCATGTTGGCGTGCACCCTGGACTAGGTTTTCATACGTTTCCTAGCTCCCCTCGGACCGAATGGCCGGGTGCGGGTGGCACAGCCTCGCCTGTTGTTAGGCTCCCCACCTCATCGCAGACGCCAACATGGGGTCCTCCCCACGGCGGGCGGGAGCCTTATAACACGACCGTTCGCCGATTTGCGGGGTAGGAATGTGGTGTCACCGCCAGACACCACACTTGCTAGGTGGTAACTTTTAAATCGGCCGCGGTCCGGTAGTATACGACGGACCCGCGTGTCGCCACTATCAGTGATTGCAGACCGAGCGCCACCACACGGCAGGTCTAGAGAGACTTACTAGCACTCGCCCCAGTTGTACGGACGACTTAGCTAGCGATGCAACGGACGAAGCCTCGTTTATTTGCAGAGAAGATAATTAGAATAGCCTTCAGTTAAGTCAATGGCTACGACCTAGCAAGGCGCCATAGCAATTGATAGTTATCGTATGAAGCATGTCTCATCAAGAACGATGTATACAAATGATGGATTAAAGTTAAATATTCCAGCAACTACGTACTTTTCTTTACAGCATTCATTCCGTATCCTGTTTCAGACCTCAAGCCAGCCTGCTTGAGTTTAACGCGTGCATTTCGGTCTCCTCAAACCACACTGTGTCGGCACTTCTGTCGACACATCATTAGTGATCTTCAGAGTTTGATGAAGACATTTCACACGCATTGATCCACAATGATCAACGTCAGTGTTCTCAAGAATTGGCAAATGTTATGAACATTCCATCAACGTGCGACATTTGCATGCAATAGGGTAGGTTCAAAAGTTGGCTGAAAGGGTAACGCGCGCTCTAAGCCAGAATTATAAAAGTCAGCAGGTGACCATAAACGTATCTCCGCTTGCTCGTTATCAAATGGTTCAAATGGCTCCGAGCACTGTGGGACTTAACATCTGGGGTCATCAGTCCCCTAGAACTTAGAACTACTTAAACTTAACTAACCTAAGGACATCACACACATCCATGCCCACGGCAGGATTCGAACCTGCGACCGTAGCGGTCGCGCGGTTCCAGACTGTAGCGCCTGGAACCGCTCGGCCACTCTGGCCGGTTTGCTCGTTATCAGTTGGCTCGTAAACAACACCGACCATCCCTATCCCGCATCGTTACTGGTGACGAGATACGGTGTCTTCATGCTAACATGAGGAAAAGAAAAAAGTGGTTGGGTGCAAAAAAAGCACTGACGTCAGTAACAAAGACCTGCGCGAATCCACAAAAGAATGTTATCCATCTGGTGGAACAGCGAGCGTGTGCTGTACTACGAATTGTTTCCCCTAGGTGTAAGCAACACTGCTGATACTTACTGTCAACAACTGAGACGTCTTGCAGACGCAGTCCAAGAACAACGACCAGAAAGACTGCGTGAAGTGATGCTACTCCAAGATAACGTCCGCCCGCATTCTGCTACAGTGAACAAAAAAACACTGTACAGTAGTTGGGAAATCATTCGGCACCTATCTTCACCTGATCTTGGATCCCAAGATTTTCACCTTCCCCTCGCCCTCCCCCCCCCCCCCCCCCCCCCTCTCTCTAGCACTCTTCAAGAAACCTGCTTTCCGGAGTGAAATACGCTCCGAACACGACTAGACGAGTTCTTCGTCTCAAGACCACGTCAATTCAACGGTCTCGGATCGCAAACGTACTCTAGCATTGGCAGATTATTGTAAACAGTGACGCAGAATATACACACATCAAAAGAAGTTCCCAGAACTCCTGAAGATAGACGTTGACTGTGGACATAGTATCACAGACACAGTTCCTTTGACTGTCCAGAGAAGTGACTAAAAACCGCCCAAAAATGTAAAGAACCGTGCATGAGCAGCGCCTTTTAGACGGAAGGGATCCGACAACCGATCAGTTCCAGTCATTCCACCAGGAAGGAGGTACACGGCTCATGTTGTCTACAGTTCAACCATGCCTAGACTGCCAATACCGCGATTCGATCGCGTCCGCATTGTTACATTGTGCCAGGAAGAGCTCTCAACAAGGGAAGTGTATAGGCTCCTCGGAGTGAACAATGGAGGACATACAGAGAGACAAGAACTGTCGATGACATGCCTCGCTCAGACCGCCCAAAAGTTACTACTGCAGTAGATGATCACTACCTACGGATTATGGCTCGGAGGCACCCTGAAAGCAACGCCACCATGTTGAATAATGCTTTTCGTGCAGCCACAGGACGTCGTGTTACGATTCAAACCGTGCGAAATAGGCTGCACAATGCACAACTTCACTCTCGACGTCCATGGCAAGGTCCATCTTTGCAACCACGACACCATGCAGCGCGGTACAGATGGGCCCAACAACATGCCGAATGGACCGCTCAGGTTTGGCATCACGTTTTCTTCACCAATGAGTGTCGCATATGCCTTCAACCAGACAACGTCGGAGACGTGTTTGGAGGCAACCCGGCCAGACTGAACGCCTTAGACACACTGTCCAGCGAGTGCAGCAAGGTGGAGGTTCCCTGCTGTTTTGGGGTGGCATTATGTGTGGCTGACGTACGACGCTGGTGGTCATGGAAGGCAGCGTAACAGCTCTACGATAAGTGAATGCCATCCTCCGACCGATACTGCAGCCTTATCGTCAGCTTTTTGGCGAGGCATTCGTCTTCATGGACGACAATTCGCTCCCCCATCGTGCACATCTAGTGAATGACTTCCTTCAGGATAACGACATCGCTCGACTAGTGTGGCCAGCATGTTCTCCAGACATGAACCCCATCGAACATGCCAGGTATAGAGTGACAAGGGCTGTCTATGGACGGACGCGACGCACTAACAACTCCGAGAGATCTACACCAAATCGCCGTTGAGGAGTGGGACAATCTGGTCCAACAGTGCCTTGATGAAATTGTGGATAGTATGCCACGACGAATACAGGAATGCATCAGTGCAAGAGGTCGTGTTACTGGGTATTAGAGATAACGGTGTGTACAGCAATCTGGACCACCACCTCTGAAGGTCTCGCTGTATGGTGGTACAACATGCAGTGTGTGGTTTTCGTGAGCAATAAAAAGGGCAGAAATGAAGTTTTTGTTGATCTCTATTCGAATTTTCTATACAGTTTACGGAACTCTCGGAACCTAGGTGATGCAAAACATTTTTGATGTGTGTGTTATTGATGACTAAAGTCTCTGTTATGTGTATCTGTTATTTTTATTCAAAAGCACCAAATACACTGAAGTCAAAGCGATTCCTGTTGGTCCTCTGTATATTACAAAAGGTGGGACGTGATCCTTAATAGTATGTGTGATCTCAACGGTCGACAGTGTATGCTCTGCAACCGCTCCCATGTGGTAAGAAATTTTTGTGGTAAACCGTTCCATTCACCCACTAGCTGGTTGATCGTTGGTGCATGTGGCCGTGCTGCAATACATCTCCCCAACGCAAGAGCGTAGCGTCCTCCAAATCTTCGGACACGGTACTTTCACGAGTCAACGTTATCGAGACACTGTACTCCTTCGCTATGTGTGCTTTTCCAGGGGTGCACCGGATCCTGACTTTATAGACGACAATTCTCGACCACACAGAATAGAGGAGGCGGAGGAGGAGGAGGAGGAGGAGGAGGAGGAACTCTTGGAACGAGAGGATATTCTGTGAATCAAGTGGGCTTCCCGTTCTCCCGACTTAAATCCCATCGAGCACGTGCGAGTGCGTTGGGTAGAGGTACTGTAACACATCCACATGTACCACCGACCATCCAGTAGATGTTAACCGCACTGGTGGGCAAATGGAGCGCGCTAGAACAAGAGCCATTTAGCAGCCTTGTAGGTAGGCTGTTTAGGTTGGTATCGCCACGTAGTGCTCTGTATGAAAATCACTGACTGTGCTGTGTGCAATCTGTGGCTGGTTGGCATTGTTGGAATGTTCGCTGTTGTAGTGTTGGGCAGTCGGATGTGAACAGCGCGTAGCGTTGGGCAGTTGGAGCAGAGCCGCCCGCAGAGGTGGATGTAAGGAGAGAGAAACCAGAGTTTTGAGATGTTAATAAGAGCGGATGATCTGGACGTGTGTCCGTCAGAAAAGCGAAATTGGTAAAACTGGATGTCATGAACTGATATATGAACACCATTAAAATAAATACATTGTTTGTTCTCTATCAAAATCTTTCATTTGCTAACTATGCCTATCAGTACGTAGTGCCTTCCGTAGTTAGAATCTTTATTTAGCTGGCAGTATTGGCGCTCGCTGTATTGCAGTAGTTCGAGTAACGAAGATTTTTGTGAGGTAAGTGATTCATGAAACGTATAGATTATTGCTAGTCAGAGCCATTATTTTGTAGGTATTATTGAAAGTCAGATTGCGTTGTGCGAAAAATATTTTGTGTCAGTTTAGTGTTGACCAGAATAAGTAAAGAGAGAAATGTCTGAGTACGTTCAGTTTTGTACAGCTGTTTGAAAATCAAATAACGTAAGAGGTTTACCAGCACAGTAATTTATAATTTTCTAAGGGGATGTTTCAACCTTGTGGCCAACATGGCGGCACGATGCAGAGCATTCACTGCCGTCCGTGCTCAAATGGCTCAAATGGCTCTGAGCACTACGTGACTTAGCTTCTGAGGTCATCAGTCGCCTAGAACTTAGAACTAATTAAACCCAACTAACTTAAGGACATCACACACACCCATGCCCGAGGCAGGATTCGAACCTGCGACCGTAGCGGTCGCTCGGTTCCAGGCTGTAGCGCCTAGAACCGCTCGGTCACGTCGGCCGGCGCCGTCCGTGGTGATCACACACTGCATTAGAAACGATGTCGCACCTTTTGTGATGTCCAGGGGCCATCATTAATCGCGGTGACTTCAGTGTCACTTCTTTTCGACCCATTGCGTGTTTCTATCAGGTACCTTCTGTACTATACTGTCGCAGTTCTTTCTATGTATGGTTCAAGTTTCATAGAGCAACATCACTTGGCAATGACATGTGAAAGTTGCTTTCCTCCTTAAGTATTGCACGCCATCATATTCCAGAATGGAAGTCGAAGAGTAATAAGGCCTCTGTGTTAAAAGAATAGTGTCCCCAGTTAGAATTTGTGGTATCAACGTTCGATACCACACTTGTTAGGAGTTGCAGTTATCGACCGCGGTCCATATTAGTATCGTTGGACTTGCGAGTCGCGACCAGTGCCGCTCCGCGGCTTGTATCAAGTTTCTGTCGAGCTCTCGTCCACTCTTGCTCGGGACGTCAAGTAGTAAAGTAGCATAGCCTTCAGCTGATAGGAAGCAACCTCTAACAAGGGTCTTAGTAACATATGGCCTAAGTGAGGCCTTAATAGCTATATGTTTATAATTATATGTACGCAGCCAAGAGAAATCATGTACAACCAGTTAAGTACAATACATATTATTTTTTACAAACGATTTCTAATTATTTTAGTCGTTGCAGATCCAGACCATACAGCCAGCACCGTACCGACGTTACTGTCAAACCTGCTGTGATTTATATGTTTCTATTTCGCATTGGTCACTAGTCAACATTGGTGACGACTCGTTCGTCGTCATCATAACAGAATTCATTGCCACTTAGTGGAAGTTTATCGAGCGAATGTAATGAGACGAAGGCAATTGTAGTTTTGTGCTGTAGACAATGACTCAGAGAGCTACTTGGATCTATATACTTGGATCTATATACATACTCCCCAAGCCAAGTTACGATGCGTGGCAAACAGTGCGAGGGAAAAAACGACTATCTATATGCCTTCGCATTAGCCCTAATTTGTCTTATCTTCGTGATCCACATGCGAAATGTATGTTGACAGCCTTCCCTTATGTGTCGTTCGAATGTACCTTTAACAAATCTAGCAGCCCTCCTCTGAAATGTTTCGATCTCTTCCTTCAATCCTACCTGCTGGTGATCCTAGGCACTCGAGTAGTACTGAACAACGGGTCGCTCTGGTGTCCTATAAGCTGCCTCCTTTACAGATAAACAACGTTTTACCCAAAATTCTCCCAATAAACCGAAAATCATTCGCTTCTCTGCTGGAATTCTTATATGCTCGGTCTATTGCATATCGCTTTGCAACGTTACGCCTAGGTATTTAATCGACGTGACTGTGTGAAGCAGCACGCAGCTAATGCTGTGTTCGAACATTACGGAATTGTTTGTCCTACACATCTGCGTTAACGTCCATTTGTCTACCTTTAGGGTTGGCTGTAAATCATCACACCAAATAGAAATTTTGTCTGCGTCATTTCGTACCCTCCTACAGTCACTCAAGGCCGACACCTTCCCCTATATGGCAGCGTCATCAGCAAAAAGCTGTATAACACTGTTCACCCTGTCCGTCAGATCATTTATGTTTAACAAGAACCAGCATGCCAAAATTTTTAGGAACATTTTTAAAGGTGCTGAGAAAGGGAGAACGATGAAATTAATAGCCCACTTTTCAGTCAGTCTTCTAAACAGGAGCCTGTTCCCCTTTTTTGTCCGATAGGAGCATTTTTCCACTGGTTCCCTTCTTTTTCCCTGTTACAATAGGACATCTCACTCGTATGAAAAAAACTTTATGGACCAGTAAAATTTAGATAGTTTACTTAGGTGAAATTGAAATAATGCAAAACTATGCAATTTTACACCCCAGACCGGATTTTACGTCCACAAAAATTTTGCATGCGCCTCAGCACTACAATATGGGCTGCCCAGAACCTTTCTGATGAAGATGGAGACGCTTTACAGCATATTTCTCCGTCTTACATCACTTTATAAATCATGTTGTCGTCTCACATCGGATTTTACTTGCGTGTTTTACGTGTACAGTTAGGGTAACTTTGAACTTCTGTATCTCGGACACGGATAAAAGTATCAGGAAAATATTTAAGGTTGTTCGAAATCGGGATCGTAGGAATATAGTAAAAATGTGAACCATTTACTGTGCATAGCCGTTTTGGAATCCTTGTCTCTGTTTTAGTATGAAGTAATTGTAAAACGCGCATAAACTAATGGCGCCTCGCTAAGCCCCCTACGGCCCAACGTACACTTCATAAAATGTAAAAAGAACTGATTTTTTCCAGTTTGTCTACGGAGGAGAACGCCTATAATATTTGACCCTGCACTGTTGGATAGTGACACGAAGACGATTCTTCTGCTCAATATACAAATGGTCCCTATCCCAAGGCTTATCCAAAATGCTTGACCCTATCTGTCACCAATAGATTATGTGTTGCGTCTAGACAAGACAGCCTAGACACAATGAGAGGAAGCCGAAAGGCACGCGCTACGCTCACGCAGATGGCGTGAGGTCTGAAACAGGGTACGTAATGAATGCTATAAAGAAAAGTACGTAGCTTCTGTAATACTTAACTTTAATCCATCCTTTTTGGTACATCTGGAGATTGTGGCGATACAAGTGAGACTCTTTAGATACATGCAATGTTACTAATGGCGCCTTGCTAGGTCGTAGCCATTGACTTAGCTGAAGGCTATTCTAACTATCGGCTCGGCTAAGGAGCGAGGCTTCGTCAGTATAGTCGCTAGCTACGTCGTCCGTACAACTGGGGCGAGTGCTAGTCCGTATCTCGAGACCTGCCTTGTGGTGGCGCTCGGTCTGCGATCACACAGTGGCGACACGCGGGTCCGACATGTACTAATGGACCGCTGCCGATTTAAAACTACCACCTAGCAAGTGTGGTGTCTGGCGGTGACACCACATTATGAGCCCTGAAAGATTCCCGCTTTTATTTGCCGCGTTTTATACCGGCCCGATGACACTAACCTAGTGCTTTTCTGACTATACCCTTGTATCCGATGGACAGTCGCCATCGAGGACAACATACTGGGTTCTACACTGAAGCGCCTTGCAAAGTACTGTTCAGAAGAGATCTCCACCCCCTCGTACTCTTACGGATTTATGGACAGCCCTGCAGGATTCATAGTTTCAATTTCCTCCGTCACTACTTCAAACGTTAGTCGAGTCCAAGTCAGGTCCTGTTGCGGCACTTCTGCGTGCTCGCGGGGGCCCTGCACGATATTAGGCAGGTGTACCAGTTTCCTTGGCCCCTCAGTAATCTTCGAGCCGCTCACTTATCTGGAAACCTGTACCGTGTGCTTGTAGCTTCTTTAACAGTCTGCGTTGTTAAAAGCAATGTGCTGGCACCCCAACTTGCGGCTTCACATATTCTACATCTACATCTATATCCATACTCCGCAAGCCACCTGACGGTGTGTGGCGGAGGGTACCTTGAGTACCTCTATCACTTCTCCCTTCTATTCCAGTCTCGTATTGTTCGTGGAAAGAAGGATTGTCGGTATGCCTCTGTGTGGGCTCTAATCTCTCTGATTATATCCTCATGGTCTCTTCGCGAGACATGCGTAGGAGGGAGCAATATACTGCTTGACTCTTCGGTGAAGGTATGCTCTCGAAACTTCAACAAAAGCCCGTACCGAGCTACTGAGCGTCTTTCCTGCAGAGTCTTCCACTGGAGTTTATTTATCATCTCCGTAACGTGGTCCCGCATTATGAAAAAATTATTAGACCTGAACTTACCGAATCAGTTAACGTAGACGAAGGTATCAGTGATCATAAGGCTGTGACAGCACCTATGACGACGAGTTCTACAAGGAACGTGGAAAGGTAGGAAGATATATTTGCTCAGCAAGGGTGGCAGGATACAAATTTCAGACTATCTCAGCAGTCAGGGTCAAATATTCGGTGATGAGGACGGAGATGTGGAGAACAAATAGAAAAAATTCAATGGCATCCTTCAATATGCCCTAGACAAGTGTGTTCCGAGTAAGATTTTAAGGAGTGGGAAAGATTCACCATGGTTTAATAGCCGTGTTAGAAAAGCGCTACGTAAACAAAGAGCACTTCATCTCAGATTCAAGAGAAGTAAAAACCTAGGTGAACGAAGCGGAAATGAGCGTAAGGAGAACAATGAGACAAGCGTTCCATTATTTTGAAAGTGAGGCGTTGTCGATCGATCTGAGTTTTTCTCTGAGAGATTTTGGTCGTATGTAAAATCAGTAAGTGGGTCAAAATCTGTTGTGTCTTGGCGAGACAGCCAAGCCACTAGAAGGTGAAGCCGAAAGGCACGCGTTTAAGCTCACGCAGGCTGGCGTGAGGTCTGGAACAGTTAAAGGATTTGAGTCTAGCAAATAAAGTACGTAGCTGTTGGAATACTTAACTTTAATCCATAATTGGTGAACATCGGTCTGACGGTACATGCAACAAAAGATAAATAGCAAATGATAATGGCGCCTTGCTAGGTCGTAGCAAATGACGTAGCTGAAGGCTATGCTAACTATCGTCTCGGCAAATGAGAGCGCAATTTGTCAGTGAACCATCGCTAGCAAAGTCGGCTGTACAACTGGGGCGAGTGCTAGGAAGTCTCCCTAGACCTGCCGTGTGGCGGCGCTCGGTCTGCAATCACTGATAGTGGCGACACGCGGGTCCGACGTATACTAACGGACCGCGGCCGATTTAAAGGCTACCACCTAGCAAGTGTGGTGTCTGGCGGTGACACCACAAAATCATCTACTCATTCTCTCAGCGACCACATCGGCACCGAAACGGAAGATAACAGAGAGAAGACCGAAATACTGAATTCGGTCTTTCGAAGTTATTTCACCGCGCAAGATCTTAACACTGTCCATCGTTTCAAATGTACGAACATCGAAATGACAGATTTTGAGATAACCGATAGCGGAATTGAAAAGCAGGTACAATCGCTTAGTAGCAGAAAAGCTTCAGAACCAGGTGAAGTACCTATAAGGTTCTATAAAGATTATGCGAAAGAACTTGCTTCCTTTCTAGCAGTAACTTATCGTAGATCGCTAGAGCAACGAAAGGTACCTAACGACTGGAAAAAAGCGCAGGTCATTCCCATTTTTAAGAAAGGCCAGAAAACAGATCCACACAATTATAGACATATATCGTTGACGCAATTTGTTGTAGAACTATGGAACATGTTCTAAGCTCAAGAATTATGATGTTTTTTGAAAATGAACATCTCCTCTGTAAAAACCAATATGGATTTCCCAAACACAGATCCTGCGAAATTCAGCTCGCTGTGTTCCTCCATCAGATCCACAGTACAACAGGCAACGGCCCTCAGGTTGATGCCGTGTTCCTTGATTTCAATAATGCATTTGACACCGTCCCGCATTGCCCTTTAATGAAAAAAAAAATACGAGCTTACGGAGTATCAGAGCGGACCTGCGATTTGGTTCAAGACTTTCTTGCAGATAGAACTCAACACGTCGCTCTTAACGGAACTAAATTGACAGATGTAAAGGTAATATCCGGAGTACCATAGGGAAGTGTGATAGGACCATCGCTGTCTACAATATATATAAATTATCTAGTAGGAAGTGTCGGCTGCTCCTTAAGGCTACTTGCAGATGCAATTGTCTATACCAAAGTAGCAACGCCAGAAGGTAGTAACAATTTGCAGAACGACCTTCAGAGATTTGATGAACGGTGCAGGGTCCGGCAGTTGACCCTGCACGTAAATAAATATAACATATTGAGCATACATAGGAAAAGAAATCCACTACAGTACAGCTACATTATTCATGACAAACAGCTGGAGATAACATCTGCCGTAAAATATCTAGGCGTAACTATCCAGAGCGACCTTAAGTGGTATGACCATATAAAACAGATAGTGGGAAAAGCAGACATCAGACTCAGATTCATCGGAAGAATCTTAGGGAAATGTAACTCGCGCACGAAAGAAGTGGCTTATAAGGCGGTTGTTCGCCCGATTCTTGAGTATTGTTCATCTATCTGGGATTCCTGTCAGGGAGGACTGGTAGAGAAGATCCAACGAAGAACTGTGCGTTTCGTCACGGGATCGTGTAACTGGCGAGAGAGCATTACGTAGATGCTAAGCAAACTCCACTGGCAGACATTACCAGAGAGGCGTTGTGCATCACGGGGAGATTTGCTATTGAAATTTCGGGACAGAACTTTTCAGGAGGAATCGGACAACATATTAATTCCCCCCCCCCCCCCATATACAACTCGCGTATTAACGACGGCGAGAAATTAGAGCCAATGCAGAGGCTTACCGACAATCATTCTTCCCACGCACTATTCGCGAGTGGAACAGGATTGGAGGGATCAAATAGAGGCACCAAAAGTACCCTTCGCCACACACCATTAGATGGCTTGCGGAGTATGATGTAGATGAAACGGGAACGCCAGTGCAAATTTTGCTGCCAGGAATTCAGTAAAGGCAGAACAGATGTGCAAAGCAAGCTTATGTCATTGTGGCCATTTACTTTCACCTCAGATGACAACGAGTGTTCTGTTGAAAAGTAGGTTCAAGGAAAGTGTGATAGGAGAGCTAGCATTTTCTGTTCGCATAAATGATCTGATGAAGAGAGTGGGCAGCCATCTGCGGTTGTTTGCTGATGATGCTGTGGTGTACGGTAAGGTGTCGACTTTGAGTGACTGTAGGAAAATACAAGACGACTTAGAGAAAATTTTCGGTTGGTGGGATGAACGGCAGCTAGCTCTAAATGTGGAAAAATGTATGTTAATGCGGATGGGTAGGAAGAACAACCGTATAATGTTCGAATACAGCATTACTAATGTGCTACTTGACACAATCAGGTCGATTAAATTTCCAGGCATTACGTTGCAAAGCGATATGAAATTGGATGAGAATGTAAGGATTATAGTGGAGATGGCGAATGGTCGTCTTCGGTTTACTTGGAGAGTTTTATTAAAGCGTAGTTTATCCGCAAAGGGGGCTGCATGCAGAACACTAGTGCGACCCATTCTTGACTCCTGCTGGAGTGTTTGGGATCCCCAGAAGGTCAGATTAAAACAAGACATCGAAGCAATTCAGAGTCAGGCTGCTAGATTAGTTACTGGTATGTTCGAATAACACACAGGTATCACGGATATTCTTCGGGAACTCATACGGTAATACCTGGAGGGCAGCCGAAGCTCTTTTCGAGAAACTCTATTGAAAAAATTTAGAGAACCGGCATCTGAAGTTGACTGTAGAACGATTCTACTGCCGCCAACATACATTTTGCGTAAGGTCCATGAAGTTAAGAGAAATTAGTCCTTGTATGAGGGGCATATGGATAGATGTTTCTCCCTCGACATATATGCGAGTGGAGCAGGGAATGACTGGTAGCGGTACGAGGTATCCTCCGCCAAGCGCCGTGCGGTGATTTGCGGAGTATGTACATAGACGTGTAGATGCAGAAGGGCACCTCTGTCCGAGAAAGTTCAGATGCCGCCGATTCTTGGGTGAGGGATTCTGTGGTGTTGGCGGGAGCTGGTAGCGGCGTAAGCGGGGGGAGTAGTTGCAACTTCACCGGTTGCCATCGCTGGTATTTGTCGACCTCCTGTTGGCTCCTAAAACGAGGGCGATTGATAGCCGTTGTAGGCAGGGTGATTCGCAGGCTTTCTCCGAGCATGGTTGTGGAAGCCACGCCCAGTCGGCTGCTTAGGAGAGAGGGGCAGAGCTATGTACGCTGGGGTTGGAGCAGATTTCGATGCCTGACGATGAGCTCCTGTGGTCTGCCACAACCACAAACATTTGTCGTCCGCTATTGTCGATGACGATGCTTTGGGTCCATCAGAGGCTCCGGCCGAAAGTGTGGACCGAGTCGTGGGGGTTCTCGCTGTAATACGTCTGTGTGTGAGGACTGTGGGTGCGCCGAGTTGGGTGCACCAAGTCGAAGAGGGCGCAGGGTCTGTGACCGTGTAAAATTTTGACCCGATTACATTCATTTATTGGACTGGATCGATAGATTGCAAGGAAACTGGTGGCTGCTTCCGCAGAATCGCCTGTGGTCATTATCTTGCGTATTAGCGTTTTGAAGGTGCTGAAAATTCGCTCGGCTCCCGAATTTGACGCTGGATGGAAAGGGATGCCGGTAAGATTCTCAGTACCTTTGACTGTATAAAATTCATGAACGTAGATGCCTTGAACTGAGAGCCGTTGTCGAAAACCAGAATGTAAGGTACCGCCTCTATTGCAAAAATGATGGAGAGGGCACGGAAGGTGGTGGTGATAGCCATATGTGCCACATATGGAAGGTGAGAGAGGACGTCGAGAACTAGCAACCACATTGCACCTTGGAATGGCCAGGCTAAATCACTATGCACTCTTTGCTAGGATTGGTCAGAGCACGGTCAAGGGCTGACTGATTGTAGACGCAGGCCTAGCAATTCCGGACCATGACTCTATGCCAGCTGCCAATAAGTGTAACTTGGATCCTCAGTGCAGCGAAGCAGCTTAAAATAATAAAGGCAAGTTTTTCAGTGCAGATAGTATACCAGTTAGGTTTCTTTTAGTGTGCACTGATAAAACAGCCTCGTACTAAGCAATCATATATAATCGGCTTGCTCGACGCAATATCCGTACGAAAGACTGGAAAATTGCGCAGGTCACATCAATACTCGAGAACTGTCATCGTTTTACAGTTCGGTTTTGGAGCATATACTGTGTTCGAACATTATGAATTAGCTCCAAGGAAAGTAGCCAACGTGGATTCAGAAAACCTCGTTCTTCTGAAGGACATCTAGCTCTTTATTCTTACGAAGAAATGAGTGCTACCGACAGGGGCTCTCAAATTGCTTTCATATTTTTAGATTTCTAAAAGGCTTTTGACACCGTTCCTCACAAGAGACTTGTAATCAGATTGCGTGCAGATAGAGTATTGTTTCAGTTGTGCGATTGGATTCATGATTTCCTTCGAAAAGGTCACATCTCGTAGTAATTAACGGAAAATTATCGAGTACAACATAATCGTTCCCCAAGGAAGTGTTAGATAACCTCTGTCGTTTCTAATGTACATAAAAGATTTATCACGCCTGTGCGCCCAGTTAGATTGTTTTCGGATGATGCTGTCATTTGCCGTCTACTAAAGTCAATAGAAGATGAAAAACAATTAGAAAATGACTAAGACACGATTTATGTATGGTGCGAAGAAATCCGTTAAATTTCAGTTACGCGATGAAGCTCACAAATTTAAGGCCCTCCATTCAATTAAATACCCAGGAATACAATATCAAACTGGAACCATCACAAAGATAATATTATGGCGAAGGCAAACCAAAGACTATGTTTTATAAGCAGAATGCTACTAAAGAGACTGCCTGCGCTACGTTTGCTCGTCCTCTGCTAGGTGTGCTGTGCTGCAAGGGTTTCTTAACAAATAGGATTAACAGAGAACAACGTAAAACCTCAAAGAATTGCAGCTTGTTTTGCATTACTGCGAAATGAGGGAGAGAGGGTGATCGATAAGACAAGCGAGTTCGGAAGACAATCAATAAATCAGAGGCTTGTTTCGTTGCGGCGAGATCTTTTCACCAAATTTCAATCACCGGTTTCTTCCGTGAATTTTACAATATTTTATTGTGAACAGCCTACATAGGGAGAAACGATCATAGTACAATAAGAGAAATCGGAGCTTGTACAGGAAGATGTAAGTGTTTATTTTTCCCACGCGCTATTGGAGAATGGAATGGAAGAGAAACAGCCTGAACGTGTTTCGAAGAGCCCTCTGACAGGTACTTGAGTGTGAACTGCATAGTAATCAGTTAGACGTGGATGTCATCAGGCCTACACACAACGCAGCGCTGTTGCTTTGAATCTGCATGTTAACCAGTGTGCGATGTGGAGGAACTTCAGTATTCCGGGCGGAGTGTGGGTAGAATTACCGGCATTCAGATTCGTCTGTGGGCAACAATGAGACACCATCAGTTGCGTTAAGCCGGCGGCGTAACGAGAAATATACACGCCTTTGCTGGGTCTGCGACCTTCAGAGGGCGTTCCGGCCGACCCTGCAGTACAGCAGACAACACCCTGCGGAGAACCGGATTACGGCCTGTTCCCGTCGCTAGTTAGCGCGCCGTAATTGGGAATTCATCGAGGGTGCGTCGCTGATTGGCGTCCAAGTCAAAATACAGCTCTTAGAGCCTGTGAAACTCTGCATCTGGATCACACGACGTGTAACCTGTTTTTGTACATGTAGTACACTACAATTGACGAGGTTCTAACTACAGCAAGGTTTTAGTGAGCCAAAGACGATTCCCTACAACTTTGTAACATGGGCAGCCAGAGATGCTGAAAATCAAGGTGTACTGAATTTAAATAAAACCGCAAACAGGTGTTAATTTATCATTTTTTCACACAACCAGTATCGCTGCGTTAAAGCAGAATCAGGTGATGTCACATAGGAAGAAAAGCATTCTAGTAATCTAAATATTTAAAACTTAAGGAAAACCAATAAAAAATCTAAATGAAAAGTACTTACAACAGTGTTACATAAATTAGCACAAGGAGACGCCTGCAAAATTCGTCGTCACGGAATCCAACCCCATGAAGAGCGGAAGTTATCAGCAAAAAATAACCGGCAGAGCACTGGGGCGAATAGTTCAGGGGTCGAGGCACTAAGGCAAAACTAACAGTAGTTAAATGTAATAAATATGATTAAATTGTAGTAAAAGAAGCATAAAACAGTACTTAAATAGTATCATAAGTAGAGAGTCCGTCTGAGAAACGTAAACCGTTAACCAACACCATTACTACAAAGACAAAAACCTTCAAAATGAAAAAGGTACGCAAGATTAAAAATCGGTAGCGAGAAGTTAATTAAGCTATTGGACCTGCATGTAATCCATCTGCAAACTGAATGCAGGCGAAGGAGGAAAACTATTAAAAACCTTATAAGTTTATAAGCCTTATCTAAGACACTCGTCAAGGACAAACTAGTGGGAACCCATAATGAACGTATTAGATAGTACAAGACCCTATTTATAGCGGAAAAGCCAGGAAACCAGGGGGACAAATTAATAAACCTCCTAATATAACTTGAAAGTCCTAATATACTAATTTATGAAACTTGTGTACACTGTACGTGATTGTCGCGAGGGTAAAGCACGCGAGGCGCTCAGCTGTATGCTAAACTGGTAGGTATCGCCCGATTTTTAATCTTGCATTACTTTTTCCTTTTGAAGGTTTTTATCTTTGTAGCAAGGGGGCTCGTTAATAGGTTACATACCTCATACAGACTGTCTACTCACGGTATTTTGCAAATACCTGACACTGTTCTCCGGAGAGCTATCGATTAATTCAATGTAAGAAAAGTTTCTGATAGAAAGTTTTTTATTCTCTTGACCGCGTGTATGTACACTGGATTACTAGTTTCTACAGGACTAAGATGCCATCTTCAGTTCCACAGAGTACAGCATGATTTCATTACCTGTATCCTGTGGATTTGAAGATGGTAGCTTAGTCCTGTGGAAACTAGTAATCCAGTATAATACATATACGCTGTCAAGGAAATAAAAAATTTCATATCAGAAGCCTTTTTTTTTTTACATTGGTGGTATCTTATGTAATGCATCTTGTATTACAGTTTAAGCATATTTATTACATTTAACTACAGTTTTTTTTGTCATACGGCCTCATCCCCTGCACTATTCGCCTCAATGCTCTGCCAGTTACTATTTGTTGACTACTTCCCCTCTTCGTGGGGTTGGATTATGTGACTACGAATGTTGGTGGGAGGGGGGGGGGGGAGGGGGCTGGGGCGTCGCCGCGTGCTGATATGAGTGTAAGTGCTTTTCATTTATATTTTTTTTTGGTTGTCCTAAAGTTTTTAGTTATATAGGTTACAAGGATGCTTTCTTTTCTATGTAGTATCAACTGAAGATGTTACTTTAAACAGCGAAACGGGTGGTCGAAAACATTAAGGAACAGCTGTTTGTGGTTTTAATCAAGCTAAATTTACCGAAGATGATTGCCTGATCATTCCTTGTATACATTTGCGTTTAGAGGAATGGGGATTTTATGTTGGAAATTAAGATCGCGTGTAGTGCAAACTAGACCATGTCAAGTCTCATGAAAGAAATGCGTTGAACCCTTAATGCATGACATTGTGTGCCCGACCAGGCTGTGTACCGAGTGGGCCAACTATTTAGCCAAATGTGCAAAGGCGTGTCGTTTTGAACCTTTGGTACCCCGCGTGTCTAACGTGACACTACAACCTTTGACATGATTCGTTTAGTTTTGTCTCCTTAGGCTCTGGAACCATTAATTATGGTTGCGTCTTCCTTACTATCTTCGCTGTGGGGTCACTCTTCAGTCCGTTGAATGGGATCACTCAGCATCTCGTTCCCTTTAGCTTCATACGTTGTGTTGCACATTACTACTGCAGAGTTTCCTTTGTTCCTTGTAAGATTACAATATCACTGTTAATCCTGAGACCTTTGTAGGACGCTCTTTCTTCAGGCGATAGACACTGATCAACCAGAACATTATGATCACCGACATACTGTCTATATAAGCCCGCCCAGGCGGTAGCAGTATCACCCGGAAAGGAATGACGGGTAGTCAGAAACACGCTCGGTGCATGTAGTTTCAGTGAGCGTGCTGTCCGTGTGTAGAATGGAGATGGCGTGTGATCTATTAGAAGCTGATGTAGGGTAGATTTTGATGGCCCGGAGCATTTCGGAAACTGCACGATTTTTTTTGTTGTTTTTTTTTCATATAACCCACTACCTAACTGCATTAGTGGGTCTTACTAATGATACAGTTAATGCAGCTTTTTCTACACTACAGGTACTTCTATTACACTCCTGGAAATTGAAATAAGAACACCGTGAATTCATTGTCCCAGGAAGGGGAAACTTTATTGACACATTCCTGGGGTCAGATACATCACATGATCACACTGACAGAACCACAGGCACATAGACACAGGCAACAGAGCATGCACAATGTCGGCACTAGTACAGTGTATATCCACCTTTCGCAGCAATGCAGGCTGCTATTCTCCCATGGAGACGATGGTAGAGATGCTGGATGTAGTCCTGTGGAACGGCTTGCCATGCCATTTCCACCTGGCGCCTCAGTTGGACCAGCGTTCGTGCTGGACGTGCAGACCGCGTGAGACGACGCTTCATCCAGTCCCAAACATGCTCATTGGGGGACAGATCCGGAGATCTTGCTGGCCAGGGTAGTTGACTTACACCTTCTAGAGCACGTTGGGTGGCACGGGATACATGCGGACGTGCATTGTCCTGTTGGAACAGCAAGTTCCCTTGCCGGTCTAGGAATGGTAGAACGACGGGTTCGATGACGGTTTGGATGTACCGTGCACTATTCAGTGTCCCCTCGACGATCACCAGTGGTGTACGGCCAGTGTAGGAGATCGCTCCCCACACCATGATGCCGGGTGTTGGCCCTGTGTGCCTCGGTCGTATGCAGTCCTGATTGTGGCGCTCACCTGCACGGCGCCAAACACGCATACGACCATCATTGGCACCAAGGCAGAAGCGACTCTCATCGCTGAAGACGACACGTCTCCATTCGTCCCTCCATTCACGCCTGTCGCGACACCACTGGAGGCGGGCTGCACGATGTTGGGGCGTGAGCGGAAGATGGCCTAACAGTGTGCGGGACCGTAGCCCAGCTTCATGGAGACGGTTGCGAATGGTCCTCGCCGATACCCCAGGAGCAACAGTGTCCCTAATTTGCTGGGAAGTGGCGGTGCGGTCCCCTACGGCACTGCGTAGGATCCTACGGTCTTGGCGTGCATCCGTGCGTCGCTGCGGTCCGGTCCCAGGCCGACGGGCACGTGCACCTTCCGCCGACCACTGGCGACAACATCGATGTACTGTGGAGACCTCATGCCCCACGTGTTGAGCAATTCGGCGGTACGTCCACCCGGCCTCCCGCATGCCCATTATACGCCCTCGCTCAAAGTCCGTCAACTGCACATATGGTTCACGTCCACGCTGTCGCGGCATGCTACTAGTGTTAAAGACTGCGATGGAGCTCCGTATGCCACGGCAAACTGGCTGACACTGACGGCGGCGGTGCACAAATGCTGCGCAGCTAGCGGCATTCGACGGCCAACACCGCGGTTCCTGGTGTGTCCGCTGTGCCGTGCGTGTGATCATTGCTTGTACAGCCCTCTCGCAGTGTCCGGAGCAAGTATGGTGGGTCTGACACACCGGTGTCAATGTGTTCTTTTTTCCATTTCCAGGAGTGTAGTTTTACTCTAGTCTAACCGCTACGGGATTCTAAGCTACTTAATCTAAGTCTACATTCTACCTGCAGCGTTACAGGTGTGCCAGTGCTACTATAAACCTACTAGTGTTGGCCACGGCCCACTGAGCTAATCCGAGTGGGCGTGCCCCTGGCACTGGGCTGGCCTTAAGTTGGTGTCGCTGCAGTCTACTCTACTGCACGATTTGTCGGGAGTTGGAGGAGTGCTACATGGGTTTGTTCAACATGTGGCGAAACCAATGTGAACCGCGTCTAGACATCATGGGGTCGGGCGGCCACATCTCATTACACATGTCGGACGACGTGAGCTGGACAGACTGGCAAAACAGGACAGGCGGCGCCGGCCGCTGTGGCCGAGAGGTTCTAGGCGCTTCACTCCGGAACCACGCCGCTGCTACCGTCGCAGGTTCCAATCCTGCCTCGGGCACGGATGTGTGTGATGTCCTTAGGTTAGTTAGGTTTAAGTAGTTCTAAGTCTAGGGGACTGATGACCACAGATGTTAGGTCCCATAGTGCTCAGAGCCATTAGAACCATTTTTTGGACAGGCGGCGAACTGTGGCGGAAGTAACATCAGACTTTAATGCTGGACAGCGTAGAAGTGTGTCTGAACATATAGTGCATCGAACACTCCTAACGATGGGCCTCCGCAGCCGACGACCAAATCATGTGCCAGTGTTAACACCGCGACATCGGCGACTACGACCGGAATGGGCACGCAACAATCGGCACTGGACGTTGCCGCTGAGGCAGAGCGTTGCATGGTCTGATAAATCCCCATATCTTGTTCATCATCATACCGATGTGAGGGCGTGAATCCGTCGTCTTTCAGGGGAACAGCTCCTTGATACTTGTAGTGCGGGAAGGAGACAAGCTGGCGGCTACTCGATTATGCTGTGGGGAACACTGATGTACTCATCCATGGGTCCAGTGTGTAATCTCCCCCCTCCTATCTGATTCCTTCTATTGTCCATACTAAACAATCTCCAGTCCAAGTAATTAATAAGCAAAGCCTTTTATGAAGATTTGAGAAGAGCGGAGACTATAATAAACTTTCAAATTTACTTAGCTTCTCATGTTGAGATGGCGCCAGTTCTTCTTGTCTAGGGGTCTGATTCTTGAAACTGAAAATCTCAATCAGGCCCTCACGGTTGGTTTGAACTAAATAAATTTGAAGATCGTTGTTGCGGCATTTTCTACGTAAATACATTTTCTCACATTTTAGTATATCATACAGTATTTCCATTTTTTCATTAATAAAGCCGAAATTAGACTGTTCGCACAAAAACATAAATATACGTCCTATCGCATCAGAGGCAACCTTACGACTCCCACACACTGCGGAAATAATATTCTAAAGGGTATACAATTCTTCCTAAATGAATTTCTGCTGCCTCAGTCCGGAACCGCGCTGCTGCTACGGTCGCAGGTTCGAATCCGGCCTCGGGCATGGATGTGTGCTGTCGTTAGGTTTGTTAGGTTTAAGTAGTTCTAAGTTCTAGGGGACTGATGACCTCAGATGTTAAGTCCCATTTTTTTAAATTTCTACTGGTTTCCGTTACCTTATTAATTTCGATTATTATTTCATAAATGAGTCGAGAAATAAACATACTACAGGATTGCGTAATTAATACTAGAAATTTTAAGTTTGCCAATAATTCGTAATTTCAAATATTTCTAAACAAATTGTAACTGCACGTTCAAAACTAGTAATTATCGATTGTAACATTGAGACTAAAATATTTTATAAAGTAATTCCTTTTCATAAATTGTATCATGAAATATAACATACTGTATATAAAATTATACGTAAGTTTTCAGAAAAGTAAGTGAGGTAATATTGACCTGTCCAAAATTCGAAAAATAATACTGGTATCGGCAACTACTGTTGAGGAAAGATAATGCTAGAGGTAGATGTCCCGTTTCAATTGGAATTCGTGCAAGGCACCATGACGGCCAAGCAGCAGCGTGCCTTCAGTCCGGAACCGGGCGACTGCTACGGTCACAGGTTCGAATCCTGCCTCGGGCATGGATGTGTGTGATGTCCCTAGGTTAATTAGGTTTAAGTCGTTCTAAGTCTAGAGGACTGATGACCTCAGATGTTAAGTCCCATAGTGCTCAGAGCCATTTAAACCAGCAGCGTGCACTGCTTACAGACCACATACATCTCTTCATTACTATCATGTTTTCCGACGATAGCGACATTTTTCAGTAACTAATGCTCCATGTCGTAAGGCCAAAAATGCGATGGAGTGGTTCGAGGAACAGAGGGGCGAGTTGCAATTGACGTGCTGGCCCTCCAGGTCGCCGGACGTGAACTCAGTCAAACACATCTGGGATGTGATTGAATGCGGCGTCAGATCTACATCGCCCCGCTCCTCGGAATTAACAGGAATTAGGTGACTTGTGTGTGCGGATGTGGTACCAAGTCCCTCTAGCGATCTACTAAGACCTCTTTGCTTCCATGCCACGACGCTTCGCTACTGTTATCCCTGCCAACAGTGAGACATACCCGCTGTTAGCTAGGTGTTCATAATGTTCTTTCTGATCAGTGTGCTCCGCTTCGGTGACTTGCGAGCCGCAGGATCCTAGACGCTTCTTGTTGGATCTTCCACCACGATACTCCATCGCATTGTATAGAGTCTTCTACTTGGGTGCCACTGAATAATCTGAAGCCTTACAGAGCACGTCTGTAGTTGCTTTGCTCGCGGTCTGTATTGATAACCACAGTGAGAGACGAATCCAGTTTAGACTACTGAGAAGCGCCAGGCCTCCCCTGCCCTGCCTCTCCTAAATTTTTTCTGTTTCCGATATGCAGATCCAAAGATTAATTCGACAACTCACGTACAGACGATCGATTCTTTCTCTTATTTAATAAGAGAGTAGTAGCGGTGAGTGTAAGGTCAGATGACATCGTTCTTCTCTAATAAACAATATGGGCCCATGTAGAGATCCGATTCTCCCTGTGAACCAGTTTTGGCAAGTCATGAGACAGGGTGCCCGAAAAGCGGCACGGCCGACACCGTGGGGTACAGGCAGGCGGAGGAGTGAGCGCTGGACGCTGCAGGTACATATGCGTCTACATGGATGCTCTGCAGATCACATTTAAGTGCCTGGCAGAGGGTTCATCGAACCACCTTCACAATTCTATATTATTCCAATGTCGTATAGTGCGCGGAAAGAACGAACACCTGTATCTTTCCGTACGATCT
The DNA here is from genome assembly GCF_021461385.2 of Schistocerca piceifrons. Classification (NCBI taxonomy): domain Eukaryota; kingdom Metazoa; phylum Arthropoda; class Insecta; order Orthoptera; family Acrididae; genus Schistocerca; species Schistocerca piceifrons. The sequence continues at coordinate 214,960,999 of NC_060144.1, read as the reverse complement.
CTGATTTCCCTTATTTTATCGTGGTGATCGTTTCTCCCTATGTAGGTCGATGTCAACAAAATATTCTCGCATTCGGAGGAGAACGTTGGTGATTGAAATTTCGTGAGAAGATTCCATCGCAACGAAAAACGCCTTTAATGATGTCCAGCTCAAGTCCTGTATCATTTCAGTGACACACTCTACCACATTTCGCGATAATACAAAACGTGCTGCCCTTCTTTGAACTTTTTCGATGCACTGCGTCAGTCCTATCTGGTAAGGGTCCCACACCGTGCAGCAGTATCCTAAAAGAGGACGGACAAGAGTAGTGCAGGCAGTCACCTTAGTGGATCTGTTACATTTTCTAAGTGTCCTGCCAATAAAACTAAGTCTCCGGTTAGCCTTCCCCACAACATTTTCTATGTGTTCCTCCCAATTTAAGTTGTTCGTAATTGTAATTCCTAGGTATTTAGTTGAACGTACGGCCTTTAGATCTGACTGATTTATCGATTAATTGAAGTTTAACTAATTCCCTTTAGCACTCATGTGGCTGACCTTACACTTTTCGTTATTTAGTATCAACTGTCAATTTTCGCACATTCAAGTATATTTCCTAAATCGTTTTGCAATTTGTTGTGACCTTCTGATGACTTTATTTGTCGATAAACAACAGTGTCATCTGCAAACAACCTAAGACGGCTGCTTAGATTCCCTCCCAATTCGTTAGTATACATAAGGAACAGCAAAGGGCCAATAACACGACATTGGGGAACGCCAGAAATCACTTCTGTTTTACTCGATGACTTTCTGTCAGTTACTACGAACTGTGACTTCTCTGACAGTCCAGTCACATAACTGAGACGATCGATATTCCATAAGCACGCAATTTCACTACAACCCGCTTGTATGGTACAGTGTCAAAAGCCTTCCAGAAATTTTATTATAAAAATCAATACATCGTTACTCACTAAATATCGTTTACACAATCATGTTAAATATAAAGGCAAAATGTTCATATTTTTAGGCGGACGCCTCTATACACAGTGCAGGCTGCACTATGACGATGGATTCCCTCCGAAGTGTGGTATCGATCCTACCGTTGCTTAGGCGTCGGACAGCAGCGTGGCAAAGGGGGCAACCATATTGCGCCGCTGCCATGACAACAGCGTCCATATGGCCTGGACAAGGCAACAGATAACATCGTAACAGAGAGGACAGCCATGCTGGGCCGCTACCATCTTGACTAGAGGGTTCTGTATATACGATTACAGATAGGTACACTTAAACTTGTTACATTATTGATAATAGTAATAGGATATAAATAAGCGCAAAGTAAATACAATACAGAAAGGAAATTGTTTCCATCCCGCATAGTATATCACGAATGAAGATAAGATACTTACGTTCTTTTATAGGTTTGACGTTGAAAAGTTTTTTCATATACTTTTTATGTTTATTTATACAACAGGGCTTTTTAAAATTAACATGGTTTCTTTAAATTGTAAACTTAACACATATTGTATTTATACTTCAATTTTTAGCCTACGCGTCTAGCATTGGTCACTGCTGGATGCGTTGCTTACACTCACGTGCTCATAGCTTCCTATATAAGCCCAGGCATAAGGTAAATTCTTTCCGCTCCCGGCCACAACCGCGTTACCTACCGCCACCTCAAACACTGCCATCCTTCCTTCCTTGCAGTCCTTGCCACCCTCTACAACGTCATCCTTGCAACCGGCTTCTACCCCGACCTGTGGAACACCTCCCGTATCCTGATGTTCTCCAAACCCAACAAGCCTCCATTTGATGCCTCTTCCTACAGCCCTATATGTCTCACCTCGGTGTTCAGTAAGCTCCTGGAATCCATCCTTACCCAGCGCATCCATCACCACCTCCACTGAAACAACCTCCTCCCCAACACCCAATGTGGCTTTCGATCTTCCTTCTCTGACGATGACCAACTCCCATGCCTTACTCGTCTCTTCTCCCTCCAGCTTAACTCCAGTTACTCAGCCATTTTTATGTCCCTCGACCTTGAAAAGGCCTACGACCATGTCTGGCATCCCGGTCTCCTGTTTAAACTCCAGACCTACGCCCTTCATGTCAACTACGTCCGTCTGATTGCCTCCTTCCTCTCCCGCTGCCCCTCCTACATTACCATCCATAACACCGATTCCCGCAACTTCTACCCCTCTGCAGATGTGCCCCAGGGCTCTGTCCTCTCCCCTCTCCACTACCTTTTGCACACAGCAGATATGCCCCGTTCTCCTGTTTGAACTCCAAACCTACACCCTTCCTGTCAACTACGTCCATCTGATTGCCTCCTTCCTCTTCTGTAGCCCTTCCTACATTACCAACCATAACACCGATTCCCGCACCTTCTACCTCTCTGCAGGTGTGCCCCCAGGGCTCTGTCCTCTCCCCTCTCCACTACCTCTTGTACACAGCAGATATGCCCCAACCCCTCCCCCCCTCCAGTACACCCCCTGCATTATACTGATGACACCATATTCCTTGCCCTAATCACCTTTTTGCTGCATGGTGTAACCAGTGGCTCCTGAAAATCAATCCTTCCAAGACCCAGGCAATCATTGTAGGTCATACCACTCGCTCCTCCCAGCTCCTTGATTTCTCCCTTACCATCTGTGCCCGTCCTGTCCGCCTCTCCCCCACCCTCACCTACCTTGGACTCACCACTGACCGTCACCTCACCTGGATCCCTCATCTCCACTCTATCCAATCCAAAGCTCACAACCGCCTCTGACTCCTCAAACTCCTCTCTGGCCAGACATGGGGGTTGAACCCCTCTACCGTCCTCCAAACTTACAAATCCTTAATCCATCCCATCCTCTGTTATGCCAGTCCCACCTGGATATCCGCCCCCCCCCCAAATTTCATAAGGCCCTCCAGATCCTCGAGCGCCATACACTCTGCCTCACCTTCCGAATATGCCTCCTGTCCCCCACGCAGATCCTCTATGGCCTAATTCCTTTCCCCCATCTGCTCCTATTCCTTGAACATATCTGCATACTCTACATCTCCCACCACCTTGATCCCCCTTATCCCCTGGTTGCTCCTCTCCTCTCCAATCCCAACCCTCTGCTGTGCCTTCACTGTTGTGTCCCCCCTACACTCCATCTCCACACCCTTCCATTCCCAAGGTGGCTTCCCTCAACTCCCCCTCCCAGATGATGCCCTCTCTCTCTCCATTTATCCCTCCTATCAACTCTGATCCTCCCCTCCATTCCTCTGTCCTTTCACTGGTCTCCCTCTTACCCCCCCCCCTTTCCATCCTGTTTTTTCCTTGCCTACCATCTCTCTGCTTCCCTTCTCTCCCCTCCACCCCATCGTTTTGCATTCCCCTCCTCTGCCTTTCCCCACCCCATTTCGCCTCTGCCCAGCCCTCTCCCTCTTGTGAGTCCTCGTCCTCCGTCAGCTCCTTCCCCCCCTCCCCTTCACTTCGTTTTTCCTCTCCTTCCTCCTTTCCTCTCCCATCATCTATCCAGGTTCCCCCCATCTGCCCTCAACTGTGGTGTGTCATATTTGTGGCAACTTTTTAGTGCAGTGTTCAAGTGAGTGTTCAGTGTTGTGCATCTTTTCCATAGTGTTGCAAACAGAAATCATGCTGTCGCTAGGTGTGATTTTTATATCTCTTGCGAACAGAAACCAGACTGTCGCCGTGTTTTTTAATTGTCTGCCTATTATTTTACCTGTCTGCTTCCTGTGTATTTTATTAGCATCGCCAACCCTTTGTTTTATGTTTTAAGTTCCACAATTTTCTGTCATTTTACCATTTAAGTCAATGATTTTATCGCCTGCTTTTATTATTATTATCTTCATTTTTTTGAAAAAAATTCTGTAGTCTGAAGAGCGACGTACTAAGCTCTTGCCAGCCCGTCCCCTTCGGGGGGAATCGAATCTCAATAAAGGAAAAAAAGTATATTCTACACAGTCTCCTGCCACACCACGGTAGACATTACGCCACCAGAAGTGAACCAGCGGGTAAAACATTATTTTTACGTAATCCATTCTTATAAGATGGTTGTCATTAGTTTTCTGTAAGATATATATTGTAATTTCACAGTAAGTTCGCCCTGAAGATGGCCCTTGCGATGGACTGAAACCGGTCAGCACTAAATAAATAATAAAAACGCGATTAAGACTGTTTTCTTAATACTAAGTTAATTTTATATCAATCGCTGTTACTTCACAACCATGTTGTCCAAACATTTTTCGTAGCATTGTACCAGCTTTCCAATGCCCTGGTAATAGAAGGCAGCCGCCAGTGCCTTCTGCCAATTCTCTAAGCTAATCTGTCAAAAGGTTGTCTGTGTCGCAAGGTTGTCTGTATCAAAAGGTTGTCTTGGCACCCAGCGGTTAATGTGAGCAGAGATGAAAATTAGAACGAGCCAATTCCGAGCTGTATGGTGGGTGATCAAATACTTCCCAGCGAAAACGCTACAGGAGTGTCCTCGCCGGCCGTTGTGGACGAGCGGTTCTAGGCGGGTCAGTCTGGAACCACGCGACCGCTATGGTCGCAGGTTCGAATCCTGCCTCGGGCATGGCTGTGTGTAATGCCGTTAGGTTTAAGCAGTTCTAAGTTTTAGGGGACTGATGACCTCAGATGTTAAGTCCCATAGTCCTCAGAGCCATTTGAACCTCTTTTTTTTTTTTTTTTTTTGAGTGTCCTCATTGCCTCTACAACGAGCGGCCGAGAACTGTCATGAAGAAGGAAATACATAACAGTTACGTTGTGTGGGTTGCATGAGATCAGGCGAAACCTCTCACAGGCATTCATACATGGTAGGAGACATTATTTTCTAAGCATTTTTATGTACTCACTATGCGCTCAGGACTGGTGAAGAGCGACGTGACGCTATCCAAGGGCTTACAAGAGTGTCCAACACATCTGTGCAAAGTTTCATCCGATTTTTACCAAGTACAATGATTACCACAAAAGAATTTGAGTTTGTCTTTTCGAATGCAAGTGGCTATAAACGAAAAAAATGTTAACGCAGCCAATACTAAGAAGTTCAAATGAGCTGAACGAGACTTTCCGATGATTTTTAGAATGGAAACAATGTGTCAAACGTCAATAATGGGGAAGTATTTATTTTGAGTATATCGGACAGGATGACACTACCTCCTTCGCCTTCTAGCCACGCTAAACGCTGTTTAAATTTTCCCCTGCATGTGCAAACGGCGTAAATGTCTGACGTCGTCTCTTAACGAGCTCCCATTTGGGCGCTTAACAGCTCGTATCCGCGGATATGGCGCGCAGCCACCTGTTGCTCCCGTGAAGAGCGCCTGCCCTCTAACCTTTGGCAGTGTTTCGACGGGCCACACGGCTCTGCGGGGGATATGATGCTAGCGGAATTACCACGCGGCGTCCACCGCTGCTGGGTGCGCTTTCTGACCTCGTTCTAAGAAGTGTTCTCTGTATCATACGGAACTTTTAGAGTACTATTTTATATCCCGGACAACAGCAGATGTTGAAAGGCTTCAAGCCGCTTCATCAGATGATCCTACACGATACAGGACAAAGTACAGTGTCATCACATTTTTTTTATATTGAAATTAATAAAGGAATGTCTAAAATATCCTCACAACGTTTAAGGATCACCGGCATACCCATCGCTCCTGGTCAAAATTTAGTACTCAGAATATATCGTCAAGACTACGGCGAGCAAAGAATAAAGAAGACGTGGTCCATTCTTTAAAATTTGCCTGTATCTAAAAAGAAAAAAATGGTTCAAATGGCTCTGAGCACTATGGGACTTAACATCTGAGGTCATCAGTCCCCTAGAACTTAGAACTACTTAAACCTAACTAATCTAAGGACATCACACACTTCCATGCCCGACTCAGGATGTGAACCTGCGACCGTAGCAGTCTCGCGGTTCCGGACTGAAGCGCCTAGAACTGTACGGTCACCGCGGCCGGCGCATCTAAAAAGAAAAAAAGAAAATATTTTGTAGAGAGCGGACGCTAAAATCGTTTTAAAAAAGAGGCCGGATTGCTGCTAACATGATTAGTCGCAGCACATTTATCACCAATCCGGCCTCTTTTTAAAAACTTTTAGGATCCGCTCGCTATGGTTTTTTTTTCTTTTTAGATGCGGACAAATTTTAAAGAATGGAGCACGTCTTCTTTGCCTTTCGCTCGCCATAGTATTGACGATATTGTCTGAATAACAAATTTTCACTGGAAGCGATGGGTATGCTTACGATCTTTTAACGTTTTGAGTATATTTTAGACATTCCTCTATTAATTTTAATATCCACAAAATTTGGTGACACTTTTTACCATGTTGGTTCACCTGATGATTCCGGTTGAAGCCGCGGAAACGGTCATATTTCAAACAATAGTAAACGGAATTTTTCCTAACATCATTTTACAATACTGATAGATCGCAACAGCAATATGACACAAGACATTTCAGCCACGACTGTAAGCCGGCCGCGGTGGCCGAGCGGTTCTAGGCGCTTCAGTCCGGAACCGCGCGACTGCTACGGTCACAGGTTCGAATCCTGCCTCGGGCATGGACGTATGTGATGTCCTTAGGTTAGTTAGGTTTAAGTAGTTCTAAGTTCTAGGGGACTGATGACCACAGATGTTAAGTCCCATAGTGCTCAGAGACATTTGAACCACGACTGTAGTAACTGCACTTCACCTGCGTGACTGCCTCAGAGAGAGCAGGGACAGATGGACAGGGCAAGGGATATTGGATACTGAAAATAAAGTGACCCGTATTCTTAAACGAGACAGTACTGGTCAAAACTAAAAAATAATTATTTGAATAAAAAACTTTTTAATATAACATATTTTTAAAACGGACCAGAAAGTATAAAACCATTTCTCCTAGCCCTAAACAGATTCCTAATTCCATACGGATAGTCCTGAAAATTTGGGCTCTTGAATTTGTAATAGCTATGAAAATACTTGTAGAATTTAAAACGAAAAAAGTGGAGCGCATGCAATATGTAATAGTAAGGTGGTGAATTATTTATGCATGAATTACGTATTGCATGGGTTCCACGTTTTCCGTTTTAAATTCTCCAAGTACTTCCATAGCTATTAAAAATTCACAAGCATAAATTTTCAGGGCTCTCTTACGGGGTTAGGAATCTGTATGTGGTTAGGAGAAATTATTTTATACTTTTCAGTATTTTACAAAAACGCATTATACTGAAAAGTTAATTATTTAAATTACTTTCTGTGTTTTAGTCTTGCGTGTGTCATTTTTCAATGGGTTTCAAACATTTTAACGTGATTACAACAAAGACAGGTGGTAAATTTCAGGAGTATTTCATTTCTTCACCCGAGGAATCCAATACATCGCTTCCTCCTGCGATTATGTCACGAACAGACCTCTAAGGTATGAAACAGAAAAAATCGAGCACACATGGAGACATATCAGTAATCGTCCTTGCCAGGAAACATTCGCAAGCGGAACAGAATAAGGGGGAGCTGCAGTGATACACACAGTATCCTCCGCCACACACCAGATAAGAAAGCGAGCTAATATTGCACTGTCATCCAGTTGTGAGCTATGTTGAACATTTCAAGTCTCCAACCCATTGAGAGATTATAGTGGTGAAAGAAGTACCCTATGCACCAGACAAAAGAACAAGTTAATCTTGCCTTGTCATTCAGTTCTGAGCTATGTTGGAAGTTTGAAGTCTCTGTCTCTTTGGAAGATAGATTAAAATCAACTGAATATTTGTGTCTAGCAAACAGACAAGTAACCGACCCAATAAAAAGGTGTTAAGAAGGTCCCATGAATGTGTCTGTTCAGAGCCAAATATTTGTTGAGACTTGGCCAATCTGCCCTATGTTAGCCAACTGTCTGTAAACGCTACAAGATGTGCTCAGTGTGATTACCATGCACTTCTACACATTCAGAAGCCACCCGCCTCAAAGAATCAGAAACTCACGCTAATACTCCTGACTGCACTCGAATTAGATGAGCACACGCTCATGTAACGTGAGCTTATTGTTGATGGGTGCAGAATATGCCCATGCCTTTAAATGTCCTTACAGCCAGAGATCTAGAGGACCGCACAAAATTTCTGGAATCGCAATTCCGCCACTGATTGTAGTTTTCGTTTATTTTACAAGGGTCACTCCAAAAGAAATGCACACTATTTTTGTAAAAATACACTTTTCATTTTGCATGTGTGAAAGTTTTACAGTGTGTAGATACAACCTTCCCACTTGTTTTCAAGTTTGGTTCAACCTGTTCCCGTGAGAGGCGCCGTCACAGCATGTCTTAAAGATGGCTGCTACACTTGACGTTCTTCAGAAGCAACGTGCTATCATAGAATTCCTGTGCTGTGAAAACGAGACAGTGGGAAACATCCACAAGAGGTTGAAAAAGGTGTATGGAGATGCTGCTGTCGATCGCAGTACAGTTAGTCGGTGGGCAAGCAGGTTACGTGATGAAAGCGGGCACGGCAATATTGAGGATTATCCTCGTAGCGGCAGGCCTCGTGCTGCACACACTCCAGACAATGTGCAGAGAGTTAACGAATTGGTGACTGCTGACAGACGCATCACAGTGAACGAATTGTCACGCTACGTTGGGATAGGGGAAGGAAGTGGTCGCAGAATACTGAAAGTGTTGGCGTTAAAAAAGGTTTGTGCCAGGTCGGTTCCCAGGATATTGACAGTGGCTCACAAAGAAACAAGAAAAACGGTATGCAGCGAGCTTATGGAACAGTACGAGAATGGTGGAGATGAATTTCTTGGGAGAATTGTGACAGGTGATGAAACATGGCTGCATCTTTTTCACCGGAGATGAAGAGGCAGTCAATGGAGTGGCATCACGCAAACTCACCCAAGAAAAAAAAAATTCAAAACCACACCTTCTGCTGGAAAAGTTATGGCTACGGTGTTTTTCGATTCCGAAGGACTCTTGCTTGTGGACATCATGCCAAGTGGAACCACCATAAATTCTGATGCATATGTGACGACACTGAAGAAACTTCAAGCTCGACTGAGTCGTGTTCGACCACATCGGCAAAAGCAAGATGTTTTGCTGTTGCACAAGAATGCACGGTCACATGTCAGTTAAAAAACCATGGAAGCGATCACAAAACTCGGATGGACAACGCTGAAACACCCGCCTCACAGTCCTGACCTGGGTCCATGTGACTATTATCTCTTTGGGAAACTGAAAGACTCTCTTCTTGGAACAAGGTTTGAAGATGATGACTCCCTTGTGCACGCTGCCAAACAGTGGATCCGACAGGTTGGTCCAGAATTTTACTGTGCGGGAATACAGACGCTGGTTCCAAGATGGTGTTAGGCAGTTGGGAGGGATGGAAATTATGTGGAGAAATGAAAATATTCTTCCTAAAGGATGTATCTACATACTGTAAAACTTTCAAACATGTAGAATAAAAGATGGATTTAAAAAATAGTGTGCATTTCTTTTGGAGTGACCCTCGTACATTGTTGGCCAGCTTCGTCTACTGTGGTATTTACAAGTGATAGTTGACGCGCATGGGGAAAAGCTAGCAAGTTGTTCAGCAACCAGCGTATGGCGGGCAAACACAGGAGTACCTGTCGTGTGTGCTCAACAGATTGCTAGCTTGTTCCTATGCGTGTCAACTGTCAGTTGAAAATGTCACAGTAGAGGAAAATAGCCCATAGTAGAACAAAAACGATGATTATCGTGTACGGCAGAGATGCTGTTATTTCAGGATCAAGATCAGGTGAATGGTGAGGCCTTACGACTGAGCCTCTTAAAAATATCCGCCGTTCATCAAAAATCTGTTAGATAAATGGTGTTACATAAGGAACGAAACTTCTGAATACGTAATAACATGCAAATATAGTGACGAAAATTAGTAATTTACTTATTAACGCAGTGTATGCTACCTACGATTACATATGAAATATGATACTACTCAAATCCGTTCAACTACTATGCGGGCACACTCCCATTCTCTGGAAGAAATTTTCCATCACTTTTCGATATACTTGCACCTCCACTTCTGAAATTACATGGCGAAGCTCTCTCTTCAGTTCTGCAAATGATTCTGGTTTGTTGACGTACCCACTAGATTTCAAATACCCGCACAGAAATAAATGACATGGTGTCAAAGTAGAAGATCTGCATGGCCAATACAGGTCACCGTTACGAGAAATCACTCGGCCAAGGGAATCTCTTTCATAAAAAGTTCATTTTTGCAATTGATGTGTGGTAGGCTGTGTTGAAACAAAACTTTCAGCATTCACATGATCCAGTTCAGACCACAAAACTCTCTTAAAATATGGCAGTAGCGTTCGCTGTCCGCTGTTAGTGCGTTTCCGGTGTCATCTTCGAAGAAGTAGGGGACCAATTACACTTTCAGTCGAAATTTCACACCGCAGTGACTCGTTGTGGATGTAACGGCTTCTCCACAATTACTCGAGGGTTCACTGTGCTCTCAATCCTGCAGTTTTGCTTATTCACGATGCCATTGAACAGAAAGTGCCAATCATCAGTGAACATTTTCCTGAAGAAATTGTTGTACGCTCTTCGTTTCGCAAGCAGCTAATGTGGAGACGCTCGGCGCTTTTCGGCGTCGTTCGGCCTATGTTCCTGAGTCAGTCGGATTTTATAGGCCCAAAGGTGCAGATCTCTTTTCAGAAGTCACTGCATGCTGGTTCTGGGAATAATATATTACTGTGAACGTTGGTGAATAGATTTCTTCAGACTTACAGTAACATTGTCACACACGATGGCGATATTTTCCGCCCCGTAGATGTCCACAATTGAACCACTTTCCTCAAATTTGGCAGTCAGTCTCATTACAGTCGACTTATTCGGTGAATTAGTTGACAAAACATTCCATGGAATTTACCCTAAGTCTCAGAAGTATGTAATCTGTAATATTGAGCTTATGGGGACGCTGATTGTGGTGGAGGCAGAGGTACAGGACTGTCAAGAAGTGACCTTTTACTAAAGCTACACGGATAGCCAATCGTGTGGAAAAGTAAATTACAGAAATGTGAAACTCTTTCTTGAATGGAGGTAGAATATGTGACGGCAAATGGACTTTTTAAATCACTTGTCTGTTTGCAAAGTTACAGACGACAAACGAAGTTGTTGGTACTGTGTTTACTTTATACATACATAATATTGTTTTTCCAGCATTGTTCTTTACAGGGTGATCAAAAACAGTCCGAAAAACTTATAAAGGTGCTGCACCGTAGGTTGTGCTGAGAAATAACTGTTAAGAAAACCCTTTGATACGTTGCGCCGTTTCCAAGTTAATTGGCACTCAAGTTAGCCATCCAGGCCGTTGCGCGCACAAATTCAAGCGGCCCGCCAGATAGAGTTAGTGTCAGTTGCTTTCATAGCATAGATGTCCGCCCCGATAGCTCAGTTCCGCTTGGGACGCGACAGCCACCGGAATTGCACGTACTTCCGCGTAGTCGTAGCGCCGCAAGCCGTGTTTATAATAATTCTTATTTGTGACCTGTGATATTCTCAGTGCTTCTTCACTACAGTCGTACACACGTTTATTAATTACCTCACAGCGGTCTCGGCCGCTCGTATATTGCAGTTATGGCTCCCAGTGTACACCGTAAGAATACCCTGTGTTTTGCATTTGAGAAATCTTCCAGGAATGTGCAACCGAGTTCTCTAGAAATCCGTGACTGGATAGTAGATATTATTGGCATCACGCCCGACCAGGTCCACACAGCATATTATGATATGACAGGGCGGAATACTGTTTCTTTGTGAAGTGTTTAGATCAGGTACAACTGGGGAAAATTTTGGTGAATACTGGTTACTGGTTCTGGGAATAATATATTACTGTGAACGTTGGTGAATAGATTTCTTCAGACTTACAGTAACATTGTCACACACGATGGCGATATTTTCCGCCCCATAGATATCCACAATTGAACCAGGTGGGTAAGCAGAGTTCCGACATCGTGATCAGTCGGTGAGTACAGTTTCAATTCCTAACGCTGACATCGAATATAAACGAGTGTTCAATTTGCCACATGAGGTTGACAATTGTTTTCTTAGAGATGTCCTTGCCAAATACGGTGACATCCGACAGATTGGAAACGAAAAATTGTCGAGCCGTCACAAACCCCAATGTTATAGTGGGGTTCGCTCAGTTGACATGGGCGTTAAAGTCAATATCCCATCCTATATAATGGTTTGTGGTTATAACGCTCATGACATTTACGATGGACAAGTAAGCACTTGTTTTATCTGTAACACGAGTGGCCATTTACGAGATGATCGCCCACGGCGCGTTGTCGCACTTCGAAACAATCTGCAACAACGACAGAGATTAACATTGGCTGATGTACTAACTCAAAATCAGACGCTTTCTGTGATTGACTCCCAACCAAGTGCGTCTGTGTCAGAGGACAACGATCTGGGTAACAGCACTTTCCCACCCTTACCTCAGAAAACCGTGGCCAGTCACCCCTTAGCCACCGGTGTTGCTTTGTCTGTCGGTAACAAACGACGTCGTACTGGTGACGGTAGTGGCTCCGGTGACCAGGTTGTAAAAAATCAAACCGCTGACGCGGAGTCACGTGCCTCCACACAGGACACGCATATGTCAGACGACTCAGTTACGACCAGCCAAATTCACATTCAAACTGTCAATACGAGTGCAGTCGAGTGTTAACAGCAATCCATTCCGATGCCGCTTGTCGACTCGCCACAGGTGGTCAACATACAAGAGGCGGAAGTCAGTCAACTGCTAATCGTAAGTGGTGTAGAGCTTAACATAAACACCCGACACCTCGGAACTGCTTCCAAACAGCGCGAGGAACCGGAAAACTGTATACAAACAGCCAGTGCGGCTCCAAACAAACACATTGAGCCTACGGAAGACGCGTCTTCGAACTTGCCGTCACCCGTTCCGAAGCAAGGACTTTCACATACTGCTTACAGCCATGATTCGCCAACTACGCCGTCATCTATGACACTTCAGACGACTGTACGACGGCAAAATAAAGTTAAATCAGATGACTCCGTGGCTGGAAGTAAGTCAAAAAATAAAGTCAGCGCGAAAACTGGTACAAAACCTACGGATGTAGGTTCGAAGTCCGACGGTGAGATGGACTGGGCTTCCAACGCTTCCCAACACCCACACGTCTCTGACGGTCATGATTCAAGCTTATAAGTCTTGTTTCTGAACATTAATAGAGTTAGGACTGATTTAATATTAGCGATGCTACGGCAGTTTATCTATGAGTCCAAAGCTGATATAGTTATGTTACAGGAAGTGTCTGTCTTAAGTTTTTATGTATCAGGACTTGCAACAATCGTAAACACCGCGGCGGACGAGGGTAAAGGTACGGTCATTCTATCACGAGACGGAATCCCAGTGAGAAATATCCAAGTGTTGGACTCTGGTAGAGGCATAGCTTGCAAAATTTTTGACGACACCATCGTCAATATCTATGCTCCATCTGGAACTACTGTACAATCAGAAAGAGCTAACTTCTTTAAACATCATTTACACTAATGGTCATTAAAATTGCTACACCACTAAGATGACGTGCTACAGGCGCGAAATTTAACCGACAGGAAGAAGCTGCTGCGACATGCAAATGATTAGCTTTTCAGAGCATTCATACCAGGTTGGCGCTGGTGGCGACACCTACAACGTGCTGACATGAGGAAAGTTGCCAACCGATTTCTCATACACATACAGCAGTTGACCGACGTTGCCTGGTGAAACGTTGTGATGCCTCGTGTAAGGAGATGAAATGCGTTCCATCACGTTTCCGACTTTGATAAAGGTCGGATTGTAGCCTATCGCGATTGCGGTTTATTGTATCGCGACATTGCAGCTCGCGATGGTCGACATCCAATGACTGTTAGCAGAATATGGAATCGGATGGTTCAGGAGGGTAATATGGAACGCCTTGCTGGATCCCAACGGCCTCGTATCACTAGCAGTCGAGATGAAAGGCATCTTATCCGCGTGGCTGTAAGGGATCGTGCAGCCATGTCTCGATCCGTGAGTCAACAGATGGGGACGTTTGCAAGACCTCAACCATCTGCGCGAACAGTTCGACGACGTTTGTAGCAGCATGGACTACCAGCTCGGAGACCATGGCTGCGGTTACCCTTGACACTGCATCACAGACAGGAGCGCCTGCGAAGGTGTACTCAACGACGAACCTGGGTGCACGAATGGCAAAACGTCATTTTTTCGGATGAATCCAGTTTCTGTTTACAGCATCATGATGGTTGTATCCGTGTTTGGCTAAATCGCGGTGAACGCACATTGGAAATGTGTATTCGTCATCGCCATACTGGCGTATCACCCGGCGTGATGGTATGGGGTGCCATTGGTTACATGTCTCGGTTACCTCTTGTTCATACTGACGGACCGGTCTGGATGGCCGAGCGGTTCTAGGCGCTACAGTCGGGAACCGCGCTACCGCCACGGTCGCAGGTTCGAATCCTGCCTCGGGCATGGATGTGTGTGATGTCCTTAGGTTAGTTAGGTTTAAGTAGTTCTAAGTTCTAGGGGACTGATGACCCCAGAAGTTTAGTCCCATAGTCCTCAGAGCCATTTGAACCACACTGACGGCACTTTGAACAGTGGACGTTACATTTCAGATGTGTTACGACCCGTGGCTCTACCCTTCATTCGATCACTGCGAAACCCTACATTTCAGCAGGATAATGCACGACCGCATATTGCAGGTCCTGTACGGGCCTTTCTGGTTACAGAAAATGTTGGACTGCTGCCCTGGCCAGCACATTCTCCAGATCTCTCACCAATTGAAAACGTCTGGTCAATGTGGCCGAGCAACTGGCTCGTCGCAATACACCAGTCACTACTCTTGATCAACTGTGGTATCGTGTTGAAACTGCATAGGCAGCTGTACCTGTACACACCATCCAAGCTCTGTTTGACTCAATGCCTAGGCGTATCAAGGCCATTATTACGGCCAGAGTTGGTTGTTCTGGGCACTGATTTCTCAGGGTGTATGCACCCAAATTGCTTGAAAATGTAATCACATTTCAATTCTAGTATAATATATTTGTTCAATGAATACCCGTTTATCATCTGCATTTCTTCTTGGTGTAGCAATTGTAATGGACAGTAGTGTACTTGTTACGCCGCAACCCAACCCAGTTGATAATTAGTGCTGATTTTAACTGTGTGATCCACAGGAAAGATTAATCGCCAAACTTTAATTACTGTAGGGAACTACATGATCTGGTGCGTCACCTGCAGCTGAAGGATGAGTGGGAACTAAAATTTCCTACCCTAGTAAAGTACACGTACCTGACCTCCACCGCATGTAGCCGTCTAGACCGTTTATACATCTCTGAGAACATATGCCAACATGTTCTGGACGCCTATGTCATTCCGGCTAGTTTCTCCGACCACTGCGCCCTCTGTGTCACGATAAAGCTGGCCAAACAGCATACTAAATGGCCTAGGGTTCCGTGGAGCCTAAATGTTTCTATTCTCGCTGATGACGCGCTACGAGATGTCATCTCCACGACATGGGCAGATTGTCTCAAGCAATGCTGCAGATATCCTAGCAAGACAGCCTGGTGAAATGTTGTGGTCAAACGGAAAATGTGATTATCCTAAAAAAAACTACAGTTGGCAACGGGCGCAAGATGTCAAACGCGTGATTGATTTTTACCAGACAGTTCTGCGAGATTTGTCTGCGACTACGTCGCCAACCAACACGCAGCTGGTGACCATCAAACAAATAAAGGCGAAGCTTATAGGCATAAAGTGAACGCTGCCTGAAGGACTGAAGATCATATCTAAAGCAAAATCGCTTCAAGAGGACGAACTTGCATCGCTGCATCAACTCATAAAACATCGTTCCAATCGCAAGCGAGCTTTTATCGGGGAGCTGGACACAGATGATGGACTCCTTTTGACCCGACAGAGTGATATTCTTACTGCAGTTCACCGGTACTTCACGGATCTGTACTCGCAATGCGATGCACATGGTGATGACGGCGGAGACATCGTGAGTGCTCTGCCCCCCGTAGTCACGCCTGCGGAGAACTCGGCGGTCGTACACGATTTTGCTCCAGACAAACTCCTTGAACTGATTTCTGGCTCACTATCGAATAATTCGCCTGGACCTGATGGATCGCCACGGGAATTTTATGTGCGTTTATGGCCCATAATCATACACGCATTTACAGATGTTCTCAGTGATGTGATGCGAGGGAGTGACGTGCCGGCCGAAATTAAGGAAGGTCGAATTGTATTGATACCAAAAAGCAAACACCGATAAACCTTAGATAACTTCCGACCGAATACTTTACTCAATTTTGATTACAAAACCTTCGCCAGAGCACTCAACAGCCGATTGTCTCCATTAATGAAGCAAGTGATCACAACCGTCAATCACGCTTCCCTGGTCGCATTATTATGACGCCCCTTTCGGAGTATAGAGATGTAATAGCCATAGCGTCAGTCACTAACGTGAATCTCGCATTGCTGTTTATCGACTTTTGCAAGGCATTTGATCGCGTCCGCCATGAGTACCTCCTAAAGCTACTGCAGCGGTGTGGCTTTGATCAACGGTTGGTTAATGTCGTGCATTATTTCGTCACGGGCATTACAACCAAAGTCAGCGTAAATGGACAGCTTATTCAACCCATCGAGGTCCAAAGAGGAGTGCCACAGGGGAGAAGAGGAGTGCCACAGGGGAGCCCTCTCCCCATGATATTTTTACTATCGCTCGAGCCACTCTTACGCTCCATTCACGACAAACTTGCAGGCCTGTCGATCGCCGGGAGGTCCTTCGTGGTTCGTGCTTACGCCGACGACGTCGGAGTGTTACTGCGCAACGACGGAGACGTATCAACCCTCAAGACCGCGGTAGACGAGTACTGTCGTGCTTTCGGTGCTAAAATCAAGGCCGATAAATGCACCTTTGTCAACATTCGTGGATTCGACGCAGTTATTGTATCTTGGGCGAAGCGTGTCGAAGTCCACAACACTCTGGGGATGATTATCGACAAATACCCGCTAAAAATAAATGCAAAACGTTGGGAGCAGGTCACCAATAAAATGCAAGGTGTCATATATGAAAACAATTGGCGGTCCGTTGGCATTCTCCATCGTATACGACTCCTCAGCAGTTATATATTCAGTAAAGCGTACTATATGGCCCAAATATTTCCAGTCCCCAAGATGCAGGCAAAACACGTGATGAAGATATCTAATAGATTTATCTGCCAAGGGCATCTGTTTAAAGTGAAATACACCACGCTGACGTCTTCCAGACAGGCCGGCGGACTCAACATGCCTGACATTAACCGAAAGTGTACGGCGTTACTCATTATATGAATCACCCACTTGTTGGACAAGGAACCTCTCAGCGTAACCAGTCGGCTCTTCCGTACCTTACAACCCACCGATATGCACCCATCCATTCATGTAGGTAAAATGCATTACGAACTACGTCATGTTAAGCAGTTTTTTTCTTGAAGTAAGCTATGTAGATGGAAACTATCTCACGCAGGATTTACCGACGGCGAACCTGATATTAAAAAGATGGACATCTCCAATAGTCCGGAATCCCATTGAACTTAAACACCCGGGTGTTCATTGGAAAGCAGTTTGGCACAATATAAATTTAACCGTCCACACGGCTGAGATGGCATCCACATGGTATAAAGTGGTAAACGATGTTATCCTCTCTTATGAAAGGTTGCATAGAATCGGCTTATGTGACAGAGATAAATGCGTCCGCTGTGATCTGGTCGACACCTTACGCCATCGCTTCACTTGTGGCGGTCATCTCATTAACTGGAAATGGGTGCAGTATAGGCTGGGCCTGCTTACCCGCAGCAGCCCAGCCAGCCACTGCACTGACATCCTGCTCTGACCGGACGCGAAACATTTTCCGACTACAAAGAGCAACACCGTGATGTGGCTGTTAGGGCAGTGTGTGACATATTCCATCATCCACAATAGTGAAGATAATCTCATTAATTTCGAGGCTTATATGAGAACGGCACGTTGGAAGATGAAATGTTACCCTAATGTCAGGACGATGTTTGGTAAAATGTTAGACATAATTTTTCGAAAACAAGGCGTAGGGTAATTCTCGAGTCCGGTACGGACACAAATCACATGCACGACGATGTAGCGGACAAAATACACAACGAATAAGGGGTTACACCTGTTCCCAGGACTGCTACCAAGTTCTCAACGGTGTTTATTAACTTCATTATGACAATTTCCTTAATTTATGTTGGCTGTGCATGTCTTTGTTATTAGTTTGTATGCTCCAAATGACTCTCTGTGAAGCGTTTGGACGGTTGTGAATCAATTGACAGAACTGCAATTCTAGTTAAGACAGTCAATTATATTTTCTTATAATTCTCAAAAAAAAAAACAATAGCTGAATGGTCAGCGTGACCTGACTGCCGACTGCCGTCCTAAGGGGCCCGGGTTCGATTTTCGGCTGGATTGGGATTTTCTCCGCTCAGGGACTGGTGTTGTCTTCATCATCATTTCATCCCCATCCGACGCGCAGTTCGCGCAGTGTGGCGTCGAATGTAATAAGACCTGCACCAAGCCGGCCGGACCTAACCAGTCAGGGGCTTCCCGGCCAATGACGCCAAACGCTCATTTCAATTTCATTTCCAATAGTGTAGATAATAGCGCACGAGACAGCTCAGTCTTTGGCTAGGGTTTGATTTTTACTACCGTCCCATGTCCATTTCTTGTATCCCTATGAGGTTCGATTTGAGGGAACGAAACGAAGAAGACGTTTGGCGGCACCATCTCTGGCAGTCCGCTTGACTTCGCGCAAGCAACGGCCTGTTTGGCTGCCTTCAATGCTAATTAACTCGGAAAAGGCGTATCGTATCGAATTATTTTTCGTGACAGTTAAGAATGGTTCAAATGGCTCTGAGCACTATGGGACTTCACATCTGAGGTCATCAGTCCCCTAGAACTTATAACTACTTAAACCTAACTAACCTATGGACATGACACACATCATGCCTGAGGCAGGATTCGAACCTGCGACCGTAGCGGTCGCGCGGTTCCAGACTGTAGCGCCTAGAACCGCTCGGCCAACCCTACCGGCTCTTGACAGTTATTTCTCAGCACAACCTACCCTGCAACACCCTTACAAGCTTTTTAGACTGTTTGTGTCTGTCCTGTATTTGTGTTATTAATCTCTGAGACGTTGTTATTTGTTATTTTAGAGACTTCTTGAGTGCTTTGATGGTCTTGCATTTTTCAACTGTTGTCGTACTCTCGTGATATTTCAATTAAATGTTTCGTTTTAAAACGCCATTTGATGTTGAAAGGCCACAATCAATCCGCCGGTCATAATTGTGTGGTTCTGCTTTGTCAATTTCAGCGGAGTATCTCTTCTCTTCCTGCTTCTGTTTATATTTTCCATGTCAGGAATTGAGTGTGTTCATTATTCGTATTACTGTAAGGGACAGTCAAATAGATAGAAAAAAAGTAAGTTAACTTCATTATCTCAAAAGTAATCGCCAAAACTGTTAACACATTTATCCCAGTGTGAGAAAAAAACAGCCTATGTCTTCAGAGAATGATGTTTGCAGTTGCCTAAGGAACCATAATTGTAGCCAGGCGTTCACCTCTTCGTCCGAAGCAAATCGCCGGCAACGAATGTGTTTCTTCAGGGGTCCAAAAATATGGAAATTGCACCGGGACTGTGTGGAGGATTTGTAAGGCCTTTACAGAGAAGCTTCTACAACGTAGTGCAAACAACCTTGGCAATATGTAGGCGAGAATTAACCTGCAACAGAACGGTGCCGTCCGTCAACATTCCCGGTCGTTTGGAGTTGGTGGAGCACTTCAGTTTCTGCATAGTGTCCACGTGTCGCTGTGCGTTAATTCAGGCACCAATCGTGTCAATGAGCAGCAGGCACTAGCAGTCAAACAAAATCCGCGTTTCTTTTGTTTCGGCTTCGCTACAAAGGTTAGCTGGGAAGTCCTTACACATCCCCTACCTGTCTCCTCGGGATTTTCATATTTATGGCCTACTGAAGAAAGATATTCGTGGCCGTCGATTTCTTCAGACGAAGAGTTGCACGCTTGGGTAAGCAACCGCAAACGCTTTTCCATGAAGGCACTGGCCGTCTTTTGTCACAGTTGGATAAATATATTAACAGTAACGGCGATTACTTTGTAAAGAATCAAAATGTTACTTACTTTTGTCCATCTCTCTCAAATGTACAACTGATAGTCAGAATAACATTTACTCGTAACCACCTGTCCTAAACAGGAATTATCGCTATATATGAAGATAGTAACTGTTCTCTAAAGAACAAAATGGCTCTGTGCAATATGGGACTTAACTGCTGTGGTTATCAGTCCTCTAGAACTTAGAACTACTTAAACCTAACTAACCTAAGGACATCACACACATCCATGCCCGAGGCAGAATTCGAACCTGTGACCGTAGCGGTCGCGCCGTTCCAGACTGTAGTGCCTAGAACCGCTCGGCCACTTCGGCCGGCTCTCGAAAGAACAGATACCATTGATAATCATGCAGCTTCTCTAGAATAAACGATAATTAATTGAAACCCTCAGCTGCCGACAGGTGTTGTTGACATACCTTGATGGGGACAGCTGAAAATGTGTGTCCCGACTGGGACTCGAACCCGGGATCTCCTGCTTACATGGCAGACGCGCTATCCATCTGAGCCACTGAAGACACAGATGAACACCGCGATTGCAGGGATTTATCCCTGCTCCGATCTGGGCACACATTTTCAGCTGTCCCCATCAACGTATGTCAACAAAACCTGTCGGCAGCTGAGGGTTTCAATTAATTATCATTTATTCTAGAGAAGCTGCACGGTGACCAGTGGTATCCGTTCTCTAGAGAATAGTTACTATCTTCATATATAGTTAAATGGCTACCCGGCCATTGACTTTCATCTGTGCGAATCCACACAGGTTGCCCGAACTCTTACGGAATCGTCACCTTAGTGGGCGCGAGTAATGAGTGGATGAGCAAAGTATCTATTAGGAACATTACGTATGTAGATTGTGGACAGTTGGGAATGTGGGTCTCTCGGGAAGCGTGCAAGGGATAAGTCTCTGCAGTCGCGTTATTTATCTGCGTCCTCGGTGGCTCAGATGGATAGAGTGTCTGCCATGCAAGCAGGAGACCCCGGGGTCGAGTCCCGGTCGGGACACACATTTTCAGCTGTCCCCATCAAGGTATGTCAACAGCACCTGTCGGCAGCTAGGGGTTTCAATTAATTGTCATTTGAATGACCGGTAGTTCTGAATGAGTGTGGCGGTGATCACAAACACTTTCAACTGCATAAATTAAAGTTAAAATTCTTTGTGTAAGTTTGCAGTAACAGTCTGGAAAGGCGGTTGAATGTAGCGACAGTCTTTCACAACTCCCTGTCGAATACCTGGACGCACAGCCACGCCATTGGTCCCTCCGAATATAAGCGTGGCGATGCCGCCTTCAGAATTCGAGACCTTAAATCGGGTGGAATATTTTAGACCAAAGGAACAAGGCGCTTCCTCTCCTGTGTTCTGATTGGAGGAAACGCCTGGAATCCCTGCCAAATTGGTCTTGCTGACTGGTTAGTGCACCTCACCAATTCTGTTCGCTCTCGGTACGCAGAGACGAGGCAGTTCGGTTTTTTAACAGAAGTTATAGGGAAGCGGATGCATCGAGTCGCAGCATTACTCGATGCTCTGCGGTCACGTAAGTGTGACGTGCTGCTACAGTGCACACGAGAACAGTGATTTCTGAATGAGAATTGGTTCAGTTTTGAGTTACGATTCTCTATAACGATTAATATCAAACGTTAGGAGCAGGGGCGGATTCTAGCGAGTGATGATTTTAGTACCGTTCTACGTATATAAATTCAAATGAACCCAAATCTGGTCTATTAGTCACGATCCACTTCATGTATGGTGTACCCAACTAACTTTCGTTGTGACTTCGAACCGTCTTGGACGATTCAGTTATTAGTGGAAAGTCATGAACTCTGATTTCGACTACTCGGCGAGTTTCAATCTTTGTGTGTGAGCACATGCGAATGCATGTTGCGTTTACTTAGTCCACAAATCCTCGGTGATTAATAATGATTGATACGTTATTATGGTTTGCTCTAACGGGACCACAGCATTAGTATTTTTGTGTGTGCTATGCAAATGCAATTTCAGGAGTCCACTTGTGGTGCCGCGGTTTCTTTCTTGGACTTTTACCTGCACCTACCTGTGAACTCGTCGCAGCAAATCGCCGGTAGGAAAGCCCAATAGAAACCTACCGTACTGCGACTCGCACCAGGCTGCATACAAGGTATCTATTTTAAAAATCAGGAAATGCCTTAATTTTGAATTAAAGGTGGAAATACTGGCAAAACTTCGGTATATTCTGAAGTTTAGAATTACTAGTTCACTGCCAAACCCGTGCTAACCCTAACAAAGTTATGCACAAACCCTTTCATTCACGTTAGCAAGTTCATGGTAACGTATTTCCCGAAATCTGAAACCTACTAAACACGGATTGTTTTTAAATGAAAATGCTCGCCACACTATTAAGTTTATCGGTGTCTAATGCAGTCAAGTTTTTGGTCACCGATCTGCTCAATATGCCACGTGGAATTACTGTCTTTTCTCATACACAAAATTACTTTAAAAGTCCGCACTTTCTAAAAAAAACATATCGGAATAAATATGCTTTCACTTTAAAGCACTTTTGAGGCGTGTAGCACAACTAAAACTGGCAAACTATAACTTCTTTCGGAGCTCATACTACACAAGACCGTACCACTGAAAGACTGCTCTCCGCCTCTTTTAGACTGCTGTAAGCATTCTTTTTCTCCAAGAAAAAAGACGCGCGAAGAATACTCCGTTCTGACTGGTCAGTTTTCTTTAAGGCCAATAGAAAAACATTCTCTCGCGTTAGTTCTCGCTTTTCATGACTAACCAATCAACAAATAACACACTTTCGAATTGTAATTTTTTCCGAAATAAATATTTAACATTCTGATATTTTATTTTTTCTTAATGTTATTAACTATTGTCGCAGGAGAAGATGAGTATCGCCGTGGTGTACTGGTTACGATACTAAAGTGTTGCGCGGCGCGTCGTGAGTTCAAAACTCACCTGAACTGTACAGTTTTAATTTCTATGTTCGGTTCGAGTACATTGTAGAAGTATCCACAAATGTCAAGAATCATTGTACTGGAATGATCTGTAGCCGTACATATGTATTCTGGCCGGAGGCAGTTCGCTCCGCGCTCTTGTATGTGCAAGTGCTGAATAAACCTTCGATAAGTGAAGTTAGTGTTCGTCATTCATCTCATTACACCTTCTTCTACGTAAAACTATTTTCATTTGCACTCGAATTAGCTTTCCTTTTACCATAACCTTACTTAACATATTATGATACAAAATTCCCTGCCGTGTGCATTCACACTGTCTTAAAAATTTCTCACGCTGGTTCTACAGCGTTTGTCAACATAACAATGATGTGCATACTTGCGTTGGACCACATCTACGCGTCATTGATACTATTAAAAACATTTTTAAAACTGTACAAACATAAACAAAAAAATCTTCAAGAAATAAACAGAACAATTCACAAAAACATTCTCCTGACTTGTTTCTTGAATGTCTCCGTCCGCTATTGTACTCTGATGGATGAAAAATAGAACTGCGTATTCGACTGAAGCCACTTCAGACCATCTTTCACTGTGCACGCATGAGTCATTCTCCCAATACACAGGCTCCAGACAGGAGCTATATAAAGGCGCCACGCTTCATATTCCATCTATTAAATAAACCGTCATAAAGCCACTTAGTTCGTCAAACTTCGCCAAAACTGCATACCAGCAATCCTTCGCTTCTCTTGTGAACTATAACCTCATGTAGGCCTACCCTGTGGGAGAAAATTAGTTGGTATGTCTAGTGAAGTACAAGACTCGATCGATCACTTTGGAGTTCGCTAATCAAATGTCCGTTGTGCATTTTTCTCCTTAGTATGGGAACTACAGCTGACATTTAATCAATGTTCATGGAACTCCAGACGATTTTTTATTCAGGGGCATGCAGAAAATGTTAAGCACTGTATTTGTGCAACAGTTAGCTCTCAGTTACCCAAAAGTGCGTGGTACAAGGCGAAAGACATTCCAGCCACAAAACAGGTAGAGTACTTTCAATGTTTTACCAACAGCAATAAATTTTCAGTATGAAAACATGATATTTCCTCGTGAAGTACTCCATTACTGAACCACAAAGGATACAGATGAAAATTGTGCAATGATCGGTGTCACCAATTTAGTAGAACAGAAATTGATGGAATTTCCAGAGTTGCATCCTCTATGGGACACCCTTAGATGTCGTATGAGGCACAGGAAATATGGTGGTGTTTTGCAGTGCATAAATTACGTTTGTTGTCTTTCAGCTATGGTAACATTCTCCAATAGTGCTGCTTCAGATGGCAAAATAACAACAAGAGTACTTCATATAGAAATAATCTTAACCCTTTGTCGGAATGGCCCATCATTACAATATCAGAAAAAGTTGAAGCAAAGTATCGCGTCAAGTGGTAAATCTGCTGACATCGGTGATTCAGTTGATTAATTTCCCTGAATTCCCGCGTGCCCTGGTACACAGCGGAACGATACCTCTTCCCCTGCCTCAGCAGGTGAGGAATGGGTCCTGCATCGTCTGAACTTTTGGAAGATATCTCTGGTCAAGGAATCTCCTGTAAATTGTGGTCAAGAGTAGGTCTGTTGATAAAACATCGATGTATCGATATGTCCCCCAGGAAATACCGATATAGGTCAGCGATATTTTCTCCCGTGATACATCGGTATGTCGATATCAAAATGGCAATATTTAGTGCCGGTAATTTTATTTTATGTTTCGCAATTTTCGGTAAACATTTGAAATTGTTCTTTTGGAACCGTAATACAACGTAATTTTACTTTCACTATGTGAAAGAGTCACTACTTTTTGAGCTTTCATTTTTAACGCAACTAGTGTGCTATTTCTTCACATCTGCAATCTTCAAAAACAGTTGCTGGAAATGAACAAAAATCTAAATGACGAGATTGATCTTGGCGGCGGATGGAGACGTGCGAGGGAAATACTGACGTAACCGGCGCTCGGCGCACTCTACATAAACTGCAACGTTTAGCTTACACGCAGTGTTCCTACATCAGTGTGAAAAAGGTTTATTTGGACATGTAGCCAATGAAAAATTAAGAAAATAAAGTATGAGAGATTAACTGGAACGAGATATTGCATGACAACGCACCATGTGCACAGTTGTTAGTTAACAACACAAAACTCGATAAAAAAAGTATTGTAATACAAGCTTATCATCTGCAAAAAGTTCGATTATCAACTTACAAATTTTCTAATCAAACGCTTTTCTTTCAATTCTTGCTCTAAAGGGGATAGGCTGCTAGCTAGTTGATGTGCAGAATATATAATAACAAATCGATACTTAAATATACAACTCTAAAACCAGCAGTATATTTACAATGTGTATCCGATATTTTTTTAGTCCAGTACATCGATATCTATTCCTTCGATATATTTATACTGTTTGCCAAACATCGAGGGCCAATGACGATATTCATTTAAATATCGATATACAGAATTTATAATATTTTTAGAAATATCAACAATCAAGAGTGCAGCTAATTCAACGGCAAATTCTGCGTAGATACTAAATTCTTTGATTTGCTCTTAGTGATCATATCGCAAGAGGAATACTGGGGAACGGGGGATTGTTGCCCGACTCTTAGCGTAATGTGCTCTCTTGGAATTTAAAAAGTGAAATCACATTTAAAAGACTAAACGATACCGCGACGAAACACGTCACTCTTCGTTGAATCTTCTCTATATCTCTTATTAATCCATGCTGGTTAGGGTCCCATGCTCAAGAACTAGTCGTTGAAGTATTTTGTACCTTTATTTGTGGATGAATTACATTTCATGAAGATTCTTCCAACTACTCTCACAAGGAGACCGCAGCTACTCGTCATCACCGTTTTCGTCCAAATTTACGGTATATGCAGGGTTTGGCCAGAAATGAAGTGAGAGCTCCAAACTGCCAAGCGCTTAGAAAAACTTTTCGGCGTGGGTCGGGCGAGGCATGGGTCATTAGTGTTACCGTAGTTTTCAGGCGGCTGTTAGCGTTGCGGAAAAAGTACAGAACGGTGATCCGAATGCCCTGAGATCGAGACCCTGTTCATAGTCTTTATTATTTTGAATTTTTACGTTACTAACCCTGGGAATGAACAGAAATAAAGCTCAGTATATAATAATTATTAATATTTTCGTGAAAGGCTTGAAAAGGATAGGCGGATGAAACATTTGAGAGTGCAAAAAAATATCCAAGAAAGGAGGGCTCTCCAGATAACTTTCCAAAGTGGGATTGAAACAAAACTATCCGATCAAACAAGTATATCGAGAATTCTGATACGTTTATGTGAATCGAAATGCTCTTTTTGACGTTGCATTTAATAACTATTTACATCCGTATGTTCTTTTTCCACGTTCTCATTACCAACTGACTTATAACTGAATCCTGGACCATCGAGAAGCGAAAGTGGATCTCGTAAAACTACAGGATTAGAACAAGGAAACCACCATTATAGTGCGAAATGTGTTCTATAACCCTTTCTGCAAAACTTATTGTCAACAATCTACCTAAGCTTACAAGAGAGTAGTTGCTGATTTGGACCGAAGATTCCTAAAAGGGCCGAGAGGAACACGACACTATATAGGAATGTCGTCATTACTTCACCAAAATCTGGGAAACATACAACAGTCTTTACAAAAACTTTTTGACTGCTTTGATGAAGCTCTACATGCAGAAGAACAAATTTCTTCAGTTAACAGGCTCGTGGGAAGGACAAACAAATGAACGATTCGACGCAGAGATTCAAGACGGAGAACGATTGCCATGATGCAGTTTTAAAGTGATTCTCCCACAAATGCACTCCGCTAGTGCATGTCTGCGACATCTATTTTTATTGTCAGGTAAGGCACGTGAGGCAATACTGACCTTACGACTTATCTTAGATGAAAGATTACGGAAAGGCAAACCTATGTTTCTAGCATTTGTAGACTTAGAGAAAGCTTTTGACAATGTTGACTGGAATACTCTCTTTCAAATTCTAAAGGTGGCAGGGGTAAAATACAGGGAGCGAAAGGCTATTTACAATTTGTACGGAAACCAGATGGCAATTATAAGAGTCAAGGGCCATGAAAGGGAAGCAGTGGTTGGGAAGGGAGTGAGACAGGGTTGTAGCCTCTCCCCGTTGCTATTCAATCTGTATATTGAGCAAGCAGTAAAGGAAACGAAAGAAAAGTTCGGAGTAGGTATTAAAATCCATGGAGAAGAAATAGAAACTTTGAGGTTCGCCGATGACATTGTAATTCTGTCAGAGACAGCAAAGGACTTGGAAGAGCAGTTGAATGGAATGGTCAGTGTCTTGAAAGGAGGGTATAAGATGAACATCTACAAAAGCAAAACGAGGATAATGGAATGTAGTCGAATTAAGTCGGGTGATGCTGCAGGAATGAGATTAGGAAATGAGACACTTAAAGTAGTAGATGAGTTTTGCTATTTGGGGAGCAAAATAACTGATGGTGGTCGAAGTAGAGAGGATATAAAATGTAGACTGGCAATGGCAAGGAAAGCGTTTCTGAAGAAGAGAAATTTATTAACATCCAGTATTGACTATATATGACGGTAGTATCTGTTCCCGAAAGAACAGTTACCGTGGATGACCATGCAGCTTTGCTAGAAATGAAATGATAATTAAATAGACACCCTAGCTGCAAGCAGGCGTTGATACACTTTATTGGGGACATGTTGAAAATGTGTGCCCCGACCGGGACTCGAATCCGGGATCTCCTACTTACATGAGTATGATGGGCAAACATCTATTAGGCGCACTACGAATGTAGTGTTGTGGACATGTTGGGAATGTGGATCTCACGGGGAGCGTGCAACGGATAACTCCCTGCAGACGCACTATCCTCTGTGCCCGCGGTGGCTCAGATGGATAGAGCGTCTGCCATGTAAGCAGGAGATCCCGGGTTCAAGTCCAGGTCAGGGCACACATTTTCAACATGTCCCCAATGAAGTGTATCAACGCCTGCTTGCAGCTAGGGTGTCTATTTAATTATCATTTCATCCAGTATTGATTTAAGTGTCAGGAAGTCGTTTCTGAAAGTATTTGTATGGAGTGTAGCCATGTACGGAAGTGAAACGTGGACGATAAATGGTTTGGACAAGAAGAGAATAGAAGCTTTCGAAATGTGGTACTACAGAAGAATGCTGAAGATTAGATGGGTAGATCACATAACTAATGATGAAGTATTGAGTAGAATTGGGGAGGAGTTTGTGGCACAACTTGATTAGAAGAAGGGACCTGTTGGTGGGACATGTTCTGAGGCATCAAGGGATCACAAATTTAGCATTGGAGGGCAGCGTGGAGGGTAAAAATCGTAGAGGGAGACCAAGAGATGAATACACTAAGCAGATTCAGAAGGATGTAGTTTGCAGTAAGTACTGGGAGATGAAGAAGCTTGCACAGGATAGAGTAGCATGGAGAGCTGCATCAAACCAGTCTCACGACTGAAGACCACAACAACAACAACAAGGAATGTGTGATGTTTAAAGCTTTCCCGGCGTAGTGATTGTTCCATAAAAACTGATACCGGCAGTTCTCCCGTGCTTTTATGGAACAACAAGGAATGTGATCCAAAAACCGGAAAAACTTCTCCTGTCGAGAGAGAGAAAGAATCACATCCCGAGAAGATCGTATCATTGTCCATCCCCGGCTATCCTCGCCAATATTTAGAGAAATGGTGCGTTACGTGAGTTTTAATGTCATACATGTGACGAGAGAGAAATTTTTGAATTGTAAATCGAGTTTGTTTTTCCTTAAATCTTTAATACAACCACGTAATCATAAAAATTCGGCGTTTATAACGTGTGCAAGAGGCCGACAAAATGTTTGTTTCCTTGTTTTTACGATGGATATCACCCCGTCACCTGTACATCATCAAATGTAAAATAATAAAAGTATCTAATTGTTCTGTAATAACTTTCGGATGTCTTAACCGCACTATTGCTTGTTTCGAAAATCGCCTTCCGCGTTTCGACATTGTTATTCTCGGTGGCTTTACCATACTAGGAAACTGGTATCAAAAGATAGGAAAACACGCTGCATTTCGATACACTGTATCTCGTCAATATTCCTAATCACGAGACAAGTGCAAACTGCTACCAAGGAACAAATTGGAGACCAAGTAGACTAAACCGCCAGGCGGCGCTGGGTACGTTGTACAAGGTGCATTTGTTTCTCACTACTTCGTTTTTCATCATTACATTGCGTAACACAATTTCATCAGTAAACAATTCATGGAAATCACTCTACAGTGTTTCACAAAAACGTGTTTTTTTAAAGATCAATGCTGAAAAAATTTTTTAAACAGTCGACAATTTCATCAGCACACAATTTATGGAAATAGATTTACAGTATTTTGCAAAAGGGTACTTACTTACAAAACAGTGCGTAGCAGCTTTTAATGGTCGACCATTCCAATTGTTACGTATTATCTTGTAAAATAAAATACCTTTTTGTGGAACACTGTAAGGGGATTTCTATGAATTATTTACTGCTGAAATTGTTTTGTAGATGTAATGATGAAATATTTACTTCTGAACAAACAAAAGCAGCATGTACCACGTATCCAGCGTCGCTTCGCGGTTTAATCAACTTGATTTCCAATTTGTTCCTTTGTAGCAGTTTGCACTTGTCTCCTGATGAAGAAAGTTGACGATATACTGTGTATCTATTGAACAATTTTCTATTATGGACATAAAACTGGTAAGCTAAAAAACATTCTACTTACTGTACTAAGACCATAATCAATGGTGAAAAGTAACATTTTCATGTCCTTTGATACCAGTTTTGAACTGTATTTTTTAGCATTTGAAAATGACGGAATGTCAAAACGCGTAGGGTGATTTTGAAAATGATAAAAAGTGTGGTGAAGACGTCTGAAAGTTATTAATGTCCATCCTTTGCATTTTCATGCAAATTGCAGTTAACTAATTTTATATACGTAGTTCTCATGTACGCCTTACAATTGCTTCCTGTAAATTTATTTGCAATCCCCAATTTTCGTTGACCTTTCCTTTTAAAGCATTTTATGACAATATTAATCAACACGATATATTGAGCATTATTTCAGTTGATTTGCAATGAAAGTAAAGTAAAAATTGAAAATATAAAGGTTTACAAACATGGACTCGACCCACGACCCCTGGGCTACCGTGCTGTACTCTTTCCTCTGCGCCAAACGCTGCCTGAAAGGTAAGTGGCTCATACCTCGCCATAAGCACGCCAAAAATGCTATTTTTTTAACCCTTGGCCATCTGGAGCTCCCAGTTGTATGACTTTCATTCTTGGCCAAGCTCTGCATATACCACAAATCCGAACGAAATAGGTTATGACGAGCAGGCGCTGTCACCTTGTCACCCTGGCATCTTTTTCTCCTAGAATTTATTGCGTGTGGTCATTCCATTTGAGTTCGGTCACGAAAATTACTAGTTAAGTTACGGTGGTTATTATTTCAGGTGATCTGTCGCCACCAGCTTAAGGAAGCAGTAGCGGGTCTCTCCGCCTATTTGCGTGCATGACGTGCACACCGCGTCAGGTAGAGAGAGAGTTGGAGGGAGGTAGGCCCCGCCCTCTTTGCTGGAGGAACTCGGTAGCAGAAAAACCTGGCACCTGGCCGGCGTCCTTGTGGAGACGGCGATTGGTATGTTGTGGCTGGTGACGGGTGAGCGCGGGCGGCTACTGCTGCGTGCTGTGGCTTCCGACTCACAGCGAGCAGTGGTCAACAGTGTCCATGCTAGGTACACAGTAACTAGGCTGTGTATAAACACTGCTGGCAACAAGTAAATAAGCGGAGGTTCGTCGAAGATCTCTGCAGGACTCTCCTTCAGTTACCATTCGTCTTTTACGTAAAACAAATTCGTAGTGGCACGTCGGGCTGGAAGGGCCTCAAGAGCAGAGGTTTCAGGCCTGGGGATAATTATCTCCCTAGAGGTAAAATGTAATTTTCTGAAGGGTGAAAACAAAAGGGTTCAATTGTGTTTCGGTCACGAAACTAAACTGTTTTGAAAAGAGCGCTACACTATTTCATAAGACTGTAATACTGATTACATACGTTTCTAGTTGTAACCTCCCCCAGCAATTAAATTTAATGACAATAAAAGTGAGAATCGCAATCTGACTTAAGTATAAGTTTTTCATAAAAAAATTAAAGTCCATTGAGTGACAAGAAAATTCAATTAAACCGAAATATCGGTCTTTGGCCCTGTGCAAAACAATCAGAATTAAAGTCTTACCTCAGAATAAATGGATGTCACATTTCTGCTCTTATCTTTCCGCACGGCTTGGAGGAACTGCATTGCAAATCATAATATTCCTTTTTTTTTATTTTACTGGAATTTTTCTTTAACGGAAGTGGAATGAAAGGGGAAGTGCAATTAAAACTTTAGTTCAATAAACAATAAATTTTTTTAAAAAAATGCTTTTGAAATCAAAATTATTATTGGGGCATTTGTTGGAAATTAATTACAATAAACAAATTTTTTCATTATCTAATGATTATATTAATTAACAGTATACCTTATTCAGCATCTTGACCAGTGTTGCCGACCGCCTACATCACACAACCGCACTGGGCTGCTACTACTGACCGACCGCTCTGCATGACGACTATTAGCGTACTGCACTGCACGACTACTACTAGAGTACTGCCCTCAACTAGACAGAGCTACGGACTCGCAACGACTACTGACAGACTGAGAACCGCTCGCAACACTCGCGTGGTCAAGCGCATACTCTCTGGTCACAGATGCTACAATGCCTCGCCATCGCTGCTATGTTACATACGTGTTTCATAACCCTCCACTGGGGGGGCAAAAATTTGGCAGCGATGGTGAGTCATTTGGACTTGCCAATCGCGGCAAAATTTTTAATTAACTAATAAACTTCTACAATTTACAGAATAATTAGATGTAGTACATAAAGTAAATGTTGTGCACACGCACTAAGTACAAGATATATCAGACAAAGACAAGATGTGAGTACAAAACATAGTAGCAAATGAGAAAAATGTATATACAAATTATTTGACAGAAAACAAAGTGCACAGGCACTGAAAAAATTCATTGGCATATTTAGAACAAATAAACAGACTGGCAAAAAAATATTATGTTGACAAGTGACATGAGTGCACATGCACTGCAGTTGAGAACATATCAGTAATTGATGAAATGTATGTACAATTAGTAACAAATGGCATAAGTGCATTCGCATTAAAGTATTGAATATACAGAATAGTAGAAAACATATTGAAAAATGAGATAAGTGTACAGGCACTGAAGTTCAGTAGAAAACATATTAACACCTAACAGAAGTGCAAATGCACTGTAGTTCAGAACATATCATAAAAATAAAAATGTATATACAATATAAAAGACAAGAGTGTACATACGTATACTGTATACTGTACTTCAGAACAAATCGAAAAATGTCTTTAGCATTTTCGCAATAAATAAACA
Organism: Schistocerca piceifrons; assembly: GCF_021461385.2. NCBI lineage: Eukaryota > Metazoa > Arthropoda > Insecta > Orthoptera > Acrididae > Schistocerca > Schistocerca piceifrons. The sequence continues at coordinate 214,928,404 of NC_060144.1, read as the reverse complement.
TAATGACAAAAGAAGTCATGTCCAAAGTGCACACGCACTGAAAAAATGTCTTTAGCATTTTCACAACAAATAAACATAATGGCAAAACATCATGTCGACCAGTGACATAAGTGTACTCGCACTGAAGTTCAGCGAATCGAAAAAAATGTATAACCTACGAACAGAAATGATTTTCATTATGTGACAAGAATTAGGATAGGAAAGGGAAGGATTGCATCATGGTTGTAGCACTTTAGATTGCACACAGCTGTTCTGAAAGTCCATATCTTTCCACAGAAGTACAACACCAAGTGACACAACTTGAAGTTCTTTTCCCATCAGAATTTATCAGTGTAGCCAAGACACTGAATTGTCGTAGTAATGTTCCATATTTTCATTTTGGCAGTACATTAGGTACACCAAACAGTGGGACCATAATAATGTCTTCATCGTTCATGGTGGTGGACAGCATGTCGTGTCAACACCACACTCTTACAAGGCACACCAATGTAGAATTAGTGCAAAACCAAATATAGTGCTCCATGATCACTAGGATAAACAGGACAAATGGACATTGCAATAATTCAGGGTAGTCAGCTTATGAGGTGAAGGACATCAAGTCACATAATATTGACAATTAGAGACTTAATTAGTTTGTGGCATTCATAGCCCAGTTATTGAACATTTCTGTACCAAGTATGTAGTATTACAGAAAAATGTTCATTAATTGTTTTACATGCAATCAGTAGCCTTCTTTTCCTGGTTACAAAGCATTATTAAATAATCGCATTCTTTTCAGTTACAGAGTGTAATTAAGAATCATTAACCTTCTCCTAATTACAGTTAATTAATCATTTGTCATTCCAATAATAATCATTAGCCTTTTCCTAATTACAGTTAATTAATCATTTGTCGTTAATTAATCATTTGTCTAATTACAGTTAATTAATCAGTCATTCCAATAGTAAGAATTATTAGTCTTCTCCTAATTACAAAGCATTATTAAACAGTACCATAGTTAATTAATTATGTGTCATTCCAATCTATTAAGAATCACTAGCTGGCATCATGGGTAACCGTATTACAATAAACAGTGGCGGTCCTTGGCCAGTTACAAAGTATATTTAGTATGACAGAATAATGTTCATCAGAAGTCTTAGTTGAAAAGGAGAGTCAATTATTGGCCTAGCATTAACATAATACATTGAGTGATACAAATTATTGGCACTCATTGGCCATTAACCAAAATATGAAAACTCAACATGGAAAAAAAGGGCTAATTAATGGCATAATTAATAGCAATTCTTCAAGTGACATTAATTATTGGCACTCAGTGGCCAGCAAGTATTGAATAGAATCATCATTCAGTATTATTCAGATTATTACGAAGTCATTATTAAAAATCAGTTAATTACAGTCATAGCATTAATAATCACAGGCATTATAAGTAGTCTCATTACAATAAACAGTGTTTCTCCTTCAGTAGTATTCAGATCATTACAAAGTCATTATTAAAATCAGTTAATTAGTCATAGCATTAGTAAACATAGGCATTATAAGTAGTCTCATTACAATAAACAGTGTTTCTCCTTCAGTAGTATTCAGATCATTACAAAGTCATTATTAAAATCAGTTAATTACAATCATAGCATTAATAATCATGCGCATTATAAGTAGTCTCATTACAATAAACAGTGGCAATTATTAGCTAGTGACAAAGCATTATTTTAAATATATACTTTTTTGTCTCATTAAGAGGTCATTACTCAAGTGACATACTGTTCAGAGCTAATCAGTATTATTCAGAATTTTCTCAAACTGGTATCACTACTTGGGACTGGTAATACATTTTTTTTTTGTTAGCAATGCATTGCGTTGGGATCGATAGTTAATTGCTGAGACATAACACTATTTGCTTTTGACCTGTTGCTGCAAATGAGGATAAGTAACGTCATTCGTCATGAGTCAGCTGTAGCAAGGTCATGCAACAAGGCAGTATATGTGATCACATTTATAAATGATAAGCACAAATGGGTAAAAAAAAATAAAAATGCAAGTACTAGAACAGGTATAATAAATAACAGGTTTAGCAAGTATCATGAAAAGCTTCTCTTGAAAAAATACAAAATGGATTATTGACCTGAAAGAAGAAACGCATTAGTATGCTGAGAAGTAGTGAACCTCGAATTAACAGGTAGTGAAATGCGTATAAAAATGTGTTCCATAGCTGTCCTTTCCAAAACTTTCTGTCATCCTACTATGCAATGTAACACCTGCTGTCAAAACAAACTGCAACAAATACTTAAATAACTACGTAGCATAAATACATAACTTCAACATTATCCTCATCTGTAAAGAAAAAACTTCATTATCCATATCATCATAACTTCACTATTATCATCACCTGTAAAGAAAAACTTCATTATTCATAACAGCATATTCTTCATCAGTATTCATTATCATCTGCAAAAAATCACTTCATTACTCATTATACAACTATTCCTTATCTCTAGCATATTTCATCACTAAAACTAAGATGTGTAGTTCTGTCTGACAGCCTGCATCAATCACCTTGTATTCTGAAAGAAAAAAAATTAGTTAAGACTGCTATTCTACGGTGAGTATAGTATATTCTTGTTAATGCTTGTTAATTCTGATCCATTTACTCTTCCTCATAAAGTTATTGCATCTCCTTTCGTTTATTCCGTAGGTGAAATTCCCATTTCTGTTGAATTTATTTCTTACATGCATCATTTCTTTCTGAAATTCATGAACAAAGATTAATGTCCTGCATTTAAATCATATACCCACTAAATAATGACTGGTTTATGGTAACATACTTAAGCATACAGCATATCATGACAGAAAACGTAATATGTCAAAGACATTGACAGTGTTCAGATGCGAAAATGTACACAGAATAATACAATGCAGCAGCAAAAAAAAAAAAAAAATGTAAAACAGTCACGATGTTGAGATGTCATAAGGCAAAAAAAATGTCAAAGTCAACTGGTGCGTGTTATATCTTAACTATTTCACAGTGCATACAAACAAAACTGGAGTACAATCATACATAAAAAGACAAAATGTGACGTTCGTTGTGTTCAGCTTGTATAGAGGCGAGAATTAAAGACTTTAATGGAAAAAATATGTAATGAAATTAACATGTCATTAGCTAATATTGCATAAATAGTCATAAAATACGTAAGTGTCTGGAAAAGTATGCACGGTCTGATGTGTAACGACAAGAAAAGCGACCTGCTAACCTTACCTTGCCGGGCACTTGCCAAGAAAAAATACGATAATCATCAGTAATTGGTCAGGTGAAATAATTGCATTAGTAAATGGCATCATAGTGTGTTGAATCATAAAGTGTCTTCATTCAATAAACGGTTTAATGTTTGAGATATGGTGATTGCCTTTCGATTTTCTGGTTCTCAAAGTTTCGACGTGTACAACATTGGGATGAGGAATGCTGCGAATCCGATATGGACCTGCGTATAGAAGTTCAAATTTACTGCACTTACCTTTTAATTTGCTGGATAAATAGTGTGTACGTACTAGTATCTTCTGTCCAACGTGAAAGACGCGGCGTGTACAAACCTGTTTTTGCTGTCTTCTCCGGCGCTCTGCGGCACGTTTGATGTTGTTCAGCGCAATGTCAATTATTTCGTGGTGTCGTAATCGACGAGATGTAGGAAATGTTATTAATTCTTTAATTTTGTTAGGTGGTTCAGCATTTTTCAGTATAACAGACGGAGATAGCATAGTGGATTCATTTGGTATGGAATTAATTACATCTTGGAATGAGAATATGTGTGTGTCCCAATCAATATGTCTTTTGTGGCAGTATATTCGGCACAGTTTACCAATTTCTTTCATTAATCTTTCACAAGGGTTCGAAGAAGCGTGGTACTTGGATATATAAATCGGAGAAATGTTTCTGGCTCGTAACATGCGTGTCCATACGCTACTACGAAATTGAGATCCATTGTCAGAAATTACTTTCCTTACATGCCCTACATGAAATAGAAAATGTTTTACAAATGCTTTCGAAACAGTTTTAGCAGTAGCTTTGCGTAATGGAGTGAAAGTAACAAATTTTGAAGTAAGCTCAACAGCGACAAATATGTAGCAAAAACCTCTGTTAGTTCTGGGAATCGGACCAAAAATATCTACAGCGGCCATATGTCTTAATTTAACAGGTATAATGGGATATAATGGAGGAATATGTGAAGTGGTGTCTGATTTAGCTTTCTGGCAAATTTTACAAGACGCTAAAACTCGTCGTATACGTTTCTCCATGTTGGTAAAATAACAGTTCTGTCTCAGTATAAGAAAACATTTTCTTGCTCCGTAATGTGCGTAACTTAAATGAGTGTACCAGATTAATTTGTTAACCAGTTCGTCAGGAATGCATAATAACCAGCTGTTGCTGTCAGGATGAGAGCGGCGAAACAGAATGTCATTGCGTACAGTGTAATGGTTCCTAATCGTAACATTTTTTCTATCTTGCCAAAGGTGTTTAATTTCTTTCCACAGATTGTCTTTATTTTGCTCCTTTGCTATGTCCTGTAATGACGATGAAATAAAGTTTTCAAATGCAACTTGCTGAATGTACATGACACTGAAATTTGTTTTGCAGAAGTTGGTTGCTACGTCTTGCTGATTGTTGCTGAGAGAACGCGATAGTGCGTCTGCTATAACATTTTGTGTGCCGGGAATGTGAACAATCGTAAAATTAAATTCCTGTAAATACAGTTTCCATCTACTTAATCTATCGTGAGTGAATTTGGCCGAAAGTAAAAATTGTATCGCTCTGTGGTCTGTGTAAACGGTGGTATGTCTGCCATAAAGAAAGTGCCTAAATCTCGTGAAAGCCCATACAACACATAATGTTTCAAGTTCTGTAACGGAGTAATTTCGCTCAGCAGGTGACAGAATGCGGCTTGCAAATGCGATGTTTTTAATTACTGTTGAACCATCTTCTTCGATTTCCTGGAAAATGTGTACGCCTAAAGCGGTGTTGGAACTGTCGGTAGCAATGGAAAAATTTCTAGTAAGATCTGGGTGCGATAAAAGTGGAGCATTCAACAGAGCATGTTTCAGGTTCATGAATTCAGAGTGTGCTTGCTTATCCCAAGACCAAATAGTGTTTTTACCTGTTAATTGGCATAGTCTAGGCGTGTCTAAAGCGGAGTGATGAATAAATTTACGAAAAAAGTTAATTAAGCCCAAAAAACTGCGTAATTGCTTCTTTGTCGTAGGAACAGTAATGTCACGTAGAGCTTGAAGTTTTTCCGGATCTGGTGCAATGCCTTCTGCTGAAATCACGTGTCCAAGAAATTTTATTGAAGTTTTGCCAAAGTGCGATTTACTGAGGTTAACTGTAAGTCCTTGTGCATGGAAAGTTTGTAACAGTCGTTCAAGAATCAGATTGTGTTCAGACCAGTTAGCTTCTGCGATAAGAATGTCGTCTACATACGTCGTAATTCTGTACTTAAGTTCTGTCGGAAGTATTGTGTTCAAACCGCGAATAAAAGCTGCAGAAGAAATAGTTAAGCCGAACGGTAATTTGCGAAATTGATAACAGTCGCCGAAACAAAGAAATGCTGTGTATTTTCTGCAATTCGGATAAAGTTGAATTTGCCAAAATCCCGATTTCAAATCTAGTGTAGAATAAATAGCTGTACCGTGAAATTTCTGTAAAAGTTCCTCTAGTGTCTGTGGTCGATCTGTTTCATTAATAATAATGTCATTAATGTGACGTGAGTCAAGTACAAGGCGAAGTGAGCCATCTTTTTTCTTAACAATATGTAGCGGGTTTATGTACGGACTAACTGCTGGTTCAATAATTCCTTGATCGAGCATATCCTGCAATTCTTTTTTAACTTGTTCTCTGTGAATATACGGAATGGGATAATGCTTTGCTTTAAATGTGTCGTGCGGTTTGACTTGAAATTCATACATAAAGCCGGACATAGTACCAGGAATGTTGTCAAAAACTGGTGCTTGCTGTAAAAGAATTTTGTGTAATTGCGTTCGTTCGTCGTCTGTAGTTGCACTGCTCTCTTTAACCTTATCAGAAATCAATTGCATTACGTCGTAGTCAGCTTCGTCTGGAGTATTATAGTTGTGTACGTGCGTATCCGTGAACAATGTGGGATTACAGTCTAAGTTACGTGTTGCGGAAATGACCTCTGTGCGGTTAATTGTTTGTTCTTCCGCAGATAATGAGTGCTGAAATTCTAAAGCAAGTTGTACGTTTTCATCCTTTAACATTAAATAAGAATTCTGAAAATCAATAACTGCGTCGTGTTGTACCAGAAAATTCGTACCTAAAATTATGTCTGTTGTCAATAAAGGAACAATCCAAAAATTAGAGTGGAAAGTATGACCTCCAATACAAAATGATAAATGCGTCTGTAATTTAACGTCCACACCTTTACTCGATACTGCTCCCTTCACTTTTGTTTTGCCTAAAGGTAATGTCGGATACGTATTCTCTTTGTTGCACTCGTTGAAAGTCTCCTCATTTATTACAGATATTGGTTATCCGGAATCAATCACTGCTGAGAATTTCGATGAACCAATTTTAATTTCGATAATAGGATGTGAAATGGTTTTCTGAATAACTGGTCTTTCCTGTAAAAGAGTGTCTCTGATGTCGTCAAAAGTAATTACATTTTCGTGAACAACATTTTGCGTGTCTAAGGTAGTGCTTGTATTATTGGAAGATGTGTCCTGTACATTATCTAGTCAGATTCTATCTGATGTGTTATTATTATTAGGCGGATTCTGTGGCATTTCGACTATTTGAACTGTCCTATTACTTCTTCCAGACGTGTTACGCTCTGGATGGTACCTACTGTCGGGTTCATTCATGAGAATATGTTCTTGCGTATGATTTTGCTGTTGGTGAGACCGACTGTTATTATATGTACGCTGGTAATTGTGCTCATCGTTTTTACGTCTGTCGTAATAGTCATTCCTATACGGTGTATTGCGATGGGAATTGAAATACTGTCTTCTTTGTACATAGTTGTTTCTCTGCTCCCGTGCGTTACTATTTGTTGGACCAGGGACTATACGTCCACGCGGCGAAACATTAAAGCCTGGTTGACCTTGTGTATTCCATTGTTGGTTAGATATGCTAACCGGCTGGTTTTGATGTTGTTGTTGTGAAACACCTCTATTGTTACTAAAGTGTTGTTCCTGTTGCTGAAAATTTTGACGGTATTGATAATTAGAATTTTGCCTGTTATTAAAGTTTTGGTAGTTGTCGTTCCTAAAGCGTCTGTTATCTTTCCGATTGAAATTACGTCCCTGATCATAATTGCAGTACTGTTGTTGACCTTGGTTGTTACTCGAAAAGTTTTTGTTTACAAAAGAATAATCGGATTGCTGTACTTCCAAGAGCTGTAAAAGATCTCTGAATGCTGAAATGTTTTCTTTTTGCTGGCCCGTTAGAAGTGACACTCGTAATGACCGTGGTAATTTAGAGATGCATAGTTGTATAAGTGCGGATTCACTGTACGGCTCGCTCAGGTATTGGTTTTGTTGTACCATGTGCTCAAAAAATTGCGTCACACTCGGAAAATTTGAGTTCTCGTAATTTGGCAAACTAATCAACTGATCTTTAATTCCGCGCTGTGTTGTCTTCGACCAGTACGCTGACAGAAAAGCATTCTGAAATTCCTCTACCGAGTAACACTGTCTCGCGATCGGTCTCATACGAGTTGCCGGTTCGCCTTCCAAAAGGCTGCAAATAAATTCAAGTTTGTGTGTTACAGGCCAAGTCGGTGGAAGAGCAAAGCTAAATTGTTGAATCCAATCCAGTGGGTGAATCTGCGTTCTATCGTTTTTAAAAACCTTAAACTTTCTCACTGACAGAAAATGTTTGTAGTCGAAATTATCATCTCTGTGTGATGGAACAGGTTCAGGATCGTAAGAGAATCTATTGAACTGTGGTTGATCGGAATCTAAGTCCCGTACTCTCTGTAGATTACCCAAATTATACGCACTGCGTGAGTCTGACTCATGTTCAAAAAGTGGCGTCTGTTGTGGCATGTTATTAACTGAAATGTTTTTCATCTCTGTTACTTCTTGTTGTAAATTTGATAACTTCCTACGTAACGTGTTGTTAGATGAATCGATCTCATTAATTGTCTGCTGTAAATTTTGAAATTCAGGTGTTTGGATAAATGAAACCGGTGCAGTATCGTCTGATTTATTGTCATTAGTATTTTCGATAACATCAATACGACTGGCCAATTCATCACATTTTTTAGTCAGTATTTTAACCTGATCATCGGTTTTAGAATCTGACGCATTAATCTGTTTTTGCAACTTGCGCGTAGTTTCGCTCAGTTTTTTAACATCAGCTTTGATGACATCGCAATCCTGTGTTAGATCTAATTGTTCGAATCTGTCTGTCACTGTTTGAATATTTACTGTGTGTGTATCTGTTTTTGATTTAAGATCAGAAATTTCATCCCGTAATTCCGCGTTCAATTGTTCTATGGTATTAATTTTGTCGGACACTGTAGTAATATTATTGTCTACATACGTTTTTGCTTTCGCGAACATTTTACGTTTGTCCTCTTGTCTTTGTGCAGTGATTGTTTCCATGACTTGTCGTTTTACTTTGTTTTGATCTTGAATAAATCCGCGGAAACGCGTATCACTGTTCTCTATATGCTGATTAAAGCGCTCGTTCATCTGAGTGTTCTGCTGTTCGAATTTCGCGTCTATCTTTGCGTCCACTGTGCGCGAAAGTTCTACCGTCATAGCTTTAAACTCTTCCCGTAATTGTGTAGCTTTTTCAGAGCATTGTTTAGCGACTCCGCTAATTTCGTCTCTGAGTGTTTCTGTTGCGGCTGTCTGCATTTCCCTTAATTCTTGCGCAACAGACTTAATTTCTTCGCTATTTTTTTGAGAACAAGCCTCAATTTCCACGCGCAACTGTTCCTTAGTGTCATGGCACTGCGCGGCAACGTCTCTAATTTGTTCACTAAGCTGCCCGTTCTGTTCCCTAAGTTGTTTGAAATTTTCATCATTATTGTCAAGTTTCTCATTTAAGTGTTTGTTATCTTCCCTAAATTGTTTGACCTGTTCATTAAGTTGTTGTTTGAGATCCGCATTATTATTGTCTTGTTTTTTATCTAGTTGTTTGACATCTACACTAAGTTGTTTGCAATTTACAGTAAGGTCGTTCTTAAATTGTAGCATTATTGCCATAAATTGATTCAAATCAAAAGTAGCAGTTGCATTCTCAGTGCTCTGTGATGGAGTACATGCAATTGTCATGCTCTGTGTGACCATTTGGTCATTCTGTATTTTAGAAAAAGGTTTGCCAGTCAAATGTACACTATCAGTCATTGTTTCGGAATTAAATAAATCCGTCCTACTTTGTGTGATCTGTTCATTTTCATTAGACAAATTTGTCTGTTCGTTACTTGAGTTTTCCAAATCGGGTGTGTTAAGCCGGGCAGCGCTCATTACAATAGAGCGTTCTGCGTCATCAATTGTCGTCAAATTAACAAACGAGACAATTGAGTTCGTTTGTTCATTATCAGGGTAAAAGTCATCATTAGTGGTTGTAATGCACTGATTGTTGGTGAACGCAGGATTGTCATCATTACACTGCGTGTCACAATTACTATCGGTCACGCTGTTTAAGTCGGTAATTTCATTCATAATACCTCGCGATACACTATTCACTGTCTTTCGCGGCATTTTTACAATAGTCACAAATATTCACAAAACAAATAAGCACAATGCAAAAGCAACACACAAATACAATAGAGCAAACGAATTGTCGTTGATCTGTGGAAAGAAAGTCACAAGTTAATAAAAGCGTAGCGCCAAATCCTAATTATACTTAAGCAAATAAGAGCAGATATCTGACTGTTGTTCAAAAGACTCTCAACGAAATACGATCCTGGACTGGGTGTCGCCAAGTGTAACCTCCCCTAGCAATTAAATTTAATGACAATAAAAGTGAGAATCGCAATCTGACTTAAGTATAAGTTTTTCATAAAAAAATTAAAGTCCATTGAGTGATAAGAAAATTCAATTAAACCGAAATATCGGTCTTTGGCCCTGTGCAAAACAATCAGAATTAAAGTCTTACCTCAGAATAAATGGATGTCACATTTCTGCTCTTATCTTTCCGCACGGCTTGGAGGAACTGCATTGCAAATCATAATATTCCTTTTTTTTTATTTTACTGGAATTTTTCTTTAACGGAAGTGGAATGAAAGGGGAAGTGCAATTAAATCTTTAGTTCAATAAACAATAAATTTTTTTAAAAAAATGCTTTTGAAATCAAAATTATTATTGGGGCATTTGTTGGAAATTAATTACAATAAACAAATTTTTTCATTATCTAATGATTATATTAATTAACAGTATACCTTATTCAGCATCTTGACCAGTGTTGCCGACCGCCTACATCACACAACCGCACTGGGCTGCTACTACTGACCGACCGCTCTGCATGACGACTATTAGCGTACTGCACTGCACGACTACTACTAGAGTACTGCCCTCAACTAGACAGAGCTACGGACTCGCAACGACTACTGACAGACTGAGAACCGCTCGCAACACTCGCGCGGTCAAGCGCATACTCTCTGGTCACAGATGCTACAATGCCTCGCCATCGCTGCTATGTTACATACGTGTTTCATAGTAATTACATTTTTTCAGATACTAGCATTAACACATGACATAATATGATGGAGGTTACAGCCTGTAAAACAATTTTAGTTCCCTGTTGTTCGGGAACTAACACACATCGAGATTAAAAAATAGTGCATTGATAATGGCTAGGCACTAGCCGAAATCTGGACTTGCGTAATAAAACCTGCGAAAGAAAGCACGACAGATTGCTTCGCTCTGTCATTTGTGTATTATTATTATTAGTGACAGCGGTGAGACACAAAGCACTGGCAGCCTGAAGTCATCTAATTACTGCAAGCTGAGAAGGAAGGAGTCCAGCAATCAAGTGATTTACGAGCAGTAGGCCTAAGCATAGTGAACATTTTTTTAGTTTAGTTGATTTTAAATGGAAATGCAGGGTGCAAGTGAAGCAAATGTCGCTAGGGAGAAGACTGGCGCAGAGAAAGCATGTACCGTAAGTGTCTACTCTCAGTGTGGATAGTTAACTTTGTTTCCTGAGAAGGAGTTATGGCTTATGCTTGCAGTGTACAGAGAATTGTTCCATTATTCAATGAAAAATGTTGTTAGACATGACCTCTACCAAATGTGTCACCGACTCATTAGTTCGTGATTTAATAAAGCACCTATAAGAACTAAAACATTATTGTCTTTCACAAATTTGAAACTAAAGATGTTCAAGCAGAATTCTTTTCATTCTAATGTATAGTTAGGCACTAATGTTGGTAATGGTGGGTGCTACGGTGTGGAGGCTACGATGTAATATCTAATCGCGCTCAGGGGTAACGGTCTCAGAAAGTTTGGGAACCATTGCTGAGAAGGGATGTTAAGACGTCAGTTTGCCACTTCGGTGGCTTTCACAGCCTCAGCTTATCCCAATAATCCTATTGGAGAAAAGGGACCTACAGTTTAACATGGAATTCGAACCACGTGTCGTCCTGGAATTTCTTCATATAACTCAGAGATGAAGGTTAGCGTGAAGCAGACTGAAAAATTCTGGTGTCTGTGTGGGATTCAGTCCAGCGACCTTACGGTCTCTAGCCTCGCTCTTTTCCTCTAGATGACCAATCTGGACGGCTGTATCGTAGGAGAATTTTAAATAATGTAATATCTACAAGGTGGTGAATAAGAACTACTAATTCACATCTGTATTTAAAAAGAAAATTAATACATGAATGTAAAATGACTCGTGAGACATCATTACGATCAATCGTAGAAATTGACTGTGGAACATTAGCTAACGGTGCTGTTCATCTCAGGCCAGTATGTACATCCAACGTACTGAATTATTTGTACTATACTGGGTGAACACGAACTCCACCGACAAATTTCTGAAGTTGTTCAGGGATCTTTCTGTTTTTTTGCTGATGTTTAATGAAAACCACCTGAGTTGTGTTTTTCAAACTGTGTTACGATCTGTTTGGTTTCTTTGAACATGTTCAGATTCCCAGTTTTAGTCTTGTCCTTTGAACTGAAAGGGCTACTCGCTTCGCTGGTCAGCAGACAGGAAATAATTTTGATCGTGTTGGACTCACGACTTACTTAAATATTACTGATTGATGAAAACCACCTCAATTATATTTTTCCACATACTGTAAAAGCTTAAGAATGCAGCTGAGGTGGTTTTCATTGGTCAATAATATTAATATTTTTCTATTTTGCTATAAAGGATTCTCCGGCGTTTCCTTACAGAGTGATAATGTAACAATAATTTTTTTGGTTCTTGCCTCAGTTACCTTTGTCTTTGCGAAAATGCGTATATAACAATAAAACAGTGAAAAAGCAATTTTACCGAATTGTACAACGTAACCCTGTGTGATGAGCCGGCCGGAGTGGCCAAGCGGTTGTAGGCGCTACAGTCTGGAACCGCGCGACCGCTACGGTCGCAGGTTCGAATCCTGCCTCGGGAATGGATGTGTGTGATGTCGTTAGGTTAGTTACGTTTAAATAGTTCTAAGTTCTAGGGGACTGATGACCTCAGAAGTTAGGTCCCATAGTGCTCAAAAAAAAAAAAACTACACTGAAGAGCTAAAGAAACTGGTACACCTGCCTAATATCGTGTAGTGGCCCCGCGAGCACCCAAAAATGCCGAAACGCTACGTAGCATGGACTTGACTAATCTCTGAAGAAGTGTGAATAGAAATGACACCATGAATCCTGAAGGGCTGTCCATAAATCCGTAAGAGTGCAAGAAGGGGGTTTAGATCTCTTCTGAACAGATCGTTGCAAGTCGTCCCAGATATGTTCAATATCGTTCATGTCTGGAGAGTGGTGGCCAACGGAACTGTTCAAACTCAGAAGAGGGTTCCTGTAGCACTTCTGGACGTGTGAGGTGTCGCATTGTCCTGCTGGAATTGCCCAAGTCCGTCGGAATGCACAATGGACAGAATGGATGCAGGTGATCAGACAGAATGCTTACATACGTATCAGAGTCGTATCTAGACGTATCTGGGGTCCCGTATATTACTGCAACTGCACACGCCCCGCACCATTATAGAGCCTCCACCACATTCAACAGTCCCCTGCTGACAAGCAGGGTCCATTGAATCATGAGGTTGTCTCCATACCCGTACACGTCCATCAGCTCGATGCAGTTTGAAATGAGACTCGTACGACCAGGTAACATGTTTTCAGTCATCGACAATCCAATGTCTTTGACGTGGATGTGACCTCCCGTTACTGAGTAGCCCAACCACCACCCGTTTATATTTCCATGATTACTGGGGGGCACCATAAGGCTTCGAAACCGGTCGTGCAATAAATAAGAAGTTAGCAGCAACTGAAGTGTATTTTTTATTTTATACTTTGAGGTTGAAAACAGGGAGTCCCTGTTCTGCGCTCATAGACAGCACACCGCGCCTGGTACACGCGGCGCTCGGGGCCACAGCACAGCTACGACACCTGAGGATGGGCTTATAACAGTCTGAAACCGGTCGTGTGAAAATACAGTAATTTACAACTGAAGCGGTATTTTCAACCTCTGCTACAATGCTCAGTTACGGGTGTTTGTTTGTTCCTCAGAAAACCTATCAATACTTCCATGTGTCACTGTTAACACTGAACTGAGATAGCCGTAAGAATTGAACAACGCTGAATGCAAGCTTGATGACAAAGAAGGAACAGTAAATGAAGCAAAATTAGATTTTATATTTCCGTAGATGACGAGATTATTAAAGACGCAGCACGAGCTCGGCACGGGTAAGGATCGGAAAGGAAATCGGTCGTTCCCTTTCAAAAGAACCAGCACGGCATTTACCTCAAGCGATTTAGAGAAATCATGCAAAAACCTTTATCTTCATGGCCGGACGGAGATTTGAAATGTCCTCCTGAATGGGAGTCCAGTCTGGTAATCAGCGAGGGCGAAGAGTGAAGTGAGCATCACTACTATCAACAGCTAGTATCACGAGTGAATGGATCGAATTTGTTCCCAAACAAGACACACAGCGCTTGCCGTCCATATCTGAACTGTTGCACAAATATTTTGTGCGACTGAGGTAACTGGAGCCCAAGATTTTTGTTAGTCATGTCTTTTGTGTTTTCTAGATGATATTTCCATAGAAACATATTTCTTTATATCTAATCAACAAGTCGAATGCCAGTTTCATAGATGTAGCTTTAAAAATGCTTTCATAATTAATCAATAGTGATTTATTTTCGAAAAAATCAGTGTATTATCCTCTTATAGACCGAAATTTAAAAAAAAATGATGAAAGACGTATTTCTTTCAGTTCTAACTGAGAAGCCAAATACAAATTTTCATAGATCAAAAATGCATCCATAATGAATTATTTCCAAAATAAAAAAAAGAATCTTCACCCCCCCCCCCTGTTGCGACTCCATAGGGGCTGAATTTCCGAAAACAGTGAAACACATTTTTTTAATTTCTAATCGAGAAGCTAAGTTCACATTTTTATGGATTTAGCTTTGGAAAAGCTTCCATAATGAAGCTCTTTATCCCCTATTTTACCCCCTTAGGTGCTGAATTTCCAGGAAGACTGAAACACGGATTTTTTTGTTTATTCCCGAGAAGTTAAATACTATTTCCATGGATGCATCCTCAAAATACTTTAGTAGTTCTTACATGATTTCTTTTTCTAAAAAAAACTTTCATTTGCTATTTCACCCCCATGGGGGTTAAATTTCCAGAATTGGTGAAACATGTATTTCTTTACTTCTGACTGAGACCCCAAATACCAATTGTCTAATATCGGGCTTCAAAATTGCCTTAATACTGCTGTTTTTAAAAAAAAAATTTCATCCCCTGTTTCAACTCTAACGGGTGGAATTTCGAAAAATCCCTTCTCAAACGACGCCTACAGTATAAGACAAACCTCTCCAAATTTCAAGTTTCTATCCTTAGCAGTTTGGTCTGGGCGATGATGAGTCAGTCAGGGCATTGCGTTTTATATGCAGAGCGATTGTAATTGAACTTTCAAAATGCTGTAGAAATAACACCACTGTCCAGAATGCCGTCAAAGAGCAACGGAATATTATCAGAGAAGGGGAAAGTATGTCAGATGAAAAAAATAGTGTGGAAATTGGTCAATAGATGGCGCTGTATCTGTCAGAATACGTAAATGAAAACAGCTGTCTCGCGCACGATCCATTGAAGTTGGTATAAAGCCGGCCGAAGTGGCCGTGCGGTTAAAGGCGCTGCAGTCTGAAACCGCAAGACCGCCACGGTCGCAGGTTCGAATCCTGCCTCGGGCATGGATGTTTGTGATGTCCTTAGGTTAGTTAGGTTTAACTAGTTCTAAGTTCTAGGGGACTAATGACCTCAGCAGTTGAGTCCCATAGTGCTCAGAACCAAGTTGGTATAAACACGCCGGGAACACGGTTTTTCCTCCTTTCTCGTCGGTGACTTTCGCCGTGACTGTCTCAATGCAGGATCGCGCTCTGCATGTAAAGCTCTATTACAAGAATGATGACTGTGCAAACGTCGCTCTTCAGAAGCTCCGGACACTGAAGGGTTTGAAAAAAGGCGTTGGTCCGATGACTGCCGTGGGTCTGGAGAAAGTGATTCGGAAATTCGAAAAGATTGGTTCATTTGGTGAACAACCTGGTAGAGGGAGGAAACGAATTGATTCGACGTCAGTGGAAGCAATGGCTGCAGCAATGCAGGAGGAGACGAGTAGTGGTGTGCAAACGTGTAGTGCACGGAGAATTGCCCGAACATTGGATATACCCGTGAGCACGGTGAGTAAAATCCTAAGGAAAATCCTTCTGTGCTATCCATTCAGAATTACCCATGTGCACGAGTTGCTTCCTGTTGACTTGCCAGCGCCGGCCGTTGTGGCCGAGCGGTTCTAGGCGCTGTAGTTTGGAACCACGAGACCCCTACGGCCGCAATTTCGAATCCTGCCGCGGGCATGGATGTGTGTGATGTCCTTAGGTTAGTTAGGTTTAAGTAGTTCTCAAAAATGGTTCAAATGGCTCTGAGCGCTATGGGACTTAACATCTATGGTCATCAGTCCCCTACAACTTAGAACTACTTAAACCTAACTAACCTAAGGACATCACACAACACCCAGCCATCACGAGGCAGAGAAAATCCCTGACCCCGCCGGGAATCGAACCCGGGAACCCGTGCGTGGGAAGCGAGAACGCTACCGCACGACCACGAGATGCGGGCTTTAAGTAGTTCTCAGTTCTAGGGGACTGATGACCTCAGATGTTAAGTCCCATAGTGCTCAGAGTCATTTGAACCATTTGATTTGATCTGCCAGCAAGTGAGACCGTTGCATTAGAATTTCTTGCTCGCATGGAAGTGGACAATGATTGGCCGTGGAAGATTTTGTGGACAGACGAAGCCCACTTCCATCTGACAGGATATCTCAGTACACAGAATTTTCCAATCTGGGCAACGGAAAATCCACACGCAAATTAGCCAGTACCACATCATCCTGAAAAGGTCACTGTGTAGTACGGTATCATTTACCATAGGGCCATATTTTTTCGAAGAGACTGGTGCTTCCGGTCCTGTTACCTGTACAGTCACTGGCAAGCGCTTTTAGTGTCTTTTGCACAACCACGCCATTCCAGCTCTCCAACAGCGTGGATGGAATCATTTTTATGCAAGATGGCGCACCTCCGCACGCTGAAAATCTAGTTAAGCAGCTGCTGAAGCGCCATTTCGGAAATGCTAGAATTATCAGCCGCCATTTCCCTACAGCTTGGCCGTCCCGATCACCTGATCTTAATCCGTGCGACTTATGGCTGTGGGCCTATCTGAAAGATGTTGTATTCAGTATCCCACTGCAAACTTACAAGGCAACGGCACGACCGTGGGATCGGGGATTTGTCGGAAATTTTGTATGGTGAAAGAAAAACATCAGTAGTGATGTTATTTCGTCTGACGTGAGAACAGCGTGGTACAAGGTAGTCAGTAACATCATCAGCACTAATGAGCGTCTCTTCGCCATCGGTTTAAGTGACACTAACCTCTGCAGCAAATGCAACCTCGTTGATAGTGTGTCTCGTCGATACACATGTGGAGATCGGATTATCAACTGGAGGTGGACCAGGGAGAAAATTGTTCAAATAACAAGAACTTCAGCAAACAATGTACCGACTAACATTTTCTTCATGCCAGAAGAGAGTTACTACCCTCAGGCAAAAAATAACGCAGTGATTTGGTCAATGGGAAAATATACAAGTAGCATTTTTAACAATATTTGGAGCGATGAACATACTGAATACAAGATGTATATGGAAAATGAATTCGAGAAAACACTTAAATATCAGAGTCACAATAAGAAATATGGTAACATGCTACGAATTGTCTTCAACAGAATGCGTATAGGTTAGGAACTGGATTCCAAATAGAGAGGGAATGGATTGGGTCTCGTTCCCGACCCGAACCTCACCTGCAAGTCACACATGAAAAATAAATCAGTAGTACAGCAGATACAAGAATATGACGGCAAACGTCTGATGTCTGGTATAAAGGAAGATCTTGAACTCCCTATGGACGCGTTTAGAAGGCTGGAACTGACAAAAATAACAAGGCAGTGAAGTATTTTGCGATGTCGCTGTTCGGGACTGCTCTTCTGTCCATGTAATTTACCCTGGAAGGAATACACATCATGGATTTACCGAACGAGTAATTTGGGTCTGGGAAATGATAATGAGGAACCTCAGGCTGCAGAAGAAGAAACCGTGCATGCTGAACTGCCACCAGTTGAAGCTGACAGTGAGATATTAAATGTGTGCTACTGCTGAAGACTGAATATGATTCCTCACTCTTTGAATGGTGTAATTTATGACTGTATTTATCTGTCACCTTATTTATGTCATTTCATTTTAGCCATTTTTGTTACTGTTTTTGTGGAATAAAAAAAAGGATGGTTAGGGCTCGGACTGTTACGCCAGAGGTCTCGGACTCGATTCCTCCTCTGCCATTTTTTTTCCTTCTGTTTCATTTTCTTTTGTTATTCCACCAATTATTCAAAAAGTTGCTCAAACCTACATTAATTTTAAAACATTATTTTAGCTCAGGGACGTTAAGTTTTTCATTCACTGAAAAATATTCGTGCTCGTTGTTCCATTTCGTTTTATCGGGTTTCAAGGTTTAAAGGGGCTTTGTAAGTGTCCCCTTGGTATTATAACGGTCATCTGCGCATAGGATTGTGCGCGATCCGTGAGAAGTAAACGGCAGTTTGTTTATCGATTTCGTCGTGAACAGACATGCCTGTTTCAAATTCCAACGTGTTATTCCGATCCGAGTTTAAACATGTCGACTGAAGAAGCTGCTAGCTCATCTGGAATAGGAGAAGAAAATCCTGAAGAATCCATTCGTAGTGATCTATCAAAATTACAATTGAAGGACGCAGTGGTGTATTATGAAAAGCTGTTGACGGAAAATAATTTAACTGCATCGACATCTTCGGAAGAAATCTCTCACGATGCTATGTTATTGGCCGGAGAACTTTATAATAATACACTGGAACTTTTGGGTGAAAAATCATTCGTAACTGAAGACGAATTAATTCACGCTCATAGGGTCTGCGAAGAATGTGACGAGAACGACGAACAGTTCGATGTGCCACAAAGTGAATCGTCTCAGATGAATATAAACCGTCACCAAAGAGATTTAAAAGTGACATGATTCCCATTGCCTACAAAGTCAAAGTCATGGATATTGCTAAAGGGCATCCCACATGGTCCTTGGCGACATTGCAAAAAAAAAAAAAAAAAAAAGGATGCCTCCAATTCAAGAGAAAAGAATATATTTCACAATGGGAGAAAGGTATTAAAAGTGTTGGTACGCGAATGGACAAATTTGAGGCGCTAGATTCAAGGAGCTACGACCGTTTTGTGGAAGCAAGAGAGCAAGACAGCAATATCAGCAAGTCACGACAAGAAATTTACAGAAATGGGCATTGGCTGCGGCTGCACAATTCGTCGGTTTCAAATTCAAGGCGTCTGATCGATGGGTCACGGCATTTAAACAGAAGCACAGAATTTCACAACGCAAGATCACGAAACTGGTTGCGAAAAAAGAAGCGGCGTCAATGGAGGACATCCAGGCGTCTGCGGAGACCTTTCGTCGACAGACGTGCCGTTTAATCCCCCAATACAATGAGGATTATCTGATAAATACTCACCAAACAGGTAAATACATTTTTTCTGCGTACAAAATGTTTTTACGGATGTAAAATCTATCAATTCAAATTTAAATATAGAAAAAGATATTTACATAAACATTCTAATATTGTTTAATATTAAAAATACTAATGTTTCATGATGACAATATCAATCTGATTTCAACAGGACTCTCACTGAGAAAGGGAGTAAAACAGTTTACGTGAAAAAGTCGGATTTGAATAAAGTGACGCATTCGTACACCGCCCAATATTCAATAACATTATCCGGAAAACTGCTCACACATGTCTTCATATGCTTACAAGAGGCGACCGGTCCCTTCGGACCTCGTATTCACAAATTGATAGATGACTATGCCAATACTTATACCAGCGTCATCGTAACAGCATCGAAGTTCGGAAAACTAACAACAGTTTTTTACATGGATTTTCTCCGGGAATGTTTAAAATCTTACGTCAGGGAGAATAAACATTTACTTCTCATTGACTCTTGGGGAGGTCAAACGAATCCGGAGATATATGATGCAAATGCTTCAAGATGGCGAAAATATGCCAACTTAGTCTGTAAAAGTCGTACCTCCAAAATGCACTTCTTGGTGCAACCTGTTGATGTTTACTTTTACAGGCAAGTTAAAAATTTCGTAAAGCGCTTGCAAAATTGCAGCGCATTGTTACAGGAGAATCGTGAAATTAATTCCCAGGAAGAATGTATAAAAATCTATTCTATAATTCACCATCAATTATCGTCACCAATATTCCGAGACATGATTCAATATGCCTGGTTTGCCTCAAAATTATCAGAAACTCGAAACATTTTCATAAATATTAATGGAAGATGTTTTTGTACAGATTTATTGCTAACGTCCTCTGATTGTAAAAAATCCGCTTTTATATGTTGCGCAAGATGTCGCAAAAATTATTGCTTTGTTTGCTTTTACGATAATTACCACTGCGGTTCTTGTTTATAATTATTATATGTATAAAAATTGAATGTTTCCCAATCGACTTTGTTATTTTGATTAAAAACTCAATGTTTCTCCTCATGTACTTTACAATGAAAAATCGAAAACCCACCGCCATGGCTCAAATGGCTCTGAGCACTATGGGACTTAACATCTATGGTCATCAGTCCCCTAGAACTTAGAACTGCTTAAACTTAACTAACCTAAGGGCATCACAAAACACCCAGTCATCAAGAGGCAGAGAAAATCCCTGACCCCGCCGGGAATCGAACCCGGGAACCCGGGCGCGGGAAGCGAGAACGCTACCACACGACAACGAGCTGCGCACGCCACCGACATGAATTGTGTTGTTGGACAAAAAGAAAATAATTTTTATTCAATAATGTAACTAATTTGTTAAAGATAATGTAGGTTGGGAAACTTTCTGAATAATTGGTGGAATAACAAAAGCAAATGAACCAGAAGAAAAACAAGTGTCAAGGAGGAATCGAGCCCGAGACCTCTGGCGTAATAGTCACAGCCCGAAATCATTTTTTTCACATTTTTTTATTCCACAAAATCAGTAACAAAAATGGCTACAATGAAATGGCATAAATAAGGTGACAGATAATTGCAGTCATAAATTACACCATTCAAAGAGTGAGGAATCATATTCAGTCTTCAGCAGTAGCACAATTTAGCACCTTCACTGTCACCTTTAACTGGTGGCAGTTCAGCATGCACATTTTCTTCTTCTGCAGCCTGAGGTTCCTCATCATCATTTCCCAGACCCAAATTAATCATCCAGTGTATCCTTGATGTGTGTTCCTTCCAGGGTAAATTACGTGGACAGAAGAGCAGTCCCGAACAGCGACATCGCAAAATCTTTCACTGCCTTGTTATTTTTGTCAGTTACAGCGTTCTAAACTCATCCTTGGGGAGTTCAAGATCTTCCTTTATATCAGACACCAGATGTTTGCCGTCATATTCTTGTATCTGCTGTACTACTGATTTATTTTTCATGTGTGACTTGCAGGTGAGGTTCGGGTCGGGAACGTGACCCAATCCATTCCCTCCCTACTTGGAATCCAGTTCCTAACCTGTACCAATTCTGTTGAAGACAATTCGTAGCATGTTACCATATTTCTTATTGCGATTCTGATGTTTAAGTATTTCCTCGAATACATTTTCCATATACATCTTGTATTCAATATGTTCATCGCTCCAAATATTGTTAAAAATGCTACTTGTACATTTGCCCATTAGCCAAATCACTGCGTTATTTTTTGCCTGAGGGTAGTAACTTTCTTCTGGTCTGAAGAAAATGTTAGTCGGTACATTGTCTGCTGAAGTTCTTGTTATTTGAATAATTTTCTCCCTGGTCCACCTCCAGTTGATAATCCGATCTCCACATGTGTATCGACGAGACACACTATCAACGAGGTTGCATTTGCTGCAGAGGTTAGTGTCACTTAAACCGATGGCGAAGAGACGCTCATTAGTGCTGATGATGTTACTGACTACCTTGTACCACGCTGTTCTCACGTCAGACGAAATAACATCACTACTGATGTTTTTCCAGACCACATCCCATGCTATTCCAGCATATTTAGTTTCTATGTTATTTTTCCTTTCATGTTTCCGTCTTTCAGCTAAAATCGCCTTTCCTGTAACGTTTTTGGAGTTTAAAAGCTTTTTGCTGAGATAACTTAGTTCAAGATAATACTCCCTAATGTGTTTTAGCTTAAAACTTATTTTTTGTATATTTATCGGCGGCTCTACACTTTCTGGCCTGACAATGTCGCATAGTTTTGCTGTAATGCACCCTGGATCGTTACATATTATGCTCCATGTTCGTTTGGCATACAATGCCATCGCTTTAGACTTGATCTAGGCCAGACGGGGGCACGGCAATGGACTCAAATTTTATACTCATAAGGCACCTAAGAAACTTTGGATCGATTTTTCTGTGGATTTTCCGAGTAGTGCGTCCTAATATTTTAACCACGTGAGGTGTTAGGGGTCCTTTCTCACCACACAAAATTTAGGACAAATCCGCGACCCCACGGTCATGCTGTCTCCTTGTTAGCTGCACTGAAGGCAAGTATTGCGTAACACATCTGAACGTGATCCCGGAAGCACTTTGATGAGTTGTGGAACATGCTGTTTCTCGATTTCAGCTTCTTGCAGAAAACGGTGGACAGCCTACTGTACATGCTTTGCGCCAGTCACATGGGAATTAATTATCCGATCTGATTTTGATTGCAGCTTTTTACGCGGTTTTTGTCCTCAGGACAATTAAAACTAATGTGATTGATGCTTTTTATGCGGTATTTTGGCCTCAGGACAATTAAAAACCAATGTGAGTGATGCCTTTCATGCGGTTTTTGGCCTATGGACATCAAAAACAAATTTTTTAAATCCTATGTGACCTTGCCGTTGTGGATGGGTTTATGTAACTAACAGTATCACATCTATACCTATGCACAGATTGTTTAATGTCAGACATACGCCTTAGGTATTGTGTTATGATTCAGTTGTCATTTGTAGTGACCACCATTAAATTATGATGCTTACAGCGCCATCTATTTCTACATTTTGTAACTATTTATTTTCCTTTTGCCATACATTTTCCCCATTCTTCGATAATGCAATTTGACGTCATTCTTACCAGTGGTGTTAACTCTACAGCGGTTTCAAAGTTTAACTTTAATTATAATCACACTGTATATAGATTTATTTAAGAAGATCACAATGCCATAATTTATTTGATGTGCATAGAAAGCCTTTACAAAGCACAAATTTATTTGCAAACAATATTCGTATAAACAAACTATTTTGATCCAAAGAATTACCGAAAATTATTTTTTAAAAACAATAAAAATTCTACTAAGAGAAAGTTAACCAAATCCTAAAACTATTAGATGCTTTAAAACAAGACTGGATTTACAGGCAGTTCTGCATCTCGAACATGAACTCAACGTGTTTGATACCAGTAGACACCTTGTCATAGAAAATTCTCTTTTCCTGTACTTCTCGACTTCTTTTGTTCTCTTTGCTGTGTCCATTAGGTGTCATTTTGCTGCTAAGTTAGGAGAATTCCTATTTTTCTTCTACTACGTGTTCCTCAATTTCGATTTCAATTTTCTAACTATGCTCGTTTCTACCACCCCTCAATACTTCCATCTTCCTTATCTTTACCGTCAATTCTGATTCACTGCTCTGTAGACAGTTCATTTCATTCAACAGGTCCTGTTCTTCTTGCTTACTTTAATAAGACGGTAGCTATGTTATTAGCGATTCTTACCATTGATATCCTTTCACCGTGAATTTCAGTCCTACACTTGGACCTTCCGTTTATTTCTTTCGTGTATTCTGCGCTCTATAGCGCAGAGTAACAACTGCATTCTTTTCTTACGCCCTTTTTTGCGTCGTGTACTTATTGAGCATTACCAGTCTTTCCCTGTAGCGTATTTCTATTTTTTTTAGGATTTCAAAAATCTTGCACCACTGTAGACTGCTGAACATTTTTAGGTTGACAGAACAATATGCAAGCGCCTTTTAGCTCCTTCAAATCAGGAATTAACACCATCAGTTTCACGTGTTAGAGCTATTGGTTTGTTCCATCTGACTTCAAAGCTGCGTACAGTGTCTTTCTAAAGTACATCCTGCATTTACATTTTCTTTGGTGTCACACTGCAGAATCGCATTTGTAATTCGACCATTAATGAAAATGCCCATAACTGGTTCTGTCAACATTTTTCATGTCGACGACGCGTAAGTATGTGGCTTGTAACATAACCTAAATTTATGTTCAGAATGTTTAATAGTTTATAAATAAAAACATTTCACGAGAGATTTCTCATAGGGGGAAGCCATGACACCTAGAAAGCGACGTCAAGCAACACATCAGAATGAAGGCATTCAATACAATAAATGTTAATAGTCCTTAATTGTTATTGTTTAAAAGGAAATGACTGGCATTGACGTTTTCTTTCAGCAGACAAGGTGACCGTGCGCAAACTGTGAAAAAAGATGCAAGCGGGTAGGCACGGGATGTGGACGCGAGTCTAGCTCCGTCCTCACATTAGTAACGTTGAAGAGTCAGAATTATTGCGACCAGCCCTAACATCGGAAGTGGCAACAGCAGGTGATGGGAAGATCACGTTGCAGAATGGAAGATTTTCTAAACATCGTAACAACACTAAGCTTAACGCTCCCACAGAGCTAAGGAATTGTTAAAAAAATTCCGTGGTCGTGTTTTTCATTTTAAATTTTCTGAAAATATGTTTCAGATAAGGAAAAATTTTGTTTACCGAATTTTCTAAATTAATTATTAACATGGTAGCCTTTTTTAGTCACATTTTGCAATAGAGTTTTGCATTGGTGGTACAAGTAAAATTAGTCAGCTTATCTATGTGAGATTGCAGAAAGGTTTGATGTACAATACCTAAATATTTCAGTTTAAAAGTAAAGTAATTTTTTTTTAACAACGCTTTCAGATGAAGCCAAGATTCAGAATTTAAATGCAGCCACATTTCCTTCAGAAACGTTGAATAAAATTTGTTCCCCCAGACCTGGTGACCAGTCTTTATAGTTTTAGTTCGATTTTTCAGGAGAAGCATTATGATAGGTGATCACAGGTCTCATGAAGTTTCACTCAGGCTAACTGTTGTTGTGGAAGCTGGTTGGAACCATAAGCACACGGAAGCTGTGCGGGAAGCAGGCAGTTATTTCTTTCGTGTGACAATTAGGCCTTCCCCATGAACCATGGACCTTGCCGTTGTTGGGGAGGCTTGCGTGCCTCAGTGATACAGATGGCCGTACCGTAGGTGCAACTACAATGGAGGGGTATCTGTTGAGAGGCCAGACAAACGTGTGGTTCCTGAAGAGGGGCAGCAGACTTTTCAGTAATTGCAACATTAACCAAAACGGCCTTGCTGTGCTGATACTGCGAACAGCTGAAAGCAACGGGAAACTACGGCCGTAATTTTTCCCGGGGGCATACTGCTTTACTGTATGATTAAATGATGATGGCGTTCTCTTCGGTAAAATATTCCGGAGGTGAAATAGTCCCCCATTAGGATCTCCGAGCGGGGACTACTCAGGAGGACGTCGTTGTCAGGAAAAAGAAAACTGGCGTTTTACAGATCGGAGCGTGGAATGTCAGATCCCTTAACCGGGTAGGTAGATTAGAAAATTTAAAAAGGGCAATGGATAGGTTAAAGTTAGATATAGTGGGAATTAGTGAAGTTCGGTGGCAGGAGGAACAAGACTTTTGGTCAGGTGAATACAGGGTTATAAACACAAAATCAAACAGCGGTAATGCAGGAGTAGGTTTAATAATGAATAAAAAAAGTAGGAGTGCGGGTAAGCTACTACAAACAGCATAGTGAACGCATTATTGTGGCCAAGATAGACACGGAGCCCACGCCTACTACAATAGTACAAGTTTATATGCCAACTAGCTCTGCAGATGATGAAGGAATTGAAGAAATGTATGATGAGTTAAAAGAAATTATTCAGGTAGTGAAGGGAGACGAAAATTTAATAGTCATGGGTGACGGGAATTCGAGAGTAGGAACAGGGAGAGAAGGAAACATAGTAGGTGAATATGGATTGGGGCTAAGAAATGAAAAAGGAAGCCGCCTGGTAGAGTTTTGCACAGAGCATAACTTAATCATAGCTAACACTTGGTTCAAGAATCATAAAAGAAGGTTGTATACGTGGAAGAATCCTGGAGATACTAGAAGGTATCAGATAGATTATATAATGATAAGACAGAGATTTAGGAACCAGGTTTTAAATTGTAAGACATTTCCAGGGGCAGCTGTGGAGTCTGACCACAATCTATTGGTTATGAACTGTAGATTAAAACTGAAGAAACTGCAAAAAGGTGGGAATTTAAGGAGATGGAACCTGGATAAACTGACTAAACCAGAGGTTGTACAAAGTTTCAAGGAGAGCATAAGGGAACAATTGACGGGAATGGGGGAAAGAAACACAGTAGAAGAAGAATGGGTAGCTCTGAGGGATGAAGTAGTGAAGGCAGCAGAGGATGAAGTAGGTAAATAGACGGGGGCTAGTAGAAATCCTTGGGTAACAGAAGAAATATTGAGCTTAATTGATGAAAGAAGAAAATATAAAAATGCAGTAAATGAAGCAGGCGAAAAGGAATACAGACGTCTCAAAAATGAGATCAACAGGAAGTGCAAAATGGCTAAGCAGGGATGGCTATTTGAGGACAAATGTAAGGATGTAGAGGCTTATCTCACTTGGGGTAAGATAGATACTGCCTACAGGAAAATTAAGGAGACCTTTGGAGAAAAGAGAACCACTTGTATGAATGTCAAGAGCTCAGATGGAAAACCAGTTTGAAGCAAAGAAGGGAAAGCAGAAAGGTGGAAGGAGTATATAGAGGGTCTATACAAGGGCGATGTGCTTGAGGATAATATTATGGAAATGGAAGAGGATGTAGATGGAGATGAAATGTGAGATACGATACTGCGTGAAGAGTTTGACAGAGCACTGAAAGATCTGAGTCGAAACAAGGCCCCGGGAGTAGACAACATTCCGTTAAAACTACTGATGGCCTTGGGAGAGCCAATCCTGTTAAAACTCTACCATCTGATGAGCAAGATGTATGAGACAGGCGAAATACCATCAAACTTCAAGAAGAATATAATAATTCTAATCCCAAAGAAAGCAGGTGTTGACAGATGTGAAAATTACCGAACTATCAGTTTAATAAGTCACAGCTGCAAAATACTAACGCGAATTATTTACAGACGAATGGAAAAACTGGTAGAAGCCGACCTCGGGGAAGATCAGTTTGGATTCCGTAGAAATATTGAAATACGTGAGGCAATACTGACCCTACGACTTATCTTAGAAAATAGATTAAGGAAAGGCAAATCTACGTTTCTAGCATTTGTAGACTTAGAGAAAGCTTTTGACAATGTTGACTGGAATACTCTCTTTCAAATTCTAAAGGTGGCGGAGGTAAAATACTGGGAGCGAAAGGCTATTTACAGTTTGTACAGTAACTAGATGGCAGTTATAAGAGTCGAGGGGCATGGAAAGGAAGCAGTGGTTGGGAAGGGAGTGAGACAGCATTGTAGCCTCTCCCCCATGTTATTCAATCTGTATGTTGAGCAAGCAGTAAAGAAACAAAGAAAAATTCGGAGTGATTATTAAAATCCATGGAGAAGAAATAAAATCTTTGAGGTTCGCCGATGACATTGTAATTCTGTCAGAGACAGCAAAGGACTTGGAAGAGCAGTTGAACGGAATGGACAGTGTCTTGAAAGTAGGCTATAAGATGAACATCAACAAAAGCAAAACGAGGATAATGGAATGTAGTCGAATGAAGTCATGTGATGCTGAGGGAATTAGATTAGGAAATGAGATACTTAAAGTAGTAAAGGAGTTTTGCTATTTGAGGAGCAAAATAACTGATGATGGTCGAAGTAGAGAAGATATAAAATGGAGACTGACAATGGCAAGGAAATGGTTTCTGAAGAAGAGAAATTTGTTAACATCGAGCATAGATTTAAGTGTCAGAAAGTCGTTTCTGAAAGTATTTGTATGGAGTGTAGCCATGTATGGAGGTGAAATATGGACGACAAATAGTTTAGACAAGAAGAGAATAGAAGCTTTCGAAATGTGGTGCTACAGAAGAATGCTGAAGATTGGATGGGTAGATCACATAACTAATGATGAAGTATTGAATAGAATTGGGGAGAAGAGGAGTATGTGGCACAACTTGACAAAAAGAAGCGACCGGTTAGTAGGACTTGTTCTGAGGCATCAAGGGATCACAAATTTAGCATTGGAGGGCACCGTGGAGGGTAAAAATCGTAGAGGGAGACCAAGAGATGAATACACTAAACAGATTCAGATGGATGTGGGTTGCAGTAAGTACTGGGAGATGAAGAAGCTTGCAGAGGATAGGGTAGCATGGAGAGCTGCATCAAACCAGTCTCAGGACTGAAGACCACAACAACAACACGACAATAAGGACATTGTTCTATCGAGGATCGAACCATCCAGTCAATTCTGGAATTTCTTGATGTTCGATGTTAAAAATTAGGAAAATGGATTAGAAACTTCTGTCAGTTGAATCAATATTTTGTAACGTAAAAGGCGAGAATGACATCTACATCTACATGGATACTCTACAAATCACATTTAAGTGCCTGGCAGCTGGTTCATCGAACAACCTTCACAATTCTCTATTATTCCAATCTCGTATTGCGCGTGGAAAGAATGAACACCTATATCTTTCCGTACGAGCTCTGATTTCCCTTATTTTATTGTGGTGATCGTTCCGCCCTTTGTAGGTCGGTGTCAACAAAATATTTTCTCATTCGGAGGAGAAAGTTGGTAATTGGAATTTCGTGAGAAGATTCCGTCGCAACGAAAAACGCCTTTCTTTTAATGATTTCCAGCCCAAATCCTCTATCATTTCTGTGACACTCTCTCCCATATTTCGCGGTAATACAAAACGAGCTGCCTTTCTCTGAACTTTTTCGATGTACTCCCTCAGTCCTACCTGGTAAGGATCTCACACCGCGCAGCAGTATTCTAAAAGAGGACGGACAAGCGTAGTGTAGGCGGCCTCCTTAGTAGATCTGTTACATTTTATAAGCGTCCTGCCAATAAAACGCAGCCTTTGATTAGCCTTCTCCACAACATTTTCTATGTGTTCTTTTCAATTTAATTTGTTGGTAACTGTAATGTCTAGGTATTTAGTTGAGTTTACGGCTTTTAGATTAGACTGATTTATCCTGTAAATGAAGTTTAATGAGTTCCTTTTAGCACTCATGTGGATGACCTCACACTTTTCGTTATTTAGGGTCAACTGCCACTTTTCGCACCATTCACATATTTTTTCTAAATCGTTTTGCATTTTGTTTTGATCTTCTGAGGAATTTATTAGTCGATAAACGTCATCTGTAAACAACCGAAGACGGCTGCTCAGATCGTCTTTAGTTTTGTTAAGTATAGAAATACATAGAAGCCCAACTTGGTGAATGCGGGTGAATGCGTGAACAGTAGTGACACGCAGAAGGCAAGAAAGGCGGCTATTTTGTTACTAAGGGTCGTGTGGCCGGCCCGCACAGCCAAAACATCCAGACGCACCGCAAAGTTTACAGTGGGCGACCGCAGATTCTGTTAACTTCCAACGAGGCAAAGAAAAATTCTTCAGTAAGTACTGTAAAATCCTATCAATGAATGTGGCAATAAGCGCACAGGTGTGTAAGTGGCTGTTAACTGAAGTTAAACTTAAATTACTGTACTATGGAATAGTGGGTCGCACTTTCGTAAATTTAAATTTCTATCCCTCCGGGTACGAGTTCCCCTGCGATTTTATTGAAAGTTGTGACGAGCGGTTCCATTACAGCCTGTATATCGGGCACTTATTATTTCGAAAGATTCAAGCGACATGCAGTACGTTCAGTGCAGAAGTCGAGCAGCTCTTCGACTTTATTCTCCATACTCATAACCAAATATAACTTTACGTGCATTGGGCTTACATTTTGTGCCAAAATTAAAGTAGAAATAGTTCCTTCCCCTGGTTGTGTCTGGTTTTCTGATAATTTTCTTTGGTTGTGAGGCATATTCCGGACCTGGAAACCACTGCTACATATTCCCAATAGAGAACTCTACCAGCACACCTGACTCCACATACATTACTCGAACAGTGCGCTCCACGTAGAGACTGAAATTAAAAAGAAAGAAAAATTTAGCTCTTGTTGGTTGGTCAGATGTTAGAGCTCTACTACCACATCTACAGTGCAGTGACAGCAGGGATACTAACTTAAACAGTTTAAGAAGAGTTTCCCATTGGACATTAGGTTTCACCGAACGCCACGGAAGTACTGAAATCAATGGGTCGTCTGTTGGACAGCTACGGACTTCCCACCTTAGGTACTTAAATTCATTTATTTATTTAATAATTTGTCCATTTGCGACGAATTTAATGTTTCGATGCTGGAAATGCACTCACTCAAGTTTTAGATAAATGGTTCGAATACCGTAGTCCTATACTGGGCATGCGCCTGGTGGAGATTAATGCATGGTATGTCCTAGTCTTCGAAATGGCACACTCAGTCAGCTACGTGGGGATCTACAATTTAACGTGGAACCCGAACCACGATGCAACTCTACGTTTTTCAAATCCACGACTCACCGCCAGAGATGAAAGAAGCAGTTAGTAGCAATAAAATTCCTAGGAATGACTGGGAACTGAAACCCATACCTCTGGATGCGTAGTCTCACAGCTATCCACAGAGCTAGCGAGAGTTTAAGTTGGTGGAAATATCGCTGGTGGAAGTGCCACTGTCAACAGCGGTTAAGGACTGAACGTAGTGTCATGTGACTGCTAGAACGAAACTTTGACCAAAAGATGGGGCTGTAAGCGACGGAATATGCATACCAACAGACGCGCTGTTCCTCAGTTAGCATCTAAGGTGTCCTACTTGACTGTGTCCATGAACGGATATGCGCTGCTGGTAATGATCGTGTTCAAGAACGCTGACTGTGCGCCAGTAGAGCCCTGCAAAAGTTATGGACTCCAGGGATATGAAAAAGTCAGTTTAGCTGACGTCTGTCAAAGGTGGGGCCAAAGCACTGCAGGAGGGGTCGAGCGGTGGCATTGCCCGAACGTTGGACATGGCTGCGAGCATGGTGCATAAAAGCCTATAAAACATACTGCGCTGCTATCCATACAAAATCAGCCATGTTCAGGCGTTGCTCACTGATGAGCTGCCAGCAAGACAAACGTTCGCTCTCGAATTTCTTGCTCGCATGTATGTTGACAACGAATGGCCACAGAACATTCTGTGGACAGACGAAGCCCATTCCCATCTCCCAGGACGTGTCAATTCGCAGAAGTGCAGAGTATGGTTAACGGAAAATTCGCACTCACATCAACCGGTACCACTTCATTCTGTAAGTGTGACTGTGTAATGCGGGTTGACGGCAGCGTTTATTTTAGGGCCGTATTTTTTCATGGAGATGAGTCCTGCGGGTCCTCTTTACATATACAGCCGCTGGTAAGCGCTACGAGAATTTTTTACACACCAACGTCACTCTAGCTCTTCAACAACGTGTATATGTGGGTAGGATTATTTTTATGCAAGATGGCTCTCCGGCTCTCCTCTGCACGTTGCACAGCCAGTGACCTGGCTTTTGCAGAGGCATTTCGGAAATGCTAGAATTATCGTCCGTCATTTTCCTATAACCTGACCGTCCAAACCACTTGATCTTAATCCGTGTGACTTCTGGCTGTGGGGTTACCAGAAAGACGTTTTTCTCAGAGCTCAAACTACAAACGTAGCTGAAATGAAGGCACATACTGCGCAACGCATCTGTTCTGGAACACACTGTTCCTCGATTTCAACTTGTGGCACGTAACGGCAGATAGTATATTAAACATGTCTTGCGCCAGTCTTGTCTTTTCCTTTCTATGCGGATTTTGGCCCCAGAACACTTAAAGTCCGATTTTTCCTAGACGATGTCCTATGACCTTGTAGTGGTGGTTGGGTTTACCCTACTAACGGTGCCACAACTGTTGACTGCCGAATTTCTGCAGTCAGTCATGTTCATTGAACAGTACAGATGAGGATGCGGATAGGAGGGGAGTGTGCTCAGCACACCGCTTTCCCGGTCGTTATGATGTTTTTTTTTTTTTTACCGGAGCCGCTACCATTCGGTCGAGTAGCTCCTCAATTGGCATCACGAGGCTGTGTGCACCCCAAAGTCTAATTATAACCACCCGGTATTAGTAGTGGCTTACAGCTTGCCAAGTGGTAAACAGGTTGTTTGCTGGTCTGTCAGTGGTGGATTAGATTTTTTGAAGTGTATCGAGCTACATAGCGTCTCGAGTGGGTTTTAGTGACTTTTGAGTTCTAACATATACTGCGGACATCATCTGGCTCGTTATCTTGAATTTGTCCAGACAGTTAAATAGATCGGAGCCTTAGCCGATATTTAGTGCGCAACGTAGTAAAGTGGAACTATTAACGAACAGCACGCAACAAGTAATCTGAGAGTTACAGAGTGAAGAGCGACGAGTGGCCTATTTTCAAATCAGAAATTGTGACGCCAACGCCTCAAGAGACGGGGCTTTGCTTTGATTGATAACTGTCAGGGTCAAAGAGGGGGCGGCATATAAATTTTTTTTTTACTTTGTTGATTGTGTTATTAGCGATTTGTGGTGTATTAGCTTGTTCCTGCCACTGGGTCACTTACGTCGAGAGAGTTCTATTGAAATACATTTTAAAGTTCAAATTAAATGATACTGAGAGATTGAAATATAAAGGAAGCTTGTGTTCTGAATTAAAGTTGTTGTAATTCAGTAGCATAGAATTTGCATTACATGTGCTTCGTTGACGTAGATAGTCAGCTAGAAAGAGAGTTTCTATTTATAGGATTTACCAAAATCAGGTATAGTAATCACATTCAGTAACCGAATTTGATAGAAGATAAAGGTTCCTGCAAAGAATACAGTAACCTGCAGGTGCTAAAGAAGGCACAGTTAAGAGTTTCACTTTGAAGATAAAATTTCAATTGCTCGCTACTCGTAAATTAGGGTTTTAATGGGACTCAATACGCAATTGGAAATCTGATATTTTCGGTTAGTTAACGTAAAAGATAGAGAAAAAGGTAGCAGAAAATAAACGAGATTGGTATTTTGAGTCTTCTTTAGAGGAAATAATAGTTGGTAACGAAGTTTAATAAATAGTAATCACGCATTATCGATGACATTCAAAAATGTGTTCCCTTTGCTGTACATTCGACGAACTGACAAAGTCTCTTAAGTCCTTATTAATGACGTAGTGCCACGCGGGATTAGCCGAGCGGTCTTAGGCGCTGCAGTCATGGACTATGCGGCTGGTCCTGGCGGAGGGTCGAGTCCTCCCTCGGGCATGGGTGTGTGTGTTTGTCCTTGGGATAGTTTAGGTTAAGTAGTGTGTAAGCTTAGGGACTGATGACCTTAGCAGTTAAGTTCCATAAGATTTCACACACATTTGAACATTTTTGAAAGACGTAGTGTTTAAACGGGAAAGGCATTAGAGAGCAAAAAATACTCTTATATATGCATTACGTTTAACTACTTCTCAGAAAGGAAAGAAAGACGTTTACTGATAATTCATGCTGTTCTTAATTACAGACGAGGACTACCTGAGTAGCAGGATTCAAATAAATTGTAGTTTGACGCGAGGAATATTGCACAGTGGAAATGATAGCGATTTATTACAATACATCAGAAGAATTCCTAAAGGTATCATTTTAGAGTTAATTTTCACCTAAACTAATGCGGGGTTAAGATTTATATGACTTAATCAGAATTTTTCAGAACTCATATTCATTGCCATCAGGATTTTTATGTCTGTTGAGATTCCAGTACGAGGCATTAAGCTGTAATATGTATCGGTGGGTGATGTAAGATTTCGAGTACCGAAAGTCTGTTTCTTGCTATTAATTACACAGAAGCGGTACTTAGCACTGCTGTTTCTGAAGTTAAGTAACAAATATTTGTCGTTGTGTAGTTTTGCGTCTTACCTTGTTCCACTCATTCGACTTTGTCACTTTGAATAATAATTAGTTTTAAAACACCTCTGGAGCATTTTGAGACTAGTTTTATGTGAGGAATAAATAACATCTTCTCCAATATAAACACTGTACGTTTAATCACTTCTGGCGTGCAGGATGGCAAGTGTACTCAGGTATCGGGGTAGCAGGAAATCCAGTTAAAGAAACTGTGACGTTAGTACAGTGACTCACTCTGAAGGCAGAGTTCTCGTGTTAACACGCCGCCACAGTACAAGGCGGTGTTGTGCGGTGGGTGATAACGAGTTGGAGGGAGTCTAGAATATTATCAATCTATACTAGCATTTCACCAGATAGCGCAAATCACTTAGTCCTAATGTGATATTACTAGCTGTGAAACAACACACAGTATGAGGAGAATCGCACGAGGGCAATTGCCACACCAGCTACATCGGAGTAGATTGCTTTGGAGTCGTGCGCAAGTGATGTTGCAAGTGCGCTGCTGATGCGTACGTGGATAATGCAGTATAGAGGGTCATACTCTCAAGTGACTGGTGTCCAAATCATAGGTGACTTCGCGTTGCAGTTGCTTTGCGCTAATAGATGAACGGACGAAGAGCCAGCAACAGGCGCTGTTTCAGCGCGACTCACGTGCTGTGTCCACGCCGGCTTGCGGCAATTTCCTTCATTCGCCGTCACCGCCTGCACCCGATAGCCTCTGTTACGCGGCGCAACAGCGCAAGTTCTGCATCTGATTTTTATTAGCGATTTAACTCTCATGTTCTTGCTAGTGCCCCTTCCGGAAGGCGTTCGATACAGTTCCGCACTATCGCCTGATAAACAAAGTAAGAGCCTACGGAATATCAGACCAGCTGTGTGGCTCGATTGAAGAGTTTTTAGCAAACAGAACACAGCATGTTGTTCTCAATGGAGAGACGTCTACAGAAGTTAAAGTAACCTCTGGCGTGCCACAGGGGAGTGTTATGGGACCATTGCTTTTCACAATATATATAAATGACCTAGTAAATGGTTCAAATGGCTCTGAGCACTATGCGACTTAACTTCTGAGGTCATCAGTCGCCTAGAACTTAGAACTAATTAAACCTAACTAACCGAAGGACATCACACACATCCATGCCCGAGGCAGGATTCGAACCTGCGACCGTAGAAATGACCTAGTAGGTAGTGTCGGGAGTTCCATGCGGCTTTTCGCGGATGATGCTGTAGTATACAGAGAAGTTGCAGCATTATAAAATTGTAGCGAAATGCAGGAAGATCTGCGGTGGATAGGCACTTGGTGCAGGGAGCGGCAACTGACCCTTAACATAGACAAATGTAACGTATTGCGAATACATAGAAAGAAGGATCCTTTATTGTATGATTATATGATAGCGGAACAAACACTGGTAGCAGTTACTTCCGTAAAATATCTGGGAGTATGCGTGCGGAACGATTTGAAGTGGAATGATCATATAAAATTAATTGTTGACAAGGCGGGTACCAGGTTGAAATTCATTGGGAGAGTCCTTAGAAAATGTAGTCCATCAACAAAGGAGGTGGCATACAAAACACTCGTTCGACCTATACTTGAGTATTGCTCATCAGTATGGGATCCGTACCAGATCGGGTTGACAGAGGAGATAGAGAATATCCAAAGAAGAGCGGCGTGTTTCGTCACAGGGTTATTTGGTAAGCGTGATAGCGTTACGGAGATGTTAAGCAAACTCCAGTGGCAGACTATGCAAGAGAGACACTCTGCATCGGGGTGTAGCTTGCTGTCCAGGTTTCGAGAGGGTGCGTTTCTGGATATATTGCTTCCCCCTACTTATACATCCCGAGGAGATCACGAATGTAAAATTAGAGAGATTCGAGCGCGCCCGGAGGCTTTCCGGCAGTCGTTCTTTCCGCGAACCATACGCGACTGGAACAGGAAAGGGAGGCAATGACAGTGGCACGTAAAGCGCCCTCTGCCACACACCGTTGGGTGGCTTGCGGAGTATAAATGTAAATGTAAAACTGGTTATCATTTGTAGATTTCAAATAAGAATGCAGAAGCACAAAAGTGATTATAAGAAATCAGTTTGCTGAAATTGAACAGATACTTAGAAACCAGCGACGATGAATAATGATACAAAATGCTTCCGTTTCAGCATCTTCTTTGTGATCTTCACACGGAACTTGTTAAGAAACCAGAATATGTATTCTGGGGAGAAAAAAATCATTCTGCACTCCTGTTTTATAAAACAAATTCCTTCCAATTTTACAGAATTATTCTGTTTGTTCATTAAGTGATTTCTTCCCTCTTCATTGAACGTAAATCTCGAGCTCCGTCCTGAATTCCTTCTTGGCTATCGAGTTAAGCATGTCCGACAGTGATTCGTCCAGGTCGATGTTGTACACCGTACATCCTTTTCTGTTTAGCCCTTTTGTCTTACGAGGCGTCTCTGAAATGACTTCAGTTCCGAACGATGTAATCTGACGTTCCATATCCTCCCGTCCCCGCATATGTAGTTACCCCTTAAGACTTCGTCCTGTTATCGGCAGATAAGTGGGATAAGGCACATCTCCCACAAAAGACGTGTCACACCAATCGAGGATAGAATGTATGTCATTGGTTATGAAAGTGTGCATTGTAAAAGTAGCCCAGTGGTTACCTAGACTAGCATAGAACGCGACCTGAATGTGACGCCGAAGAAGGTCGATAGCTGGTAACACTCGAACTCTAATCTGATTGACGTCACGCGGCACCTCTCCACCTCGCCATAGGAGTCGATACTTGTCGCGCCTCACCCCCAACCACACTCACAGCCATTCGTATTCCCTGAACTACTAGCAAGAAAGCAGTCATCAACAATGTTAAACTGAAATAGAGACATTTATTTTCCAATATTTACTGACACAAAGCGCTTCGGCAGCATGGTACCACCATCGGATGCCTAACTGTTATTTGCACATTTACACAGAGACAGATAAATATACACTATCAGGCTTATATAAGATAGTTTGTGCTACATATAAGTTTCTGTATGTAGGACAAACTGGGAGAGGCTTTCAAAAATATCAGGGGACACATAAATATCTACTACATCAAGAATTATTCTAAATCAGCAGTAGCTACCCACATGAAGTACAGTGGACACACAGTCAATGATATCAAAAGTGATCTTCATATATTACATAAAAGTGACTTATTTGAAGAATCTTCAAATTTTCATCTGTGGCACAATATGTAATAACACGTTACTCAGTAATGCGTTAGAAATTGATAACGTTAATTTTTTTAAAACTTTCTTCAGTTTTGAATGTCTATTTCGTCAGCAGTTAAAAGACTTAGGGGATGCTAATCCTATACATGAAGACAAGTAAGATAATTACAATTAGTGACTGTTGCCGAAAAGAGAGAAAAACGAATAATACTGTTAATGATACATTGAAAAGTACACTATGTAAATGTGTCACAATGTAAATGTGCTAGGAAAAGAAAACTATCTGTGCTGTTATTGCGTGTATTGTATTAGACTATCAGCTGAATTCTGTATTGTCTTAGCAGCTGAGGAAACTTTGGTATGCTCTAGTTACTCCACTATAACTACTGTATGAGAAAGATGGTACTGTATTATTGTGCTTCGTGTTCCAGATATGGATTTACAGGGTGTATTATAATTAATGGTGTAAAAGCATACAGTTGAAAGTACATGATACTAGAAGTAAAAAAATCTCAGTAAACATAGGGTCGAAAATGCATACCTTACGAGCTACGAGCAATTTTTCATCTTCGATACTGTGAAGCTTTTTGCTTTCCATATTTTGAGAAATGGTGGTATGGACCAAAACAAGAAAAAAAGTCCAGTAAACATGTGCTCTAAAATGCGTACCGCAAGAGCTATGAGGACTTGTTCATTACAAGAGTTGTGTTCCAAAGTATCGAAGATGAGCACGTGCTCATAGCTCTTAAGATATGCACTTAAGTGCACATGTTTATTGGACTTTTTTTTCTTGTTTTGGTCCATACCACCATTTCTCAAAATGTGGAAAACAATGAGCTTGCAGTGGAAGAGATTTGCTTTACAGCGTCCATGCTGAAAAATTGCTCGCAGCTCGTAAGGTATGCATTTTCGACCCTATGCTTACTGAGACTTCTTTTGCTTCTAGTGTACTGTAGTTTCAACTGTATACGTTTACACCATTAATTATGATACACTCTATATTCTCACTAAATGTAATTAAACATATTCTTGAGATAATTTATAAAACACAATCAAGCAAATGGAATACAATAACATAAATTATTCTTTCTGGGCACCGGCAGCAAGATTTCGGAACATAACGTCATTCACCCGCAACCGCCAAAAATTCTTTTTCTCCCTTTACAGGAATCTGTTATTAACAACTGATACACAAATAAACGTGACTGAAACTGAGGAACCGTTATTTTATAAGTTTCACAATGCAGACATAGACTTCGACCAGTCCCACGGAACAAGACCAAATGTAAGTGAAAAATGCTGATTAGAAAATCCGATACTACAGGAGTAATAACAAGCCCATCATTGAGCATTTGACAGTAGCAAATTGTCCCAAAATTCTAGCGCGAAGGTTTCGTTTTTTGTTGGAACAAGTTGTCGAACAGATCAAATGTTAAAATTTACTCACGCTAGACCATGGCACTGATGGTTACGCAGGATGTATTGCCTTCTAATTCCGCTAATACTCGATACTTCGTTAGATTCATGGCCTTGAAGAATAGCTTACGATAAGACTATCTCGGTCAAACTTCTTTGTCTCAAAAAGTCTCTGGCAAATGCGTCGCCTATCCAGTGACCCCTAACCCTTTATCTGCGTCTGCCCAAAGATGGCACCTATCTTTTATTCATCTGCTAGTGTTTCAAAAGTCCGTCACGTGAATAGAAAATGGTGAACTATTAACGTACTACTGTTATTTATTAATTAAGGATTCCACTAGAGTTGCAAATAATATTTTTGTTAGTGACCAGTTTCGAACATTTTTGTTCGTTCTCACACCATTATCTACAGTAGAAGGTAAAATGTTACTAACAAACCATGAAACACAATATTTCCAAAAGTTGTGTGTGCACAGGTCTCAGACATTATCACACTATTTTAGAAATTACTGATGTTATCGTTCAGTAACGCAGTTAGCCTGTGACATTTCAGTAATTTATGAAACAGTGCAATAGTGTCAGAGAGCTTTATCTATACAGTAACTGTATGTTAAGTTGTAATATTATGATCTCTGAGATACAGAGCATAAGGACACACACTAAACAACTAAAGGCGCCCGTCAAATTTTTGTATATAAACAACTATAAACGCCTATCGAATTTTTAATACATCAAGGAAATTGTAATACAGTCTAATAACAGCTGTTATTTTGATCTAATGTAAAAAATAAATCTGTTACGTACGATGAAACATTACAAATGCAGGTATGTCATGAACGATTTATTGCGCTGCTGTAATCTGTGCACACAAAATGTTTGAAAGTGTTACATTCCATATTTCGTTAATAACATTGTACCTCGTAATGTGGGTAAATGTTTCACAACGAACGAAAATGTTCGAAACTAGTCACTAATAAAAACTTTATTTGCAACTTTGACGGAAACCTTTATCAATAAATTACAATAAATTACAAATGTATTGAGTTGCTGATCCCGATACGAACACAATGTTGGAATTACGTAAGTGTTTAACACTGTTAGTTTGTAGTGAGATATAGCCCTGCTTCGCAACTTCACTGTGGTATTCCAGACAAATCTATCTCCATGCAAGTTTTATGTGACGGTGACACGCCTGAAATTCAAGCATGGGCGCTTTTTTTTTTTAAGTCTGTACCGACTCTGAAGAACGGACTCTTCTCTATTTTGAGTATGGAGAGACAGAACCTGGGTGTTAACGTCGGAAAAAAGCAGCGTACACCCAAATCCTGCGGATGAGCAGCTTGGAACACACAAGACTATTCAGCACGAAACTGCTCCTGGCAGCAGCAGACAACAAGATTTTAAAATTATCGAACTGCCCTGCGGCAGCGGAAGTGAAAATATAAGAGTGCCTCGCTCCTCCACAGCAAAGAGACAAGATCCTGAAGAAACTTCAGATATTGTTCATGTGCATGGTTGGTTGACTGGTTGTTTTGGGGGAAGAGACCAAACAGCGAGGTAATCGGTCCCATCGGGTGAGGGAAGGATGGGGAAGGAAATAGGCCGTGCCCTTTCAAAGGAACCATCCCGGCATGTGCCTGAAGCGATTTAGGGAAATTGCGGGAATCCTAAATCAGGATCGCCGGACGCAGATTTGAACAGTCATCCTCCCAAACGCGAGTCCAGTCTGCTAACAGCTGCGCCACCTCCATCGGTCACGTGCATGGTATTGAGTGGTTTTTATAATTTTTTTTACTTTGACTAACATGTTTTTCTATGAACCTAACTAGTGTTGTTCAAGTACGGTATAAATAACTCCCCTTGAAGATTTTTAAATGAAATGACTTGAATATGTGATGCAATGATTGTGTGAGTAAACAAGAGTGTTTTTCACGTACTGTTAAGGGCTGTATGTCTTAAAATCCAAACCAATAAAATAGTATAACAAATCATTGGTTGAATTCCCGCTTATCGATCTACCAGTGCCTGCAACAAAGAGCAAGTGCACCTAGTCATCTCGTAATATAACTGACAAATAAGATGTTTTTCATGATGGTATCATAACAGCAGTGGAGCGGAATTCGTGGTATCTGAATTCCACCTCTCCTTCAAATCGGCAGAGTGTTGCTCCTTTGCCCGCGTGTAACATTCTTACCAATGGTAACAGGCCGTGCGAACTACGGGGACCATCGATTGGAGGAATCACATGCCCTGAACTGGCTGTAGCATCAGCATCCGCACCCGCAGTTATTATTAATATGTTGTGAATCACAGATTCGTTAAGTGCGCCGGAACTCAGGTCTGAATGTTCGTCTGCTGAAATTTACATTCCACTGGTAAGAGCACGCGGAAGTGCCGCAACACGACGTGGCATAGACTCGACTGGAGGGAACTGACACCATGAATCCTGCACGTCTGTCCTCAAATCCGTTAGAGTACGAGGGGGTGGAGATCTCCTTTGAACAGCACGTAGCAAAGCATTCCAGATATGCTCAATAATGTTCCTGTATGGGAGTTTGGTGAGCATCAAAAGTGTTTAAACTCAGAAGAATGTTTCTGGAGCCACTTTTTAGCAATTCTGAACGCGTAGGGTGTCGCATTCTTCCGCTGGAGTTGCCCAAGTCCTTCGGAACGCACAATGGACATCAATGGATGCAGGTGATCAGGCAGGATGCTTACGTATGTGTCACGTAGCAGAATCGTATCTAGACGTATCAGGTGTCGCATATCATCCAACTGCACACGCCTAACACCAACTTGAACAGTTAACGGTTGACATGCAGGTTCCATGGAATCATGAGGTTGTCTCCATACCCGTACATGTCCATCCGCTCGATACAATCTGAAACGAGACTCGTCCGATCAGGCAACATGTTTCCAGTCATCAACAGTCCAATGTCGGTGTTGACGGGCCCAGGAGAGGCGCAAAGTTTTGTGTCGTGCAGTCATCAAGGGTACACGAGTCGGCCTTCGGCTCCGAAAGTCCATATCGATGATGTTTCGTTGAATGGTTCGCACGCTGACACTTGTTGATGGCGCAGCACTGAAATATGCAGCAATTTTCGGAATGGCTGCACTTCTTTCGAACGATTCTCTTCAGTCGTCATTGCTCCCGTTCTTACAGGATCTTTTTCCGGCCACAGCGATGTCGGGGATTTGATGTTTTACCGGATTCTTGATATTCACGGTACACTCATGAAATGATCGAACCGAAATATTCCCACTTCATCCCTACTTCGGAGATTCTGAATTGTGCGCCGACTGTAACACCAAGTTCAAACACCCTTAAATCTTCATAACCTGCCATGGTAGCAGTAGTAACCTATCTAACAACTGCGCCAGACGCTTGTTGCCGACCGCAGCGCTGCATTCTGCCTGCTTGCATATCACTGTATTTGAATACGCATGCCTATATCAGTATCTTTGGAACTTCAGGGTACATTCCACTGCACAACACTAAAGAGCTCGATTATCACAAATTTGAATACAACATAGCCTGTCATATTTTTTGATATATTTTGTCGTAATTACGGATACCTATTTTGTGAATTTTTCTACGGAATATTTCTGGAACATCGGTAAGTTAAATGAAATCATTGCAAGTTGTCGTCACGTCCTGCATACTGCCAAATGTCTGAAAAGTATACTAGATCAAAAGTATCAAGACACCCCAATGTGATGCGGAATTGGCCACTAGATGCCACGAGAGGCGGACCGAACTAGTATGAATGGAGGTGGGGAGTGTTTTGTTGTCAGTAGAAAAGCAGTAACGGTGGAATGGGTCGGTGAGGAGAACTCAGTAACTTCGGACGTGGTCTAGTCGTTGAATGTCAACCGAATAACAAATCTATCAGTAACATTCCAATCGTTCTGTATCTGCCCAAGTCAAGTGTTGGTGATATCAATGAACAGAGAGGATGGATACAAGTTTGTCCCATCCTGACTGTCAGCCTTCAAAATTCAACAGGCCGCACCTGCAACACGCGACGCAAGGCTACCGGCGACTAACTACCGCCGCGCGTCCTGTGTCAAGCAGAACGAAAACTGCAGCACACACCTCACTCCTCACTCGTCGATGAGCACCAGTCATAGCAAACAAGGCAACAAGCAATAGAGAACAACAAATTCCCACTCCCTCACCGTATCAATTACATGAAGCGCCAAAGAAATTGATAGGCATGCACATTCAAATAGAGAGATAAGTAAACAGGCAGAATACGGCGCTGGGGTGGGCAACGCCTATATAATACGAGTACAACAGTGTCTGGCACAGTTGTTACATCGGTTACTGCTGCTACAATGGCAGGCTATCAAGATTTAAGTGAGTTTGAACGTGGTGTTACTGTCGGCGCATGAGCGCTGTGACACAGCATTTCCGAGGTAAGTATGAAGTGAGGATTTTCCCATACGACCATTTCAGGAGCGTACTGTGAATATCAAGAATCCGGTGAAACACCAAATCGTCGACATCGCTGCGGCCGCAAAAAGATCCTGCAAGAACGAGACCAACGACGACTGAAGTGAATCGTTCAAGGTGACAAAAATGCAACCCTCCCGCAAGTTGATGCAGATTCCAGTGCTGGGCCATCAGCAAGTGCCAGCGTGCGAACCATTCAAAGATACATCATGGAAATGGGCTTTCGGAGCCGAAGGTCCACTCGTGTCCCCTTGACACAAAGCCTTACGCCTCGCCCTGGCCCGTCAACACCGACATTGGACTGTTGGTGACTCAAAAATGTTACCTGGTCGGACGAGTCTAATTTAAGATTGTATGGAGCGGCTGGACATGTAGGGGTGTGAAGACAACCTCATGAATCCATGGACCTTGCAGGTCAGCAGGGCACCGTTGAAGCTGGTGGAGGCTCTGTAATGATGTGCGGCATGTGCAGTTGGAGTGATATGGAACCCCTGATACGTCTAGGTACAATTCGGACCGGCGGCACGTACGTAAGCATCCTGTCTGATCACCTGCATCCATTGATGTCCATTGTGTATTCCGACGGACTTGGGCAATTCCAGCAGGACAACGCGACACCCCACGTCCAGAATTGCTACAGAGGTGCTCCAAAAACACTCTTATGACTGTAAACAGTTCCTCTGGCCACCAGAGTGTCCAGACATGAACGTTATTGAGCATATCTTGGATGCCTTGTAACGTGCTGTTCAAAAGAGACTCCGCCCCCTCGTTCTCCTTCGGATTTATGGACAGCCCTGCAGCATTCATGAGGTCGATTGTCTCCAGCATTTCTTCAGACATCAGTCGAGTCTATGCCACGCCGTGATGCGGCATTTCTGGGCGTTTGCGGGGACCCTACACGATATTAGGCAGGTGTACCAATTTCTTTGGCTCTTCAGTGTAGCTTTTTACATTACGACGCTGCGTGATACTCAAATACCTTACGTCAACTTACTCTGCCCGAGGAAGCCTACAATATTGTAAATGTTCTGAGACATTCAGCGAGTGGTGCATTTGGAATTCATGTTTGAAGGCACCACCATAAACCATGCAAGGCACTGCGAGACTCTCAGGAAACTCAAAGCACCTATTCGAAGAGAACGGCCACACATGGAGCACCCTCTCCTCCAGCATGACAATATCAGTCCACACACGACCGCTGCGACATCTGCAACAATCGGACGTCTTGGGTTCATGTCATGTCATCGACCAGCCTCCATACAATCCCGAATTGGCCCAATCCGATTATCATCTGTTCCCGAAATTTAAAGAATGCCTTCGAGGACTTCACTTTGATAGTAGAGAGGCGGTGCAAGCAGAGGTGAGGTTGTGGCTCCGTCAATGAAGTCAAACATTATACAGCGACGGTATCAACATGCTGCTCTCTCTTTGAGAGAAACAGGTTCCTCGCTGAAGTGACTATGCTAAGAAATAAATATGTAGACATGAAGAAAAAGTACGTCGAACGTTAAGGAAGTTAATTTTATTTGAGAAGCTTCAATAGTTCTCACATAATAAAATTCGTAGCCATTGCTTTCCGCACTCGTAGTAACAACGTAAACACCGATGCTGATCTCACACACATTATACCCCTACACGCGAATGCAGTGCATTAAACACAAAAATTTAGCCAGAACTTTAATGAGACCTATCGCGTCTTGTCACAGTACGACACGTGTTCAGTGTAACGTGAATCTACGTTTCATCTGGATGAACAACTGTCCGCTTCAGTTACGATGCTCCGTTTTCAAATTGAAAACGATAACGGAACACACTTTTTTTGAATCCGTGAAAACCAGGTTATTCTGGCGCCTTTTGAAACCAATGCGATAGATAGTAGAATGAGTTTCAGAGTTTCCTAGCTGATTTTGACTCTACATCTACATCTCCATCTACATGGTTACCCTGCAGTTCACACTTAAGTGCCTGGCAGAGGGTTCATCGAATCATTTTCATATTACTTTTCTACCGTTCCACTCTCGAATGGCGCGTGGGATAAAGGAACACCTAAATCTTTCCGTTC
The DNA here is from genome assembly GCF_021461385.2 of Schistocerca piceifrons. NCBI lineage: Eukaryota > Metazoa > Arthropoda > Insecta > Orthoptera > Acrididae > Schistocerca > Schistocerca piceifrons. The sequence continues at coordinate 214,883,498 of NC_060144.1, read as the reverse complement.
GAGCTCTGATTTCTCTTATTTTATTATGATGATCATTTCTCCCTACGTAGGTGGGTGTCTACAAAATATTTGCGCATTCGGAAGAGAAAGTTGGTGATTGAAATTTCGTAAATAGATCTCGCTGCAAAGAAAACCGCCTTTGTTTCAGTGACTGCCATCCCAACTCGCGTATCATATCAGTGACACTCTCACCCCTATTGCGCGATAACACGAAACGAGTTGCCCTTCTTTGCACGTTTTCGATGTCCTCCGTCAATCCTACCTGGTAAGGATCGCACACCGCGCAGCAATATTCCAGCAGAGGACGGACAAGTCTATCTACATCTACATATACATCCATTCCCCGCAAGCCATCTGACGGTGTGTGGTGGAGGGTACCTTGAGTACCTCTATCGGTTCTCCCTTCTATTCCAGTCTCGTGTTGTTTGTGGAAAGAAAGATTGTAGGTATGCCTCTGTGTGGGCTCTGATCCCTCTGAATTTATCGTCATGGTCTCTTCGCGAGATATACGTAGGAGGGTGAAGGTATGTTGTCGAAACTTCAACAAAAGCCCGTACCGAGCTACTGAGCGTCTCTCTTGCAGAGTCTTCCACTGGAGTTTATCTATCATCTCCGTAACGCTTTCGCGACTACTAAATAATCCTGTAATGAAGCGCGCTGCTCTCCGTAGGATCTTCTCTATCTCTTCTATCAACCCTATCTGGTACCTATCCCACACCGTTGAGCAGTATACATGCGGTGGGCGAACAAGTGTACTGTAACCTACTTCCTTTGTTTTCGGACTGCATTTCCTTAGGATTATTCCAATGGATCTTAGTCTGGCATCTGCTTTACCGACGATTAATTTTATATGGTCATTCCATTTTAAATCACTCCTAAAGAGTACTCCCAAATAATTTATGGAATTAACTGCTTCCAGTTGCTGACCTGCTATATTGTAGCTAAATGATAAAGGATCTTTCTTTCTATGTATTCGCAGCACATTACACTTGTCTACATTGAGATTCAATTGCGATTCCCTGCACCATGCGTCAATTCGCTGCAGATCCTCCTGCATTTCAGTACAATTCTCCATTGTTACAACCTCTCGATATACTACAGCATCATCCGCAAAAAGCCTCAGTGAACTTCCGATTTTATCCACAAGGGCGTTTATATATATTGCGAATAGCAACGGTACTACGACACTCCGCTGCGGCACACCTGAAATCACTTTTACTTCGGAAGACTTCTCTCCATTGAGAATGACATGCTGCGTTCTGTTATCTAGGAACTCCTCAATCCACTCACACAGTTGGTCTGATAGTCCATATGCTCTTACTTTGTTCATTAAACGACTGTGGGGAACTGTGTCAAACGCCTTGCGAATGTCAAGAAACACGGCATCTACCTGGGAACACGTGTCTATGGCCCTTTGAGTCTTGTGGACGAATAGCGAGAGCTGGGTTTCACACGATCGTCTTTTTCGAAACACATGCTGATTCCTACAGAGTAGATTTCTAGTCTCCAGAAAAGTCATTATACTTGAACATAATACGTGTTCCAAAATTCTACAACTGATCGACGATAGAGATATAGGTATATATTTCTGCACATCTGTTCGTCGTCCATTCTTGAAAACGGGAATGACCTGTGCCCTTTTCCAATATTTCGGATCCCTACGCTCTTCTAGAGACCTACGGTACACCGCTGCAAGAAGGGCGGCAAGTTCCTTCACGTACTCTGTGTAAAATCGAACTGGTATCCAATCAGGTCCAGCGGCCTTTCCTCTTTTGTGTAATTTTAATTGTTTTTCTATCCCTCTGTCATCTATTTCGATATCTACCATTTTGTCATCTGTGCGACAATCTAGGGAAGGAACTACAGTGCAGTCTTCTTCTGTGAAACAGATTTGGAAAAAGACATTTAGTATTTCGGCCTTTAGTCTGTCACCCTCTGTTTCAGTACCATTTTGGTCACAGAGTGTCTGGACATTTTGTTTTGATCCACCTACCGCTTTGACATAAGACCAAAATTTCTTAGGATTTTCTGCCAAGTCAGTACATAGAACTTTACTTGCGAATTCGTTAAACTTTACTTGCGAATTCGTTAAACGCCTCTCGCATAGCCCTCCTCACATTACATTTATCTTCGTGTAATTTTTGTTTGTCTGCAAGGCTTTGGCTATGTTTATGTTTTCTGTGAAGTTCCCTTTGCTTCCGTAGTAGTTTTCTAACTCAGATGTTGTACCACTGTGGCTCTTTTCCATCTCTTACGATCTTGCTCGGCACATACTCATCCAATGCATATTGTACGATGGTTTTGAACCTTGTCCACTGATCGTCAACATTATCTGTACTAGAGATAAAACTTTTGTGTTGAGTCGTCCAGTACTCTGAAATCTGCTTTTTGTCACTTTTGCTAAACTGAAAAATCTTCCTATTTTAATATTTCTATTTACGGCTGAAATCACCGATGCTGTAACCTCTTTATGATCGCTGATTCCCTGTCCTGCGTTAACTGTTTCAAATAGTTCGGGTCTGTTTGTCACCAGAAGGTCTAATATGTTATCGCCACGAGTCGGTTCTCTGTTTAACTGCTGAAGGTAGTTTTCAGATAATGCACTTAAAAAAATTTCACTGGGTTCTTTGTCCCTCCCACCCGTTATAAATGTTTGAGCCTCCCAGTCTATATCCGGTAAATTCAAATCTCCACCCAAAACTATAACATGGTCAGGAAATCTACTCGAAATATTTTCCAAATTTTCCTTCACGTGTTTTGCCACAACAGCTGCTGATCCAGGGGGCCTATAGGGACATCCAATTACCATGTCTGAGCCTGCTTTAATCGTGGCATTCGCCCAAATTAATTCACATTTCGGATCTTCGTCAATTTCCTTCGATACTATTGCACTTTTTATCGCTATAAACACGCCTCCCCCTTCACTGTCCAGCCTGTCTCTGCGGAATACATTCCAATCTGAGTTTAGAATTTCATTACTGTTTACATCTGATTTCAGCCAACTTTCCGTCCCTATTACTATGTTGGCATTGTGACTGTTTATTAATAAGAGCAGTTCTGGGACCTTTCTATAGACGCTCCTGCAGTTTACTATTACCATATTAATATTGTCATTCCCTGTTACGTTTTGCCTACTGCTACCTTGTCGCGTCTCAGGAGGCGGCCTAGGGATGGAATTCTGTAACCTAAAAAACCCACATGTGCACTCCACACGTACTCCGCTATCCTTGTAGACGCTTCCTGACCTATTCAGGGGGACCCAACATTTCTCCATCCGATTGCACTCCAGATCTCCGCAGAATCGTCTTAGCCTCTGGTTTAAGCCTTCCACTCGGCTCAAAACCAGAGGACCGCTATCGGTTCTGCGAACGACACTACAAATAGTTAGCTTAGATTCCACCACGCGAGCGAGGCTTTCCACCTTCACCAACTTCGCCAACCGCCTGTATGAGCTGAGGATGACCTCTGAACCCAGACAGCAGGAGTCATTGGTGCCGACATGAGCAACAATTTGCAGTCGTGTGCACCCAGTGCTCTCTATCGCCGCCGGCAGGGCCTCCTCGACATCTCGGATGAGACCCCCCGGCAAGCAGACAGAGTGAACACTGGCCTTCTTCCCTGACCTTTCCGCTATTTCCCTAAGGGGCTACATCACCCACCTAACATTAGAGCTCCCAGTCACTAATAAACCCCTCCCCCGGTGTGCCTGCTCGGACGTTGCCGAAGGTGCGGCCACATGTCCACTCACAGGCAGAGCGGGCGATGCCACACGGCCAGCCTCCACATTGACCCTCCGCCTCGTGCCACGTTGAACCCGCCACTCCCCTTGGGGAGAGGGTGGCCCAACCGCGCCCGGTACCCGCAAAGACGTCTCGACAGCAGGGACCGTGGTTGAAGCATGTAACACCTGGGGTGTACCATACGAACCACCAGACCTCCCGTTGGCGCTACACTCCGAGGCAGCAGCCTGAAGACGACTGACCGCGGCCATCAGCACGTTCAGCTGTTGGCGAACAGTGGCCAGCTCCTCATTACTAGTACTAGAAAATTAAAGCTTCCTAAAAGCAAAAACAAACGGAAAAAGAAGTGACAAGTAAGAAAAACACAGTGTAATGTAGACTGGCTCTTTAGTGGGTTTGCCGCATCTTCTAAGTGTTCTGCCAACAAAACGCAGTCTTTGTTTAGCCTTCCCCCACAATATTAGGCCGGCCGGAGTGGCCGAGCGGTTCTAGACACTTCAGTCTGGAACCGCGCGACCGCTACGGTCGCAGGTTCGAATCCTGCCTCGGGCATGGATGTGTGTGATGTCCTTAGGTTGGTTAGGTTTACGTAGTTCTAAGTTCTAGGGGACTGATGACCTCAGATGTTAAGTCCCATAGTGCTCAGAGCCATTTGAACCGCAATTTTATCTATGTGGTCTTTCCAATTTAAGTTGCTCGTAATTGTAGTTCCTAGGTATTTAGTCGAATTGACAGTCCTTATATTTGTGCGATTTATCGTATACCCAAAATTTTTCGGATTTCTTTTAGTGCCCTTGTGAATGACCTCGCACTTTTCTTTGATTAGTGCCAATTGCCACTTTTCGCACCATACAGAAATTCTCTCTAGATCATTTTGTAATAGGAATTGATCGTCTGATGATTTTACTAGACGGTGAATTACAGCATCATCTGAAAACAATCTAAGGGGTCTGCTCAGATTATCACGTCGATCATTTATGCAAATCAGGAACAGCAGAGGGCCTATCACACTACCTTGCGGAACACCAGATATCACTTCTGTTGTACTCGATGATTTACCGTCTATCACTAGTTACTGTGACCTCACTGAGAGAAATCACGAATCCAGTCACAAATCAGACGATACTCCATATGCACGCAATTTGATTAATAGTCGCTTGTGACGAACTGTATCAAAAGCCTTCCGGAAATCTTCTCATTAGTTCATGGGAATAGAGAGCTAGCTGCGTTGCACAAGAACGATATTTTCTGAATCCGTGTTGGTTATATATCAATGAGTCATTTTCTTCAAGATGATTCATAATGTTTGAAGTACAGTATATGCTCCAGAATCCTATTGCGAATTGAGGTCGGTGATATGGGTTTGTAATTCAGTGGATTACTCCTATTTCCTTTCTTGAATATTGGTGTGACCTGTGCTACTTTCCAGTCTTTAGGAACAGACCTTTCGTCAAGTGAGCGGTTGTATATGATTGCTAAGAAAGGCGCTATTGTGTCTGCATACTCTGAAAGGAATCTGATTGGTATACCATCTGGACCGGAAGACTTGCCTTTCTCAAGTGATTTGCGTTGTTTCGTAACACCTACGATATCTACCTTTATGTCACTCATGCTAGCAGCTGTTCTGGTTTAGAATTGTGGAATATTTACTTCGTCTTCTTTCGTGAAGGAATTACGGAAAACCGTATTTAGTAACTCCGCTTTAGTGGCACCATCATCATTAACATTTCCATCGCTATCGTGCAGTGACGGTATTGACTGTTTTTGCCTGTGGTGTACTTCACATATGACCAGAATCTAGTTCTGCATAATCAAAGCTGTGATCTTTTCGTAAAATTTGATATTTTTTGTATTGTTGATAATATCGCAGAAACTGATGTCTAATAACACAGTTACTCATATTCATTGTATGGACTCTTGATCTCCTTCTTTGTGGTGGATACTTGAATGATATCCTCCTCAGCACCGTATCATTCCTACTGTAATATGAACACCTTAGTTGTACTGGACTTCAACATTTTGTTAGTTCGCTCTGCCACCTTTTTCGCAAATATTGTCACTCCTTTCCTTTTCTCACCATCAATGAATTTACTGGCGTTAACAGCAAACCACTGCTATTGTATCGCCGCCTGCCGACATAGCAGATGCCGATGACGTCTACGAGCTACAGTAACCTATGGTCGATTGTTGCACCGCAAGGATGCGGAAGAGGTGTTTGCAGTAGCGATGCTCTCTGTTCGCGAACAGGGGAAGAAACAGGCTGCGTGGTTCACTTAACACTCGGTACTCTCGGTATTAAGCTAAACCGTGTATGCCATACCAACAAATTATATCGACTCGAATATTCTCTTGGTTCTTCTTGTTGTTTACAACTGGAGCTTTGTGTCCGACATACAACGCAATCTCACTGCTCAGATAACCTGACTTCAAATAATTAATTCAAAAGAATGGCCCTGACTAAAAAGAAATCTTAACAATAACCTATACATTTCATTAAGCACTTACCTCACAAAAATCTTCATTAGGCGAACTACTGCAATACAGCGAGCGTCAATACTGCCAGCTAAATAAAAGATTCTAACTACTAAAGCCACTAACTACTAGCAGGCATGTTGTTGGTTAGCAAAAGAAAGATTTTGTTGCAAGCCAAATAACGTATTTTTTTACCTTAATAATGTGACATCCAGTTATATAATAATATAGTCATGAATAATATTCAATCTCCAAGTCGAGCATCTGCAGATCGCTAGCCTATGCTAACACTTCAGACCTCTACCATCCATCAATGCTAACTTCTCGCATCTAACATCCATCACTGCTGGCTGTTCACCTCCAACTGCCCAACAGTATTTCCATCACTGCTGGCGACTAACTTCCAACTGCCCAACAATACTGGTGATTAACGTCCAACAACGAGTCCAACCAGCCACACGGTCTCTTACAACGAAAGCGCGGTCAGAGATTCAATGCAAAGCGCTACACGGCGCTGCCAACACGGAAGCAGCCAACTTACAATATTAATGCGACCACCCGTCAAAAGCCTAAATAACCACATTTTGCAGCGCGGACCACTGCGAGACAAGCAGACTGAGATTCAGTGAGGGTCAGGAAGGTACCGACAGGGATGTGGAACCTTGGCGACTCCAGTGCCGTGAACAGCTGCCCACGTTTCTCGGGTTGAGTTTCCGTTGCGCGAATAGCCCGATCCAGGTGGTCCCACATATTCTCGATTTGGTTTAAATCCCAGGAGTATATTGGGCAGGGGAGTATGGTAAGCTCACCTTGGTGCACTTCGAACATGCATATACACTGAGAACTGTGTGACAGTTTGCGTTGTCCTGCTGGTAGATGCCATCGTGACGAAGAAAACTAAACTGTATGTAGGAGTGGACATGATCCCCAATGTATGCATACTTGTGTTGATCTATTGTGTCTTAGAGAATTGCTTGGAAAATGCCTCAGAAACACTCCCCAGACAATAACTGTCCGTCATCCGGTGTGGATACTTCCGACGATTGTTACAGAGCAGTACACATCCAGGCCATCTGTACGATGGAGCATAGAACGTAAATCATCTGAGAAGGCAACCTGTCGCCATTCAGTGGACGTCCAGTTGCAGTACTGCATGCCAATTCCAACCTTTGTCGCCGATGAACAGCTGTCAGCCTGCAGGCATGAGCGGGGCACCTGCTGCGAAGGTCCACACTCAGCAACGTTCGCTGGCCGGTCATTGAGGAGACGCTGTCGTTGGTTCGTCTGGGCTGTCAGTTGCTCATTAGTTACAAGGCTATTCGTCCGTTCACACCTCGGCAACTGTATTTCATCGCCCTCATTTATCGCCTGTGGAACACCACAGTTGCCTCAGCATTGGTTTTCAATAACTCCATGTTGCCATGCACGGTATACTTCAACCATGGCGTCACGCGAACAGCTTATAAACTTGGCCGTTTCGATAATGCTTCCACCCTTGGCCCGAAAGCCAATGACCATGCCACTTTGGACGTCAGATAAATCGCTCCGTTTCTGCATTACGAGAACGACTGCACTATTACCGCGTTTCCCCGACACGGTTTATATGCTCTGCACTGCTAGAGCTGCTACCGGACGTCCGCGAGTGCTTATAGCACATTGACGCCGATCATAATACTGTGACTGGACAGCGTATTACTGGTTGTCCGTTAGAGGTCAGAAAGGAGCTCTGCTCGCTCGCTTTAAACTTGCCAACGAGTCCTCTGACGTCGTCTCCGAACTCGCCACCTCAGTGTCCTCGGGGACTCGACTCTTCAGTATCCACCGTTGTCCATTTAATCTAGAACTCGTTAGTTGAGTCTGCTGTCGGCTAGTACTCTCGCTCCTCTGCAGTGGAATTTCGTCAGACGATCTATGACAGCCATCTAACTACAGTGTATTATACCACGGACTTAATTTGTGAAGCAATTTTGTGTCCACACTTTAGTTAATTACTTAGTTATCTGCATATTCAGTGACTCCTAACTACGGTCTTTCAGAATGACGTGGAATGTGTCAGTGTTATAATTGTAGTACCCTACCTCACTAGGCAAATGTGCGACCTCGAACGCTCAGAATCTCACGAAACTGCGCTTAGAACACAAATAACTCATTCCTAAAGCACTGGTTTGAGCCATTTGCATGAAAAACTGCTTGGCTCACTAGTAGAGATATTTGAATGGAGACCTACTAAAGCTCTAAGGCAGAAATTTTGGCTACGCGAAAAAACAAAACACCGATATAATGGAACCAGAAACACACATTTGTCAATCTCATGACTTATTGCTGTACTTCGCTCTGTTTAAAATAATTATACTATCTGAAGAACAAAATTTTCTACAGAGCTGACACGGCAGCACAGTTGTTCAGCATTAAAACTAGATGTATAGGATTTCAATGAAGTGGCCAAAGCAACGTGGAAGAGAACAATATGCGCAACCGACTAAACCATTTTTTAACATTCAACATCACTTCTGCATTCAAGTATTCCAGTATCAAACCTCTCACTCGTTAATTTTAAAACGAGGGTAATAATATGGGCTCCTCGAATGCGAAAGTGATGTTGAATGTGAACAAGGGGTCTAGTCACAAGCGCATATTCTTCTGCTCCAATTACCTTTGACCACTTCATTCAAATACCACACCTGCACTTCGAAGCTGTGCATCGCTATTAGGTCCGCAGGAAAATTTTGATGTTCAGTTTTTAGTTTTACGTGGAGGGAAATAGAGCAATAAGTTACGAAAAATGAAACTGAAATATATCTATTTTTGGTCCTATTAATATTATATCGGTATTTTGCTCCTCCTCGTTACCAAGTTCCTTTCGTAGACTTTCAACAGGTGATCACCATCCACACACACACACACACACACACACACACACACACACAAACACACATTATGTAGTTGTTGTTGTGGTCTTCAGTCCAGAGACTGGTTTGATGCAGCTCTCCATGCTACTCTATCCTGTGCAAGTTTCTTCATCTCCCAGTACCTACTACAACCTACATCCTTCTGAATCTGTTTAGTGTATTAATCTCTTGGTCTCCCTCTCCGATTCTTACTCTCCACGCTGCCCTCCAATACTAAATTGGTGATCCCGTGATGCCTCAGAATAAGTCCTACCAAGCGATTCCTTCTCCTAGTCAAGTTGTGCCACAAATTTCTCTTCTCCTCAATTCTGTTCAATACCTCCTCATTAGTTATGTGATCTACCCATCGAATCTTCAGCATTCTTCTGTAACACCACACTTCGAAAGCTTCTATTCTCTTCTTGTCTAAACTATTTGTCGTCCATATTTCACTTCCATACATGACTACACTCCATACAAATACTTTCAGAAACGACTTCCTGACACTTAAATCTATACTCGATGGTAACAAATTTCTCTTCTTCAGAAGCACTTTCCTTGCCATTGCCAGTCTACGTTTTATATCCTCTCTACTTCGACCATCTTCAGTTATTTTGCTCCCCAAATAGCAAAACTCATCTACTACTTTAAGCGTCTAATTCCCTAATCTAATTCCCTCAGCATCATCGACTACATTCCATTATCCTTGTTTTGTTTTTGTTGATGTTCCTTTCACGACACTCTACATTCCGTTCAACTGCTCTTCCAAGTCCTTTGCTGTCTCTGACAGAATTACAGTGTCAGCGGCGAACCTCAAAGTTTTTATTTCTTCTCCATGGATTTTAATTCCTGCTTCGAATTTTTCTTTTGTTTCCTTTACTGCTTGCTCAATATACAGATTGAATGATATCGGGGAGAGGCTACAACCCAGCCCCACTCCCTTCCCAACCACTGCACCTCTTTCATGCCTCTCGACTCTTATAATTGCCATCTGATTTCTGTACAAATTGTAAATATCCTTTCTCTCCCTGTATTTGACCCTTGCCACCTTCAGAATTTGATATAGAAAATTCCAGTCAACATTGTCAAAAGCTTTCTCTAAGTCTGCAAATGCTAGAAACGTAGGTTTGCCTCTCCTTAATCTATTTTCTAAGATAAGTCGTAGGGTCAGTATTGCCTCACGTATTCCAATATTTCTACGGAATCCAAACTGATCTTCCCCGAGGTCGGCTTCTACCAGTTTTTCCTTTCGTCTGTAAAGAATTCTTGTTAGTATTTTGCAGCCGAGGCTTATTAAAGTGATAGTTCGGTAATTTTCACATCTGTCAACACCTGCTTTCCTTGGGACTGGAATTATTATATTCTTCTTGAAGTATGAGTGTATTTCGCCTGACTCATACATCTTACTCACCAGGTGGTAGAGTTTTGTCAGGGCTGGCTCTCCCAAGGCTATCAGCAGCTCTATCGCAATGTTCTCTACTCCCGGGGTCTTGTTTCGACTCTTTCAGTGCTCTGTCATAGTCTTCACGCAGTATCATATCTGCCATTTCATTTTCATCTACATCCTCTTCCATTTCCATAATATTGTCCTCAAGAGCATCGCCCTGGTATAGACCCTCTACATACTCCTTCCACCTTTCTGCTTTCCCTTCTATGCTTAGAACTGGTTTTCCATCTGAGCTCTTGACATTCATGCAAGTGGTTCTTTTATCTCCAAAGGTCTCTTTAATTTTCCTGTAGGCAGTATTTATCTTACCCCTAATGATATACGCCTCTACATCCTTACATTTGTCCTCTAGCCATCCCTGCTTAGCCATGTTGCACTTCCTGTCGATCTCATTTTTGAGACGTTTGTATTCCTTTTTGCTTGCTTCATTAACTGCATTTTTGTATTTTATCCTTTCATCAATTAAATTCAGTATCTCTTCTGTTACCCAAGGATTTCTACCAGCCCTCGTCTTTTTACCTACTTGATCCTCTGCTGCCTTCACTATTCCATCCCTCAAAGCTATCCATTCTTCTTCTACTGTATTTCTTCCCCCGTTCTTGTCAATCGTTCCCTAATGCTCTCCCTGAAACTCTCTACAAGCTCTGGTTCTTTTATTTTATCCAGGTCCCATATTCTTAAATTCCCACCTTTTTGTAGTTTCCTCACTTTTAATCTACAGCTCATAATCTATAGAGTGTGGTCAGAATTTACATCTGTCCCTGGCAATGTCTTACAATTTAAAACCTGGTTCCTAAATCTCTGTCTTACCATTATATAATCTATCTGAAACCTTCCAGTATCTTCAGGCCTTTTCAACGTATACAACCTTCTTTCATGATTCGTAAATCAAGTGTTAGCTATGATTAAGTTATGCTCTGTGCAAAATTCTTCCAGGCGGCTTTCTCTTTCATTCCTTATCCCCACTCCATATTCACCTACTACGTTTACTTCTCTTCCTTTTCCTACTAGCCAATTTCAGACACCCATAACTATTAAATTTTGGTGTCCCTTCACTATCTTTTATCTCATCATGCAGTTCCTCAATCTCTTCGTTATCTGCAGATCTAGTTGGCATATAAACTTGATACTAGATACGAAGCCCACGCCTACCACAGTAGTATACTGTGGTAGGCGTGGGCTTCGTATGTATCTTGGCCACAATAATGCGTTCACTATGCTGTTTGTAGCAGCTTACCCACATTCCTACTTTTTATTCATTATTAAACCTACTCCTGCATTACCCCTATTTGATTTTGCATTAATAACGCTGTATTCACCTGACCAGAATTCTTGTTCCTCATGCCACCGAACTTCACTAATTCCCACTACATCTAACATTATCTATCCTACCTGCCCGATGAAGGGATCTGACAATCCACGCTCCGACCCGTAGAACGCCAGTTTTCTTTCTCCTGAGTAGTCCCCGCCCGGAAATCCGAATGGGGGACTATTTTACCTCCGGAATATTTTACCCAAGAGGACGCCATCATTATTTAACCATACGGTAAAGCTGCATGCCCTCGGGAAAAATTACGGCTGTAGTTTCCCCTTGCTTTCAGCCGTTCGCAGGACCAGCACAGCAAGGCCGTTTTGGTTAGTGTTACAAGGCCAGATCAGTCAACCATCCAGACTGTTGCCCCTGCAACTACTGAAAAGGCTGCTACCCCTCTTCAGGAACCACAAGTTTCTCTGGACTCTCAACAGATACCCCTCCGTTGTGGTTGCTCCTATGGTGTGGCTTTCTTTATCGCTGAGCCACGCAAGCCTTCCCACCAACCGCAAGGTCCATGATTCATGGGTGGGGGGGGGGGGGGGAGGAGGACACACATCAACATTATTTCAACTTCTATTCGAAGTTAATTTTATTACATGTTATATTCGTTGCATCACTGGCTAAGCGGTGAAACATTTTTGTTTCGCTGAATACCTCACTCTTGCCTGTGCCGCACTATATCGGAGTGATGGCGGGGGAAAATATTTTCTTCATCTAATATTACATTTATGAATATTACTGATGTCTTAGAATTGTGATTAACTTTTGACAAGAAACTTTGTCATTGTAATCCTTGCTATTTATCTGCAACCCTCACATTAAACTGCTGAAATACTCGTCCTCAACAAAGCAAAACCCTCTCTGTACCACAACACAACACCGACATATTCTTTAAATCATTATCTGTATCAGGAACCCAACTTTGGAACAATCTCCTTCAAAATATTGCATGAAATTATAATCTTTTTAAACTTCAAAACACAGCTACCGCAATAGCTACCTCTTCTTGCAGCTCACGCTCATCAACCCTCCATCCTACAGCACTTTTCCCTCCCGTTGTCTGCAGAGTTCCCTGTTGAAATTCTTTTCTAGCGGCCATTGTCACTTTCGATTCAATCCACTACTCTTATTATCCCTTCCACTTCTCCTAATAAAATCAGGGCTTCAGAAGTGCTGAACTAAGCAATATCATTCTTAATGCTTCTATTATTATTATTATTGCTGTTATTATTATTAGCGTTACTATTATTATTATTGAAAATTATTACTTTCTGTAATGATGTAAATTTTTGTTACACAATAACTAATTAATATCATTAATAATTTCTCCATTACTTTATCATCATTGTTAGTATTACTATTATTATTAACGGAAATTATTATTTTATTAATAGTTTAAATAATTGTTATGTAATATTTTTGTATGTGTTGTTCCTGGTCAGATGTATAGAGAGGACCCTAAGGCCCTAATCTGGTGGGGCTACAAAGTTATAAATAAATGAATGTATTTTGAGGCTGTTATCATTACCAACTGTTTAAAGAGACCTCTTAAAGGGTTCTAGAATGGACGCCATATGTTACTCTTATTTCACGTTTCTGTGCAGTATATACTCCTTCCTCTAACAAGTGATCCTACGAATATGATTTTGTAATACACTAGCGATGAACATCGTGCAAGTTATACTACATCACACATTCATCTCCAAAATCTGGTGTACTGCAAAAGTTGTAGAGCGGTGACCGTGAAGGATATCTATAACATGTAACTTACAGTTCAGGTTCTTACCAATACAAAAATCTAAGAGTTTAGAATGTTGTGTCTCATTTATCGATTTAGCTGTATGCATTATGAGGTTATATGCCAGTGGCGTGAATTGGTGTATACTTTTCCTTAGAGGGATCTGAGAAATAAACATAATTCAGAAAGTATAATGCTTTTATTTCATCTACATCTGCATATATGCTTTGCAAACCATCTTCTAGCGGCTAGCGGAATGTAATTTTTATACTACTGTCGTCTTTCTGCTTTCACGTTTCTGTCACAAATCGTTTGTGGGATGATCTATTGTTAGTAAGTATCTGTTTGAATTCGAATTCTCTAATCCTACCATCATAATCTTACCCCTGATACACGTCGGAAATAGCAGCATGTTGACTCTTCTAAGAACGTATGGTCACCGAAATGTCAACAGTTAACCATAGTGTGATACACAGTGCCTGTCTTCTGATACCACAATTGGCCTCGATGTCAGTGTGACTGGAGTAGGTATATATCTGGGAGATTAGATTAAAGGACTGTACCGGGATTTTGAATCAGTCATAAAGTCTGAGTAGAGCACTTCTCCCTTTCACTCACTTTTGTATTTCCTCGTAGCAAAACTGCAACTAAAAGTATTTAAACACTAGTTACAGACATCTACATAAGAAATGTGTGTGAGGTGTACGTTGGTGATTGTGACATACTCTGTGCCAACATCCCTCTAAACTAAGATGCCAACTTGCACCAGCAGGACTATTCATACATGATGGCTGCCTGAGGTTTGTAAAAAAAAAGTTTTTTGAAGCAGTGGAATACAACTGTTGTTGGCAACCCTACATACTACAACTGTTTAACACGTTCAAGTTGGTGTGTACCACCGGTGGCTCACGCTAGATCCCCCAATGAGTAAAGTGTACGGCAGGGGGGCTCATACTTGACCCTCCGCCACCAGTGGCTCACGCTAGATTCTCCCATGGGGAAATGTGTACCACCAGTGGCTAACACCAGATCCTTGAACTGCACACCATGTACCAATGGGGGCTTAAGCTAAATCCTCGCATCAGGCAGCATGTACTCCCAAAGGCTCACGCTAGATCCGTCGGGCAACATGTACCACCAGTGGCTCACACTATATCCTCTCATAGGGCAGCATGTACCACTGGTTGCTCAAACTAGATCCTCTCATTGGGCAGCATGTACGGTGGCTCATGCTAGATACATCTATCGGGCAGCATGTACCACCAGTGGCTCATGCTAGATCCTACCATTGGACAGCGTGTATCAGCAGTGGCTCATGGTAGACCCTCTGTCAGGCAGTGTGTACTACCAGTGGCTCACGCTACATCCCCCCATCATGATACATGTACTACTGGTGGCTCGCACTAGGTCCTTCCATCAGGCAGTGTGTACCACTGGTTCATGCTAGTCCCGCCCATTGGTCTATGTACCACGAATGGGCTGTGTGTGTCACTTATAGCTCATGTTATAACTTGTAACAATGGTGGCTCACACTAGTTCCTTCCATCAGGCGAAGTGTGCCATCAGTGGCTCATGCTGGATCCTGTCATCGGAAATTGTGAACCACCCGTGGCTCACTCTAGACCCTTCCATCAGGCAGCATGTACCACCAGTGGCTCAAGCTAGCTCCGCCCTTCAGGCATCATGTATGACCAGTGTCTCGCACTAGATCCTCCCATTAGGCCGTGTGTACCATCTGTGCTCATGCTAAATCCTCCCACTGGGCTGTGTGTATCACTGGTGGCTCATGTTAGATCTTCAATTGGGTAGTGTGTACCAGTGGGCCTCATGCTAGATCCTCCCAACATGTGGCGTGTACCACCAGTGACTGATGCACGACTCTGCCAACTATACTACCAGTTATACACTAACTTATGTTATATTACCTATCAGTCTAGCGCAACGAACAGTTACGAATACAATTTTGTGTGACCCTTCAAAAGGCAGCTTTTTGAAAAAATTAGTTATGACATAATTTGTGATTAACGTAGCGTAAAACTTTTTTATGTGATCTTCTAGATGTTTTAAAGGAATGGACTTACGCGACTTTCAAAAGAGAATCTCAGTATATTAAAATATTTGTCTAGGGCGTTCGAATATGTGTGCCGCGCCGCAGTGAGAAACACAATTCTCAGCGCTGGCGTGTGAGTATTAAAAAGCATCGATATTCTTGAGCTTCACAGAATAACAAAAACTTTGTGTGAAAGAATATACTGACGTGCTTGACAATCAAGGAACTTAACAGTCCTTCCCCTCTGGTAGCTCTCTTAAAATTGAGACTATAATGAAGAATTTGATGTCAGTAGTTTCACTTGCGATACTTGCTCTTAGCCGTCTATAGCAGCACAATAAGAAAGAAGCTGTATGAGGACTTACTCTGTATATCAACAATCCCCGGTCTCCCATAATAGCAAAAAAGAAAAGCTATTGGCTTTGTAAATGCACTGAGAAAAAAAATCATCTACATCTACATACATACTCCGCAAGTCTCCACGCGTGGCCAATGGTACCCTGTACCAGTACTAGTCAATTAGTCTTCTATTCCTCTCGCAAACAGAGAGGGAAAAACGACTGTCTGTATGTCTCCACATAAGCCCTAATCTCTCTAATATTATCTTCATGGTCCTTACGTGAAATGTACGTTGGCGGCAGTAAAGTTCTGCAGTCAGCCTCAAATGCCGGTTTACTAAATTTTCTCAATGCCGTTCCTCGAAAAGAACGTCGTCTTCTCTCCAGTGATACCCATTTGAGTTCCCGAAGCATCTCCGTAATACCGGCGAGTTGTTCGAACCCTCCAGTAAAAAATCTAGCAGCAAGTCTGTGAAGTGCTTCGATGTCTTCTTTTAATCCGACCTGATGCGAATCCCAAGCACTGCAACAATACTCAACAGTGGGTCGCACTAGTTTCCTATAAGGGTCTGCCTTAACATGAATCACACTTTCCTAAAATTCTCCCAATAAACCGAAGTTGATCATTCGCATTCCCTACTAAAGTCCTCACGTGCTCATTCCGTTTGATACCGCTTTGCAACGTTATGCTTAGATATTTGATCGACGTAACTATGTCAAGCAGCACATTACTATTACTGTACTCGAACGTTACGGGTTCGTCTTTGCTACTCATCTGCATTAACTTACAATTTTCTTACATTCATCACACCAACAAGAAATTTTGTGTATATCATCTTGTATCCACCTACAATTACGCCTTCACGTACACCACAATATCATCAGTAGACAGCGCCAGATTGCCGCTTACCATGTCCGTGATCATTTATGTACATAGAAAATAACAGAGGTCCTATATTTATTTATTGTTCCGTGGGACCAAATTAAGGAGAAGTCTCCATAGTCACGGAACGAGTCAATACATGAAATTATAACACGATAGTAGAAACAGATAAAATGAAATATAAGAAACATATTCAGGCGACAAGTCGTAAGTTTAAATAAAGAAAATCAACAATGTAACACTGGAATTTGCTTAATTTTTCAACTCTTCCAGGAGCTCCTCGACAGAATAGAAGGAGTGAGCTATGAGGAAACTCTTCAGTTTAGACTTAAAAGTGTTTGGGCTACTGCTAAGAATTTTGAGTTCTTGTGGTAGCTTATTGAAAATTCATGCAGCATAATAGTGCACTCCTTTCTGCACAAGAGTCAAGGAAGTGCATTCGCCGGCCGAAGTGGCCGTGCGGTTAAAGGCGCTGCAGTCTTGAACCGCAAGACCGCTACGGTCGCAGGTTCGAATCCTGCCTCGGGCATGGATATTTGTGATGTCCTTAGGTTAGTTAGGTTTAACTAGTTCTAAGTTCTAGGGGACTAATGACCTCAGCAGTTGAGTCCCATAGTGCTCAGAGCCATTTGAACCATTTGAAGTGCATTCCACATGCAGATTTGATTTCTGCCTAGTATTAAGTGAGTGAAAACTGCTAACTCTTGGGAATAAGCTAATATTGCTAACAACAAACGACATTAAAGAAAATATATACTGTGCGGGCAATGTCAGAATTTCCCTGGGGCACTGCTGGCGATATCCTTTTCTCTGACGAGCACTCGCCGTCGAGTACAACATACTGGGTGCTGTAACTTGTCATCGAGACACTTACATACCTGTGAGCGTATTCCGCATGCTCGTACCTTCGTTTAACAGCTTTAGTGAGGCACTGTGTCAAATCTTTCTCGGACATCTAGAAATATGGGATGTGCCTGTTGCCCCACATTCATGGCAGGATCTCATGTGAGAAAAGGGCAAGCTGATTTTCGTACGAGTGATGCTTCCTAAAACCGTGCTGATTTGTGGACGGAAGCTTTCCTCTCTCAAGGATATTTATTACGTTGGAACTGAGAATATGTTCGAGGATTCTGCAGCAAACCGATGTTAGGGATAATGATCTGTAATTTTGCGGGTCCGTTCTTTTACGGTTTTTATATACAGGAGTCACCTGCGCTTTTATGCAGTCCCTTGGTACTCTGCGCTGGGCGAGGGATTCGCGATAAATGCAAAATAAGTATGGGGTCAATGCTGTAGAACACTCTTTGTTAAACCGAACTGGAGTTTCATCAGGACCTTGTGACTTATTGGCTTTCAACTCTTTCAGCTGTGTCTCTACACGGGCGATGCTTATTTCTGTATCCTTCATGTGGGAGTCTGTGGGATGGTCAAGCGACGATATGTTTGTACGATTCTCCTACTTGGACGATTTCTTATAGGTGAAATTTAAGACTTCGGCTCTACTTTTGCTATCTTCTACTGCCACACGAGGCTGGTCAGCGAGTGATTGGATAGAGGCCTTAGAGCCACTTAGCGGTTTCACGTCGGACCGGAATCTTCTCGGGTCCTCGGTAAGATGTACTGCTAAGGTATGACGATGCTAGTTGTTGCAAGATTCCCGCATCGATCTTTTTACAGACGAATGACTTTCCATTAACTTTTGCCTATTGTCATTTGCACGTTCTCTTTTGAAACGATAGTGCGACAGTCTTTGCTTCCTCAGCTTTTTTCGAATTTAGTTGTTACACCACAGCGGGTCTTTCCCGTCCTTAATGCATATATTAGGTTCACACTTCTCCAGAGTACGATTTACAATCCGTTTAAACTTTGCTCATAATTTATCTACGTGCATTGTACGGGAAATAAATTATGTCAGTTCACTGTCTAAAGGGGGTTCTAACAACTGCTTGTCTGCTCTTTCTAGCAGAAACATTCCCCCAGCCTTCTTGATGGATCAATTATCTTTAGTAGCCATAGGCGCTTGATGACAGCATGACCACTAATACCTGACTCTGTACTGTCGCCGTCGATAAGGTCTGGCCTGTTTGTAGCTGCGAAGTCTAACATATTTCCATTGCGTGTGGGCTTTCTAACTAGCTGCTCAAGACAATTTTCGGAAAACGCAAACTGTCCGTTTGTACCCCTTGCAATGAATCCATAGACATCCCAGTCTATACTCGGTAGGGTGAAGTCGTGTCCAACTAAGTGGGATACTAACAAATGTCTATCTACTCCTGCTAGCAGAAATACTTTCTCTGTATGTTTTCTCTAGAGAATTATCGCCTGCCTGTCAGGAGGCTGTAACATCCGGCAGACTGCAATCTCAGCGTCGGAAGGTGCGACTTTGTGGCCACCAGCGTGTCGCGACTTTCTCAGATCGCTCTCTGGCGCAGCGGCAGCAATCGCTGGCCGTGCGAAAGCCGTCCTCAAGGTCAGTGTCACTGCTGAGGCGACCTCGCGGTCACCAGGACGCTCTCACGGCTGGTTTCTACCGCAGCGGCAATCAAACTTCCTCACCCAGCAGTCTCCACTGTCATGTTACTCATTCTCCCCCCCAACAACAACAACAAGACAAGATGAGATTTACCCTTCACTTCATGGGAGTTGAATAGGAGAGGTAGGGCGGACCTTCTTCATTCCTCCATTTAGTGATTGCATCTTCATCTACGTAAATACTCCTGAAGCCTTTGTGCAGAGCGTGATCGATGATAAGCATAGCGTTTGTTATCGGATTATAGGATTAAGGTTGGATAATTAAGCGCGCTGTTGAGATGAGATGCGATGGGATGTCTAATAAAGGGATCGCGCCTACTCATCATCGCCGATTTCGTGCAAGTTTACTACAGTGAAGGGCCAAAGAAACTGATATAGGCATACGTATTCAAAGACAGAGGTATGTAAACAGGCAAGAATACGGCACTGCGGTCGGCAACGCCTATATAAGACAACAGTGTCTGGTGCAATTGTTAGGTCGGTTACTGCTGCTGCAATGGCAGGTTATCAAGTTTTAAGTGAGTTTTAGCATGGTGTTATAGTCGACGCACGAGCGATGTGACACAGCATCTCCAAGGTAGTGATGAAGTGGGGATTTTCCCGTACGAGCATTTCACGAGTGTACGGTGAATATCAGATATCCGGTAAAACATCAAATCTCCGACATCGCTATAGCCGGAAAAAGATCCTGCAAGAACGGGACGAACGACGAGTGAAGAGAATCGTTCGACTTGACAGAAGTACAACCCTTTCGCAGATCGTTGCAGATTTCAGTGCTGGGCCATCAAAAGGTGTCAGCGTGCGAACCAGTCAACGAAACATCATCGAAATGAGCTTTCGGAGCCAAAGGCCCACACGTGTACCCTTGATGACTGCACCAGACAAAGCTTTCCACCTCGCCTGGGCCCGTCGACACCGACATTAAACTGTTGATGCTGGAAACGTGTTGCCTGGTCAGACGAGTCACATCTCAAATTGAATCGAGTGGTTGGACGTGTACGGGTATGGAGACAACTTCATGAATCTATGGACTCTGCATGTCAGCAGTGGAGTGTTCAGGCTGGTGGAGGTTCTGTAATGGTGTGGGGCGTGTGCCTTTGGAGTGATATGGGACCCGTTATACGTCTACATACGTTTGTGATAGGTGACACGTACATAAGCATGCTGTCTAATCACCTGCATTCAATAACGTCCATTGTGCGTTCCGACGGAATTGGGCAATTTCAGCAGGACAATGAGACACGCCACAGTCCAGAATTACTACAGAATGGCTCCAGGAACTCTCTTCTGAGTTTAAACACTTGCGCTGGGGTACCAAACTCCCCAGACATGAACATTATTGAGCATACCTGGGTTACCTTGGAACGTGCTGTCCAGAAGACATCTCCAACCCCTCGTAATCTGTCGGATTTCTGGACAGTCCTGCAGGACTGTCTGTTCCCTCCAGCACAATTTCAGATATTAAACGGGTCCATGCCACGCCTTGTTGCCGCACTTCTGCGTGCTCGCAGGGGCCCTACACGATATTAGGCAGGTGTACCATTTTCTTTGGCTCTTCACTGTATATTAGCAGCAGTTGGCCAGAAATCAAAATGGCAGATCGCCGAGCGTTTAGAGCAAAGCAGGATTCGTGACGCGGGTCGGGCGTGGCATGAGCGAATTACGTTACCAAAGATTCCAGGCAGCGGTTGGTTCAGCGGAGAAGATGCAGAACAGTAACTCGAGGGTCTTGGGTCGAATTCCTACGCGGTAACTTTTACGTTACTTACACTTAAAATGAATCGAAGTAATGATCAATATACTGCATTTGTTAATATTTTCTTAAAAGGAATGAGCGGAAGAGGCAAAGGAATATTTGGGATTGTCATCCTGCAGTTTTGAAGTGATTCCCCCAGAATGCACTACGGCAGTGCAATTCTGCGAGGAATACTTTTATCGTGAGGTAAAGAATTTGATAATATTGCTTCAAAATTGCTTTTACCTCATCGAAAGCGAATAAAAATCACACTCTGAGAAGACTGCATCAAAATACATTCATGTGTATTACAAGCTGTCCTCGCCAACCGAGCGGGATGGCGCAGTGCTCTCATTTAGGAGGACGACGGTTCAGACCCGCGTCCGGTCATAAATCGCTTCACGTAAATGCCGGAATGGTTCTTCTGAGAGGGCACGGCCGATTTCTTCCCCTATCCTTCCCTAACCCGAGCTTGTGCTTCGTCTCTAATCACGTCGTTGTTGAGGGACATTAAACACTAATTTCCTCCTCCCCGTGATCACCAACATATGATGTTGGGCTACGCATGGTTGGTCATCAAATTTTGCAATGAATGAAAACCTTTTATGAACCGAAAGCAAGTTTGTTTTGCTATAGGAACTTTAAAACAACCAAGAGTTGTAAAAATTGGGCGTTTATAACATGTGGAAGAGGTCGAGGAAGTTACTTCTTTTCCTATTTTTATGATGAATGTCACCCCAGCATATGTGAACCATCAACTGTAAAACACTAAAATTATTTAATTTTATACAGGAAGTTGTCGTGTACGCCTTAGAATACTTTTCTGGAAATTTATTTGCAATCCCAAATTTTCCCTTGCCTTCTTTTTCATGCTTCTATGAAAACATTAATAAATGCAATATATAGAGCATGATTTCAGTTTATTTGGAGGGTAAGTAACATGAAAATGGAAACAACGTTACTACTTCGAGACGACCCAACGATCCGCGAATTACCACTCTGCACTCTTTCGCTGCGCCAACCGCGATAACACAAAAACACAAATGGGCTATTGTCGCACCCCCCTCCCCCCCCATCCCCCGCGCCACAAATACCGTTTTTCTTAACTCTTGGCCATCTAGAGCTCCCATTTTCGTCACTTCCATTTCTAGCCAAGCCTTGTATATACGATAACTTTGGACGAAATCGATGATGACGAGTAGGCGCGGTCCCGGTGTGTGTGTTCGTCAAACCACACGGCTTTTATCATCTTTGTTCACATCGTACTCGAAGATATAGAAGCAGGGGCAATACTTATTTAACCGAGAATGTTTGTAAAAGCATCCTCGGTCATTTTCACAATAACCTGAATGATCGGGCCCAAGTCATGGAACGGCAGACAGATTTAAAAAATCACAACGGGTAGGCAACAAGCACCCAAAGCATCACAGAAACATCTCCGTCATGAACTGTATGCTCCAAACGCTTTGGGTTAAATGTTCGATATGATCGTCGGTGCACTCGATGCCCTACATCAGTTGGAAAAGCCAAAATTACAACACGATTGACCACTTTACAATCCTTCAATCAGTAACTGTACAGTTCGTGTATTGTTTGATCCACCGAAGACGCACAGCGTTGTTTGCCACGGGGCAAGCAACGGTTTCTTGTGAGTCCTCCGCATACAATTATGTTCTCATTCTTCTCTTGTAAATTAGTTGAGATGCACCTTCATTCACTGACAGCAGACGTTCTAAGAGGGACGTTCCAATTTCAGTTGAAAAAATGCGTAATTTGTTGTGGGACATCGATCAATATTCCTGATTCAAGCCCTATAGTTTCATAAAGGTCAGATAGGTGGCGGCGCTATGGGTAACCTTCAAAATGGCGTCTTAAACGTAGGTACGATCCAAGCAGGGAGCTGTCACTCACTTTTCTTTTGGCGGAAAACCGGAGCATTGCAGATACTGATAGTAGCTTGGAACGGAGACCTGGCAAGGAACGAAAGCACAGAGAGTCATTGGGCGAGGCATCTGTCGTTATCACAGCAAAGTCGCGCGAACATATCCGATTTCCCGCGTGCCGCCCAGCCGCACGCAGATATGACTCCTGTGATACTGGATGATGATTATGATGATGTTTGGTTTGTGGGGCGCGCAACTGCGCGGTTATCAGCGCCCTTACAAATTCTCAACTTTTGCTCAGTCCAATCTCGCCACTTTCATGAATGATGATGAAATGATGAGGACAGCACGAAGTACCCAGTCATCTCGAGGCAGGTGAAAATCCCTGACCCCGCCGGGAATCGAACCCGGGACCTCGTGCTCGGGAAGCAAGAACGCGACCGCGAGACCACGAGCTGCGGACTGCGATACTAGAAAATGCGGACACATTCATTGGAGGTGATCGTCGGATCACAATCAAACATCTCAGTGCTCAACTGGAAGTCTCTGTTGGTAGAGCTGACACACTCGTCACCAGTTGGGGTACTCAAAGGTGAGTCCCGCTGGGTT
This sequence comes from Schistocerca piceifrons, assembly GCF_021461385.2. Lineage (NCBI taxonomy): Eukaryota > Metazoa > Arthropoda > Insecta > Orthoptera > Acrididae > Schistocerca > Schistocerca piceifrons. The sequence continues at coordinate 214,859,868 of NC_060144.1, read as the reverse complement.
CCTCATCGCCTAACAGAAGACGAAGGACCATCTGTGATAAATTGCTTGCACGTTACGAGGCTGATCGTGACAATTTTTTGACGAACCTCTTCACTGGCAATTAAAAATGGGTTCATCACTTAGGACCGAAACAAAACGGCAGTTCACGGAGTGGCACCACACCACATCTCCTCCGAATAAAAAGCTCAAAGGCGCACCCTGGTCTTGTGGGACTCCGAGGGGGTTAATCTGTTAGATGTCCGCCTTCTTGGTGCGAGGATCAACTGTGGAGTTTATTGTGCTACCCTCAGGAAACTGAAGAAACGACTGCAGAATATTCGTCGCTGCAAAAATGCAAACGAACTTCTCCTCATTCATGACAACGCAAGCCTGAGCACCCGAGAGGAGTTCACAAAACTTCATTGAGCTGTTCTTCCTAATCCACCTTACTACCAGGATCTAGCACCCTCCGACTTCTATCTGTTTGGCTCAATGAAGGAGGCCCTCCGCGGCAAGTAGAGCGTGGATGATGGGAAGGTCATTGATGCAGCAAGACGTTGGTTTCTATGTCTAGTAGAGTGGTTTCATGCGGGCATACAGGCCATCCCTGTAAGGTGCTGTAAGGCCGCCGCATTGAACGGAGGGAGATATGGTGAAAAATAGCGTATTGTAGTCAGCAGAATGGGGAATAACATGGTGGATTTGAATCTTGAGTAAAAACAAATCTGCTTTCATAAAAGAATTGTTGAATTACTTATTGAACGCCCCTCGCAGCTGTGTTTGAAACCGAGTGTCACTGATAAGATGCGACACTCGTCTCCGGTAAATGGAAAGGAGTGTTTGGCGTCATTGGCCGGGAGGCCCCTAACGGGGCAGGTCCGGCCGCCTTGGTGCAGGTCTTATTACGTTCGACGCTACATTGAGCGACCTGCGCGCCGGTTGGGGATGAAATGATGATGAAGACAACACAACACCCAGTCCCTGAGCGGAGAAAATCCCCGACCCAGTCGGGAATCGAACGCTGGCACCTTAGGACGGCAGTCCGTCACGCTGACCATTTTTATTTTTTTAATTTTTTTTGTTTGGTCGTTACGAACGTCGCATGACATCCGTTCAAGCTCGTTGTTGATCCTTTCACTCGTATTTTTATTACAGAGGCCAACCAGCTCTCTGACCGAACACACTGAGCTACGGTGCCGGCTTTTTTTTTTCATTTTGTTCGTTATTAGTCGTTGCATTTGTTCGGGGCGGACGTCCAATGATGCTGTTTAACTTCATTGCTCATCTATTTACTCAGTTTTTTTTTTGTTACAGAGAGCAGCTATCCCGCTGACCGAACACGCTGAACTACTGTGCCGGTGTCCATTCAGCTATCGGGGCGGACACTCGTCTCCGGTCTCCATCGACTAGTACCGTTTTACGCCTATTATTCGTTCGCAGTGTTATGTAGCTTTGAGTGCTACATTATTCTTTGTAGACACGTTGTAAGTTGCCTGTTTATGTGTCTCTATGTTGGCAGCGCGATGGACTGCATTAATAACTCTGATAGCGCTGTGCGCGCTCTGTAAGAGACTCTGTGGCTGGTCGGACTAGCAGTTGGAGGTGAACAGCCAGCAGTGATGGAGGTTACTGGTTAATAATTAGCAGTGTTGAAGGTTTTGCAGTATTAGCGCGAGCGGACGATCTGGACGTGTCCGATTTATAGATTGAATATTATTCATAATTTCTGGAACTGGATGTCATGGACGATTATATGTTATCTTGAACTGGATGTCATATTATTAAGATAAAAATCCATTGTTTGCTTTGAAACAAATTCTTTCCTTTGCTAACCACATGCCTATCAGTAGTTAGAGCCTTCAGTAGGTAGAATCTTTTATTTATCTGGCTGTATTGGTTCTTGCAGCATTGCTGTAGTTCGGGTAATGAAAATTTTTGTGAGGTAAGTGACTTATGTAATGTATAGGTTATTGTTAGGATTGCTTCTAATTCACGGCCATTCTTTTGTATTAATTATTTGAAGTCAGGTTATCATTTTTGAGCAGTCATATTGGGTTGCGCTAGGATATTGTTGGGCAGTGTTGGGATGACAAGGAATTGTAAAGAGACAGTACGTCAGTTTCACTCGGGAGTTTAAGTAAAAAGTCATAATTAAGAAGTTTCATCTTCTCAGTTATTTCATTCCAGTTTAAGTAAATTTTTTTTAAAGGAGTTTCACAGTAAGACAGCCCACGTTGACACACCAAGGAGCTGGACAACCTCATTCACGGTGCAGTGAAGGGCGGTCGATCACGATAGCTTCTTTCTGTCATATTGTCATGCCACGCCTCGACCCATCTTCCTGTGCTGATTTCATACAGCCGAGTGGCACATCGTCTGCGGTGGAGGGTCAGATAACTGTCTGGAACCAGTCCTCCGCCATCTACACTGTATAGCGCTCCAAAGCGGCCAATGTTGTCTTTTAAAGAGTCGACTTTATGTCGACCTGTATTAGCGGTTGTCTGTGCTAAGCCACTCCTTTAGTGAGTGAGGAAAAAATGACTGTCTGTGTGCCTTAGTCCTATTATCTCACTTTCACGATCCTCACGCAAAATATACGATGGTGGCAATAGAATTGCCAAGCTGTCTTCCTCGAAAACCGGTTCTCTAAACTTACTTTAGCGAGAATAACATCGCGTTTCACTCTGGAATGGAATGTGCACTGATTTGAAAAACATCGCGTTTCCAGAACGAAATTTCACTCTGCAACGGAATGTGCCCCGATTTGAAACTTCCTGGTTGACCGAAACTGAGTACCTAACTGGGACTCTAACCTTCCGCAGGCAGGTGCTCCACAGGCTCAACTATCCAAGCACTACTCACAACAACCCCACGCAGCTTTAATTCCGCCACTACCTCATCTCCTAGAGCACTTGCCCACGACCGGCGAAGGTCCCATGTCTGAGTCCCCGTTTGACACACAGTTTTAATATGCTAGGATTTTATGTATATAGATTGAACTGGTTAGTGAAAATTTGTACCAAGGCTGGGAATCGAACCTGCGTCTCTTGCTTACTAGGCGTGTGCGTTAGCCACTAAGCGCCTGCCTAGTAAGCAGGGGACCCTGGCTCGATTTCCGGCTTTGGTACAAATTTTCATTCGTCATTTCAGTCTCTATGCATAAAATCATATCTGTATGAGATCAGAAAAATCTCTGAAACTGTGTCACTTCATTTGCTAGGATTTGTCGGTGTGAGTGAGAGACTGGTGGGGTGCTTGACTTGAACCTTTAATCGAATATTTTAATACAGCTCACTAAATTTGACATATGTAAATGTTTACCAATGGAAACCACGATATAGAAATTCGTCTGCCTAGGAAATTGGACAACGAACTCAATTAACTCAATTAATTACTCGCAAATTGGAAAGAAATGGTTTAACAATCATTGAAAGTAATGAGCTAATGCGTTGGCAGACCTAGGCAAAGGATCTGGAAAGCGGTTCAGATGAAGGCATATGTGATATACCATTTACATTCGAGAAAGTCGTACTGGGACACGGTAAGATTAGTGCATAGGGATAGAAAATACTACAGAAGGGTATGTCTCAGTCTTTATTGCCGGAGCTGGAAGCATATTAAACTCCTAATTGCAAACGAGTCTTCAGAACGAATACTGACGTTATTAAACATTGCTAAAACTGATTCGACTTTCCCCACAGTTCTCCTCGGTGTTGCGGCTGAACCTTACCACAGTCATAATCCTCAAGTGGTGGATGAAGTGACTGCAAAATCAGCCACTGGCTGTGTGCCAACAACTAAGCCCCATCTGGGTCTGAGTTCAACTCCGCCGGATGGGAGCCCCTCAATCAAGACGTACCTAGAGAAGGCCAGAAGCGAAGCCTGCCCACGGAGACGGTGAACTACGAAATGAATTTCTGCAGTTCGGTACTGACACGAAAGACACTGTTCTCTGTGTTTTTTCGCGTCACGTACTTTTAGTTGGCTAGGTTCAAAAATGGTTAAAATGGCTCAGAGTAATATGGGACTTAACTTCTGAGGTCATCAGTCCCCCAGACGTTAGAACTACTTAAACCTAACTAACCTAAGGACATCACACACATCCATACCCGAAGCAGGATTTGAACCTGCGACGGTAGCGGTCGTGCGGTTCCAGACTGAAGCGCCTAGAACCGCTCGGCCATCCCGGCCGGCAGTTGGCTAAGTGATAAATATTGTGAGTGTCAACAAGTAGGAAGCTGTCTTACAAGACACAGCTCTCCCTCTATTAATCGTGTTTCAGGTGGTTAACAAGTTACAAAATTCATTATACTTGGTGTCCCAAAACTGTGTCCTACTCTCTCTCTCTCTGTGTGTGTGTCTATGTTCGTGTGCTGGCCAGTAAGGTTGGATATCTGTAGGAACAGTTGTCCTCATTACTCCCAAATCCGAATTATTTATGTGAACCAGTGATCATTCCTTTAAATATTCCCTTAAACATTCGGTTTTGCGGGACTTGAGCGTGGTGTTAGTGTCTCACGATCCCCAAAGGAGCCCTGAAATCTCTGTCCCCATTCTATTTTCTAAGATGATATCTTAAGAACCCATGTTTTTCGGAAAATTCTGACTGCCAGCACTTCTTTCCACAGTACCAGCGCTTCCGGCAATCTGCCAAAAACTGCTCACATCCCTGACCACACATAACTCGCTGAAAACAGTCTCTGTCCTCCCTGCACAACTTGGAGACACGGTGTAATCTGTCTTGTGTGACTTAACGCATCCGGCGCCAAGGCAGCTTTCGTTCAAATCACTGTCGTGCCCAACTGTCTGGCGTGGTCCTTCGCCCGTGTGCAGGCTGCAATTCCGCGAATACCGATGAGGGATGGTTCCGTTCCACCTTTACTGTCATACACTGCATCCTCTCGTCCATAGCCAAGTTCACAGTGATTTCTTATTTACGTACATAGACAATTCAACCGTCCAGTACTTGGACTACAATTTGGTGTAAATCGTTACCTAAATAATAAGTGGTTACGACTGTAGTGCAGGCGCTTACAGATGTCACGTGTGGGATGTAATTATTGTATAGCAGCGAAACTTGCCAGATATTCTATACTGTGGAACCAATTTACAGGGAACAAAGATTAGTTCCAGTTTTGGCCACCAGATGCAAATTTGGCTCTGTGAATGCAAGAAAGAGTATAGAAATATCCTATATGTAATGGATTAGGAGACAGGCATAATGTTGATTTTGTTATTAACCCCCGCTTTCACAATTTGTTCAGTATGAGCACCGGAGACATCGATGGGATAGTGTACAGTGCCCGATTTGCAGCCAGTGGCCATAATTGGAACTAATTTATTTCCAGCTGAAATCGTTTTCGCGTTAACGCATTTCCATAAGTAGCAAGTTTCGCTGCCTTGCTATAATCATAGCCCACATTGGACTTCCTTGGAATAGCTGCACTTTGATTACAACATCCCGGCATGAGGGCGAGCTGAGAAGTAACACCTCTGAAGTTTTTAAGGGAAAACAAACGTTATTAGCATTCTAAATCTTTGTTCTTCATATCCATATATTTCTCAACATAATCACCATGGTAACAAACACATTTCTTTCTCCTCTGAGAGACCAGATTGTTAACCCCGTCATTGTGGAATGTTTGAGTTGTTGAGGGAGCCATAAACTCAACTTTGTTTGCACCATTTTATCTCTCTCAAAGCGACGTCCTTGAATGTGTTTTTTAAGTTTTGGGAACATCAAAATCAGATGGGGCGACGTCGGGACTGCATAGTGGATGATCGATGACAATGTGGTATGTCATTGTCATACTGGAGAAGAGAGTGCCCCCTGTGTAGACAAACTCTTCACATTCGAAACTTTATTACAGAGTGCTGTTTCTCATGCACCGATGTATAGCGGTCACGCGGGACCTGGTGGAACCAATGGTGTGCCCCCACTGAGCTACACCTCCGGCTGCTCTGTACCATGAGCACCCTATGCCTCTGCAATATAGAACGGCCGGCGGCAGCCACATGCTCCACTCGCACTCAGATCCACTTCTCTATGTGATGCTATTCAGGAATCGCTTCATCGAGGCTCTGATATCACTGTTAGTGGCATAGTTCAGCGAGTCTCATCCTTATTGCTATTGTACACACATCAGAAAAAAGTTTTGCATCACCTCGGTTCCAGGAGTTCCGGAACTTATACAGAAAATTGTGATAGAGATCAACATAAACATAATTTCCGCCCTTTTTATTGCTCATGAAAACCACATACTGCATGTTGTACCACCATACATTGAGACCTTCGGAGGTGGTGGTCCAGACTGCTGTAAACACCAGTACCTCTAATACCCAGTAACACGTCCTCTTGCATTTATGCATGCCTGTATTCTTCGTGGCATACTATCGACAAGTTCATCAAGGCATTGTTGGTCCAGATTGTCCCACTCCTCAACGGCGATTCGGGGTAGATCCCTCAGAGTGTATGGTAGGTCAAGCAGCCCTTTTCAGTCTATCCCAGGCATTTTCGATAGGGTTCATGTCTGGAGAACATGCTGGCCACCCTAGTCGAGCGATGTCGTTAGCCTGAATGAAGTCATTCACAAGATGTGCACGATGGGGTCACGTATTGTCGTCCATGAAGACTAAGGCCTCGCCAATATGCTGCTGATGTGCTAGCTCTATCGGTCGGAGTATGGCATTCACGTATCGTACAGACATTACGGCGTCTTCCATGATCACCAGCGGCGTACGTCGGCCCCACATAATGCCAACCCAAAGCATCAGGGAACCTCCACCTTGTTGCTCTTGCTATAAAGTGCGTCTAAGGCGTTCAGCCTGACCGGGCCGCCTCCAAACACGTTTCCGATGATTGTCTGGTTGAAGGCATATGCAACACTCATTGGTGAAGAGAACGTGATGCCAATCCTGAGCGGTCCATTCGACATGTTGTTGGGCCCATCTGTACCGCGATGCATGGTGTCGTGGTTGCAAAGAAGGACCTCGCCATGAACGTCAGGTGTGAAGTTGCTCATCATGCAGCTTATTGCGCACAGTTTGAGTCGTAACACGACGTCCTGTGGCTGCACGAAAAGTATTATTCAACATGGTGGAGTTGCTGTCAGGGTTCCTCCGAGCCATAATCCGTAGATAGCGGTCATCCCCGGCAATAGTAGCCCTTGGGCGGCCTGAAAAAGGCATGTCATCGACAATTCCTATCTCTCTGTATCTCCTCCATGTCTGAACAACATCGCTTTGGTTCATTCCGAGACTCCTGGACACTTCCCTTGTTGAGAGCCCTTCCTGGCACAAAGTAACAATGCGGACGCTATCGTACTGCGGCACTGACCGTCTAGGCATGACTGAACTACAGGCAACACGAGCCGTGTACCTCCTTCCTGGTGGAATTGATCGGCTGTCGGACCCCCTCCGTCTAATAGGCACTGCTCATGCATGGTTGTTTACATTGTTGGGCGGGTTTAGTGACATCTTTGAACAGTCAAAGGGACTGTGTCTATGATACAATATCCACAGTCAACGTCTATCTTCAGGAGATCTGGGAACCGATTTGATGCAAAACTTCTTTTGATATGTGTATTACCTGGACTGTATTCCTTGCTGCATTATTTTAATGAGTCTATATATATATATATATATATATATATATATATATATATATATATATATATATATATATAGTGTGTGTGTGTGTGTGTGTGTGTGTGTGTGTGCTGGTGAGTAAGGAGACAGTACGATAGTAAGCCTAATAAGTTCTTTATTCGCCTTGTTCCAAAAATGAAATGTGTCACTTGGCTGGTACTGGAATGTGAGCTCTCTGATTTGAATGCTCACAATGGAGCACAGCTCTCTTTAAGCGTTTCCCTTTGAACCTAGGACACTTCCTGAGGGATCAATAAATGGTCAGCTTACAAATGGAGGGAAATGTAGGAGGGGGGAGGGGGGGGCATGAATACTGTAGAGGGCGACCAATGCTTGACTATAGTATGCGGTTCAAGTCCATGTAGGCTGCAGTGGTTACACAGAGACGAAGAGGCTTGGACAGGATGGACAAGCGTAAAGATCTGCATAAAAACAATTCAGAGTGAAGACAACAACGAAAATAACAACAGTTCCCATTGGAGTCAGCTGAACTTCCCTGTGACCATCACGAGCTACATGTCGAAACCCGAGACCAATCACTCAGCTCCTGTTTAAATTTTTTAAATCCATTCCCTTAATTCTATTTGATAAACAGTTTATAAGCGCCTTGCGTCGTTGGTGAATTCAGATAAATCTGTCTGACTAAAGTTATCGAGTATTTCTTCTTCGTCGCCTCCCCCCCCCCCCTCCCCCCGCCTCAATCATTAATCATAATGGTCTTCCGCGGCTACAGTTGGTGCACCCAACGTCTGACGCTTCTTAACCCTGCGGGCTGACAGTTTCAAACTATGTTGCGAATCCTGCTGTCATCCCTCAGTTTTACATGGCTCATCTATATATGCCGGCATTTTCCCATCTGTTAGGAGGAAAAGATAGTCTTTTAGGACAGGCGCACAAAAATATGAGAAAAGAAGTCGCCTTCTGGCCTTGCTAAAGAAGCCGTCGTTGGGCTTGAGATTGTTTAGGGAAAATAACAGGAACCTAAGTCAGAGAAACTGATCCAGAATCAAATTCCAACTCCTCCACAAGACGATTCCAATATCTTAAATACTGTGCTACTTTGCTCCGTGAAGGAAGTTTCATAGCAGTGCTTTGTATTCTTATTACAAACTTTTAACATGTCTGGGGGAGAAAGCTGTTTATCTGCGTGCAGTCTGGAATTAGGTGATTTTCCAAGCAAAGGTAACGGATAAGTTATGCAGACTGTGTTCAAAAATTCAATCTGACGTACACGCCAAGATCATCTTTCAGCACTGAAGTGGCACATTTTTGGACAGTAGAATAAACATAACTGAGAGAAGATTAAGACATTCATTTAGACTGGGAATGATTAATATAAAGAGATACATAACAAGAGGAGTGGGAATGTCAGCATTGTATTCTCGGTCATTGGACTTGAAAAAAGGATGCAACGGGAAACCTAACGCATAATGGTGACAGTAAGGTTCCAGTTCTACACATCATAAATGCAAATCTTAATGCGTTAGCTGCTGGGCCCTTTCGCTCGTTAGAGATATGTACATAGACAGAGAGTGACAGAGAGAATAAGAGAGACTGGAGGAAAAGGGAGAAGGAAGAGAGAGAGAAGGGAAGAGGGGGGAGGAGGAAAAAGATAGAGGTGGGTGTGAGGGAGGGCTGGTTGGTTGGTTGGTTGATTTGACAGGAACGGACCAAACAGAGATCTCAAAGGCCCAACCGGAGTAGAGAAGGATGGGGAAAGAAGTCGGCCGTGCCCTTTCAAAGGAACCATCCCGGCTTTTGCCTAAAGCGCTATAGGGAAATCACGGAAATCCTAAATGAGGATGGTGAATCACGCGTTTGAACCGTCATCCTCCCGAATCCGAGTTCAGTGTGCCATCTCGATCTGTGAGGATGAGCCGAGTGAGGGTGGGGGTGGAAGGGGGAGGGCGAGAAGAGGAGGAGCAAAACATTCTCAGAAGCGCTTGCACGGATTGCCACCATGCAGCGGACCTGCGTATTCGACAGAAAACGGAAATCATGGTGTGCACCCAAAGAAAATAACTGATTTCATTTCAGTATGCACCGTGTCACAATGCATTAATATTGTTCTGAAGATGAAAAATGTTATCCCAAAGATGAGCATTTGCAACGTGAATAAATAATTCGATGCAAACACGTGAACAATTTTGCGTGATGGGCTAAAGACTTACAAATAATTCTATCGTATTATAGGTGTTATGTACATAGTTCCGCGTAGTCAGCGCGTACACAACTTTCCCACTAGAGCGCGCCCCGCTAAGCACAACAGCGCAGGCGCAGCGCTCGTCCATCTCCGCACTACGAGATGGCGCTGTCATAGAGACGGACCAAATTCTGCTTCCGCCGACCCGCGTATTAATATGTAACGCAGCCAATGAGATTGCTACTAACGTAGACCCTTTTCTCCTCGCGGATCACACTCGCGCAGTGATACCCGAACGCTCGAGGTATTATAACTAGTGTACAGACCTCCGATTAGTCAGTCTGCATTTGTCTGTACCAGTATATAGTCAAGTTTCAGTCTGCACCTAATAAGATTACCATATTCCTGTACATAGCCATGAAGATAAATGACTAGACACTTTGTCAAGTATCAGAGATATGTGAGAATAAGATTAACGTACCGAGACCAAAGGAACTTCAAATTGTCAATTGTAACCAGCATCCAGAATCAAGTTACGTAATGTCTATGATTTTTATTATTTTAATAGATGTGTGTGAAAATTAATCAAGTTCTGTTTAAAGGTGGTCACCGTCAATCTGCTACTCTAACCGTGCAAGTGGAATTTCTATCGTCTGACCTAACGGCAGAAGATAAACACGCCACGATAAGACCACGAGACATATTGCTGACACTCGCCTACTTCGTTAGAGCGACAAGTCAAATAATCTGATGGTGTGTGTACCGAAGGACTTACAGTACGCGCCGGCCGAAGTGGCCGTGCGGTTAAAGGCGCTGCAGTCTGGAACCGCAAGACCGCTACGGTCGCAGGTTCGAATCCTGCCTCGGGCATGGATGTTTGTGATGTCCTTAGGTTAGTTAGGTTTAACTAGTTCTAAGTTCTAGGGGACTAATGACCTCAGCAGTTGAGTCCCATAGCGCTCAGAGCCATTTGAACCATTTCTTACAGTACGCACACCACAATAGGTTATGTAGCGTAGTGGTTCAGGCGAATTCATAAAATTCTTAAGGTTGTCGGTTCGAATCGCATCAGGTGCTCTCGCATTTTTATTTTTGAACCTTGACTGAAGTTACTGTGATCACTACTTTTATTCAGTCGATTTGTGTAAATGTGTGTTTCTTTTTAAAATTTATAATCCTTTGCCGAGTTGTTTTAATTATATTAACATTTTATTTGCTTAATTTTTCTTCCTATCATTCTTTTTTCTTTTGGAATCTGTATGCGTGTCACTCTAATTATTTTTATTTATCCATTACTCTATTTAAACGTTTGGAACTGCTGATTAACCGGTTACAAAACAAAGATGAAATAATTTATTTATATCCGCTGTGCACTGGTTACAAAAACGTAATTTTCATTACAAGATGATGGTTTTTGGATGGTAATCCTCATACAAACATTTAAAACAAATTCTTGTTGCACTATGGACAAAATGACGCAGATGAAAATTTAAGTGACAGAATGGATCATAAATAAAGCGAAATTCAAGCAAAATGAGGAATAGAATTAATGCCGGCCGTTGTGGCGAAGCGGTTATAGGCGCTTCAGTCTGAAACCGCGCGACCGCTACGGTCGCAGGTTCGAATCCTGCCTCGGGTATGGATGGATGTGATGTCCTTAGGTTAGTTGGTTTAAGTAATTCTAAGTTCTAGGGGACTGATGACCTCAGATGTTAAGTCCCATAGTGCTCAGAGCTATTTGAACCATTTTTTAGAATTAATGAATGCAATAATATGGACGAAAATGTAAACGATAAAACGCAAGAAATCAAATGAAATTTAATACATAAAAATAATTGAAATCACTTGGCAAGATTTCAGAGAAAAACGAAGCAAATAAGATAGTTAGCACGATGATTAAAATGATGTCGCAAAGGTTTAGAAATAAAAAAAATACTTTTAAACCAATTAACTGAATAAAAATAATGATTAAAGTTACTTCGATGAAGATAAAAAGTAGAAAAGGAGATGCGACTGAAATTTCAAACACACGATGTTCAGCACATGAGAAGTGTGCCCAAACTACTAAGCTACCACAATCCGCCAGGAGACGATGTTGATGTATTACAAATACGAGAAATGCCAGAAGCCTTGAATGTCGATGAAACCTTGTTAACACATGTGAGAGTAATTTGCGATGACTCCGTAATCTCGGATGTTTTTCCAAGCCCGCTGAAGTACACTGCAGGCAATACAGCGTTTAAATACCAAAATAGTGGTAAATTGGGTTTTACAGCACGAAGAAGTGATATAGGTGAACCTACTACAGGCTGAATATCAGTTGTATCTCGTGGGGGGTCCAACACCAGAATGGAAAACAAAGTGTTGTACTTTGAAGCGGAATTTGTTATTTTTCGTGGAAAGGGAGTGAGCAAACAATCAAAATGTCGTATAATTTCTGTGCTCTATTTTGCAGCAATTGTTTCTTGAGGTTCAAGACATAGTTATTGCTCTTTATGTGAGAAAATGAACTTTTACATGGATTAGAATCTGAATCAAGAAGCTATACTGGAAGCCATGAAGAACTGCCCCACAAGGAGCAAACAGCTATGGATTATGCCTTCATCTGGTAAAGGGCGACAGGAATCTGAGAAGGGCTACATTAACGTCTGCTTCGTCATCATATGACTCATTTATTTTTCATCTTGAGTATCGGTTATTTAGTCCTAAGGTGTAATACATATGTGATGCATATTGATTTAATTCGACCAAATTTTTATTGAACCTAACTAGTAGGAAAATGAACGAGCAATACACCACAGCACCTATGGCGCGGCGCATTTGCTATGTAAACCCACTGCTGCGCTGCGCTACACAATCTCCTTGTGACAACACAGTAAACGTTTTCGCCGAAACTGAGTGGAACAGGGCTGACAGAGGGAGGAAAAGTGTTAACAGGCACATGATGATACTGTATTCATATTCTGAGCACGTATACTGCACTCTAAGACAAAAGAAAAAGAAAAGACGCACCACGAAGGAATTGTCCTATTGGAACGGAAATCGTAGATGAGACGCACGTTTACAAACAAATGATTACAGTTTCAGAAAATTCAATGACTTGTTCATAAGAAAGACATTACAAATTGAGCAAGTCAATAAAGCATTGGTCCACCTCTGGCCTCTTATGCAAGCAGTTATTCGGCTTGTCATTGGTTGATAGAGTTGGTGATGTCCGCACCATTTGTACAGATTATTTTTTGTCATTGGAGTGTATTTAAGTCTCTCTCTCTCTCTGTCTCTGTATGTGGATGTCACCGCGCGCTTATGTATGTATGTGTGTGTGTGTGTGTGTGTGTGTGTGTGTGTGTGTGTGTGTGTGTGTATGGCTTTGTTAGAGTGTAGGCACGCTTGGTCAACAAGAGGAATGTACTGCGTACAAAGCAAATAGTTAATAGAAAAACTGTTGTTTGGTTTAAAGTGCTTGTCAATGGCAGGCGAATAGCTTTTTATAGGAAAATAAAGGAGCCGTTGGGAGTTTGGCAGACAATGAGGGCGAGCTGGTGACAGCCACGGAGGCAGTGTCAGCGGGAACCTTTGCTGCAGCTGGTGCACCACACATTATATGTCAGGTGTGAAGGCTGCCGACAGCGGCGTTCACTGGAATGCCCTGTTGAGCCAGTATGTAGTGCGCAGCTGCTGCTACTGCTGCTGCACAGCATCATCTGGCTAAACCCCACAACAATCACAAATGCTGTCGACCACGTCGACATACTCCTCCACTGCACACTGTCTTGGGTATACAGACGATGGCGTCCTAGGCCTTCCACCTCCTGTCCCCACCACTTGTTTGTTTGCACTTTCGACTTTTTCTGTTGCCCTGAAAACTCGAGATTCCATAGCAGAAAAAAATGTAACAGTAATGGACTTACTTAAAACTGTCATAACCAGATGGATAACTTTTAAGAAATAGTAGCTAACACACACTATGACTACAAATGACAACCAAAGCAGTGTCAGCTTGCCAAACTCACAGCAAATACTATGAGAGCCAAATAAAAATCTTAAAAGTGTAATTAAAAATCGACACTTCACGCCACTGTTCTGTAAGTTCGGAGTACTGTTGCCAATGATTTAAGGAATGTCCTATAGGTGGCAGCATACTACAGACAAGCCAAACGCGCCCACAACACCAGTTCAATATGTCTCTCCATCTTGTGACATGTTAGAAGGAAGAACAGCGTTGTCATATGTTTTAGATCAGAGAAGGAAAGAAAACTATTGAAGTCAATCTGCAAATGAGGGCCATCTATCGCTCTAGCAAGTGTAAGGGTGGAGTAGAAGAGAAGATTTCCGTAACATACGCTGAGCGCCTTTGTCAGGAACGCTACGTTGTGACACCAGAGACAGCTACACCAACTGAAACCATTGCGATGGAAAATTATCTATGACAGTTGATGGAACAGCCGCAGTTCTGAACATTAATCCTGGTTCAGCACTTGACATCATTCATGTAGCGTAAAATCGAAAACACGTTCTGCCGTCTGCATTTCATATACAGATGGCTGAAGGTGTTTCTGATTTTACGTTTTATATTGAACGGCCCAAGCCCCTGAACCATCCTGTACCGAGATGGACTCACAAAATGCTTAAGTTTCGCGAAGTGTCTGCCACGGCAGCTCATCCCAGAAATGAATGAGCGACGCGTTAACGGCGCTCTGAAGCAGAAGGTGGCGGCTTCTTCGCGAGGATCGTTACAGGAGACGATACATGGGTATATCACCACAAACCGGAAACAAAGATAGTGAGCCAAAGAGAGTGGCGCCATTCCTTATCACCAAAACTGAAGAAGTTCCGGACGCGGCCATCTGCAGGGAAGCTTTTGGTGACTATTTTGAGATGAACGAGGCGTTGTCTTGGAACGGTACACGACTAGAGGCTACGTCACTAGTGCATCCTTTTTCAATACGTTAAGAATCATCTTCGTCCTGCAACAAGATCAAAGCGACGTGGACTTCTGGCTTCAGGTATAATTTTGCAACACGACAATGCTCGACCTCATACTGTCCATGCAACATTTTCAGCCAACGATGAGTCGCACTTTGGTACTCTGCCACATCCGCCATACTCACCAGACCTCGCAGTGACTGACTATCACATGTCTGGACCACTCAAAGAGGCGATGGCAGGAGCAGACACTTCACGGGTAGCTGCTCACGCGACGAAAAGATTTTTTTTAGAGGAATTCGTGAACTCCCTACGCGATGGCGGAAGCGTGTTGAACGAGAGTGAGCGAGACTGTGTAGAAAAATGATACATTTGTGTTTTACTCCCCCTCGTAACTTGCCCCAAATGTAGAAACACATTCCCGCCCTGAGCGCTGGGCCGTCCAATCTTTTCGCTCTGAAGGTGCGGCCACCTCAGCTGGTTGTGCTCATTAAACGTCCGCATTACTGTCTCTTTATTACATAGAATGGCACCACAAGCTTCCACGTACCACGGGAGACGGAAAAGTTTTTCACAATCAGGCTCGTGTTATACAAGATGACTTAGAGAGTATTTCTAATTGGTGTGATGAAGGGCAGCTGTCCGTCCCTGGCAGCTGAGTGGTCAGCGCGACGGAATGTCATACCTAACGGCCCGGGTTAGATTCTAGGCTGGGTCGGAGATTTTCTCCGCTCAAGGACTGGGTGTTGTGTCGTCCTTATCATCATCACCATTTCATCCCCATCGGCACGCAAGTCTCCGAAGTGGCGTCAACTCGAAAGATTTGCACCAGGCGAATGCTCTACCCGACGGGAGGCCCTAGTCACACGGCATTTACAAGGGCAGCTTACTCTAAACGTACTAAAATGTAAGTTAATGTAGGTGAGCAGGGAAAACAATCTTGTGATGTTCGAATACAGCATTAGCAGTGTGCTGCTCGACACCGTCACATCTAAGTGTAACGTTGCAAAGCGGTATGAAATGAAATGGAGCATGTCAGGTTGGTAGTAGGGAAGGCGAATGCTCGACTTCGTTTTATTGGGAGACTTTTGGGGAAGTGTGGCTTACGTATAAAAGAGATACGAAACACTGGGGCTCATACTGAGGCCATTAGGCAGTCATTCTTCCCTGGCTCTATTTGCGAGTGGAACAGGAAAGCACATAATTAGTAGTGGTACGTGGTACCCTCCAACATGCACCGCACGGTGGCTTGCGGATTATGTATGAAGATGTAGATTACACGGATTGTCACTGAATTTATGTCACAGGAGATAAACAGGGAAGCAAAAATCTCATTATAAGCTGTGCTTGAGAGCGTTGCAGAAATCTCCAGCTTTTCCCATAGCACAATAAAGAGAATAATGAAGGAGGAGCAAAACATAGCTATATGTACCTCCCAAGCCTTCACCTCGCAATATCCTTTCTTCCAGGAGCGCTAGTTCTGCAAGGTTCGCAGGAGAGCTTCTGTGAAGTTTGGAAGGTAGGAGACGAGATACTGGCAGAAGTTAAGCTATGAGGACGGGGCGTGAGTCGTGCTTGGGCAGCTCAGGTGGAAGAGCACTTGCCCGCGAAAGGCAAAGGTCCCGAGTTCGAGTCTCGGATCGGCACACAGATTTAATCTGGCAGGAAGTTTCATATCAGCACACACTCCGCTGCAGAGTGAAAATCTCATTCTTGAAACATCCCCCAGGCTGTGGCTAAGCCATGTCTCCGCAATATCCTTTCTATTAGGAGTGCTAGTCCTGCTTGGTTCGCGGAAGAGCTTCTGTAAAGTTTGGAAAGTAGGAGACAAGGTACTGGTGGAAGTAAAGCCGTGAGGCAGAGCGAAATCTCATTCTATAAGTGCTCATGTTTGCCTATTTCAATTTGTATTAAAGCAACTATAACATATGAGGATAAAAGAGGCCCAATGCTTCTTGAGAATCCGAAACGCAGAAATATTGGTTGTTAATTCTTTGATGGAGCGGTCTGTCAACCTTTGATTGGACCATGTGCAAATGCTCTTGTTTGTGTGTTTAAATCAGTATTAAAGCAACTACAATATATCAAGATAAAAGATGCCCGGTGCTTCTTGACTATCCAAAATGCATAAATATTAGTTGTTAATTCTTTGATGGGACGATCTTTCGACTTGTGACAGATCTTAGAAGCGAGCTTCGTGCTTAATATTCTTACCTTGACCTGAGTGCCAGGTCGTCAAAATTCCCAGAGATTTTAATTTACTTAAGTGCTAACTCCTGTTCGAAGAAAAAAAAATTGTTCATCGTAAATTTCGCTACTGGACTTCAGATCGACTGGTCAGGATTTGAATTTCACTCAACGTTTCCTACTAATTCTGTCTTACAGGGATCAGAGAAGTAAGTATAGCGTGTGGGTATACACATAGCGGCAAAATTTTAAAGAAGTAAATTGAAACTGAGTGGTCATTTATTTACAAAGCGAAGTGTACTCCTGAATTGCAATAAACTTGGAACACACACAAAATCCTAACACTGTGATACCGAAAAAGGAAAGCGTACTAATTGTTATCATTCAGCGAGGATTGGCTGGTCAGGGGGCCCCACATGAACGCACAGTCTCTCACATGGAAGGTCTCAGACATTTACAGAAATACCGGAGATATTATTCACCTTCTTGTCAATGCTGAGTCATCAAAACTAGGTTGTGCGTCGCGGTGGAATGCATGAAGTGAGTCGCGACCGGGTAAACAGCAATTTCAGCCCCATCTGAAATCAGCTGAATGATAACAAAATTATCACTTTGGAGAACCTATAGCGCTTTTAATAACTGACTTTAAACTTAAACAAAGTTAATTGCTTTGTAAATAAAAAACGCGTCTCTGGCTGCACTGTGTTTTATTTTCCCAGACGCGTTTGACCTTTTTTCACTTTAAGTCATCATCAGTGGGGTCTATAATGATACAGTTTTAGTTTGATGTGTCTTATTCGTAGATTATGAAACAGTTAACTTCACGCTTTTTATGGAAATAAGTCATTACTTAGGGTTCTTCCTGCTTTCAGTTGACATCGGAGTTGCGTCTCATGTGGTCACATGGAGACTGCAATACCTCTCTATTTACGAAATATAGTGCGACGTCTATGTGACCAGATGAGACAAAACACCGATGCCAACTAAAAATAGGAAGAACGGTAAATAATCACTCATTTCCACAAAAAGCGAGAAGCGAACTGTTTTATAATCTACGAATAACACATATCAAAGCAAAAGTATATCTTAACTGTATAATTATAGATCCCATTGATGATGTCTTAAAGTGAAAAAAGGCGAAACGCGTCTCGGAAGATAAAACACAGTGCAGCAAGAGACGGTGTTTTTTATTCATAAAACAAATATTGATTTGCTTGTTGTGGAGGATGACCAGCGAACAAACTCATTACACAAAATTCCCTGATGGAAAATTCCCATCCTAAATCACCGTCTAAGTACGCACAGAAGCGACACCTCATATTCACCTGCACAGTGAGTGGTTTGGGACATGGCCAGTAACTTCTGCCTGAAATCCTGTCTGCCTCGTCTCCGAGAACAGAGACCAAGAAACCTGGAGGGGGCGAACTGACCAAAGGACAAGACAAAATTTTTCGTAGTCCATTTAGAAGACAGGAGAGACGACGCCAGTTTATTCGTTCCAAAAATTTTTCATCGGTTCTGTGTTTTAAATTTGAGCGAAAGCGACTCTCGAGTGTTGCTCTAAAAGACGCAATCGCACGGGCACCCGCACAGGTAATGTCGCGACACACCGCCTGACGGTGCCTCAAGGCAAATGCTGTTTCCAAGTCTCTGCCGCAAAGTTAAACCAAGAAAGTCCACATGAATTCACCCAGCTGCATACGTTTGTAATTACACCCACATTCATTCAATCCAGCAGTCATCCATTTTCAAGACAGACGGCTTCAGGAATATGGTGTGAATATGAAATGTAATAAAAATGACAAAAATATCACTCTATTTGGGTTCCCAGCGTGATCTACCTCCGTGGCATGGAAAAATATGAGAAAATACAGGCAGAGAAAAGACTCACTGTCAAACTTGATAAAAACACAGAACTATAAAACCACAAAAATATATGACAGGTAGATTGATTGCCACCTTTCAAGAAAGCAAAAAGCTAAAACTATTTTCTAGCAAGTAAGTATCTATAAGCTCTATGCAGTATATTACAAGAATGTTAGTAAATATTAATCAACTTTTTTGCAATTTTATACTGACGCCATGGGCTATTTTGTTTACAATTATCAGGCGTCTGACGATAGCCCACACTGAATGGAAATAGTAGCAGATTTTAATAAAATTCGTACAGTACATATCGGTGTATATTAATATGCCTTTCATTAAATATATTATAAGTGTGGAACACGACCTTGAAAAACAATAATTAATTAATCATACATCGCTTTAGCAAAGCATGGCTATGTACTTGACTGTGAGTCTTCAACTATTGACCATGTATGTTAAAAGAAATGATGTTGTCGACGCCCATTATCCTTGCTCTTCGGCAATTTACGTGAATTAAACAAAGCCATTGGTGATGGATTCATGCAACCCTTGGTGCAATATTCCACATTTCTCCTCCGCGATTCCGGGGCTATTCACCTTCTGCACTATACTGTAATGAATTGAGGCACACATATCTTACATTTCAACTTCCAAGGCACATTTCTATGAATGTTTACGAGTAGCAGAGCTACAGGCCGGCCGATGTGGCCGAGCGGTTCTAGGCACTTCAGTTTGGAACCGCGCGACCGCTACGGTCGCAGGTTCGAATCCTGCCTCGGGCATGGATGTGTGTGATGTCCTTAGGTTAGTTAGGTTTAAGTAGTTCTAAGTTCTAGGGGACTGATGACCTTAGATGTTAAGTCCCATAGTGCTCAGAGCCATTTGAACCATTTTGAACCAGCAGAGCTACAGAGAAGATATGTTGTGTTGATCACTATTATTGACAGACGAATAATAGTGATTCACTTTTTCTTTACGATCCTACAGTCGTCGAAATATCTTTCAAATACGTTCCCTGTAGGACTGTCACGTAAAATATGCATTAAAAGCCTTAGGGCGTACGACGATAACAATAACAATAGTCTCGATTCCTCATAGTTTCATTATTACTGGTGCGGAAATAGAAATAAAGTTGCGAGCAACTAAGAGATGAACAGAACAGACTACGACATAAGGATGTAGACAGCGTGACATATGGAATTTCGAGTGGTAGGCAATATTTTTTAAGAGGAGAAGGCTAGCGAGTAGGCAGGATCACGAAGTAGACTCATCGAACGAGGCGCCAGATGGTCACATAGCGTGAGAAAGGTCATGCCAGCAACAGCCGTATCTTACTGTTGGAGAGAAACTGCTGATTCACGTAGCACGTTGGAGGCAAAGAAGTGAATCTTTTATCCTTTAAGCCCGTTTCACACTGGGACACTGGTGACGGTCACCAGAGACTGTCACCGACAGAGATACATTCGTTTGAGCTGGAGCATTCACACCGGGACACTACACTGTCTCACTGTGACGCAGCAGTGACGCACTCTCGCCACATGTTACGGACAAGATCACTGTGTTCACGGCAGTCAGCGCCGGACATGCATTAGCTTTGATTGGAGTGTTCGCACTGGGACACAGATCACAGACACAGCACTGCAGATTTGCCAACAGACAGCAATCATATTTGAGACACTGACGCTAAACATTCATTCTACATTATACTGTACACATTTTTTATTTTGAAATATAAGTATTTTTTTAGATTTCTTGTTAATTCGCCCTGTAGGGGTGCGTCATGGTTTCCACGCTCATCCATTTTGTCCCTTCTCACCGCATTAAGACTGTGTAAATGTACACTTAATATTGGTAAATGCGAAAGGAAAGGGGTGAGGGATGCAAATGTGCTTGAAGGTTACTACCCTCCTAGCCTTTACAGACGTAGCAACTGAATTTCGCTACTCTTTTCTGGTCCGAAAAATAAAGTATTAAATTTGAAAAAAGAACAACTTACCAATTTTGTTTTTTCACCCAAGCTCTTCTCATTGAAATCAGGCGCAAACTTCGTTATAATTTCTTGCCAAGCATTAGTTTTCATCACTTTGTTGCTATAGTCATCGCTTTTGACATCCCAAATAGCAGGACGACTTCCCACTTCTTTTGTGAGTACATAGTTTTGGAAACACATAGACTTTACAGAGTGGGAGGTAAATTTGCGCTAAATTTCATACAGAAACAAATATAATGGGGAGGTTACACACTTTCCGTTTCCGCAAAATTTGCGTTGGACCTTTTCGGTGATTCATCATTTATATTTTGTTAATTAAAGTTCGCCGATCTTCTGTATTTCGGTTTTTAGGTTTCACTTCCCACACTTATCATAAAAGAAATCTAAAAACCAAAATGCAAACAAATTAGATCTTAAATTTCATTTCTGAAACGTATCGAAAATAAAACCGAAATATAGAGGGGAAATGGACGTTTATTTATAAAATATACTTGTCTCGTTGTCATAAGAGTTTGAAATGTCCAGCCTACATCCAAGCCTTCTGCAATGAAGAGCAAGGTGTGTGGTTTATATTACAGTTGTTAAATGCTTCATTTCCTATGTTTCTGTAGTATTATTAGATGATGTGCGCCACGATCATTTGTAGTCTTTCTTCTTCTGATTTAAAATGAGTTTCTTAAACCTACAGGGGCATCTTTTATGTTACTACATAAATAAATTAATGCAGTTGATATGAACCACTTTTATTTTATTTATTTTGCTTTACTGTGAATGTATTTCCTCAGGCAACCATAAATCACGCCGCAAGTTTCAGGAACTATTTAGGTAATAATTGTGAGGACACAACAGCACTGAATTTAAGGTCCTCTTAACTTCTGTCAGTGGCTAGAATCAATATTGTAGCTAACAGCCTCTCCGCGCAACTAAAAATGGCTCTGAGCACTATGCGACTTAACTTCTGAGGTCATCAGTCGCCTAGAACTTAGAACTAATTAAACCTAACTAACCTAAGGACATCACACACATCAATGCCCGCGGCAGGATTCGAACCTGCGACCGTAGCGGTCGCTCGGTTCCAGACTGTAGCGCCTAGAACCGCACGACTATTCCGGCCGGCCTCCGCGCAACTAACAGCCTTTCTCGTGCCTATATTCCTTTTCCTTAAGAATAGTTTCATGATGGCCGACAGCTCCAAAAGCATGTTTCATCCATTCTTAGATAATTACGAAAGTCATCAGCTCCCGGTTCGTTAAGTAACAGAGCGAGGGTGAATTTCTCTCTTTACATTAGCCACGTCTTTGCCCAGAGCTTTCTCGCGGCTTTTTTTGGCCTAAACAGCCAAGGCAAAACCCAATTTTTGTTTCTTTGTAAAAACAAAGGGGGGCTCGTAAAACATACACTCAGTGAACTTAAAATAAACAAATCACAACAATAGGGCGGAGCTGTAATCAGAGTGCAGTCGGTCGGGACGTGTATAGGCTGCCGCGAAACGGGTCGGTCGGTCGATCGGCCGATAAATTGGTGCATGTGTGGGGGCCTTTAGCGTTAAACGAGCGGGAAGAATCGCGCGCTACTTTTCGCTCAAGCGCGGCTCGGATTAAAATCTCTTGCGGGCCGGATGCGACCCGCGAGCCGTATTTTGGTGTCTCTGATTTAGACCATTCATATATCACTAGTGTCATTTGTGGCTGGAATCAGAATTTCATTTGTTGCTTCAATGCTTACGCTGGAATTGGAGGATAAACATTCCAGACTGCTAATCGCTGTCTCCCTACAGCAAAACGAGAGGCTGTCACCTGCAAAGTACTGTGTGGGACGCAGGCTCGGCCGTTAACGCCTACTGGTGTGACGCCGTCACACGGAGGGGTCCCACCTCAGGCCGTTTAGAAGACAAAGCTGGTGGGCGAAGGGCGTCGGCTCGGCCGTAGATTTAGGACGCCGCCAAGGACACTGTGCAGACGAGCCTACCTCGATTCTGGCCAAAACCAAGACTAGTCTATGTTCAACGTTGGTATGCGAAATGAGATATCTTGTAAGTAAATGTCTGAAGGTTCTTGATGTACTAATACGCTGAACCACTTGACAAGTTTGTGTGAAAGATTGTAACGAATATTAGAGTCCGTGGTAAAACGTCTCATAGAAAACGCGTATTTTATCCCAACAAGCTGCACAACGGGGTACAATAAAAGAAACTTCCCATCTTAAAGGTATGCCGGGATAACAAACACGGTGGATTTTAGTGAGAAATGCCTGTGATCACTTCCCCTAGCTCAACTGGAGGCAACTTGCTTACCTCACGTCTTCTAAAGATGTCCCGTAGCCGTCGTCCCGTTTGGTTTCTTCTCCGTCAGTCGCGAGCTCTAACGCTTGTGCACAAACAGTGCAGAATAGTGTGACAAGTTGGTAGGTTTGAATGCTAAGCATAATACAGGGTGTTTATAAACGAATATCGGGGTTGTAACGCTTTATAATATTTACTGTATTAAACTTACAGTTATAAATGATATGTCAAATGAAAGAGCAACTCAAACAGTTTTACCAAGAACCTTATAAATGTTCAGTGTGAGCACCATTTGTCACACGGCACACATCTAGTCTATAGGCGGGTTCTTTCCAAACGTTGATAAGAGTGTCTTGAGTGATTGTAACAACAGCTGCTTCAATCCGGTTTCATGATTCAGGGAGGTCTGCTGCTAGCGGAGGCAGATACACACGATCGTTGATGAAGCCCCAAAGGAAAAAATTGCATGGCGTTAGGTCGGGTGAACGTGGAGGCCATGCAAAGCAAGCCCTGTCATTGTCGTTTGGGAAGAACTCGGCTGTAGGTCTGATGTGTGCCTTGTGACAAATGGTGCTCACATTGAACATTTATAAGGCTCTTGGAAAATCTGTTTGAATTGCTCTTTCATTTGACATATCATTTATAAATGTAAGTTTAATGTAATAAATATGGCTCAAATGGCTCTGAGCACTATGCGACTTAAATTCTGAGGTCATCAGTCGCCTAGAACTTAGAACTAATTAAACCTAACTAACCTAAGGACGTCACCACATCCATGCCCGAGGCAGGATTCGAACTTGCGACCGCAGCGGTTGCTCGGTTCCAGACTGTAGCGCCTAGAACCGCGTGGCCACTCCGGCCGGCGTAATAAATATTATAAAGCGTTAAAACCCAGATATTCATTTATGAACACTCTGTAAGAATCGTAAAATGTTAGGATGCCAACTAATTTTGTTTTATTTCATTAATTCCAAAATTAGTAACACGATTTCTAGAGCCAATCTACGGCTGATAATCATAATAAGATTCCCAGTCATTAATCATTATTTTCCGAGCTTCACACGAACATTGAATCATGAGATCCCACAAATATATTTTCGGTGGCAACTTTAACAATCAATTCCGTCTTTAGCGCCGTTGCACTTCGCATACTAGTTTGCGTGTTGCCACCTCGAAACCGATCGTAGACTGCCTTGGATTAACACAACATCGCACAAGCACGTCATCCGAGGCAATTTTACAACAAACTGCCCCATCTTCTCATGAGATCAGAGTATTCTTGTACTACATCCTCGGAAACCCATCGTAACTAGTAGTGAGCTGTCTTTAGCAGTTTAGCACCTGCCCTGTCAAGGCGCACTAGTAATGGGTTCATCCTTTGTATTAATAAGAACTGACAGTAACATGAATTTGGTGCCTCTGAAATTATCATTAACAAATTCTCAGTGCAAGGTACCTCATAAACACAGTTGGAGTTGTATACTAATATTTAAACAGTAAGTATAAGGCCCGTTTCACACAGGGAAACTGCTGACGGTCACCAGCAACGGTCACCGGTGTGATGGACACTCCTGGATCACCGGTGTCCGACACCGCAGGTGTTGCCAACTGATTGGTCAGTGAAATGGACTCGACCGAGGAGGAACTTTTGTTAGTACTTATAAGTAAGCCACTGCTACGAGATCGGCTGGAGAAAATATTGTTTTATACTCATTGTGTCGATTTGAGACAAGACGAGAAGAAGTTCTTTCGGTATTTCCGAATGTCAAAAACTTCATTTGGTGAACTGCTAAGAGAAGTGAAAGAAGAAATCACAGGAATGGACAATAATATTTTAACTGTATTTTTCGGACCGTAAGGCGGAGCGCCTTAAGACGAGAATAAGACGCACACTTAATTTACCTCCCACTCTGTAAAGTCTACGTGTTTCCAAAACTATGTACTCACAAAACGTTATCCAATTTAAACTCGTATGCTAACCTTTGACTAAATGGAACCTAATATGAACTGAACTGTAACTGGTCCGAATGCAGCTTGTCTTTGTATATGCAAAGCAATTATTAGATCCTAATAAAAATTTCCCCTTACCTCGCTTCCTGACAACATAGTTGCAGATTTCTCGAAAGCACAACAGCAACAAATGGCTCTGAGCACTATGGGACTTAACATCTGAGGTCATCAGTCCCCTAGAACTTAGAACTACTTAAACCTAACTAACCCAAGGACATCACACACATCCATGCCCGAGGCAGGATTCGAACCTGCTACCGTAGCAGTCGCGCGGTTCCGGACTGCAGCGCCTAGAACCGCTCGGCCACCACGGCCGGCCAACAGCAACAAGCAGGCAGCGGCTAAGATAGATTTCCGTTTCTAAGTACATATTCATATTGTTGCATGTGGTAATGCGTAATGGTAAACCTTTCTTAAACAGTGGGATGGGGAGAGTAATTACTCCTATGAAATAATATTCCAAGACAACGATTTTAGAATGAAACATATATTAAAAAAGACAGACCAAAACTTCGCCTGATCTTCACACATAACATTGGCACATAACATTGGTCTCACCAATATTGTGCTTAACAAAGCGAACAATGATTTTAAAAGGGTATGATGTCAACAGGGAATTTCTATAAAAATCAAACAGCTTAATCGATTAATATGTTAATCCTTGATTGAAGGAAGTGGGGCGGTCTTTCAGTCCGCTCTAGCTGACAATAATCTTTCCGACAAATTAAGCGTGCAGTTCTGCAGTCTTACCTCCGACTTCTTCTGTTCAAAAACAATCACGTTATTCAGAACTTATATTCCTTTCACCTTTTATTGTCTACATAATATTAATCCTTGCTACCTTTTCTTCATCTAACAGGTACAATCACAAATCCACACTGAACTACTAAATACGTCCATCACCTACCACACTTCAACCAAGAATATCAGATTGCGCAGAGGCAAAGATTGTGCCACGATAAGACCAAAGATTGTTTAACAGTAATGTAACTTGCGCTGTCTCTGACGTGCACATTGATGACATGCAAAAACCAAATGACATGACCACTGTAAAAGTGCTTCAGGCAAATGACCTATACGTTCTCCATCGACATAGTACTCCGTCTTCAGGCCACAAGTGGCCCATCGGGACCATCCGACCACCGTGTCATCCTCAGTTAAGGATGCGGATAGGAGAGGTGTGTGGCCAGCACCACGCTTTCCCGGTCGTTATGATGGTTTTCTTTGACCGGAGCCGCTACTATTCGGTCGAGTAGCTCCTCAATTGGCATCACGAGGCTGAGTGCACCCCGAAAAATGGCAACAGCGCATGGCGGCCTGGATGGTCACCCATCCAAGTGCCGGCCACGCCCGGCAGCGCTTAACTTCTGTGATCTCACGGGAACCGGTGTAGACATTGCGGCATGGCCCATGCCCGTCGACATAGGCTCCATTCCTATCACATCTCTATCAATCCAGAGCTCCATGGAAAGATTATGAGAATCGTATTAACATCTATACATGGACATTAAGACAGATGTATCACGTATCTCGTTTAGTGTTGAATCCACATTTACCAATCACGGCCAGGTAAACCGCCGAAACATGCACTACTGGTCTGCTGATAATCCCCGTTGGCTTCGCCAGGTGGAACGTCAGCGTCTGCGAGTGTAAATGTGTAGTGTGGGATAGTAAACCATCAGCTCATAATCCCGGTTTTCGTAGACAGAACACTGAAAACGCGTACGTATCGCAGCCTCCTAACGGACCATCTTTCACGGATGCCTAGAAGACGTTCCTCTGCAGACAAGGAAGAGCCTATGGTACCAACAAGATAGTGCACGAAGTACTTCAGTATGTCTTCACGAATTGTTTCCAGTCCGTTGGATTGGTTGCATATGACCTGTAGCTTGTCCGGCCAATTCTCCCATTTGAAGCCTGTAACCTTCTTCTGTGGGGAAAGCTGAAAGACGCTGTCTGCAAGGAAATATCACCCGATAATATGCAATACCGTGTTACTGCTACCTGCTGGGACATCTCCTCTTCAATGGTGGCAGGAGTGCAGCAGTCATTCCATACCAGACTGGATGCCTGTATTGCAGCTGCCAGTGGTCACAACACAACCGGTAATGGTCAATCGTCTCGTTACTGGTCACAATCGACATTACTAGTGTATACACTTGTGATGTTCCTTAGAGTGTGCAACAACAGATACTGTACAAGTGTCGTTGTAGCAACTTTTATAAATATGGTGTCTCGTAAACCACTCGCACTAGACTCCTGCAACAAACACCACTGACATTCTGACTTACCCTACGTTTAATTTGTTAATGTCCGCCCCCGGTAACTGAGTGGTCATCGTGACAGAATGTCAATCCTAAGGGCCCGGGTTCGATTCCCGGCTGGGTCGGAGATTTTCTCCGCTCAGGGACTGGATGTCGTGTTGTCCTAATCATCATCATTTCATCCCCATCGACGCGCAAGTCGCCGAAGTGGCGTCAGATCGAAAGACTTGCACCCGGCGAACGGTCTACCCGACGGGAGGCGCTAGTCACACGACATTTACTTGTTAATGTCAATAGACACTATTCCATTTATAATAGTGTATGTCTGCACAAAAAATAAACTTAATGGATATTATTAAAATCTGTTTACTGGCTAAAAATACGAGCCCATGACTACTAAACCATTCTGTGAAAACCACACCTTGTAACCTCCCCACAAAATAAAATAATATGAATAATATTCACGTTTAGTGTAATCTCCCCACAAAATAAATTCCGTAACCTCCCAACAGTAAAAAACATAATTATTTATATCATTCACATTCTGCGTAGCCTACTAACAGATAAATGAATTCCGTAACCTACCAACAGTAAAAACAATATAATTATTTCTTTCTTTCAGTGTAACCTCCCAACAGGAAACTTCTGTAACCTACCAATAATACAATGTAACTAACCTCTCAATTAAATTGCGACTCACTTATAACCTTTCAATAATTGACTGTGAATTTAAACCGGTAAATTTAGGACGTCACAGTGCTGCGTCATGGCCCTGAGAGATCACAATGAATAAATTGAAAATTCTTACCTCAATAAGGTCGCTGGATAACGCAATATATATCTGCTCTTATAAGAAATTTTTCTGGCACAGCCGAGTGCAATGCTGGCCAATAGATTTGTCATGTATAAAAGAACAACTGATTTTTCTTTGCAATAATCGGGATGACCAAGGATTGCAGAAATTAGTAAATTCTTTAAATTGAAATGAATTATTGTCAAAAGTTACTTTTTATGAGAAAGATTATTATTAAGAGATTTTTTTAAAACATTTACATGGGACTTGATATAACAATACTACATATGCGCGAGGCTGCTTTTACCTCATACTACGCTCAGGCTCCGCCATCGCTCCACCACGACCGGCCCAGCCAACACGATACACCAGACTACTAGCTACTACTTACTGCTACTAACATTCAGTTCCTACTGCAGTCAACACTGCTCTTTGATCTGAGATTCTCTTATAGCTTACATACCGCAGGCAGCGCGTGAGCAATCCATCGAAATTACATCTGCTCGAGTGCGCTAACAACAAATTCCTTAATATGGACCTCTTACAACTTCAGGAGCACTTTCCATTTCTGGTCGTTCACTCTGTATATGTTTTACTCTATGTGCCGCATAAACCATTATGGATTCGTTAAAATTTAAACAAGTGCTCCATTTGTTGCACGCCTATTGCTATATTCGCATGACGTGACCCTTAAACATTTCTAGTCTTTAAATTTCTTCAGAAACTCTGTGAAAGTTTCGTCCACCTTGCACTCTGTAGAGCAGCATTGAACCCCGCGCGTAGTGACAAAAGACGACGGTTTGTCGCGCATTTATCGCGACAGCGCTACACACGGCACAATTTGTTGGGCGAAGTGGGGGAGGGGGGACGGGGGCTGTCGTGTGTGTCCTACCCGTCCGACATCCGCCAAGGACATTCTGTCGGTCGGTCGGTCAGACGCCTGCACATATTGAATCCGTCGGTCGATAGGACAGTTAGTGCATGTGTAAGGTCCTTAACCCTGCGTTGCTACAGTGTTCGTTTGTACCACCGTTGCTACGACAGACCCGACCTGCGTATAGTCTGATTTGTTAAGGATAGGGAGCACAAAAGGGCTTCACATTCACATAAGTTGTCTAAAGGAAGTAAACAAACAAGTTTTGCTTTGGGTTTAAGTAAATTGTTGTCCTTTATTACTACGTAAGCAAATTAGACAGTGATTCGAACAATTACATATCGTACAGAACAAAGATGGTTACACAATGTGACTGTCGTGTGTCATAGCACACAAAGTAGAACAATGAAAGCCACGAAAACCAAAGTCAGGTATGAACAGATGAGTAGAAAACATGTACGAAAACGATTAAAGTAAACGGAGAGTCTCCACAATGTCTTTTGAACGTACTGTTTCCACGTGTCATTTTACCACACCAGGCCACTCGATGCAGTCTTTACAAATTACACTTGAGTGTTTTTTGAGACACACAAACTTAGAGCATTTGTAACAAACATATTGTGTTTTGCTATCTTCACACTCATAGCACCGTCCTCTCTTAGGCACCGTGCTCTGGTTCACACTCCCATCATCTTGCTATTCGACCCCCGCCAGTCTGTTGACAGATCATTTGAGGGGTCGGTTGACATGCTTACTGCCAGCCCTGTGTAGTAACTGGCCTCTGACAAGAGCCTTCCCAAGCGATTTCAGAAAGACTCTCCTCTTGGTCTCCCCCTGGTTGTTAGCTCTGAAGATGACGAAACTATTTATGCCTGCTACATTCAGTAAGCAAAAGAATAAGGCCAACGGCCACCTTCTAGTTGTTCTTGCTACATCATAGGTGGCAAAAGTCTGATCTACTACATCTACTCCACCCTTAGTAGCATTATACAGAGTTATCATCTCCGGCTTCATTTCTTTCTCAGTTGCTGTATCTATTTCGTTGTCACTATGCATAGTACTCATTAGGAGTAGGCGCTTGTTTTTCATTAGTACATAACTCACTAATGTCTTCTGAAAGCCAAAAATATTGTAAAAGCATTTCTACCTCTTGTGTTCACGAATTCTGGGGGAATTTCCGTCGTGTTCTTCCTTACTGTTCCCAGAAGTTTTAATTTATGGTCTTTCAGAAGTGACAGGGCCAGTTCAAAGCTCGTAAACCAATTATCCATCGTTATGATCCTCGAAGTCTTGGAAATACGATTACACAACCTTTTGACAACATCAGCTGCGCGATTACTCAACTTATGCGGTCCATCTGGCTGCTCACCTAAATAAACTTCCAAATTTGATGTGTACGCCGTTCTTGCATCTGCTAGATTGAACACTTTTATTCCATATTTGCCAGGCTTGGAAGGAATGTACATTCGAAAACCACATCGTCCTCGAAATTTAACAAACATTTCATCAACAGTGACATATTCTCGTAGAGAATAGTGTGCTGTGCAGTTTTTGGTGAACAAATCAAACATATTTCGTATAGGAGCCAATTTATCCTCTTTTCGCCTGTCGGACCTCGTTGACTTATCGTCAAGTCTCGGACACTGTGCCAGAAACCTGAATCTCTGTACCGTCATTGTAGAGCAGAATAATTCCAATCTTGTTCCATCTCTGTTCCAGAGTTCTTCTGAATTGACTCTACCAACCTTGTAGAGTCCACCCAAATACAACAGACCAAGATATGTTTCAGTTTCACCTTTATCTGTCTCATGAATGAAGGTCTGAAACGAAGAGTATCTCGACCTAGCGGATTGGATACATTGGTTAGTATGTTTCACTACTTCATCCATTACTTCATCCGTGAAGAACAGCCGCCATATTTCTACATCTGTCCTTTTATTCTTTGCCCTTCCCCTCACACCAGGAATATGTGACACAATATTATGTGACCTCGTTATGATACGAGGAGTTATATCTTTCATCCATTTAGTACGCTTGTCCTTACCAACAAAATATTTCTTATTGTTGTAATATCTATCGCTGTCATCCCCACTTTCGTCGCTTTGCGTATCGTGTTCACTATATAGTTGGACGTCTACGTCTCCACCTTCGTCACTTGATTCGTCACTAACGATTTCATTTCGCAGTGCATCGTTACACAGGTCTTCTGTTACAGCTATTACAGCCCTCGTCTGAAATAAATAGACTGATTCAGCAGTTTGAATGTGTGCCACAAAGGTATTTGTGTTGGGACAAACGATACCACCATTGCTACTCTGGGTCCTGTAGCCCCAACAAGTACTTACCCACTCGATATGGTCGGTCTGGCAGACCCAAACACGCTACAAGCACTCCTAGACAGTGGACTTCCGCCGTCACTTGTCGAGCAAGTGGCACAGCAGTGTAAGGTAGGAAGCTACAAGGATCGCTGCTCATGAGCAGTGTTGTGAATCTAACGAAAACGAACCACTCGCACAAGTCAGGGTCCAGGAGACCCACCCACGAGTAGCAATGCAGGGTTAAGAGAGGCCCCTAGAAGCAATGCCTGCACTAGTCCTAAAATAACAGAGATGCCAAGAGTGCTTTGCTTGCAGCTGACTGTAACTTCCTGCCAAATGAGGCAAGCAATTAATTGACTGTGATTACATAAGGAGGGGCATTTTAGTTACAGCTTAAGAACTCTTTCCTGAAAAATTATACAATATAAACCAATTACTCTTGCAGCAGTTTTGGTGGGACGTCGAATTGAAGATATCGCTTGTAATTTAAGAATCGGATACAAGAAAAAGTATCTAAGTTCGCCTCGTACTCAATCACCCTCGACTGCGGACACCGCTGATACTGCTCAAGTACTGTTGTTTTTTTACAGGTACCAATACGAACTTCGAAGTTACTGCAGAACTAGTAGATCTGAAAGGCGCCCTGGCCTTTCTTATGTGAACTATATTTTAAAAGAACACACTTAGCCGGATTCATCAAACATTTATTGGAAAAACACCTCCAGTGATATTGACTACAAGGAAACAGAATAATTTACAATCATAAAGCTGTACCAGATTGATTAATAACAAACAGATTAAATTCAATAATAGAAACTGTAGCAGCACAGTAAAAGAGCTAAAAATTCTTTCTCGAAACAAACTTTAAGTTTTAAAATCCAAAGTAGGAATATAATTTGCAAATAAGCACCATATAAGAAGGAACAAGGCAAAAATGTTCTCACTGAGAGGGACTTAATAATTGAGATTAAGAGACCCCAATCTTACAAACAATAAAAGATATAGTCAAACTTGGTAGTATAAACACCCAATAACACAACAGATGAAATTGTGCGGTTCAGTAATAGTAGATGCAGGACGTGGCACATGAAATGAACCTAACTAATATATAATAGGATGTTAAGACCGAACTTGACAAAGAACACTCAAATTGGAACATTAGATAAGAAAAACATTCAGCAGTTTTATAAGAGTGCACGCCGAGACACAGAAGCAAGATCAACAACCGGAAGTCTGATATGGAACCGGACGTGAACTACGAACAAACAATCACAAAACTACCGAACTAAACGGTGACAGTACTGGAACAGGAAATGGCAGTTATAGCTATGGTTCCTGCCGATGCTCGGCTCACTCTATCCGATAAACCAAATCGGAGGCTTACCAGACACATCCGTACAATGATCCTGGAAGAGCAGTGTGGAGCCGACACACAACTTCAACACAGTAGCGGTTCGTCTTCCGCCTCCAGTTCCAGTCGGTAGTTTAGAAGCACGGAACACGCTCATTCCCTCGGTACGAGCCCCACACATCCGAAGGTTTGCAGCCGAACACAACCGAGGTAATAATGGTTCGCAACCCAGAAACCCGCCGGAATGTGGGTGCCTCGCTCACAGCCGGTGACTGTCAGCTGCCGAACTTGTACTAGCTGTCAACTGCCGCCAGGTTCCAACTCGGCCGCCTTACTCCGAGTGACCTGTGTCGCCTTCCACGTCTCACTTTCACTGCCTCACGCCTCCGACCTCCGCACGAACCACGCCCTCCTAAGGCAAATATGTTCTACTAGAGACCGGGGAACTATCTATCTATCGCGCAACAGTTCAGTTGTACCTATTAGCTCCTCTGCTGTTCCAATCTATTCGGGAAAGAAGCGAGAGAAAAATGACTATATTCGCACTCCCCTACACATTGTCTAATGTAAAGTTTCCAAACTGTGTTCTGCGGAACACTGGTAATGCGCAGGAAGTGAATAAAAGCTCCATTAAAACTGTTAATAATCTGGTGTTTGTTTGAGAGATTGACAATACTAATTATTTATTAAAATTGTTATGAATTCTGTGCTATTAGTAATGGTTCAACAATGGTTCAAATGGCTCTGAGCACTATGGGACTCAACTGCTGTGGTCATAAGTCCCCTAGAACTTAGAACTACTTAAATCTAACTAACCTAAGGACATCACACACATCCATGCCCGAGGCAGGATTCGAAACTGCGACCGTAGCGGTCGTGCGGTTCCAGATATTAGTAATGGTTTAAAATTGAAGTAATGACTGGATAAAACAAGTTCCTCTCATTTTTAAAAATTTTATTAACCTTCAAAATAAACAAGGTGTCCCATCCAAGTACCAGGATTATCAAACTGTTCGCTCACGATAACTACGTAAGATGTACCATGGATGCAGTATGTCGCACACGTTGCCTTTCCCCTAGAGATAGTCATTTAAGTTTCCGGATGCGTCTGTTACAGTTTCATTTCGATTACATAAATGGACGTGTTTTGTTCGTAGCAGCGTGGCTCTGTATGCATTCGGTGTATGCTTTCATACATGCCTGCAACAGGCTCCAGACACTGGAACAGTACTCTACAACAGATAGCACTAACGGCTTCCTCACGGTTTTCGTTGCTGTGTACCGCACTGTTCCCGATTCCTCCGAATAAATCTTACAGTCGCCTTCCAAACGACTGATATGGCATGTTCGTTTCTTCTCACATTCCTACGTGCTGTTAACTGTGTACATATAGATGCCGTGGTAGACTCTAAAAATTCTTTACTTGTCGTCCAATCGAATCCACTGTCAACCTTTCGAAGAGTAGTTTCCGTTTCGCATTGTTCTGTGCTCTCGCGACCTTCATTCATTCATTGACAGCTAGACTCCAGAGCCTTCGCTTATCTGTCTGTCTCATAAGGTGAGAGTGAAACCTCCTCCACTTATCTGAGGTGAGAGAGAAACCTTGAGAAATACTTCGTGATGGAATATTGCATCAACAGGTAACAACAAAATATTGTTGTTACTGCATTGATATACAAATTCTGCATAAGTTTCGCCACGTACTGCAAGGTAGCTTGCAGAGGATAAATGTATTGGTTTACACTTTAATTTTTTCCATTCATTTATCGTGTGCCATTTGACTTATCGTTACAGTTGCAAGTATGTAATATTTTGGTGTAACTGTAGATGGCAGGACAACCACTAGAAGTGTAATCCCCGCACAGTACGCCCCGTTTTCCCCAGTCGCTATCATTACGTGATGATGTTAAGTGTGATCATCAAATGTAACGCACGACGATGTGGTTTCTGTGGAAGGAGGGTGTAAATATTGCGGATATTCACAGGCGACTGATGGTAGTATGTGCTCGTACTAACTCGTCCCCATACGAGTCGGAAAACTACGGTTTCCATCACTGAAATGGGGTCGCCTTCATCCCCCATCCACCTTCTCCAGTACGCCGATGACACCGCCTTCTTTGTCCTTGCCCACACCCTGCAGTGCTCCCAACATCTTCTCCAATCCCAAATTGACCGGTTCATCATTTGGTGCAACCAGTGGTTGCTTAAGGTCAATCCTTCCCAAACCCAGGCGATCATCGTAGGCAAAACCACCCCTTCCTTCCGCCTCCTCGATTTCTATATCACCATCTATGGCCGTCCTATCGCCCTCACCCCCACCCTTAAGTACCTTGGCGTCACCCTCGACCGTCGCCTCTCCTGGATCCCCCACGCTGCCGACTCCGTCTCCTCAAGCTCCTTTCCGGCTGTACATGGGGTCTGGACCCCTCCACCATCCTCCATACCTATAAATCCCTCATTCGCCCTATCCTTTGCTAAGCCCACCCTGCCTGGATCTCCACTTCCCCTACCTTTTACAAATCCCTTCAGATCCTAGAACGCCATGCTCTTCACCTTGCGTAACCCATCCGTCTCCCCTCCCCCACACGGATCCTGTACGACCTTATTCCGTTCCCCCACCTCCTCCTTTTCCTCGAATAGATACGGATCCTCTATGCCACCTGTAAACTCGATCCTCCTCACCCGCTGGTCTCTCCCATCCTCTCCCGCCCCCATCCGCTGCCACGCCTGTATTTCCACATCCCATCTGCTCTCCATCTCTCCACTCTCCATACCCTCTCCCAAGGCGGCTTCCGCCAGCTCCCCATCCCTGATGATGCCCTCCTCCCCTCCATCTACCCCTCCTACCAACTTTGATCCTCCCTCCCTCTTCCTGTGTTTGTTCCTATGGCCACCCTCTCTCCCTTCTCTGCCCCTTCCTCCCTCCTCCCTTTCTCCCCACTCCTCCCGCGGGCTTCCCCTACCCCCATACCTCCATTCCTCCTACCATCTCCTCTGCCATTGGCATCTTTGGTCTCTCCTCTCCCGCCCCCACCCCCTTCTTCCCCTCTTGGCAGGTCCCTGGACTCGCAGACGTTACGTATCCATTCGCGTGCTGGAGATCATCGCCATCT
This sequence comes from Schistocerca piceifrons, assembly GCF_021461385.2. NCBI lineage: Eukaryota > Metazoa > Arthropoda > Insecta > Orthoptera > Acrididae > Schistocerca > Schistocerca piceifrons. The sequence continues at coordinate 214,824,126 of NC_060144.1, read as the reverse complement.
GTTTCTCGTGTGTGTGCCATCGTGTTTGTTTGTGTTTAGTGTTCTTCACCGTCAAGCTCCTACGTTCACCTGTGCCGTCGAAGTCGTCAGTGTTTGTGCGCCGTGCCAGAGTTTTTGGTGTTTTTTTTTTCGTCGAGTGTGAATGGCTTCGAGTTCTTTGTTTCTGTGTCTATGGTATTTTTGCCCACCGGTTTGTATTCTATCTTCTGTGTCTCCTTTGCATTTTCATTGTACAACTTGAGGCTGAAGAGCAGCGTAATATGCTGCTGCCAGCCCACCTTATGTAAGGTGTTAAAATAACAATAAAGGAAAAAAAAACGCTGAAATGGGGTTCCGGGAACTGCCGCAAACACCGTTTTCTCCTGAGTTGGCTGATTTAACTTCTATAGCGTCCCTTCGAACCACTTTTCTGGTGTCTATTGCTCCCGCAGGACAGCTGCTCGCTGTTCCTGGAAGTCTGCGAAATGATGTCCGTACAGAGATTTCTTCATAACCCCGAATAGACGGTAATAAGAAGGGGCCAGGTCAGGAGAATGCGATGGGGTGCCACAGTACCTGGAATCCTATTTCAGCGATGGCAGCTGTGGTCTTCCGACTCGTACGGGAAGGAGCTCTGTGCTGCACGAGCACTTTTCGTGACGGAGCACACTCTCCATACACTGCCACCAACCACCTGTGAATATCCCCAGTGTTTACTCCCTCGTTCTACAGAAATCACACCGAGCGACGAGACGTAGTGGTTAACACACTGGACTCGCATTCGGTAGGACAATAGTTCAAACCCGCGGCCGGCCTTCCAGATTTAGGTTTTCCGTGATTTCCCTGCAAATGCCGGGATGGTTCCTTTAAAATGGCACAGCCGATTGCCTTCCCCATCCTTGACACCATCCGAGCTTGGGAACCGTGTCTGATGACATCGATGTAGACTGGACATTAAACCCTTCTTCCTTCACAGAAAGTACATCGTCCAGCGCTGCCCTTGATGATTACTTTCCATGCTGCCCGCGGTTGGGAAACTGAGCTCTACTGTGCATGGGTTACACTTCTAGTAATTGTCCTGCCACCTACGGTTACATCAAAGTTCTACATACCTGCAACTGTAATGATGAGTCAAATGAAGCACCACGAATGATCAGAAAAAATGAAGCAGATGGCAGGGCAACCACTAGAAGTGTAATACCTGCGCAGTACATAACATTTTTTCCAATCGCTGTCATTACATGATGACGTGGAGTGTGATCATCAAATGCGGCGCTCGACGTCATGGTTTCTGTGGAAGGAGGGAGCAAATGGAAACGCCTCGCGTGGATGCAAATGTAAAGTCAGAGACTGGATTACATCATTTCACAAGCCCTGAGTTATACCAACTGTAGAAACACTGATCTACTGTACTAAGATATCGGATCCTTCTACATACGGCCGTACGGTTCTAGGCGCTTCAGTCTGGAACCGCGTGACCGCTACGGTCCCAGGTTCGAATCCGGCCTCGGGCATGGATGTATGTGATGTCCTTAGGTTAGTTAGGTTTAATTAGTTCTAAGTTCTAGGGGACTGATGACCTCAGATGTTAAGTCCCATAGTGCTTAGAGCCATTTGAACCATTAGACCCCGCGAAGCCATGGAGCCAACTTGTCAACAAGGCTCTCTGTAAGCTGGTTGTGGCTTCATAATGGTGTGGGCTGTGTTTACATGCAGGCTTATACTCTGTCTCTAATGATATCGTCGTCGAGGCTCTAAACCGTATTATTACATTTTTCTCGGAAAGATTCAAATACTCGTATAACTTGCTATCGGTTACGAGTCTCTTCCGGTCAGGAAAGATTACAAAGAAACGCTGTGCACAACGATATATACGAGGCCTGTTCAGAAAGTAAGCTCCGATTGATCGCCAAATTGAAACCACAGTGAACATCAGAAATGTTTTACTTGTAACAATTAGCTACACCTTTCAGCTACTTCTCTACGTAGTCGCCGTTCTGACTTAGACTTTTGTCATAGCGTTGTACCAACTTTTCAATAGCCTCATCATAGAAGGCAGCCGCCAGTGCTTTCCGCCAATTCTCCACGCTGGCCTACACCTCGTTGTCTGTGTCAAAATGTTGTCTTCAAAGACAGCGGTTCATGTGACCAGAGATGAAACTCAGGGGGAGACAATTGCGGACTGTATTGTGGGTAATCTAACATTTCCATTTGAAAACGATGCAGGAGCATCTTCATTGCCCCTGCAGAATGCGGCTGAGAATTGTCGTGAAACAGCACGACAGTTATGTAATGTTAGCTGCATAGCTTCAGGCGAAATTTCTCACTAGGCCCTCGTACTTGGCGGCAGACACTATTTTCTAGACATCTTTACGCACTCACTGCGAGCTCAGAAATGAGAAGAGCGACGTGATGCTAACTGGGGTTATACTAGAGACACTACCCAACACATCTGTGCAAAGCTTTATCGGATTTTCATAGTCGTTTCCATTTCGCGACCGATCGGAGCTTACTTTCTGAACGCCCCTCGTACATTCGTGCAGTGTGGAACTGAATAAGAAACGGCCTGGACATACTGACGAAGAAAAGAGAAAGAAAGTCTCATTTAACGGCAGAGCTGAGGACGCACTGCGTCAGACTACGTGTCTGGTCATAAGGTAGTGGGGCATTAGTGGAGTTCAGCACCGAGATTTTACTCGAAACAAGCGAGGCGAATACCCCGAGCGTGGCTAATCGTAGTCTTAAGCGTACCAGGAACACGCTTACAAACAATACCGTCACGGGCGTGTTAATTTTTTTCCTTGGACCGAACCGAAGAATTCCAACAAGCAACGTACCTGCCAGCGCGTGCCTGTGTTTCCACTGGCTTTCTAGGCCAGACGTGTCTCTAGGCACACCCGCATCGGTATTCTTCAAGCGCACTGTAAAAGTAACGGTTCAGTTTAGTACCGTACGTATTCGATACTGTCGGCACAAGTCCCCATCAAAAAGTATTCGTTAGTCGTTACTCTCGTTACTGACTCTCGTTACACAAATATGTTCTTTTTTTATTTGTTGTGGACTTTGTACACTGAACACCAATTTTGAAGATAATGCAACGGCTGTTCAGTGTAACGATGGGGATTTTGATGAGTCTGGTGAAAGAATCGTGTTATGATGCAGACACCAGGCTTTGCGAACCAAACACCAATCTTGAGATTACGTAGTCTTTCTTCAGAGTACTGTGGGGATTTTCTGATGCATAGTGCCACATGTTCTGTGAGTTCACGTACCATTAGAAGTTGAATCAGGTCTCATCTGAAGAAATGAAAGCGGTGGATCGAAAAGTTCTGATTCCACTTCGCGGAGAAACTTACTGATCTAGTACTGATGGGGATCTTAGGATGCGTAATGACGCAAGCTCTGTGAATTCACGTAACCTTACAAGCTCAACTATCTTTCATCTGAAGAAATGAAAAACTGTGGATTCAAAATTATTGACTCCTTATCAGTCAGCAACCTACTGATGCACCAAAATCGCCATTGCTTGAATTTTCTGTGATAGGCAGTTCTCATTTTCATTAACAGCGGTCAACTCCACATCAGTTTTACTGTCAATATTTTCCGGCCAGTTTTATTTGGTCCACTCTATATTAAAAAGGCGAATACTGCCACACTTCTGCACTGAGCTACGACGCAACATACGTAATGGTACACAGAAAATGACGGGCTTGTAAATGACGTAGTCAGGTACGTGCTTGTGCGTTTTGTTTTAGAGATTGTGTGATAGCAGATGGTTCGCTGGAACAGAAACTAGTCATGATATGAGATATGTATGCATTCCAGAAGAGCTTTAAAGTTTGTTGTACATCTTTTTATTGGGAATTTTCTCTCAGTTTGTGTAAATGCAACAGAGCCAGAAACAAACGATGCTATTCACAAGTTGATTCCTGATTATGCAGAAAAATATAGCCAAGGAACGAGACATATCTTAGGAGCGTGATAGTTTCCTTATTAAATCCATCTTACATATAACGCAGCTTGCAGTACTGGGTGCAGAAACGTTTAAGCAGTATACACAATGCGGCAATAGTTGAGGCATCCAGAGCTGTTTTGGTCCATTCTGTCGCTTCAGAGTACTTCTTGGATAATTCAGTGACTGAGGTTGAAACCTGGTTCCACATTTGTATTCCTGAAACCAAGGGACAATCAAGGACATGACAGCACAGGGGTGCCTGAGGCTGAACAAGTTCTGCGCCTATAAAATCGGCCAAGAACCCAACTCGCCCGTTAACAGGGACAACGATTGATTTGTGTTGGTGGAGCAGTTTTCTCTGGGCTAATTCATAGCCATAATGTAACACCTCTGTCTTCTCCACTAGATGATAGAGACAAATTAAGACTAAACGCAGTTTAAAGTCGACCAAAGGGGAAACTTTTTTTGCATTACGGTGTATCTCCACACACATCCCAATTTGTGGTTGCCAAATTGAAGGCCCTGCGTTTCTATTTGGTCGACAATTCCCCCCCGTTCACCTGACTTGACCTCTTCATACAAACGGAAGGTTGTAATAAAAGTGCAGCTATTCACAGATGTCCAATGTGGGCTATAATTAAGGTATAGCAGCAAAACGTGCCAGATGTACTAATGCGTTAATGTGGAACCAATTTACGCTGGAAAAAGTTGATACCAGTGTTGGCCACCAGGTGCGAATCTGGCGCTGTAAGTATTAGAAATACATATGGAAATGTTTCTGTACGTAATAGATAGGAACGGGACGTGGGTACAAAAGGTCAAACGAGTGACAAAGGCGTAATATTGATCTTATTATTAACCACCACCTACACAATTTGTTCAATATGAGCGCAAGACAGGACGGCACGATGCCGCATCTGTAAACCGACGTGATCAACAGTTGCTCGCAGCATTTCCGGTAGAAGCTGTGGAACGTGTTCCTCTACACAGCCCCTCAGATCCGGTAGAGACCGAACGTGTCCCTGGTAAACGCGTTCTTTTATATATCCCCAGAACCAAGAGTCACATGGATTCAGATCAGACGTTCTTGCAGGCAGTGCTTTGGGAAAAACCGCTGGATATAACATGTTCGTGGGAGGTTGCATTAACCAGACCTTTCACTGGGCGAGCGACACGAGGTGTTACCCCATCTTGCATGAAAATAGTGATTTCCACACTGCTGCGTTGTTCCAAGGCAGGAATCCCATGCTGTACAAGGAGGCTTCCTTAATGTGCAGACGTCACAGTACACTCGATTGGCCCTCTGGGAGTATTCTCTTCAAAGAACAACGGACCGAGATAGGTACTTGTGAATCCACACTGCACAGTCACATACGGCGAGTGCTACGGCTCTTTCTGCACAACACGCGGCATAAGAGTACCCCAAACTGGGCAGTTCTGTGCATTCAAGGCACCCCGTAGTGTAAAATGTGCCTCGTTACTCCATAGAATATTGCCCAACCCATGTCATCAACTTCGATTCGTGCCAGAAACCGAGGAGCGAATTCAGAACATTACAGTAGATCATGAGGTTTCAGTTACTGCACCGTCTGGGTCTTGCACGGGTACCGGTGTAACACTTTCTGTGCTGTTGACCATGGGATGGACAGTTCTCGTGACAATGCAATAGCGTTATCACTATACGGGGCAGTTGCTAGGTGGTCAGTTAAAGCAACAGCAACCTCGTCAATAACATCCACAGGGATAGAGCGCCTTCCTCATCCAGAAGCCACACCAAGCTCACCCGTGTTTTCGGAATTCATTATCATCTTCTTTAAACCATTTAATGACAGTGTGCCTCTCCTGAGAGACTTCGGTTGGGGACACTCTGCCAATGCAACACTGTAATTGCTGCTGCTCACATGGGATAGTTTCACTAACAGCGCAGGGTCTCTATTCTCGATAACCATACTCTTCACTCACGTCATTCCCTGGCGTGGATATCATACCGTCATACAAACAGTGTGCAGTGCCAGATCTGCATCTGGTAGCCACAAATGGAACCACTTTGTTTTCCAGCGTATATAGGTTCCACAAAACGCATAAACATATCTACCAACTTTCGCTCCCATACGATGATCGCAGAGAGGAAATCTATAAGACCGGAAAAACAAAGCTATGCGCTGTTGTCAACAACAACGTGAAAAGCGGCTAAGCGCTACGATCATTTCCAATGGCGCATGTAAGGCCTGAAAGATAGCGTGAGCGATATGTGCTGGCCCACTGGTCAGGGTAAAGCGGTCTAAGTGCCACTAAGCTTTGTAGTTGTTCAGAGCTTGTGACACAGATTTTGTGCTCAGATTGAAAAACGTAAGAGGCTGGAAGAATGTCAGAATATCAAGTATCTAAGACCTTGTAAAACTTATGGAGGATGCAACGCATAGCAACCCATTTGTGGTTACTATGCTCCAGCCCGAGGACATTTCTGATTAAAAAAAAAAAGCAGCCGCTACACAATTAACACAACGAAAGTAAATATTTCCAATTTAATTGGATTCGAGTGAAATAATTGCACCTTGTGTGGTCAAGGTAAAATAAATGTCGTGTGACTAGGGCCTCCCTTTCGGGTAGACCGTTCGCCGGGTGCAAGTCTTTCAATTTGACGCCACTTCGGCGACTTGCGGAACGACGGGGATGAAATGATGATGATTATGACAACACAAAACGCAGTGCCTGAGCGGAGAAAACCTCCGACCCAACCGGGAATCGAACCCGCGCCCTTAGGATTGACGTTCTGTCGCGCTGACCACTCAGCTACCGGGGGCGGACGTCATCAAGGTGAGAAAAATGTTGAAAGAACTTGATGGCTGGAGCACCTACAAGATCTTCAAGAAAAGGGTTACCACTTACATAATAAATAACTTTGTTTTACCGTCACAACAATGTAAAAGCAACTTGTCAGCTGAGAAGAAAAATGGTCTGCAACAGATGCAGTCGTATTTGAAAGTAGCTAATCAATTAGCTAATTAATTAAAATTACTTTGTACTCTATAAAATTAAAAGTGAGATTAAAAATAAATCAATCGCAGAATAGTCTACTTGTAAAATGTGTCTGTAAAATGTTTATTATTAAGTAAACTGATAAATGCTTGAAATTTCTTGTAGTGGTGCACGTTCTGCGTTTTTCGGAATACAATATTTATTTTCATTGGTAAAAGGAAGGGAATTTTAAGCAAATTTTGCAATAGATGTGGAAATCTTACTGTAGACAATAAACAAAAATGTTGTTGAGATTTTTTCATTAAAATACTTTCGTCAATACAAAAAAATGAATAATTCGGAACTTGGTCTGTTGCTGACTTCCATTCTACAATTACAACCCACACTGCACTTCTGTGAGTAGTTGCATTTTAATAATAACCATCGAGTATCATCTGTTTCCTTACGCGAATAAAAATTTATACGATTGTCGTTTGGATAAAGTTGAAGACCCTAAATACGCGCACGTTTGCTAAGAGCAGATCTGGAAATATGATGATTTTTAATGTGCTAGAAAAGCTGTGCCAAAGATGTAACAAGTTAACGGGTGTGATGACTAGAGGGGATGGGGATTTTGAATACATGTCTACTGTCAAATTCTACCTCAACTCTCTGTGTGCAGTGCTAATTACTTTTCAGCCCTCTACTCTTCTTACGGATGGCGAGAGAGAGAGAGAGAGAGAGAGAGAGAGAGAGAGACAGACAGCAATCTGGCGGCTTCAGAAAGACGTTGCCTTTAGTGGGCGACGGCTTCACAGCCGGCCGCGTAACAGAGACGCTGCCCGGCGGCTGGCAAGCGCCCAGTGGACAAGATTCCCCAGTGAAGCCAGCGACGCGAGTCACGTCTTGCTCTGGACTGGCAGCGAACAACGGACGGCCCTGGCAGAGGTCCAGCCTCGCAGAGGTCGCGCGCCCACGGCCTGGGACACCTGCACGCTGATTGCAGAGTACCGTTACTCTCGCTCCAGCATTCATTCGACACGACCAGACAAAGGGCTGCGACAAGAGTAGCGGTGACCACAGTCTATGTGGTCTAGTGGCTAAAATCACTGCCTACTGTGGCCAATTAGCTGGAAATGGTTCGAATGATGTGGACTTGGGTATGGCCAGCTGAGAAACTACTTAAAAAAGAAAATGTACGTAGCGTTATCGAGATGGAAATTTCTCAAGGATAGTCACATAGATATTATTATTATATATGGTGAAGCTTTTCCATTCTAGCGTAGTTGTAAGGAAGAATTATTGTAGTACTAGATTCATTGAACTCTACGTTAGGTACTATTTTTGTAGTGATTAAAATATGTAAGGACATTCACTTGCAGTCCGCTGATGTAGATTACACTTGTTAAGAGTAAAATAATGGCACTTGAGTAGGGAATTTGTAATTAATAAAAAAAATGTTTTTGGACCACATCACTAATAATTATATGCATAGTAACGGAAGAAGAGCCAGTTTGGACCTACATTTTCCACGGAAAAACAAACAAAAAGCTCAGAACAGCATTTTCTAGCAGGAAATAAAGCTGGTAATAAACTGCCATAGGAGAAGAAAGAGATTTGTAAAATACATCACTTTAAAATCGGAGCTAAAACATTCTTCATAAGTAATGCGTTACTATTCAGTTAAAGATTACTAAAGGACTGAGAATAGTGGTTAATAATGAAACTGGAAAATATGGCGTTACCTCCTGTCTCGCAATGAGAGCATTACATCTACATCTAGATCCATACTCCTAAGCCACCTGACGGTCTGTGGCGGAGGGTACCTTGAGTACCTCTATCGGTTCTCCCTTCTATTCCAGTCTCGTATTGTTCGTGGAAAGAAGGATTGTCGGTATGCCTCTGTGTGGGCTCTAATCTCTCTGATTTTATCCTCATGGTCTCTTCGCGAAATATACGTAGGAGGGAGCAACATACTGCATGACTCCTCGGTGAAGGTATGTTCTCGAAACTTCAACAAAAGCCCGTACCGAGCTACTGAGCGTCTCTCCTGCAGAGTCTTCCACTGTAGTTTATATATCATCTCCGTAACGCTTTCGCGATTACTAAATGAACCTGTAACGAAGCGCGCTGCTCTCCATTGGATCTTCTCTATCTCTTCTATCAACCCTATCTGGTACGGATCCCACACTGCTGAGTAGTATTCAAGCAGTGGGCGAATAAGCGTACTGTAACCTACTTCCTTTGTTTTCGGATTGCATTTCCTTAGGATTCTTCCAATGAATCTCAGTCTGGCATCTGCTTTACCGACGATCAACTTTATATGATCATTCCATTTTAAATCACTCCTAATGGGTACTACCAGATAATTTATGGAATTAACTGCTTCCAGTTGCTGACCTGCTATATTGTAGCTAAATGATATGGGATCTTTCTTTCTATGTATTCGCAGCACATTACACTTGTCTACATTGAGATTCAATTGCCATTCCCCGCACCGTGCGTCTGTATAGTTCCTCAAAGGTGCGACGTTAATTTAGCAGTTCCCAAGTTACACGACTCAGGGTAGTATGACAGTTGCAGTATGGATGCAACCCATATTGAGAATGGATACTTTGTACGTAAATAGCAGATGCAGTGCAGCTCATAAAAGTTTTTATGATTTTATTAACAAGTTACTTTACTGTAGACCATCCTCAAATTTATTCACAACAGTTTGCATTATATCAGGCCAATGACCAGGCTGGCAATCATCGTTGTTCAGAAACAGGAACCGATCAGACCCGCGTATTTCTCCCTATGCAATAATGCGTACAGCAGGAAAATGATCGACTGGAGTATCTCATGGGGGTTTTGGCAGTAGCTCGTCTCCGAACAACCCGCCGGCAACCTCGTCTGTTTTTTCCCTGTAACATATATAAATCACAAGGTAAATTGAATAAATGCTAAAGAGACAAGGTTGTGGTTCGGATTAATGGTGAACTCGACAAAATAGATAGACATAGGCACACTGAAGCGCCAGAGAAACTGGTATAGGCATCCATATTCAAATACAGAGATACATAAACAACAGAATATGGCGCTGCGGTTGGCAACGCCTATATAACACAACAAGTGAGTGGAACAGTTGTTAGATCGGTTACTGCTGATAGAATGGCACATTATTAGGCTTTAAGTGAGTTCAAAGGTGCTATTATAGTCGGCACACGAGCACACAATCTCCGACGTAGTGATTAAGTGGCGATTTTCCCGTACGACCATTTCATGAGCGTACCATGAATATCAGGAAACCGGTAAAACATCAAATCCCCGACATCGCTGCTGCCGGAAAAAGATCCTGCAAGAATGGGACCAACAACGACTGATGAGAATCGTTCAACGTGACAGAAGTGCAACAGTTCCGCAGATTGATTCAGATTTCAATGCTGCACCATCAGCAAGTGTCAGTGTGCGGACCATTCAACGAAACATTATCGATATGGGCTTTTGGAGCCGAAGGCCCGCTCGTGTACTCTTGATGACTGCACACCACAGAGCTTTACGCCTCGCCTGGGCCCATCAACACCGATATTGGACTGTTGATGATTGGAAACATGTTGCCTGGTCGGACGAGTCTCGTTTCAAATTGTATCGACGTGTACGGATATGGAGACAACCTCATGAATCCATGAACCCTGCATGTCAGCAGTGGACTGTTCAAGCTGATGGAGGCTCTGTAATGGTGTGGAGCGTGTGCAGTTGGAGTGATATGAGATCCCTGATGTGTCTATATACGACTCTGATAGGTGACACGTACGTAAGCATCCTGCCTGATCACCTGCACCCATTCATGTCCATTCTGCTTTCCGACGGACTTGGGAAATTCCAGCAGGACAATGTGACACCCAACACGTCCAGAATTGCTACGGAGTAGCTCCAGTAACACTCTTCTGAGCTTAAACACTTCCGCTGGCCACCAGACACCCAAGACATGAACATTATTGAGCATATCTGGGATGCCTTGCAACGTGCTGTTCAGAAGAGACATACAACCCCCTGTACTCTTATGGATTTATGGACAGCCCCGCAGGATTCAAGGTGTCTATTCCCTCCAGCACTACTTCAGACATTACTAGAGTCCATGCCACGCCTTGTTGCGGCACTTCTGCGTGCTCACGGGGGCCCTACACGATATTAGGCAGGTGTATCAGTTTCTTTGGCTCTTCAGTGTAATATTTATCCTGCAAACAGGTAAGAAGTTGCCTAATTTACATTTGCTCATATTGAGCTCCCAGGAAGAAGAGACAAATTAACAATGACAAGACAAAGGAATAAGACACATTCCCTTTTTCAGTAGCTTTATATTCAACACCTATAAAGGTTGTGAAACTATCGATGTATGGTATATGTTTTTTGGATCTTCGGCGAATACTGTTTTTCGCTAGATGTATCCCTTTTTATAAATGAAACTTTTTTCTCTTATTATGCATCACAACACCAACTAAATGTGGGGAATATAGATAAAAAAGAAATAATGAGGAACATCTCAACAACTACAACTTCCTGTCCCACTGCCGTACATGATCACAATGTAACACTTTTAAAAGAGAATCATGTGCCAAAATCGGTAGTGCATGACAGTAATGTCTTGTCATTCTCCTTAGCTCAATATCTCACTTGTTATTGAGAGGGGGGGGATAGTGTTGCTGACTCAGTTTCTCAGATATACTATGAGAGGAGAGCATGAAGATGTGTTTGGCGCATAATTGCATATTTACAGGCCTGAAGTTCGTTTTCCAAAAAATCTGGAGGGAGAACAAATGCCATAGCAGCATGTTTGTCCGATTCACCAGTGGCTGTTCTTAGTTTGTGCAAAGATGCAGTTCAAACTTCGCTTTATTATATAACTTCTCTGCTGCAAATAGTGTGTAAATCCCACTACACCGCACAATGAGGACCAACGCTACGAGACAGTGCAATTTAAATGGTTTAAATGGCTCTGAGCACTATGGGACTTAACTGCTGAGGTCATCAGTCCCCTAGAACTTAGAACTACTTAAACATAACTAACCTAAGGACATCACACACATCCATGCCCGAGGCAGGATTCGAACCTGCGACCGCAGCGGTCGCGCGGTTCCAGACTGTAGCGCCTAGAACTGCTCGGCCACTCCGGCCGGCGACAGTACAATTGTTAATGTCTTGTACGAACTATGGAGAGAAATCAGTGTACGCAAATAACAAGTCAAGCTTAGCCACTGTATTAAGAAGCAACGTAACTTTCGTAAATCGCCCCGATATGGTTATTTGATACTTGGTGGCCGAATCGTTTTGAGTATTTAGCAACCACATTAAAAAATGTGCTGCGACGTAACGGTTGTCTAACAAGTCCACCTTGATGCTGAAGATGAATAGGCACACTATTCATAATCAGTAATTATGAACATTTCGAAGACTTCACTGTGACGTATAGTAGCACACTGAACACTTCTAAGAACTGTATGTTTTGTGCACGACAATAACCTATAACGCATGTCAGCCTGACGACAGTACTCTAAAGCTGACTCGACGAGGTAACTCACCAGTAACACACGTGCCACGCTGTAGCACCAGATACACAATACCACAGCGAGGTGAATTCTTTATACACTAGAACTTCTTGTCTGCTGCGGCCGTTCTTATGAGAAGGCCTCGCAATGGCGGCACCTGGGATTACCGAGCCCCGCTCGAATTGGTCGCGCCTTGGATGTTTCTCTCTTTCAGCATTTTTGTTGTTGTCGACGTCTTGCTTGGAGTTTAGATATTCGATGACACTGCAGTTAAGACATGAACCTTATATTCTGGAGGATGTAGTTTGCACTGTCCGGGCACCCTTATTTAGGTCTTTTGTGGTTTTCCTAAATAATTTCAGGCAGTTGTCAGGATGGTTCCTCCAGCAAGGCTACGCCCGACCTCTTCTCGTCTCCTCATAAAAATATTTATGTATTAGTATTCCATGAGCATATATATTTTGAGCTTTTTTTTCATTGTGTTATGATGACAAGTCCTGTATCATTCTGAGACGATCCCTGGATGAATAAATCAAATCAAAGCTAGTTTACCTTAAAAAAAATTATTCTGAAACGATTAATATCTTAGATTCCATGCATTTTTGTCGACCATTTGTCACGAAATTGATTATTAGAATTTTCTTAGCATACAAATTCTATCGCCGCGACTAAACTAGAAGCCGCTTGTTTGGCTGTCAGTTTATTGTTTATTTTTCGAAACACGTAATACAAATTTCTTTTCTTACTCTTTTTTTACAGGGTGGTCGGAAATTCCCGTTACAGGCTTCTAGGACTTGTAGAGGGGAGTGAGCACATCGTATTTTGAATAGGAACCCGTGCCCGGAAACGTCATCCAAAGAGACAACAGAGCGTGAAAGCTATAGGCGCGGGCGTCTGTAAATGTACGTATACGCGGGGTGACTCCGTGATGATGTTACAGACTTTCTAGGATAATGGACAACGATAAATGTATTACTTTGAACTAAGGATCCCTGTACCGGAAACGAACGAGTCGAAACTTATAAACGAAAACCGTTCTGATACCTCTGACAGTTGAATACGTGTACCGGTTGCTGTGTTGAGAAGAGTGTAGGGCTGGTACCTTTCAGTGGTGACAGTGTGGACAAAAACGAGAAAAAATGTCCAATAAAGGTGGGCTCTAACTTGCATACCTGAGGAGCTATGAACATTCGTTCGTCTTCACTAATGTGAAACACACCTCCTCTACTGAGCAAGTGTTCATAGCTGTTAAGGTACGCACTTTAGAGCCCACGTTTATTGGACATTTTTTTCTCTTTTTTTCCACACTACCACCACTGAAAGTTACCAGTCCTACACTCTTCTCAACACAAGAAACGGGACACCTATTCAACTGTCAGAGGTATCAGGACGGTTTTCGTTTTAACTTTCGACTCTATCGTTTCCGGTACAGGGATCCTGACTTCAAATTAATACATTTATCGTTCTCCATCATCCTAGAAAGTCTGTAACATCATCACGGAATCACCCCGTGTATACGTACATTTACAGACGCCCACGCTTATCACTTTGAAGTTTTGTAGTCTCGTTGGATGACGTTTCCGGACATGAATTCCTATTCAAAATACGATGTACTCACTCCCCTCTAAGTCCTAGAAGTCTGTAACGCGAATTTCTGACCACCCTATATTTCAGATATGTGGCAAAAAAGTGTTGAATATGCATGGCCGAATCTACGTGTAACCGTTGAGCAACTGACCGCCAAATGAAGCAAAGGAGTACGAATAGTGTCACCCCAACGACCGTTCAGCGAACGTTGCTGCATATGTCCGCAGCAGGTGCCTGGTTCATGCACCCATGCTGACTGCTGTTCATCGGCGACGAAGGCTGCACCCCAATACCACAACTGGACGTCCAGTGACTGGCGAGTGGTTATCTTTTCAAAAGTTCTTCGGAACGGTCCAGGCCGGAGGTGGAAGTTTTATGGTCTAGGGAATGTTTTCGTGGCATTCCCTGGGTGAACTCGTCATTCTGGAAGGCCAAACGAATCAGCACAAGTGTGCACCTATCCTTGCGGAGCACGTTCACCCCTACTTCGAGGTTATTTTTTCTCGGCTTGATGGCATCAACCAGCAGGACACTGCAAAGTACCAAATAGCCCGCAGTGTACGTGCGTGGTTCTAAGAGCTCCAGGATGAGTTTACCATACTCCCTTGGATAGCAAACTCCCCGGATTAAATCTAACTGAAAAGCTGTGGCGCCACGTCTATCGGGCTGTTCGCGACGTGGATCCTCAACCAGAAACCCAGCACATCTGTCTATGGCACTAGAGTCGCCATGGGTCCACATCCCTGTCGGTGTCCGCAGCAGGTGGTCTAGCGGCTAGCGTTGCTGCCCCAGGATCACGGGGTCCCAGGTTCGATTCCCGATGTAACTAACCTCTCAATTAAATTGTCGCTCACTTATAATTTTTCAATAATTGACTGTGAATTTAACCTGGTAAATTTTGGACGTCAGCACTGCTGCGTCATGGCCCTGAAAGATCATTCTGAATAGAAAAAGAAAAAATCTTACCTTAATGAAGTCGCCGGATAACGCATATATATCTGCTCTTACAATAAATTTTTCTGGCACAGCCCTGTGCAATGCTGGCCGATAGATTTGTCATTTATGAAAGGAAACAACTGATTTTTCTTTTGCAATAATCGGGATGACCATGGATTGGAGAAATTAGTAAATTCTTTAAATTGAAATGAATGGTTGTTAAAAGTTACTTTTTATGAGAAAGATTATTATTAGGAGATTTTTTAAAACATTTACATGGGACTTGAGATAACAATACCACATATGCGCGAGGCTGCTTTTACCTTACACAATAATGCTCAGGCTCCGGCATCGCTGCACCACGACCGGCCCAGCCAACACGATACACCAGACCAGACTGCTCGCTAGCAACAACTTACTGCTACAGCTACACAGTTCCTACTGCAGTCAACACTGCTCTCTGGTCTGAGATTGTCTGATACCTTACATATCGCAGGCAGCGTGTGAGCAATACATCGAAATTACATCTGCTCGGACCTCTTACATAACCCTCCACTGGGGGGGGGGCAAAAATTTGGCAGCGATGGTGAGTCAATTGGACTTGCCATGAGCAACAAATTTTTCTAAAATCTATTTAGTTAGTATGTCTACAGTCACAGAGTATATACATTATTGATAAGTGCAGAACATATTAAGTAATGAAATAGAGTGCACACGCACTGAGTACAGAATATATCAAAAAATTACAAAAAGTATATGCAATGAGTACAAAAGATATTAACAAATGACAAAGTGCACACACACTATATAAGTCTTTAGCATTTTTACATAACATATCATGAAGTGAAATAAAGTGCACACGCACTGAACACAAAATATATTAACAAATGACATAAAGTGCACACGCACTGTAAAAATCTTTAGCATTTTACAAGAACTGATTACCCTAAAAATGAAATAAAGTGCACACGCACTGTAGAAGTCTTTAGCATATTTACAACATATCATATTAACAAATGAAATGAAGTGCACACGCACTGTAAAAGTCTTTAGCATATTTCAAGAACTAGGAAAGGAATGGGAAGGATTGCATCATGGTTGTAGCACAGTAGGTTGTACGTAGTTGCACCGAAAGTCCATATCTTTCTACAGAAGCACAACACCAAGTGAGACAATCTGAAGTTCTCTTCCCTGAAGTATTTATCAGTGTAGCCAAGACACTGAAATGTTGTATTAATATTCAATGTTATCATTTTGGTAGTACATTAGGTACACCAAACAGTAGGACCATAATAACATCTCCATCGTTCAAGGTGGTGGACAGCATGATGTGTCAACACCACATTCTTGTAGAATCCATACTCTCACATCAACAGAGAATTAGTGCAAAAACCAAATATAGTGCTCCATAATCATGAGGATGGACAGGACAAACGGATATTGCAGTAATTTCTGGTAATTAGGTCAGAAGGTGAAGGACATTAAGTCTTATGCTAGTCATAATTGAGAATTACACTAGTCTATCAACCGATTTGAGCAATTATTGGCATTCATTGGCTATTTACACAGCATTTAAGTAGTATGTATGGAGTATTACAGAACATTATTCATAAGTCATCTCAATATAGTAATTATTGGCACTCATTGTCCAGTTACAAAGCATTGTTTTATGTATTATTCAGAAGTCATAATTCAAAATGAGTTAATTATTGGCATAGCATTTGTACATAATTCATCTAATTCTAGTAATCATTTGCATTCATTGGTCAGTTACTAAACATGTAGCAAGTATTGAATATTACAAAACACTATTCATAACTCATCTGATTGCGGTAATTATTGGCACTCATTGGCCAGTTACAAAGTATTCATATAGTTTTACAAAACATTATTCAGTATTATTCAGAACTCATCATTCAAGTGACATAGGACACATTTAAAAATAGCACACTGTAACTATTACTCTAGGTCTGTGGTCCAATAATACATAGATATAATGGATTCAATACATCTGAGAAATTTGCATTGTATTTAGAACTAGAAATATATCTTAAACTGTTTTTTTTTTTTTTTTTTTTTTTTTTTTGCTAGCAATGCATTGCGTTGTGATCGATCATTAATTGCTGGAGGATGAAAATATTTGCTTTTGAGTTATTGCTGGAAAGAAGGATTAATAACATCATTCGTCATGAGTCAGCTGTAGCAAGGTTATGAAACAAGTAGAGTATATGTGATCACATTCATGAATGATTGACACAACTGCGTAAAAAAAATGCAAGTACTAGAACAGGTTTAATAAGTAACAGGTTTAGTAAGTATCATGAAAAGCTTCTCCTGGATAAAATACTAAATGGATTATTGACCTGAAAGTAATAAACTTCGAATTAACAGGTAATGAAACGTGTACTTAATATGTATGTACTGTAGCTGTCTTTCCCAAAACATTCAGTCATTATACTATGCGACATAAGACATACTGTCAAAAGCAACTGCAACAAATACTTAAATAACTACATAGCATCTCTTAACTAATAGTAAATATATAAACGTCATCATTATCATCATCTGTAAAGAAAAACTTCATTATTCATACTACCATAACTTCATCACTATCATCACCTGCAAAGAAAAACCTCATTATTCATATTAGCATATTCTTATAAACGTCCTCATTATCATCATCTGCAAAGAAAAACTTCATTATTCATATTACCATATTCTTCATGTAACTATTCATCATCATTTATTATCATCTGCAAAAAACTGACACTTCATTGTTCATTATTCATATTACCATTTACTTCATACAACTATTCATACTATAGAGTTTCTTATTTCTAGCATATTTCATCACTAAAACTAAGATGTGTAGTTCTGTCTGACAGCCTGCATCAATCGCCTCATATTCTGAAAGAAAAATAATTAGTTAAGACTGCTATCATACGATGTGTACAGTATATTCTGATTAATGCTTGTTAATTCTGATCCATTTATTCTTCATGACAAATATTGCATTTTCTTTCGTTCATTCCGATGGTAAAATTTGCATTTCAGAGTAAACCACTGTGGTTTGTTTAATTTATTTCTTGTACACGTAATTGCTTTCTGAAAATGTTGAATAAAGATTAATATCTTGCATTTAAATCATATACTCATTAAATAAAAACTTGTTTCTAGTGATACAACTAAGCATACAGCATAGCATGACAGAAAACGTATTAGGTCAAAAACATAGACAGTTTTGAAGTGCAAAAAATGTACACACAGATCATAATGTAGTGGCAAAAAAGTGTAGAATAGTCAAGATATTGACATATCATAAGAAAAAATGTCAAAGTCAACTGCTGTTTGTTATATCTTAAAGATTACATAGTGCATACAGACAAAAATTCTACTTTCGATAGGAAAACAATCATACATACACAAAAAATGGAAAATGTGCACGGTCTGATGTGTAACGACAAGAAAAGCGACCTGCTAACCTTACCTTGCCGGGCACTTGCCAAGAAAAAATATAATCATCATCAGTAAGTAGTCACATAGATATAATTGCTTAAGCGGTCATATAAATATCAGGAAATTGCATTACAGTGTGATAAACCGTAAAGTATGTTCATTCAATAAAGGGTGTAATATTGGAGACATGATGATTACCTTTGCTTTTTCTGGTTGTCAAAATTTCGGCATGTACTACATTAGGGTGAGGAATGCTGCGAATTCTGTATGGACCTGCGTATAGAAGCTCAAATTTACTGCAACTACTCTTTCCTCTGTTGGATAAATAGTGTGTACGTACTAATATCTTCTGTCCAACGTGAAAGTCACGGCGTGTACAAACCTGTTTTCGCTGTCTTCTCCGGCGCTCTGCGGCACGTTTGATGTTGTTGAGCGCAATGTCAATTATTTCATGGTGGCGTAAGTCGACGAGATGTAGGAAAAGATACTAGTTCTTTAATTTTGTTGGGTGGTTCAACATTTTTCAGTATAACAGTCGGAGATAGCATAGTAGATTCATTTGGTATGGAGTTAATTACATCCTGGAATGAGGGTATGTGTGTATCCCAATCAATATGTTTTTTATGGTAGTATATTCTACATAGTTTACCAATTTCTTTCATTAGTCGTTCACAAGGGTTCGAAGAAGCGTGATACTTGGATATATAGATCAGAGAAATGTTTCTTGTTCGTAACATACGTGTCCACATCGCCGATCGAAATTGTGGTCCATTGTCGGCAATTACTTTCAATACATGCCCTACATGAAATAAAAAATGTTTTACAAATGTATTCCAAATAGTTTTAGCAGTAGCTTTGTGTAACGGAGTGAAGGTAACAAATTTCGAATTGAATTCAATAGCGGCAAAGATTTAGCAAAAACCTCTATTAGATCTGGGAATCGGACCAAAAATGTCTACAGCGGCCATGTGTCTCAATTTAAAAGGTACAGTGGGATGTAACGGAGGAATATGTGAAGTCGTGTCCGACTTAGCTTTCTGGCAGATTTTACATGACGCTAAAACTCGTCGAATAGGTTTCTCTATGTTCGCAAAATAACAGTTCTGTCTCAGTATAAGAAAACATTTTCTGGCTCCGTAATGTGCGTAACTTAAATGAGTATACCAAATTAATTTGTTAACAAGTTCGTCAGGAATTCATAATAACCAACTGCTGCTGTCAGGGTGAGAGCGGCGAAACAGAATGTTATTGCGTACAGTGTAATGGTTTCTAATGGTAACATTATTCCTATCTTGCCAAAGGTGTTTAATTTCTTTCCATACGTTGTCTTTGCTCTGCTCCTGTGCTATCTCTCGTAATGACGACGAAATGAAATTTTCAAATGCGACTTGTTGAATGTACATGACGCTAAAATTTGCTTGGCAGAAGTTGGTTGCGATGTCTTGCTTATTGTTGCTGAGAGAACAGGATAGTGCGTCTGCTACAATATTTTGTGTACCGGGAATGTGAACAATTGTAAAATTAAATTCCTGTAAATAAAGCTTCCATCTGCTTAATCTGTAGTGCGTAAATTTTGCTGAAAGTAAAAAACCGAATAGCTCTATGGTCTGTGTAAACGGTAGTATGTCTTCCATAAAGGAAATGCCTAAATCTCGTAAATGCCCAAACATCACATAATGTTTCAAGTTCTGTAACAGAATAATTGCATTCAGCAGGTGACAGAATGCGACTTGCAAAGGCGATGTTTTTAATTACTGTAGTACCATCTTCTTCAATTTCCTGAAAAATGTGTACGCCTAAAGCGGTGTTAGAACTGTCGGGGGCAATGGAAAAATTTCTAGTAAGATCTGGGTGTGATAAAAGTGGTGTATTCAACAAAGCCTGTTTCAGATTGACAAATTCAGACTGTGCTTGGCTATCCCACGACCAAATAGTGTTTTTACCCGTCAACTGGCATAATCTAGGTGTATCTAAAGCAGAGTAATGAATAAATTTACGGAAAAAGTTAATTAAACCCAAAAAGCTGCGTAGTTATGTCGTCAAAAGTAATAACATTTTCGTGAACAAGAGTCTGTGTATCAAAAGTAGTGCTTACGTTGTTGGAAGATGCAACCTGTGCTGTATCTAGTCAAATTCTTTCTGACGTACTGTTATTTGCGGGAGGATGCTGTGGCATTTCAACTATTTGTACTGTTCTGTTATTTCTTCCTGACGTATTACGTTCGGGATGATACCGACTGTCTGGTTCATTCATGATAATCTGTTGTTGCGGATGATTTTGCTACTGGTAAGACCGACTGTTACGCTGAAACTGTGCTCATTACTTTTACGCCTGTCATGATAATCATTGCTATACGGCGCATTGCGATATGAGTTGAAATGGTGTGTTCTCTGTACGTAGTGATTTCCTTGCTGCTGTGCGTTACTATTTGGTGCAGCCGACGCTATACGTCTAGGCGGCGAAACATTAAAGCTTGTTTGACCTTGCAGACTACATTGTTGGTTAGGTATGCGAACCGGCTGGTTTTGATGCTGTTGCAGTGAAAAAAGGTCTATTGTTACCAAACTGTGTTTGCGGTTGTTGAAAATTTTGTACATACTGATGATTAAAATTTTGTCTTATTAAAATTATGCTGGTATTTCTGGAGTGTCTAATGAAAATTGTCACTTTCGGTAAAACTTGTCGTATCAGGTTTTCTTTACTCAATCTTAATCTTAGATAGATTGATAGTTGAAGAGCTGTTTTGATAGATATAAAGGACAGTAGAAGAGAAGGCAGCAGTGCAGAAAACTAAAGATGAAATAGCACTACTACGGCTCGGGGCCCTGTGCACGCTACAGCCCATATTCATCGATGTGTAATGAATCCCCTGAGGTCACTTACGCGCTGCTAATAAATTTTAGTTTCTGCGTTACAGGCAATGCCAGTGAAAATTCAAAAACAATTTGTTGTATCCAGGCCAATTCTAGTTTCTGCATTACAGGCCAAGGTGATGAAAATACAAAAGCAAATTGTCGTATCCAGTCCAGAGGATGAATCTGTGTTCTGTCATTTTTAAATACCTTAAATTTTTTCACGTATAAAAATTGCTTGTAATCAAAATTATCGTCTCTGTATGTATGAACAGGTTCAGGATTTTATGATAATCTATTTGTCTGTGACTGTTCGGAATCTAAGTCACGTACTCTCTGTAAATTACCTAAATTATACTGGCTGTGTGGGTGTGAGAAATGTTCCGAATGTGGCGTATGCCGTGCCGTGTTAGAGGCTGCAACATTTTTCATCTCTGTCACTTCTTGCTGTAAAGTTGACAATTTTCTACGTAATGTATTATTGGACGAACCTATCTCACTGATCGTCTGCTGTAAATTTTGGAATTCGGGTGTTTGATTAAACGAAACTGGTGACGTATCGTCTGATTTGGTGTCATTATTATTTTCGATAACATCAATACGACTGGCCAATTCATCATATTTTTCAGTCAGTGCTTTTACCTGATCATCGTTTTAAGTATCACAAGCATTAATTTGTTTTTGTATTTTACGTGTGGTTTTGTTCAATTTCTTAACGTCTGCTTTGATGGGATCGGGATCCTATATTAGTTCCAACTTTTCAAGTCTGTTGGTCATTGTCTGAAAGTCTAATGTGTGTGTGTCTGTCTTTGTTTTAAGATCGGAGACTTCATCATGCAATTCGGTGTTCAACTGTTTGGTTTCGTCTGATACTGTAGCAATATTGTTGTCTACGTATGTTTTTGCTTTCGTAAACAATTTACGCTTATCTTCCTGTCTCTGTGCAGTAATTGTTTCCATGACTTGTTGCTTTACTTTATTCTGTTCCTGTATAAATTTACGGTAACGCGCTTCACTGCTTTGTAGGTAGTGATTAAAACGTTCGTCAATTTGGCTGTTCTGTTGGTCAAATTTCGCGTGTACTTTCGCATCCAGTGTGCGTGAAAGTTCTGCTGACATTAATTTAAACTCGTTGCGTAACTGTGTTGCGTTTTCAGAACATTTTTTAGCGACTGCACTAATTTCATCTCTAAGTAATTTAGTTGTGGCTGTATGTGTATTACTTAATTCTTGTGCCACAGATCTAATTTCTTCACTACTGTTCCTAGCACAAGCCTTAATTTCCTCACGTAATTGTTCTTTAGTATCAAGACATTGCGCGGCAACGGCTGTAATCTGTTCACTAAGTTGTTTGTTCTGTTCATTTAGATTGTCGTGTTTTCCATTCAACTGTTTAAGATTTTCATTAAGTTGTTTGAAGTTGTTGTCTTGTTTATCATTCGACTGTTTGGAATTGTTGTCTAGTTTTTCATTTAGTTGTTTGTTCGATTGATTAAGGTTGTCCTGTTTATCATTCAACAGTTTGAAATTTTCATTAAGTTGTGTATAATTGTTGTCTTGGTTTTCATTGAATTGTAGTAATAATGCGATAACTTGATTCCAGCCAAAATTAGCGACTCTATTTTCTGTGCTGTGTGATGATGTATCTGCATGTGTCACGTTTTGTGTAACCATTTCGTCATTGTCTGATTCACCAAAAGGTTTGCTAATCGGATGAGCACTGTTAGTCACTACATCGGAATCAAACAAATCTGACGCGTTTCGTGTGTATTGTTCACCTTCGTTAGAAACATTTGTCTGTTCACTGTGTAAACTTTGGAAATCAGGTGTTTCAAAATGGGCAGCGTTCATTGTAACGGAACGTGTCGCGTCATCAATTGTCGTTAAATTAACAGAGGACACAATTGAATGTGTTTGCGCATCATTGGGATTAAAATCATTACTAGTGATCGGCACGCACTGATTATCAGTAATTAGAGGATTATCACTATTACACTGAGTGTCGCTAGTGTTATCGGTCAAATTATTGGTTTCGGCTATTTCACTCATTGCACATCGCGATGTACTGTTAACAGTTTTTCGCGGCATTTTTCACAAATCAAAATTAAGCACAAAATGAAACAAAGACGAAGCAAAAATGGAACAAACACAATTACAACAAAGAGCAATAAATTGCCGATGATCTATGAAAGAAAGAGTGACAAATTAGTAAATGCGTTGCGCCAGATGCAAACTACATTTAATATTAAGTAAATAAGAGCAGATATATGACTACTTCTCAGAAATTCACAAAGAAAATACGATCCTGGCCGGTTGTCGACAAGTGTAACATCCCCACGAAATAAATTCACATTTTTAGTATAACCTCAAAACAAAATAATTGCCAAACCTCTCAACAGTAAAAAATATAATTATGTCGTTCACATTCAGTGTAACGTCCCAACAAAAAAAATAAATTCAGTAACCTGGTGATAATACGATGTAACTAACCTCTCAATTAAATTGTCGCTCACTTATAATTTTTCAATAATTGACTGTGAATTTAACCTGGTAAATTTTGGACATCAGCACTGCTGCGTCATGGCCCTGAAAGATCATTCTGAATAGAAAAAGAAAAATTCTTACCTTAATGAAGTCGCCGGATAACGCATATATATCTGCTCTTACAATAAATTTTTCTGGCACAGCCCTGTGCAATGCTGGCCGATAGATTTGTCATTTATGAAAGGAAACAACTGATTTTTTTTGCAATAATCGGGATGACCATGGATTGGAGATATTAGTAAATTCTTTAAATTGAAATGAATGGTTGTTAAAAGTTACTTTTTACGAGAAAGATTATTATTAGGAGATTTTTTTAAAACATTTACATGGGACTTGAGATAACAATACTACATATGCGCGAGGCTGCTTTTACCTTATACAATAATGCTCAGGCTTCGTCATCGCTGCACTACGACCGGCCCAGCCAACACGATACACCAGACCAGACTGCTCGCTAGCAACAACTTACTGCTACAGCTACACAGTTCCTACTGCAGTCAGCACTGCTCTCTGGTCTGAGATTCTCTTATTCCTTACATATCGCAGAGAGCGCGTGAGCAATAGATCGAAATTACATCTGCTCGGACCTCTTACAACATCATCATCATGATTCCTGTCGGTTCCTTCCACAACCTCACTGACTCTCTTCCTGCATGTCTCGCAGCGCTTCGCTCAGCGAAAGGTGGTTATTCAGACCTTTAACAGGTGCTCACATGAATGTGACAAGGCAATGTATGTGCTGTAACTGACATATGTTCTATGCAGTGCAGTACGTCCTGTTCGTGACATTTTCCTGCAAATGTTACACACGTACATCGCAATTTTACCAGTTTGTTTTTAAAAACATATATCTGCGTCCTGTGTTTACTGCATTGTTGCCAACTTCCGCAGTGCGTTTTCCTGTCGCCTTGTTAGTGTTCTGTTAGTGGCGGTTCCAAATACTACAAACCACAGATCAGACACACGTGTTTGAAATTAAACTGCTCAAAACTGCTTCATGAGATATCTAACATGTAAAAATAATAAAAAACAAAACCTATGAGAGCGTAGTGAAAACTAACGCCTCCTATTTTTTATCTGAAAAGTCTTAAAGGTGTTTAAGTAAGACAGACTTCACTATTATTCTACCTGTATATTCTTCATGCCGCATATTTATTTCTCTACATAGTCACCAAGGCGACGAACACATTTCTTCTAAAGCGGGAGCAGTTTGTTGTTACCGTCATTGTAGAATGTTTGAAAAAAATTGGAAATTTGTGCTAAGATCTTATGGGACCCAATTGCTGAGGTCATCGGTCCCTGAGCTGACACACTACTTAATCTAACTTAAACTAACTTAGGCTAAGTACAACACACACACACCCATGCCCGAGGGAGGACTCGAACCTCCGACTGGGGTAGTCGTGCGGACAGTGACAACGTGCCCCAGACCGCGCGGCTACCACGCGCGTTATAGAAGCTTTGACTTTGTTGACGGAGCCACACCTCACTTCTGCTTGTAGCGCCTCATTATTATCAAAATGATCGATGACGGTGAAGGCAAGGC
Source organism: Schistocerca piceifrons (assembly GCF_021461385.2). NCBI lineage: Eukaryota > Metazoa > Arthropoda > Insecta > Orthoptera > Acrididae > Schistocerca > Schistocerca piceifrons. The sequence continues at coordinate 214,798,784 of NC_060144.1, read as the reverse complement.
GACGGATTGTAGCAGATGTCACAGCGCTCGTTTATTGTCTGGCATTGTTCTGCTGAAGGAGACGGCGCTCCACGCGCGGACGACACTTTGAGTTCCAAACTCGATTATAGCAGGCTGTTTCTCATGCAACGACACAGTTATGTTACACACCGTCACGTTACGCACTACAGTTCGGGATCCTATAGCGGTGGACTGCAGTAAATTTGTAGGCATGAAGAATAAAGATGTAGAATGTTAATAACGGCCGGCCGGAGTGGCCGAGCGGTTCTAGGCGCTACAGTCTGGAGCCGCGCGACCGCTACGGTCGCCGGTTCGAATACTGCCTCGGGCATGGACGTGTGTGATGTCCTTAGGTTAGTTAGGTTTAGGTAGTTCTAAGTTCTAGGGGACTGATGACCACAGCAGTTAAGTCCCATAGTGCTCAGAGCCATTTGAACCATTTGTTAATAACGTTCGTTTTACTTTAAAAAATTTTAAGAGTTTTCACATAAAAAATTCGAAGGCAGTAGTTTTCAGTACGCTCTCATATAAGTACTATTCACTAATAAAGGTGTTTCCAAAATAAAAGAAACGAGCCAGTGTGGTAACCATAGGATCAGTCTCTCATTTAGTCATAGAGACCGGACGTATACGCTAATAAGTTTGCAATAATAAAGTAATTAATATTTTACCATCAGGCACGATAAGGATGGTGCAGGAATTCGTAGTGTTTTTGTTTTACATGTTGGCACTCCAGGTGCTATGGGTTATTTATCGATTGCCGTTTTTTATTTGTAGTTTACTGTAGTTATTTGAGTTTACAAATGGTTCAAGTGGCTCTGAGCACTATGGGAGTTCTGAGGTCATTAGTCCCATAGAACTTAGAACTACTTAAACCTAACTAACCTAAGGACATCACACACATCCATGCCCGAGGCAGGATTCGAACCTGCGACCGTAGTGGTCGCGCGGTTCCAGACTGTAGCGCCTAGAACCGCACGGCCACACCGGCCGGCCTTGAGTTTTTATGTTGAGATTTTGTCATTTGGAGATATCGACGCTAGGAAATGAAGTGCCAAGCGGAGAAATCGGGACATATCCGACTTATTGTTCTGGCAGCCAGAAACATATGCGCCCTGTATGGGGATCACGCCGTAGGACAGAGCACGTTAAGAAAATGGTATTTTTGTATTCTTGTTTTAAGGAAGATGGTTTTGACATCAGTGATCCTCCGTGTTCAGGAAGACCTTCGAAATTCGAGGAAGATCGCTTAAATGCATGAATCCACGATGATCCACGTCAGTGTACTCGAGAGTTAGCATGTGTGATGACCTGTGGTCATTCCGCCAACGAATGACATTTGCATGCAATGGAGAAGGGTCAAAATTCGGGAGTATGAGTACCGCATGCTCTAAGCCAAAATCACAAAAATCACCGGATGGCCAAATGTGCATATAATGTCTTTATGCTAACGTAGGGAAAATAATGGAATGGCTGAGTCCAAACAAAGCTGCAGCTCCCTGTACAAAGACATGATCACATCCACAAAAAAAAGTATCTGCTGGTAGAGGAACGGTGTGGTGTACTTGCTTCCCCGAGGTGTAACCATCTCTGCTGACATTTATCGTCAACAACAGTCAAGAACAACGACCAGGAAGTCTGCTTGAAGTGATGCTATTAGGTGATAGCGCCATCCCGCATTCTGTTAGACTTGGATTGAGAAGCTATTCCACTCCGACCTTATTCGTCTGATCTAGCGCCGTCAGTTTTGCACCTTTCTGCTCTCTATCGAACAACCTTCAAGAAACTTCTTTTCCGGATGAAAATGCGCTCCGAACATGGCTGACGAGTTCTTCACCTCAAAACCACGTGATTTCAACAATCACGGAATCGTAAAGTTACCCCAATGTTGGCCGACAGTTGCAAATAATGAAGGAGAATATACTATTGATGACTAAAGTCTTTGTTATGTGTATCTGTTCTGTTTATTATACTTACGGAAAAATGTTACTAACTTATTCCCCAAGCTTCTATAATGAAAACTTAGAAAACAACAACAGTCTCAACATATTAACGAAAATATGAAAGTTACTTTTGCTGAAATTTTGTTGTTACTTTGAGACAACCCGGACGCTTGCAGGTGGCCTTTTATCGGTGAGCTGTCGGACGGCGTGCCGCAGTTCGCTGACATTTTGAGATTCGTGGTGCAGAACACTCAGCAGCATTCCCAGGCAGCGGGTAGAGATAACGATCAGTATGTGTCCTTGAATGCGATGGCTGGGCAACGTTCTCTAATCCCCTCTCCGCCTCCCCCCCTCTCCCCACCCTTCACCATCACCTATGATTGACTGTCATTACAGTCAGAAGCAACTTATTATTTATAACTGTGTTTCATTTTATACGTCTAGTTCCGTAGGACCTAATTGACTAGCAAATCTCCATGTTCATGGAACGGGTCCGTACATGAAACTAACATCAGAAAAGTAATAGGAGATAAAGTGTTGCAAGTTGCGAGTATATATCAGCATTGTAAACAGGGTAACATAGAAACTAGAGTACGTTGATCGCCGATACCGCGCCCGTTTCTGACTGGAAGGAGTGGGAGCACAGACGGATGTAAACTTATGGCCATTAATAGTGCAACGCTATGGAGGATAGCAAATAACGAAATTTTAGTTTTTATGCTTACACAGTACAGTAGGAAGAACGCACAAGTAAGTTTACAGCTGATTTGGTGGTAGAGTGAGTGTGAATTTTCGTACACTGAGTTGCCACTTGTGGTACCATCAGTGGCTGGACATGTAGCTGGATTATGCTGGGGTACCAACTACGTTTACGCAATTCTATGTTGCTTGGACTATGTCCCAGAGTTCGTCATAGTGGCTGGTGACTGGTCCTTGTTAATCTTTCGATAACCGACGACCAGATGTTTACTGTGGATGAGATACGATATCCGGAGCACGTGATGGCCAAGGCAACTGTCGAATGGACTCTAGATCGAGGAAGATCGGGACGGCACGGAAAACATACAGATTTGCGTCATCTTGTTGAAACGTACTGTCACGGAGACCTCAAAGATAAGGCAAGTCATTGGCCTCTTCAGAAATGAAGCAGCTGCTGCACAAATACTCTGCTCTACGAACCAGAGATAATCGTGACGCGTACCCAAGATCAGCCCATGTTCTCACGTTGGATGGAGAGCCCATATGAAAAAGACGAATGTAATCTGGCAGCATTCATTCTTCTCAGAGACACCACGCACGGACGTATTTATTGTGATGCTACATGCAAAACCAGAACTTTTCTGCAAACATGACATGATGCCAAACATATGTCCAGTGTTGTCTTTGAGCAAACTAAAGTCACTGCGTTTCTCTCCGCTGTCGTGTCAAGAGAAACCGTAACAATGGTCACCATATTGACAAACATATGTCCTTTCAGGCATTTGAGATACAGCATGGCGCTTAGTTTGACGCTCTTGGAACCATCGATTTGCCGGCCAGCATGAATGCGTTTTTGGGCAGTTTTCCACACTCCAATTCGTCTATACCGGACTGGTTCCCATGTTCCGCCTCAGATACACGCTGCTCAAACATTTAGAACTCTTTCTCACACTTGCACGCAGAATTTGCTAGATACGCAGATAGATCGGGTGCACTGCTTCTGTCCTAGGGGCTGATTAGCGGTCTGACGACCTTTTAGGTCTTCTTAAACACTTGCTCACCATCAGCAACAGTTAATGTCATAAACGCACCTTCCATTAGAACATCACTTCGGTCATTTCATATCCATTGGAATACAGCAAGAAACCGTCTATATGCCAAGCTATATCCACGCAGTGCAAAAAATTTTAAGTCTGTATTAATAATAAACAGAGAAAATTAAGAATCTGGCTGGGTGTCTTATATAATCTCCCTCTCCCTCCTCCCCCCCCCCCCCCCCGGCACTACTTGAATACGTTGATAAAACCATGGAACCATGGCAACTGTCACAAACGTCCTTCTTTATGATACAACCGACAATCAAGTCTATGTCACGTGCGAGTTGCACGTGGTAGGTTCGTATTGATGACTCAAAAACCTTGTTAAAGTCGTGGCAGACGTCCACACGTCGTTGTTTAGGAAGTAGGCTGAAGAGCAGGTTGAAGTTTAGGATAGTAGTCAGGAAGTGTGAATGCACAAAGAAGTGGGATACTGATACGCTTTAACTTCTCTGAGGCTGTAGATACTGCGATAATGAACAGATCGCTAGGCAGTTCGGTTGAAGACGACTGGATATCTCTAAAAAGAAGTTGAGAAGAAAAGCATAGGTACAAGGAAGGTAACTGCGAATAAGTCGTGGGTAACAGAAGAAATACTTCAGATGACCGACGAAATTTTGAAATACGGAAATACAAGTCACTTAGGGAGGAAAAAAATAGGAAGTGCAGGGAAGAAGGGAAGCTAAGGCGGAATAGCAGCATGAAAAATGTGAAGAAATCGAAAAAGAAGTGACTGTCGGAAGAAATGACTTAGAATATAAAAAAGTCAGGGTAACTTCCGATTAAGTTAAAAGCAAGGGAGGTAGCATTAAGAATGCAGTGGGAATTCCACTGTTAAATGCAGAGCAGAGAGCGAATGGGTGAAAAGAGTACTCTGAAGCCCTCTATGAGGAAAAGGGCTTGTCTGATGACGTGACAGGAGAAGAAACAGTAGTCGACAGGGAAGAGATAAGGGGTCAGAATTTAAAAGAGCTTTGAACGACTTAAAACCAAATAAGTCAGAAGGCATAGACGACATTACACAATTAATAAAATGTCCCGGACTATTATGTTGTGGTCGAATGCATTTCACCTTAAAACACGATGTTTCGTCTCCATCTGCGGAGGACATTTTTAAGGGGGAACGTAGCTACTCTTAATGTCCGATTCACACTCTGGCTCGCTACTGACTACAGCAAAATTTCGCTTGTGGCTGTCGACTGCCGTTGTAAGCTGTTGCTATCACCCCATGATGGAAGACTGTTACACATCTTTTTCAGCATCCGAATCCAGACGTCATCCAATTTCACGCCCTCTCCCTTCCTCTTGAAATACCTGGAGTCTTTTACAGTCTCTATGGCCTCCCTGTATACCTCTCTCTTCAGCCTTTCATGGTATCCGCTTGTGGCTGCAGTTACGATTCGACGCTGAGTCTCCACGGATTTAGTAATCAATACTCCTTTCGGGACGTACCAGTTTAACCATTTCCCTTTTCGAATGATTTCAGCTCTAGGAACATTCCAGCGTTTTTTGAGCAACATATGAAAGATATACCGTGCTGCGTCAACTATTTGGATGACATTAGGGGCCGGCCGCGGTGGTCTCGCGGTTAAGGCGCTCAGTCCGGAACCGCGCGACTGCTACGGTCGCAGGTTCGAACCCTGCCTCGGGCATGGATGTGTGTGATGTCCTTAGGTTAGTTAGGTTTAAGTAGTTCTAAGTTCTAGCGGACTGATGACCACAGAAGTTAAGTCCCATAGTGCTCAGAGCCATTTGACATTAGGGTTACTGGCTCCACAAGAGAACAGCAACTGCAAAAGTTGTAGGCAGGTTATCATTGACTGTTAGCATTTAAGCTTGAGAAATGTATTTTTTTTTGCTCATACAGTCTAGTATTTAAAGCATGTGCTCATTAAAAACTTCATCGTACCAAAGACCCAGTATTTTATGATAATAAAGAAATTGCTGGTCCTGAGAATATTTAGGAGTTTCAGTGTCTATTTTAGGGAAGGTAAATTACTACTTGAAATTCATTCCCCTGGTTGCTCACCTTTATCACTAATGAAATGAACTTCACAAGTAGGGGAGAAGTTTTTGTGGTCAGAGACATGTCAGTTGGCATTCTGGAAACTGAAGCAATGCCTTAACTGTGCTCTGTGTTTCATCACCTTCACACTCGGTAAGCCTTTGACTCTAGCCACTGATGAGTCTCAATACAGCATTCGTACCATGCTCTTTCACAGAAATCCTGATGGTTCAGGTCATCCTTCTGTGTTCACCTCTAAGCCCTTGTCGGCACCACAGAGAAATTATTCTCAGATGAAGAATGAGGCACTCGTGATCATATATGAAGTAAAAAAGTTCAATGTTTTTTGTAAGTTCCACATGCTTACAGACCATAAGCCACTCATCTCACTATTTGGACCTGTCAAAGCTCTCAGACAGAATGGCACACCATTTACAGTGTTGGGCCTTATTTATGAGTGATTACTTCTATGATATTCATTACAGGCCCACGTCACAGCATTTTAATACAGGTGCCTTGTCATGGTAGCCATTGGGTTCCAATGCAGACTTCGATAAGTAGGAGGCAATCTGTTTCGTACTAAACAAGAACCTTTAGGATACCACCAACGAATTTCCTTTCACAGAGCAGTAAGTCGAGGCAGCTACGAGAGAGGATCTGCTCTTGTGTAGAGTAATTACAGCAGTTCAGCAATGATAGCTGCAACATTTTCCCACATGGTCAGGCCAAATGCTCCGGGCATATTTCAGATTTCATTATAGGCTCAATATTGTTGAAGGCATTCTACTGCTAGTTACAGAAGATCACAAATGCCGCGTTGTTATTCCACCATCATTATGAGAGGCTAGCGATGAGCCATCCACATACCCCTGTGGATGTCAGAAAGGGTTGTACCGGTTGACCTTACTGATAATCAACTCACTCCCTACTGAATCATTTGAATTTAACTATTGGTGTCCCACAACTGATAACTTGATTTATTGAAGAGGGTGATTAACATACGTGATACATGGATGCTGTAACTCACAAGAAGATAAAAATAGGGAATTTCGGCAAAGTAGTGAATGAAACAACAACCACTATAAAACCCTATTTATTACACTTTGTTGTGTACTTCAGGTTATGCACAAGGACATGAACTCATTACATTCAGAAAATGTTAGTATAAATTACAAAGAAATTAAAATAACAGCACCTTGGCAAAGATCAAGTAATGAGACTGAGGTGATTACATTCAACTAACATGTCATTGAAGTTAAGTTTCTTGAAGCTGCAGAATAATTGTCAAATGTTAATCAGAGATGGAAAGAAAGAACTACAGAAAGACTCATGCATGCACCCACTATCTCGATTGAGCACATACTCAGCTCGAGATTGCTAACAAAAGTACTCGAGATAGAAACGTAAAAGCTCTAAAGCCAATCTCAAACCTTCGGGTGCATCCTATCAGTTTGTGAATGTCGCAGTGGCTCACCGTACTTTGAGCATTACCGATGCCTGTGAATGGTGGCTGAGGTGGATGAATGTTCTAAGTCATCTGGCCTGCGCCAAGGCTGCACTGTCTCAGAGTACATAATCAATGTCCCACTCTTGGCTGAAGCATCTCCTGCCAAATGTTAGATGAATGTAAGTTTCACGCAGCACTCCAAGCAAGAAGCAGAATTTTTGCTTGAGCATGATTTTGCACACCACTAACTGTGTTTCTTCTGAGTTCTGATCAATCAGATCCATTCGAGCAATGCAACAGTCTCCCTTCCATGTTCAGTTTAAACATAACTAACCAGTCGCCTGGGTTGTTAGTGTGTTCAGAAACGAGCAGCTTCTGACTCCCACCGTATGCCCTGTTCCATGCTTTAGCTAGGCCTCCACCACGTACATACAGTGACTTCTTTTTCCCCACTAAAGACTTTATTGATATTATCCAATGGTACTGGCTTCCTGCAGAGGGCAGAGCGCCACGAATCTCTTATCGCTTATAGTATGCTTGTGGCGTGTCTCTTCGGCGGCGGCAGGCGACATCAGTTAAAACGTGGTATAAAGGCCTTGCGTCCTTTAGGACACAATACAGATGTTGCCAGTTTGGCGGAGTTAAGCTCACATGTTATATACTGTTCCGAACTTTCTACCTGTACTGATCCTTCTCCTGGTAGCGTTTGTGGTTTTAATGGTCTCTCGTAATGGCTAGACGCTAGCTGTCTCCCCTGGTCATTCAACCTATATTCAGTAAGACTCCCGACACGGATCTCCAGAAGAAGAATTTAATGTGGACATATAATGATTGGATGTAGGAATCATTGGCATTAACTTGAATCATGCTTTTACTCTCGTTTATAGCTCTAGGTTAATTTAGGTCGGCTGTACTTATTAAATCAATGGAATTTAATTTTGTTATACGACAGTTTCGACAAAAACGGTTATGTAACAGTTCTGTCAACGTGTAACGCCGGAAATGCATATACTCCTATTTCCATCTATTGTACTATTTTTTTTCCTTGTTTTGTTACCTCAAGATATGACATTTCTTTCTCTTTATATATTGTAATTGTTTTACTGTTTGTATATATATATTTATGCACTCATGTCGATGTATAATTGGTTGTTTCGTAAATATTATTTGTATTTTTACGCTGGGTCTTGCCTAGGGAAAACTGCTATCGAACGATTACGTCGATAGGTCGTGTGACGAATCAAAGTGTGTAGGATCTTTGGTAGTGTTAACTCTGCCGCGTGGAGCGCGGGCAGAACAGGGAGAGTCTGGCGGGAGTAGCGAGTGGAGCAGGTGTCGTGTGACGCTTCCGCGAGTTGCCGCGCTTTCGGGGTTTGGCAGCAAGTAATTGCGCTCGACTCGCGATGATAGTTGCTGACATGGTGTCGCGGACGGGAAGCATTAGCTGGCGCACATCAAGAGCCCGTTTCGCCTGGTGACCGTGTCGAGAAGAAGGCGCGCCAACATCCAGCTTCTGCAACAGCGACGGCCGACAATGAGCGACTGTCGCCACCTCCTCGATCGACGGCTTCAAACCTTCAATCAACCAACAAGGAAGACTAAAAGCACGTAAAGTTTCAGAACTGTATGGCAGACCTCAGCTTTTCAAATTGTTCCATTTGCCTCGCAAAATTACAGCAACTTAGCATGAACCTCTGTTGCTCATTGTCCCGATTGCATTGCCAAGCAGGGTCCCTCCCTTTTCCGAAATGAACCCGAGTGTCGTTGAAATTCAAACGCCAGCATAATTCCATTTCACTGCTTTAATTTCAAAGTTCAGTTTAAGTCTCAGAGCTGGCTACAATATTCAGATTACACAAGCACGAATTAAGAGTGCGAGCTTTGTTACCGTATTTTAGCTTACCTGTGACTGCAGCTCAGCTTGGTACGTACTAAATTTTACTATTGTTAATTGTTCAGAATCGTTTAATTCAAGTTCAAAGTTAAATCTCTTATTTCTAAATTGCGTAGATTCAAGTAGTTTTTGAAATGATTGTTGAGGTAGTCCAAGACTAACCGTATTTTACTGAATTTCGATGTGCTTCAGAAAGAAAGCTCACTATTAACTTCAGTCACTAAATTAACTTTCGATTTTCCGGTTATTAATTCTTTTGCTAAATTAAGTCAGGGTGTAGCGAAATTTATTACTTCTGACAAACTTTCAGTTTTCACACTACACGTGTCAACCTTCAGTTGCCACGCTTCTAGTGTTAATTATATGTGTAATAACCTTTCTTTTTCAGTTACTATAGTAATTGTCCTTAGGACTGGCGACCGTGATTTCCCCCAAATCTCAAATATCTAATTACCGCTAGTTAATTGTTAACGTAACGGCCGCACATTTACTTTCTTTATTAACTTTACCCCTTTTCAAAATTAATTTCCACCAGTTTCATTAGCACATTTCCTTTCATTTAGATGTAACCCTTTCCTCCCTCTTTACCGACAGGTTAACTTCGGTGACGATTGCTTTTCCAAAACTCCCATTAGGTACACGCGGTTTCATTTTTCACTGTCATTAAGGTCGGTAAGTGAGGGGGAGGTTACAAACGCATTCTGCAGTTGTTACGTGCATACTAATGAGCGATTTTTTGCACGATGACTCTGCTCTAGCGATTCGTCTATTGGCCAGAAATGAATTCATTGAGCAGATGGTGCATACATGTTCAGCATGTGACTGTCCTGCCGAAAAAACTTTCCTCGTAACCCATGCCAGAGCGTCCATGGGACCGGATGCACGCGGTCTTGGCCGTCCCTTCTTAGGGTTCACGCGGCTGTTAGTAATAAATGTCATGTATAATTTCCCATAACCCATCGTTCATCTACGATGTCGCACACTACAATTGGGTCCATATCTACCATTTTCACTATCAAAGGTGTGCCGCACATCCTGGTCTCAGACAATATTTAGTAGTTTGTGACGGTGGAATTTGAAGCGTTCTGCCACGGAAATGAAATTCAGCACGTGACAATTGCGCCAGTTCATCTTGTATCAAAGGCCGAGGTCAGAATGTTCAAATCGCGGTTAAAGACAGAAGTCTCTGTGGTAACTAGAAATAGTGCCCTATCCAGTTTTTTGGTGTCTTACTGAGCAACTTCAGTCAACAGCCACTGCCTAGCCAAGGTGCTGCGCTGGCATGAGTGTTCTCTTTATCATGAAATGAGTCATATGCAGTAAGTGCTGAAGTAGCTACGCGTCACGTCTTTTCAGTAGTGAATCCTGTAACTACACATACTTACATAGTCATTAAACACAAAGATTATTCACGTTAGAGACATTTCCCTAATACTCTATGGGATAGTATCTGATGTGCCGTTTTGAATAATCAGTTTTATCGCAGTATAAAACTGTTCGCAGTTAGGAACAGAGATATATACTACTTATCACAAGTGTACTAGGGCCTACGCTAAGGAAATGTTTTGGGAAAAAATATGTACCCAGCTTCACTAATCATAGGAATTGCTAGATGCTAACAGCTTACGATACTGAAAAAGACGTTTCGCCTCACTATTGGGTTGTTGTGATGCTCAGCCTCGAGATTGTTTTGAAGCAGCTTTCCACACTATCCATTTCATCTCTGCGCAGCTGCTGCAAAGTACATCCATTTAAAGCTGATGCTTCCCACGCTTGCTTCCGTTACCAAACTGACGATTCTTTGATGCCTCAGGATGTGTTCAACCAACAGATCCCTTCCTTTAGTCACACTGTGCAATGAGTTTCTTTTCTCCCCACTTCATCTCAGTACCTCTCCATCAATTACATGATCTTCCCATCAAATCTTCAGCATTCTTTTGTATTAGTACACTTCAAACATTTCGTTTCTCTTCTCGTAAGATCTATTTATTATCCACATTTCACTTCCGGACAAGGCAACGCTTCAAATAAGTACCTTCAGAAACAAACTTTCTAACATTTAAATTTATTTTAGACCTTGACCTACTTACATTTCTTTTTTTAAATTTCATTATGTTGTCATCCTGAATTTTACATTCTCCATACACCTGACGTTGTCAGTTATTTTGCTACTACTTTTGTTTCTTATTTTCTAGACTAATGCCCTCAGCATCGCCAGATTTTATTAGACTGCATCCTCTTAGTCTTGTTTCATATCCATCATGTTCATCTTACGATCTCATTTCAAGACACCGTCCAAGACACCTCAACTGATCTTCCAAATCATTTACCATCTCTGGCAGAATTACAATACCATCAGCAAACTTCGAAGCAATTATTTCTTCTCTCCGAAGTGAAATTTCCGTGTCCCATATTTTGCCTTTCTTTCCTTTACTGCTTGCCCTATATACTGATATTCTAACAAGGTCAGTATTTACAGTATCAGATTGTGTCTATGGATGCAAAAAAAGATAGAAAGATAGAAATCTCAATTTTCACACTCTTATTGGTCCTGTATTACCCCTGCATGTTTCTGCACCTACTTGCTCTACAACCTCGTATATACTCCTCAAGCCACCTTATGGTGTCTGACAGACGGTATTTTGTGTACCACGCTGACTTCCTCCTTTCCTGTTGAAGTCGCATTTGGAGTGGGGGAAGTACAGTAAGCCTCCGTCTGAATTCGAATCTCTCTAACTTACCATCTTGTTACGAGATATACATAGAAGAAGCAGTATTTTTGTTGACTGTTTTAGGAACGTACGTTCTCAGAATTTCAACAGCAAAACGCACTGTGATGCAAGACACCTCTTGCAACCTCTGAAAGGCGTCAGTCTGATTTTACAGAGATCATGATTGACAGTGAACTTCATCTGTAGTTGATTCTTTAGGTTATTTTTTCTACTTATTTCATATCATACGTTTCGTGCGTTTTGTGCGTCAGACCCGATAGCTGAGTGGTGCCGCCACGGTAGCTCAGCGTGTTCGGTCAGAGAGTTAGCTGCCCTCTGTAATAAAAAAAAAACTGAGTGAATGGATCAATAACGAACTTCAACGGGCGTCATGGGACGTCCGCCACGAGCAATTGCACCCAACTCTAACGAACAAAATGAGATAACAAAAAAAAAAAAAAAGTTGTCAGCATGACGGATTGCTGAGGCCCGGGTTCGATTCCCTGCTGGGTCGGAGATTTTTTTCCGCTCAGGGACTGGGTGTTGTGTTGTCCTAATCATCATCATTTCATCCCCATCCGGCGCGCAGGTCGCCCAGTGTGGCGTCGAATGCACCAAGGCGGTCGGACCTGCCCCGTAAAGGATCTCCCGGCTAATAACGCCACACGCTCATTTCATTTCATACGTTTTGTGCATGACTTTGGCCGTACAGGATGCATGTTTACTGGTAAGCTCTGCGTGGGACTCGATTTTAGTGGTATAGGGAGGTATTTACAGCCGTAGCCCAGCCGCTGTAAGGGCTGACCACGCAGAACGCCGCAGGGAAGACATAGCCGAATAGTTGGCCAGGGTCGAACTCGTATGTGACGGATGCCAGGACGTCAGAGTCAGTAGGGAGACTGCTAGGAACAGGAGATTTACAGGAAATACGATTGCATAAAATACGAGGGTAACAGCCGTCAAATACAATGTCTTTTCAGAGGACAATCTACAGTGAGAGGGAGCACAATCAGCATTCTGTTGCTCAAAAAGGCGAGCCTCTGGAATTGACTAAAGGACTCTTTTGAACAGATAAATCTTTCCTATGTTTTGTGAAAGCGAAAAGCACTCGTAACTACATGTTTTTTTCTCTGCTTGTGGCTGACGTGCTCTTTTGAACAGATAACATCTTTCGTGTGTTTTGGAAAAGCAAAGAGCACTCGTAGTCACATATTTTTTCTCTGCTTGTGGGGATGGAAAGCATCACCTGAGCGCAGACCCTGGGAACCGATCTGGGAGCACTTTTACTATACCCAGTAATGTTTGCTTTTCCTTACAGGTTTCGTAGATGGGAGTTGAAATTTTATATAAAATATTTTCATGGGTAGCAACACTTGAGCCTGCGCTCCGACTGGCTGTGAAGGTATCAGAATTCATGAGGGAGGAATCGAGCAATTCTGGAGAGATATTAAATTTTTAGATGAAGCGCTATGGAGAGATTGACCCGCAGATAACATATGATTATGCCAAAAGAGATGCGTGTAGGAAATTGTGAAGTCGACTCGTATTCTATATTGGAACAAAAAGATTGAACAAACAGGAGAGCATGTGGGTAAGTTTGCAGCAATATAAATTTTTGACGAATTTCAAGTTTTTTTTAAAATAATGTTTCACTTGAAAGTGTGTAGTAATTGACATGTAAAATTAAGGGATTATGTAATGCATGAAAGAAATGGCATGTGGTGCACTGTTAATTTCTGTTTCAGATCAGCAGAAGAACCATGGACAGTAACGAGCATGGAAGAGCATGACGAGATTGGGGAAAGATGTTACGGAGAAAGAGAAAACAGTGTGGCGATGCAATGAAGGGAGCATAAAGGAAGCTAACGTGCAGAGATGAGACAGAGTAGAATGTATCAAGGGATTTATAAGGGCATTTTTAGCATGTTAACTATCGGGGGATTACTGACTAAATAGAAATATAATGATGGGAAAAGATCACAACACCAAAAAATAATTAATTCTGAGTAACGAAACTTCGGGAATACGTTTGCCTAGGTGACATACTTAAGGTATTAACGTTGCAAGATCACAGGTTAAGGTAAGCACGAGAGGAACCATTGCAAATGTGATATGCTGGTACATTAATAACTGGTGCAGATATTAGAATGCTGAATGCAAGCATGCAAACGTTCACGCATTGTGTTGTACAGGTGCCGGATGTAAGTTTGTGGGATGGAGTTCCATGACTGTTGCACTTGGGCTGTCAACACAGGAACCGTTAGTTCTGTTTGTGGACGGCGCTGGACTTGTCGTCCGATGATGTCCCACATGTGCTCGATTGCAGACAGATCTGGTGATCGAGGACGCCAAGGCAACATGTCGACATTCCGTAGAATATGATGGGTTACAACAGCGGTATGTTGGCGACAACTACCCTGTTCGAAAGCACCCCCAGGAATACTTTTCGTGAATGGCAGCACAACACGTCGAATCACAAGACTGACGTACATTGTAGTCAGGGTGCGTGGGATAACCACAAGAATGCTCCTGTTGTCATACGTAATCGCACTCCTGATCATAACTCCAAATGTAGGTCCAATGTGTCTTGCACGAAGACAGGTTGGTAGCAGATCCTCAACTGGGCTCTCAACCGACTCACGGCCATCACTGACACCGAGGCAGAACCAGCTTTCATCAAAAAACACAACACACCTCCACCCTGCCCTCCAATGAGCCCTCGCTTGGGACCACTGAAGTCGCAAATGGCGGTGTTTTGGGGTGAGTGGAACGCACGCTACAGGGTGTCAGGCTTGGAGCAGTTCTCGAAGTAATCTATTTGTAACAGTACGTTGTGTCATTGTGGCACTATCCACTGCTCAGATTGCTGTTGCAGATGCAGTACATTGCGCCAGAGGCATACGACAAACGGGATGGTCTTCCCTCTCGGTAGTGCCACATGGCCGTCCGGAGCCCAGGGTTCTTGCGCCCACACCTTCCCGAGACCACCGCTGCTAGCAGTCAAGTCCAGTAGCTACATTCCTGCCTAGTCTTACTGCAATATCGCATAAGGGAATCCATCGTCTCGTAGCCCTATTACACGACCTCGTTCAAACTCAGTGAGGTGTTGACAATGGCGTCTTTGTCGCCTTAAAAGCACTCTTGGTTAACATCAACTCACCACGTCCAATCAAAAAGATAACTTACACTCACGACAGTTAGAGCCCGTATTTAAAGTAAACATGATTTGCATTCTCATAATGGCGTTGCAAGCACCACTCTTACGCCACTGGTCCGAAATCTGATATGGCATCACCTCTCATATGTAGAAACACGCCTACCAACTTTCGTTTATGTCGCACTACTCCTTCTTGGTGCTGCAATGTGAAGGTTGGTATGTGATAAACATTTAAATTAATGAATAGAGTAAAGGAAACTGACAGTTTATATTGGGGATGTAGTGGAATGATTACTGATTGTTTGCAATGAACGTAATCATAAGATTCACTGACATTAATGAAGAACCAGACTGTGTAATTGCATGGGCATGTATGGTGATGGAGGTCAATGGTTATTAATCACTGACAACTAACTACTACGTGCAAGTGTGAGTGAAAGTGTACGGAAGTTCTTTATGAAAATAAAAGTGAGAGTCATTATTAGAAATTGCTTGATACATGTAAAAAGCTGGATGAAGTACCACCCAATGTATATATTATTGTAGAAGATTACCCAAGTGCGAGTAGAACTTACACACTGGGTGTTCTGTACAAACTTAATCATGGATACAGTTCGTTCATCCATTCCTGGACTCGAGAATCTAGACCACTTTTGCCAGTTATCGACACTGATACTGACAAGATATCGGTCCTAGGGACTCTAAGGCATTCTAGAATGTTTCACTTTCAAGTTTGACGTCGGGTAACAAATGACTAATTTTTTCGTGTGATATTAAAACGAACTAACAATTTTCTAATTTTTTCCTTTACTTGAACTGTGAAACCTTGCTTCGTGCCAAATTTCTTTATTCTATGTCAACGGGAAGTACCATATAGGTTTTTATGAGCTAGTTTTCGAGTATCATAATATGTGACATCAATTGCCGTATCCACAAGAGGCATTGACTTAGAAGCTTACATTTATTACACGGCCAAGGGACTATAGAACTTAGTACGAATTTCAGCTTGGTGCGTCTACCCATTCCTGAGAAAAAGGGGCCTTAACAGACTGCCGGACGGACAGAGAGGTAGGTAACAAACGAAAAAAAATATTTCATGTGATATAATCACAAATTTACAGTTTTTTGATTTTTACCTTTGGTTGAACCGTGAAACCTTGCGTTCTGACAAATTTCATTATTCTAGGACAATGGGAAGTTCTCTATAACTTTGGATGAGAGTCAGCGAGTATCAAAATTTGTGAGATAAATGGCCGTATCAGTTGACTGGATTTACTTCGACGCCTAATTTTTTATACACCGCCAAGGGACCTCAGGCCTTAGTATTTGACATAAATTTGAACTTGATACGCAAATCCATTCCCGAGAAAAAACGTTTTTAACTGTCGGACAGTCGAACAGACAGACGGCCAACAAAGTAAATCTATAAGGGTTCTGTTCTTACCAACTGAGGTAAGGATCTCTAAAAATACTGAGCAGACAAATTCGAAGAGATTAATAAGTTAGCGATGAAAGAGTTAAGAAAGGAAAATTTTAAGGAAACTTTTTTTGTATTCAATAATACGTAAAGAACATACTTACCGTAAAGAAATAATTTTAAAGTAAAAAATGGTTCAAATGGCTCTGAGCACTGTGGGACTTAACTGCTGAGGTCATCAGTCCCCTAGAACTTAGAACTACTTAAACCTAACTAACCTAAGGACATGACACACATCCATACCCGAGGCAGGATTCGAACCTGCGACCGTAGCGGTCGTGCGGTTCCAGACTGTAGCGCCTAGAACCGCTCGGCCACTCCGGCCGGCTTTAACGTCAAAGATGCATGTAAATCTAAAAGAGGCGAAATTGTATAGTTAAGTAGCTGACAATGATAAATGTATTACTGGCAGAAATGTGTGGCCATATGTGAGCACCTGGCCTAACGAGACACAATGTGCGACACGGTCGCAGAGGGAGCCAACACGGCGGCGTGAGCGGAACGGAGCAGCTGCTGCCGAGGCGGTCTAGCGAGCACACGATGCCCACTCTCCCGAGGGAACAGTCGCAGCAGGCTGGGAGCAAAGAGCACAGAAATAAATAGAGTGGTCTTCGCGACGCGAAAGGGGTGGCAAGCTTCCCCCTCCCTCTGGGTACCCACAGCCACAGAGGTGCTGGTGGTTCCAAGAAACTTGAATCGTGCCAAACACAAGACGTGAAATTCTAAGTGATTCGATTTGCCTGAAAAAAAAAAAAATGGTTGTATGTAGATGAAGCAAAGCTACACCCATCCCTCTATTTAGTTTCTCATTAAAACTCTTACATTTCATTTATGGATTCTTCCGTCGCTTCTTATTAGAAAAATTCCATATTGAGGGTTGAATGAAACGTAGGCAGCTATTTGTTCTATTGATTTTTATTTGTATGAACTAGATTTCGGCTTATTAGGCCATCTTCAGATAACTACTGGCTATTGTTTACAAGGAACTTGTTTTCTTACGAACCAAACATTCTGGACTAAGATACAACGCGCTTACACACGAAATTTAGTTGTGGTATTGTCTTTGGAATTGTTGAACGGGTCTTTTGACTTTTTGTTCTGTAAAACTGTTCTGTAACATAATAAAGAACATTTTATGGTTTGGCAGTACCATGTATGACAACAATTAGAATTATTTAGACTACACATTATTACAGAGTTGCAATTTTTTGGTATTTGTTGTGAAGAGTTGCACTGGACACTAACTGTTGGTTGCACAACTGCAATGTTTTGTTTGAGGGTTACATTTTGTTATTAGAAAAACTGTGCATTAATTTATACCAAATATTACATTGTTACAGTTGAGTTACAGTTAGGAATGTAAACACGTTACAGTTACTGTTACAGTTAGGAATGTAAATACATTCCTAGCTGTAACTCAACTGTAACAATGTAATATTTGGTATATATTAATGCACAATTTTTCTAATAACAAAATGTAACCCTCAAACAAAACATCGCACTTATACAAGCAGCAATTAGTGTCCAGTGCAACTGTTCACAACAAATACCAAAAAATTGTAATTTTGTAATAATGTGTAGTCTAAATAATTCTAATTATTGTCATACAAGGTACTGAGAAATCATAAAATGTGATTTTATTATGTTAAAGAACAGTTTTACAGAACAAAAAGTCAAAAGACCCGTTCGACAATTCCAAAGGCAATACCACAACTAAGCGCGTTGTATCTTAGTCCAGAATGTTTGGTTCATAAGATCACAAGCTCCTTGTGAACAATTGCCAGTAGTTATCTCAAGATGGCCTAATAAGCCGAAAACTAGTTCATACAAATAAAAATCAGTAGAACAAAAAGCCACCCAAGTGTTATTCAACCATTACTATTTTACATTTCACGTAAAAAGATTAAAAAACACTCTTTTTGGATTCATGCGTGTTCTCCGCCATGCATCTCATTTGATTTTCCGGAAACTGTCAGGTAAAAGAATTTATTTTCTTTTCGTTACTACCCATACGTATTGTGATGCTTCAAAGTAAAGTACGAAACCACGCGTATTTGGAAAAGTTTATACTGATTAATGTCGCTGGCCAGTTTACGTCTGATGCTCTTTATGACAAACACTACGGTGTACTAACTACGGCTAACATATCGAAATTGTATTTTATGATAGGAAGAGAATCATACTCCTTTCCATTATCGAGAAAATATGTGAGGGATATTGGAAATTGTCAACAACGAGGTTGGCACCTGAGCACCATATGAGTGAATACTGCAGGCTGGTATGCGGAGTGCGGACCTGCCTTGTGTTTTTCTTCTTCATGTCTTGCCGATACAAACTGGAGGTGGAAATGAAAGGATAGTGCGAGTCATATACAGGGTGAGTCACCTAACATTACCGCTGGATATATTTCGTAAACCACATCAAGTACTGACGAATCGATT
This sequence comes from Schistocerca piceifrons, assembly GCF_021461385.2. Classification (NCBI taxonomy): domain Eukaryota; kingdom Metazoa; phylum Arthropoda; class Insecta; order Orthoptera; family Acrididae; genus Schistocerca; species Schistocerca piceifrons. The sequence goes on along the minus strand of NC_060144.1, from coordinate 214,779,913 downwards.
ACACAGACCGAACGTGAGGAGAGGTGCTAGTGTAATTGGTTAATACAAACCATAAAAAAAAGCACGGAAGTATGTTTTTTAACACAAATCTACGTTTTTTTAAATGGAACCCCGTTAGTTTTGTTAGCACATCTGAACATATAAACAAATACGTGATCAGTGCCGTTTGTTGCATTGTTAAATGTTAATTACATCCGGAGATATTGTAACTTAAAGTTGACGCTTGAGTACTACTCCTCCGCTGTTCGATCGTGTGTATCGGAGAGCACCGAATTACGTAGGGATCCAAAGGGAACGGTGATGGACCTTAGGTACAGAAGATACTGGAACAGCACATTACGTCCACATGCTAACACCTTTTTATTGGTCTTTTTCACTGACGCACACGTACATTACCATGAGGGGTGAGGTACACGTACACACGTGGTTTCCATTTTCAATTACGGAATGGGATAGAGTGTCTCCCGACATGTCAGGCCAATAGATGTTCAATGTGGTGGCCATCATTTGCTGCACACAATTGCAATCTCTGGCGTAATGAATGTCGTACACGCTGCAGTACATCTGGTGTAATGTCGCCGCAGGCTGCCACAATACGTTGTTTCATATCCTCTGGGGTTGCAGACACATCACGGTACACATTCTCCTTTAACGTACCCCACAGAAAGAAGTCTAGAGGTGTAAGATCAGGAGAACGGGCTGGCCAATTTATGCGTCCTCCACGTCCTATGAAACGCCCATCGAACATCCTGTCAAGGGTCAGCCTAGTGTTAATTGCGGATTGTGCAAGTGCACCATCATGCTGATATCACATACGTCGACGCGTTTCCGGTGGGACACACTCTATTCCACTTCGTAATTGAAAACGGAAACCACGTGTGTACGTTTACCTCACCCCTCATGGTAATGTACATGTGCGTCAGTGAAAAAGACCAATAAAAAGGTGTTAGCATGTGGACGTAATGTGCTGTTCCAGTCTCTTCTGTACCTAAAGACCATCACCGTTCCCTTTGGATCCCTACCTAATCCGGTGCTCTCCGATACACACGATCGAACAGCAGAGGAGTGGTACTCAAGGCGTCAACTTTAGGTTACAATATCTCCGGATGTAATTAACATTTTACAATGCAACAAACGGCACTGATTAAGTATTTGTTTATATGTTCAGATGTGCTAACAAAACTAACGGGGTTCCATTTAAAAAAACGTAAGTTTGTGTTAAAATACATACTTCCGTGCATTTTTTTGTGGTTTATATTAACCAATTACACTAGCCCCTCTCCTCACGTTCGGTCTGTGGAATCGATCCGTCAGTATTTGATGTGGTTTACGAAATATATCCAGCGGTAACGTTAGATGACTCACCCTGTATAATATATGCTCTCAGGGATAAGTTTTTTAAATTACTAGAAAATAATCTACAATGAAACTAAAACTAAAATAAACTTTTTCCCAGTATGAGAGAACTGTATGTGATAGAAGAATGTTAAGAACTGATTTGTAATCGGCATAAAAAACCTATTTAACAGTACATGTTTATTTTGAGTTTCCTTATATCATGCGGACGTGTTATCGGCATCATGCAGTTAATTTTTTTTTCAGCCGGCAAGCGTTGTGTCTGCAAGGGACGCGAAATGGCACACTGAGAGGTGTATATGTCGCCGACACCATAACCAACACATTCTCAGGGCTTAGTGTACATTAACTTCTTTATCGACACTGCAAACAGCAGCTCCTAATGTGCCGTATCCAGGCGATCAATTCTGTGGTGGCGTCAGTACAGCCAACATTAAAGTAAAAGGCAGATTTATGACCTAGCACCGGAGGCGGCTCTCTGTTGTTTATATGATTAGAGATACTGACACACACTGGAATTCAAGCAATATAGCTCATTACTCGAATTGCGACATCCTGCCTCCACAAGGTGAAAGGAAGCCGCAAAAACGACATTCCTCAACGGCCTACAAACACGAGAGAATGTAAAGCCAGCACGCAGAGAATGAAGACTTTCACACAGCCAACGTATGACAAGTGAAGTTCCGTTGCTAGCTATACATGGCTACTATGAAGTCTGTCACTGCCCAGCCAAAATAGTGGACAGCTCTTGCACAGTGTGATTCAGCTCTTTTTCATTCCTCTCTGCCATTATTCTTGGCTATTTCGTCTGCCGTACTAACAGATCGCTGGAATTTGAAATAGGAGGCATAACTACAGTGATTATATTGCTCATATGACGCGTTTTGGAGTTTATCCACCACCAGATCTTCAGGAGCGATCACCGCTCGTACGTACGAGGATGAAGTTTCCAGTTGTGCGTGAAACGCCGTATCTAAGTGCAGTAATCGCTCCTGGGAATCTGATGATGGATAAATTCCGAAACGTGTAATGTGAGCAATAAAGTCATACCTTGCCTGATGTTTGAATTTTACTATTGCGATCCAGTCAGCCTGACTGTAGAACTATTGACTGTTTTAACTTAATGTTTGTATTCTGACAAAAAACGAGAAAAGAAATATCTTTTTCGTGTGACAATTACAAATTAACATTTTTCAGATGTTTCCTTCATTGTACTGTGAAACTTTGCTTCTTGCCAAATTTCATCGCCATAGATCAACGGGAAGTACTTATTTCACTGACATCGATTTGTTGTTGAATCATTGAACATATTTTGTGTTCAGACATAATGACCTTTCTAGACTCTGAGAAGCCCATCTGCAGAAACCACCACGGTTTTAGGAAACAGTGGTCATACGAGACACAGCTGGCCCTCTTTGTGCATGGTGTACAACATACTCTAGATACCGGCTCTCAGGTTGATGCCATATTTCTCGACTTTCGGAAGGCGTTCGACTCAGTTCCGCGTTGTCGCTTGCTCCAAAAAGTGCGCACTTACGGGCTATCCGATGACATATGCGGTTGGATAGAAAGTTTTATAACAGACAGCGAGTAGTATGTCGTCCTGAACGGGGTGACATCAACAGAAACAAGTGTAACATCAGGTGTGCCCCAGGACAGCGTAATAGGTCCGCAGTTTTTTACGATTTACATAAACGATCTGGTTGATGGTATTGACAGCGGATTAGACTGTTTGCCGATATGCTGTAGTCTACAGGAAAGTAGTATCACACGAAAGTTGTGAACAAGTCAATGGCGATTTGCAGAAAATAAATGCGTGGTGTAATGACTGGCAGTTATCTCTCAATATTAGTAAGTATAACCCACTGCGTATAACAAGGCGAAAATCCCCATTGATGTACGAGTACAAAATAAATGCCCAGTCTTTGGAAGCGGTAACATCCTTCAAGAATCTGGATGTGACTATTAGAAATGATCTCAAATGGAATGATCAGATTAGACAAGTAACGGGCAAGGCGAACTCTAGATTGCGGTTTATCTGTAGAATCCTGAAGCGATGCAGTCCTTCAGGAAAGGAAATTGCTTACAATACGTTAGTTTGTCCAGTCTGTATGGGACCCTTGCCAGTTGGCAGAGAGGAATGTAAAAGAGCTGAATCACACTGTGCAAGAACTGTTCACTATTTTGGCTGGGCAGTGACGGACTTCATAGTAGCCATGTATACCTAGCAACGGGTCTTCACTTGTCATACGTTAGCTATGTGAAAGTCTTCATTAGAGCGGCAAGATGCGTGACTGGTACATTTAACCATCGCGAGAGCGTTACAAATCTCATTGAAAGTTTGAAGTGGGACACACTTGCAGATAGACGACGCGCTAAACGGAAGGGGCTGCTCACTAAATTCCGAAATCCGATCTTCGCTGAGGATGTAGAGCATGTATTATTACGATCAACTTTCAAATCGCGCAGTGATCACCATTCAAAGATAAGGGAAATAAGAGCACCTACTGAGGCGTTGAGACAGTCGTTTTTCCCTCGCGCTTTCCGCGAGTGGAACGCAGGGGTGGAAATATGACTTTGGCGCGAATTGTGCCCTCCGCCACGCGCCGCTTTGTGACTAGCGGAGTATATATGTAGAAGTAGATGTAGGTTTTGATGAATGACTTGGCTAGTGCCAAAATATGTGACATATATGACCGTAACTTTTCGTTCTGTTGATTAGAAGTTACCGTTTATTATACCTCCAAGGTGGGACCATAGGCCTTAGAATGTGACATAATTTTGAACTTCATACGTTTACCCGTTCCTCAGAGAGAGTTTTTTTTTTTAACAGTCGGGCAGGCAGACAGACAGATCGACAACAAAGGGATTCTGTTGATTCTATTTACCGATTGAGGCGCAGAACCACAGCAAAAAAGAAAAGCAAGCAGGCTCTGCAACAAATTGGATCTGAAACAGCCCATCCTGGCTTCGGCCGAAAGAAAACGAAGAGCAGGGGAGGGGGTGGAAGTATTGGAAATCCGACGGTAGTCTTCCGCTCTTCAGACGTAGATATCCTGACATGTGTGGGTCTTAATTCCCGGGACCCGAACATAGGGAAATTACAGTGAAGGAGATACCTGATGGTAAGGCAATGACAGCGTCTAGCGCGACACATTCAACGGTACTACTGCGCCTGTTCACTAGAGGAAAAAATCACGACCTACCTACAGCAGACTGAATGCCACTCTGCCCGAATATCACCTCTGTGGCTGAGGTCGCTAACACACGCTGATGCAGCAGCGTTCAGTTTTCAGTATGACGGTTCCAATCCTGGAGGACGTCACCGGTACTGGCACGCCAAGGGTAGAGTGGTGATTGGGTAAAGTTCCTGATCGTCATAATTTTCTCCATTGTTGTATGTCATATACCAGTCCTTCCCACTATGTGTCATGGAGCGTGGGGCATGTGGCATAACAGTGATCCGTGCATTGGATGGGGCCGTTAAGCTCGATAGTCTCCATGACATTGTTCCAGAGGAGTGGGCTGTGTACTGGCATCGGATTTCACTCTCTTCCTTCTCTCACTCATCGTCGTCAACAACAACAACAATAATAATAATAGTAATAACAACATTACATGGCATGAATTCAACACATTAACCTACGCCATACGGATACACTGCTGACACACTCTACAAAGAACAGGTGCTGCTGTCTGTGACAAAGGGAAACCAATCTGTTTGGCAGCTGAATCATGCCCTTGGTGTCTCCCATGCAGCCTCTCATGTTGTACAACTATATTTTATCCTATCGAAGATAAAATGAGACTAACCTTAAATCTTCAATCCTGAGCAATGTCCTAGCATACCGGAAGAATTGTGGATGGATTGCTATTTGCCTAGCACCTAGCAATGAACTGAAACTTTCCATCTGATTTACCAACGAGCGAATCTATTAGACAGTTCCTCAAAAGTAGTTATTCTCAGGTATTTCATGAAATGGTGGCATCTAGTTCTGATTGAGAAACCCTGATATTTACATTTTCTTAAGTGCACAACGATATACTTATCTACATCAAGAGTATTCACCAGTCTTCAGAAACAATGGTGTTCGATGGACTCCTATGTGGAAGTGCTTTGCTACTTTGCCAATATCAGACCAATCTTTAGTGAAAGTTCACTGAAGACTGCTTGTAAGTGCAAACAGACAACTGTGTGATGCAGGTATAGCTGTTGGGAACCTTGAAGCATCAATGACACCAGTAAACAGTAATAGAATTCAGTCATTTATTCACAATGTTTACAAGTTGTCGTTCAATTCCACCAGATTGGCCTATTGCTCACTCAGCTGTGAGTCGCATTCTAGCTGACACCTACTGAATCAACTCAAGAATTAGATTACCATGACGAGATGTCAGTGACCCTGGCGCCATGATGGGTTACTGGCGATCAGGCGCAGCCATTGCCCTGCACAAACTGATTCTTGCACTGGTTACTGGAGTGTCCTTGCTCCCATTCCGAGTTCTACGATGACCCTTGATGATCCATCGATAAAGTACCTGGTGTCAGTAGTCGTGTGGTCGATTGATCTCCTACATACCCATGGTAGATTTCTGCATTTGGAGGCACCTGAGAGTTGATCAGGAACATGGACCACAAGAGGCCCTGTTGTTGTCTTCCATATTAAAGTTCTATGTTGGCAGCACTATGCGATGTGGTATTGTCGGAAGCTAGTCTCTCCATCAGTGATGGTACAGATGATAGATGGCAAGCAGCATGAATTTCATCAGGAGGAGGCCATCACCTTGAATGCATCTTTTGCTTGTTTATAGACTGTGCTGGAGCATCTAGGACACAGATTCACTACAGTATTGTAATCACGGAATTGAGTGCTATTGCTGTGAATGCCGTCATCCCAATGATCAACTCACGAAAAGAGCTGTAGAGCTGGGGTATTCAAAGGGGCCAGCATCAGACTATGACACGAGGCTCGATTCTTAATGACTCTTTGTGTCCTCCTAATTCTGCTATACTCACTTAACAAGTTGTTAACTGCTGTGCCGGTTTCTGACTATGAGCTCTTTTGAAAGTTTCTTGCACCATGTCTTACTAGCTAAAGAATATTCTTGTCTCGCTTCCTTTGGTTTTCTGTCGCAGTCTTCTTTCTGCTGAATGCATATCCTCAGTTTGCAGACAGCGTTGTGCTGTGTTGTCGACCTGACCCACCTGTGACATACTCGCTCGCTTCTTGCGTCTGCCTCTGTACCTTGCATGACATGATTTTGCTTGTGGCAGTGTGAACGAGATTTAAAAATATTTTTCTGATTTCCACCCCTCAATACTCTGTGCCACAACAGTACTTACCAGTCTTTCCAGACAGTGATTTTCGGTTGACTCCTACATGGAGACGCTTTGCTGCTATGCCTGACATAAGACCAGTTTATGGTGAACATTCACTGAAGACTGCTTGGAAGTGTAAACAGTGACGATTAGTGAGATCTATTGTTGATAAACATTTAACCCAGTTGAGTGGGAGCACAGTGGCGCACATAGCCACTGGTCTAAATGCTACCTTCTTCCAATATGCACTATGTAGTCAGTCAGTTGCTGATGCCATAGCAATTAATCACAGCTTGTTAAAGTAAATGCACTAACATATGAGATTACACATTTGACTCTAACAATCCATTTGTCAATTTCATTAACAACTAACAGTTATATTCTGAATACGCATAACTTACTCCTGCAGAGAGTGCACATGTCAACGCAGCTTATGGATGTGTTTCTGATGACTGAACAGACCAGTTCTGGCACAAAAAATGCGCCCACTCAAATCGTGCTAAATGTTTGGAGGAGGGCGGGGGCTGTAACTGCTCGAGTTTTCTTGCCTGTCGCCTTGCTTGTTCTCGACAGCAGTGGATGTAATGTTTCCCCGCCGTAGATGGCCCACAGAACATCATTCCCATGTTTGTATGTTCGTACCAGTCATCTTCATGATGTGTTTCAAGTGGTCTTTAAAACGCTTATAAAGGCACAATAAAGTGTACTGCCAGAGCAGAGTTGGCCATAAAGGACTCAGCAGGGAAACTTCGTATCACTTATGTGGTGAACGTGGCTCGGTAGATGAACGATGATGGTTGCCTCAGAGTTATTTAGCTACGACTCTTTGAGAACCGCAGTTTTGGTCACATAGTCCTCCCATTTAATTTTCAAGGTGCATCTTGTTTTTAGGGTTTCTTGCTCAATGTGTAGAAACGGAACCCGTATAGGATGGCTTTGTTGTCCGTCTGGATGTCCGAATGTTGACACGCCTTTTTCTCAAGAACGGGTAGACGTATCAAGTCCAAATTTATATCGCATATTCAGGTCTGTGGTTCGTAGTCAGTGTGAAACCTTTAAGCTTATAAGTCGATTGAGTCAAAAGAAAAGCCATTGATGTCACTTATTTTGATATTCGAAGACTCGATTATCAAAACCTATAGGGCACTCCCAGTTGACCTAGCATCATTGAATATTTCAAGAATCAAAGTTTCGTAGTAAAAGTAAAGTAAAAAAATGATAATTGTTAAACTGTGATTATGTCACATAAACAACGTATTTTTGCCTTATGAACACACATTGTATTCACCACGTCAAAGGCATGATAGGTGAATGTTTCACTAGTGCTGGCTGGATGACTACCCAGGTTATTTGAGATTGAATTTCGGTGATCTGTAGTAATGGATTTAATTTGAAGTTTAGAAGTGACGAGTTTCTCTCTGAGCAGGTTATAGATGATCTTTTAGGTTTGCGACAGATTGAGATCCTCAACCGGCAGATAAGCAGCTTATGATATTTCTTGCGGTCCTGATGAGAAGGATATCCGTGTTACCACATTGCCCTGTGATGATATAGTCAAGGATGTGCCAGTGCTTCTAGCAAGGATGCTTCCAAGTAGTCTTGTAACGATTAGGCAGGCAGAACTTGGTGATAAAGTGTTCATGTTCAGCACATAATCCATGTTATCACATCAAACTGCGTTTTCAAAGCCAAAGTTGGTAAAGATCATCATGAGATAATTATTAATAATAATTACTACACGGAAACATAAAATGCAAGTTCTACTCATGTTTTAGTAAGTGAATAAAATATCTTACTAAATGTTCTATATTTACTTATATAAGCTGAAGTCACCCCCTCACCTCGTTTTGTACTTCCAGGGTTGTCAGAGAAACTGCTATGGAGATTTTGATGCGGTCTTGAAATTTTTGGGTTCGATATCGTGCACGGAACCCTCAGTGTGCGAATCCTGCTCGCACTTGGCCAATTTTTCGGAAGCGCTCCAATGTTTCGGAAGCGCTCAAGTTTTGATGGCGATAGAGTGTCCACGTTTCACAGCCATACAAGAGCGTGAACATGACAATAGCTCGGTGCACCTAGAGTTCGATGTACAGCTTTAGTTCTTTGTTAGTGAAGATGGTGAATTAACTGTCCGAAGGCTAAGTGGTCAGCACCTTACTTTACCAGCATCCTGTTCGCAGGTATGGCGGTTAAACAAGATGCTTCCACGATATGAAAAGTGATCAGTCTACTCTAGTGTTGTGTCCAAGATGGAGGTACTGAATTCAGCAAGAGTAAATCCTGTGACAGGTTGTATGACTAGCTTCATTTTTATCGCCTTCGTGGTAAGACCAAAGCGAGCAGCTGGCTGACTGTTGTAACTCTGCTGGTGTTAGAGTAGGAGATGAGACATCATCGGTATACTGCAGATGGCACGTTGGTTAGCACACTGCCGCGCGGAGTGGCCGCGCGTTTTGGGGCGCCATGTCACGGATTGCGCGGCCCCTCCCGCCGGAGGTTCGAGTCCTCCCTCGGGCATGGGTGTGTGTGTTGTTCTTAGCATAAGTTAGTTCAAGTAGTGTGTAAGTCTAGGGGCCGATGATCTCAGCAGTTTGGTCCCTAAGGAATTTACACACTTTTGAACATGTTAGCACACTTGACTCATTTACAGGGTGTTAACTTTTCAAATCCGCGTCCGCCCATCCACATTTAGGTAAACCACTGCAGGCAAATATCGGTATAGTTCCTTTGAGAGAGCATGCCTGATTTCCTTCTCCATCTTTGAAACATTCCGAGCTTGTGCTCCGTCTACAGTGACTTCGATGTCGACGGAAAGTGAAACCCTAATCTCACTTCCTTCCTTCCTTTGCTGTAATTCTGCCACCAGTAGTCTGGGTACATCTTTGTGAACGAAGTTTTGGAAGACTGAAGAGACCTGCACCAAAAGGAAACTTAATGCGTTGTTCGTCTGGAGATGATTAATACAGCATGACAGCCAAGTACAGTGCAAAGAGTGCTGGAGCACTGTAGTTCCCGCATCCACTACGACCACCTTTCTTGAATACGTGATGGTAGCATTTTTCAGATCGTCAAGAACTTCTCGAGATTCCAGAATTTAGAGGCTGCGTATAAAAAGTCTAGTCTTTTCTTTTTGTATCAGTTCCAGAGAGATGTCATTAGGGCCAGGAAACGTCCTTGGGCTTTGTTGATTGACTGCTTTGGGAAACCTCTGTATGTAGGTGGAATTGCCATCCATGGTTTCTGTGGCTGCCGAGGAACGTTACAAACAAAGCCTCAGCAACATTGGGGGCACGATTCAAAAACGCAGAGAAATTTACCTTCGAATTCTCTAAGATACTTTTCATTATCAGTTAAAGTGATGGAACTGTCAGCAGTCTTTAGTGTCTCTGTTGAGGACGAATTGGGCTGTATATCTCCTTCATGCCTACATAGAATTTTTGGAGCTCATGGGCATCAGATAGTGTTGGCAGTTCTTCAGCTTTTTGTTGGCACTATTTATTCTGGATTTCCCTAATTTGTGTTTGTCACTTCCCTTTAAGTCCCATAAAATGTAATTTTTCACGTTGGAACAGGAATCTTGAAGAAAGAATGGGTGGGCAGTGATCAGACACGTAATTTCTTTATTATTTTCATCAAACCAGTCTTTCCTTTTTGTCTTCTCCACAAAATCAAGTTCTCCCTCATCTGACTCAGTAATGGCCTTCTTAAGCGTGGCGCACTACTGATTTCCACTATTAGTGCTGAGTGGATGACTACCCAGCGTATTAGAGATTGAATTGCTGTAATCTGTAGCAATGGATTTAATATGAAGTTTAGAAGTGACGAATTTCCGTCTGGGAAGGTTACGGATGATCTTTCAGGTTAGCCACAGACTGAGACCCTTAACCAGCAGAAAAGCAGCTTTTTATATTTCTTCCGGTCCTGGTGACCAGGATATCCCTATGAGCACATTGTCTGGTGACGATATAGTTACGGATGTGCCAGTTCCACGAGCGAGAATGCATCCAAGTGGTGTTGTAACGATTAGATAGGTGAAACTGAGTGTTGGTAATGAAGAATTCATAATCAACACACAGACTGAGGAGCAGTAGAACATTGACATTGTAGTTCCCAAGTTCTTGTTACCCCATGACGCTGTGTTTTCAGCGCCAGAGTTGATAAGATGACCCTGAGACAATTGTTAATGTAATGGGCATGTTATATCTTAGTTTGTTAGGGAAGGATATTAGTTGGTTTGGTTCAAGGAATTCAGAGAAAGCTATGAAGTAATTCTCAAAAGATTCCAATTTATGATAATTCACACTGAAATAAAAGACATTATGAGGAATGTTAATTATATTATTGCAGCTGGGGCACCTAATTATATAATTTTATAGATTACAAACGCTGCACTCAAACGCAGCATTTTAACGAAAGTGTGTGGTTGAAATCTACATCTGTCTATCTTTTGTAATTTAGAAATGTAATAATTGAGAGGCCCAAAAACAGCAACAAGAAATTACACTGCATAACATGACATTCCCATTGCTGACCTTGATGTGCTATTAAATATTAATATTGTGTGTAATAAAAACATTTTCTTCTAGAAACAGCCAATCAGTTTGTAAAATGGAAGTTTGTTAAAACCTCTTTACCATGTTTTCAACGTTTGTAAAAACACCTCCTTCAGGAGGAAATATTGAGAACGTAACAATAAAAGCGTATAAGGATTATATATACATAAGTACAATATTTTCTCATTACGAATGCAAGAAAATTATTCGAACTTATTGGATTACATGTGTTGCACAGGTATGTTAAAATATAGCCGAAAGACATCAGTCGAATATAAAATAGCACCATACAATAATTGAACGTGCACAACATGGTTGTTGGCACTAGTTTTTTCTCACCAATGTATAGCTAGTGCGCTTGCGTCACGTTCGCAGCGCTTGGGCTAAGGAAAGCTTCTGGCAACAGAGGGCACTATCAGTATGTGCAAGAAGTGTGTGCGATAGTGAATGAATATTTGTCATGTTAAACTTACTTAAAACGTTAAAATTAAAATTATTACATTAAAACTCAGATCATATTTAGCTGTGTACATATTTAATATTAATAAAATGGCAACAAATAATAATTTACCCTCTGAAAAAGGTTATTGTGCCATAAACAAATTAAGTAAAACTGTGAACAGTGCAGCAAAAAGAACCAGGCCGGAAAGGGGAGGAGGGGGGAAAAGGAAGAGGAATGTGAGTAGAGGAAAGGGGAGAGGCAGAGAGAGATGGAGGTGGGTGAGGGGGAAGATGGCAAATGTGTATAACTCTGAAACGTAACATATCTGAAAAACAGCGAACATCAAACATCTAGAAATATATCTGCATCGTAACAGTGAAGAAACTCAAGTACCACTAGCATTAACAGACGAGCAATAAAACATATCCCACAGTAGCATGGAAGATCGAGCCTTTTCTCTTCCCCCTCGCTCGCCATTATCTCCCACCATATCCCCCTTATCCTTCTCTCCCTCTACCCCCATTCCTTTCCCCTTTTCCTCTCTTCCCCCTTCTCCATTCTGTTTTTTGCCATTGTTTCTGTTCCACTATTCACAGTTTTACGTAATTTGTTTTCACTGCAATGATCTTTTTTAGATGTTAACTCATTATTTGTTGCATTTTAATAATATTAAATGTGTACACAGCTATATATGATCTGGACTTTTATGTCATAATTTTAATGTATTAAATAAGTTCAGCATGATAAAGTTACTTTCACTATCGCGAGTACTACTTGCACCTTCTCTTGCCAGAAGCTTTCTTAAGCCCAACCGTTGCCTACTTCACGCAACTGCACTAGCTGTACATTGGTGAGGAAATACCAAATGACAACAACCATGTTGTGCATGTTTTAGTTATTGTGGAGGTGAACTTTTATATTCGAGCGATGCCTTTGAGCTACATTTTAACATACCTGTACCACAACGTGTAATCCACTACGTCTGAATAATTTTTCGTATTCGTAACGAAATGTTATTGTACCTATATATAAGCGTTCAAACCATGGTAAAGGGGTTTTGGTAAACCTTTCAGTTTGAAATTGATTAGCTGGTTACTATTTCTACGAGTAGATTTATTCCTACAGTTGCTGCTCCATCCGTGTACAAAATTTTAAAATAATAAGAAAATGTGTTTCCGCCTTGAGCAAACGAAGTTTTTCTTATTTATTAGCCATACGTGTTTTGGAGAAGTTTCCACATCCTTAGGAGGTTTTATTTATCAGTCGAACAATATACAAAGAAGTTATGCACTGTGAATCTTATCAATTTTTTTGAGATTATAGTATTTACATTATTCTAAATGGTTACAGAAAGGGTAACGTAAAGAATAAATATATGCCTTGTTATTACATATAGGTTTTTACAAGTCTGTTTGGTATTTGCATCTCAGCTACAATTATTGCGGTCCAGTAGGTCATCTGCAATTAATAATTGTTTATCACTGGTTTGTTAGATAATTTCTCACAACCTTTTAGGGCATAATATGACATTACTAGTTTTCTTTTCTTTACCTATCTGTTGCACTACATTCATTATATTATGTTGTTTCGTAAACAAATGTTTACTGTTTTAATCTTTGACTAGCATTTTTTAGTGACAGTGTATGTTTCGAAAAATGTGTTGAACTGCATGGTGATTGTGATTAGGCTTTCTGAAATGTTGATTGGGGATGGGGAGCGAACTATGTATATAAATCTGTGTACTTACTTTTTGTAGATCTCTCGTTTTTCTGCTTCTGCAGGGTGTTTGAGTGGAGCTTCCTAACACACAGTGTTTCACTGTTTGGGTGATGTCCATTTTCCGCCATTTTGTTCTGGTTGTTCTGTATATGTTAATTTTCTTCTGTTATGTTTCTGTAGAGTTCTATTGCTGTATTTAAGAATTTTTAAGTCTGTGTTTATGTCTGTTGGTCTGTGTTTCTTGTCCATGAGATGATCTTCAAATGTGGAATGGCTGCTGTTACTGAAATGAAATGTTGTGCAACAAGGGCCTCCCTTCAGGTTGACCAGTCACCTGGTGCAAGTCGTTTTAGTTGACGCCACTTCAGCGACTTATGTGTCGATGAGGATGATATTATGATGATCATGCAGCACAACACCCAGTCCCCGAGTGCAGAAAATCTTCTACCAAGCTGGGAATCAAATCAGAGCACCTCACATGGAACTTTGCTGTGATGACCACTCAGCTATTGAAGAAGACACTGCTGTCACTCTTAAGTGTCCTTAATATAAAATTCAACAAAATCTGCCTCTCTCAAAAAGCAGTAACTAAGTATGTTCATGGAACTGTAAACAGTATGTTACCTGCAGCACAGCATGCCAAGCACAAAGCAAAAATAGGTTGGCTGGAACAGGAAATTAAATGTCTGTATTCCAAGAAGGACATACTCACCTTTGAAGCATACAAGAATCTCACAAATATTTATTGACATCATGAAGAGAGCAAAACACCACACAGAAATTCTATTCGAAGCAAATTTTGGAAGACAACAACAAAAACTACACACAGTTGCAGAAAGTAACACAGCAAATAATGCTAAAAACAAAAGGCAAAAAACACACATTTCATGTATGACTGGTCAGCCTTACTGATATATAGATCACAAATCAAGAATTAAATCTACTAGGAAGAGGAACTAAATACAATGTCGACACCACGCTACATGCTACACAATAAAGAATCAAATAACAGAAAGTGAATATATATATAAAAAAACAAGAGAGGAAAAAATTTCTAATTTCAATGCAAAGCCAACAAAAGAGCTAATAGCAGAGGATATCGGATGCATAACAAAGGGAAACAATAATAGCATGCTAATAGCAACAAAAAATAAGGAAGGAAAAATACAAAAAAAAGAATAAATGAACTTACAAGCAATGGAGCTCTCATCTATAATGAGAGAATAGCAACACCATGGTAGTAATAAAACAGGAGGAGAACAAAAATAAAACCTTACAATTTACAGAAGAGAACATCATAATACAACTAAACTGTGAGCCAATGCAAAGATACCAGGAAGATACACAGACACTTCTAAAAACATCTCACAGATATTCGCAAAACAGAAACTGAAATGGCTAAAACGAAAGAACCTCAAGGTACCCACACTAAATAGCCTATCAAAGATTCACAAACAGGATACACCAATATGGACGATCATAAGTTAAAGAAGTTCACTCACATATAACCTTCCAGAGAAATACACACATATTTACAGAAACATTATATGTACAGAAAGAATGGAAGTATACACAACACTCAAGAGCTTATAGAAAAGATCAAACATGTCAACATAGCAACAACAGCCAGACTCAAAGCTTTTGACATCACATCCATGTGTACCAATATCCCCACCACAGAAACCATCAACTTTATCAAAAGGAAATTAGAACAACAAAAAGTTCCCACATAAAACAAATAATAAACATTCTAAAATTAATCACAGGAAAGAACTGTTTCACATCTAACAACCACCTCTACTCGCAACAGTAAGGACTCCCAAGAGGATCACCAGTCAGTGCAGGCCTAGCCAACATTTCTTAAGTTGCACTGAAAACAAAATATTTGAAACCATAATGAAATCCATACAATACAGAATAATGTACTGGTATCGTTATATAGATGACACATGTCTTCTAGATTAAATACCTGACTGCATACAACAACTGCACAGTGGTATAAACACAGTTCACTCATGGGTAAAATTCACCTCATAGTCAGAAAAGGACAAAAAGCTAAATTTCTTAGACAGTACAGTACATAGAAAAAAGACCAGCACCAGTTTTCCATAATCAGAAAACCCAGGAGCACCAGCAATACATCAACAATCAGACAATCCCATTACCCATAAGGAGCCTGGGCTCTGAAACATCTACACAGATTGAATAAATCTCCCCTTGGTGAGGACAGCTACAAAAATAAGCTAAAAAAATCAAACAAATAGCAGCTGAAAATGGATAGAAAACAAACATGATATACAAACTAAACCATAAATTAAAAAAAAAGTAAAGCGCACCAAACACAAAGCAGCAAACGTATCCACACCAATACACAACACAGAACATAAACACACAGAACGCTAACACACACCACACATCTGCAACAGAAGCATCCACAAGAAAAAGCAAATGGCATACGCTCGCCTAGAACAACAAAACAGCTCACAGAGTATGCAATATATTCAAAAAGGCAAGGACTGAAAATTGCCTACAAAACAGGCAACTCTATATAAAAGAAAATGAGGCTAACTAATGCTAACACAGACAAACACAACACATCTGTGATCTACCAACTCATGTGTCAAGACTATCAATTTGTATTGGACAAAAAAAAATAGAAATTTCAACTTCAGATACACTGAGCACAGGAGGACATTTAAGAATAACAGCAGTCATTCCACATTTGCAGATCATCTGATGGCCAGGAAACGGAGATCAACAGACATAAACACAGGGTTAAAAGTACTTAAATGCAGCGATAGATCCTCACAGAAACTTATAATAGAAAAAAATTACCACTTACAAAAAGCCGTATTAGAAGGAAAATAACTGATGAATGAATATGCAGCAATGAAACCCTGTTCTCAGCTCCAGAGTAATTATCAGCAAACCAACACACACACACACACACACACACACACACACACACACACACACACACACACACACACAGCCTAATTCACTGTGAAATTCAAAATTCCCACCCAGAACAACGTGAACAAGATGTGGAACAATTGAACATCACACAAATAGTGAAACAGTATGTGTTAGGAAGCTCCACTTAAACACTTTGGAGAAGCATGGAAACGCGAGGCCTATAAAAAGTAAGTAGACAGATTAACACACAAAGTCTGCTCCCCCCCCCCCCCCCCAATCAACATTTCATAGAGACTAATCACAATCAGTATACATTTCAGCACGTTTTTCGAAAATGGGACAGTAAGCTAAAAAGTACTAGTCAAGGAGTAAAATAGCGAATTTTTGTTTACAAATCAAAATAATATAACAACAGTAGTGACATCGAAAAATAACGATAATATCATGTTAGGCGATCAAACGTTGTGTGAAATTGCGTAACAAAACAATATAAATGCTTATTGTTTGCAGATGACATACTGGAAAGAATAACTGCAGCTGCGCTGCAAATATCAGACAGACGTGAGAACACTTGTATCTAATTATAAGTATATATTTATTCTTCATGTTAATATTTCTGTCAACACTTCTAATAATGCAAATACTATAATCTCAAATGGACTAGTAAGTGTCATGGTGCATAAATTCGTTATATATTGTTCAACAGATAATAAATAAAATCCACTGAAGATGGAGAAACCTCTCCAAAACATGTACGGTCATTAGAACAAGAAAAATTATGATTGCTCAAAGTAGAGCCTCATTTCCTTATCACATATTAGAAAGCAAAGGCAGATAAAGAAAGAGCAACCGCAAAATGATCATACCATTGTTTTGTTATGTGGAGAGACTTGTTCTGAATTACTGAAGGTTTAATAAGATACCTCTTAAAATAATATAAATATCTAACAGAATCGCAAGCTGATACGAGAAGCAGTTATCAATAAACTGGTGGATGTAGTGTTTGAGTAAATTGTGTTACGTTGTTTGGATGCCCGTGTGATTCTGAACACTGCCTGAATTATGATTTTCTATGTTTAGTCTATTTCTCTTGTCATGACGCCACATACTTGTGAAGAGTTGAAGACGTGTTATTTTGGAGGAAATTAGAGAGAGCTTCTTTATTTAAATGGTCTGAAAAAACGCAGAACTAGAAACATGGTTCATAGCTGTGAGAATTAAAACGAGTCCAGAAAAATCAACAGTTGAAATTAATTGTACAGTGCAAATTCTGGAAGCAGGAGTTCCAACGACAATTCAAGGGGGTTAGTGGGAACTGAAAAACAAGTTACTAGGCCACACGTCAATGTAACGATCCGTTAGGAAACAAGGCGATAATGCAGTTGTTTGAGACGGTAAACAATACCGGTACGCAAGCTGTAGAGAGACGAGATACAGTGAAACGTTAGATCGGAAGTTGAGAACGAGTCTAAGCACAGCAATTCGTAATTTTTAGATATGGTAAAACATTCAGTCAATGTTGCTAAATATTACTGAAAAGAAACTGAGCAAATGTATGTGGTCGAGAACAAAACGCAAGAAGCGATAGACGATGCACTTCGTAATTTAAAATAGGAAACGACAGAACCGATGACTAGTCATCAAGACAGTGAGCGTGTATCGGCAGTAGGAAAGAGAGTAGAAACTAATAAGGTAAGTGTCCAAAATCCAAGTCAACTTTATGAGGCTTCTCCACAAATTAATGATCCACAAGGTAAGGCAGTCAGGAGGATACGGCGCGGCATCGCTACAGTGAAAGGTGGCGTTGTAAAAAGAAAGTAGCAGTCGCCACAAGCAGACCTTGTTTTTAGGAGAAACAGTAGTTGATGTTCCTTTGCCAATATACAAGCGAAGCGAAAATGTGTGCCGGGAAGAGTTTTTAAGAAATCTCGAGTCATTATTTTCCAATTAAGTGGCGTTCTGTATTAATGTTGGACCATGTCTCTTTATGCAGTTTGCAGTTTTAGTGTGTTCCAAAGAAGGCGTGGTTATCCGCGCCGAAACCTAGGTCAAGTCCGGTTTCTATATGCAATCAAGGCGGATTCTTTATAATCATTACTTGGAAGAGCAATTGAACGAAATGGACAGTGTCTTGAAAAGAGAATATAAGATGAACATCAACAAAAGCAAAACGAGAATAATGGAATGTAGTCGGATTAACTCAGATGATACTGAGGGAATTAGATTAGGAAAGGAGACAAAGTAGTAGATGAGTTTTGCGGTTTGTGGAGCAAAATAGCTGATGGTGGTCGAAGTAGGGAGGATATAAAATGTAGACTGGCAATGGCAAGAAAAGAATAGAAATTTATCAACATCAGGTTTAAGTGTCAGGAAGTCCTTCCTGAAAGTATTTGTGTGGAATGTAGCCTGTATGTAAGTGAAACATGCACAGTAAACAGTTTAGACAAGAAGAGAATAGAATATTTTGAGATGTGGTGCTACAGAAGAATGTTGAAGATTAGATGGGTTGATCACGTCACTAAGGATGAGGTCTTGAATAGAATTGGGGAGAAGAGAAATTGTCGGTACAATCTAAAAGAAGGGATCGGTTGGTACGACACATTCTGAGGCATGAAAGGATCACCAATATAGTACTGGATGGAAGCGTGTGGGGCAAAAATCGTAGAGGGAGACCAAGAGATGAATACAGTAAGCAGATTCAGAAAAGTATAGGTTGCAGTAGTTATTCAGAGATGAAAACGCTTGCACAGGACAGACTAGCATGGAGAGCCGCATCAAACGAGTCTTTGGACTGGAGACCACAACAACAACAATCGTTGACAACATGTACTTTCTACGTACGACCCGTGTAGACGCACCTCCAGAGAAACTGAGCGGCCTACCCCTGGGTGTGAAGGCGTCAGCGGTGGCTGTTGCGGTGACGTCACGTTGGATGGGCGCGCCCGGAATGTGGCTGGCTGCGCCCAAGGTGAGCCGGTGAGCGCCGCGGCCTCGGACAGCTGATGCCGGGACACGTCTGCACTCTGCACCTCGCCTCACCGCCCCTCATCCCGAGACAGGCAGGTGCAGCTGTCCGCCTAGCTGGACCAACTCACTCATCATCCTCCACTGGCAAAAACCCGCGCCTCTAGTACTCGTGTACCAAATGTTGGTGATGCTACATACAGGGTGTTTCACTAAATGTATTTGCCGCTGTAAGTTACGAAGTAATAAGCGACGGGAATATTGATTAGGGAGGTCACCATAAGAAACGTTACACCGTCTGCGGAGCTATGAACATACTTTATTGTATTATTATCCAAAGAGTTACAGCAAAAAGATACAATTTTTTTAATGGTACAATAGTTGTCTCTATCATGCACTGGAATCAGTAAATGGAAATGTCGTGTGGCTAGGGCCTCCCGTCGGGTAGACCGTTCGCCTAGTGCAGGTCTTTCGATTTGACGCCACTTCGGCGACCTGCGCGTCGATGGGGATGAAATGATGATGATTAGGACAACACAACACCCAGTCCCTGAGCGGAGAAAATTTCCGACCCAGCCGGGAATCGAACCCGGGCCCTTAGGATTGACAGTCTGTCACGCTGACCACTCAGCTACCGGGGCTGACACTGGAATCAGTAACACCAGTTGTGTATACATCAATTGAAATTACATTCCTATCACTTTTAGTTTGGGAGCTACAACCCTTCAAAGTTTCAGGGACAGATACCGCACTCGCTGCCCATAACGCAATGCGCCTTCTAAATCTGGCGCGGCCGAGTTCTAACGTCGCCGGTGTCACGGAGCGAGAAAGCGAGAAGCTTCCTCGATGAGCTGTTAGACTGCTGACTGTCGCCGCACACGGCCCTATACCCGACAGTTCAAGCCACACAAACAAATGGGGCTCAATACACCACAGTTACTGACATCGGATGAAGATGGCACACACGAACAAAGAGTACGTTGAAATGTTGCTGATGCTCGGCGAGTGCCGACACGATGCCACTGAAGCAGCCATGGCGTACGCTGTGTGATATCCTAGGCGAAGAGCTCCTGCAGCCATTACGTTCTTACGTGCCGAACAACGACATCGGGAAACAGCCAGCTTGGTAATGCGCCGCAGAAACAGATGAAGAACTGCGAGAAGTGAGGAGACGGAGGTGTTTGTTTTAGCTGCAGTACACGACGATCCTCATGTCAGCTTACGAGCCGTTGCTGCAGTCGCTGGTCTGAGTCTCACATCTGTGTGGCGTATAGTACACGGCCACAGGTTTCACCCGTACCTCCTGTCACTGGCCGGCCGCGGTGGTCTAGCGGTTCTAGGCGCTCAGTCCGGAAACGCGCGACTGCTACAATCGCAGGTTCCAATCCTGCCTCGGGCATGGATGTGTGTGATGTCCTTAGGTTAGTTAGGTTTAAGTAGTTCTAAGTTCTAGGGGACTGATGACCACAGATGTTAAGTCCCATAGTGCTCAGAGCCATTTGAACCATTTTGAATCCTGTCACTGACCCTAGGAACTGCATTGGAACGACTTCCGTACGGGATTTACATTCTGTGAATGAGCCATGCGTAATTTCAGGCTGGAGTCTTTAGAAGGTGTTATGTTCTCTGATGAGTACACGTTCAAAAATTATGGTGCAGTGAATCGCCATAACGTGCACTACTGGGCAGCAGACAATCCTCTGGGGGTACGACCAGTCGACCGTCAACGTAGGTGGTCCGTTAATGTATGGCGTGGAATTCTTGGGGATGAAATCATCGGTCCACACTACTTCCCAGGAACACTGACAGGTGAATTATATGGCGCGTTTATAGTCGACAGTTTGGGAGGTCTCCTTGAACATGGGTGTCTACACAGGATATTCCATACGTGGATGCAGCACAATGGTCACCCAGCCTATTTTGCGCGTGCTGTTGTGGAAAAACGACAGGTTTGCAGGACGGTGGTTGGGACGCCATGGTCCTCATTCATGGCCCGCGAGGTCGCTCGATTTAACATCATTAGATTTCTTTTTGTGGGGATATCCAAAGGATCGTGTTTATCTCACTGAGCCCACATCCCCAGATGATCTAAAATGGCCCATCGAGGATGGTTCAAATGGCTCTCAGCACTATGGCACTTAACTTCTGAGGTCATCAGTCCCCTAGAACTTAGAACTACTTCAGCCTAACTAACCTAAGGACATCACACACATCCATGCCCGAGGCAGGATTCGAACCTGCGACCGTAGCGCTCGCGCTGTACCAGACTGTAGCGGCTAGAACCACTCGGCCACTCCGGCTGGCCCCATCGAGGACGCATGTTGCTCCATGACACCGGCGATGTTACATCTCGTCCGCAAATTCTTTAGAAGGTGCATTGCTTTGTGCATTCAGGAACATGGACACACATTTGAACATCTCATTTAAATCAATTTCCCACCGCCAGAACATCCATCACCCATCACACAGCCATGTATTATGTAGAGCGTGTGGTATCTGCCCCTGAAGTTTTGAAGGGTTGTAGCACCCAAACAAAAAGTGACAGGAATGTAATTTAAATTTGTGTATACACAGCTCGTGTTATTGATTCCAGTGCATGATAGAAAAAACTATTGTTCCATTTAAATAATTGTATCTTTTTTCTGTAATTCTTTGGATAATAATGCAATAAAGTATGTTTATAGCCCTGCAGACAGTTAACGTTTCTTATGGGTGACCTACCACAATAAATATTTCCGTTGCCTATTACTTCGTAACTTACTAAAGCAAACACATTTAGTGAAAAAATGGCTCTGAGCACTATGGGACTCAACTGCTGAGGTCATTAGTCCCCTAGAACTTAGAACTAGTTAAACCTAACTAACCTAAGGACATCACACACATCCATGCCCGAGGCAGGATTCGAACCTGCGACCGTAGCGGTCTCGCGGGTCCAGACTGCGGCGCCAGAACCGCGCGGCGACTTCGGCCGGCAGTTAGTGAAACACCATGTATTTACTGCGCAAGCCAGTGTCCAGGGCGTGGTAAGGATGGGAACGACCGATCGGTTAGAAACGTTACCGGTATTATATTCGTGAATAACCGGCATTTTTCGGTATTCGGTCTCGGTTACAACAGGAACTTTTCTTTTTTACTGGTAAACAGGTACACATTGAGGTGATAGAAGTCATGGGATACCTCCTAATATTGTGTAAGACCTCCTTTTGCGCGGCGTAGTGCTGCAGCCCGACGGTGAAGAAAGGGTTCAAATGACTCTGAGCACTATGGGACTTAACATCTGTGGTCGGACATCACACACATCCATGCCCGAGGCAGGATTCGAACGTGCGACATTAGCGGTGGCGCGGTTCCAGACTGAAGCGCCTAGAACCGCTCGGCCACTTCTGCCGGCTCCCGATGGTGACATGGATTCATTAAGTCGTGGGAAGTCCCCTGCAGAAACACTGAGCCTTGCTACATCTATAGCCGCCCATGATTGGGACGGTGTTGCCGGTGCAGGATATTCTACACAAACTGACCTATCGATTGGTCCCATAAAAGTTCGATGCGATTCATGTCGGGCGATCTGAGTGGTCAAACCATTCGCTATAATTGTCCAGAATGTTCTTCAAAACGATTGTGAACAATTATGGCTTGGTGATCTGACATAGTTGTTTGGGAACATGAAGGCCACGAATGGCTGGAAGTGGTCTCCAAGTAGCCGAACATAACCGTTCCGTGATCGGTTCAGTTGGACCAAAGGACCCAGTGCATTCCATGTAAACACAGCGTACACCTTTATGGAATCACCTCCTGCTTGTATGTTGCTCTGTTGAAAACTTGGGTCAGCGCCACATTCGAACCCTATCATCAGCTCTTAGCAAGTGAAATCGAGAACCGTCTGACCAGTCCACGGTCATTCAATCGTCTAGGGTCAAACTGATATGGTTACAAACCCAGGAAAACCGCTGCAGGCGATGTCGTGCTATTGCCAAAGGGAATCGTGTAGCTCGTCTGCAGCCATAGCCCATTAACACCAGATTTTGACACACTATCCTAACGGATACGTTCGTCGTATTTCTTACTTTGATTTCTGCAGTTATTTCACGCAGTATTTCTTGTCTGTTAGCAATGGCAACTACTCTCGGTCGTTACGTGAAGGCTGTCGGCCACCGCGTTGTCCGCGGTGCGAAGTAATACCTGAAATTCGGTATTCTCGGCACACTCTTGACGTTGTGGATCTCGGAATATTGAAATCTCTAACGAATTCCGAAAATGAATGATCCGTGGGTCCAGCTCCAACTACCATTCCTTGTTCAAAGTCTGTTAATTCCTGTCGTGTGACCGTAATCACCTTGGAAACCTTTTCACACGAATCACCTGAGTATAAATGACAGCTCCGCCAATGCACTGCCTTTTTGTACATTGTTTACGCGACACTATCGCCATCTGTATATGTGCAAATCGCTATCCCATTACCTTTGTCACCTCAGTGTAAAAGAGATGTACTAATTTGCCATAGCAACGGTGCTAAAATTTCTGCTTTTAGGTAAAACATTTTCAAGGAAACGAGTTTGATTAGGCATTCTGTGGATTTTGAAAGATTGATTCCGTCTTTGAATGATGTTTTTCAAAAAAAGTTCAAATGTGTGTCGATTCCTAAGGGACCAAACTGCTGGCGTCATCGGTCCCTAGCCTTACACGCTACTTAAGCTAACTTATGCTAAGAACAACACACTCACACACACATTCCCGAGAGAGGACTGGAACCTCTGGCGGCAGGGGCTGCGCAATCCGTGCAAGGGCGCCTCAAACCGCGTGGCAACACCCCGCGGTAATGTTTTTCAGATCAACAAAATAAAGAAAGAGCACTTACGAACATATTGGTCAATAAATATTCGCTAACGGATTAATTCGTTATTGAAATTTTAACTGTTGTCAGGTAAAAGTTCAAAGAAAACTTGAGTTTGATTTCAAACACGTACCCGACTCATACGATTATAGTTGGTGGTGACTTTAATTTGCCCTTGATATGTTGAAGAAAATACATGTTTAATTCCGGAGGTAAGAATAAAACATCATCCGAAATTGTGCTAGACGCAGTCTCAGAAAATTATTTCGAGCAGTTAGTTCATTAGCCCATGCAAATCGTAAACAGTTGTGAAAACACACTTGATATCTTAGCAACAAGTAATCCTGAGTTAATAACGAGCATCAAAACAGATACAAGGATTAGTGAACACAGGGTTTCCGTAGCGAGAATGAATACTGTAACCCCAAATTCTCCAAAACTAAACGCAAAATATACATATTCAAAAAAGCAGATAAAATTCACTTGACGCTTTCCTGAAAGACAATGTCCACTCCTTCCAAATTAATTATATGAATGTAGACCAGACGTGACTTGAATTCAGAGAAATAGTATCGGCAGCAGTTGAGAGATCTATACGTCATTGGTACACATAACGAATCAGAACACTGTTGCAGAAACAGCGAAACAAACATGCTAAATGAAAACAGACGCAAAATCCCCAAGATTGGCGATTTTTTACAAAAGTTTGAAATTTAGCGCGGTCTTCAATGTGAGAGGCTTATAACAGTTTCCACAACGAAACTTTCTCTCGAAACCTGGCAGAAAGTCCAAAGAGATTCTGGTCGTATGTGAAGTATGTTGGCGGCAAGAAACAATCAATGCCTTCTCTGCGCGACAGCAATGGAAATACTATCGAAGATGGTGCTGCCAAAGTAGAGTTACTAAACACAGCCTTCCAAAATGCTTTCACAAAAGAAGACGAAGTAAATATTCTAGAGTTCGAATCAAGAACAGCTGCTAACATTAGTAATGTAGAAGCAAATATCTTCGGAGTAGTGAAGGATGGTCCAGACTGTATACCAATTAGGTTCCTTTCGGAGTATTCTGATGCATTAGCTCCATACCTGACAATCATATACAACCGTTCGCTCGACGGAAGATCCGTACCCAAAGACCGGAAAGTTGCACAGGTCACACTAATATTCGAGAAAGGTAGTCGGAGTAATCCACTTCATTACAGGACCATATCATTAACGTCGATATGCTGCAGGATTCTGGAAGATATATTGTGTTCGAACACTATGAATTAGCTCGAAGAAAACGGCCTATTGACACGCAGTCAACATGGGTTCAGACAACATCGTTCTTGTGAAACACAACTAGCTCTTTATTCGCATGAAGCATTGAGTCCTACTGACAACGGATTTCAGATCCATTCCGTATTTCTGGATTTCCCGAAGGCTTTTGACACTGTACCACACAAGCGGCTTATAGTGAAATTGCGTGCTTGTGGAATATCGTCTCAGTTATGTGACTGGATTTGTGACTTCCCTTCAGAGAGGTCACACTTCGTAGTAATTGACAGAGAGTTATCGAGTAAAACAGAAATTATTTCTGGCGTTCCCCAAGGTAGCGTTATGGGCCCTTTGCTGTTCCTCATCTATATAAACGATTTGTGAGACAAACTGAGCAGCCGTCTTCGGTTGTTTGCAGATGCCGCTGTCGTTAATCAACTAATAAAGTCATCAGAAGATCAAAACAAACTGCAAAACGATTTAGAAGAAATATCGGAATGGTGCGAAAAGTGGCAGTTGACCTTAAATAACGAAAAGTGTGAGGTCATCCACATGAGTGCTAAGAGGAACGCGTTAAACTTCGGTTACACGATAAATCAGTCTAATCTAAAAGCCGTAAATTCAACTAAATGCCAAGGTATTACAATTACGAACAATTTAAATTGGAACACAGAAAATATTGTGGGGAAGGCTAACCAAAGACAGCGTTTTATTGGCAGTACACTTACAAAATGTAACAGACGTACTAAGGAGACTGCCTACACTACGCTTGTCCGTCCTCTTTTAGAATACTGATGCGTGGTGTGGAATCCTTACCAGATAGGACTGACGGTGTATATCGAAATAGTTCAAAGAAGGGCAGCACGTTATGTATTTTCGCGAAATATGCGGGAGAGGTCACAGAAATGATACAGGATTTGGGCTGGACTTCATTAAAAGAAATGCGGTTTTCGTTGCGACGGAATCTTGTCACGAAATTCCAATCACCAACTTTCTCCTCCAAATGCGAAAATATTTTGTTGACACCGACCTACATAGGGAGGAACGATCACCACGATAAAATAAGGGAAATCAGAGCTCGTACGGAAAGATATAGGTGTTCATTCTTTTCGCGCGCGATACGAGATTCGAATAATAGAGAACTGTGAAGGTGGTTCGATGAACCCTCGAGCAGGCACTTAAATGTGATTTGCAGAGTATCCATGTAGATGTAGATGAAGATGAATTGGACGGAATTTGGCCTGATATCCTCAAGGAGAGCATCCAACAGTTCTGTCAATCAAAGCCAGGCCGAATAACGGCTTGCATAAGGACCTGAGGTGGACCAACGCGTTGCTGAGTTGCTGGATTTGTGAAGTTCTTTCTCTTGAATAAAACATCCATTTTTTAAAATGGTAATCAGTTATTCGCCTGTACATGTGTGTCACTCCTGCCGATCACCAACCCATTCGGATAATTCCTTCAAGATTTGTCGTTTTTTGTGTCTTAGGGTATACATGGTGATCATTGTGCAGGTACTTCTTCAATAGCGTGCTTGTACACTGCCGAGCAAAAAAAGTGATGCATTCAGAAGACATGGTCGGATATCAGTGTAACCAAAACATGTACACACCGTCGACGGAAATGTAAATGATTAGAACTGCAATTCGCTTTGACGGATAGAGTGGCCACGACACAGTATAGGCGTTGTTCGTGTTTAGTGTTACCAGGTCACTGTGAAGGACCTGCAGATGCCAGGTAGCCGTATGAGACAGCGTGATTAGCACCGGAGAAAGTTTGAAAGGTGCCTCATTGTCGGTCTCTATTTGGCTGGATGATCGTATCGTACGGTAACCAGATTTGGGGCATCCACAAGTGGCAGTGGTGAGCTGTTGGACTGCATGGGAACGTGAGAGCAGGAATACGCGTTGTCAAAGTTCCACTCGACAACGTCTGATCATCACAAGGGTAGGTAGCCATACGGATTATGCACATCATAATCTGTTCACATCTGCGCCTGCCGTCAGAGAACAAGTAAATAACTCACTGAAAGATTCTGTGTCACCCGCACCGGTTGTCTGAGACTATCAGCGTCTGGGCTAGGGAATTACCGCCTTCTGCATAGGCTGCCGTTAACACAACAGCACAAACGGTCGCGTCTGGAGTGGAGCTGAGACGGGGAAGCATGTATTGCTGATGGATGGCGTTGCAATGTGTTCAGCGATGAATCGCTATTCATGCATTACCCCGGATGACCAACATCGGCGACTATCGCGGCGACCTGGGAAGAGGCCCCATTCTTCCTATGACTTGCAGAAGCACAGCGGTGTTACTTGTAGCATCATGATGCGGGACGCCATCTGCCAGGTCTTCAAGTCACGGCTGTTTGTGATTGAGAGAACTCTCACAGCACAACGACACGTGAGGAACATTGTATGTGCTCATGTGTTAGCGATGATACAGTATCGTGGTGTCATTTTTCAAAAGGGCAATGGTTGTCCACACATGAACTGTGTGCACGATGTTGACGTACTCCCGTAGCCAGTAGGATTCTCAGATCTGTGCCCTATAGAACACTTATGAGACCAGCTCGAACGTCAAGTCTATCCCAGTGGCAGTACCTAGAATATCAAAGACCAGTTATAACATTTGTCGGCTAGTCTTCCTCAGGACACGATACAACCACTTTATGATAGTCTTTCGAAACAAGTCACCGCATGCCTGCAGGCCAGACGGGGTGCAACGTCACTTTGATAACCGGGCTCATGCTGCCAAGTCCTTCCTAAATCTTACTAGATATTGTAATCACTGAAATAACATCACATACGCTCTCAACCCGTAAAGCCTCATGTCTGTTCCTCCTCCTCCCCTGGGTGCTTCAGTTCTTCTTCTCCTTCTTTTTTTTTTCTCTATTCAGTGTCTATTCTCTAATGAAATTCATCATAAATGAACTGTACAATTTGTGAAGCATGCAAATGTCAATACTTGCAAAAGCAGTTCAGTATGCATAAAAACCTTTTTTCGCTCATTTGCCTATTAACTTAAAATGTCTGACAGGTAGGAAACCTAATATCATATCTTCAGGACAACTCCTTTTATTTCATAGCCCAAGAAACTAGTAGTAAGTGTAGTTGCACGAGTGGACTGAAAAATAATATCTACATTAAAGATTTAGGCCAGTGCGCCATATCGGAACTTTTGAATGGCCGGCATTAAGCCATCCAATGAAAGTAATCACGTGTACATATTCTGCAAATTGAATCGGTCCACGCCTTTTCGATAAAAGCATTGTTCAAATGTCAATGGAATTTGTAATATGGTAATCCGTCCCTCACATGTGGTCATTAAAATTGGCGGCCCCATTGATACTATAGGAGAGGATTAGGCTGTGCGCCGATATCAGATTTCACATCATCATGCGGCACAAACATGACACCATACCATGGACACATAGTGTCATCTACACTCAGTAGATACACTTGAGGCATAACTCTCACATGCCGCAAGGAAAAGGGAAATTGGAGGAAGAGGACCGGCGTATAAACGAAATGCTCCTTTTGGTCTCCCAGTCACCACTGCCGTATAGTACGTTTATCGTCTCTACCAATGACCGAGGAAGCTCTGTTGGCTTCTACTCATTCCTCTGCCATATCAGAAAGCTCTCGCTCTTGGCGACCTACCAGCTGTCTGGTGCTGACATGTCATCGATGAGCAGTCGGGACGTGGGGTGCTTCCGAACCGCGCTGCCCAACACCGATTCCGAGCACGCGGCAGCTGCGGACAGACCGTTTAGCGATGCATCTGCCGTCTCACACAGATCAACGTGAGGCAGAGAGAGCGAAATAGTGTGGATGGAGTCAGTAAATAGGTGGTAACGAGCTCGGACAAAGACGTGGCCTCTTCGAATGCTGGGGATGGGTATTCTACAACGGTAGAATGTGGGCGGTCAGACGGAGAGGAAACGTTTTTCGCCACCAGGGTGTCAGAATTGCTCTTCTTCTTCTTCTTCTTCTTCTTATCCTGTGTTTCTACAGTTAAACGTGAACTTTCGCCTCTTCAACAATTCTCTGCTAGTTATCACGACCCAACGGTCGAACTTTCCATCCCTTGCAGACCATTTTCTTCAGGTCCCCCATGACTGTATTTAACAGCTTGCTTCTCAGTCGATCCCGTCCTTTTTGACCCCCTACATTTACATTTAGTATCCTTCTAGCTATTACCATATTCCTCATTCATGACACGTGTCTCGCCCATGTCAAGCTGACTGATTCCGCTATTCTTCTAATTTATGGATCTTTATACAAAGTGTATAGCTTATGATTATACCTCCTCATCATTCTTACTCTTTCAGATGCTGGGCCCACGGTTCTTAGAAATACGTCTCTTTCAAAGGCATCGATCGCACCACTAGCTTTTGACGTTGCTAGGTATATGGAGGCACCGATATCGCCTATTATCCTAGGCTTAAGATCATGACAAAAGAAGTTAAGTGAAACAAGTGGAACAATGTTTTTTGAACAGCAGTGTTTGACTGAATACCTTACAAACACACTAGCAGGAACCAATGTTGTAAATTATTTTCTTTCCACAACTTTTTCCTAACTTAGAACGCAGAATAAAATATGGAATACATGTTAGTTCTTTTTCGTCAAAGACCAGCTAGCTGGAAGTGGCGCAAAAGAAACCCAGTTTGAATTTTCAGGAGGGTGCTACGTATTCCCATATTTGCCTGATAACCAACGAAAACACTCTAAAACCTTTGTCATAATTATCTGTTATTAATTTTTTCCTGAGAGAATGTTGTTCCAGACAAAAATATAAACAAAGGTACTGCAATCTACGAGACACTTTTTTCCTTGCACTTATGTGGCAAGCCACTTTGCCAATTGTGAGCACTGTTCCCTTACGGCCGAATCCTAGCGAACCGAATTCAAAGACAAGGCAAGCAAGAAGATCCATAAAACCAAATCTACTGTCAGCAGTCCTCGAGGAAGTATTCTGCTATCTAAAGCGGGAAAGAGAAGTGGGTATGCATGTTAAATGGACATACGTGTATCACCAGTATGAAACTGTACTAATTTTACAACCTGATTTTTCTGCATAGTCTTAACTGCATTACTAAGCAGACTAAAATGTTCAAATATGTGTGAATTCCTAAGGGATTAAACTGCTGAGGTCATCGGACCCTGTACTTACACACTACTTAAACTAACTTATGCTAAGAACAACACACACACCCACGCCCGAGGGAGGACTCGAACCTTCGGCGGGAGGGGAACCGCAATCCGTGACATGGCGCCCAAAACCGCACGGCCACTCCGCGCGACAAAGCGGACTATACCTGTCACTACAGACTAGCCGTTTTGCATCCACGTGTCCACTGTTCAACTCCTGACCTGCTGCCCATGGGAAAACAGCATTAATGACTTGCTCTTGCCACATCTAGCTGGAGGTACTAACCAATCTAAAACCATACGACTCGTAACTATTACTATCATTAGTCTGCAAAACACGTAAAGACAGATTTAATGTTGTTCAGTACACCGTTCTCAGTCTCAAATATTTGTTGTTGTTGTTGTTGTTGTTATGGTCTTCAGCCCCGAGACTGGTTTGATGCAGCTTTCCATGCTACTCTATCCTGTGCAGGCTTCTTCATCTCCCAGTACCTAATGCAACCTATATCCTTCTGAATCTGCTTAGTGTATTTATCTCCTGGTCTCCCTCTACGATTTTTACCCTACACGCTGCCCTCCAATACTAAATTGGTGATCGCTTGATGCCTCAGAACGTGTCCTACCAACCATAGATGTATGTGCACTTACACCCTTTACATCTTGTGTGTGTAAGGGTGTGCCCCACGAGTTGTCAGGCCATTTTGTCTGGTTTCGGCAGAGATCTGCTATTTATTTTTTTCAGTGTGTAGTTGGAGTCGTCCCAGACAGGTACTACCCGTCTCGATCTTCACGTTACACCCAGTGTCGACGGTAAGCGTCGGTTTGTTATCGGTTACAAACGAAATTATTTTTAAAGTAAAATTTTACATGCTCATTCGACGAGGCGGTCTCGAATTAGCCTACTGAAGTATAATTTTTATCGATATGTATTACCAGGAACCGTAAAACACAAAGAATAACCGGTATTCAAGCAGCAACTGAGCAGCGTTGCTGTGTGGCCTAAGCAGTCAGTGCGGAACAGGGCTGCACTGTCATTGCTTGAATACTGGTTATTCTTCGTGTTTTACGGTTCCTGTTAATACTGAGAGGCACCCACATGCCTTGCTCATACTGTGGCATCAAGCAGTCAGGCCTGCAAGATGAGTGGTCTGCCAAGCGAGTCGATTTATTCTTGTTTATCGAGTAACATCAATGACTGATTATGAACTCCCCTACCCACAGTGAAGCTACAAATTATTCTCCTGTTTGATTAATAAGCAACGGAAACGGATAACGCACATCTGACTATTAGGAATTTACACAACTCTGATTGTTCACTATGCATTGGCACTACCACATTTCCTTTCTTACCCAACGGCTTTGATCAACACGTGGCCGGCGCACTGAATATGAATGACGCACACATTATAAATTCTGGACATCATGACAACATACTATTCGAAGGAAAAGGCCACCAATCTTTTTATTTTCACTATCTTTTTTATTCCGATAAATTCTATAACCTAAATACACCATTACATTTTCTACAACAATTGCACATGAGAAACTCCGCCCAGTGGGCATGGCTTTACATTGGTGATTCTCTATCTTATGGTCTCGTAATTGTCTAACATTACAGTGCACATTCTGGATAGGATGGTGGATCTTTTGCTATATTTCACACTTCGACTCTCACACCCATCGTCACGAAAATTTCCTCCAGACCGAGCGGTACAAAAAGGAACATGCATAACCCACTGCCTCTGAACCTATCTTGCTACACTCCCATGCAAACCACACATACTTAAATAACATGAAATACCTCACACTGGCAACATAGAATACAGCATAAACAATAGTCACAATGTTAGAATCACATCACTTTTAGCTTTCCCACTTCAATTAGTATTCATCCCAGTTTCACACGACACTGCCCCACTTCGTAACTTTTCTTTCCTACTACGAACTCTGTAGGATATATGCACGTCTTCCTGTGCAATGCAAGCCAAGTGGCGTTGCAGGATAGACGGCTGACTCACCTTTCTTCTCTCTCAGAGTATTAGAGTTTGAATCTAGCGTCACACAGAAACATAACAAGCAAAGTAATATTAAGATCATATTTGTCGCACAGGCGAGCCCTGAACTGATACCATGGACGAGTACTTCTCTTTATCCTTTGTCTCATACATAGATTGAGACTCACACAGGACTCACCACGTGGAAGTACTCGTCTCTAATTTCAAGTCCTGCACACGCCATTTCTTAAATATTACCAACTTATAATACACACGCCAGTAATTCAGCTTAACTTTAGCACTCGGAAGTATTTCAACTTAGAGCTACACGTGGTTTCACTGTGACCGTTGGTCAATTCCGTAGATTACTACGATCCCCTTAATATTACCTGCCTGTCATTTAATTCTCCCCACAAAAGTTCTTGAAATAGAGAAATAATTATTCCAAACTACTCTTAAGTATTTACCATGCATACTATCTCTCCACTCTTTTGTCTTTAGGGAGCACACCTAAGACAGGTCTTACCAACACAAGATCCAGCACCAGAGTGCTGAAACATGGCCGTTCTGATGATGGTCGAAGTAGAGAGGATATAAAATGTAGACTGGCAATGGCAAGGAAAGCGTTTCTGAAGAAGAGAAATTTGTTAAGATCGAGTATAGATTTAAGTGTCAGGAAGTCGTTTCTGAAAGTATTTGTATGGAGTGTAGCCATGTATGGAAGTGAAACATGGACGATAAATAGTTTGGACAAGAAGAGAATAGAAGCTTTCGAAATGTGGTGTTACAGAAGAATGCTGAAGATTAGATGGGTAGATCACATAACTAATGAGGAGGTATTCAATAGAATTGGGGAGAAGAGGAGTTTGTGGCACAACTTGACAAGAAGAAGGGACCGGTTGGTAGGACATGTTCTGAGGCATCAAGGGATCACAAATTTAGCAGTGGAGAGCAGCGTGGAGGGTAAAAATCGTAGAGGGAGACCAAGAGATGAATACACCAAGCAGATTCAGAAGGATGTAGGTTGCAGTAAGTACTGGGAGGTAAAGAAGCATGCACAGGATAGAGTAGCATGGAGAGCTGCATCAAACCAGTCTCAGGACTGAAGACAACAACAACAGACTAATTTGAAACC
This sequence comes from Schistocerca piceifrons, assembly GCF_021461385.2. Taxonomy (NCBI): domain Eukaryota; kingdom Metazoa; phylum Arthropoda; class Insecta; order Orthoptera; family Acrididae; genus Schistocerca; species Schistocerca piceifrons. Next base: position 214,746,274 of record NC_060144.1, on the reverse strand, counting down.
ACTCTGTCGAATGTACATGTAAAATCCTACTTTAGAAATCTTTTTGTTTGTAACCGGAGACAAAAGTAGACATTTTGTCGGCATTGGGCGTAAAATGGAAGACGTGATGGGTAGTATTTGTTGGGGTCACTGCAGCAACACACTGCAAAAAAAGGAAATTGCAGATCTCTGTCGAAACAAAAGACAACATCCGCTTACGAGGGATGCCCTGTATATGGCGCTTTATTTAGTTGATCAGTTTGAAAGAAATACCGTAAATACACTCATGGTCATAAATTAAGGATAAATGCAGAATGTGGTGCCACACGCAGTGGCACTACACAAAACTGGCGCTAATAGCACAGGCACATAGGGAACTCCCGCGACACAGATCTGTAAGTCCACGGTATTGGTGATAAGTTGAGAAAACAGCCCCGAAACACATGTGCTACAAAACGCGACTGTTTCCTGCGCATGTACCCCGACATCAATATAGGATATGATCACCATGCACACTTACACACACCGCACAACGGATTGGCATACTGTGGATCGGATGGTCGAACAGCTGCTGGAGTATAGCCTCCCATTCTTGCACCAGTGCCTATCGGAACTCCTGAGTGTCGTAGGGGTTGTGCAGCGATATGTCGACCGAGAGCATCCCAGACGTCTTCGATGGGGTTTAGGTCTGGAGAACTGGTAGGCCACTCCATTCTGTTTCAAGGTACTCCTCCACGATGGCAGCTCCGTGGGGCCGTGCGTTATCATCCATCAGGAGGAAGGTGGGACTCACTGCACCCCTGAGAAGGCGGACATACTGGTGCAAAATGACGTCCCGATACACCTGACCTGATATAGTTCTTCTGTCAAAGACATGCAGGGGTGTACGTGCACCAATCATAATCCCACCCCAAACCATCAAACGACAACCTCCACTCAGGTTCCTTTCAAGGACATTGAGGGGTTGGTATCTAGTTACTGGTTCACACCAGATGAAAATCCGGCGAGAATCGCTGTTCAGACTATACCTGGACTCATCTGTGAACATAATCTGGGACCACTGTTCCAATGACCATGTACTGTGTTCTTCACACCAGGCTTTACGGGCTCTCTTGTGACCAGGCGTCAGCGGAATGCACCTTGCAGGTCTCCGGGCGAATAAACCATGTCTTCAGTCGTCGTCTGTAGACTGTGTGTCTGGAGACAGCTGTTCCAGTGACTGCGGTAAGGTCCCGTGCAAGGCTACCTGCAGTATTTGGTGGAAGTCTGAGGGACTGATGGTGAGATATCGGTCTTCTTGTGGTGTTGTACACTGTGGCCATCCCGTACAGTAGCGCCTGGACACGTTTCCTGTCTCCTGGAATCGTTGCCATAATCTTGAGATCACACTTTGTGGCACATGGAGGGCCCATGCTACGACTTGCTGTGTTTGACCAGCCTCCAGTCGCCCTAGTATTCAACCCTCATAACGTCATCAGTATGTGTTCTTTGAGCCATTTACAACACACAGTCACCATTAGCACGTCTGACAACGTCTGCACACTTACTTGCTCCACAGTACTCTGACGTGCACCAATACACCTCTGCGTATGTGGACTGCTGCCAGCGCTGCCGTGCGACGATCGCAGGTCAAAGGCACCGCATGGTCATACCCCGAGGTGATTTAAACTCGCAATCCGCCCACCAGAGCGTTGTTTCATCATGTGTCAGCATTATCCTTAATTTTTGAGCGTGTATGTATGTAGCAGATTTGAACAGAACATAGAATGCAGACTAGTACTGAAAATAGATAAATATGTAAGCATGCAATATTAATTTAAGTGATAAAGGATTTTTCTGAAAGTATTAACCGGGACTGTAGCCATGTAAGGAAGTGAAACTTAGACAATAAACAGTATAGATAACAAAGGAAGTCTTTAAAATGTAGTGTTACTGAAGAATACTGAAAATTCTGTGGGTATGGAGGATAACAAATAAAGAGGTACTGGATCGAGATGGGGAGAAGAAAAGAAATAATCAGTAGCAGGCATTTCCTGATAGGACATTTTCACAGATGTTTGGAATAATTAACCCGATAAAGCTTGATAATGCTGAAAAATGTGTGTGTATGGGGGGGGGGGGGGGGGGGGAGGAGTGGGGTGAATCATTGGGGGACGGAGAGGGCGGGGGAAATGCTCTCCTACAGTAAGTAGATTAAAGGGGGGTAGGGCATCAAATATGCTGACATGAAGCAGGAGAGGCACCACAGGACATTTTAATTTTCACTGGCTATACTTTTAAAACAAATTCATAAGACTTTGCCAGTACAACCAGGAGGGATTCAGGATTCACAGTGATAGCAGTGGAAGTTCAAAAACATAACAAAATAATTTTTTTAGTTGTGAAATTTCATCATTTTTTCACTTACTATTGGCTGTATTTGTTACTATAGGTACACTTTTCTTCACAAGTAAGAGACATCCTTCTATAAATTTTGCACAGCGTGTAAACCATACTTACAGGTGTATGAAACTCTAGAATTTTCCAAATCTATTAAAAACTGTGGTAAAAATTGATATAATTAACTGTAAAATTTGACTTTTTTCTAAACAGGAAGTTTAAAGTGTAACAGCTCATTCATTTTTTCATAAGTTAAATAAATTCTAGTGTTTTATACACCTGTACGTATGGGCTGTATGCTGTGCAAAATTCATAGAAGAATCTCTCTTACTTATGAAGAAAAGTGTACTTATAGCAACACATGAAGCCAATAGTAAGTGAAAAATGATGAAATTTCACAAGTAAAAAAATTATTTTGTTATGTTTTTGAACTTCCACTGCTATCAGTGTGTATCCTGAATCCATTCTGGTTATGCTGGCAAAGTTTTATGAATTTATTTTGACTTCCTACGCCCCTTAAGGTGGTTCTGGGTCGCTGTAGTTGCGCATAGATGAAGAGACGTGCAGAAAACAGACTAGCATGAAGGGCTGAATCAAATGAGTCTGGTGGTTTAAGACGACAACAACAATATGAATATTTTAAAAGCCGTAAAAAGGCTACAGTGTATTGTGTACCAACATAAAAAGTGGTTCTTATCAACGCCATCTTAGTGACTGGCCTAGAGATTTTCACCTTGTCCAACACGTACGGTGAGGCTTGTTTATACTTCAGTCTCACCACAGTGCGACCGGTGCGTTGCAGTCGCCGTTGTTTTTGTTCTGTCAGAGGTCACGAATGAAATGCGGCCTGAAAGGAACCTCGGCAGAGAAGGATGCGGCCAGGGGAAACACGATCCTCCAGCTGTCTGGAGCTGGAGACTTCTAACGAGCGAGCCACGCCGTGACCCCCTCGCAGACGCTGGTGCAGACCCCGGCCGGCTCTGGAGCGTCATTATTGTCGTGACTGTACCCGGCGCCGTCGTTAGTGGGTCTTCTGGAGCCTTCTGCGGTTGCCGCTCTTATTTAAGCAGCAGCCAAAGGTCACAAAGGAAACCAGCTCGTGTCCTGGTGAGGAGCTGAAAATGTAGCACAGGTCTTTAAAATATTTCACCACGTTGATTTCTTAAAGCTGAACGAGTTGGGAAGATTTCAGTACGCAAGATGTTTGACCTACTTTTAATAAAACAAATATTATAATGCTACATTTAAAGAAACGGAATTCTACTAAAGACGCCATTTGTGATCTATTTATTTATCTTCTGAATTTGCTCCACAAGCAATAAAATGTTTTTTAAAGTGACTCAGAAGGGTGCTTTGCAGCAGTATTACCGATATGGTGTCCCTATCTCTTTAGGTACTAAACAAGGGAAAAAATGACTTTCTGCTCGCCTCTGTATTTGCTCTACTTCCTTCTATCTCATTCTCATTGTCCCTATGTGAAATATACGGGGTGGTCAGAAACAGTCTGAAAAGCTTGTAAGGGTGTAGCAGTGTAGGTTTGCTGAGAAACAACTGTTAAAGTTCGATATGTTGCGCCGTTTCCGATTTCTTTAGCTTTGAAGTTAACCAATCAAGTAGTTACACGCGCAGATTCAAGCAGCCTGCCGTATACAATTGCTATCAGTTCTTTTCATAGCGTGCGCACCACACTGCTCAGCCGTTGCGTTGGGCTCGATCCTTACTATCGTCCCATTTTTGTATCGCTCTCTTGTTCGATTTTAAGAAACTAATTGAAGAACACGTTTGATAACACCGTCTCTGGCAAGCCACTTGAATTTGCGTGCACAACGACGTGAATGACTAACGTCAGTGCTAGTTCAATCGGAAACAGCGCAATGTACCGAAGTTCTTTCTTAACAATTATTCCTTAGCATAGCCTACGCTGCAATACCCATACACACTTTTCAGACTGTTTCTGACCATCCTGTATGTACGGCTGCTGCAGCGGAATTGTCCGATATTCTTTCTCGAATACCGGTTCCCCGACTTCATCCAACAATGTTAACCGTGAACTAAATCGCCTTTCTTCCAAACTGTTGTTCTCCGAGCATTTCGATCACACTTTCCTATGCGCTATACTGACCTACCACAATCTTAGGAGTGCGTCTTTGAACGTGTTCTGTGTCTCCCCCCACGCGTCATTGATAAATATCCCAACGCTGGAATCGGTCGCACTAGAGATTCCCTTAACAAATGTGCTATAATTTTGCAGAATCCTATCAACAAATGAGACTCTCCCATTCGCCTTCTCCACTACTGATTTTGTGACTTAATGTTATATAATGTTACTTATTTATGTGCAGTGTTCTGTATGCTCACAACAAACCTTGCAATCGGATAGTGTAGGGTGTTTTGTGTTTGATATAGGTACGATAAGGCATTTATCCACACTCAACCCTTTGGATACCAGTGGTTTCTGACTGAAACCACCATTTTATTAATTTTTTTGTGGGACCAGTGCCTTTAGCATGAAACAACCTATACTGTTGTTAGACAGAGACATCCAGTGGTACACTGAAGTACTTTTAGGAATGTAGTACATTGTAGCAGTCACCTATAGCGTTTAAACCAATAGTCACCCGGAGACTGCTACGTGATTGTAGGAGATAGTGACATGCGTTTTTCTTTCTTTTGTAGTGGCCTTATTGAGGAGATCATTGACAGTGAAAATAAATGTATCTAAAGTTATTGTAACGTATATTTGCACTACTGTTTTTATGAGCAGTTTAGGAATGAAACCAGTATGTAGCTTTGATAAAAAATTTATTGAATTTTTGGCGTATTTTGATCGTTATTTAGGTCTATAATTTGTTTTCAAAATTTCGAGTTCATGGAAGTTCCGAAATGCGGGATTCTGTCGAGAAAAAATGTGATTTTGTTTCCAAATACACTCTAAGACAAAAAAAGACGCACCGCGAAGGAATTATCCGAATGGGTCAGATATGGCACGTGAGATCATTCCGGATTGTCGTGCCGTTTGCATTTAGGTATTTGACCACCGTTCGGGGCGTCTCCAGACACGTCTCCGCTCGACGTCAGGGCTCAGTTCGAACCGGGAATCATACTGAAGACAATTCTACTCCATTCAATGAGATTCCCGGCACAATCTGCCCGACACCACTGCAAACGGTCTTCTTGGTGTACGGAGGCTAACGATTGTTGGCGCAAGAGGTGGCGTGAACTCAGTTCCCTTTCTGTGAGCCACATATTAATGGTCCATGTGGTCAGTGAAGCACGAGTTGCTCGTCGGATAGATGATAATGATGAATGAGAGGCTCTGAGTGTCTCTCTGACAATTGCTTACTCCTCACTTTCGGTCGTCTCTCTAGGTCTGCCGCTTCCCTCTTGACTGCCATGGTTCACCAATTTTTGCCATGCCAGTATTGTAAAATTGTGGCGTCGCTCCTATTCTAATGTCGGCCGATTCTCCACATACTCAGTGTCTCAAATGCTAACATCTGCGTATATTGTTCACGCGTCTGCCTGCGAGGCAAAATTACTGTCCAGCTGAGTACACGGAATGAAATTCGCAAACATTTTATGACCTGGAACCGGCATATTCCCTGTTTACTATCTTCGCCAGCTGCGCGGTGAAAATTCACTGCAGCGTCACACATTCATCATTGGCCGCCGAAGTTTGCAGTTATGCATTTTCCTTCGATACCTGTATGAAGATCATTTGGTGACCAATTTGCATAGCTCCTTCGTGATGCGTCTTGTTTTTACTCCTTATTGTGTGTCACCATGACCTCTATGAGTATTTCGTCCGTAAAGGACGTCATTATGAGGGCTTTGCCGGCCACTGTGGCCGAGCGATTCTAGACGCTTTAGTCCATAACCGCGCTGCTGCTACGGTCGCAGGTTCCAATCCTGCCTCGGGTATGGATGTGTGTGATGTCCTTAGGTTAGTTAGGTTTAAGTAGTTCTAAGTCTAGGGGACTGATGACATCAGATGTTAAGTCCCATAGTGCTTAGAGCCATCAGAACCATTTTTTTTTTGGGGGGGGGGAGTTCGACTGTTTATAAATACAAATAAAACAGTTTCTGCGTCAGTCACTTGTTTATTTTGCCACTACGCGTTTCAGTGGTTCTCACACCATCAACTTCAGGTGGAGAACTGTTTATTTACATGTCTGGTGTTGGCGAAGAGTACAGACGTCTTTTCACAATTGCAGATCAAGGGCAGTGTAGGTTTTTTAGCGTCTTTTGCTAATGATAAAAACTGGTTAGTTAGAAAAAGCACTTCAGAGGCTGAAACACTTCTGACAGTGAATTGTATCTACAGGGACGGTAGAGTTGTAAAAAGTCTGCCACGCGGGATTAGCCGAGCGGTCTGAGGCACTGCAGTCATGGACTGTGCGGCTGGTCCCGGCGGAGGTTCGAGTCCTCCCTCGGGCATGGCTGTGTGTGTTTGTCCTTAGGATAATTTAGGTTAAGTAGTGTGTAAGCTTAGGAACTGATGACCTTAGCAGTTAAGTCCCATAAAATTTCAAACACATTTGAAAATTTGTAAAAGGTCTGCATACTGTTGCCTGATGTGTGCCCTCTTCACTGCACAGTCAAGTGGGCATACATCAGGCAACTGTATGCAGGTTTCTAAGTAAACAATTTTTATCGTTAGCAAAAGACGATGCTCTTGCAACTGTGCAACTAGTCTGTATTCTTCGCCAACACCCGTCATCTAAATAAACAATTCTCCACCTCAAGATGTGTGAACTATTGAAACGCTTAGTTGCAAAATGAACAAGTAGCTTACGCAGAAACTGTTTTACTTCTACCACCACCTCTACTACGCAGGAAACGTAGTTTGTTGCTGCGCGCGCACTAGCGCACGAGTCGGTGACGGATGGAGCGCAGAGAGTGGGGCAGCTACACTATGGTGTACGGGAGCTCGCAGCCGCAGCCACAGCCGCCACGGCAGAAGCCGCAGACTCGGTCCTGGACGTGCTTGGCTCTCGCGGCAGGTGTGTGTGGTACGCGGTGGCAGGGCGCCCGCTCCGGCCGGGAAAGTTGAACGCCCTGCGCCGCCGAGCCGCTGGGGGGCTGCCAAGCCGCGCCGCTCTGGGCCGGTCACCGCTCACACTTTCCCGCCGTGGAGCGCCCGCTGCAGCCAACAGGTGCCGGACACGCGGGCGTCAACTGGCCTGTGATTCCAAGGTCGTGCCGCAGCGGTCACAGTGTTACCGCCATCGACGGATTCCGATGACGGTTCAAAATGGTTCAAATAACTGAGCACTGTGGGATTTAACATCTGAGGTCATCAGTCACCTAGAATTTAGTACTACTTAAACCTAACTAACCTAAGGACATCACACAAATCCACGCCCGAGGCAGGATTAAAACCTGCGACCGTAGCGATCGCGTGGTTCCAGACTGTAGCGCCTAGAACCGCTCGGCCACCCCGGCCGGCGATTCCGACGACGACCAACGTCGGCCGAAGGCGGCCGATCTCTTCAAATCTGTGCTCCAGGAGGTGCGCGGTCCCATAAGAGGACTATCAGACCTGTTAATATCTTATATGCACTGAAGCGCCAAAGAAACTGGTACACTTGTCTAATATCGTGTAGGTCCCCGCCAGCACGCAAAAGTGCCACAGTAAGACGTGGCATGGACTCGACTAATGTCTGAAACAGTGCTGGAGGGAACTGACACCACGAAACCTGCAGGGCTGCCATAAATCCGAAAGAGTGCGGGGGGGTGGAGATCTTTTTCTGAACAGCAAGTTGCATCACAAATATGCTCAATAATATTCACGTCTGGTGAATTCGGTGGCCAGCGTCAGTGTATAATCTTAGAAGAGTTTTCCTGGAGCCACTCTGTAGCAATTCTGGACGTGTGAGGTGTCACATTGTACCGCTGGAATTGTCCAAGTACGTCGGAGTGCACAATGGACATGAATGGAAGCAGGTGATCAAATATGATGCTTACGTACGTGTCACGTGTTAGAGTACTGTCTAGACGTATCAGGGATCTCATATCACTCCAGCTGCACACGCCCCACACCATTACAGAGACTTCGCCAGCTTTAACAGTCCCCAGCTGACACGCAGGGTCTATGGATTCATGAGGCTGCCTCCATACCCGTACACGCCTATCTGCAAGGTAAATGGATTCACGAGGTTGTCTCCATACCTGTACACGTACATCCGTGTGATGTAATTTCAAACGAGACTCGTCCGACCAGGCAACATGTTTCCGGTCATCAACAGTCGAATGTCGGTATTGATGGGCCCAGGCGAGGCGCAAAGCTTTGTGTCGTGCAGCCATCAAGGGTACACGAGTTGGCCTTCAGCACCGAAGGCCTATATCGATGATGTTTCATTGAATAGTTCGCACGCTGACACTTGTTGATGGCCCAGCACTGAAATCTGCAACCATTTGCGGAAGGATTGCACTTCTGTCACGTCGAACGATTCTCTTAAGTTGTCGTTGGTCCCGTTCTTGCAGGATCTTTTTCCAGCCGCAGTGATGTCGGATATTTGATATTTTATCGGATTCCTGATATTTACACTCGTGAAATGGTCATACGGGAAAATACCCACTTCATCGGTACCTCAGAGATGCTGTGTCCCGTCGATTGTGTGCCGACTGAAACACCACGTTCAAACTCGAGATCTTGATGAAGTGCCATTGTAGCAGTAATAACCGATCTAACAGCTGCGTTAGACACTTGTTGTCGCCGGCCGTTGTGGCCGAGCGATTCTAGGCGCTTCAGTCCGGAACCGCGCGACCTTTATGGTCGCAGGTTCGAATACTGCCTCGGGCATGGATGTGTGTGCTGTCCTTAGGTTAGTCAGGTTTAAGTAGTTCTAAGTCCAGGGGACTGATGACCTCAAATGTTAAGTCTCATAGTGCTTAGAGCCATTTGAACTTGTTTTCTTACAAAGGCGGTACCGAAAGCAGTACCGCATTCTGCCTGGTTACATATCTCTGTATATGAATACGCATGCCTATATCTTTGGCGCTTCTTGTGTAAATACAGTGTCCTGACGAAATGACTGACTCACTAACTCACTCATCATCGCCCAGGCCATACCACTGAGGAGAGAAACTTGAAATTTGGGGAAGATGATCATACTTTAGAAGTCTTTTGAGAAGTTTTTCTTCGAAATTCCAACCCTAAGGGAGTGAAACAGGGGATGAACGGCTTTATGAAAAAATGCCGCTGTGAAGGCAATTTTGAAGCTAAAGCTACGAACTATGGTATTTGATTTCTCGGTCAGAAACAAAGAAATACAAGTTTCAGCATTTTTGGAAATTTAACCATATGGGGGTGAAATAATCGGTGAAAGCCTTATTGAAAATATATCATTATTAAATACATACTAAAGAAAATACATTGGTATTTGACTTCTCGGTTACAAATAAAAAAAAACGTGTTTCATTGTTTTTGGTAATGAATCCCTAAGGGGATGAAATAGTGGATGAGATTTTTTATGGAAATATTTTATTATGAAATCTATTTGGAAGCTAAATCCATGAAAATTTGTATTTGGTTTCTCTGTTAGTAATAAAACATACGCATGTCATTGTTCCATTGTTCTTGGAATTCAACGCCTAGGGCAGTGAAATCAGGGAAGAAACGTTTTATGAAAATATTTAATTGCAAAAGCAGTTTTAGAGCTAAATCTCTGAAAACTGGTTTTTGGCTTTTCGGGAGATGAAGAAATACTGTTTTCGGAAATTCAGCCACTAAGGCGGTGAAATAGACTCAGACTGACTCATCGCCCAGCCCAAATCGCAGAAACTTGAAGTTTGGAGAGGGTGTGGATCTTGCACTGTAGGATTCGTTTAAGATGGTATTGTCATAAATTCCACTCCTAATGGGATGGAGAGCAGGGGGTGGGGGTGGGGGGGGGAGGGGAAGATAGATAGAGAAAACGGGAGAAGGTGATAGAGAGGGAGAAGAGTGTGCAGGCGGAGATGGAGGGAGAAAGGGGGGAGGACAAGGTGGACAGAGAAAGGGGAGGAGGTGATGAACAGAGAGAGGAAAGAGGAGGAGGAGATGGATAAAGAAAGGGGGAAGGGCAGTTTGACAGAGGCAGGAGAGAGCAGGAGATAACGATATATATCCAATTACATGCTTACTGGATCGCGTGCTTTCTCTTTTCTTTCATTTCCATTTAATCAGACTGCCAGAGTAAAGCATGACTGGGTACAGTCAGTAATTAATAAGATTTGAAGACGCGTAATTTCATATCATTTCCACTACTCCTTTTCAATGTTTCCCTTCTTTTGTACATTCCTGACAGAGGTGGAGTTAGCCCACTGTCCTCCTCCAACGAACTAATAGAGACGAATGTTGCTAAGATTGTGGTGTCCTTGCAGGTAAATGCATCATACACGCAGAATAAAATTTGCCACACAATCTCTAAAAACATTTTAGATAGTGTAGTGACCACTTAACGTGATTACTTTGCGCTCCTAATTGCCACCTACAGTCAAGTTCCAGTTTCTGCAGTTACATAAGTGAATGGACGAGTTTTATTCGGTGAAGGACAGCAGCAGCAACGGGATCTGACATTTACGCACGAGGCGTGCGTAAAGCATAGAGAAATGTCGCACCGTTTTGAAAAAGCGGTACAATAAAACGAAATAATTGAGGCTTTTACCAGCCAGAGTAGCAGAAGCTCAGGAACTGCAGTGACGGTGATTGAGTAATGACTCAAGGAAAAAAGAAGTCTCACATATTTGTGTAAATATAAGGAGTGCGCAGCGAATGTTAAGTGGGAACCTTACATAAATAGTTAAACGGATATGGTCGGTTTTCTTTGAGGTTTAGTGCGTCGACTCAGGCAGTTGTTACCTGGGTGTCATTAACTTAAAACTATAACCGGCCATTTTTATTTATCTTTTGAGTATGCTTTTCGGAGGATTATACCTCCTACATTAGATAGATTCCGAGAGCGTAAGTTCCTGCAAGAGTCGGGAAACATATTACTTTCACATTCACCTTAGAAAGTGATCAAAATAAGAAAATTAGGAAATCAGAACTCCTACGGAATTATATTGACAGTCGTTTGTTACGCCACCATTTTTCTTGAAACAGTGACGAAACGTATGCAGATTCATACTGAAAGGACTATTTGATCAGAATATTTAATTGACAACCAGGGATATGACAAAGAGTAGTTGTAACGATCATCGGTAACTAAGCAACTTGACGTAACTCTTTATTTACTCTTCATTCGAATTTACATGCCTTGTAGAATGAGAGAATGTTGAAAGCATTCTGAACGGTGGAGGGACAGTAGGAGTTCTACGCCACCCTTAGAGCTATTTTGCTTAAGGCCTAACGAGGGAGAGGCGAGAGTCAATAGCGCACTACCAGGCAGTTCTTTGTGACGCCACCGTGTGGCACTTAAAGCTTAGTGGACACATAGATACAACCTCCTGTGGTGCGAGCTCCAGCCACTAACATTTTACTACCCTGCAGGACAGAGAGCCACAAACGTTTCAACAGAAAGCACTATTGTACACAAGCGCAGAAAGCAGAGAGTTTTTTCCAGACGGTACCAGATGCCACAGATAAAGATCTCGAAAATGAATGGGGACCCACAGTTTCGGGTCTCTCAAAACTTGAAATACCGTTGGATTTGTTGACTTCAGAAAAACAAATGTTTACATGTCACAAGTATCGCAGGGATTGAGTCATCTAAATAAACTACACGCTAGACAGAGAAGCGCGAATGTGTCGACGAGGGTAGTTCGACTGGTCACGGAGAGAGACACACACAGATAGAGAGGGTGAAGCGATTGTTTTCTGTGTAAGGTGTTGTCTGGTTGAAGGCATAAGCGACACTCATGCCAATCCTGAGCGGTCCATGTTGTTGGGCCCATCTGTAACGAGCTGCATGGTGTCGTGGTTGCAAAGATGGACCTCGCCATGGACGTCGGGAGTGAAGTTGCGCATCATGAAGCCTATTGCGCACAGTTTGAGTCGTAAAACTACGTCCTGTGGCTGCACGAAGAGCATTATTCAACATGTTGGCGTTGCTGTCAGGGTTCCTCCGAGCCATAATCCGTAGGTAGTGGTCATCCACCGCAGTATTAGCCCTTGGGCGGCCTGAGCGAGGCATATCATCGACAGTTCCTGTCTCTCTGTATCTCATCCATGTCCGAACAACATCGCTTTGGTTCACTCCGAGACGCCTGGACACTTCCCTTGTTGAGAGCCCTTCTTGGCACAAAGTAACAATGCGGACCCGATCGAAACGCGGTATTGACCGTCTAGGCATGGTTGAACTACAGACAACACTAGCTGTGTACCTCCTTCCTGGTGGAATGACTGGAACTGATCGGCCCTCCGTTTAATAGGCGCTGCTCGTGCATGGTTGTTTACATCTTTGCGCTGGTTTAGTGACATCTCTGAACGGTCAAAGGGACTGTGTCTGTTATACAATATCCACAGTCAACTTCTATCTTCAGGAGTTCTGGGAACTGGGGTGATGCAAACGTTTTTTGATGTGTGTATGAACTTTCTACTACTTTATACATTTATTTTTGTATACTTCATTTACTGCTGATTTTGTTGTTGCAGCTGTACTGGACTTGATTACAATGCTTGTATTATCAGGAAATATAACTATTTCTGCTTTATGAGTGAAAAAGGAAGGTTATTTATCTATAGCAAGAACGGGAGTGGTCCCAGAATTGAAGCCTGTGGAGCGCCAGCGGGAATTTGTTCCCCATTGGAAGATGATTCATTATGACTAGATCGAATTGTTCTAGGGTAAAAGATTACTACCAGCAATCGGCTAAGGATTTACTGCACACATAGTTTCTTATAGTATCAATCGCTGTTGTCTCGATTCATTTCGCAGCGTGCTTGTTTGTTGTAGTAAGCACGGTGCACAAAACTTAAAAGCATGAAATACTAAATTGCAATTAAAAGTCTATAACCAGTACATACTACCATAGCATCTTACGGAATCGAAGAATGGGCATTAAACGCGCATACAGTCCAAATACTGAGATTAGCCCTGCGAGCAGTGGAAAGAGGAATGTTGTGTAGAACGAGAAGAGTTAAAAAGACAAGTAAAAGGATAAGATAAAAGACAGAAGTCGAGGATGTGATAGTGACCTGTAGGAAACCGGAATGAAGATTGATTGAAATTAGAATTATATTAATACCTACAGCTGCTGACAGGCGTTGATATATATCAACGGGGACAGGTGAAAATGTGTGCCCAGACCGGGAATCGAACCGGGGATCTCCTGCTTACATGGCAGACGCCCTATCCATCTTTTTGTTTGTGATCTCATTTTGTTCTACACTGTTCGTTGAATTTATTCGTGGTGGACGTCCGATGATACCCGTGTAGGTTGTTCGTTGATCTGTTCAATCATTTTTTTTTATTTTTTATTGTAGAGGGTGGCTAAACCCTCTGACCGAATACGCTGAGCTACCGTGCCGGCTATCCATCTGAGGCACAGAGGATAGTGCGACTTCAGGGACTATTTCACGCACGCCTTCCGAGAGACCCACATTCTCACCTTGTATGTCCACACACTACATTCGTGTCCCACCCCAACACACTCATTACTAGTGGAAGACATTCTTACCAAGTCCCGTGAGAGTTCGGGGAATATGTGTGCATCCGCAAAGAAGAAGAAGGTCCTGGCCGGTATCGCCAGAACTATATACGTATATTGATATAGTGTCTGTTCTTTCGGTCATGTCCGAAAGAACAGACACCATATCCATATAAGTATGAAGATGGAGTGGTGATATAGCGAGATGTGACGATAGGAGATTAACAAAGGAAATACAGAAAACGAATTATCAGAGGACAGAGTGACGACATGAGAAAGTAAAATTAAAACGAAAATATTTGGTAAATAACACAGACTTGTGTTAACTCACACAACAATAGGACACAACGTTAACAGATTATGAAATGAAGTTTTCGTGATTGAGCAAAGACTTCGCGTAAGATGGATAGCTTGCATTTCTTTACGCTCTGCGGTTCCACTCTCTTTCAACAGCAGTTATTTCAGAACTGAACATCATCACCGCAAAGTAACCGTGAAGACGCTGACAAATCGTAAGCTGCGAATGATTCAAAGATACAGTTATCGATCAACTCTAAATTTGACTGCTGTAAGAGATATTCTCGTAGTAAAGTTAATATCTTCATACATTTTATTGAGAGCTCATTTATCAAATTGTGGTCCCTTATCAGACCCTACTGCTGTAAGACATTGTAAAGTGATAAGCTGTATCCTCCACATCATTCATGTTGCATAATGTGTTGGACGTTTTCTCTGCTGCTGACAGTTTCTCAGGACCGTCCTCGTGTAGTTCTTCATACACAGCTTGCAGATGCCCACGCCATCCAGAGATTACGTCTCCGGTAGTGAACATTATCTCTCTGTTGATTTACAACATTGTCCTCTTACTTCTTAGCGGTTACAGGATAGTCTGTAACATGTCTGACAGTTTCCTCCACTGATATTTATTGCAAAGTGTGCAATCTTAAAGCATAGACTGCACACCGACCGCCGGCCGTTGTGGCCGAGCGGTTCTAGGCGCTTCAGTCTGGAACCGCGCGACCGCTACGGTCACAGGTTCGAATCCTGCCTCGGGCATGGATGTGTGTGATGTCCTTAGGTTAGTTAGGTTTAAGTAGTTCTAAGTTCTAGGGGACTGATGACCTCAGATGTTAAGTCCCATAGTGCTCAGAGCCATTTGAACCATTTTGGCACACCGACGAGCACAACGCCGCGAAACGACATCAAGAAGGCGATGACCGCGCGCCAGTGGAAAGAAGGCGCAGCGCCACACCTCCGAGAAGACAAGAGTTCAGCGCTCCAGTCAACGCTGCTTTAGCCAGCCGCAGTCTTTGAGGACATCAGTACTGAGTAATAGGAAGATGTTACCTAACCTGCGCTCTGCGAGTAGTAATAATGAACAGTAATTGCTTGTAGGAGGCACAAGCAGTACCTCAAATTTTCTTTTAGAAATAATAAGTTACATTAATCTTCAAGAGCTTTGTGCAGATGATTTGGATTCCTGCTACCGGCCGTCGCAATTTATCTCCTTCCTTGTTAGAGTCGGTGCTGACTCTCAGAGTAGCCGACATAACACAAAGTATCTACGTCTGCATCTGTACCTAGCAAGTCACTTTATAGTGCTTGGAGGAGGCTACTTCTATTAGCACTTTTGTTTTTCTATTTCCATGCTCCCTTCACAACTGGTACAATGGAATGTGCAAGGCGAGTTGGGTTTAAATGAAATGTAAGCCTGATAGGCGACGCACTATTTAGGGTTCCCTCTCAAATAATGAATAAGGAAACGAATCGCAATTTCTTTGATTCATTCCGATATAATTATTCACAAAATAAATGACATTAATATTATAAGACCTAGACGTATCTGAAATAGGGGCCGGTGGTTCAAATGGCTCTGAGCACTATGGGACTTAACATCTGCGGTCATCAGTCCCCTAGAACTTAGAACTACTTAAACCTAACTAACCTAAGGACATCACACACATCTACGCCCGAGGCAGGATTCGAACCTGCGACCGTAGAGGCCGCGCGGTTCCAGAATGAAGCGCCTAGAACCGCTCGGCCACACCGGCCGGCTAGGGGCCGGTGGGTAAGATACTAATAATAGTGCAACTGAATTAGCTGTATTTGTCAGGTGTCCAGTGATTATCGTGATGTTAACTGAAAACACATAATACTACAGAATGTCACACCTGTGATTGGAGCTGAAAGCAGACTCTTCATTGATTCTAAACACAAGTCTCCAGAGTGAAGCTTGAAGTGGTCGAAATGTTATAAAAATACTTTAGTTTCCCTACACGTCGTCTCGTGGTTGCTGCTCGATCTCAGTACTAAAGATGGAGGCTGAAATGGCTGCAAAATCAGTCACTGGGGACACCAACGTCTCTCACCAACGACAAAGTCTGGAAGACCTTCGATACAACAGCAGTGGTGGCGGTGACCATACCGAAGACAGACCTCTCCTTTATTTGATTAATCAATAACAATCGTCGGAGACTTGTTAGGAAGCAACCCAGTCAGGCTGAACGCCTTAGACACACTGTCCAGCGAGTGTAGCAGGTGAAGGTTCCCTGCTGTTTTGGGGTGGCATTATGTCGGCCCGACGTGCGCCGCTGGTGTTCATGGACTGTGCCGTAATCGGCTGTGCGCTACGTGAAAGCCGTCCTTCGACCGATAGTGCAACCATATCAGCA
The DNA here is from genome assembly GCF_021461385.2 of Schistocerca piceifrons. Taxonomy (NCBI): domain Eukaryota; kingdom Metazoa; phylum Arthropoda; class Insecta; order Orthoptera; family Acrididae; genus Schistocerca; species Schistocerca piceifrons. Next base: position 214,729,670 of record NC_060144.1, on the reverse strand, counting down.
GCATATTGGCGAGGCATTCGTCTTCGTGAACAACAATGCGCCCGCCAATCGTGTCATCTTGTGAATGACTTCCTTCAGGATAACGACATCGCTCGACTAGAGTGGCCAGCTTGTTCTCCAGACATGATCCCTATTGAACATGCCTTGGATAGATTATAAAGAGCTGTTTATGGACGAGGTGACCCACCAACCTTTCTGAGGGAACTAGGCAGAATCGCCGTTGAGGAGTGGAGTGGCACAATTTAGACCAACAATGCCTTGATGAACTTGTGGATAGTATGCCACGACGGATACAGGTATGCATCAATACAAGAGGACGTCCTACTGGGTATTAGAGGTGCCAGTGTGTACAGCAATGTGGACCACCACCTCTGAAGGTCTTGCTGTGTGGCGGTACAACGTGAAATATGTGGTTTTCATGAGCATTAAAAGGGGCGGAAATGATATTTATGTTGATCTCTATTCCAATTTCCTGTACAGGTTCCGGAACTCTCGGAACCGAGGTGATGCAAAACTTTTTTTGATGTATGTATAATTTAACTTAAAAAAGATACAGTTCGCTGCATTCTGTACGAAACAAGATATACCACTACGGTAACAATACAGTGTGGGTGAAAGGAAATATATAAAACTAATTTTCAAAATTATGGATGTGCTTACCGGTAAGTACATGAATTCGGTATTATGTTTTACAGATAGTCTTCACTGGACTTATCAACACTTGCCCTAAATGCAACTGATGATTTTGGTGACGAAAGCATTAGAAAATAGGTTACTTTGTATGCTCCACTCTCTTATGTCATATAGTTTCCATTCCACAGAAACTGATTATACTTGGTGCAACTCCTTTAAACTTCATATAAGCAATCATCTAAAAAACTAGTCATGCTAACAACAACCTCACAGTCCGCTGCAGCTCTTATGACGTGTGTTGCGATGAATCAGACTCAATATGGAAACAATAGCAGCATTTATACATACGATACTAGGAGCCAAAGTAGCCTCCACTATCCACAATTTAGTCTTACTCTTGTACAGAAAAATAAATTTAAATCATTTTTACTTGACAGCTTCTTCTAGTCCTTAAATGAATTTCTGAGAAGGTTAGTATGTATACGGTTGGGTTACATTTATGAAGTTGTTGTAAATTAAATTAATAATAAATTATTTATGTAGATAGCCAGATATTAGCTGTTTTCTCAGAGAAAATGTATCCTATTTGTTGCTGTCATGTCCGACATCATTGCTAATTGTCGTGAATATGAGCCACAGAATGTGAAACTAAGACAGACTAAGCTAAACTAACTTACGTCTACGTATATGCACGAATTGGTTGAAATTAATTTTGAAATAATTTAATAATTTGTAGATTGTGAGCAGTGCAGTCTCAGTAATTTGTGAATAACTCGCTGATGTTATTTTATGTGTTGTATGAATATGTTCTACAACATACGTATTTCTGTTGTGACGTCTTTTGTGCAGCACACATCGAGTTGCTACTGGAGAACAGTGAGAAATGGCTGCTGTGAGCGACTTAGTGCAGTGCCTTGTATGTGAGTGTGTTGTCCACAGATCGCCTTCGTATTCTGCGTGTCCCTTCGTCATACGACAGGACGTCAGACTTGGCGGTCTAGCAATGGCATGCGAGTCGCCGAACAACAAGCAGCTGTTATCGCCGTATGTCCGCCTACAACTTGACTTGCTTTTATGCAATACATAACTCTAGTGGCCACCCTTGGAAGGCAGAAGATAACAAACATTACAGCTGGTGAAACGTGGCCGAGCGGTTCTAGGAGCTACAGTCTGGAACCGCGCGACCGCTACGGCCGCAGGTTCGAATCCTGCTTCGGGCATGGATGTGTGTGATGTCCTTAGGTTAGTTAAGTTTACGTAGTTCTAAGTTCTAGGGGACTGATGACCACAGCAGTTAAGTCCCATAGTGCTCAGAACCATTTGAACCATTTTTGAGCTGGTGAAATGAAAATAGTTTTAAGTTGTAACATGTATAGCTGATCAGCCATGTGCGCCACTTAGATATGTCAAATCCATGTTCATCGGCAAATAACTTATCTTCCATCGATCCGTGCGGATGTGTGGAGCCACTTTTCCCCTACCCTGTTCGTGAATGCAGTAGTATAGTGGCAAATTACCGTCTGCTACGCACACTGGAATGGTTTGTTGTGTATTTATGTAGATGTAAATAATATATGCAAAGCTGCTAAACGCAGAGGAGAAGTATGTAGGTGGAAAGAGTATGTTAAAAGTGTGTACCAGGGGAAGATGTGACGTGACAGAGGAAGAAATGGGAGTCGATGCAGAAGACATAGGGCACTCTGTGTTAGAGTTTAACAGAGATCTGTAACATTTGCGATCAGATAAGGCGGATGAGGCATATAACTTTCCTTTGGAATTTGTAAAACCATTTGGGGAAGTGGCAACCAAACAACAAGCCAGTTGCTTTAAAGAATCTATGGGAGTGGCAACTTATCATTAGACTTTCGAAAAAATACCATCCACACAGTACCTAGAGAACAAGGGCAGATAGTGTGAGCAATGTCGCACAGTCAGCTTAACAACGCATGCATCCAAGTTACTGACAAAACTAATATACAGAAAACGTAAAAGAAAATTGGCTTTAGGAATGTTAAAAGAGCTAGAGAAGCAGTTCTGACGTTGCTCTTGGTAATTGTTGTGTACATATTTATGTGTAGTCAGTGCGTACACAACTTTCCCACTAGAGCGCGCCCCGCTAAGCACAACAGCGCAGGCGCAGCGCTCGTCCGTCTCCGCACTACGAGATGGCGCTGCCATAGAGATGGACCAAATTCTGCTTCAGCCAATCCGTGTATTAATATGTAACGCAGCCAATGAGATTGCTGCTAACGTAGAACCTTTTCTCCACGTGGATCACACTCGCGCAGTGATACATGAACGCACCAGGTATTATAACGAGTGTACAGACCTCTGATTAGTCAGTCTGCATTTGTCTGCACCAGTCTGTACCAGTCTGCATTAGTCTCTACCAGTCTGTACGAGTTCTACATTTGTCTGTACCAGTCTATAGTCAAGTTTCATTCTGCGCCTAATAAGATTACCATATTCCTCTACATAGCCATGAAGATAAATGTATAGACTTTTGTCAAATATCAGAGATATATGTGAGAATAAGATTAACGTACCAAGACCAAAGGAACTTCAGATTGTCAATTGTAAATAGTATACAGAACCAAGTTATGTAATTTTTATACTTGTTATTATTTTAATAAATGTGTGTGAAAATTAATCAAGTTCTGTTTAAAGTTGGTCACCGTCAATCTGCTACTCTAAGCGTGCAAGTGGCATTTCTATCGTCTGCCCCAACGGCAGAAGATAAACACGCCACGATAAGACCATGAGACATATTGCTGACACTCGCCTACTTCGTTAGAGCGAGCAGTCAAATAATCTGATGGTGTGTGTACTGAAGGTCTTACAGAACGCACACCACAGTAATCGAAGCAAGACTTACGAAATACACATTCTTTCGGAACACCAGTCGTAGGTATTGCAGTTCTTAGTCGTGGTCCTCCTCGTTTGAAGGTGCTGGGGCTCTATGGACCAGAGTCTTTAGCTCCGAATTTCTCTGTGACGGATGGCGTGGAGATAGAAGTCAGTGTGTGTAGGTTTTCTATATACACCGTGACCCAGCTGTCCGTCATTTCCTCTCTTAACTAACACGTCCGGGCAGGTAGTTGGCCCGCAAATTAAATAGGCGACGCAGTCAAAGCCAAGAACGCCTGACAAACACGTTCAGAGTGAGACCAAGGAAGAGAAGAGACCAAGCCATATGCTGGCCCAATCTTCAAAACTATCGGTAGATTCCTACGGAAACATGGCATCCGTTGTATTTAGTTCCCTTCAACTATTCTGTGTAATGTTAAGGACTATCTAGATCTCCGAGTGCTGGGTATGTTTTCAGACATGTCTTCGGCCTGGAATCTCACTGACTGCAGTAGAATTGTCTTCAGTGATGGGTCTCACTGTTAAATGAGCTCTGATAACCAGACGTGACTCGCCCGCTGAAGGGCCCGACACCCTTGGGTGTCTTTGGTTATCATCCACGGCACCCTTATTGAGCTACAGTAAAATGGAAATGCCGTGTGACTAGGGCCTCCCGTCGGGTAGACCGTTCGCCTGGTGCAAGTCTCTCGAGTTGCCGCCACGTCGGCGACTTGCGTGTCGATGGGGGTGAAATGATGATGATAAGGACAACACAACAGCCAGTCTCTGAGCTGAGAAAATCTCCGACCCAGCCGGGTATCGAACCCGGGCCGTTAGGGATGACATTCCATCGCACTGACCACTCAGCTACCAGGGACGGACATGGAGCAGCGGTAAGTCCTGTTTTGTTGCCCTTCATGGCAAGCCAGCCTGGTCTTACACTTCACCAGTGCCACCCCACACATGACGAGAGTTTCTACTGATTTCCTCCTTACTTGCTAAACATTACCTGGGCCAGAAACGTCGCCGGATCTCTCCCCATTTGTGAACATTTGGAGCATTATGGACAGGACCGTTCAACCATCTCGAGATTTTGACGGTCTAACGCCTCACTTGGACAGAATTTGGCACGGTACCCCTCAGGAGGCCATTCAGCAACTCTATCAGTCAGTGCCAATCCGAGTAACTACTAGCATAAGATCCAGAGGTGGATCAACGGGCTACTGACTTGCTCAGTTTTTGAAGTTGTGTATATCCAAGAAACAATTGAGGACGCATGGTGCAAGGGCTCTCTGAGTTGAAGAGGTTGGCACAGAAATTCGTGGCTCTTCGCAGCAAACCACTCGGAAATATTATTCCGAACTTAAGTTAAATGTAATTTGGGTTGACAATGTGCGGCTTTCACAAGTAGCAAGGTTTTAAGTTCAAATGGTTCAGATGGCTCTGAGCACTATGGGACTTAACATCCATGGTCATCAGTCCCCTAGAGCTTAGAACTACTTAAATTTAACTGACCTAAGGACATCACACAACACCCAGTCATCACGAGGCAGAGAAAAAAGGTTTTAAGTGTCCTGCTTCTTTTACTGCAGTCTAAAAGTAGTCAACGATAGGTAGAAATGGATAACGTTTTGAAAACAGTCTAATGATTAAGAAATAAAAGAAACTGCATATCATTTAGTAATGTTGGATTTCTTCACGACGAACATATATTGTAAGTTGTGAAACAACTGATATGGTTGCCCATAATTTTCGCTACCTGATCAGGAACTAGCGGAATTCCTTCTTAAGCGGATATATATTTTTCGCATCACATCTACCGATTTACGTCCCATTCAGATAATTCCTTCGTGGTGCGTCGCTTTGTCTTAGAGTGCATTTCTGAAACTGTGAGTTGACAGTTGATGGTTGGAGTGCTGACACACTATCTGCGAATCCAGTAATGCTGGCAACTGATGGGTTATGCATGGGGATCGTATCAATCTGTACCGCATCAAAACAGCCTGAAGATGACGCAATGAAGCGTTGAAACTGGTAGCGACAAAATAAAATAAAATCATAAGAACGGCTGTAGGTGTTTTTATTTTTTGTCACGAGCCTATGTTTTGTGTGGTCAAGGCCAATGTCAGGATGGTTCCCTTGAAAAAGGCGCGACTGATTCCTTTCCCCAACCTTCACAATCCGCGGTTGTACTCCATCTCTCATGACCTCGTCGTCGACGGATTGATAAGCCCTAACCCTCCTTCCTTTTTACCACCTCATCATCACGGTAAAGCCCTGCGTGCACACTAGTGAAATTTCACAGTACGGTGGTCTACATTTTGCATCCAAGTGCTGCTAGAGAGACGTGGATTATCATGCTGCACATTTGTGTCAGCGCACGTGTCTTTTGTTAAGAGGAGAAGAGAGACGCGGTTCGCCTTGGGTATCAGCAGAACTCGATCGCGCGGGTTCCGGTACACGTGTGTTATTGTCACCCGAGCTGGAGGCGTCACGTTCTACAAGCCAAGCGCTCGCCCGCTACAGCGTCGCCTGGAACTCCACTACGCCAAGGCAACCGCAAATTAGTTTGCCGAGCGCTGCTGTGGACAGTTCGCTAAGTACGCCACGAGTGTGGGCGCGTGCAGTCGACGAACTCTTACCGCAAGAGGAAAGGAGAACGGTGTGTGGGCGAAGCAGTGAGTGTGGTACCAAGCTGCTTTGCGTCTACACTAAGCAAGGTCGGGTCGCTTAGGCGTGAAATACCTCTGGTCTTCAAGATTGTAGCACCAAGCACTAATCCGATGTGTTGATTGGTTAATTACCGTGGTTACAATTTCACAAAAACTGGATGATTTACTCAAGAGAAAGAGCTTCACAAATCGAGCAAGTCAATAACTCCTTGGTCCACCTCTAGCTCTTATGCCAGCAGTTATTCCGCTTTGCATTGATTAGTAGAGTTGATGAATGTCGTCCTGAGGGATATCGTGCCAAATTCTGTCCAATTGGTGCATTGGATCGTCAAAATCGAGAATGGTTGAAGGGCCCTGCCCATAATGCCCCAAATATTCTCAATTGGGAAGAGAACCGGCAACCTTGTTCTCCGAGGTAGGGTGTGGCAAGCACGAAGACGAGCAGTAGAAACTCTCGCCAGGTGCGGGCGAGCTTTATCCTGCTGAAACGTAATCCCAGGATGGGTTGCCATGAAGGATAACAAATCGAGGCGTAGAATATCATCGACGTACAGTTGTGCTGAAGGGATCCGCGGATATCAACAAAGGGGTAAAGAAATGACATTCCAGACCATCAGTCATGGTTTTCGGGTCATACGGCAGGGAACAGTTAAGTTGATAGCCCACCACAGTCCGGGACATCTCCAGACACATCTTCACTGGTCATCGGGGCTCAGTTCGAATCGGGAATCATCACTGAAGGCAATTTTACTATAGTCATTTAAATCTAGGCTGAAGACGTTTCTGAATACTCTCCAGACGGCGTCCGGTTCGGATAATTTCTTCGTGGTGCGTCATCCTCTTTATTTTTCTTACAGCATATTTGAGATGGATTAACTTATCACTTTGAGTGAAGGAACTGTGATCCGGGAACTACTGAGTCTAAGGCTACGAAGCCCAATGTCTTAGAAGATAATACTGGTCACTGGAATACTGGAACCCACGTATCGCTTTTACGATACAATAATCTAATCTATATTGCACGTAGCTGCTAGCTTTGAAAAGTAGGGAAAGTCGAACATGTAGACAGATGACGTTATGTGTACAGTGACACTGTCAATCGTGATGTAAGTGTTACATCCCATTGAAATTTCATTGTACCCTCATAAAAAACTTAACAGGCATGATCTTGTGCGCGCACAAGGAAATGGGAATTGTAATAACAGTTGCTGTATTTACTCGTGGATCACTTTGACTAAGTGAAAATGTGATGTTATTGAGGATAAAAAAATATAATACTCATTTACAAGCATTTACGTAGGGGAGTTGTTGCACCTGGAGGATAGATAGTGTGCATACGAACACGTGATGTTTCTTGCTCGGTATCTCAATCGAGTGACTGCTTTTCGAATCGCACGAAGCAAGCGCGCATTAAAAACCGCCATAAGCAATTTCCTCGATTTTCTGCTATTTTTGTTTTTGTGAGACATGAGGTAGTGTTGAATTATTTTGTTGAAATATGAAGAAGCCAGATGACACAAATTGCAATTATTTGTGACAGAAATGATCTCTTATTTAAAGTTTGGAATTTTATTCTTTGGTTTCGCGTTACATCTACATCTACATTATTTCTTTGCAGTTCACAATTAAGTCCCCGGCAGTGTGTCCGTCGAATTACTTTTAAGCTACTTTTCTACCTTTCCACTTTCGAACAGCGTGCGGCAAGAAAGAACGCAGGGCTGTTGCTAGATGTTTTGCAGCCCTTGCCAAGAACTGAAGAATGACGGCCCTCCTTTTTACTATCGTCAGTCTCCCTGATAACCCCCTCACCCTTTTGGTCTGCTTTCCCCACAACATTATCTGTGTGATCGTTTCAGTTTAAGTTATTCGTAATTGTTATCTCTAAGAATTTAGTTGGGTTTACATCCTTAAGATTTATGTTATTTGTCGTGTTGCTCACATTTAGAGGACCTTTTAAAATTTTTAAAAATTTTTTTAAGTGCTCATGTGGGTGAGTTTATACTTTTCGTGTTTTGGAGTCAATTGCCATTTTCGACACCATACACTTATCTTGTCTAAATCGTTTGGCGATTCGTTTCGATCATCGGATGAGTTTACGCAACGATAAATGACTGCATCATTTGCAAACAGTCTAAGAGGACTGCTCAGATTGGCTTCTAAATTGTTTATATAGATCAGGAACAACAGAGGGTTTATAACGCTTCCTTGGGAAATGCCAGATATTACTTCCGTTTTACCCGCAGACTTTCCGTCAGTTATTACGGTTACCTTTCTGACAGAAAATAACGAATCCAGTCACACAACTGAGACGATACTGCATAGTTAAGTTGGCTTTTAACACTAAACAAGTAAACAGTATCAATGATGATATCATGTACGGTAGCTGTCATTCGTCGAGTAATGTGAGATGAAACCTAAACATGAATAAAGGCTGTAATGATGATCTGGACGTTCCCGTCGTTCAGCATCAGAGCAGGTACAAAGAATTTACGGTCGCCTGAAATTTTAAAACGTGGAATAACTTCACTGCTCGAACTCTCAGGGACTGGCTGAAGGCAATGCAGTTCGTGAAAACTGAAGCGTGGATGTCCAACTGGTATCAAGGAAATACTCAATTAAATTCACGGGCTTTTATTCTGTCCAACAAAATGGCTGTGGTTAAGGGAAAGCCAGGAAACAGTGGCACAGCGAATATCACTGTCGGTCCGGGGCACGACACTGTATTGACGACTGACGTACGACACTAGATATTATTGGCGCCGTCGACCCCCCCCCCCCCCCCCCCCCGCCCTCCGGAAACACACACAGTAATAAAATATCTACATCTACATGACTACTCTGCAATTCACGTTTAAGTGCTTGGTAGAGGATTCGTCGAACCACAATCATACTATCTCTCTACCATTCCACTCCCGAACAGCGCGCGGGAAAAACGAACACCTAAACCTTTCTGTTCGAGCTCTGATTTCTCTTATTTTATTTTGATGATCATTCCTACCTATGTAGGTTGGGCTCAAAGAAATATTTTCGCATTCGGAAGAGAAAGTTGGTGACTGAAATTTCGTAAATAGATCTCGCCGCGACGAAAAACGTTCTTGCTGTAATGACTTCCATCCCAACTCGCGTATCATATCTACCACACTCTCTCCCCTACTACGTGATAATACAAAACGAGCTGCCCTTTTTTGCACCCTTTCGATGTCCTCCGTCAATCCCACCTGGCAAGGATCCCACACCGCGCAGCAATATTCTAACAGAGGACGAACGAGTGTAGTGTAAGCTGTCTCTTTAGTGGACTTTTTACATCTTCTAAGTCTCCTGCCAACGAAACGCAACCTTTGGCTCGCCTTCCCCACAATATTATTTATGTGGTCTTTCGAACTGAAGTTGTTCGTAATTTTAACACCCAGGTACTTAGTTGAATTGACAGCCTTGAGAATTGTACTATTTATCGAGTAATCGAATTCCAACGGATTTCTTTTGGAACTCATGTGGATCACCTCACACTTTTCGTTATTTAGCGTCAACTGCCACCTGCCACACCATACAGCAATCTTTTCTAAATCGCTTTGCAACTGATAATGGTCTTCGGATGACCTTACTAGACGGTAAATTACAGCATCATCTGCGAACAACCTAAGAGAACTGCTCAGATTGTCAACCAGGTCATTTATATAGATCAGGAACAGCAGAGGTCCCAGGACGCTTCCCTGGGGAACACCTGATATCACTTCAGTTTTACTCGATGATTTGCCGTCTATTACTACGGACTGCGACCTTCCTGACAGGAAATCACGAATCCAGCCGTACAACTGAGACGATACCCCATAGGCCCGCAGCTTGATTAGAAGTCGCTTGTGAGGAACGGTGTCAAAAGCTTTCCGGAAATCTAGAAATACGGAATCAACTTGAGATCCCCTGCCGATAGCGGCCATTACTTCTTGCGAATAAAGAGCTGGTTGCGTTGCACAAGAACGATGTTTTCTGAAACCATGCTGATTGCGTATCAATAGATCGTTCCCTTCGAGGTGATTCATAATGTTTGAATACAGTATATGCTCCAAAACCCTACTGCAAACCAACGTCAATGATATAGGTCTGTAGTTAGATGGATTACTCCTACTACCCTTCTTAAACACTGGTGCGACCTGCGCAATTTTCCAATCTGTAGGTACAGATCCGAGCGAGCGGTTGTATATGAGTGCTAAGTAGGAGCTATTGTATCAGCGTAATCTCAAAGAAACCTAATCGGTATACAAT